>NC_091284.1:201090083-203490083 GCF_032444005.1 Ranitomeya imitator
GAGTCCTACAGTCTTTCCACTAGTCTGGGGCCGGTCCCCACTGCGACCTAGTCCGTTGACCTGACTGTGGTCGGCGTGGATTTGGGCACCATGGGTGGGTTCTTCACTTCTCTGGTCTCTAGGACCCCTTCTGTCTATCGAGCTCCTCTCCCACCATGGCTCATCTCCATCTCTCCTTTCTTCTTCCTCACATTCTTCAGACTAACTCCGCCTCCCTCCTGCCTGCAAGAAACTCTTCACTCCTAACTGTCACTCTCTCCACTCACACCCTCTACCTAGATCCCCCCTCTGCTTACAATGTGACTAATTACCAGGTACTTATGTGCAGATGCTGCTGGGCACCGCAGTCAAGACTTCTCAGCCACGCTGCAACAGCAGCCAGAGCTGCTCTGTTGTGAGTGATCTCAGTCAGCACCTCCTCGCGTCCTCCAGCAGAAGCCACTTCACTAATAGTAAGACAGTGGAGTGGGGCTAACACTAGGTTGTGAGCTGCTTACAGTGAGTTCCTGCCCTTTTGGTGTTTCTGTCTGCAGGCCAGACAGGAACAACCAAAGGGCCGGATGTGTCCCAGAGTTTGCCATTTGCCCATGTCTGCTCTACAACATTGGCAAGACCAAAGAGCATTATAAAGATGCCAGGGACAAGATTATAGACCTGGGCTACAAAGCCATACGTAAAACGCTGGGTGACAAGAAGACAACTGTTGGTGCAATAGTAAGAAAATGGAAGAAAAACAAAATGACTGTCAATCGACATCGAACTCGGGCACCATGCAAAATCTCACCTTGTGGGGTATCCTTGATCATGAGGAAGGTGAGAGATCAGCCTAAAAGTACATGGGGGAACTTGTTAATGATCTCAAGGCAGTTAGGACCACAGTCACCAAGAAAACCATTGCTAACACATGTTCAGGCCCATCTGAAGTTTGCCAATGAACACCTGGATGATTCTGTAAGTGATTGGGAGAAAGTGCTGTGGTCACATGAGACAAAAATTGAGGTCTTTGGCATAAACTCAACTCACCGTGTTTGGAGGAAGAGAAATGCTGCCTATGATCCAAAGAACAACAGCCCCACTGTCAAGAATGGAGGTGGAACATTGTGGTTTGAAGGTCTTTCTCTACTAAGGGCATATGACTACTTCACTGCATCAATGGGAGAATGGATGGAGTCATTTATAGTAAAATCCTGAGTGACAACCTCCTTCCCTCTGCTAGGTTATTAAAAATGGGTCGTGGCTGGGTCTTTCAGCAAGGCAATGACCCAAAACATATAGCCAAGTAAACAAAGGAGTGGTTCAAAAAGAAGCACATTAAGGTCATGGAGTGGCCTAGCCAGTCTCCAGACCTTAATCCCATAGAAAACTTATGGAGGGAGTTGAAGCTCCGAGTTGCCAAGCGACTGCCTCAAAATTGTAATGATTTAGATATGATTTGCATAGAGGCGTGAACCAAAATTTCTCCTGACATGTGTGCAAACCTCATCATCAACTACAAAAAAGTCTGACTGCTGTGCTTGACAAATAGGATTTTGCCACCAATTATTAAGTCTTGCTTGCCAGAGGTATCAAATACTTATTTCTCATTGCAAAATGCAAATAAATTTATATGCTTTATACAATGTGATTTCCTGATTTTATTTTTGATATTCTTTCTCTCAAAGTTAAAATTAACCTACCTTAAAATTATAGACTCTTCATATCTTTGTCAGTGGGCAAACTTACAAAATCAGAAAGGGATCACATACTTATTTCCCCCACTGTACCTGGACAGGGACTTATATATCAGGATGAGGATTAAATATACTGGAATGAGATATATTAGGACTATAATTTGTGGACATTACCCCTGTAACAGTGTCAGAAGCAGAACCCCCTCCCATAACAGTGCATCATGACCACATATTTTGCTTCATTTTTTTTCTCTTTTTCTCCTCAGAAAGCTAGGTGCGCCTTACGGTCTGGTGCATTTTATAGTCTGAAAAATATGGTAGTCCACAAATGGCAGCCTAAAAAAAAAAGATAAAACTAAATAAATAAAGACAAGCGATGATCCCTTGTTGACCAGTTTATTTGATCCATAAAAACCAGGCAGCTCTAACGCAATCCAAGATGATCCCACAACATTAACCGATTCTGTATGAAAACCTGAAAACAAAGCTTCATAGGTCATTCCCGGTCTTGCTCCACGAGAGCAGTAATGATGTCAGTAATGCTACTGACATCAACAGCCTCGATGGGTCACACAAAGGACAGCCAAACCGGGAGTGACTGCGAGAGCAGTGATGACAGTAACGCTACTGATTGCATCACCTCTCTCGCTTATGAGTCACTCCTGGTCAGGCTGTTTATTTATTAGCGTAATACAAGTAAAGTAAGCTGCACATGTACAGAACTATTTATACATTTCAGTTTTTTCCTTGTATCCAGAAAGAGTATTACTATTTATATTTCATAGTGCTTTAGCACTACAGTGCAACTTTTTGGTTTAATCTATTACAGTACGAGTCACATGGTTGTTGCATATGGGTGTTACATCGATGCCACATTGTACACATGGACACATAGACACAGAATCTTAACAGGGAGTGGAATTTCAAAGTTACATATAGGAATTACTCATTGTTTGCAGATCAGTTGCACAATACCAGGGACATATATAAATATTCATCCCTGACATCTTATATTTTAACCCCTTTCCAACCTTACAGGTATATTTTCATCTAAGGTGGCCTCCCCCTGTTTGCTGCAGGCTACAGGGATGAGCCCTCAACTAGTGGTCGTATTTGGAGGAATTTGCTAATATTATTATTATTAATATTATTATTATTATTATTACACCTACTACACAATTGGGAATGGATCTTGGAGATGGTAATATCCCTTTAACTATAAGGTGATATGTTTGGTTTTAACTAGAAATTAGATTTCTAATGTAAAAATGCTTCTCACATTTTACTATAATTTGGAGAGTTCCCGGGGAAACTGTGGTGGTGAACACTCTTGACTTACCCCCTCTAAGTATCCAGTCTGTTAGATTTTCAGATAGACGTAGAACTGCAAAGTGAATATGTCTCTTTTGTGCTAATAATGCACTCAGATTGGTGCCAGGCTGAACTGGTCGGGCAGTGGCCAGACAAAAGCTTCACACTGCCACACTGAATCACCATTAGTTTGTGGCCGCTCTCAAGTACTGAAAATTAGCTCTTTTCATTTGAATAGAAGCTGACCCATGGTACCCAAAATGGACACAGCAAGTGTTGGAGTGGGACAAACAGTTGAACAGAGTGTTGCTGCTTTCTTTCCATCACTTTTTTTTTATCATGGGCCACTTGCTAATTTTCAACATCCTGCTGATCTGATATTGATAAATGTTTTTACTATTCGCAAGCTTTTAAAAAAACTGCAAATACATCCCTAATTTATTTCTTTTATTTGTATTATTTGGATTATTTCTCTTTATAAAATGTGTACACTGTTTAAATTAAAATAATTTACATACAATTGTGCAATTTAACTGTGATAATATTAAATTGGAATTCACAATCAGCTCAGTATCACTCTGAAAATTAAGCAATACTCATGATAATAAAAGCACAGTGCTATGTGGAACATAACACATATCTATGACTTAACTAAAGGCAATAAGCTCTTTTCTCATCATTTACATTTGCTTCAAGCACAATGGATTTGGGGCATTTTAGTCAGAATGTGGAGAAAAAGCAATCTGAATCCAATAAAACCATATTCTTACATGGCTGTTCACATATGCACAAAGGCAATGCTGTTAAGCCCAGGGCTAGGATTATGGAGGGAAAAAATACCAGTGCATTCAACAATGCTTAATATATATGCTAATTTTGTAAGTTTGCCCACTAACAAACACATGAACAGTCTATAATTTTATGGGTAGGCTAATTTCAACATTGAAAGATAGAATATAAAAAATAAAATCCAGAAAATCGCATTGTAAAAAAAATTATATACATTTATTTGAATTTTGCAATGCAAAATCAGTATTTCATCCCCTACCAATCATTAAGAGTTCTTGCTCCTACCAACCAGTTAGACGCTCCTAATCAACTCATTACATGCACTAAAAACAGCTGTCTTACATAGTCACGTTTATAAAAGACTCCTGTCCACAGACTCAATTAATCAGTCAGACTCTAACCTCTAGAACATGAGCAAGACCAAAGAGCTTTATGACGATGTCATGGACAAGATCATAGACCTGCACAAAGCTGGAATGGGCTACAAAACCATACATAAGATGTTGGATGAGATGGATACAACTGTTGATGCAATAGTAAGAGAATGGAAGAAGAACAAAATGTCTGTCAATCGACATCGAACTGGGGCACCATGCAAAATCCTTGATCATGAGGAAGGTGAGAGATTAGCCAAAAACTACATGGAGGAACTTGTTAATGATCTCAAGGCAGTTGGCACCACAGTTACCTAGAAAACCATTGCTAAAACAATACACTGTAAAGGTTTAAAATCCTGCAATGCCTGCATGGTCCCCCTGGTCAAGAATGCACATGTTCAGGCCCATCTGAAGCTTGCCAATGGACATCTGTGATTGATTGGGAGAGAGTGCTGTGGTCAGATGGGACAAAAATTTAGGTCTTTGGCATTAACTCAACTTGCCGTGTGTGGAGGAAGAGAAATGCTGCCAGCGACCCAAAGAACACCATCCCCACTGTCAAGCATGGAGGTGGAAACATTATGTTTTGGGGTCTTTCTTTGCTAAGGTCATATAGGGAGGGATGTAACAGCAGGATCAGGAGTTGAAGAGAAGGTATGACTTATGCAGGGAAAAGACACTTTGTGTTTCTAGGTAGAGCTTAGAAACAGTCTCTCTTTAATCACGTAACGTTATAGAAACTAAAGGAAAAGAGAAGAATGAACTCGGTAAAAGGGCAAAATTGTCAATTCTAAGTACACATTTATTTTTAAAATAATAACTGAAATATATTAAGATGATAAAAACTTTGATGAGAGTGCTTCTTTAATAAACAAGGGGGAAAGGAATTGACTCAACATTCATGGAAACCATGTGGAAGAGTCAATAACCATCAGACCCTTCTGTCCAAGTGGCAAAAGTTGATCCCATTGAGGATTTAATCTTTGCTTTGGTGTCACCTTTTCTTCTCTAATTGCCTCAATTCATAGAGCTTTACAATCATTAACACTGATTTCTCACCTAGTGGTATGCTAATATGGACTACAATGCATAATGTACTACATTTCCCATGTCAGTGCATGCTGAATAAAAGAAGTTGGCCACTTTATCTTTATGTTAACAAATGTGTAGAGGACAAGAGATGAGCAAACCTTTCAAGATTTGGTTCAGTTAAAATTTGACGAATGGACCTCCATTCACCGATCAGTTCGCTGTACATTTCTTCGAACATACCCAAACCCCATTACTTTAAATGGGAAGCAAACCCAAATGTATAGACACTAGTGATGGGTGAGCACTAAAATGCTTGGGTCGAGCACATTGGAATACTTGGGTAATCGGCCAGAACAACAAGCCCAATGTAAGTCTATGGGAGACCCGAGTATTTTTACCACGATCCCCCCCGAGGATCCTTTTAAGGTCTAAAAACATCTGAAAATGATGGAAACACTGCTCAAATGACACAGGGACATCATGCGGATCGCCCCTGGAAGCATTCCTGACTCCTAGTTCACAGCTTTAATCATTTTTTTCTGAGATTCTTGCCATTTTCCCGCTGCCACAAAAAACACATGAAAACAAAACCAAAACGGGTTTTGCTTGGAAATATGTCATGGTACATCCTTTGCAGGTTAATGACTTGCCTGTAAGACCAAATATTTAACCCCAGACCGAAAATTTCCTCTCCCACTTAGGCTTAGTTCAGACGCTGCGTTTTTGAAGCATTTTTCAAATTTAACATTGCTTTCAACCACTACAAATACATTCACTGTGAAATGTCATTGTAACATTTAACAACCCTAGCTGGCCATGTGGTGTGTGACACATAAGCAGACCCATCTTGTTTCATGTACGAAGGAGGGACTCTAAAAGTCACAGAGCCTATTTTTACTGGTGCATGAGGAGGCATTAATCTTCTTAAAGGGCCATTATGAAACAGTGGGTCTCCTAAGCTGTTGTAGCCTATGCTATGAGTGGATGAGCTGCCAAGAATTACAACGCACCACAATACCTCTTTCATAAGATGTCCAGGGGGGACTCCTGAAAAATGTTGCATTAAATTCAAGGCCTGCCCTGCTACCACTTCATATGCCCCCCCCTTAAGCCTTGGAACCCACATACTGTATGGGCCCATGAAAATCCACTTCACAATATGCATTTTGTGCTACATACTCCTTTGTTTTATACATTGGCGGCAAGGCGAGCCCTGCAGCATAGTCAGTCATATGCACCCCATTAGGCCTTGGAACCCACATACTGGATGGACCCAGGAAAATCCACTTCACAATATGCATTTTGTACTCCAGTACTCCTTTGTTTTACACATTGGCAGGAAGGCGAGCCCTGCTGCATAGTCATATGCACCCCATTAGGCCTTGGAAGCCACATACTGGATGGACCCATGAAAATCCACTTCACAATATGCATTTTGTGCTCCATACTCCTTGGTTTTATATATTGGCAGGAAGGCGAGCCCTGCTGCACAGTCAGTCATATGCACCCCATTAGGCCTTGGAACCCACATACTGGTTGGGCCCAGGAAAATCCACTTCACAAAATGCATTTTGTACTCCTGTACTCCTTTTGTTTTACACATTGACAGCAAGGCCAGCCCTGCTGCATAGTGATATGCACCCCATTAGGCCTTGGAACCCACATACTGGATGGGCCCATTAAACTCCACTTCACAATATACATTTTGTACTCCCGTACTCCTTTGTTTTACACATTGGCAGCAATGCTGCATAGTCAGTCATATGCACCCCATTAGGCCTTGGAACCCACATACTGGATGGGCCCATGGAAATCCATTTCACAATATGCATTTTGTGCTACATACTCCTTTGTTTCATACATTGGCAGGAAGGCGAGCCCTGCTGCATAGTCATATGCACCCCATTAGGACTTGGAACCCCCATACTGGATAGGCCCATGAAAATTCACTTCACAATATGCATTTTGTGCTCCATACTTCTTTTTTTATACATTGGCAGGAAGGCGAGCCCTGCTACATAGGCATATGCACCCCATTAGACCTTGGAACCCACATACTGGATGTGCCCATGAAAATCCAGTTCACAATATGCATTTTTTACTCCATACTCCTTGGTTTTATACATTGGCAGGAAGGCGATCCCTGCTGCATAGTCAGTCATATGCACCCCATTAGGCCTTGGACCCCACATACTGGATGGACCCAGGAAAATCCACTTCACAATATGCATTTTGTGCTCCAGTACTCCTTTGTTTTATACATTGGCAGGAAGGTGAGCCCTGCTGCATAGTCAAATGCACCACATTAGGCTTTGGAAACCACATACTGGATGGGCCCATGAAAATCCACTGCACAATATGCATTTTGTGCTCTATACTCCTTTGTTTTATACATTGGCAGGAAGGCGAGCCCTGCTGCATAGTCAGTCATATGCACCCCATTAGGCTTTAGAACCCACATACTGGATGGGCCCAGGAAAATTCACTCGTATTTTTTAATGGTATGATGGTTCCCTCTTTGCACAATTATTTACAGGAGAATTTGGCAATTTTATTTGACATTAAGTTTGTTTTTAACACTAAGTTTCAGATACAGCTTTAAAAAAGGCTAATATTTGCAATGCAAGGCAATTTTATTGCAAACTACAAAATTCAAGGAATAGTAGGATTGAATAGTGTGAGTGCGTACACTTTTGTATGTGTTAACATACACAGGTTAATAAGTACATATAAGGACTAAATAAATATAGTGATAACGTATATATGAAGATTAACTACATACAGTATGCATAGATCATCACCAAGAGGCTTTTAAATATCATCTGTCTGGAACATCAAAGAGGCAACACCAAGACAGAGAACCCTTGGGAGATTACCTACACTGCATGGGCGTGCCCAATTATGCAGGTATCAGCACACTGTACATGTACAGGTACCCCAGTTTTGGCATCTGTCATAGTCTTGTTTCTCTGGTGTTATAAAGTGAATAACACTATGTAGTAACTCTAGTTTCACCCACACCTTCAAGTGGCAACTTTTCAAGGTTGGATGAAACTTAGATATCATGGAGTCATCAGACGAGGGGCCATAAACCCCTAGAAAATAAAAGCCACAAAGATTTAGATCAAACCACCTGTTGTGTAGGCAATCCAGTGACACATTGTGCCAGCAATCAGAGCACATACAGTGATCTGACAATAACCCAAAAACAATAGAACGAGCTCTGAGACGTGGAATCTCTGTAGACCGCAATACCTGAACCTAACCTAAACACAACTAAAGGCAGCTGTGGATTGCGCCTGAAACTACCTATGCAACTCGGCACAGCCTGAGGAGCTGACTAGCCTGAAGATAGAAAAACAAGCCTGACTTGCCTCAGAGAAATACCCCAAAGGAAAAGGCAGCCCCCCACATATAATGACTGTGAGTTAAGATGAAAAGACAAACGTAGAGATGAAATAGATTCAGCAAAGTGAGGCCCGATATTCTAGATAGAGCGAGGATAGCAAAGAGAACTTTGCAGTCTACAAAAAACCCTAAAGCAAAAAACCACGCAAAGGGGGCAAAAAGACCCACCGTGCCGAACTAACGGCACGGCGGTACACCCTTTGCGTCTCAGAGCTTCCAGCAAAACGAAATGACAAGCTGGACAGAAAAAGTAGCAGCAAAAGCAAAAAGCACTTATCTAAGCAGAGCAGCAGGCCACAGGAAAGATCCAGAAGCTCTGATCCAACACTGGAACATTGACAAGGAGCAAGGAAAACAGAATCAGGTGGAGTTAAATAACAAAGCAGCCAACGAGCTCACCAGAACACCTGAGGGAGGAAGCTCAGAAGCTGCAGTACCACTTGTGACCACAGGAGTGAATTCAGCCACAGAATTCACAACAGTACCCCCCCCTTGAGGAGGGGTCACCGAACCCTCACCAGAGCCCCCAGGCCGACCAGGATGAGCCACATGAAAGGCACGAACAAGATCTGGAGCATGGACATCAGAGGCAAAAACCCAGGAATTATCTTCCTGAGCATAACCCTTCCATTTAACCAGATACTGGAGTTTCCGTCTAGAAACACGAGAATCCAAAATTTTCTCCACAATATACTCCAATTTCCCCTCCACCAAAAGCGGGGCAGGAGGCTCAACAGATGGAACCATAGGTGCCACGTATCTCCGCAACAACGACCTATGGAATACATTATGTATGGAAAAGGAGTCTGGGAGGGTCAGACGAAAAGACACAGGATTGAGAATCTCAGAAATCCTATACGGACCAATAAAACGAGGTTTAAATTTAGGAGAGGAAACCTTCATAGGAATATGACGAGAAGATAACCAAACCAGATCCCCAACACGAAGTCGGGGACCCACACGGCGTCTCCTGGGACAAGGTCAAATTGTCCACTACCTGAGTCCAGATCTGCTGCAACCTGTCCACCACAGAATCCACACCAGGACAGTCCGAAGACTCAACCTGTCCTGAAGAGAAACGAGGATGGAACCCAGAATTGCAGAAAAATGGAGAGACCAAGGTAGCCGAGCTGGCCCGATTATTAACCCCTTCATGACCCAGCCTATTTTGACCTTAAAGACCTTGCCGTTTTTTGCAATTCTGACCAGTGTCCCTTTATGAGGTAATAACTCAGGAACGCTTCAATGGATCCTAGCGGTTCTGAGATTGTTTTTTCGTGACATATTGGGCTTCATGTTAGTGGTAAATTTAGGTCAATAAATTCTGTGTTTATTTGTGATAAAAACGGAAATTTGGAGAAAATTTTGAAAATTTCGCAATTTTCACATTTTGAATTTTTATTCTGTTAAACCAGAGAGGTATGTGACACAAAATAGTTAATAAATAACATTTCCCACATGTTTACTTTACATCAGCACAATTTTGGAAACAAAATTTTTTTTTGCTAGGAAGTTATAAGGGTTAAAATTTGACCAGCGATTTCTCATTTTTACAACGAAATTTACAAAACCATTTTTTTTAGGGACCACCTCACATTTGAAGTCAGTTTGAGAGGTCTATATGGCTGAAAATACCCAAAATTGACACCATTCTAAAAAATGCACCCCTCAAGGTGCTCAAAACCACATTCAAGAAGTTTATTAACCCTTCAGGTGCTTCACAGCAGCAGAAGCAACATGGAAGGAAAAAATGAACATTTAACTTTTTAGTCACAAAAATGATTTTTCAGCAACAATTTTTGTATTTTCCCAATGGTAAAAGGAGAAACTGAACCACGAAAGTTGTTGTCCAATTTGTCCTGAGTACGCTGATACCTCATATGTGGGGGTAAACCACTGTTTGGGCACACGGCAGGGCTTGGAAGGGAAGGAGCGCCATTTGACTTTTTGAATGAAAAATTGGCTGCACTCTTTAGCGGACACCATGTCAAGTTTGGAGAGCCCCCGTGTGCCTAAAAATTGGAGCTCCCCCACAAGTGACCCCATTTTGGAAACTAGACGCCCCAAGGAACTTATCTAGATGCATAGTGAGCGCTTTAAACCCCCCGCTGCTTCACAAATTGATCCGTAAAAATGAAAAAGTACTATTTTTTCACAAAAAAAATTCTTTTAGCCTCAATTTTTTCATTTTCACATGGACAACAGGATAAAATGGATCCTAAAATTTGTTTGGCAATTTCTCCTGAGCACACCGATACCTCACATGTGGGGGTAAACCACTGTTTGGGCACATGGTAAGGCTCGGAAGGGAAGGAGCGCCATTTGACTTTTTGAATGAAAAATTATCTCCATCGTTAGCGGACACCATGTCGCGTTTGGAGAGACCCTGTGTGCTTAAACATTGGAGCTCCCCCACAAGTGACCCCATTTTGGAAACTGGACCCCCCAAGGAACTTATCTAGATGCCTAGTGAGCACTTTAAACCCTCAGGTGCTTCACAAATTGTTCCGTAAAAATGAAAAAGTGCTTTTTTTTTCACAAAAAATTTCTTTTCGCCTCAATTTTTTCATTTTCACATGGGCAATAGGATAAAATGGATCCTAAAATTTGTTGAGCAATTTCTCCCGAGTACGCCGATACCTCATATGTGGGGGTAAACCACTGTTTGGGCACACGGCAGGGCTCGGAAGGGAAGGCGCGCCTTTTGACTTTTTGAATGGAGAATTAGCTCCATTTGTTAGCGGACACCATGTCGCATTTGGAGAGCCCCTGTGTGCCTATGCAATGGAGCTCCCCCACAAGTGACCCCATTTTGGAAACTAGACCCCCCAAGGAACTTATCTAGATGCATACTGAGCACTTTAAACCCCCAAGTGCTTCACAGAAGTTTATAATGCAGGGCCATGAAAATAAAAAATAATTTTTCTTTTCTCAAAAATGATTTTTTAGCCTGGAATTTCCTATTTTGCCAATGGTAATAGGAGAAATTGGACCACAAATGTTGTTGTCCAGTTTGTCCTGAGTATGCTGATACCCCATATGTGGGGGTAAACCACTGTTTGGGCGCACGGGAGGGCTCAGAAGGGAAGGCACGCCATTTGGCTTTTTAAATGGAAAATTAGCTCCAATCATTAGCGGACACCATGTCGCGTTTGGAGAGCCCCTGTGTGCCTAAACATTAGAGATCCCCCACAAATGACCCCATTTTGGAAACTAGACCCCCAAAGGAACTAATCTAGATGTGTGGTGAGCACTTTTAACCCTCAAGTGCTTCACAGAAGTTTATAACGCAGAGCCATGAAAAAAAAAAAATCTTTTCTCAAAAATGATTTTTTAGCCCGCAATTTTTTATTTTCCCAAGGGTAACAGGAGAAATTTGACCCCAAAAGTTGTTGTCCAGTTTCTCCTGAGTACGCTGATACCCAATATGTGGGGGTAAACCACTGTTTAGGCACATGTTGGGGCTCGGAAGTGAAGAAGTGACGTTATGAAATGCAGACTTTGATGGAATGCTCTTCGGGCGTCACGTTGCGTTTGCAGAGCCCCTGATGTTGCTAAACAGTAGAAACCCCCCACAAGTGACCCCATTTTGGAAACTAGACCCCGAAAGGAACTTATCTAGATATGTGGTGAGCACTTTCAACCCCCAAGTGCTTTACAGAAGTTTATAACACAGAGCCGTGAAAATAATAAATACGTTTTCTTTCCTCAAAAATAATTTTTTAGCCCAGAATTTTTTATTTTCCTAAGGGTTACAGGAGAAATTGGACCCCAAAAGTTGTTGTCCAGTTTCTCCTGAGTAAGCTGATACCCCATGTGTGAGGGTAAACCACTGTTTGGGCACACGTCGGGGCTCAGAAGGGAAGTAGTGACTTTTGAAATGCAGACTTTGATGGAATGGTCTGCGGGCGTCACGTTGCGTTTGCAGAGCCCCTGGTGTGCCTGAACAGTAGAAACCCCACACAAGTGACCCCATTTTGGAAACTAGACCCCCCAAGGAACTTATCTAGATATGTGGTGAGCACTTTGAACCCCCAAGTGCTTCACAGACGTTTACAACGCAGAGCCGTGAAAATAAAAAATCATTTTTCTTTCCTCAAAAATGATGTTTTAGCAAGCAATTTTTTATTTTCTCAAGGGTAACAGTAGAAATTGGACCCCAGTAATTGTTGCGCAGTTTGTCCTGAGTATGCTGGTACCCCATATGTGGGGGTGAACCACTGTTTGGGCACACGTCGGGGCTCGGAAGTGAGGGAGCACCATTTGACTTTTTGAATACAAGATTGGCTGGAATCAATGGTGGCGCCATGTTGCGTTTGGAGACCCCTGATGTGCCTAAACAGTGGAAACCCCTCAATTCTAACTCCAACACACCCCTAACCCTTATCCCAACTGTAGCCATAACCCTAATCACAACCCTAACCCCAACACACCCGTAACCCCAACACACCCCTAACCCTAACCACAACCCTAATTCCAACCCAACCCTAGCCCTAAGGCTATGTGCCCCCGTTGTGGATTCGTGTGAGATATTTCCGCACCATTTTTGAAAAATCCGCGGGTAAAAGGCACTGCGTTTTACCTGCGGATTTACCGCGGATTTCCAGTGTTTTTTGTCCGGATTTCACCTGCGGATTCCTATTGAGGAACAGGTGTAAAACGCTGCGGAATCCGCACAAAGAATTGACATGCTGCGGGAAATACAACGCAGCGTTTCCGCGCGGTATTTTCCGCAACATGGGCACAGCGGATTTGGTTTTCCATATGTTTACATGGTACTGTAAACCTGATGGAACACTGCTGCGAATCCGCAGTGGCGAATCCGCAGCGGCCAATCCGCAGCCAAATCCGCACCGTGTGCACATAGCCTAATTCTAAAGGTATGTGCACACGCTGCGGAAAACGCTGCGGATCCGCAGCATTTTCCCATGAGTTTACAGTTCAATGCAAACCTACGGGAAACAAAAATCGCTGTACACATGCTGCAGAAAAACTGCACGGAAACGCAGCGGTTTACATTCCGCAGCATGTCGCTTCTTTCTGCGGATTCCGCAGCGGTTTTACAACTGCTCAAATAGAAAATCGCAGTTGTAAAACCGCATTGAAATGCGCAGAAAAAACATGGTAAATCCGCCATAAATCCGCAGCGGTTTAGCACTGCGGATTTATCAAATCCGCAGCGGAAAAATCCGCAGAGGACCAGAATACGTGTGCACATACCGAAACCCTAACCCTACCCCTAACCCTACCCCTACCCCTAACCCTAACCCTACCCCTAACCCTAACCCTAGCCCTAACCCTACCCCTAACCCTAACCCTTCCCCTAACCCTACCCCTAACCCTACCCCTAACCCTAACCCTAGTTCTTACCCCAACCTTAGTGGAAAAAAAAAAAAAAAAAAATTTATTGTCCCTACCTATGGGGGTGACAAAGGGGGGGTGTCATTTACTTTTTTTTTTATTTTGATCACTGAGATAGATTATATCTCAGTGATCAAAATTCACTCTGGAACGAATCTGCCGGCCGGCAGATTCGGCGGGCGCACTGCACATGCGCCCGCCATTTTGGAAGATGACGGCGCCCAGGCAGAAGACGGACGGGACCCCGGCTGGATCGGTAAGTATGATGGGGTGGGGGGGACCACGGGGGGGGCGTCGGAGCACGGGGGGGGTGGATCGGAACACGGGGGTGGGGTGGATTGGAGCACGGACTGGGGGAACGCTGTGCGGGCAGGCGGATCGGAGCACGGGGGGGGGATCGCTGTGCGGGGGGGTGATCGCTGTGCGGGGGGGGGTGATCGGAGTGCGGGGGGGTTTGATTAGAGCACGGGGGGTGTGATTGGAGCACGGGGGGAGCAGGCAGGAGGACGGGGGAGCGGAGCACAGGACCGAGGAGAGCGGACCACAGATCGGGGGGCTGGGGGGGCGATCGGAGGAGTGGGGTGGGTGCACATTAGTGTGTCCAGCCATGGCCGATGATATTGCAGCATCGGCCATGGCTGGATTGTAATATTTCACCATTTTTTTAGGTGAAATATTACAAATCGCTCTGATTGGCAGTTTCACTTTCAACAGCCAATCAGAGCGATCGTAGCCACGAGGGGGTGAAGCCACCCCCCCTGGGCTAAACTACCACTCCCCCTGTCCCTGCAGATCGGGTGAAATGGGAGTTAACCCTTTCACCCGATCTGCAGGGACGCGATCATTCCATGACGCATATGCTGCGTCATGGGTCGGAATGGCACCGACTTTCATGACGCAGCGTATGCGTCAAAGGTCGGGAAGGGGTTAAGGGCGAACTCAGCCAACGGCAAAAAGGACACCCAATCATCCTGGTCTGCAGAAACAAAACATCTCAGATATGTTTCCAAGGTCTGATTGGTTCGTTCGGTCTGGCCATTAGTCTGAGGATGGAAAGCCGAGGAAAAAGATAGGTCAATGCCCATCCTACCACAAAAGGCTCGCCAAAACCTTGAAACAAACTGGGAACCTCTGTCAGAAACAATATTCTCAGGAATGCCATGCAAATGAACCACATGCTGGAAGAACAAAGGCACCAAATCAGAGGAGGAAGGCAATTTAACCAAGGGCACCAGATGGACCATTTTAGAAAAGCGATCACAGACCACCCAAATGACTGACATCTTTTGAGAAACGGGAAGGTCAGAAATGAAATCCATCGAAATATGTGTCCAAGGCCTCTTTGGGACCGGCAAGGGCAAAAGCAACCCACTGGCACGTGAACAGCAGGGCTTAGCCCTAGCACAAATCCCACAGGACTGCACAAAAATACGTACATCCCGTGACAGAGATGGCCACCAGAAGGATCTAGCCACTAACTCTCTGGTACCAAAGATTCCAGGATGACCAGCCAACACCGAACAATGAAGTTCAGAGATAACTTTACTAGTCCACCTATCAGGGACGAACAGTTTCTCCACCGGACAACGATCAGGTTTATTCGCCTGAAATTTTTGCAACACTCGCCGCAAATCAGGGGAGATGGCAGACACAATGACTCCTTCCTTGAGGATACTCGCCGGCTCAGATGAACCCGGAGAGCCGGGCACAAAACTCCTAGACAGAGCATCCGCCTTCACATTTTTAGAGCCCGGAAGGTACGAAATTACAAAATCGAAGCGGGCAAAAAATAACGACCAACGGGCCTGTCTAGGATTCAAGCGCTTGGCAGACTCGAGATAAGTAAGGTTCTTATGATCAGTCAATACCACCACGCGATGCTTAGCTCCTTCAAGCCAATGACGCCATTCCTCGAATGCCCACTTCATGGCCAGCAACTCTCGGTTGCCCACATCATAATTACGCTCAGCAGCCGAAAACTTCCTGGAAGAAAGCACATGGTTTCAACACTGAGCAACCAGAACCTCTCTGTGACAAAACCGCCCCTGCTCCAATCTCAGAAGCATCAACCTCGACCTGGAACGGAAGAGAAACATCTGGTTGACACAACACAGGGGCAGAACAAAAACGATGCTTCAACTCCTGAAAAGCTTCCACAGCAGCAGAAGACCAATTAACCAAATCAGCACCCTTCTTGGTCAAATCGGTCAATGGTTTGGCAATGCTAGAAAAATTACAGATGAAGCGACGATAAAAATTAGCAAAGCCCAGGAATTTTTGCAGACTTTTCAGAGATGTCGGCTGAGTCCAATCCTGGATGGCTTGGACCTTAACCGGATCCATCTCGATAGTAGAAGGGGAAAAGATGAACCCCAAAAATGAAACTTTCTGCACACCGAAGAGACACTTTGATCCCTTCACAAACAAAGAATTAGCACGCAGGACCTGGAAAACCATTCTGACCTGCTTCACATGAGAGTCCCAATCATTAGAGAAGATCAAAATGTCATCCAAGTAAACAATCAGGAATTTATCCAGATACTCACAGAAGATGTCATGCATAAAAGACTGAAACACAGATGGAGCATTGGCAAGTCCGAACGGCATCACTAGATACTCAAAATGACCCTCGGGCGTATTAAATGCAGTTTTCCATTCATCTCCTTGCCTGATTCTCACCAGATTATACGCACCACGAAGATCTATCTTAGTGAACCAACTAGCCCCCTTAATCCGAGCAAACAAGTCAGATAACAATGGCAAGGGATACTGAAATTTCACAGTGATCTTATTAAGAAGGCGGTAATCAATACACGGTCTCAGCGAACCATCCTTCTTGGCTACAAAAAAGAACCCTGCTCCCAGTGGTGATGACGATGGGCGAATATGTCCCTTCTCCAGGGATTCCTTCACATAACTGCGCATAGCGGCGTGTTCAGGCACGGATAAATTAAATAATCGACCTTTAGGGAATTTACTACCAGGAATCAAATTGATAGCACAATCACAATCCCTATGCGGAGGTAGGGCATCGGACTTGGGCTCTTCAAATACATCCTGATAATCAGACAAGAACTCTGGGACCTCAGAAGGAGTGGATGACGAAATAGACAAAAATGGAACATCACCATGTACCCCCTGACAACCCCAGCTGGATACCGACATAGAGTTCCAATCCAATACTGGATTTTGGGTTTGCAGCCATGGCAACCCCGACACGACCACATCATGCAGATTATGTATCACCAGAAAGCGAATAACTTCCTGATGTGCAGGAGCCATGCACATGGTCAGCTGGGTCCAGTACTGAGGTTTATTCTTGGCCAAAGGTGTAGCATCAATTCCTCTCAATGGAATAGGACACCGCAAAGGCTCCAAGAAAAACCCACAACGTTTAGCATAATCCAAATCCATCAGATTCAGGGCTGCGCCTGAATCCACAAACGCCATGACAGAATACGATGACAAAGAGCATATCAAGGTAATGGACAGAAGGAATTTGGATTGTACAGTACCAATGACGGCAGACCTATCGAACCGCTTAGTGCGCTTAGGACAATCAGAAATAGCATGAGTGGAATCACCACAGTAGAAACAAAGACCATTCAGACGTCTGTGTTCTTGCCGTTCAACTCTGGTCATAGTCCTATCGCACTGCATAGGCTCAGGTTTAATCTTAGACAATACCACCAAATGGTGCACAGATTTACGCTCGCGCAAGCGTCGACCGATCTGAATGGCCAAAGACATAGACTCATTCAAACCAGCAGGCATAGGAAAACTCACCATGACATCCTTAAGAGCCTCAGAGAGACCCTTTCTGAACAAAGCTGCCAGCGCAGATTCATTCCACAGAGTGAGTACTGACCACTTCCTAAATTTCTGACAATATACTTCTATATCATCCTGACCCTGGCACAAAGCCAGCAAATTTTTCTCAGCCTGATCCACTGAATTAGGCTCATCGTAAAGTAATCCGAGCGCCAGGAAAAACGCATTGACATTACTCAATGCAGGGTCTCCTGGCGCAAGAGAAAATGCCCAGTCCTGAGGGTCGCCGCGCAAAAAAGAAATAATAATCAAAACCTGTTGAATAGGATTACCAGAAGAATGAGGTTTCAAGGCCAGAAATAGCTTACAATTATTTTTGAAATTAAGAAACTTAGTTCTATCACCAAAAAACAAATCAGGAATAGGAATTCTTGGTTCTAACATAGATTTCTGATCAATAGTATCTTGAATCCTTTGTACATGTGTAACGAGATTATCAATTGAAGAGCACAGACCCTGAATATCCATGTCCACACCTGTGTCCTGAAACATCCAAATGTCTAGGGAAAAAAAAGACTGAACACAGAGCTGAGAAAAAAAAATGATGTCAGAACTTCTTTTTTCCCTCAATTGAGAATCATTTACTTGGCTCCTTGTACTGTTGTGTAGGCAATCCAGTGACACAGTGTGCCAGCAATCAGAGCACATACAGTGATCTGACAATAACCCAAAAACAATAGAACGAGCTCTGAGACGTGGAATCTCTGTAGACCGCAATACCTGAACCTAACCTAAACACAACTAAAGGCAGCTGTGGATTGCGCCTGAAACTACCTATGCAACTCGGCACAGCCTGAGGAGCTGACTAGCCTGAAGATCGAAAAACAAGCCTGACTTGCCTCAGAGAAATACCCCAAAGGAAAAGGCAGCCCCCCACATATAATGACTGTTAGCAAGATGAAAAGACAAACGTAGGGATGAAATAGATTCAGCAAAGTGAGGCCCGATATTCTAGATAGAGCGAGGATAGCAAAGAGAACTTTGCAGTCTACAAAAAACCCTAAAGCAAAAAACCACGCAAAGGGGGCAAAAAGACCCACCGTGCCGAACTAACGGCACGGCGGTACACCCTTTGCGTCTCAGAGCTTCCAGCAAAACGAAATGACAAGCTGGACAGAAAAAGTAGCAACAAAAGCAAAAAGCACTTATCTAAGCAGAGCAGCAGGCCACAGGAAAGATCCAGAAGCTCAGATCCAACACTGGAACATTGACAAGGAGCAAGGAAAACAGAATCAGGTGGAGTTAAATAACAAAGTAGCCAACGAGCTCACCAGAACACCTGAGGGAGGAAGCTCAGAAGCTGCAGTACCACTTGTGACCACAGGAGTGAATTCAGCCACAGAATTCACAACAACCACCACTGACATAGTTTCAGTAAACCTTAATGTTTTACAATGACAAACAGCAAACATAGAGAGGCTTAGAACTGTTTGTGAAGTGAATAAACAAACATTTATCAAGATTGTGTCACTATGAGCATTGTCTGTCACATCTATAAATTTTTTACAAGAAATGCAGCTATGTGATTGTCTGAATGCATTCAGTATACAGTATTTCACTCTTATTTACAAATTGCCATTTGTATATTCTCCATTTGTACATTTGAGGCAGACAAAGTTAAGGCTCGCAAAGAAAGAAACTAATATAGTGGAAAAAGCTATATTTTTAATGAACTACTGAGGCAAAGTAACAGCATTGCTTTATCAAATTTATATGAAGTGTATTGTGTCCAATGTTAGCAACCAGGCAACACAAAAAGGAGCTTTTCAAGTGAGCTCTTTAAAGTACACAAATGTTATGAAGTGATTGCCAACAAGGATGTGGTTTCAGCAATGTGGGGTACCTTTTTGTAAAAATAGACTAGTGCCATCACAGCCCCCCTTGACCAAACTTCACCGGCCTATAACAGTACAAAGCATATTCAGGCCCATTGGAATGCCATGCCCAATTCCCCAATGTGTTGTCCTTTTTGGACTGATTAAAATAGTGCCATCATAGCCCCATGGCCAAAATGCTCCTTACAGAGCACATTCACCCTAGTGATCTACTGGCAGGTACAGGACAGATTGCAGCAGACCGAATTCAGAAGTTGGCCCAAAGTAATGTCATGCCCAGTTCCCCAATGTGTTGTCCTTTTTGGATTTAAAAATATAGTGCCATCGCAGCCCACTTGCCCAAAATTCACTGGCCTATAACGGTACAGACCACGTTCACCCTGGAGATCTACTGGCAGGAACAGGAAAGATTGCAGAAGACCAAGTTAAGAAGTAGGCCCAAAGTAATGTCATGTCCAATTCCCCAATGTGTTGTCCTTTTTGGATTTAAAAATATAGTGCAATCACAGCCCACTTTCCCAAAATTCACTGGCCTATAACAGTACAGTCCACGTTCACCCTGGTGATCTCCTGGCAGGAATAGGACAGATTGCAGGAGACTGAGTTAAGAAGTAGGCGCAAAGTAATGTCATGCCCAATTCCCAAATGTGTTGTCTTTTTTGGACTTAAAAATATAGTGCCATCACAGCCCACTTGCCCAAAAATCACTGGCCTATAACAGTACTGAGCACGTGCACCCTGGTCATCTAGTGGTAGTTAAAGGACACATTGCACGAGACAGACTTAAGAAGTAGGCCCAATGTAATGTAATACCCAATTCCCCAATGTAAGGTCTTTCTTTTACAAAATAAAACAGTGCCTTCACAGCCCCGTGCCCAAAAATCACCGGCCTATAACAGTACTGAAAATGTGCAACCTGGTCATCTAGTGTCAGTTAAAGGACACATTGCAGGAGACAGACTTAAGAAGTAGGCCAAATGTAATGTAATGCCCAATTCCATAATGTGGGGTCCTGTTTTTACAAAATAAAATAGTGCCTTCACAGCCCCCGTGCCCAAAAATCACCGGCCTATAACAGTACAGAGCATGCTCACCCTGGTCATCTAGTGGTTCTGGATGATGAGGATGAGGATAAGGAGGAGGAGAACAACAAGCAGACCAAATGTGGAAACGTATACCCATGTGTGGTTGTGAAGAGGTGCATGAGAATACACCTCCCCAAAAGAGAGAATGTATTTGAGGTTATGTTTCGCTGGTTTCACTTGGTGGTGTACAAAAATCTTTCCCCATCCAGGCCTTGTTCATTTTTATAAGAGTCAGCCTGTCAGCATTTTCAGATGACAGGTGGATGGGCTTATTTGTGATAATTCCACCAGCGACACTAAAAACCCGCTCTAACAGAATGCTAGCAGCAGGGCAGGCCAGGACCTCCAAGGCGTAGGGAGCCAGTTCATGCCACGTGTCCAGCTTGGATACCCAATAATTAAAAGGCACAGAGGAATTCAGGAGGACGTTTGTACGATCTGCAAGGTACTCCCTCTCCATCTTCCCAAACATTGCACTTCTTGTGACAGCACCCCTTGACTCTGTGCCGCCACGGTGGGAGGGTCTGAGAAAACTGTCCCAGAAGATGGCCATTGTTCCCCTGCCTGAGCTGGATTGTACTTCCGTCTCTCTCGCTTGGACTCCTTGGTTGTACAACAAACTCTGACTTCTGCTGCCAGCATTCTCACATGGGAATTTTCTAAGTAATTCCGCTACAAGGGCCCTCTGGTACTGCAACATTTTAGTACACCTCTCTGCCTCAGGCAGAAGAGATTGAAAGTTCTCCTTGTAGCGTGGGTCTAGAAGTGTCACCAACCAGTAATGAGTGTCACCCAAAATTTTCTTACTCCGAGGGTCACGTGAAATGCAGCGCAACATAAAGTCAGCCATGTGTGCCAGACTGCTAACAGGCAAGACTTCGGTGTCCTCACCAACAGGACAACTGACCATGCTGTCCTCCTCCTCCCTGTCCTCAGGCCATCCCCGCTGAACAGAAGCTAATACAGATGTGTTTGAGCTACCATCTATAGCGCATGAAAGTAGCTCCTGTTCTTCTTCCTCCACCTCATTGCCTACCAATCCATTTTGACAAGACATGAGGCTGAGCTGAGTGTAATCCCCCTGTATGCTTCCTTGCTCCATGTCCTTGTGCTCCGCCTGCAATGCATCCTCTTTGATTTTGAGCAGAGAGGTTTTCAGAATGCTGAGAAGCGGGATGGTGGCCATAATTATGGTGTCATCGCCGTTCACCATCTTGGTGCAGTCCTCAAAGTTTTGGAGGATGTTACATATGTCTGACATCCATGTCCTCTCCTGAGGTCTTATGTGTGGAGTCTGACCTGAAATTCGACGGCCTTGCTGATGTTGATAGTCAACAACGGCCCTCTTCTGCTCACAAATCCTTTCCAACATATGCAGCGTAGAGTTCCAGCACATGGGGACATCACACAACAGTGGGTGAGCTGGAAGCTGAAAACGCTGCTGAAGCACAGCAAGGGCGGCTGAAGCTATAGCTGACTTTCTAAAATGGGCAGACAGACAGCGTACTTTCACAAGCAGATCCGGCAGCTTCGGGCAGCTTTTCAGAAAACGTTGAACATTGAGGTTAACCCTAGAACGCATATTGGGGGCCTTTTAGGCCCCCATGCTTACATTTTTGCTATTATCTGCAAAATTACTTTAGTCATAATTTTGAAACTCCAGGTATTCCTCAAATATGTCATTGTTGATAATATCCAGTTGTTCATATAATTTTTTTCATAGGCATTATGGTGTAACAATGCTTGTTTGGTGAAAACTATATCTGTACGCTATTTTTATCATGTTCTCAGTAGTGTTTGTGTCTCAAGTTACTTTATTTGTACTCAGTAATGCTGGTGGAGGGGCCAGGGTGTGGATAATAACATGTGAGGATGTCATGTGATTTTTGGAGGGAGTGATAAGGCCATGACATCACCTCAGGTCCTTCGGAACACAGTAATGAGCTGTGTATAGAGTACTGAGGACAGTATACACTGTGACCTAATTGCTGAAGGACCTGTGATAAGATAAGCTGTTAAGAGGAAATCTGATTCATTTTCTGTTTCTGTTTCTAAGAAGCTTGTAACGGGTAGAGCTTGTGAGCCACAAAAATTAAGAGAATTGTACACCACCTAAAAGTATAAAAGGTAAGAGCTGCTGAGCGTGAGAGGAAGAAGGGGGGACATTACACTTACAGTGTGTCACACACAAGCAAAGAGTGGACAACTCTGATTCTGTTCATTGTTTTTTCTTTTAGTTTGCTAACATCTAGTCAGCAATAGCACACTCTTCCTCCAAGTGTCTGACTGACCAAGAGATTGAAGTGATTATGTTTCAAAGCAATGATGAAAGTGAACTATCTTTGTCTGATGAAGAATATCTGCCACCAGCTAATCAAACATCCTCATCCAGTGATTCTTCTGATGATGAAGAAGTAAATCTAGTGGATCCTCAAGAAGTGATAAGCAGAACATCCAAAACAAATTTTTTTTGGAACAGTAATCTTAAATTAGTCGGACGTACTCCAACACACAATATTATGAGACAGGTTCAAGGAGCTGTGGGAAGTCCCAGTTACTTTACCCCTAAAGATGTATTCTGTACTTATTTTTCTGACAATATTGCAGAAGAGATCCTATTATGTTCAAACCTAGAAGGAAGACGTATCGCTTCTGCAAAAAATAAGTCCTGGAAAAATATCTCAAAAGAGGAACTTTATGCATATATTGGACTTTTGCTGCTGGCAGGGAGTCAAAAATCGTATGATGTCCCAATACGAGAATTATTTCTGGACCCACTTTCTGATCCACACTATAAGGCGACAATGTCAGTGGGCAGATATGAGGAAATTAGAAGAATCATTCGCTTTGATGATAAGCGAACTCGTGCAGCGAGGTTTGAAACAGACAAATTAGCCCCTATCAGTTATATCTGGAACATATTTATCAAAAATTGCACAAAACTTTACAATCCCAGTACTAATGTTACTGTAGATGAGCAACTTGTACCGTTCAGAGGACGCTGCAAGTTCATACAATACATGCCCTGCAAGTCAGCCAAGTACGGAATAAAAATCTTCTGAATGTGTGATTCTGCAAATTATTATGGCACAAATGGCATAATCTACTGTGGCAAAGAGGTTGGTGCACCAGTACAGAAGTATCTGGGGTCTGAAATAGTCAAAACTCTTGCTGTTCCAATATACAATTCAGGTAGAAACATTACCATGGACAATTATTTCACCAATGTTGAACTAGGCAATTTTCTGCTTGCAAAAGCTATTACATTTGTTGGTACTATAAAGCAAAACAGACAAGAAATTCCAGAAGCACTGAAACACAATCGTCAGCGAGCACTTTATGAGAGTGTCTTTAGATTCAATAACAAAGCGAATTTGGTATCTTACAAGGCGAAAAAGGAGAAATCTGTAATTTTACTCAGTATCATGCATAACGACTGCAGTGTTGACAGCAATGACAAAAAATTGAAACCAGAAATCATCCTGCATTACAATACAACAAAAGGAGGTGTAGATAAAATGGATGAGATGGTGGGAGAATATTCGTGTATTAGGCAAACAAAACAATGGCCTGTAGTACTATTTTCAAATATGCTTGATGTAGCAGCCCTAAATTCATTCATTATTTATAAAGAAACTCATCCGGAATTTCATGCACAGAGGAAGGACAGGAGACCTTTGTCATGAACTTGTAATGCCTCACATGATAGAGCGAAGCGACTTGAAATGCTTGCCAAAGCAAACTAAAGAAGCAATGAAACGGTGTGGAGTACAGTTTCAGATTATTCCAGAGCCAGGAGAAAGAAAACGAAAGCGTTGTTTCATGTGTCCAAGAAACATAGAGAGGAAAACTGAGCGATATTGTTCCACTTGTAAGGAAACTGTTTGCAAAGAACACTCTTCTGAAAAAATAACATGTCAGAATTGTTTGGAAGACTAATATAAAAGAAAAGAAAGTTAGAATAAAAATGTAGCTGCAGCTAGTTTGCTATAGATTTCTATGCGTTTTTGTGTGTTTTCATGTCTTTGTGTGAAATTTGGGAAACAAAAGATTTTTTGGTGTTTTCTGTGAAAAATTATAATTATAATTTTGTCCACTATTCATATTTTATTGAGGAATTTTGAAACAAACTTGTGAAAGTTATTTAAGTGTGTTTTTCTCCATTATGTGCATGGGGGCCTAAAAGGCCCCCAATACGTTATATGTATATTTTTAACGTCATGCGTTGCACATGGGCCAAGCAAGGTACGTTTGTGAGCTCACCTTGCCTAAGAGTCGCCACCAGGTTACGGCCATTGTCACACACAACCATGCCTGGCTGTTGGTTCAGCGGTGTCATCCAAACAACTGACTGCTCTTTCAGCACTGTCCACAACTCTTCTGCATTGTGCGGTTTGTCACCTTGGCAAATTAGCTTCAGCACAGCCTGTTGCCGCTTAGCTGAGGCAGTGCTTCCGTGCTTCCAGCTTCTGACGAATATGTTGATTTCAGAGATGGAGGATGAAGAGGAGGAGGAGGTGGTGCAGGAGCTGTAGACTGTGGACGCAACCCTGATTGACATAGGGCCAGCAATCCTCAGCGCGGGGAGGATGTGTTCCATCCCAAGGTCCGACTGGGTCCCAGCTTCCACTATGTTAACCTAGTGTGTCGTCATTGAGATGTACCATCCCTGCCCACAAGCACTTGTCCACGTGTCCGTGGTTAGGTTGACTTTCCCTGTAACAGCATTGTTGAGGGCACGGGTAAACGGGTAATGTTGTGGGACACATGCTGGTGTAATGCCGGTATGGCACATTGGGAGAAATAGTGGCGACTGGGGACCAAGTGCCTTGGGATGGCCGCCGCCATCAGGTTGCGGAAAGCTTCCGTCTCAACAAGCCTAAAAGGCAGAAATTCTAGCGCAAGCAGAAGAGAAATATTAGAATTGAGAACTGTGGCCTGTAGGGCGTTGGTGGGGTATTTCCGCTTGCATTTCAAAGACGAGGTTATAGACAACTGAGCGCTGTGCTGGGACAAGGACGTAGATGGGCTTGCTGATGGTGCTGCTTGACTGAGGGCCACAACAGGTGCAGGGCTAATTGCCCCTGAATGCGTCACACCTTTGACGATTAGAATTTGCTGTTTTTATTAATCCCAATTGTTTTTTTTAGTTTGTTTTATGAATAGCTAGTGCTAAATTTGTGGATTTGTCATAGAAGGTTTTGTTAGAAATAAGAGTGTGCTTCTCAGGCACATTGCGCCCTAACACATATTCTCTCTCTTGCTTCTGCTTTCCTTATGAAATGGCAAGGAGAATATTTGACTTGTCCAATGCCCTTCATGTTGAGCAAGTGCAAAATATACTGCTTGATGATGAGACAGACCTCTTACAGCTAGAAGATTTAGGGGACGAAAGTGACATTGATTCAGAAGATGATGTGGAAGAATGTCCAGATGTGATCAGATCAAGATGGAGCGAGTGAGGAGGATGCTCAAGACATAGAAACATTACTTTTCTGGTTATTAAACATTTTTTTTACACCTGATTATGTGTATTCTCACTTATTACATTCCTATTAAGGTAACTGATCACTTTTAGAGCATTAAAATTTTTAAAAAAGGAAAATATAGCCAATTTTCTAGCCTGTGCCGGACAGGCGCAATGCCCCTAAACTCATTATGAAACATATTGCCCCTGACGGAGGGTTAAAAGCTGCAGCCGGCTCAGGTGCATCATGGTCCTGCCTGATGTCACACACGCCGCTCCACTTCCTCATTCCGGAGCAGAGAGAGAGAGCAGCGTGCTGTGTGTCACGCGGGGGCGGACTGCAGATGACCGACGAGCAGAGTGAGTCTCTCCGGGGATCCCATCTGCTGAGTTGTTTGTAATCCTATCCTGTGTGATACTGTCTGCTGAGCTGTATCTAATCTCATCCTGTGTGATACTGACTGATGAGCCATGTATCTAATCCTATCCTGTGTGATAGTCTGCTGAGCTGTGTATCTAATCCTCTCCTGTGTGATACTGTCTGCTGAGCAGTGTATCTAATCCTATCCTGTGTGATACTGTCTGCTGAGCAGTGTATCTAATCCTATCCTATGTGATACAGTCTGCTAAGCTGTGTACCTAATCCTATCCTGTGTTATATTGCCTGCTGAGCTGTATCTAATCTTATCCTGTGTGATACTGACTGCTGAGCCATGTATCTAATCCTATCCTGTGTGATAGTCTGCTGAGCTGTGTACCTAATCCTCTCCTGTGTGATACTGTCTGCTGAGCCGTGTATCTAATCCTATCCTGTGTGATACTGTCTGCTGAGCCATGTATCTAATCCTATCCTGTGTGATAGTCTGCTGAGCTGTGTATCTAATCCTCTCCTGTGTGATACTGTCTGCTGAGCCGTGTATCTAATCATATCCTGTGTGATACTGTCTGCTGAGCCGTGTATCTAATCCTATCCTGTGTGATACTGTCTGCTGAGCCATGTATCTAATCCTATCCTGTGTGATACAGTCTGCTGAGCCGTGTCCGTGTATATAATCCTATCCTGTGTGATACTATCTGCTGAGCTGTGTATCTAATCCTCTCCTGTGTGATAGTCTCCTGAGCTGTGTATCTAATCCTATCCTGTGTGATACTGACTGCTGAGCCGTGTATCTAATCTTATACTATGTGATACTGACTACTGAGCCATGCATCTAATCCTATCCTGTGTGATCTCGTCTGCTGAGATATATCTCATCATATCCTATGTGATACTGTCTGCTGAGCTGTGTATCTAATCCTCTCCCGTGTGATTAGCTGTATCTCATTCTCCCCCGTGTGACCCCATCCGGTGGGCACTGTGGTATAACCCCTTCTTGCTGTTTCAGGTTGGATGGTCTTAAAGGTCATCGCTTTTGCTGTTCTGTTCTTCTGACTGGGGGCGATGGATGAGCAGGTGGAGGCGGAAGGCAGATCAGGCGGAGGGCGGGCGAGCAGGGCGAGTGTCTACGGTGAGAAGAGGCTTCAGGTGGCTCACTGTGGCTGTGTCTGTACTGGTATCGTGTGGCTGATGAGGGAAGGCGAGTGGTGACTGAGGGCCTCATCCAACAGGGCCCAGGGAGAGGCGAGTGGAATGTATAAGTTACTGGATGATCCTGACCTGCTGCAAAACCAAATGCCCAATTATAACATCAGGCAGCAGCTCAGGATAATCCAGTAGCTTATAAATTTTGGTTGGGATTTGGAAGGGCGGCGGTAAATTATTGAAGCAAGTTGGTATATATGATCGGGAAACATCTTTATTATTATGGCAGTGTAATTTTTGAAATGGGGCTATCGGTCTGCGCTCCCACAGCACTGCATGGACTGGACGCCAATCCCCTGACCAGCATCCTCATTCATACATGCTGTGAGGCTGCTGAGTTCAGGTCAGGAGACCAGTGGTAGGTCCATACACTGCGGTCCAAGTGCAAACCGATATTCGCCAGAAGTAGAGCTTTTCCAAGAGAGGGTGGATGAACTGTGGAAGGTTCGTGGGGTGGAGGCGGTGCTAGGGTGGAGGTGGAACTGGGGGTGGAGCCTGGGCGGAGTTTCAAGGGGGCCCCAAAATTTTGACAGTATGGGGCCCTGAGATTCCTAGTGGCAGCCCTGAGGGCTATCATGGAAATACCACACTGGCAAATCTGTGGCCTTAGAATTTTTTTTACGCTAAATAGTGCTGTATAAAATTTGAGTATCAGACAGCCCAAAAATAAGTACACTGACCTACAATGCAAAAACTTGGAGCACAGAGATATTTGAGGTCTTTTTCGGTGAATTTAAAACACCAAGAAAAAAAAAATTGGCACAAGAGTAGCACACACAACTGTGCTACGTATGCCTGACAAACTTTGATTTTTCAACAGCCCCCTCAGTCTGACAGAACAGACTGTATATTTTTTTTGGGGGGGTGGGAGTGAATTTTTGGATAAATAAAATAGGTATATAGTAAATAAGCTGAAGCAGCAGCATCAGGCAATTATGGAGCTTTGGGAAGGATGCAGTGGGAGCAATGGACACACATACAGTGCCTGCAGGCCTTGTACTGATGTGGATATGCCGTGCCGTGCCTACCTAGTGCTGCAATATCAGGACCCATGAATTTGCCCTAAAAAGGACTTTTTTTTTCTGAGGAGTTGTGGATGTAAGAGTTGCAGACCTACACTAACTCTAAAAACCACGATTCTGACCCTATCTCGGCAGCAGCTCTCCCTACTCTCTCTGAAACAGGAACAGAAAGCGGCGAGAAGGGCGGCGCCAGGTCTCTTATACTCGGGATGATTCTGTGCGGCCAAGCCAATCACTGCATGACCACAACAAAAATGGCTGCAGCATTTCATGGCCTGGCAGACAATCCCTGCACCGTGATTGGGTCTCTAAAGTCCACAAAAAACGCTGGGTGGAGACAACAGTTACCGCCGAATAATCCCGGAAATGCTCGCTGCTCTAAGAGTACCCCGATACTCAGGCGAGTAACGAGCATTGGCAAGCACGTTCGCTCATCACTAATAGACACCAACTTAGTGTGTGACAAAAAGCTTCCCTACAGCTAAAATTAGGGTCAGGCACCAGGAAAAGTGGCATCAACTGCCCCAAAGAAGAAATTTGCAAATGGTACAGCAGGCAGCCATGGAACAAGCATGAGTTATCAGGCTCTGACCCACCATTTGCAGCTTGGAATTGAAGTATTAATGAGGAACTGGTGGTTAAGGAAAGCGGTGTAAGACTTCCTAGCTGGGAGACCTCATACCTCATGCTACACCTCCAATTTTGTTTTTTTTATTCCAGCCACACACAGAGGGCACAACCATCACTTTCATGAAGTAATATTGGTAGAAAAATGTAAGGAAAGTAACACAGTTAGTAGACAGAAGTTAAGTGCAGGCCTGCCTGTCTGGGAGAGCTACTTACACGGGCAACCCACCAGATGGAGACCGAACTTGGAGTCTCCACATTTCAAAGAATAATTGTCACACACCACTAAAGTGCCATCAATTTCCACAGAGTAGAAATAATATACTAGGCCTCTGACACCTTCCAACACAGGCAGCCCACCTTATGGAGACCCAACTTGGAGTCTCTGCATATTAAAAAATAATTGTCAGACAGCACAAAAGGGGCATACATTTCCACAGAGTAAAAACAGTATAGTAGGCCTTGACACACCTTCTACTATAGGCAATCCACCAGATAGACACCCAATTTGGAGTCTCCACATTTAAAAACAATGTTTGCAACATCAGCAGCAGTAGCAACAGCAGACACAGAAGACACCACAAAGATGGCACAGGTTGCAATAACACCAGATCAACATATGACATTAAAAACTACAATATGGCCTAGACTGTCCAATCTGCAACTGGGGTGCAAATGTCATTGGAGATCCATGACTTTTTCATTTTAGTTAAAGTTAGGCAGTCTATGCCTTGAGGGGACATCCAGATGTGCTTATCCATCAGGACTAGTGTTGAGCATTCCGATACCGCAAGTATCCGGTATCGGCCAATATTTGCAGTATCGGAATTCCGATACCGAGTTCCAATACTTTCAGTATATCGGATACCAGAATCGGAAGTTCCCATAATTCTAAGAGCCCGAATTCAGCCAATGAGGAATGATTAGAAGTGTGGGCACATCCTCTTCTGCATAGTAGGCATGTACCTACTGGCATGACTGTGATTGGCTGCTGAAATGATGTCATGATGCACTATAAAAGTCGCCACCGCCATTTTGGGCTCACTCTGCTGTGAATTCAGTTAGGGACAGGACGTTGTGTTCTGACAGAGGCCAGTTTAGAGATAGCGATTTGCTTCATTGTGCTTTACCCAGGCTAATTTAGCAATCGCTGTGTGAGAACCTTGCTTTTGCCTTGCAGCGCTGTTCACAGCTGTCTGCAAGGTCTCTGTGTGTGTGAGTGCAGCTCACTCTATAGTCTGTCCGCAGCCACCGCTGGTTGTAGTCAGCTCAGGGTGTGTCACTGCCTCATACTGTTCAATCCATTGTTCTTTTTTGCAGTTAGTGCAGCCTGCTGCACATTTTTTCAAATTTATCCTATTAGTGGCTTTCCATCCGTATCCTGCTAGATTGTGGAAAAACACTATATAGGATTACATAGAGGAGCTTGTTTTGGCCTTGCAGCGCCGTTCACAGCTGTCTACACGGTCTGCGTGTGAGTGCAGCACACTCTGTAGTCTGTTCTCCTGCCACAGCCAGTTGTAGTCGGCTCAGGGTGCGTCACTGTCTCATACGTTCCATTGTCCGTTTCTCAATTAGTACAGCCTGCTGCACATTTTTTCAAATTTATCCTATTAGTGGCTTTCCATCTGTATCCTGCTAGATTGTGGAAAAACACTATATAGGATTACATAGCGGAGCTTGTTTTGGCCTTGCAGCGCCATTCACGGCAGTCTGCACGGTCTGTGTTATGATACGGTGGTCTAGGAGCAACATGGAACGAGCTCTGAAGGACGTGGTAACTGTACTGACCGCAGTCCCTAAGCTCAACACAAAACTAGAAGTAGCCGTGGAATGCTCCAAACTCTCCCTAGGCATCTCGTCACAGCCTAAGAGCTAACTACCCCTAAAGAAAGAAGCAGGAAAACTATCTAGCCTCAGAGAAAATCCCCAAAGGATAGATTAGCCCCCCACAAATAATGACTGTGAGTGGAGAGGGAAAAGACATACACAGAATGAAACCAGGATGAGCACAGGAGGCCAGTCTAGCTAAATAGATAGGACAGGATGTAATACTGTGCGGTCAGTATAAAACACTACAAAAATCCACGCAGAGTTAACAAAAAAAAACTCCACACCTGACTAAAGGTGTGGAGGGCAAATCTGCCTCCCAGAGCTTCCAGCAAGACAGAATAAATTCACACTGATAAGCTGGACAAACATAGAAAGCACAGAATGGATAAGTCCACAATCTATGGACAGAAAAGAGCAAGCAAAAACTTAGCTTAGCTGAACTGGTCAGGATAACAGGGAACTCCAAAGAGATGTGAATCCAACCAGAAACCATTTACAAGTGGCACTGGCTGAAGACAGAGCCAGTCCAAAATAGCCGAGCAGAAGAGAAGATAAATGGAGGCAGCTGATGACAGCTAACTCCAAGGAGCAGCCATACCACTAGAAACCACAAGAGGGAGCCCAAGAGCAGAACTCACAAAAGTGCCACTTACAACCACCGGAGGGAGCCCAAGAGCGGAATTCACGACAGGTCTGTGTGTGAGTGCAGCTCACTCTGTAGTCTGATTGGCAAAAAAAAAAAATAATAAAGTTCACCAAACACATCACTTTACAGTTGTGTAGGCCACATTAGCTTATATAAAAGTCTAGTCCACACTTTAGAAAATTAGTGTTTCTTATACCTGTTAGGAGCTGTTCAGGAATAAGCACACTAAGGCCTTAGTACTTTTCTGCCTATCTTTATCAGTCTACCAAGATGAAGAAGGCAGGGAGTAAGGCACATGGGCGTGGGCATGGAGCAGGGAGAGGATGTGGGGATTCTGTTCCTGCTGTGGGCACCGGTGACTCATTATCACTCAGTTTCAGCAGGGAACAGTCCTTCATGCGCAGCTTTGTAAGAGATCGCCGTACCCCGCTGCTGCGGGAAGAGCAAATTGAAGCCATTGTCGGATGGATGGCAGCTAATGCATCGACTTCAATTAGTGCCATATCCTCTCAGGCACAGAGCACTGGAGGGCACCCATCTGTCTCTTCACCACCTGCCAAATTGCCCAGGCAGTCAGACAGCCCACGACAGTAGCCATCTCTACTTCTGTTCTCTGGCTTGGAAAGAGGAGGCCAGCCAAGCAGCATTGGAGAAATGGAAGAAGAGACAATATGCAGTGATGCCCAAAAGCTTTGTCTCTCTGATTCTGAAGAGGCGGGTGGGCCAGTGCCTCCGGTCAGCACACCTCAGTATGCATCTGATGATGAGACTCAGGTGCCACTTTCTGGTGCGTACTGTGCTGCCGAGACTACCCAGGAGAAGCAGTTAGTGGAAGAGGGTAGTGTAGATGATGGGGTCCTTGACCCATCATGGTGTGAGGTACAGGAAGGTGGCGGGAGCAGGTCTGAGGAAGAGATTCCCCGAACGGCCCAAAGAGGGAGATGGAGGGGGAAGACTGTGGTGCCTGTAGCCTCCACTTCGGCAATCATTTGGAGCATGGCTCTTCCAAAAGCCAAAATGGGCGCTCCCAAGACTTGCAGTGCCTGGTCCTTTTTTGACACAGTTGCAGATGACATTTGCTTAGTCAAATGCAAGGTGTGTCATCAGAAAGTCAAAAGAGGGAAAAGTGTCAGCAACCTCAATACCACAAGCACGCGGTGAAGTTACAAAAACACACTGAAGAACTATGCCAACCTACAGCGGCAGCTACCACCTCTTCAGCTCGTGTTGTTGTCTCTTCCTCCAGCTCACACACAGCTGGTTTGGCTTCCTAACAGGATCACCATGGAAGAACCTCTGGCACTGTTGTCCAGAGACCCAGTGTAATTCCACCCACATCACCACGTTCCCAGTCATCCTCACACTCCCAGCCCAGTCTATAGCCATCGGTAGCACAGGTATGGGAGAAAAGGCGGCCATTCTTGGCAAACCACCCCTGAGCACAGGCTCTGAATTCTGGCATTGCAAAACAACTGTCCCTTGAAATGCTGTCATTCAGGCTGGTGGAGACTGACACCTTCCGTAATTTGATGGCATTGGCAGTCCCACAATACAATGTGCCCAGCCACTTTTATTTCAGCAGGCAAGCCGTCCCTGCCCTGCAAAAGCATGTGGAGGGACACATAAAACACGCGCTACTGAACGCCGTCAGTAGCAAGGTCCACCTCACCACCGATGCGTGGACCAGTCACCATGGACAGGTGTGATACTTTTCCCTCACTGCCCATTGGGTTAATGTTGTGGAGCCGGGTACAGATCGTGTAAGTGGCACAGGACGTGTTCTGCCAACTCCAAGGATTGCAGGAATCCAGTCTGTACACATTGCCTCCTCCTCATTCTCCAGTTCCTCAGAATCATCGCTGCAGGAGCCGTCACGGTCTACCTCCACCTTGACCCGTGAACGCTTACCTGTTACGACTGATATGAGCACAGCCGTGGCCAAATGTCAACAGGCCATACTGAAATTAATTTCTTTGGGGAATCGAAGCCACACAGTGCCTGGTTCCAGTACCGTCAGCTGGTTCCAGGCAGAGCCTTTGGCTTAGGTGCCTCCTTCTGGGTATCTGAGTTCCACCAAAGTCAGGTGGTCCTTGGTAGTGCTTTCTGGCATGGGTACCTCTTGCTTAGTAACCGGGTTCCAGTACCGTCAGCTGGTCCTCGGTAGTTCCATTGGCTCTTGTACCTTCGGCTAGCAATCCGGGTTCCAGTACCGTCTGCTGGTTCTCGGCAGTGTCTTTTGCTCTTGTACCTTCTGCTCCCCATCCTTGTTCCAGTACCGTCAGCTGGTTCTGGGCAGAGCCTTTGGCTTAGGTGCCTCCTTCTGGGTATCTGAGTTCCACCAATGTCAGGTGGTCCTTGGTAGTGCTGTCTGGCACGGGTACCTCCTGCTTAGTAACCGGGTTTTAGTAACATCAGCTGGTCCTCAGTAGTTCCATTGGCTCTTGTACCTTCGACTAGCCATCTGGGTTCCAGTACCGTCTGCTGGTTCTCGGCAGTGTCTTTTGCTCTTGTACCTTCTGCTACATTTCCAAGTTCAAGACTCTAAAGATGACGACCCTGAAGACCGAGAAGCAGAAGAACAAGAAGCTGCAGAACAAAAAGCAGAAGAACATTAAGCAAAAGACTAAAAATCAGAGCAAAAGATATTATCTAAATTATGAGCAGAAGAAGACTAAGCAGTGTATGGGGGTGAGTCCATTCCTCCTCATGGTGCCGCTGGAAAAAACCTGCTGCTGCAGGCCAAGCTGAATGCAGACAAATCCTGTTGTAAATCTTTTGTGACAGGCAGGACAGAAGGTGTAATCTTCAAACTTTTATAGATAACAACTACAGGAAGGCCTGGCTGTCACAAATAAGAATATGATGATGATGATGAAGAAGAAGAAGAAGAAGATGAAGAAGTTGATTATGAAGAAGAATAATAGTTGAATAAAAAGAATATGAAGAATGTAAAAAAAAATAATACAAAGAAGGTGAAGAAGAAGAAGATGAATAAGGTGAAGGAGAAGTTGATGGAAAAGATGATGCTGCTGAGGACGATGAAGAAGAAAGTGTGGGAGAAGTTAAAAAGAAGGTGAACAGCATGGAAGTAGTGAAACATAAATATCTGACTAAATATAACAAATCGTAACATAGTCAATAGCTTTGTAACTCCGAATGTCTTAAAAAAACCCATTAATTCCTGCTATTCCATTTGATTGGGCTAAACCTCTATGCCTTTCATGTCTCCTCCACCTCCCCCAATACATCCTACATTATTCTTAGTTGTTTTCCTTCATGTAGAATTAACCTACAAGGAAAGAAAGGGTTTCTTTTAATTCCGATATTTTGGTCCCATTGACTTGCATTGGAATCGGGTATCGGTATCAGCGATATCCGATATTTTTTTGAATATCGGCCGATCCAATCCGATACCGATACTTTTGGATATCGGAAGGTATCGCTCAACACTAATCAGGACACCACCAACAGCATCGAAGACAAGTTCTGAGAGAACACTGGCTGCCAGGCATGACAAAACCTCCAAGGAATGACAGGTGAGCTCAGGCCACTCTTCCATTTTGAAAGACCAAAATGTAAAAATGTCCAAACCCCCCGATAGCATTGATATTGAGTTCCAGAAACTCCTGCACAATCCACTCCAGTTAATCACTACTTGATAGGCTTGGACTCTGTTCTGCTGGTTCAGGAGCTAGTCTAAAAAATGTGTTAAACGACTCACAGAAATTGCTTATGTCACTTACACTGCTGCTGCTAATTTTCTAGCAATGAGCCTTGACATTCCCAGGGTTGGATGTCTACAAATAGGATGCATACTGTGTGCCTCACTGCTGTGTTGGGAAAAACGACTCTTAAGATTGTCTACAAGTGTATTTCGATACTCCAGCATACACGCGTCCCTTTTCAAGGGGGAAGCATCTAGCTAAATTTACTTTCTGCTGTTTATTTAAGTGGCAACCCAGTAATCAAAGCTATCTCTAAACCTAAGAATACTGGCATCATTTTGAAGATAATGCAGCAAGAAGGCTCTCATGTGTCAGACACTTTCATGAGGTCCAAATCCATGCTGTGCTGGCTTAACACTCAAGGTTTCTTCCTCCATCCCCTCCCGCCAAACACGGACATCTTCACTAAAAGTCTATCTAATACCATGAGCCCCCTTGATCGCTGTAAGCCACCCTCCAATGGTACCCACCTGTGCAATGATAGTCCGGAAATTTTAGATACTGTTTTCCCTTCTACATCCTCCTCTGCTTCCAACTTTTCCTCTGGGACCATCAACTCCTCACGCAGACTATTCATAGTGTGCTCCAGCATGTAGATGATCGGAATAGTGATGCTGCTGATAGCATCATCAGCGCTAACCATCTTAGTAGCCATTTCAAAACTGTGCAAATGGGTGCAAAGGTCCTTCACCTGTGCCCACTCTGCAAGCATGATTTAGCCACATCTGGACTGCATTGGGACAGGTTAGTCAAAAGTAGATACTGCACCAGGGCTTGTCACTGCTGCCACAGCCGCTGCAACATGTGCAGAGTGTAATTCCACTGTGTCAGAACATTACTAATCAAATGGTTATCAAGTAGGCTAAAAGACATCTGTAGTGATGCGGGGTGCAATAGTTGGAAGTGAGCACACAGCAACCATGCTCTCTCCAGCAGCGCATCCAGGTCTGGATAGTGGTAGAGAAATTGCTGGACCACCAAGTTGAGGACATGAGCCATGCAAGTCACATGTGTGAGATTGCCATTGCATAGGACTGCCACCAGGTTTGCACCGTTATCTCACACGGCCTTCCATGGCTCCAGGTTTTTTAAACAGCCATTGCTCTAATTCGACTTGGATACCTGTCCACAACTCTTGAGCTGTGTAACTGCAATTATAAACACATAAGTTAAACACTGCCTGATTGCTGTGAGCCATGGCTGCACAGTACAAAGGTGGGGAAGATTCTATCTGCACTGTTGGAACGCATGTCTGATTAATGGAAGGGTTAAAGGCACAGGTGGAGGCCCTAGAGGAGGTGGAGCAGACAGAAGAAGTGTAGGAAGCATTGGATACAGAGGTTTCTCCCTCAAGCCTTGGGGATTCAAAGACTTGTGGAGCAGCCTCTTGACCATCTGTCCCCACAGCCACCAGAGTCACCCAGTTCCCAGTCAGCAACATGAAATGCCACTGCCCATGTTTGCTCATCCAGGTGTCTGTTGTGAAATGCATCCTGGCAGATAGAATTTTTTCAGGGAATGGGTGATGTTGTTGGCGATATGCTGGTGTGGCGCAGACACATCTTTCTTTGAGAAGTAATGGTGAGTGGGCAACTAGTACTAGTACTAGTACTGAAAACTGTCTGTATTTACCAGGCAGAAAGGCATCATTTTCATGACCAGCAGATTGGAGATTGTGGACTTCAAGCTCTTAGCTTTGTCATGTGTAGATGGAAACATTCTTTTATGTCACCACAACTGTGGACCGAGAGCTGGCTGTGGAGAGCAGGACAAAGTCCTGGACTCTAAGTGAGGTGCAGGCAGAGATGTTATGGTGGATTGAGAAAGGTGTGTTGGACTTGGTGACACAAAAGCAGCAGTTATGTGTACTTCCATAACAGCTGACCGGCTCTCACTCACCCTGACTATGGTAAGTAAACAGCTGTAGATTCTGCGGCCAGAGATCTGTGTGTGAACACTTGAAATGGTATTGGAAGAGGAAGTAGAAACAGATGGTGTGAATGGGACGGTGATTGGCGAGGCCCGCTAGTCCGCTTTTTAGTGCAGTGAGATTCCCACACTAAGGCATGTTGATCGTGCATGTGCCGGTTCATGCATGTACAGGTCCTTCTCAAAAAATTAGCATATAGTGTTAAATTTCATTATTTACCATAATGTAATGATTACAATTAAACTTTCATATATTATAGATTCATTATCCACCAACTGAAATTTGTCAGGTCTTTTATTGTTTTAATACTGATGATTTTGGCATACAACTCCTGATAACCCAAAAAACCTGTCTCAATAAATTAGCATATCAAGAAAAGGTTCTCTAAACGACCTATTACCCTAATCTTCTGAATCAACTAATTAACTCTAAACACATGCAAAAGATACCTGAGGCTTTTATAAACTCCCTGCCTGGTTCATTACTCAAAACCCCCATCATGTGTAAGACTAGCGACCTGACAGATGTCAAGAAGGCCATCATTGACACCCTCAAGCAAGAGGGTAAGACCCAGAAAGAAATTTCTCAACAAATAGGCTGTTTCCAGAGTGCTGTATCAAGGCACCTCAATGGTAAGTCTGTTGGAAGGAAACAATGTGGCAGAAAACGCTGTACAACGAGAAGAGGAGACCGGACCCTGAGGAAGATTGTGGAGAAGGACCGATTCCAGACCTTGGGGAACCTGAGGAAGCAGTGGACTGAGTCTGGTGTGGAAACATCCAGAGCCACCGTGCACAGGCGTGTGCAGGAAATGGGCTACAGGTGCCGCATTCCCCAGGTAAAGCCACTTTTGAACCATAAACAGCGGCAGAGGCGCCTGACCTGGGCTACAGAGAAGCAGCACTGGACTGTTGCTAAGTGGTCCCAAGTACTTTTTTCTGATGAAAGCAAATTTTGCATGTCATTCGGAAATCAAGGTGCCAGAGTCTGGAGGAAGACTGGGGAGAAGGAAATGCCAAAATGCCTGAAGTCCAGTGTCAAGTACCCACAGTCAGTGATGGTGTGGGGTGCCATGTCAGCTGCTGGTGTTGGTCCACTGTGTTTCATCAAGGGCAGGGTCAATGCAGCTAGCTATCAGGAGATTTTGGAGCACTTCATGCTTCCATCGGCTGAAATGCTTTATGGAGATGAAGATTTCATTTTTCAGCACGACCTGGCACCTGCTCACAGTGCCAAAACCACTGGTAAATGGTTTACTGACCATGGTATTACTGTGCTCAATTGGCCTGCCAACTCTCCTGACCTGAACCCCATAGAGAATCTGTGGGATATTGTGAAGAGAAAGTTGAGAGACGCAAGACCCAACACTCTGGATGAGCTTAAGGCCGCTATTGAAGCATCCTGGGCCTCCATAACATCTCAGCAGTGTCACAGGCTGATTGCCTCCATGCCACGCCGCATTGAAGCAGTCATTTCTGCCAAAGGATTCCCGACCAAGTATTGAGTGCATAACTGAACATTATTATTTGTTGGTTTTTTTGTTTGTTATTAAAAAACACTTTTATTTGATTGGATGGGTGAAATATGCTAATTTATTGAGACAGGTTTTTTGGGTTATCAGGAGTTGTATGCCAAAATCATCAGTATTAAAACAATAAAAGACCTGACAAATTTCAGTTGGTGGATAATGAATCTATAATATATGAAAGTTTAATTGTAATCATTACATTATGGTAAATAATGAAATTTAACACTATATGCTAATTTTTTGAGAAGGACCTGTAGTTGTTAAATTATCGAATTTTTGCCTCTACAGACTTTTTTCTCAAATTTGACAGCATGTGGTGGGTAATCCTTTGCAGCCTCAAAAAACACCCAGGCTAGGTAATCTTCTAGGCAACCTTTGCTGCCCCAACAATTTTTAAGTGGATATTTGGCCTTCTGATTAGCCACTTGAACAACAGCTTTAGCACAAACGATTTGTAGTAGCTAATTGCGCCTGGTGGCTGCACCACTATATTAGGCCTAACAATTTTTAAGTGGAAATCTGGCTTTCTGATTTGACGCTGAAACACTGTGTTAACACAAACTATTTGGAGAAGCTAATGGGGCTCCTGTAGACTGAGGCACAGTTTTTACACAATCTACTTTGATGCTGGAAGATCGATTTCACACAGGATAAGTTCACTTCAAAACCAGTACTAGCACAGGAGCGACCTCTCTGCACTGTGACACTGAGCAAATGGCACCAACAAAATAAGATCTCCACTTTTTACATGGCCAAGGAGATGTGACTTCAGCAACCAATCACAGAAGACCTTGTGTCATGACATTGTGGATGGTTTCTGCACCCACAAAAAGTTAAGGAAAGAAAAAAAAGCGTGAGCCGCTGCAGTAACCTCCTCTGAAATAGACACATCTCCTCCCTTCATCAAACTTGTCCCCCCTCCCCCCCACTCATCATACAGCAGCACCATCCTAGCCAAAGTAATAACAAAGCGATAGCGGAAATGCAGTGTTTTACGAAACTGTGACCGGCTTTTGCCTACTTTGAGTAAAAATGCTTGTGAAAAAAAAACAATAATCCAAATGTGCTACATTCGTGCCAAATTTGAGATTTGCAAACCTTTTATGAACACTTACGCTATCTCTATAGGAGACATGATTTTGTGGCAATGGTTTCACTCGTCAAGCACCATTTGCTAGTTTGTGCAGCCATTTTCACAGATTGCGCAGCTGTCCAATCTTGATATGGTAGATAATAGAGGAGCATTGGCTAGACCTAGACTAGTCCATCAACCTCCTTTAATTGAAACACTCTGCATATAAAAAGGCTACTTTCTGCTTGGAGGAGAAAGCTCTAATATAATGTTCTCCTTCAAATGTTATTTTGGAAAAAGGGGTGCTGTGCAGTATTTAAGTAAAGGTACCATGACACTCAGCAACTTTACAACGAGAATGACAACGATCCGTGACGTTGCAGCGTCCTGGATAGCGATCTCGTTGTGTTTGACACGCAGCAGCGATCAGGATCCTGCTGTGACATCGCTGGTCGGAGCTAAAAGTCCGGAACTTTAAATGGTCGTCAGGTCGGCGTGATTCGTCATGTTTGACAGCAAAAGCAACGATGCCTGCAATGGTTTTCACAGAGCAAACAACCAGCGAGAACGATAAGTACGTCACTGGATCACTCCTGCAGCGTTCTGGAGTTGCTGTGTTTGACATCTCTACAGCGACCTAACAGCGACGCTGCAGTGATCAAGTTTAGGTCGGATCGTTGTCTATAGGGTTGAGCGAAACGGATCGTTCATTTTCAAAAGTCGCCGACTTTTGGCACAGTCGGGTTTCACGAAACGCGACGCGACCTCTGTGTGGGGTCGGCCATGCGGTACGTGATTTCGCGCCAAAGTTGCGTTTCAATGACGCTAAAAGCGCCATTTCTCAGCCAATGAAGGTGGACGCAGAGTGTGGGCAGCGTGATGACATAGGTCCTTGTCCCCACCATCTTAGAGAAGGGCATTGCAGTGATTGGCTTGCTGTCTGCGGCGTCACAGGGGCTATAAAGAGGCGTTCCCGCCGACCGCCATCTTACTGCTGCTGATCTGAGCATAGGGAGAGGTTGCTGCCGCTTCGTCAGAAGCAGGGATAGCGTTAGGCAGGGTCCATTAACCACCAAACCGCTTGTGCTGTAGCGATTTCCACTGTCCAACACCACCTTTTGTTTGCAGGGACAGTGGAAGCTACATTTTTTTTCCTCAGCGCTGTAGCTCATTGGGCTGCCCTAGAAGGCTCCCTGATAGCTGCATTGCTGTGTGTAAGCCGCTGTGTAAACCAACTGCTTTTTTCAAAGCACAAATCCTGTTGTTCCTTCCTTTCTGCACAGCTATCTTTTTTGTTTGTCCACACTTTTGATTTAATTTGTGCAGCAGTCCACTCCTTCTTATTGCTGCCTGCCATACCTGGCTGAGATTACTACAGGGAGATAGTAATTGTAGGACAGTCCCTTTTTTTTTTTTTTTTTAAATTCTCCCTAAAAAAATAAATTGTGGGAGATTAAGATTGGCATTTCTGCTAGAGTGCCATCCCTGTGTGTGCCATCTCTCCCAAATAGTGGGCCATAGAAAGCCTAGTGTTTTTTTTTTTTTTTATTTGGTTTATAAATTCTCCCTGACCAAAAAAAAACAGTGGGAGATTAATATTGGCCTTTGTGCTTGTGTGCCAGTCCTGAGTGTGCCATCTCTCTTAAATAGTGGGCCATAGAAAGCCTAGTGTTTTTTTTTTAAATTTGGTTTCTAAATTCTCCCTGAAAAAATAAAAAAAACAGTGGGAGATTAATATTGGCCTTTCTGCTTGTGTGCCAGTCCTGAGTGTGCCATCTCTCTTAAATAGTGGGCCATAGAAAGCCCCGTTTTTTTTTTTAAATTTGGTTTCTAACTTCTCCCTGAAAAAATTAAAAAAACAGTGGGAGATTAATATTGGCCTTTCTGCTTGTGTGCCAGTCCTGAGTGTGCCATCTCTCTTAAATAGTGGGCCATAGAAAGCCCCGTGTTTTTTTTTTTTTAAATTTGGTTTCTAAATTCTCCCTGAAAAAATAAAAAAAACAGTGGGAGATTAATATTGGCCTTTCTGCTTGTGTGCCAGTCCTGAGTGTGCCATCTCTCTTAAATAGTGGGCCATAGAAAGCCTAGTGTTTTTTTTTAAATTTGGTTTCTAAATTCTCCCTGAAAAAAAAAAACAGTGGGAGATTAATATTGGCCTTTCTGCTTGTGTGCCAGTCCTGAGTGTGCCATCTCTCTTAAATAGTGGGCCATAGAAAGCCCCGTGTTTTTTTTTTTTCTTAAATTTGGTTTCTAAATTCTCCCTGAAAAAATAAAAAAAAACAGTGGGAGATTAATATTGGCCTTTCTGCTTGTGTGCCAGTCCTGAGTGTGCCATCTCTCTTAAATAGTGGGCCATAGAAAGCCCCGTGTTTTTTTTTTTTTTAAATTTGGTTTCTAAATTCTCCCTGAAAAAATAAAAAAAACATTGGGAGATTAATATTGGCCTTTCTGCTTGTGTGCCAGTCCTGAGTGTGCCATCTCTCTTAAATAGTGGGCCATAGAAAGCCTAGTGTTTTTTTTTTAAATTTGGTATCTAAATTCTCCCTGAATAAAAAAAACAGTGGGAGATTAATATTGGCCTTTCTGCTTGTGTGCCAGTCCTGAGTGTGCCATCTCTCTTAAATAGTGGGCCATAGAAAGCCCCATGTTTTTTTTTTTTTAAATTTGGTTTCTAACTTCTCCCTGAAAAAATATAAAAAAACAGTGGGAGATTAATATTGGCCTTTCTGCTTGTGTGCCAGTCCTGAGTGTGCCATCTCTCTTAAATAGTGGGCCATAGAAAGCCTAGTGTTTTTTTCTTTTTAATTTGGTTTCTAAATTCTCCCTGAAAAAAACAAACAGTGGGAGATTAATATTGGCCTTTGTGCTTGAGTGACAGTCCTGCGTGTGTGGCATCTCTCTCAATTGGTGCCACAGAAAACAGAGTGTGTAACATCGTGCCTGATTTTCCTTGCGGTCTCACCCACCTATAAAGGGATATCTAAATCATACAGAAGATAGAGTTCACCTTGTAAGTTGTTTGACAGTAACAAATACCGTTAGTTTGGTGACGTTTTTAAAACAATGAGGAAGTCTGGTGGAAGAGGTCGTGGCCGTGGGCGTTCATTGCCAGCTGGTAATGATGGTAGTGCGACACAATGGGTTACTCCATGGAGCTCTTTACACATACCATCCCTGGCTTAGAAAGTGAAACAGTTAACAGGCCATGCCCATTACAAGTTGAATCTGACATGGAGTACACTGATGCACAGCCACAGCCAGACTACTATGCTGGTCCTTTGACTCAGACCACAACATTGCACTCACAGGGTACTGATCCAGAATCAGACCCTGATGAGACTATGGTGCCCCGTCACGAACGCTATACTACCGACTTACACGGTGACACAGACGAAGTTGCACAGGAGCTAGAAGAGGAGGTTATAGATGACCCAGTTGTTGACCCCGATTGGCAGCCATTGGGGGAACAGGGTGCAGGCGGCAATAGTTCTAAAGCGGAGGAGGAGGGGCCGCAGCAGGCATCAACACCGCAACAGGTTCCATCTGCCGGGCCCGTATCTGGCCCAAAACGCGTGGCAAAGCCAAAACCTGTTGGAGGACAGCATGTCCATCCGGTTAAAGCTCAGTCTGCAATGCCTGAAAAGGGATCCGATGCTAGAAAGAGTGCCGTCTGGCATTTTTTTAAACAACATCCAATTGATCAGCGCAAAGTCATCTGTCAAAAATGTTCAACTACCTTAAGCAGAGGTCAGAATCTGAAAAGTCTAAATACAAGTTGCATGCATAGACATTTAACCACCATGCATTTGCAAGCCTGGACTAACTACCAAACGTCCCTTAAGGTTGTAGCACCCTCGGCCAATGAAGCTAGTCAGCAACGCTACATCCCTTCCGCCACTGTAAGGCCACCATTTTCCGCACCACCTGCAGTATCTGTGCAGGTTTCTTTGCCAGGCTAAAGCAGTCAGGGTCAGGGAATCACCAGTTTCGTAGTAGGAAACACTGCATCTAGGGCACCGGCGGCAACAATACCGTCTCCAACCGTCTCTCAGTCTGCCATGTCCACCGGCACCCCCGCTAGTTCCACGATCTCCAGCTCTCCAGTCCAGCTCACCCTACATGAGACTCTGGTTAGAAAAAGGAAGTACTTAGCCTCGCATCTGCTTACACAGGGTTTGAACGCCCACATAGCTAGACTAATCTCGTTAGAGATGATGCCCTACCGGTTAGTTGAAAGCGAAGCTTTCAAAGCCCTGATGGACTACGCTGTACCACGCTACGAGCTACCCAGTCGACACTTCTTTTCGAGAAAAGCCATCCCAGCCCTCCACCAGCATGTTAAAGAGCGCATCGTCCATGCACTCAGGCAATCTGTGAGTACAATGATGCACCTGACAACAGATGCATGGACCAGTAGGCATGGCCAGGGATGTTACGTGTCCATCACGGCACACTGGGTGAATGTGGTGGATGCAAGGTCCACAGGGGACAGCAATTTTGGGACAGTTCTGCCTAGCCCATGGTCTAGGAAACAGTTGGCTGTAGCCGTTCGCACCCCCTCCTCCTCCTCCTCATCCTCCTGCAGAAGCGAGAGCTCATTCACAGACCGCAGTCGCCCAACCACTCCATCCGCAGCTGCCACTGTTGCACACCAGTTGTCCCATTATGGGGCAGCTACTGGCAAGCATCAGCAGGCTGTATTGGCTATGAAGTGTTTGGGCGACAACAGACACACCGCGGAAGTTCTGTCCGAGTTCTTGCAGAAAGAAACGCAGTCGTGGCTGGGCACTGTAGATCTTGAGGCAGGCAAGGTAGTGAGTGATAACGGAAGGAATTTCATGGCTGCCATCTCCCTTTCCCAACTGAAACACATTCCTTGCCTGGCTCACACCTTAAACCTGGTGGTGCAGTGCTTCCTGAAAAGTTATCCGGGGTTATCCGACCTGCTCCTCAAAGTGCGCAGACTTTGCTCGCATATCCGCCGTTCGCCCGTACACTCCAGCCGTATGCAGACCTATCAGCGGTCTTTGAACCTTCCCCAGCATCGCCTAATCATAGACGTTGCAACAAGGTGGAACTCAAAACTGCACATGCTTCAGAGACTGTGCGAACAGAGGCGTGCTGTTATGTATTTGTGGGAGGATACACATACACGGTCAGGCAGTAGGATGGCAGACATGGAGTTGTCAGGTGTGCAGTGGTCGAAGATAAAAGACATGTGTCAAGTCCTTCAGTATTTTGAGGAGTGCACACGGCTGGTTAGTGCAGACAACGCCATAATAAGCATGAGCATCCCCCTAATGCGTCTGCTGATGCAAAGTTTGATGCACATAAAGGAGCAGGCGTCTGCAGCAGAGGAAGAGGAAAGCCTTGATGACAGTCAGCCATTGTCTGGTCAGGGCAGTGTACAGGATGAGGTAGCGGGCGAACAGGAGGAGGACAAGGAGGATGATGGGGATGAGTATTTTTTTAATGAGGAAGCTTTTCCGGGGCCACTGGAAATTGGTGGCGTGGCAAGGCCAGGTTCTGGTTTTTTGAGGGACACAAGTGACGTAGATTTGCCTGAAACAGCCCCTCAACCCTGCAAAACCGCAGATTTGACAACTGGAACTTTGGCCCACATGGCGGATTATGCCTTATGTATCCTCAAAAGGGACACACGCATTACTAAAATGATGAACGATGACGATTACTGGTTGGCCTGCCTCCTTGATCCTCGCTATAAAGGCAAATTGCAAAATATTATGCCACATGAGAACTTGGAACTAATATTAGCAACCAAACAATCAACTCTTGTTGACCGTTTGCTTCAGGCATTCCCAGCACACAGCGCCCGTGATCGTTCTTGCACGAGCTGCAGGGGGCAGCAGACCAGAGGTGTTAGAGGTGCAGAAATCAGAAGTGGCGTTGGACAGAGGGGTTTTCTGACCAGGTTGTGGAGTGATTTTGCTATGACCGCAGACAGGACAGGTACTTCAGCATCAATTCAAAGTGACAGGAGACAACATTTGTCCAGTATGGTTACTAACTATTTTTCATCCCTTATCGATGTTCTCCCTTAGCCGTCATTCCCATTTGATTACTGGGCATCCAAATTAGACACCTGGCCAAAATTGGCAGAATATGCATTGCAGGAGTTTGTTTGCCCGGCAGCTAGTGTCCTATCAGAAAGAGTATTCAGTGCTGCAGGTTCAATATTAACCGAAAAAAGGACTTGTCTGGCTACCCAAAATGTGGATGATCTAACCTTCATTAAAATGAACCACAACTGGATTTCGAATTCTTTTGCCCCACCTTGCCCGGCTGACACCTAGCTTTCCTACGAAAAAGTCTTGCTTGTGGACTACTCTGACTGACTTTTCCAATCGCGTAATTTGCAGCAGTTGATTGTCCAGCATATGACATGTTTACACCTCCCTAAATGGCCAAACTCCCCCCACGGGGCCGTGGTCTCGCCACTTGGTGCAAGCACCCGTGAGAGTGCCGTTTGTCTGAAGAGGTGGGTGTGCCCACTTTTGGTCGACGGCACTGCCACTGGGTCCCTCATAGTACAATAAAGTGTCTCTGGCGGTGGTGGTGCGCACCCATCGTCAGACACACTGTTGTAACATGAGGGGCCCTGGGCCTGTACCGCCGGCCACAAGAGAGTTCCCCCCCAGCTCAAACATTGCTCTACCACTTGCACAATTATCTCTCACAGTTCCTCCAATGTTTAGTCTATGCCCTGACATCATTCAATGCCTGGCACTGACAATACCATTGTGTTGACATGTATGATGGTACTTAACATAGTCAGGGGCAGTGTCCTATATTTACACCAGTAAATAATTAGCGCCAAATTACTAGGTCTAAAACTCAGTAGAGTAGCCCACCCCTGTACCTAAGTATTCCACCCTTTTGTGTTTTGGTTTTGTTGTAATGCGAGACATTAACATCTATTTATTTTTTTTGAGTACTAACTGGCAGAAACTCATTACAATCGGCCTCCGCTGACAACACCAATGCTGCCTGTGTACCCCTGCAAGAGAATTGCAAGTGCCTACAGCCGAATTTTGTTATGTTAGGCCTACTACGCCTGTCTGCGGTCCCTCCTTCCACTAGTCCTCCCCTGACCAGACCACTGCTGCCCGTGTACCCCTGGAACCAATTTTAAAGTGCCTACAGCCAAATTTTGTTATGTTAGGCCTACTACGCCTGTCTGCGGTCCCTCCTTCCACTAGTCCTCCACTGACCAGACCACTGCTGCCCGTGTACCCCTGGAACCAATTTAAAAGTGCCTACAGCCAAATTTTGTTATGTTAGGCCTACTACGCCTGTCTGAGGTCCCTCCTTCCACTAGTCCTCCACTGACCAGACCACTGCTGCCCGTGTACCCCTGGAACCAATTTTAAAGTGCCTACAGCCAAATTTTGTTATGTTAGGCCTACTACGCCTGTCTGCGGTCCCTCCTTCCACTAGTCCTCCACTGACCAGACCACTGCTGCCCGTGTACCCCTGGAACCAATTTAAAAGTGCCTACAGCCAAATTTTGTTATGTAAGGCCTACTACGCCTGTCTGCAGTCCCTCCTTCCACTAGTCCTCCAGTGACTTGTCCACTGCTGCCCGTGTACCCCTGGAACCAATTTTAAAGTGCCTACAGCCAAATGTTGTTATGTTAGGCCTACTATGCCTGTCTGCGGTCCCTCCTTCCACTAGTCCTCCAGTGTCCTGTCTACTGCTGCCCGTGTACCCCTGGAACCAATTTTAAAGTGCCTACAGCCAAATTTTGTTATGTTAGGCCTACTACGCCTGTCTGCGGTCCCTCCTTCCACTAGTCCTCCACTGACCAAACCACTGCTGCCCGTGTACCCCAGGAACCAATTTAAAAGTGCCTACAGTCAAATTTTGTTATGTTAGGCCTACTACGCCTGTCTGCGGTCCCTCCTTCCACTAGTCCTCCACTGACCAGACCACTGCTGCCCGTGTACCCCTGGAACCAATTTAATAGTGCCTACAGCCAAATTTTGTTATGTTAGGCCTACTACGCCTGTCTGCGGTCCCTCCTTCCACTAGTCCTCCAGTGTCCTGTCTACTGCTGCCCGTGTACCCCTGGAACCAATTGAAAAGTGCCTACAGCCAAATTTTGTTATGTTAGGCCTACTACGCCTGTCTGCGGTCCCTCCTTCCACTAGTCCTCCAGTGACCTGTCCACTGCTGCCCGTGTACCCCTGGAACCAGTTTTAAAGTGCCTACAGCCAAATTTTGTTATGTTAGGCCTACTACACCTGTCTGCGGTCCCTCCTTCCACTAGTCCTCCACTGACCAGACCACTGCTGCCCGTGTACCCCTGGAACCAATTTTAAAGTGCCTACAGCCAAATTTTTCTATGTTAGGCCTGCTATGCCTGTCTGCGGTCCCTCCTTCCACTAGTCCTCCACTGACCAGACCACTGCTGCCCATGTACCCCTGGAACCAATTTAAAAGTGCCTACAGCCAAATTTTGTTATGTTAGGCCTACTACATCTGTCTGCGGTCCCTCCTTCCACTAGTCCTCCAGTGACCTGTCCACTGCTGCCCGTGTACCCCTGGAACCAATTTAAAAGTGCCTACAGCCAAATTTTGTTATGTTAGGCCTACTACGCCTGTCTGCGGTCCCTTCTTCCACTAGTCCTCCAGTGACTTGTCCACTGCTGCCCATGTACCCCTGGAACCAATTTTAAAGTGCCTACAGCCAAATTTTGTTATGTTAGGCCTACTACGCCTGTCTGCGGTCCCTCCTTCCACTAGTCCTCCAGTGTCCTGTCTACTGCTGCCCGTTTACCCCTGGAACCAATTTTAAAGTGCCTACAGCCAAATTTTGTTATGTTAGGCCTACTACGCCTGTCTGCGGTCCCTCCTTCCACTAGTCCTCCACTGACCAGACCACTGCTGCCCGTGTACCCCTGGAACCAATTTAAATGTGCCTACAGTCAAATTTTGTTATGTTAGGCCTACTACGCCTGTCTGCGGTCCCTCCTTCCACTAGTCCTCCACTGACCAGACCACTGCTGCCCGTGTACCCTTGAAACCAATTTAAAAGTGCCTACAGCCAAATTTTGTTATGTTAGGCCTACTACGCCTGTCTGCGGTCCCTCCTTCCACTAGTCCTCCAGTGTCCTGTCTACTGCTTGCCGTGTACCCCTGGAACCAATTTAAAGGTGCCTACAGCCAAATTTTGTTATGTTAGGCCTACTACGCCTGTCTGCGGTCCCTCCTTCCACTAGTCCTCCAGTGACCTGTCCACTGCTGCCCGTGTACCCCTGGAACCAGTTTTAAAGTGCCTACAGCCAAATTTTGTTATGTTAGGCCTAATACGCCTGTCTGCGGTCCCTCCTTCCACTAGCCTCCAGTGACCTGTCCACTGCTGCCCGTGTACCCCTGGAACCAATTTTAAAGTGCCTACAGCCAAATTTTGTTATGTTAGGCCTACTACGCCTGTCTTCGGTCCCTCCTTCCACTAGTCCTCCACTGACCAGACCACTGCTGCCCGTGTACCCCTGGAACCAATTTAAAAGTGCCTACAGCCAAATTTTGTTATGTTAGGCCTAATACGCCTGTCTGCGGTCCCTCCTTCCACTAGTCCTCCAGTGTCCTGTCTACTGCTGCCCGTGTACCCCTGGAACCAATTTAAAGGTGCCTACAGCCAAATTTTGTTATGTTAGGCCTACTACGCCTGTCTGAGGTCCCTCCTTCCACTAGTCCTCCAGTGACCTGTCCACTGCTGCCCGTGTACCCCTGGAACCAGTTTTAAAGTGCTTACAGCCAAATCTTTTTATGTTAGGTCTACTACGCCAGTCTGCGGTCCCTCCTTCCACTAGTCCTCCACTGACCAGACCACTGCTGCCCGTGTACCCCTGGAACCAATTTTAAAGTGCCTACAGCCAAATTTTTTTATGTTAGGCCTACTAGGCCTGTCTGCGGTCCCTCCTTCCACTAGTCCTCCAGTGACCTGACCACTGATGCCCGTGTACCCCTGGAACCAATTTTAAAGTGCCTACAGCCAAATTTTGTTATGTTAGGCCTTCTATGCCTGTCTGCGATCCCTCCTTCCACTAGTCCTCCAGTGACCTGTCTACTGCTGCCCGTGTACCCCTGGAACCAATTTTAAAGTACCTACAGCCAAATTTTGTAATGTTAGGCCTACTACGCCTGTCTGCAGTCCCTCCTTCCACTAGTCCTCCAGTGACCTGTCTACTGCTGCCCGTGTACCCCTGGAACCTATTTTAAATTGCATAGAGCATCCTTTTTTTAATAGTAGGCATACAAACTCTGTCTGTGGTCCATAATTGAAATTGTCCTCCACTGAACAGACCAATGCTGCCTGTGTACCCCTGTAACCTTTTTTAAACTGCATTGAGCCAAATGTTTTCTTTAAGGCCTACTACCTGTGTCTGTCTGCGCCACTCAATATTGCTGTCCTCCTTTTAAAAACGCTGAGCGTCAATAGTGTGGTTTTCAGCCTATAGGAATTTGAAAACTGCATTGGGGCTACTACTACTACTCCGGTAGGGCCTACTAACGGTGTCTGCCACTCCAAGGTGTTCCCCAGGTTTCCTCTCCATAGCTTCGAGCTTCTAGCTCTCGCTTAGTAGTTGTTGAAAACAACACTGCGTTAGGCCTACAAGTTGGGTCTGGGTTGTAAAGACGGTGTCTTCTGCTCCAAGGTGTTCTCCAGGTTTCCTCTCCATTGCTTGAATCTTAAAGCTCTCGTTTAGTAGTTGTTGAAAACAACACTGCATTAGGCCTACAAGTTGGGTCTGGGTTGTAGAGACGGTGTCTTCCGCTCCAAGTTGTTCTCCAGGTTTCCTCTCCATTGCTTGAATCTTAAAGCTCTCGTTTAGTAGTTGTTGAAAACAACACTGCATTTGGCCTACAAGTTGGGTCTGGGGTGTAGAGACGGTGTGTTACACTCCAAGGTGTTCCCCAGGTTGCCTCTCCATTGCTTCAATCTTAAAGCTCTTGTTTAATAGTTGCTGAAAACAACACTGCATTCGGCCTACAAGTTGGGTCAGGGGTGTAGAGACGGTGTGTTCCACTCTAAGGTGTTCCCCAGGTTTCGTCTCCATTGCTTCGATCTTCTGGCTCTCTTTAAGTAGTTGTTGAAAGCAACACTGCATTAGGCCTACTAGTTGGGTATGGGGTGCAGAGACGGTGTCTTCCGCTCCAAGGTGTTCTCCAGGTTTCCTCTCCATAGCTTCGAGCTTCTAGCTCTCGTTTAGTAGTTGTTGAAAACAACACTGCATTCGGCCTACAAGTTGGGTCTGGGGTGTAGAGACGGTGTGTTCCACTCCAAGGTGTTCCCCAGGTTGCCTCTCCATTGCTTCGATCTTCTGGCTCTTCTTAAGTAGTTGTTGAAAACAACACTGCATTCGGCCTACAAGTTGGGTCAGGGGTGTAGAGACGGTGTGTTCCACTCTAAGGTGTTCCCCAGGTTTCATCTCCCTTGCTTCGATCTTCTGGCTCTCGTTTAGTAGTTGTTGAAAACAACACTGCATTAGGCCTACTAGTTGGGTATGGGGTGTAGAGACGGTGTGTTACACTCCAAGGTGTTCCCCAGGTTGCCTCTCCATTGCTTCAATCTTAAAGCTCTTGTTTAGTAGTTGTTGAAAACAACACTGCATTCGGCCTATAAATTGGGTCTGGGGTGTAGAGACGGTGTGTTCCACTCCAAGGTGTTCCCCAGGTTGCCTCTCCATTGCTTCGATCTTCTGGCTCTTCTTAAGTAGTTGTTGAAAACAACACTGCATTCGGCCTACAAGTTGGGTCTGGGGTGTAGAGACGGTGTGTTCCACTCCAAGGTGTTCCCCAGGTTGCCTCTCCATTGCTTCGATCTTCTGGCTCTTCTTAAGTAGTTGTTGAAAACAACACTGCATTCGGCCTACAAGTTGGGTCTGGGGTGTAGAGACGGTCTATGTTACTATTCTTTGCGCTATGTTACTATTCTTTGCGTCTGGAGGAGAGAAGGTTTTTCCACCAACATAGAAGAGGATTCTTTACTGTTAGGGCAGTGAGAATCTGGAATTGCTTGCCTGAGGAGGTGGTGATGGCGAACTCAGTCGAGGGATTCAAGAGAGGCCTGGATGTCTTCCTGGAGCAGAACAATATTGTATCATACAATTAGGTTCTGTAGAAGGACGTAGATCTGGGGATTTATTATGATGGAATATAGGCTGAACTGGATGGACAAATGTCTTTTTTCGGCCTTACTAACTATGTTACTATGTTACTCCAAGGTGTTCCCCAGGTTGCCTCTCCATTGCTTCAATCTTCTGGCTCTCGTTTAGTAGTTGTAGAAAACAACACTGCATTCGGCCTACAAGTTGGGTCTGGGGTGTAGAGACGGTGTGTTCCACTCCAAGGTGTTCCCCAGGTTGCCTCTCCATTGCTTCGATCTTCTGGCTCTTCTTAAGTAGTTGTTGAAAACAACACTGCATTCGGCCTACAAGTTGGGTCAGGGGTGTAGAGATGGTGTGTTCCACTCTAAGGTTTTCCCCAGGTTTCATCTCCTTTGCTTCGATCTTCTGGCTCTCGTTTAGTAGTTGTTGAAAACCACACTGCATTAGGCCTACTAGTTGGGTATGGGGTGTAGATATGGTGTGTTACACTCCAAGGTGTTCCCCAGGTTGCCTCTCCATTGCTTCAATCTTAAAGCTCTTGTTTAGCATTTGTTGAAAACAACACTGCATTCGGCCTACAAGTTGGGTCTGGGGTGTAGAGACGGTGTGTTCCACTCCAAGGTGTTCCCCAGGTTGCCTCTCCATTGCTTCAATCTTCTGGCACTCATTTAGTAGTTGTTGAAAACAACACTGCATTCGGCCTACAAGTTGGGTCTGTGGTGTAGAGACGGTGTGTTCCACTCCAATGTGTCCCCAGGTTGCCTCTCCATTGCTTCAATCTTAAAGCTCTTGTTTAGTAGTTGTTGAATACAACACTGCATTCGGCCTGCAAGTTGGTTCTGGGGTGTAGAGACGGTGTGTTCCACTCCAAGGTGTTCCCCAGGTTGCATCTCCATTGCTTCAATCTTCTGGCTCTTGTTTAGTAGTTGTTGAAAACAACACTGCTTTCGGCCTACAAGTTGGGTCAGGGGTGTAGAGACGGTGTGTTCCACTCTAAGGTGTTCCCCAGGTTTCGTCTCCATTGCTTCGATCTTCTGGCTCTCGTTAAGTAGTTGTTGAAAACAACACTGCATTAAGCCTACTAGTTGGGTATGGGGTGTAGAGACGGTGTCTTCCGCTCCAAGGTGTTCTCCAGGTTTCCTCTCCATAGCTTCGAGCTTCTAGCTCTCGTTTAGTAGTTGTTGAAAACAACACTGCTTTCGGCCTACAAGTTGGGTCAGGGGTGTATAGACGGTGTGTTCCACTCTAAGGTGTTCCCCAGGTTTCGTCTCCATTGCTTCGATCTTCTGGCTCTCGTTAAGTAGTTGTTGAAAACAACACTGCATTCGGCCTAAAAGTTGGGTCTGGGGTGTAGAGATGGTGTGTTCCACTCCAAGGTGTTCCCCAGGTTGCCTCTCCATTGCTTCAATCTTAAAGCTCTTGTTTAGTAGTTGTTGAAAACAACACTGCATTCGGCCTACAAGTTGGGTCTGGGGTGTAGAGACGGTGTGTTCCACTCCAAGGTGTTCCCCAGGTTGCCTCTCCATTGCTTCGATCTTCTGGCTCTTCTTAAGTAGTTGTTGAAAACAACACTACATTCGGCCTACAACTTGTGTCTGGGGTGTAGAGACGGTGTGTTCCATTCCAAGGTGTTCCCCAGGTTGCCTCTCCATTGCTTCGATCTTCTGGCTCTTTTTAAGTAGTTGTTGAAAACAACACTGCATTCGGCCTACAAGTTGGTTCAGGGGTGTAGAGACGGTGTGTTCCACTCTAGGGTGTTCCCCAGGTTTCGTCTCCATTACTTCGATCTTCTGGCTCTTCTTAAGTAGTTGTTGAAAACAACACTGCATTCGGCCTACAAGTTGGGTCTGGGGTGTAGAGACGGTGTGTTCCACTCCAAGGTGATCCCCAGGTTGCCTCTCCATTGCTTCGATCTTCTGGCTCTTCTTAAGTAGTTGTTGAAAACAACACTGCATTCGGCCTACAAGATGGGTCAGGGGTGTAGAGACGGTGTGTTCCACTCTAAGGTGTTCCCCAGGTTTCATCTCCATTGCTTCGATCTTCTGGCTCTCGTTTAGTAGTTGTTGAAAACAACACTGCATTAGGCCTACTAGTTGGGTATGGGGTGTCGAGACGGTGTGTTACACTCCAAGGTGTTCCCCAGGTTGCCTCTCCATTGCTTCAATCTTAAAGCTCTTGTTTAGTAGTTGTTGAAAACAACACTGCATTCAGCCTACAAGTTGGGTCTGGGATGTAGAGACGGTGTGTTCCACTCCAAGGTGTTCCCCAGGTTGCCTCTCCATTGCTTCGATCTTCTGGCTCTTCTTAAGTAGTTGTTGAAAACAACACTGCATTCAGCCTACAAGTTGGGTCTGGGGTGTAGAGACGGTGTGTTCCACTCCAAGGTGTTCCCCAGGTTGCCTCTCCATTGCTTCGATCTTCTGGCTCTTCTTAAGTAGTTGTTGAAAACAACACTGCATTCGGCCTACAAGTTGAGTCTGGGGTGTAGAGACGGTGTGTTCCACTCCAAGATGTTCCCCAGGTTGCCTCTCCATTGCTTCAATCTTCTGGCTCTCGTTTAGTAGTTGTTGAAAACAACACTGCATTCGGCCTACAAGTTAGGTCTGGGGTGTAGAGACGGTGTGTTCCACTCCAAGGTGTTCCCCAGGTTGCCTCTCCATTGCTTCGATCTTCTGGCTCTTTTTAAGTAGTTGTTGAAAACAACACTGCATTCAGCCTACAAGTTGGGTCAGGGGTGTAGAGACGGTGTGTTCCACTCTAAGGTGTTCCCCAGGTTTCGTCTCCATTGCTTCGATCTTCTGGCTCTCGTTTAGTAGTTGTTGAATACAACACTGCATTAGGCCTACTAGTTGGGTATGGGGTGTAGATACGGTTTGTTCCACTCCAAGGTGTTCCCCAGGTTGCCTCTCCATTGCTTCAATCTTAAAGCTCTTGTTTAGTAGTTGTTGAAAACAACACTGCATTCAGCCTACAAGTTGGGTCTGGGGTGTAGAGTCGGTGTGTTCCACTCTAAGGTGTTGCCCAGGTTGCCTCTCCATTGCTTCAATCTTAAAGCTCTTGTTTAGTAGTTGTTGAAAACAACACTGCATTGGGTCTGGGTTGTAGAGACGGTGTCTTCCGCTCCAAGGTGTTCTCCAGGTTTCCTCTCCATTGCTTGAATCTTAAAGCTCTCGTTTAGTAGTTGTTGAAAACAACACTGCATTAGGCCTACAAGTTGGGTCTGGGTTGTAGAGACGGTGTATTCCGCTCCAAGGTGTTCTCCAGGTTTCCTCGCCATTGCTTGAATCTTAAAGCTCTCGTTTAGTAGTTGTTGAAAACAAAACTGCATTAGGCCTACAAGTTGGGTCTGGGTTGTAGAGACGGTGTCTTCCGCTCCAAGGTGTTATCCAGGTTTCTTCTCCATAGCTTCGAGCTTCTAGCTCTCGTTTAGTAGTTGTTGAAAACAACACTGCATTAGGCCTACAAGTTGGGTCTGGGTTGTAGAGATGGTGTCTGTCGCTCCAAGGTGTTCTCCAGGTTGCCACATAATCGAAGCTGCATAGAGCCTATTTTGTAATTTTACGCCTACAAAGTCTTTCTGCAGTCCCTCCTTCCAATTGTCCTCCACTGAGCACAACAATGCAGAACGTTGTTGAAAACAACACTGCATTAGGCCTACTAGTTGGGTATGGGGTGTAGATACGGTTTGTTCCACTCCAAGGTGTTCCCCAGGTTGCCTCTCCATTGCTTCAATCTTAAAGCTCTTGTTTAGTAGTTGTTGAAAACAACACTGCATTCGGCCTACAAGTTGGGTCTGGGGTGTAGAGACGGTGTGTTCCACTCCAAGGTGTTCCCCAGGTTGCCTCTCCTTTGCTTCAATCTTCTGGCTCTCGTTTAGTAGTTGTTGAAAACAACACTGCATTCGGCCTACAAGTTGGGTCTGTGGTGTAGAGACGGTGTGTTCCACTCCAAGGTGTTCCCCAGGTTGCCTCTCCATTGCTTCAATCTTAAAGCTCTCGTTTAGTAGTTGTTGAAAACAACACTGCATTAGGCCTACAAGTTGGGTCTGGGTTGTAGAGATGGTGTCTTCCGCTCCAAGGTGTTCTCCAGGTTTCCTCTCCATTGCTTGAATCTTAAAGCTCTCGTTTAGTAGTTGTTGAAAACAACACTGCATTAGGCCTACAAGTTGGGTCTGGGTTGTAGAGATGGTGTCTGTCGCTCCAAGGTGTTCTCCAGGTTGCCACATAATCGAAGCTGCATAGAGCCTATTTTGTAATTTTACGCCTACAAAGTCTTTCTGCGGTCCCTCCTTCCAATTGTCCTCCACTGAGCACAACAATGCAGAACGTTGTTGAAAACAACACTGCATTAGGCCTACTAGTTGGGTATGGGGTGTAGATACGGTTTGTTCCACTCCAAGGTGTTCCCCAGGTTGCCTCTCCATTGCTTCAATCTTAAAGCTCTTGTTTAGTAGTTGTTGAAAACAACACTGCATTCGGCCTACAAGTTGGGTCTGGGGTGTAGAGACGGTGTGTTCCACTCCAAGGTGTTCCCCAGGTTGCCTCTCCTTTGCTTCAATCTTCTGGCTCTCATTTAGTAGTTGTTGAAAACAACACTGCATTCGGCCTACAAGTTGGGTCTGTGGTGTAGAGACGGTGTGTTCCACTCCAAGGTGTTCCCCAGGTTGCCTCTCCATTGCTTCAATCTTAAAGCTCTCGTTTAGTAGTTGTTGAAAACAACACTGCATTAGGCCTACAAGTTGGGTCTGGGTTGTAGAGATGGTGTCTTCCGCTCCAAGGTGTTCTCCAGGTTTCCTCTCCATTGCTTGAATCTTAAAGCTCTCGTTTAGTAGTTGTTGAAAACAACACTGCATTAGGCCTACAAGTTGGGTCTGGGTTGTAGAGACCGGGTCTGCCGCTCCAAGGTGTTCTCCAGGTTGCCACATAATCGAAGCTGCATAGAGCCTATTTTGTAATTTTACGCCTACAAAGTCTTTCTGCGGTCCCTCCTTCCAATTGTCCTCCACTGAGCACAACAATGCAGACCGTGTACCCATGTAACCTTTTTTAAACCAGCGTCGAGCCAACTTTGTGGTTTAAGGCCTACTTGTAGTGTCTGGCTGCGCCACTCAATACAGCTGTCCTCTTTACAAAAAATGACCTACAATTATCTGGTTTTCAGCCTATCAGAATTTTAAAACTGCAGTGAGCCTACTAGTTGGGTTGGGGCCTTCTATCTGTGTCTGCAGCTCCTTGCTGTTCTCCTACAGTGAACAAAGCTGTGCCGCCTGTTTACTACTCTTGCCAATTTTGAACTGCATTTAGACTACTTACAGATTTGGGCCTACTCTCTGTGTCAGCCTCTCATTCCAGTTGTCCTCCACTGAACAAAACAATGCCCCCTGGTTAGTCCTGTTACCAATTTTGAACTGCATTTAGCCCACTTTATTCTTTGGGCCTATATCTGTGTTTCCTCCTCATCCTGCCCATTGCCCAGCCAGTGATAGATGAGTCTGCTGGTACATTGACCCATAACGCAACATTCCCCGTGCACGCTACACTGCAAGATTGTGACCCTGCTGAAAGTCAGGTCCCCCTTCCCGCATACCATACCACCTTACACGGGGACAAAGAGGTAGGTGCAGATGAAGGTGCAGGTTCCTTCATCAGGTGGGGGGAGGAATACTCATTGGCGACGTCACTGGCACAGGGCCCCTCATAGTACGCAAAAGTGTTGCTGCCGGTGGGAGGCGCCCCCACCGTGCAAACACACCGCTGTACTTTGAGGGGCCCTGTGCCAGTGCCAATGCCAACGAGGGGGCCCCCCCTGCTTGCTCAGGATCACAGCACTTGCAAAGTTGAAATACTTATCTCTCCCTGCTCCACTGCCGTGACGTGGTCCAGATTTACTGGGCCCACTAATTACTTGAACCAGCCCTACCCCCCACAACTTTAGCCAAATGACCCCCAATTTCAAGTGCCTTACAATTATTATAAGCTAAATTAAGATTGACAAGCTTCAGTAACAAGAATGGATGTTTTTGCCATTAAAATGGGCTCTGTACATGTTTTCCTGGCCTCTACTCACTGCCGACTACGCTCCCCCATTGACTTGCATTGGGTTTCGTGTTTCGGTCGATCCCCGACTTTTCGCGATAATCGACCGATTCCACTCGACTTCTAAGATAGTCGGGTTTCGCGAAACACGGCTCGACTCTAAAAAGGTCTAGGTCGCTCAACCCTAGTTGTCTATATTGCTGGAGCGTCGCTAAATGTGACGGTACCTTAAGGCAACCCTAACAAGTGCAAGAGGAGAAGCTGCTGTTGTTGCTAATAAAAATCATGTCCCTGACACATTTTCTAAAATAAAGATAAAATGGCTATATACTTAAAAAAATATGGTAAATCAATTAGTCCATTTCTACCATTGAATTTCTACCATTGGTAAATGTGACCTGGGCCCTAATTCCCATGGATTGAAAAATATGTCACATGCGATCAGCCGCGCTCCCGGGGTGAGCACGGCCGATCGTGGCCAGGTGTCAGCTGACTATCACAGCTGACATCCAGCACTATGTGCCAGGAGTGGTTACGGACCACCACCCCTGGCACTTTATCCCTTGAAACACTGCAATCAAACAAGATTGCAGCATTCCGGTGGCATAGGGAAGCATCAAGCAGGGAGGGGGCTCCCTGCGTGCTTCCCTGAGACACTCAGAACAACGCAATGTTATCACGTTGTTCCAAGGGCCTCCTCTCTGCAGGCCCCCGGATCGAAGATGGCCACGGGGTCCTTCCAGGTCCTGCAGGGAAGTGGCTTGTCAGTGCCTGCTGAGAACAGGCGCCGTCAAGCCTCCTGCACTGCCTGTCAGATCGCTGATCTGACACAGTGCTCTGCAAAGTGTCAGATCAGTGATCTGACTTTATACAGTGATGTCCCACCCTGTGACAAAGTAAAAAAGTTAAAAAATACAGTTAGCATGTGTAAAAATATTTTTAAAAAATTATAAATAAAAAAAATTGTTCCAATATATACATTTCTACAAAAAAAAAATAAAAGTACACATATTTAGTATTGACGCGTCCAAACCGACTCGAGTTATAAAACTGTCCCAGTAGTTAACCCCTTCATTGAACATTGTACAAAAATATATAAAACGAGTCAAAACACAATGCTTTATCATCATACCACCGAACAAAAAGTAGAATAACAAGCGATCAAAAAGTCGGATATAAATAAACATGACAGGTGCTGAAAACGTCATCTTGTCCCACAAAAAACGAGCCACCACACTGTCTTAAGCAAAAAAAAAAAAAGTTATAGCACTCAGAATAAAGAGATGCAAAAATAATTTTTTGTATATAAAATAGTTTTTGTTGTATAAAAGTGCCAAACTTACATGACTCTGTGGACCAAAATATGGAAAAATTATAGCTCTCAAAATGTGGTGACGCAAAAACTATTTTTTCCAATAAAAGGCATCTTTTAGTGTGCAACAGCTGCCAAACATAAAAACACACTATAAAAACCCACTCTAAATAGTAAATCAAACCCCCCTTTATCACCGCCTTAGTTAGGGAAAAATAATAAAATAAAAAAAAAAAATTTATTTCCATTTTCCCGTTAGGGTTAGGGTTGTGGATAAAGTTGGGGTTAGGGATGGGGCTAGAGAAGGGGTTAGGGTTTGGATTATGTTTACGGTTGGAATAGGGGTATGTCATGGTTAGGGGTGTGGTTACGGTTATGGATAGGGTTGGGTTTAGGGTTAGGGGTGTGTTGGGGTTAGGTGTGTATAGGGATTGGGATTAGGGTTACGGGTGTGTTCGAGTTAGGGGTGTGGTTAGGGTTATGGTTAGGGTTGGGATTAGGGTTAAGGGTGTGTTGGGGTTAGGGGTGTGGTTAGGGTAGGGATTAGGGTTAGGGGTGTGTTGGGGTTAGGGTTGGAGTTAGAATTGGGGTTTTTCCACTGATTAGGCACATCAGAAGCTCTGCAAATGACATCCGATCTCAATTCCATCTAATGCTGCATTGAAAAAGTAAAATGGCCATCTTTCCCTTCCGAGATCTGCCATGCGCCCAAACATTGGTTTACCCCCACATGTGTGGTATCAGCATACTCAGGACAAATTGGCAAACAAATTTTATGGTCTTATTTCTCCTGTTACCTTTGGGAAAATAAAAATTTGGGGGCTAAAATATCATTTTTGTGGGAAAAATGCTTTTTTATTTTCACTGCTCTGCCTTATAAACTTTAGTAAAACACTTGGGGTGGTCAAAGTTCTCACAACACACCTAGATAAGTTCCTTGGGAGGGTATAGTTTACAATATGGGGTCTCGTGTGGGGGTTTCTACTGTTTAGGTAGATCAGGGGCTCTGCAAATGCAACGTGACGCCTGCAGATCATTCCATCAAAGTCTGCATTATAAAACGGCACCCCTTCCCTTCTGAGCTCTTCCATGCACCCAAATGGTGGTTCCCCCCACACATTGGGTATCAGCATACTCAAGACAAATTGCACAACAACTTTTTGGGGTCCAATTTCTCCAGATAACCTTGGTAGAATACAAAATTGAGGGCTAAAAATAATTTTTGAGGAAAAAAATAATGTTTTAATTTTCATGGCTCTACATTATACACTTTAGAGAAGCAATTTGGGTTCAAAGTGCACACCACACATCTAGATAAGTTCCGTTAGTGGTCTAGTTACCAAAATGGGGTCACTTGTGGGGGGTTTCCACTGTTCAGGCACATCAGGGGCTCTCCAAATGCGACATGGCATCTGATCTCAATTCTACCCAATTCTGCGTTGAAAAAGTCAAGCAGTGCTCCTTCCCTTCCGAGCTCTGCCATGCACCCAAACAGTGGTTTACCCCCACATATGGGGCACCAGCGTTCTCAGAACAAATTGCACAACAACTTTTGGGGTCCAATTTCTCTTGTTACCCTTGGTAAAATAAAATAAATTTGATATGAAGCAAATTTTTGTGAAAAAAAAATTAAATGTTCTTTTTTTTTTAACAATCCAAAAATTCCTGTGAAGCATCTGAAGGCTTTTTAAACTTCTTATATGTGGTTTTGAGCACCTTGAGGGGTGCAGATTTTAGAATGTTGTCACTTTTTGGTATTTTCTATCATATAGACCCCTCAAAGTGACTTCAAATGTAATGTGGTCCATAAAAAATGGTGTTGTAAAAATGAAAAATCACTGGTCAATTTTAACCCTTATAACTCCCTAACAAAAAAAAATTGTGCTGATGTAAAGTAGACATGTGGGAAATGTTACTTATTAAGTATTTTTTGTAACATATCTCTATGGTTTAAGGGCATGAAAATTCAAATTTGGAAAATTGTGAAATTTTCAAAATGTTCACCAAATTTCCTCTTTTTTCACAAATAAATGCAAGTAATATCAAAGAAATTTTACCACTATCAAGAAGCACAATGTGTCATGAGAAAAGAATGTCAGAATCAGCAGGATCCGTTGAAGCATTCCATAGTAACATAGTAACATAGTTAGTAAGGCCGAAAAAAGACATTTGTCCATCCAGTTCAGCCTATATTCCATCATAATAAATCCCCAGATCTACGTCCTTCTACAGAACCTAATTGTATGATACAATATTGTTCTGCTCCAGGAAGACATCCAGGCCTCTCTTGAACCCCTCGACTGAGTTCGCCATCACCACCTCCTCAGGCAAGCAATTCCAGATTCTCACTGCCCTAACAGTAAAGAATCCTCTTCTATGTTGGTGGAAAAACCTTCTCTCCTCCAGACGCAAAGAATGCCCCCTTGTGCCCGTCACCTTCCTTGGTATAAACAGATCCTCAGCGAGATATTTGTATTGTCCCCTTATATACTTATACATGGTTATTAGATCGCCCCTCAGTCATCTTTTTTCTAGACTAAATAATCCTAATTTCGCTAATCTATCTGGGTATTGTAGTTCTCCCATCCCCTTTATTAATTTTGTTGCCCTCCTTTGTACTCTCTCTAGTTCCATTATATCCTTCCTGAGCACCGGTGCCCAAAACTGGACACAGTACTCCATGTGCGGTCTAACATGGTGCGGTCCAGAGTTATAACCTCAAAAAGGGACAGTGGTCAGAATTGTAAAAATTTTCCAGGTCATTAACGTGCAAACCACCCTTGGGGAAAAGGGGTTAAAGTACCCTAGACTGTACCTGACATAGTTTTTGACAATTTTCTGCTTAACCCTGGGTCATATGCAATAAGCCTGACAGACACAGCTCACACATTTTTGTTTGCACCTCCTCTCCAAGTCAGCAGTGGATCCCGCCCCTTCCAGCATCTTCTTGTCTTTAAGTGCTGCTTCAAACACCCCACTCAGTTTTACTGCCTTCCTTGCGGAAAGCAGATGTAACCTCAATAGCCTCAAAGGCTTATTGCGCCTGAAGGTTCTCATGTTTGAAAATTCGTACTTTCTGTTTTATTTTATCACAACTGATTATTTTATGAATGAATAATGCAAAATTTGACAATATTTTGCAGAAATAAGTAGAGTTTTCTTACAAATAAGAGGGGTTTCTTAGAAATGGCCTCTCAGACACATTGCGCCCGAACACAGAATAATAATCTCTGATTTGATATGATTTGATAATATGACCTGCCAATCTTGCCTTTCTCTCTGCCAATGTGTTTCTTCTGCTGAACTTTTAATATCTGAATGTGAGTGACTATGACTCCAGTAGCATCTAAGTGCCTTACAATTATTTTTTTTCCCTAATTTTAATGTTTAGTAATACTTAATCCTGAAAATTGGAGGCTATTTGATGGTAGTTATGAAATTTGGGTATTTTTTGTTTTAATACATTTTTGTTTTGTTTTATTTTTGCATCAGATTTTGTGTACTTTCTTTTAATAAATCCCTATGAAGGTCACTCATTACTTTTAGAGATCATAAATTGAGATAAATAGATATTGTAGGTGCTTTTCTAACCTGTACCTATAAGATGCACTGTGCCTGAACTCAGGAGTTCCACAAGTGCACCTAACCCAGGGGTAAAAAATACATTGAAAAAATATTTCAACTGTTGGTTAAAAACTGGCCTCCATGCATTGATAAATATATATTACTGTGCTGCAGTATGTTCATACAAAAATAAATATTTAGGCTCCAATTCATCATTTTCATTTTTTAAGTCATTTTTTTGTTTTGTGGAGTTGATTGATATGTTTTACTCCAAATTCTTAAAAATTATCCACTCACTTCACGAGTTTTGCGCAAAGTAAACGTTGATCTTTATGCTTATTATGCAAAATGGTGCAAAATTTGCACCAAAATAATTGGCATACAAAAAATAATTCCTGGGAAACAGAGTACATTTACGACAAAATTGTAACTTTAAAAAGTCACAATTGATAAATCAGGAGAAAACATCTGGAAACCCCAAATTCCATCCTCGTGAACATATGGAAATATAGTGGAAATCACATACTAAATAGTGTTTAAAACAGCACAAATTAAAAAAGGATTAGGTGCGAATGAAAAAAAGGCGAAATACACTGCAAACTTGACAAAAACGGCTCAAATGAAATAATGAATTGGGCCAGATGACTAGAAACCTGCACGTTTGCAAACAACAGAGGTATTTCCATGTTTTAGGCTGATTAATTATTTTAATAACACATTAGATATGTTAACAAAAAGACAAACTATTTTCCATTAGATTTCTTGCTGTTTAAAACACTATAATATTGCTACAATGTCTAAAAAGGATAATAAGAACAATAAAGGGAATTTTATTTTAGATTGGAATGCCATTAAAAACATTTTAGCAATCTAATTTAAGAAATTGTAGGTAACATTTATTGAACAAAATAACTACTAAATGATGTTAGGTTTCATTAATCATCTAATTTAGCTAAATAGTTGATTTTGAACTAGAGGTTCAAGAACATGTTTTAAATAAATGTCTAAAATGTACAAAAATGTCTGCAGGTAAAAAATATAAATATAATGTACTGTAAATCATGTAAGTGCACAGACAATCAGTTTAGGCAAATTGTGACTATTATTGCTCAAGGGTTACTAGAATAAATGTATTTACATTATAATAGAAGTATCTTGGGATCATCTCCTTCAGATATATTCTAGGTCAAGGCAAGCATTGCCCTGAAGAACATGTTTTACCTAATACACAAGGTCACTCTTAAGAATTAGCGGAACTCTCAATAACAGAAATACAAAGCCTTATTTATTCACCTTATTTATTCTTAAGGGCAATCAAATCTGAAACTTTCAGTAAAAACTTATGTGACGCAATGTGTCTTTCCCATGTTATTCTTTAGATTTTCCTGGGTTTGTTCATCAGTCCTGATTTTGTATGTCCACAATGTTGTTTTTTGGATTATATGACTGTTATCTGTCCCTTACTAGCTATATTCAATCACTTCCGCAATCCTTAGGGTATGTGTCCATGTTCAGGATTGCATCAGGATTTGACGCAGGTAAAATCTGCACCAAATCTGCACGTGAGGTCACTGGCAGGTCACCTGCATTTTTCATGCGTTTTTTGATGCGTTTTTGACGCGTTTTTTTCATGCGCATTTGTGTGTGTTTTTGTAAGTTCAATAAAGATATACCAAAAAAGGGTGATGTAATTTCTTGTCCAATCTCTTCATTTACATACTCCATTGAAGAATAATGTTCACACACACAGACAGATAACAGATAGATCGATAGATAGATGATAGATAATAGATAGATCTATCGTATCTATCTATCATATCTATTATCTATCTATAAATATATCTATCGATAGATATATCTATAGATAGCTAGATAGATATATCAATAGATAGATAATAGATAGATAATACCAAGCCCGATGTTTAGTATATCTATGTATCTTTAGTCTGTCTGTCTGTCACGGAAATCCCAAGTCGCTGATTGGTCGCTGCAAAACAGCCACGACCAATCAGTGATGGGCACAGTCTGGCAGTGAAATGGCCGCTCTCTACTCCCCTGCAGTCAGTGCCCCCTCCAGTCAGCACTCACACAGGGTTAATGGCAGCGTTAAAGGATCGCGCTATGCTGCGGTGTAACGCAATCCATTAACGCTGCTATTAACCCTGTGTGATCAACTTTTTTACTATTGAGGCTGCCTATGCAGCATCAATAGTAAAAAGATCTAACGTTAAAAAAAATAATAATAAAAAAATTATATACTCACCCTCCGTCGTCCCCTGGATCCAGCTGAGGCCTTTCCCGCTCATCGCGATGCTCCGGTGACCAGTCCATGCATTGCGGTCTCACGAGATGATGACAAAGCGGTCTCACGAGACCGTTACATCATCATGTCGCGAGACTGCAATGCCCTCTTGGGACCGGAGTGTCGCGAGGAGCATCGGTAAACGCCTCGCCTGGATCCGGCGGCCGACGGAGGGTGAGTATAGAACTATTTTTTATTTTAATTCTTTTTTTAACAGGGATATGGTGTCCACATTGCTATATATTACGTGGACTGTGTTAGATACTGCATGGGCTGTGTTATATACTACATCTCTGTGCTATATACTATGTGGGCTGTGCTATATACTATGTGGCTGTGGTATATATTACGTGGCTGGGAAATATACTACATCGCTGTACTCTATACTGCGTGGCCTGTGTTATATGCTGCATGGGCAGTGTTATATACTACGTCTCTGTGCTATATACTATGTGGCTGGGCAATATACTATGTGGCTGTGCAATATACTACATGTCTGTGCTATATGCTACGTGTCTGGGCAATATACTATGTGGCTGCTATATCTACTGTGTTGGCTGTGCTATATACTTCGTGGGCTGTGTTATATACTACATCGCTGTGCTATATACTACGTGGCTGTGCTATATACTACATGGCTGCTATATACTACGTGGCTGTCCTCTCTACAGTGTGGGCTGTGTTATATGCTACGTGGGCTGTGTTATATACTACATCGCTGTGCTATATACTATGTGGCTGTGTTATATACTATGTGACTGCTATATACTAAGAGGTTGTACTATCTACTGCGTGGGCTTTGCTATATATTACGTGGGCTGTGTTATATACTACCTCGCTATGCTATATACTACATGGCTGTGCTATATACTACGTGGCTGTGCTATATACTATGCAGCTGGCCGCGACCAACCAGCGACATTGGCGCGGAATTTAACCCCCACTCACAGCGCGACGTACATACATAAAACCATATTCTAGGATACACAATGCGTTAAAATCGAGCCACCATCTAGTATAATAATAATAATAATAATAATAATTATTTTTATTTATATAGCGCTAACAAATTCCGCAGCGCTTTACAAATTATAGAGGGGACTTGTACAGACAATAGACATTACAGCATAACAGAAATACAGTTCAAAACAGATACCAGGAGGAATGAGGGCCCTGCTCGCAAGCTTACAGACTATGAGGAAAAGGGGAGACACGAGAGGTGGATGGTAACAATTGCTTTAGGTATTCGGACCAGCCATAGTGTAAGGCTCGGGTGTTCATGTAAAGCTGCATGAACCAGTTAACTGCCTAAGTATGTAGCAGTACGGACACAGAGGGCTATTAACTGCATAAAGTGAATGAGAACATGATGCGAGAAACCTGTTTTTTTTTTTTATATATAAATAGGCCACACAGGGATCGTTAGGTTAATGCATTGAGGCAGTAGGCCAGTCTGAACAAGTGAGTTTTTAGGGTACGCTTAAAACTGTGGGGATTGGGGATTAATCGTATTAACCTAGGTAGTGCATTCCAAAGAATCGGCGCAGCACGTGTAAAGTCTTGGAGACGGGAGTGGGAGGTTCTGATTATTGAGGATGTTAACCTGAGGTCATTAGCGGAGCGGAGGGCACGAGAAGGGTGGTAGACTGAGACCAGAGAGGAGATGTAGGGTGGTGCAGAGCCATGGAGTGCTTTGTGGATGAGGGTAGTAGTTTTGTACTGGATTCTGGAGTGGATGGGTAGCCGGTTGGTGAGGAATATGATCCTGGCAGCAGCATTCAGGACAGATTGGAGTGGGGAAAGTTTGGTAAGAGGGAGGCCGATTAGTAGAGAGTTACAATAGTCCAGATGAGAATGAATAAGTGAAACAGTAAAGGTACCGTCACACATAGTGATGCTGCAGCGATACCGACAACGATCCGGATCGCTGCAGCGTCGCTGTTTGGTCGCTGGAGAGCTGTCACACAGACAGCTCTCCAGCGACCAACGATCCCGAGGTCCCCGGTAACCAGGGTAAACATCGGGTAACTAAGCGCAGGGCCGCGCTTAGTAACCCGATGTTTACCCTGGTTACCATCCTAAAAAGTAAAAAAACAAACGCTACATACTTACCTACAGCCGTCTGTCCTCGGCGCTCTGCTTCTCTGGTCTGGCTGTGAGCGCCGGGCAGCCAGAAAGCAGAGCGGTGACGTCACCGCTCTGCTTTCCGGCTGACCGACGCTCACAGCCAGAGCAGGAGGAGTGCAGAGCACAGCGCTGGAGGACAGACGGCTGTAGGTAAGTATGTAGTGTTTGTTTTTTTACTTTTAGGATGGTAACCAGGGTAAACATCGGGTTACTAAGCGCGGCCCTGCGCTTAGTTACCCGATGTTTACCCTGGTTACCAGCGAAGACATCGCTGAATCGGTGTCACACACGCCGATTCAGCGATGTCTACGGGGAGTCCAGCGACGAAATAAAGTTCTGGACTTTCTTCCCCGACCAGCGACAGCACAGCAGGGGCCTGATCGCTGCTGCCTGTCACACTGGACGATATCGCTAGCGAGGACGCTGCAACGTCACGGATCGCTAGCGATATCGTCTAGTGTGACAGTACCTTAAGAGTTTTTGCAGAGTCGAAAGTAAGAAAAGGGCGAATTCTAGAAATGTTTTTGAGATGCAGGTAAGAAGAGCGAGCCAGTGATCGAATGTGGGGGGTGAATGAAAGGTCAGAATTAAGGATGACCCCAAGGCAGCGGGCATGTTGCTTTGGAGTAATGGTGGAACCGCACACGGAGATGGCAATGTCAGGCAAAGGTAGGTTAGTAGAGGGAGAGAACACGAGGAGTTCAGTTTTTGACAGGTTTAGTTTCAGATAGAGGGAGGACATGATGTTAGAGACAGCGGTAAGACAATCACTGGTGTTTTCTAAAAAGGTCGGCGTGACAACAGGAGAAGAGGTGTATAATAGGGTGTCGTCAGCATAGAGATGGTACTGGAAACCAAATCTACTGATTGTTTGTCCAATAGGGGCAGTATACAATAAGAAGAGGAGGGGGCCTAGGACTGATCCTTGAGGAACTCCAACAGTAAGGGGAAGGTGAGAGGAGGAGGAACCAGCAAAACATACAGTGAAGGATCGGTCAGAGAGATAGGAGGAGAACCAGGAGAGAACGGTGTCCTTGAGGCCGATGGAGCGGAGCATAGTGAGGAGGAGCTGATGATCCACAGTATCGAATGCTGCAGAGAGATCCAAGAGAATTAGCATGGAGTAGTGACCATTCGATTTAGCTGTTAGTAGGTCATTAGAGACTTTAGTGAGGGCAGTTTCAGTAGAGTGTAAAGAGCGGAAGCCAGATTGAAGAGGGTCGAGAAGAGAGTTATCTGAGAGATAGCGGGTAAGACGGGAGTGGACCAGGCGTTCGAGGAGTTTAGAGATGAAGGGAAGATTAGAGACAGGTCTATAATTAGCGGCACAGTTTTGATCAAGGGATGGTTTTTTAAGTAATGGATGTATGATGGCATGCTTAAATGAGCAGGGAAAAATACCAGAAGTGAGGGAAAGGTTGAATATTTTTGTTAGGTGAGAGGTGACAGCCGGGGAAAGGGACTGGAGGAGATGTGATGGAATGGGGTCACTGGTGCAAGTGGTCGGGCGAGAAGATGCAAGGAGCCTGCTTACTTCTTCTTCTGTAACTGCTTCAAAGTCAGAGAGTGAACTAGATGCAGTGGGGGAGGGAGGACAGTGCATGGTATGAAGAGATTGGGAGATGATTTCCTGTCGAATGTGGTCAATTTTTTTTTTAAGTAATTGGCCAGATCGTCAGCATGGAGATCCGTGGTTGGGGCCTGCTCTCTTGGGTTGAGTAGGGACTGGAACGTGTCAAAGAGACGTTTAGGGTTATTGGACAGGGAGGTGATGAGGGTGTTGAAGTAGGTTTGTTTGGAGAGGTGAAGGGCAGAATTGTATGTCTTTAGCATGAACTTATAATGGATGAAATCTTCGGGTAGATTAGATTTTCTCCACAGACGTTCTGCGCACCTGGAGCACCGCTGCAGGAAACGTGTTTGCAGCGTGTGCCACGGTTGTTGCCGTCTGTGCCGAGTTGTTTTATGTATAGGAGGAGCAGCTTCATCCAGAGCACTTTGCAGGGTTTCATTGTAATGCTTCAGAGCAGAATCAGGACATGAGATGGAGAAGATTGGGGCCAATGAGGACTGCAAGTTCTTCATAAGTTTCTGGGTGTTAATGGCCTGTATGTTTCTATAAGTGTGGAAAGTGGGGGTGATCTGAGCGGGATGGCAGTTCTTGATAGAGAATGAAAGAAGGTTGTGGTCAGAGAGTGGGAGAGGGGAGTTTGTGAAATCATCCACTGAGCAAAGCCGGGAGAAGACCAAGTCAAGGGAGTTTCCATCTTCATGTGTTGGAGAGTTAGTATGCTGCGAGAGGCCGAAAGAGGAGGATAGAGATAAAAGGTGAGAAGCAGATGGGGAGAGGGGAGAGGCAATGGGGATGTTGAAATCACCCATGATAAGGGTGGGGGTGTCACAGGAGAGAAAGTGTGGAAGCCAAGTGTCAAAGTGATCCAGGAACTGATGAGAGGGGTCGGGAGGACGATACACCACCGCCACTCGCATGGAGAAGGGGACGTAGAGTCTGACCACATGGACCTCAAAGGAAGGGAAGACAAGTGAGGGTACTTGGGGGATAACTTGGAAAGTACATTTGGGTGAAAGGAGCAGACCAACGCCTCCACCAGCTCTGTTGTCTGATCTTGGGGTATGAGAAAAGTGTAGCCCACCATATGAAAGAGCAGCAGCAGCGGTGGTGTCTGACTGCTGGATCCAGGTTTCAGTAAGAGCCAGGAGATTAAGAGAATTAGAAAGGAAGAAGTCATGAATGAAGGAGAGTTTATTACACACAGAGCGAGAATTCCAAAGGGCACAATTCAAAGAGACAGAAGGCATGCACGGAATATTAATAAGGTTAGAGGGGTTTCTGAGTGTAGCAGTTGGGAGGTTTGACTGGCTATAACATGGGGGGCCGGGGTTTGGAGAGATGTCTCCAGCGACAAGGAGAAGGAGGATCGAAAGAGTGAGCAGATGGTTAAGTGATATGTGAGAGCGTCTCTTGTGTTGGATGGTGATGGTATATATATAATCGTCTAAGGGTCTGTTTATCTGTAACAAAAATCCTGCGTCGCTGATTGGTCGCGGGCAGCTGGCGCGACCAATCAGCGACAGGTGCAGCCAGGCCGTGAATTGGTGCTTGATTTAAACCACGCTTCGCTGATTGCTTGCGCCCAGCCGGCCGTGACCAATCAGCGATTTTGCAGCGGGATTTAAACACCACTTCATAAATAAAGTACATATATATTCTAGAATAACCGATGCGTTAGAAAGGAAAGCCGATGGCCGGGGGACAATATTGGTAGCCTGGGAAGGGGGTAACACCCATGGCCCCTCCCAGGCTATGAATATCAGCTTGCAGCTGTCTGCATAGCCTTTACTGGCTATTAAAATAGGGGGACCAACCCCAAAAAATGATGTGGTGTCCCCCTATAATCTATAGCCAGAAAGGCTACGCAGACAGCTGCGGGCTGATATTCATAGCCTAGAGAGGGGCCATGGATATTGCCCCCGGGCTACAAATACCAACCCACAGCCGCCCCTCTCTTCCCACTCCCGTAAAGCAGTGAGATATGGGGTAATAAGGGGTTAATGTCACCTTGCTATTGTAAGATGACATTAAGCCGGGTTAATAATGGAGAGGCGTCAATAAGACGCCTCTCCATTATTAATCCTAGAGTAGAGAAAATGTTAAAAAAGAAATAAAGACACAACCAGAAAAAAGTATTTTATTATTCTTAATTTCACCATACTTACCATACTCGATCGCCTGCAAAAACGTAAAATGATAAACCGTATACTCCCTATCCAACACAGCCCAATTAATAACGAGTGTCCCACGACGATCTCCCCTATAGAACAGTGACATCGGGTGATGTCACCGTCTATAGGACCTCCAGTGAAACACTGACAGGAGACAATCGCTCCTGCAGTGCTTTACTGAGAGGTTACTCTAGTTCACTGGTCTCACTTTATGGCAATTGTTGTGTGGGAACTTTCTCACACAGTAATGCCAAAAGTGAGACTAGGGACTATTTTCTCACAGGGGCGTAGGAATACATTGTGAGGAATTAATTGTTGAAGGATACCCTCCATTATTGTATTCCTGGAGCCCCTGGAGAGCGGTCGCATCAGCTGATGCTGCTGCTTTCCACGGGATACTCGTTTTAATTCGATTTCTGCAGATCAGGGAGTATATTGTTTGTTTATTATTTAAATATATTTTACAGGTGACAATGGCTTCGGGGATCAAAGTGACAAGTAATGGTGAGTATGTACTCTATGTTTAATGTACTGTATATCCATATGTATGTTGTATGAATGTACTGTATGTATGTGTTGTATGGTGTATTTTGCATGTTGTATGGTGCATGTTGTATGGTGCATGTTGTATGATGTCGTATGGTGCATGTCGCATGACACATGTTGTCGCATGCCGTATGATGTCGTATGGTGCATGTCACATGACACATGTTGTCGCATGCCGCATGTTGTCGCATGTTGCATGTCGTCGCATGTTGTCGCATGTTGCATGTCGCATGTTGTCGCATGTTGCATGTCGCATGTTGCAAGTCGTCGCATGTTGAATGTCGCATGTTGTCGCACGTTGCATGTCACATGTCACATGTCGCATGGCGCATGTTGTCGCATGTTGCATGTTGTCGCATAGTGCATGTTGTCGCATGTTGCATGTTGCATGTCACATGTTGTATGTTGCATGTTGTCACATGTCACATGTTGTATGTTGCATGTTGAATGTTGCATGCCACATGTTGTATGTCGCATGTTGTAGCATGTTGCATGTCACATGTTGTATGTCGCATTTTGTCGCATGTTGCATGTCACATGTTACATGTCACATGTTGTCATATGTTGCATGTTGTATGTTGCATGTTGTCGCATATCGCATGTTGTTGCATGTTGTCACATGTTGCATGTCACATGTCGAATGTCATCGCATGTCAAATGTTGCTGCATGTTGTTGCATGCTGCATGTTGCATGTCGTCACATGTTGCATGTCGCATGTTATCGCATGTAACATGTTGCATGTTGCATGTTATTGCATGTTGTGTGTCACGTTGCATGTTGTCGCATGTTGTATGTCGCATGTGGCATGGTGTATGTTGTATGGTGTATGCTGTGTGTTGTATGTTGTGTGTTGTATGTGCACACAGTGTAGACGAGTCCGGCTCTACTACATCTGGATGCCTGACATCTAGTTGTAGCAGAGCCAGTAGATAATCACCGGAGATAAGTCTCCAGTGATCACCTACACTACAGACTAGTGACCGGAGATAAGTCCCGGTCATGTGCATGGCAGTTCTCGTGAGAACATATGTTATCGCGAGAACTGCAGTGGATGAAGGACTTCCGGCGGCGGGACAGGTGAGCCGTTAGACATGCGTAGTAAGCTGCTTGTACACAGTTTCTACGCATGTGACTAATCATTAGATGTGATATTATCGCATCTAATGATAGTCTATGGTAAATATACTGCACGGCGACGGAGCGTCACCGCTTTGTAAACAAACATGCTGCATTCTGAAAAGACGCTCCGCATGTCCGTTTATGCCGGTCTGCCGCGTCCATGTTTTACCGCATAGTGGAGATGGGATTTCATGAAATGCCCTCCACTATGCTGTAACATCTGGATGCTGCATTTCCTGAATGTGGAAACATACCCTTACTTTCCTAACTTTGAAGCCAAATCTCTAATTGCAGCGCTGATGCTTTCGTGTCTTGATTAGTTAACGCTTTTATTGATTGGCCTTTCCTTTGCCAAACTTTCCCTGTCCAAGCTATCATGAGTGCAGTATCTAGACCTATCATTTTGTCCAATAGCCAAATTAGTCTAAATTAATCTAATCTGTTTATATATTATCTTTGACATCCACCCTACCAGTTTGTTTTGCCAATAATGTAATTTTAAAAGGCTTTTATGTGCCAGGCATGTTTTTGAGCAGTTAGTTTATTTTATTGCAGCTTGACAAATCCTTACTGTGTTCAATATGCACACTATCAGGATACCACTCTTCATGCCTCCTTGAGCGGTCATCTGGTTACCCCTCATATGTGAGTTGCATTCTTGCAGGCCACAGCCTTCAAGCTATTTGGCATATGGCCACATGTGAGTATATTGAGAAAAGAAGAAAAAATAGTCAACATGAAGGCGCGAGTATGCAAATCACATATGACTTGTCACGTGATGACCACTACACCACAACCATATTCCAGAGTCTCTGACTTCCAATGCCAGTCACATAATTCTGCTACCTGTCTTACGCTCTAATCCTTTCTCTTATGTTGTCTTCCAGATTCCTCCCATTTTCTGCCATTGGCTTGAATTTTGACCATCCACTTGATTCACGATTTTGTCCCTGGTGTGGGCTCTTGGCATTGACTTTCATTGCAACCCTTCTTGTCTCTGATTTGCTACACTAGACCATAGAAAACAAATGGGTAAGCATGGAAATAACGTGTGCTGCCTAATTACGAAACGTCCGGACATGTTCTCATGAAGAAGTGTGGTTTATTCTACGCGTTTTGAAGTTCTAGGACTTCTTCATCAGGAAGTACCACAGACACGACACATAGAATAAACCACACTTCTTTAAGAGAACTTCTTTAATAATAGCTCTATCCGAAGAGTACAATCTAATTGTATTAACCCCATTTGTCACGGATAAGACCCTATTTTGTGCTATTTTCTCCAGCAGTATTCATTGCTCCTCTGGGCGGCTGCCCTTTTATGAATGCAACTTGGACCTTGTTGAAAGACCAGATCTCTCCATAGGGTGGTAATGGCCAGATAGAGATGCTTGTGTCAAGTCTGTCCGTTGTAGATTTTTTGAGCCTGTGGCTCAGAATGACAGTAACTGTGTCAATTACTTGGTAAGCGATTGGAAACAGAGAATATAGCAGTGAATATTAAGGTAACACAGTCTAATTGGGTCAAAGTTAAAGGGATATGTTAATAAGATCAACCAACAAGCCACATAACCACATACATGGGTATGAAGGTCATTGAAGGATAAATCCATTAACACCTATATACTGTATCTTATTTCTGCTACTGCATTCATAAACAAATGATGAGTTAAATGTTCTAGGTGTGACAAAGCACTTACCATACCAAGTCTCAGCCTCACCAAGTTGTTCTTGATTTATTGCTTACTGTCTGTGTGATGTCAGGAGCAAGGCAAGAAAATCAGACAGTGATTTATCACTAAAGAAGCTGGTACTAGGTGGGGAAACAACCTAAAGAGGCAAATTCTCAGAGCACTCGGAGCACTTAATATCTCCTTTAAAAGTAAAGAAAAATGCTTATTTCTTCAGATAGCAGCAACAGAAGACTTAACCCCTTAGTGACAGAGCCAATTTGGTACTTAATGACCGAGCCAATTTTTGCAATTCTGACCACTGTCACTTTATGAGGTTATAACTCTGGAACGCTTCAACGGATCCCGCTGATTCTGAGATTGTTTTTTCGCGACATATTGTACTTCATGTTAGTGGTACCATTTCTTCGATATTACTTGCGATTATTTATGAAAAAAACGGAAATATGGCGAAAATTTTTAAAATTTTGCAATTTTCAAACTTTGTATTTTTATGCTCTTAAATCAGAGAGATATGTCACGAAAAATAGTTAATAAATAACATTTCCCACATGTCTACTTTACATAAGCACAATTTTGGAAACAAAATTTTTTTTTGTTAGGGAGTTATAAGGGTTAAAAGTTGACCAGCAATTTCTCATTTTTACAACACCATTTTTTTTTAGGGACCACATCACATTTGAAGTCATTTTGAGGGGTCTATATGATAGAAAATAATGAAGTATGACACCATTCTAAAAACTACACCCCTCAAGGTTCTCAAAACCACATTCAAGAAGTTTATTAACCCTTTACGTGCTTCACAGGAACTGAAACAATGTGGAAGGAAAAAATGAACATTTAACTTTTTTTTGCAAACATCTTAATTCAGAACCATTTTTTTTATTTTCACATGTGTAAAAACAGAAATGTAACCATAAATTTTGTTATGCAATTTCTCCTGAATACGCCAATACCCCATATGTGGGGGTAAGCCACTTTTTGGACGCACCGCAGAACTTAGAAGTGAAGGAGCGCCGTTTGACTTTTTCAATGCAGAATTGGCTGGAATTGAGATTGGACGCCATGTCACGTTTAGAGAGCCACTGATGTGCCTAAACAGTGGAAACCCCCCACAAGTGACACCATTTTGGAAACTAGACCCCTTAAGGAACTTATCTAGATGTGTGGTGAGCACTTTGAACCCCCAAGTGCTTCACAGAAGTTTATAACGTACAGCCGTGAAAATAAAAAATCGCTTTTGTTTACACAAAAATGATCTTTTCGCCCACAAATTCTTATTTTCACAAGGGTAAAAGGAGAAATTAGACCACAAAAGTTGTTGAGCGATTTCTCCTGAATACGTCGATGCCCCATATGTGAGGGTAAACCACTGTTTGGGCGCACCGCAGAGCTTGGAAGAGAATGAGTGCTGTTTTACTTTTTCAATGTAGAATTGGCTGGAATTGAGATTGGACGCCATGTCGCGTTTGGAGAGCCCCTGATGTGCCTAAACAGTGGAAACCCCCCACAAGTGACACCATTTTGGAAACTAGACCCCCCATGGAACTTATCTAGATGTGTGGTGAGCACTTTGAACCCCCATGTGTTAGGGGTCGAGTTCCCGCTTCTGCACAGGGGGAATCTCGAGCCACCTCCGCTGCGGTCTCCCATTCTTGTCCAGCCGCAGTGGAGTCTGCTCAGCAAAGACATCGGTCCCAGCGTCTTGCTCATTCTCACTCTGTTCTGAGAGTTACTGCTGCTTCTCCAGTCTCTGCCATTAAAGTCAGTGCTGGTCAGCAGCGAGCGGACTTCTCTGGGACTAAGTCCTTGTCTGCACGTACTGAGCATGTCCAGGGTAAGATCTCCTGTTGGAGATCGAGGGTCATGTGCTCAGGCTCTGCAGCACATTCCATTGGTCCTTTTGGCAGGTCTTGGAAGGGCAAAGGTACTGTAGCCACTTCCTGTGCTGCTGCTATATAAACTGCGCATGACCGCACGGCCATGCGGTAGTATTGTCTTACAATTGAATATGTGTGTTTGTTGTGAGTGCAAGTCGTTCATTAAATACCCCTACCCTATTGTATGACTGTTCGCGTATGGAGTATGGCAGCTATCTAGCGCCCGACTAATCACTCAACGTGTCACACACGTATCAGCGTCTATTGCTGTGACCGCCAGTGCGGCGCCACGCGCCAGTAGTGCGCTTCCTGACCCACGTCTGGATGCTTAGTGGTGCCTGCCAGCACGGCACAGTTCGCACTTCGGTGCTCTAATTATAAGAGTTGCCTTACACACCCTGTTGCGGTGTTGTGTCAGCAAGTGGTCTAATCGGACTTCAATCCTGTGTCTTGGGGTTGTGTTCGCTGACTCCTTGCTTGCACTCTTTAGTGCGGGATTGCGGACCTGTGGTTTTACCGGGTTCGCTTCCACCGCCATATTACGCTGCCATTTACTAGCAGCAGGTTTGTACCTGCACGGTGGACCCCGGACTGCGAACGCATCTATTACATCTTTCTTGGTGCGTTCCGCCAGTCCTAACAGAATACTAGCGCCAGGGTCTGGCTAGTAAATGGCAGACGATCAGCGTTTACAGCGGTACATCCAGCAGCTGGAGGGAAGGTTGGCGGCTCTAGAGTGTTCTACCTCAGCTGTGGATGTCACTGCTGTCGCTGTTCAGGCTGCAAGTGTAGCCGCAGCCAGTTTGTCCGCTGCCACCTCTGCCCCGACTTTATCCCGTCTCCCGCTTCCTGACAAGTTTGCTGGTGACAGTAAACAATGTCGCGGATTCGTAAGCCAGTGCTCCATACACCTTGAGCTCCTGGCGGCGCGTTTCCCTACGGAACGGGCGAAAGTGGGATTTATTTTATCTCTCTTGTCGGGCAGGGCGTTGGAGTGGGCAACGCCACTTTGGGAGCGTGATGACCGTGTGGTACAGAGTGCTCCGCTCTTTCTGGATGCTCTGAAGCAGGTCTTTTTGGGACCCCGTATTACACACGATACTGCGCTCCAGTTATTGACAATCACTCAGGGTTCGTCCGTGGTCAGTCAGTTTGCCATCCAGTTCCGGACTCTAGCCTCGGAGTTAGAGTGGTCGGATAAAGTTCTAATTCCGGTGGTCTGGAGGGGACTGGCAGACCATGTGAAGGACGCCTTAGCCACCAGGGAGATACCCGCCACACTGGAGGAGCTTATTTCTCTATCTACCCGCATCGACCTCCGTTTTCACGAACGAAGGTTAGAGCAGAGTAGGCAGTGCCAGTGTAGGCAGAGGTTTAAACTGGCTCCCACCTTCGCCAGACCTCTTGAATCTTCCGTTTTGGCATCCGACTCCCATGAGCCCATGGAGGTTTCTCGAGCGGGACCTAAGTCTCAGGCCGCTCGAGTACCCATGGTTTGTAAAAATTGTCACCAACGAGGACATTACACTAATAAATGTCCACGGCGGTCGGGAAAACGATCGCGTCTAGTAACCTTAGGGGGAGGTTCACTAGACACAGCGGCTTTTTCCTTCAAACTGTCCTTTAAAGGGACAATCCTGTTTGACTCATCCACTCTACCAGTCGAGCTTTGTGTGGATTCAGGAGCAGAGGGAAATTTCATGTCCTCTGCTTTTGCTCTGCGCCACGCTGTACCACTTGTTATGCTCGCCAAACCTGTAACTGTTAGAGTTGTGAATGGGTCGACACTTCCACAACAAATCACACACCAGACTGTTCCATTCTCGTTGTCCTTGTCCCCTTCCCACCAGGAGATTATTTCCCTTCTAGTCCTACCCGAAGGAATGGATGAGATTTTACTGGGAATACCCTGGCTCCGTTACCACTCCCCACATATTGAGTGGTCCTCTGGGAGAATATTGGGTTGGAGTAAGTCTTGTATGGGCAGGTGTGTGAGTGAGTGTGTACAGGTCTCTACTACCGAGGTACCCGCAGACCTTTCATCTCTTCCAAGGTACTATTGGAGCTATGCAGATGTATTCTCTAAAAAGGCAGCAGAGACTCTACCGCCTCATCGCCCCTATGACTGTCCTATTGACCTCTTGCCTGGAGCTGAACCTCCTCGGGGAAGGGTATATCCCCTCTCTCTCCCTGAGACGGAGGCTATGTCTCAATACATCCAGGAGAATTTGGCAAGAGGATTCATTAGGAAGTCAGTGTCTCCTGCAGGGGCGGGATTCTTCTTCGTACAGAAGAAGAACGGGGAATTACGTCCTTGCATTGATTACAGGGGTCTCAATGCTATCACCATTAAAAATAAGTACCCGTTGCCCCTGATATCGGAGCTCTTTGACAGGCTAAGGGGAGCAAAGATATTCATCAAACTAGATCTGCGGGGTGCCTACAACTTAATTCGCATCCGTGAGGGGGACGAATGGAAAACGGCTTTCAATACCAGGGATGGGCACTATGAGTACCTGGTGATGCCCTTCGGGCTCTGTAATGCCCCAGCCGTTTTTCAGGACTTTGTCAACGATATCTTCCGGGATATGCTTTCCACCTCGGTTGTAGTCTATCTGGATGATATTCTCATCTTCTCTCCAGATATTGACTCCCACCGGAGAGATGTTGGCAGAGTCTTCGAACTCTTACGGGTGAATTCCTTATATGCAAAGTTGGAGAAGTGTGTGTTTGAACAGGAGTCCTTGCCTTTCCTGGGCTATATCATCTCGGCCCAGGGATTGGCTATGGATCCTGCCAAACTACAAGCAGTGATGGACTGGCAGGAACCCCATTCTCTTAAAGCGGTGCAGCGCTTTATGGGGTTCATAAATTACTATCGCCAGTTCATTCCCCACTTCTCAACTTTGGTAGCTCCCTTGGTATCCCTCACCAAGAAGGGAGCGAATCCCAAATCGTGGTCCGAAGGGGTCTCCAAGGCCTTCTCTTCTATAAAGTCCCATTTTGCCAGTGCTCCTATCTTACATCGTCCCGATGTGGGTAAGCCATTCCTTTTGGAAGTGGATGCCTCATCCGTTGGTGCTGGAGCAGTCCTCTATCAAAAGGATGCTCAGGGTCGGAAGCACCCATGCTTCTTTTTCTCAAAGACCTTCACACCAGCGGAGAGAAATTACTCCATCGGGGATAGAGAGCTGCTGGCAATGAAGTTGGCCTTTTCGGAGTGGAGACATCTCTTGGAGGGTGCTCGGTTCCCATTCCAAGTTTTCACGGATCACAAGAATTTGGTCTATTTACAAACAGCCCAGCGGCTGAATTCTCGTCAGGCCAGATGGTCCTTGTTTTTCTCCCAGTTCCACTTTACCCTACATTATCTCGCCGGGGAGAAGAACATTCGTGCTGACGCTCTCTCTCGCTCCTTCGTGTCAGCTGAGGAGGAGGAGGACGAGCCTCGGCTCATTGTCCCTTCGGAGAGTCTGAGAACTGTAGCTCCGGTTTCGCTGGAGTCTGTGCCCCCGGGCAAGACTTTTGTTCCCATCAATTTGCGTCTGGAGGTTCTCGCTTGGGCTCATTCATCCAGAGTGGGTGGACACTTTGGGGCAAAAAGGACATCTGAGCTACTGGCGAGGACGTACTGGTGGCCACATATGGTTCGTGACGTCGGAGACTACGTTCAGGCATGTGTCTCTTGTGCCAAGAATAAGTCTTCCCGACAACGGCCAGCTGGTTTGTTATACCCTCTGCCAGTGGCAGACAGGCCCTGGGAGATGGTCGGGATGGATTTTGTTGTGGGTCTGCCCAAGTCTCGTGGCTGTACTATTATTTGGGTAATCACCGACCATTTTTCTAAAATGGTGCATTTGGTGCCGCTTCCCCGGTTACCTTCTGCACGGGCCTTGGCAGCGTTGTTTGTCAAACACATCTTTCGTCTTCACGGTATGCCAGACAAAATTGTCAGTGACCGAGGTCCCCAGTTTGCGTCTCGGTTGTGGAGAGAGCTTTGTCGTCTTCTCAGTATCGAGTTGAATCTCTCTTCGGCTTATCATCCTGAGACGAATGGGTTGGTAGAGAGAGCCAACCAGACCTTGGTCACATATCTGCGACATTTTGTTTCGGCTAAGCAGGATGACTGGGCATCTTTGCTACCGTGGGCGGAGTTTGCTCTTAACAATGCCGTCGCTGATTCCACTGGACAGACTCCATTCCTCCTTAACTATGGTTCAGCATCCGCGGGTACCTGTGCCCATGCCCGTGTCTTCCGCCGATTCCAGGGTGGCAGACTGGGCTGTGGAAGCACGGGACATTTGGGATCGCACTCAGGATGCCATTCAGGCTTCCAAGGAGAGAATGAGGTCCTCCGCCGACGCACATCGGCGCCCCACTCCAACCTTTGCTCCTGGCGACTTAGTGTGGCTCTCCACCCGTAACATCAGGCTGCGAGTTGAGTCTACCAAGTTTGCACCTCGCTACATAGGTCCTTTTAAGGTCCTCGAACAGGTTAATCCTGTGGTTTACCGTCTGGCCCTTCCTCCACGCCTAGGTATCACCGACACCTACTGGGACGTCGGGTTCGTCTACGAACGATTACGAGGTGAACGCTATCTTGGGGTACAAGGTGGTTCGTGGCAAAAAATTTTATTTGGTGGATTGGAGGGGTTACGGTCCTGAGGATAGATCCTGGGAACCTGCTGAGCACATTCAGGCTCCGCAGCTCATTGCTGCCTTCGAACGTAGCGAGGCCCAAGGAGGGGGGGACCCTAGGAGGGGGGGTAATGTTAGGGGTCGAGTTCCCGCTTCTGCACAGGGGGAATCTCGAGCCACCTCCGCTGCGGTCTCCCATTCTTGTCCAGCTGCAGTGGAGTCTGCTCAGCAAAGACGTCGGTCCCAGCGTCTTGCTCATTCTCACTCTGTTCTGAGAGTTACTGCTGCTTCTCCAGTCTCTGCCATTAAAGTCAGTGCTGGTCAGCAGCGAGCGGACTTCTCTGGGACTAAGTCCTTGTCTGCACGTACTGAGCATGTCCAGGGTAAGATCTCCCGTTGGAGATCGAGGGTCATGTGCTCAGGCTCTGCAGCACATTCCATTGGTCCTTTTGGCAGGTCTTGGAAGGGCAAAGGTACTGTAGCCACTTCCTGTGCTGCTGCTATATAAACTGCGCATGACCGCACGGCCATGCGCTAGTATTGTCTTACAATTGAATACGTGTGTTTGTTGTGAGTGCAAGTCGTTCATTAAATACCCCTACCCTATTGTATGACTGTTCACGTATGGAGTATGGCTGCTATCTAGCGCCCGGCTAATCACTCAACGTGTCACACACGTATCAGCGTCTATTGCTGTGACCGCCAGTGCGGCGCCACGCGCCAGTAGTGCGCTTCCTGACCCACGTCTGGGTGCTTAGTGGTGCCTGCCAGCACGGCACAGTTCGCACTTCGGTGCTCTAATTATAAGAGTTGCCTAACACACCCTGTTGCGGTGTTGTGTCAGCAAGTGGTCTAATCGGACTTCAATCCTGTGTCTTGGGGTTGTGTTCGCTGACTCCTTGCTTGCACTCTTTAGTGTGGTATTGCGGACCTGTGGTTTTACCGGGTTCGCTTCCACCGCCATATTACGCTGCCATTTATTATCAGCAGGTTTGTACCTGCACGGTGGACCCCGGACTGCGAACGCATCTATTACATCTTTCTTGATGCGTTCCGCCAGTCCTCACACCATGTGCTTCACAGAAGTTTATAACGTAGAGCCCTGAAAAAAAAAAATTGCATTTTTTCTACAAAAATGATCTTTTTGCCTACAAATTTTTATTTTCACAAGGGTAACAGGAGAAATTAGACCACAAATGTTGTTATGCAATTTCTCCTGAGTACGTCGATTCCCAATATGTGGGGGTAAACCACTGTTTGGGCGCACCGCAGAGCTTGGAAGAGAAGGAGTGCCGTTTTACTTTTTCAATGTAGAATTGGCTGGAATTAAGATCGGACGGCATGTCGCGTTTGGAGAGGCCCTGATGTGCCTAAACAGTAGAAATCCCCCACAAGTGACCCCATTTTGGAAACTAGACCCCCCATGGAACTTATCTAGATGTGTGGTGAGAACTTTGAATGCCCAAGTGCTTCACAGAAGTTTATAATGCAGAGTCATAAAAAAAAAAAAAAAATTCCACAAAAAAGATTTTGTAGCCCCCAAGTTTTTATTTTCACAAGGGTAACAAGAGAAATTGGACCCCAGAAGTTGTTGTCCAATTTATCCCGAGTACGCTGATGCCCCATATGTGGGGGTAACCCACTGTTTGGGCGCACGGCAGAGCTCAGAAGGGAGGGAGCACCATTTGACTTTTTGAGCGCAAAATTGGCTGTCGTGTTTGGAGACCCCCTGATGTACCTAAACAGTGGAAACCCCCCAATTCTAGCTCCAACCTAACTCCAACACACCCCTAACCCGAATACCAACCTCAACCTGATCCATAATCCTAATCACTAACCCTAACGATAATCACAACCCTTACCCCAAAACAACCCTAATGTCAACTCTAACCATAACCCTAATCAAAACCCTAAATCCAACACACCCCTAATCCTAATCTCAACCCTAACCTCAAACCTAACCCTAATCCCAATATACCCCTAATCACAACCCTAACCTTAACCCTAATCCCAAACCTAACCCTAATCCCAAGCGTAACCCTAATCCCAACCCTAACCCTAATACCAACCCTAATCCAAACCCTAACCCTAATCCCAACTCTAACCCTAACTTTAGCCCCAACCCTAGCCCTAACCTTAGCCCCAACCCTAACCCTAGCCCTAAGGCTACTTTCACACTTGCGTCTTTTGGCATCCGTCGCAATCAGTAGTTTTGGACAATAAACGGATCCTCCAAATGTGCCCGCAGGATGCGTTTTTTGCCCATAGACTTGTATTGCCGACGGATCGTGACAGATGGCCACACGTCGCGTCTGTCGTGCACTGGATCAGTTGTGTTTTGGCGGATCGTCGGCACAAAAAAAGTCCAATGAAACTTTTTTTGTACGTCGCATCCGCCATTTCTGACCGCGCATGTGTGGGCGTAACTCCGCCCCCTCCTCCCTAGGACATAGATTGGGCAGCGGATGCGTTCAAAAACTACATCCGCTGCCCACGTTGTGCACAATTTTCACAACGTGCGTCGGTATGTCGGGCCGACGCATTGTGACGGCCCCGTACCGACGTAAGTGTAAAAGAAGCCTAACCCTAAATTTAGCCCCAACCCTAATCCTAAATTTAGCCCTAGCCCTAACCCTAACCCTACCCCTAACCCTACCCCTAGCCCTAGCCCTTACCCTACCCCTAACCCTACCCCTAACCCTAGCCCTACCCCTAACCCTAGCCCTAACCCTACCCCTAGCCCTAACCCTAGCCCTAACCCTAACCCTACCCCTAACCCTAGCCCTACCCCTAACCCTACCCCTAACCCTACCCCTAGCCCTAACCCTAGCCCTAACCCTACCCCTAACCCTAGCCCTACCCCTAACCCTACCCCTAACCCTACCCCTAACCCTACCCCTACCCCTAGCCCTACCCCTAGCCCTAACCCTAGCCCTAACCCTAGCCCTAACCCTACCCCTAACCCTAGCCCTACCCCTAACCCTAACCCTAACCCTACCCCTAACCCTACCCCTAACCCTACCCCTAACCCTAACCCTACCCCTAACCCTACCCCTAACCCTAACCCTAATTTTAGCCCGAACTGCTGTTCTCCTGCCGGCCAGCAGATGGAGACAGATGGCGGGCGCACTGCGCATGCACCCGCCATTTTCTTTCCCTGGCAGCCAGGAGGAGCAGCAGGAGGACCCAGGGACACAGGTGAGTATGCTAGGGTCCCCGAATCCCCCTATTTCTCTGTCCTCTGATGTGCAATCACATCAGAGGACAGAGAATTACACTTTACTTTTTCTTTTTTTTTGCGGTTGCCGGTAAACAGTTAATTACCGGCGATCGCAAAACAGGGGTCGGTAAAACTGACCCCGATCATGTTCTTTGGGGTCTCGGCTACCCCCGGCAGCCGAGACCCCAAAGATTCTCCCGGTGCCGGCCGGCGGGTGCACTGCGCATGCGCTCGCCATTTTGAAGATGGCGGCGCCCACCGGGAGCCACGAGGAGCACCGGGGGAGATAGGTGAGTATTGGGGGGCTACCTGGGACCCCTTTTCTCTGTCCTCCGATGTGCGATCACATCGGAGGACAGAGAAATTAAAAAGAGATCGCTTTTTTTTTGCGATCGCCGGTAAATGGTTAATTACCGGCGATCGCAAATGCGGGGTGGGTAAAAAAAACCCCGAATCATGTTCTCTGGGGTCTCGGCTACCCCCGGCAGCCGAGACCCCAGAGAAAATCTGACTCTGGGGGGCGCTATTCACTTTTTCCACAGCGCCGTTAATTAACGGCGCTGTGGTTTAAGTACCCTTAGCGGCCGCCGTTAAAAGGCGTATCGGCGGTCGCTAAGGGGTTAAAGTTGTCAGAGGATTTAGATTTAAAAAATCTGTATGTTTGTATTTGTGGTTTGTGGGTAAAGGAGTTTATCTTACTAACATATTCCCTTCAAGAAATCATGAAAAAATCTTTTTATTTAATGATCCCAACATAATTCATAACGTTTCGGTCTTTATGACCTTCATCAGACTAGGATACAAAAGAACAAAAAAATAACATGAAACGCAACGATCCATTTTAAGCAGATATACATCAGAATAATACTTCAAATTAATACCCAATTCCTCTACTAAGCTGGATCATATATTCAGAATGTAAAGATTTTTAATCCATAATTACTCATTCCATAGAGCTCATGATTTTTTTTTTTAAATTCCAAAATACTTATATCTTCATAAGGTACAGTTAGTTTAGAAAAAAATTGACAAAATAAACATCATTCCATAACTGACATCCAATAGTCAATGATACATACTATAGACAATGGGACAATAAACATAGTATATAGATGAACATTATCATCAATTGTCACCTCATATGATATTCCCAACGTGAAAAAATGATAAACCATATAAAAAAATATATAATATATAATATGTATAACATCCGTGCCTCATGTGTTTCAAAATCTCATAGATAAATCCCCTAGATAAATTTCACAGCTTCCATATAATAAATCCTCCTAATAAAATAAGAAACTAGAAAAAGAAAAAGGAAAAAAACAAGAGGAAAAACATGGGGAAACGCTTACCAGTAGATGCAGAGATAAGAAAAATCACTGGTACAATGTATATGACCCCCATAGGAGTTCTAAGAATAGAAATAAAGGAGGGATTAGATAACTGAAAAGAAATTCATGTGTGCCAGCCATGATCTCCTATTATGAAGGTGCAGAGCGAGCTTACCGGATAGATGTCAGAGATAGTCCTACTGTAGCCGACCGTGGGGAGCGGCGTGTGTTATGTCCGCATGTCCAGTTACTCTCATGTCCGCGCTAAAATAGCCCTCAACCCGGAAGTGACATGTAAGGAGGCGACTGACACGCAAATGGAACGCAGGAATCAGAGCGGCGCAACCGGAAGTGCGTCACCACAGTGTTAAAGGTTAGTGCTCATCAGCGGAGGGAACGTAGAGGCGGTGAATCTTGCAGTGAAGAACGAAAGTCCTAGTCCACAGAGAGTCTGTCGACGCAGGAACGTACAAATCAGGTAAGTATGGTGTAAAACACCGAATCAATTGATCGCCTATGGAAACAGAAGACAAGAAAACGAAAATTATTAACCTTGAAGAAAATAAAAAGAGAATAATATATGAAACCATCCTCACTTCATTAATAGAAATAACCCCCCAAAAAATAATAGTTTTCAAATATAGGATGCCATACAAATATAAAAAAATCTGGTATATCATACATATAACTATTGGGAATATCTACATACATATATATATATATATATATATATATATATATATATATTCTCAGGACATAAAGAAAAAAGATAAAATAAACCAATCATTTAAAAATGATTCAACCTAATACAAGTCTCAGGTTAGGAAGTTTATATTAGTACATAAAGAAATTTAAAAGAGACCCGCGAGCTTATAGTCCCTATTCAGACCCTTGGGTTCAAGGCTTTGCAAAAAATGGATCCAATAGGCTTCTCTATGTAATAGTTTTTTCTTTAAGTTACCTCCTCTTCTATTTAAAAAGATTTGCTCCAACACTAAGAAGCGCAATTGTGCTATTGAATGTCCAGCTTCACGAAAATGGTATGGAATAGGAAGATGAAATTTACCACAACGTATGTCAGATTTATGGTGTGATATGCGATCCTTGATCGCCTGACTTGTCTCACCTACATAAATTTTCCCACAGGGGCATTTTATTGCATAAACCACCTGTTTCGACTGGCAAGTAAAAAAACCTCGGATAGGGATATCCGCTCCTGTCAAAGGGTGTGAGATCTTATGACCCCTTAAAACATTTGTGCATTGCACACATTGCAAACAGGGAAAAGTGTTATGATCTGGTGGTTTAGGAGCAACATGGGACGAGCTCTGAAGGAAGTGGTACCTGTGCTGACCGCAGTCCCTAAGCTCAACACAACACTAGAAGTAGCCGTGGGATGCTCCTGACACTCCCTAGGCACCTCGTCACAGCCTGAGAACTAACTACCCCTAAAGATAGAAACAGGAAAACTTTCTTGCCTCAGAGAAAATCCCCAAAGGGTAGATAGCCCCCCACAAGTAATGACTGTGAGTGGAGAGGGAAAAGACATACACAGAATGAAACCAGGATGAGCACAGGAGGCCAGTCTAGCTAGATAGATAGGACAGGATGGAATATTGTGCGGTCAGTATAAAACACTACAAAAAATCCACACAGAGTTTACAAAAATCTCCACACCTGACTAAAGGTGTGGAGGGTAAATCTGCTTCCCAGAGCTTCCAGCTACACAGAATTAATTCATACTGACAAGCTGGACAAACATAGAAAGCACAGAACGGATAAGTCCACAACCTGTGGACAGAAAAGAGCAAGCAAGGACTTAGCTTTGCTGAACTGGTCAGGATAACATGGAAATCCAAAGAGATGTGAATCCAACCAGGAACCATTGACAAGTGGCACTGGCTGAAGAGAGAGCCAGGCATAAATAGCCGAGCAGAAAGACAATCAGTGGAAGCAGCTGCAGACTGCTAAATCCAAGGAGCAGCCATACCACTTAAAACCACCGGAGGGAGCCCAAGAGCAGAACTCACAAAAGTGCCACTTACAACCACCGGAGGGAGCCCAAGACTGGAATTCACAACAGTACCCCAACCTTGAGGAGGGGTCACCGAACCCTAACCAGAGCCCCCAGGCCGATCAGGACGAGCCAAGTGAAAAGCACGAACCAAATCGGCGGCATGGACATCGGAGGCAACAACCCAAGAATTATCCTCCTGGCCATAACCCTTCCACTTGACAAGATACTGAAGCCTCCGCCTCGAAAAACGAGAATCCAAAATTTTCTCAACCTCATATTCCAACTCTCCCTCAACCAACACCGGGGCAGGAGGATCATGTTATGACCTGGTGGTTAGGAGCACCCGGAATGACCTGATAGTTAAACCTCATACAGGACGAGCTCTGGGATGAGGGAGCTCTGCTGACCGTAAGCCCTAATCCTATCACACACACTAGAAATAGCCGTGGAGTGCTCCTGACCAGACCTAGGCGCCTCGTCACAGCCTAAGAACTATCTAGCCCTAGAGATAGAAAATAAAGCCTACCTTGCCTCAGAGAAATTCCCCCAAAGGCAATGGAAGCCCCCCACATATATTGACTGTGAGTAAAGATGAAAGTCACAAACGCAGAAATGAAACAGGTTTCAGCAAAGGGAGGCCAGACTTACTAAATAGACCGAGGATAGGAAAGGTAACTTTGCGATCAGCACAAACACCTACAAAAGACCACACAGAGTGTGCAAAAAGACCTCCGCACCGACTCACGGTGCGAAGGGGCCACTCTGCATCCCAGAGCTTCCAGCTAGCAAGACAAAATCATGAAAACCAGCTGGACAAGAAAACAGTGAACAAATAATGACTATCAGGAACTTAGCTTCTGCAGGAGAAGGCAGGTCACCAGAGAGATCCAGGAGCGAACTGAACAAATGCAAAAACATTGACAGCTGGCATGGAGTAACGATCTGAGAGGAGTTAAATAGAGCAGCCAACCAAAGGATAACCCACGTCACCTGTGTAAGGAACCTCAGAAGCAGCAGCTTCACTCATAGCCACCAGAGGGAGCCCATAGACAGAACTCACCGAAGCACCATTCACGACCACAGGAGGGAGTTCGACAACAGAATTCACAACAGTACTCCCCCCCTTGAGGAGGGGTCACCGATCCCTCACCAGAGCCCCCAGGCCGATCAGGATGAGCCAAATGAAAGGCACGAACAAGATCAGCAGCATGAACATCAGAGGCAAAAACCCAGGAATTATCTTCCTGAGCATAACCCTTCCATTTAACCAGATACTAGAGTTTCCGTCTCGAAACACGAGAATCCAAAATCTTCTCCACCACATACTCCAACTCCCCCTCGACCAACACCGGGGCAGGAGGATCAACGGAGGGAACCATAGGCGGCACGTATCTCCGCAACAACGACCTATGGAACACGTTATGGATGGCAAAAGAAGCTGGAAGGTCCAAACGAAATGACACAGGATTAAGAACTTCAGAAATCTTATATGGCCCAATGAAACGAGGCTTAAACTTAGGAGAGGAAACCTTCATAGGAACGTGACGAGATGACAACCAAACCAAATCCCCAACACGAAGTCGGGGACCAACACAACGCCGGCGGTTAGCGAAACGTTGAGCCTTCTCCTGGGACAATGTCAAATTGTCCACCACATGAGTCCAAATCTGCTGCAACCTGTCCACCACCGCATCCACACCAGGACAGTCCGAAGGCTCAACCTGCCCTGAAGAGAAACGAGGATGGAAACCAGAATTACAGAAAAAAGGAGAAACTAAAGTAGCCGAGCTGGCCCGATTATTAAGGGCGAACTCAGCCAAAGGCAAGAAGGACACCCAATCATCCTGATCAGCAGAAACAAAGCATCTCAGATATGTCTCCAAAGTCTGATTAGTTCGTTCGGTTTGGCCATTAGTCTGAGGATGGAAAGCCGAAGAAAAAGACAAATCAAAGCACATCTTAGCGCAAAAGGACCGCCAAAACCTCGAAACAAACTGGGAACCTCTGTCCGAGACGATGTTCTCTGGAATGCCATGCAAACGAACCACATGCTGGAAAAACAATGGCACCAAATCAGAGGAGGAAGGCAATTTAGATAAGGGTACCAAATGGACCATCTTAGAGAAGCGATCACAAACCACCCAAATGACCGACATCTTTTGAGAAACAGGGAGATCAGAAATAAAATCCATGGAAATATGCGTCCAGGGCCTCTTTGGGATTGGCAAGGGCAAAAGCAACCCACTGGCACGAGAACAGCAGGGCTTAGCCCGAGCACAAGTCCCACAGGACTGCACAAAAGAACGCACATCCCGTGACAAAGAAGGCCACCAAAAGGATCTAGCCACCAAATCTCTGGTACCAAAGATTCCAGGATGACCAGCCAACACTGAACAATGAATCTCAGAGATAACTCTACTAGTCCATCTATCAGGGACAAACAGTTTCTCCGTAGGACAACGGTCAGGTCTATCAGCCTGAAACTTTTGCAGCACACGCCGCAAATCAGGGGAAATGGCAGACAAAATTACCCCTTGTTTAAGAATACCCGCCGGCTCCGGAACACCCGGAGAGTCAGGCACAAAACTCCTTGACAGGGCATCAGCCTTCACATTCTTAGAGCCCGGAAGGTATGAAACCACAAAATCAAAACGGGAGAAAATGAGCGACCATCGAGCCTGTCTAGGATTCAACCGTTTGGCAGACTCGAGATAAATCAAATTCTTGTGATCCGTCAAGACCACCACCCGATGTTTACCTCCTTAAAGCCAATGTCGCCACTCCTCGAATGCCCACTTCATGGCCAACAACTCCCGATTGCCCACATCATAATTGCGCTCAGCAGGCGAGAATTTTCTAGAAAAGAAGGCACAGGGTTTCATCACCGAGCCATCAGAACTTCTTTGTGACAAAACAGCCCCTGCTCCAATTTCAGAAGCATCAACCTCAACCTGAAAAGGGAGCGAAACATCTGGCTGGCACAACACAGGGGCAGAAGCAAAACGACGCTTCAACTCCTGAAAAGCCTCTACAGCCGCAGAGGACCAATTGACCACATCAGCACCTTTCTTGGTCAAATCAGTCAACGGTTTAGCAATACTGGAAAATTTAGCGATGAAGCGACGATAAAAATTAGCAAAGCCCAGGAACTTCTGCAAGCTCTTCACAGATGTCGGCTGAGTCCAATCGTAAATGGCCTGAACTTTAACGGGGTCCATCTCGATAGTAGAAGGGGAAAAAATGAAACCCAAAAATGAAACCTTCTGAACTCCAAAGAGACACTTTGACGCCTTCACAAACAAGGAATTCGCACGAAGGACCTGGAACACCATTCTGACCTGCTTCACATGAGACTCCCAATCATCCGAAAAGACCAAAATGTCATCCAAATATACAATCATGACTCTATCAAGGTACTCTCGGAAGATGTCATGCATAAAGGACTGAAACACAGATGGAGCATTCGAAAGCCCGAATGGCATAACCAGGTACTCAAAATGGCCCTCGGGCGTATTAAATGCCGTTTTCCATTCATCACCCTGTTTAATTCGCACAAGATTATACGCACCACGAAGATCTATCTTGGTGAACCAACTAGCCCCCCTAATCCGAGCAAATAAATCAGACAGCAGCGGCAAAGGATACTGAAATTTGACTGTGATCTTATTAAGAAGGCGGTAATCAATACAATGTCTCAAAGAACCATCCTTCTTGGCCACAAAAAAGAACCCTGCTCCCAATGGTGACGACGACGGACGAATATGACCCTTCTCCAAGGATTCCTTTATATAACTCCGCATAGCGGCGTGCTCTGGCACAGATAAATTAAACAGACGGCCCTTAGGAAACTTACTACCAGGAATCAAATTAATAGCACCGTCGCAATCCCTATGAGGAGGTAGGGCACCAGATTTGGGCTCTTCAAATACATCCTGGTAATCTGATAAAAACTCAGGGACTTCAGAAGGAGTGGAAGGCGAAATTGACAGCAATGGAACATCACCATGTACCCCCTGACAACCCCAGCTGGACACAGACATAGATTTCCAATCCAACACTGGATTATGGACCTGTAGCCATGGCAACCCCAAAACGACCACATCATGCAGATTATGCAAAACCAAAAAGCGAATATCCTCCTGATGTGCAGGAGCCATGCACATGGTCAATTGAGTCCAGTACTGAGGCTTATTCTTGACCAAAGGCGTAGCATCAATTCCTCTCAATGGAATAGGATACTGCAAGGGCTCCAAGAAAAAACCACAGCGCCTGGCAAACTCCAAGTCCATCAAATTCAGGGCAGCGCCTGAATCCACAAATGCCATTACAGAATAGGACGACAGACAGCAAATCAGAGTAACGGACAAAAGAAATTTAGACTGTACCGTACCAATGGTGGCAGATCTAGCGAACCGCTTAGTGCGCTTAGGACAATCGGAGATAGCATGAGTGGATTCACCACAGTAAAAACACAGCCCATTCCGACGTCTGTGTTCTTGCCGTTCAGCTCTGGTCAAAGTCCTATCACACTGCATAGGCTCAGGCCTATGCTTAGAGAATACCGCTAGATGGTGCACAGCTTTGCGCTCACGCATGCGCCGATCGATCTGAATGGCCAAAGACATAGACTCATTCAGACCAGCAGGCGTGGGAAATCCCACCATGACAACCTTAAGGGCTACAGAAAGACCCTTTCTGAAAATTGCCGCCAGGGCACATACATTCCACTGAGTAAGCACAGACCACTTTCTAAACTTCTGACAGTACACCTCCACTTCATCCTGACCCTGACACAAAGCCAGCAAGATTTTCTCTGCCTGATCCACTGAATTTGGTTCATCATAAAGCAATCCAAGCGCAAGAAAAAAATGCATCAATATCACGCAATGCAGGATCTCCTGGCGCAAGGGAAAATGCCCAGTCTTGAGGGTCACCACACAACAAAGAAATAATGATTTTTACCTGTTGAACTGGGTCACCAGAGGAGCGGGGTTTCAAAGCTAGAAACAGTTTACAATTATTTTTGAAATTCAAGAACCTAGATCTATCCCCAGAAAATAAGTCAGGAATAGGAATTCTAGGCTCTAACATAGGATTCTGAACCACAAAATCTTGAATGTTTTGTAGCCTTTCAGTGAGATGATCCACACAAAAGGACAGACCTTGAATGTCCATATCTACACCTGTGTCCTGAACCACCCAAAGGTCTAGGGGAAAAGAAAGACAAAACACAGTGCAAAGAAAAAAAAATGGTCTCATAAGTTCTCTTATCCCTCTATTGAGATGCATTAATACTTTGGGCCAGCTGTACTGTTATGACCTGGTGGTTAGGAGCACCCGGAATGACCTGATAGTTAAACCTCATACAGGACGAGCTCTGGGATGTGGGAGCTCTGCTGACCGCAAGCCCTAATCCTATCACACACACTAGAAATAGCCGTGGAGTGCTCCTGACCAGACCTAGGCGCCTCATCACAGCCTAAGAACTATCTAGCCCTAGAGATAGAAAATAAAGCCTACCTTGCCTCAGAGAAATTCCCCCAAAGGCAAAGGAAGCCCCCCACATATATTGACTGTGAGTAAAGATGAAAGTCATAAACGCAGAAATGAAACAGGTTACAGCAAAGGGAGGCCAGACTTACTAAATAGACCGAGGATAGGAAAGGTAACTTTGCGATCAGCACAAAAACCTACAAAAGACCACACAGAGTGTGCAAAAAGACCTGCGCACCGACTCACGGTGCGAAGGGGCCACTCTGCATCCCAGAGCTTCCAGCTAGCAAGACAAAATCATGAAAACCAGCTGGACAAGAAAACAGTGAACAAATAATGACTATCAGGAACTTAGCTTCTGCAGGAGAAGGCAGGTCACCAGAGAGATCCAGGAGCGAACTGATCAAATGCAAAAACATTGACAGCTGGCATGGAGTAACGATCTGAGAGGAGTTAAATAGAGCAGCCAACCAAAGGATAACCCACGTCACCTGTGTAAGTAACCTCAGAAGCAGCAGCTTCACTCATAGCCACCAGAGGGAGCCCATAGACAGAACTCACCGAAGTACCATTCACGACCACAGGAGGGAGTTCGACAACAGAATTCACAACAGGATCAACCGAGGGAACAACGGGCACCACATATCTCCGCAACAAAGATCTATGGAAAACATTATGAATGGCAAAAGAGGCTGGAAGAGCCAAACGAAAAGACACCGGATTGATAATTTCAGAAATCTTATAAGGACCAATAAACCGAGGCTTAAACTTAGGGGAAGAAACCTTCATAGGAACTTGACGAGAAGACAACCAAACCAAATCCCCCACACGAAGCCGGGGACCAACACACCGACGGCGGTTAGCAAAACGTTGAGCCTTTTCCTGAGACAACGTCAAATTGTCCACCACATGAGTCCAAATCTGCTGCAGCCTGTCCACCACAGAATCCACACCAGGACAATCAGAAGGCTCAACCTGCCCCGAAGAAAAACAAGGATGAAAACCAAAATTACAAAAGAAAGGTGAAACCAAAGTAGCCGAACTAGCCCGATTATTAAGGGCAAACTCGGCCAACGGCAAGAAAGACACCCAATCATCCTGATCAGCAGACACAAAGCATCTCAAATAGGTTTCCAAGGTCTGATTAGTTTGCTCAGTTTGGCCATTAGTCTGAGGATGAAACGCTGAAGAAAAAGACAAATCAATGCCCATCCTAGCACAAAAGGCCCGCCAAAACCTAGAGACAAACTGAGAACCTCTGTCAGACACAATATTCTCCAGAATGCCATGCAAACGAACCACATGCTGAAAAAATAATGGAACCAAATCTGAGGAGGAAGGCAACTTAGGCAAAGGTACCAGATGGACCATTTTAGAGAACCGGTCACAAACAACCCAGATAACAGACATCTTCTGGGAAACAGGAAGATCCGAAATAAAATCCATGGAAATATGCGTCCAGGGCCTCTCAAGGACCGGCAAAGGCAAAAGCAACCCACTAGCTCGGGAACAGCAAGGCTTGGCCCGGGCGCAAGTCCCACAGGACTGCACAAAAGCACGCACATCGCGCGACAAGGAAGGCCACCAAAAGGACCTAGCAACCAAATCTCTGGTACCAAAAATCCCAGGATGACCAGCCAACACTGAACAATGAACCTCAAAAATCACCTTAATTGTCCATCCATCAGGAACAAACAGCTTCCCCACTGGACAGCGGTCAGGCCTATCAGCCTGAAATTCCCGAAGCACCCGCCGCAAATCAGGGGAGATGGCAGAAAGAATCACCCCTTCCTTAAGAATTCCAACCGGCTCAAGGACTCCAGGAGAATCAGGCGAAAAACTCCTAGAGAGGGCATCAGCCTTAACATTCTTAGATCCCGGAAGATACGAGACCACAAAATCAAAACGGGAGAAAAACAGGGACCATCGAGCCTGTCTAGGATTCAGACGCTTGGCCGACTCGAGGTAAATCAGATTCTTATGATCAGTCAAGACCACAACGCGGTGCTTAGCTCCCTCAAGCCAATGTCACCACTCCTCAAACGCCCACTTCATAGCCAACAACTCCCGATTGCCGACATCATAATTGCGTTCCGCAGGCGAAAACTTTCTGGAAAAAAAAGCACACGGTTTTATCAAAGAACCATCAGAATCCCTCTGAGACAAAACGGCCCCTGCCCCAATCTCAGAAGTGTCAACCTCAACCTGAAAAGGAAGAGAAACATCCGGCTGACACAACACAGGGGCAGAAGTAAATCGGCGTTTAAGCTCCCGAAAGGCCTCAATAGCTGCAGAGGACCAATTCATCACATCAGCGCCTTTCTTCGTCAAATCAGTAAGGGGCTTAACCACACTGGAAAAGTTGGCAATGAAACGGCGATAGAAATTAGCAAAGCCCAAAATTTTTTGAAGGCTCTTCACAGATGTGGGTTGAATCCAGTCATGAATAGCTTGGACCTTAACAGGATCCATTTCCATAGACGAGGGAGAAAAAATAAAACCCAAAAAAGAGACCTTCTGAACTCCGAATAGGCACTTAGACCCCTTCACAAATAAAGCATTGTCACGAAGGATCTGGAACACCATCCTGACCTGCTTCACATGAGACTCCCAATCATCGGAAAAAAACAAAATATCATCCAAATATACAACCATGAATTTATCAAGATAATTGCGGAAAATATCATGCATGAAGGATTGGAACACAGATGGGGCATTAGAGAGCCCAAATGGCATCACAAGGTATTCAAAATGGCCTTCGGGCTTATTAAATGCAGTTTTCCATTCGTCATCCTGTTTAATACGAACAAGATTATATGCTGTTATGAAGGCAATCCAGTAACACAGTGTGCCAGTAATCAGAGCACATACAGTGATCTGACAAAAACCCAAAAACAATAGAACGAGCTCTGAGACGTGGAATCTCTGTAGACCGCAATACCTGAACCTATCCTACACACAACTAAAGGCAGCTGTGGATTGCGCCTGACACTACCTATGCAACTCGGCACAGCCTGAGGAGCTGACTAGCCTGAAGATAGAAATACAAGCCTGACTTGCCTCAGAGAAATACCCCAAAGGAAAAGGCAGCCCCCCACATATAATGACTGTTAGCAAGATGAAAAGACAAAACGTAGGGATGAAATAGATTCAGCAAAGTGAGGCCCGATATTCTAGATAGAGCGAGGATAGCAAAGAGAACTTTGCAGTCTACAAAAAACCCTAAAGCAAAAAACCACGCAAAGGGGGCAAAAAGACCCACCGTGCCGAACTAACGGCACGGCGGTACACCCTTTGCGTCTCAGAGCTTCCAGCAAAAACGAATAGACAAGCTGGACAGAAAAAACAGCAACAAAAGCAAAGAAGCACTTATCTAAGCAGAGCAGCAGGCCACAGGGAAGATCCAGAAGCTCAGATCCAACACTGGAACATTGACAAGGAGCAAGGAAGACAGAATCAGGTGGAGTTAAATAACAAGGCAGCCAACGAGCTCACCAGAACACCTGAGGGAGGAAGCCCAGAAGCTGCAGTACCACTTGTGACCACAGGAGTGAATTCAGCCACAGAATTCACAACAGTACCCCCCCCCTTGAGGAGGGGTCACCGAACCCTCACCAGAGCCCCCAGGCCGACCAGGATGAGCCACATGAAAGGCACGAACAAGATCTGGAGCATGGACATCAGAGGCAAAAACCCAGGAATTATCTTCCTGAGCATAACCCTTCCATTTAACCAGATACTGGAGTTTCCGTCTAGAGACACGAGAATCCAAAATTTTCTCCACAATATACTCCAATTCCCCCTCCACCAAAACAGGGGCAGGAGGCTCAACAGATGGAACCATAGGTGCCACGTATCTCCGCAACAACGACCTATGGAATACATTATGTATGGAAAGGGAGTCCGGGAGGGTCAGACGAAAGGACACAGGATTGAGAATCTCAGAAATCCTATACGGACCAATAAAACGAGGTTTAAATTTAGGAGAGGAAACCTTCATAGGAATATGACGAGAAGATAACCAAACCAGATCCCAAAAACGAAGTCGGGGACCCACACGGCGTCTGCGATTAGCGAAAAGTTGAGCCTTCTCCTGGGACAAGGTCAAATTGTCCACTACCTGAGTCCAGATCTGCTGCAACCTGTCCACCACAGAATCCACACCAGGACAGTCCGAAGACTCAACCTGTCCTGAAGAGAAACGAGGAAGGAACCCAGAATTGCAGAAAAATGGAGAGACCAAGGTAGCCGAGCTGGCCCGATTATTAAGGGCGAACTCAGCCAACGGCAAAAAGGACACCCAATCATCCTGGTCTGCAGAAACAAAACATCTCAGATATGTTTCCAAGGTCTGATTGGTTCGATCGGTCTGGCCATTAGTCTGAGGATGGAAAGCCGAGGAAAAAGATAGGTCAATGCCCATCCTACCACAAAAGGCTCGCCAGAACCTTGAAACAAACTGGGAACCTCTGTCAGAAACAATATTCTCAGGAATGCCATGCAAACGAATGACATGCTGGAAGAACAAAGGCACCAAATCAGAGGAGGAAGGCAATTTAACCAAGGGCACCAGATGGAACATTTTAGAAAAGCGATCACAGACCACCCAAATGACTGACATCTTTTGAGAAACGGGAAGGTCAGAAATGAAATCCATCGAAATATGTGTCCAAGGCCTCTTCGGGATCGGCAAGGGCAAAAGCAACCCACTGGCACGTGAACAGCAGGGCTTAGCCCTAGCACAAATCCCACAGGACTGCACAAAAGTACGTACATCCCGTGACAGAGATGGCCACCAGAAGGATCTAGCCACTAACTCTCTGGTACCAAAGATTCCTGGATGACCAGCCAACACCGAACAATGAAGTTCAGAGATAACTTTACTAGTCCACCTATCAGGGACGAACAGTTTCTCGGCCGGACAACGATCAGGTTTATTAGCCTGAAATTTTTGCAACACTCGCCGCAAATCAGGGGAGATGGCAGACACAATGACTCCTTCCTTGAGGATACTCGCCGGCTCAGATAAACCCGGAGAGTCGGGCACAAAACTCCTAGACAGAGCATCCGCCTTCACATTTTTAGAGCCCGGAAGGTACGAAATCACAAAATCGAAGCGAGCAAAAAATAACGACCAACGGGCCTGTCTAGGATTCAAGCGCTTGACAGACTCGAGATAAGTAAGGTTCTTATGATCAGTCAATACCACCACGCGATGCTTAGCTCCTTCAAGCCAATGAAGCCACTCCTCGAATGCCCACTTCATGGCCAGCAACTCTCGGTTGCCCACATCATAATTTCGCTCAGCAGCAGAAAACTTCCTGGAAAAGAACGCACATGGTTTCAACACTGAGCAACCAGAACCTCTCTGTGACAAAACCGCCCCTGCTCCAATCTCAGAAGCATCAACCTCGACCTGGAACGGAAGAGAAACATCTGGTTGACACAAAACAGGGGCAGAACAAAAACGACGCTTCAATTCCTGAAAAGCTTCCACAGCAGCAGAAGACCAATTAACCAAATCAGCACCCTTCTTGGTCAAATCGGTCAATGGTTTGGCAATGCTAGAAAAAATACAGATGAAGCGACGATAAAAATTAGCAAAGCCCAGGAACTTTTGCAGACTTTTCAGAGATGTCGGCTGAGTCCAATCCTGGATGGCTTGGACCTTAACCTGATCCATCTCGATAGTAGAAGGGGAAAAGATGAACCCCAAAAATGAAACTTTCTGCACACCGAAGAGACACTTAGATCCCTTCACGAACAAAGAATTAGCACGCAGGACCTGGAAAACCATTCTGACCTGCTTCACATGAGACTCCCAATCATCTGAGAAGATCAAAATGTCATCCAAGTAAACAATCAGGAATTTATCCAGATACTCACGGAAGATGTCATGCATAAAAGACTGAAAAACAGATGGAGCATTGGCAAGTCCGAACGGCATCACTAGATACTCAAAATGACCCTCGGGCGTATTAAATGCCGTTTTCCATTCATCTCCTTGCCTGATTCTCACCAGATTATACGCACCACGAAGATCTATCTTAGTGAACCAACTAGCCCCCTTAATCCGAGCAAACAAGTCAGATAACAATGGCAAGGGATACTGAAACTTAACAGTGATCTTATTAAGAAGGCGGTAATCAATACACGGTCTCAGCGAACCATCCTTCTTGGCCACAAAAAAGAACCCTGCTCCCAGTGGTGATGACGATGGGCGAATATGTCCCTTCTCCAGGGATTCCTTCACATAACTGCGCATAGCGGTGTGTTCAGGCACGGATAAATTAAATAAACGACCTTTAGGGAATTTACTACCAGGAATCAAATTGATAGCACAATCACAATCCCTATGCGGAGGTAGGGCATCGGACTTGGGCTCTTCAAATACATCCTGATAATCAGACAAGAACTCTGGGACCTCAGAAGGAATGGATGACGAAATAGACAAAAAGGGAACATCACCATGTACCCCCTGACAACCCCAGCTGGATACTGACATAGAGTTCCAATCCAATACTGGATTATGGGTTTGTAGCCATGGCAACCCCAACACGACCACATCATGCAGATTATGTAGCACCAGAAAGCGAATAACTTCCTGATGTGCAGGAGCCATGCACATGGTCAGCTGGGCCCAGTACTGAGGTTTATTCTTGGCCAAAGGTGTAGCATCAATTCCTCTCAACGGAATAGGACACCGCAAAGGCTCCAAGAAAAACCCACAACGTTTAGCATAATCCAAATCCATCAGATTCAGGGCAGCGCCTGAATCCACAAACGCCATGACAGAATACGATGACAAAGAGCATATCAAGGTAATGGACAGAAGGAATTTGGATTGTACAGTACCAATGACGGCAGACCTATCGAACCGCTTAGTGCGCTTAGGACAATCAGAAATAGCATGAGTGGAATCACCACAGTAGAAACACAGACCATTCAGACGTCTGTGTTCTTGCCGTTCAACTCTGGTCATAGTCCCATCGCACTGCATAGGCTCAGGTTTAATCTCAGACAATACCGCCAGATGGTGCACAGATTTACGCTCGCGCAAGCGACGACCGATCTGAATGGCCAAAGACATAGACTCATTCAAACCAGCAGTCATAGGAAAACCCACCATGACATCCTTAAGAGCCTCAGAGAGACCCTTTCTGAACAAAGCTGCCAGCGCAGATTCATTCCACAGAGTGAGTACTGACCACTTCCTAAATTTCTGACAACATACTTCTATATCATCCTGACCCTGGCACAAAGCCAGCAAATTTTTCTCAGCCGGATCCACTGAATTAGGCTCATTGTACAGCAATCCGAGCGCCAGGAAAAACGCATCGACACCACTCAATGCAGTGTCTCCTGGCGCAAGAGAAAATGCCCAGTCCTGAGGGTGGCCGCGCAAAAAAAGAAATAATAATCAAAACCTGTTGAACTGAATTACCAGAAGAATGAGGTTTCAAGGCCAGGAATAGCTTACAATTATTTTTGAAGCTCAGAAACTTAGTTCTATCACCAAAAAACAAATCAGGAATAGGAATTCTTGGTTCTAGCATAGATTTCTGATCAATTGTATCTTGAATCTTTTGTACATTTATAACGAGATTATCCATTGAAGAGCACAGAGCCTGAATATCCATGTCCACAGCTGTGTCCTGAAGCACCCTAATGTCTAGGGGAAAAAAAAGACTGAATACAGAGCTGAGAAAAAAAAATGATGTCAGAACTTCTTTTTTCCCTCTATTGAGAATCATTAGTTTTGGCTCCTTGTACTGTTATGAAGGCAATCCAGTAACACAGTGTGCCAGTAATCAGAGCACATACAGTGATCTGACAAAAACCCAAAAACAATAGAACGAGCTCTGAGACGTGGAATCTCTGTAGACCGCAATACCTGAACCTATCCTACACACAACTAAAGGCAGCTGTGGATTGCGCCTGACACTACCTATGCAACTCGGCACAGCCTGAGGAGCTGACTAGCCTGAAGATAGAAATACAAGCCTGACTTGCCTCAGAGAAATACCCCAAAGGAAAAGGCAGCCCCCCACATATAATGACTGTTAGCAAGATGAAAAGACAAAACGTAGGGATGAAATAGATTCAGCAAAGTGAGGCCCGATATTCTAGATAGAGCGAGGATAGCAAAGAGAACTTTGCAGTCTACAAAAAACCCTAAAGCAAAAAACCACGCAAAGGGGGCAAAAAGACCCACCGTGCCGAACTAACGGCACGGCGGTACACCCTTTGCGTCTCAGAGCTTCCAGCAAAAATGAATAGACAAGCTGGACAGAAAAAACAGCAACAAAAGCAAAGAAGCACTTATCTAAGCAGAGCAGCAGGCCACAGGGAAGATCCAGAAGCTCAGATCCAACACTGGAACATTGACAAGGAGCAAGGAAGACAGAATCAGGTGGAGTTAAATAACAAGGCAGCCAACGAGCTCACCAGAACACCTGAGGGAGGAAGCCCAGAAGCTGCAGTACCACTTGTGACCACAGGAGTGAATTCAGCCACAGAATTCACAACAATATGCCCCCCGGAGGTCAATCTTAGTAAACCAACTAGCCCCCTTAATCTGAGCAAACTAATCAGAAAGCAAAGGCAAAGGGTATTGGAATTTGACCGTGATCTTATTAAGAAGACGATAATCTTTACAGGGTCTCAAGGAGCCATCCTTCTTAGCAACAAAAAAGAAACCCGCTCCCAATGGTGACTAAGACGGCCGAATATGCCCCTTCTCCAAAGATTCCTTAACATAGCTCCGCATGGCGGCATGCTCTGGCACAGACAGATCGAAAAGTCGGCCCTTAGGGAACTTACAACCAGGAATCAAGTTAATAGCACAATCACAGTCTCTATGTGGAGGAAGGGAACTGGACTTGGGCTCATCAAATACATCCTGGAAATCCGACAAAAACTCAGGGACCTCAGAAGCGGGGGAAGAGGAAATTGACATCAAAGGAACGTCACTATGTACCCCTTGACAAACCCAACAAGTCACAGACATAGTTTTCCAATCCAGCACCGGATTATGTTCCTGTAACTATGGAAAACCCAGTACAACATCATGCAGGTTATGCAACACCAGAAAACGGCAATTTTCCTGATGTGCAGGAGCCATGTACATGGTCATCTGCGTCCAGTACTGAGGTTTATCCTTTGCCAATGGTGTAGCATCAATGCCCCTCAAAGGAATAGGGCTCTGCAAAGGCTGCAAGGAAAAACCACAGCGACTGGCGAATTCTAAGTCCATTAAGTTCAGGGCAGCGCCTGAATCCACAAATGCCATGACAGAAAAGGATGACAATGAGCAAATCAGGGTCACAGATAAAAGAAATTTAGGCTGTACAGCACTAATGGTAACAGACCTAGCGACCCTCCTAGTACGTTTAGGGCAAACAGAAATAACATGAGCAGAATCACCACAGTAAAAACACAGCCTATTCTGATGTCTGAATTCCTGCCGTTCTGTTCTAGTCAAAATCCTGTCACATTGCATAGGTTCAGGACTCTGCTCAGAGGACACTGCCATATGGTGCATAGCTTTGCGCTCGCGCAGACGCCGATCAATCTGAATGGCTAGAGACATAGATTCGCTCAAACCAGTAGGCGTAGGGAAGCCCACCATAACATCTTTAAGGGCTTCAGAAAGACATTTTCTGAAAATAGCAGCCAGAGCATCCTCATTCCATTTAGTGAGCACAGACCATTTCCTCAATTTCTGGCAGTATAATTCTGCCGCTTCCTGACCTTGACACAGGGCCAACAGGGTTTTTTTCTGCATGATCCACAGAATTAGATTCGTCATACAATAATCCGAGCGCTTGAAAAAATGTGTCTACATTCAGCAATGCCCAGTCCCGAGGGTCACCACGCAGCAAGGATATGATGATTTTAACTTGCTGAATGGGATCACCAGAAGAACGGGGTTTCAAAGCAAAAAACAATTTGCAGTTATTTTTAAAGTTCAAAAACTTGGATCTGTCCCAAAAAAAAACAAATCAGGAGTAGGAATTCTAGGCTCCAAAGCCGGAGTCTGGACAACATAATATTGGATACTCTGTACTCTTGCAGCAAGTTGATCCACACGAGAAAACAAACCCTGAACATCCATGCCAGAGCATAAATCCTGAACCACCCAGAGATCAAGAAGAAAAAAAAGACAGAACAGAGCACAGAAAAAAAAATGGCTCAGAATTTTTTCCTTCTTTTGAGATGCATTTAATTCATTTTTGGCCACTTGTACTGTTATGATCTGGTGGTTTAGGAGCAACATTGGACGAGCTCTGAAGGAAGTGGTACCTGTTCTGACCGCAGTCCCTAAGCTCAACACAACACTAGAAGTAGCCGTGGGATGCTCCTGACACTCCCTAGGCACCTCGTCACAGCCTGAGAACTAACTACCCCTAAAGATAGAAACAGGAAAACTTTCTTGCCTCAGAGAAAATCCCCAAAGGGTAGATAGCCCCCCACAAGTAATGACTGTGAGTGGAGAGGGAAAAGACATACACAGAATGAAACCAGGATGAGTACAGGAGGCCAGTCTAGCTAGATAGATAGGACAGGATGGAATACTGTGCGGTCAGTATAAAACCCTACAAAAAATCCACACAGAGTTTACAAAAATCTTCACACCTGATTAAAGGTGTGGAGGGTAAATCTGCTTCCCAGAGCTTCCAGCTACACATAATTAATTCATACTGACAAGCTGGACAAACATAGAAAGCACAGAACGGATAAGTCCACAACCTGTGGACAGAAAAGAGCAAGCAAGGACTTAGCTTTGCTGAACTGGTCAGGATAACAGGGAAATCCAAAGAGATGTGAATCCAACCAGGAACCATTGAAAAGTGGCACTGGCTGTAGAGAGAGCCAGGCATAAATAGCCGAGCAGAAAGACAATCAGTGGAAGCAGCTGCCGACTGCTAAATCCAAGGAGCAGCCATACCACTTAAAACCACCGGAGGGAGCCCAAGAGCAGAACTCACAAAAGTGCCACTTACAACCACCGGAGGGAGCCCAAGAGCGGAATTCACAACAGAAAAGTCCCTTTTCGTGGTGTCTGTAAAAATGTCTGTCGTAAGATGTTAGAGGGTGAACCCATATCTGCTCTGACAATTTTATTTTTTAAATTGCTCGGCCGTCTGAAACACGGTAGAAAAGGAGCTTGAAATTCAGGTATCCCTGGAAAACTATCCTTCAATATGTGCCAATGTTTACGGATCTTATGGTGCAATTTGTACATATAAGGATGAAACGTATGTACTAAAGGAATTCTCACAAATGGTTCCAAACTCCTATCTCGATTTGCATTATTACGACATCGTCGTAAAACCTGACGTGGATAGCCCCTATGTAGAAATTTATTTTCCATCTCATCTAAGCGCTGTGAGCAAACATCTGGATCACTTACAATCCTACTGACTCAAATTGCGAGCAAGGAATTGCTTTTTTAACGGCTTTGGGATGACAACTCTGGTAAAGAAGAAGATTGTTACGATCTGTGTCTTTCACATAAAGATCAACCATCAGTGTACCGTTAGATTTTTGGATTACCTTGGTATCTAAGAAATTAATCTCTTCATGATTATAATTTAATGTGAACGAAAGTTCAGGCCAAATTGAATTAATATGATCAAAGAATTTATGTAGGCTCTCACATGTACCTCTCCACAAGCAAAACACATCGTCGATGTATCTACGCCATAATAAACAATGGGACTGATATAACTCGTTACTATATATAAATTCTGATTCAAAAGATGACATGAAACCATTAGCATACGGTGGGGCCACATTGGACCCCATCGCCGATCCCTGAACTTGAACATAGAAAGTGTCTTCAAAGATAAAAAAAATTATCCATCAATAATAGATGTAATAAGTCTAAAAGAAAGGAAGTTACCCTTGGATCCATATGGGAGTCATTAAGAAGTTGTTCTGTTGCCCTGATTCCTTTTGTATGCTGAATGGAAGTATATAGATTGTTTACATCTAAGGTTACTAATAAAGTGTCCTCTGGTAATTTTCCTAATCCATGGACAATCTCCAAAAATGCCCCTGTATCTAACAAGAAAGCAGGTGTTCTTTTAACCCCTTCATGACCTTGGGATTTTTCGTTTTTCCGTGTTCCTTTTTCACTCCCCTCCTTCCCAGAGCCATAACTTTTTTATTTTTCTGTCAATTTAGCCATGTGAGGGCTTATTTTTTGCGGGACGAGTTGTACTTTTGAACGACAACATTGGTTTTAGCATGTCGTGTACTAGAAAACGGGAAAAAAATTCCAAATGCGGTGAAATTGCAAAAAAAGTGCAATCCAACACTTGTTTTTTGTTTGGCTTTTGTGCTAGGTTCACTAAATGCTAAAACTGACCTGCCATTATGATTCTCCAGGTCAGTACGAGTTCATAGACACCTAACATGACTAGGTTATTTTTTATCTAAGTGGTGAAAAAAAATTCCAAACTTTGCTAAAAAAAAAAAAAATTGCGCCATATTCGAATACTCGTAGTGTTTCCATTTTTCGTGATCTGGGGTTGTTTGAAGGCTTATTTTTTGCGTGCCGAGCTGGTGTTTTTAATGATAGCATTTTGGTGCAGATACGTTCTTTTGATCGCCCGTTATTGCATTTTAATGCAATGTCGCGGCAACCTAAAAAATGTAATTCTGGCATTACGAATTTTTTTCTCGCTACGCCGTTTAGCGATCAGGTTAATGCTTTTTTAATTGATAGATCGGGCGATTCTGAGCGCGGCGATACCAAATATGTGTAGATTTGATTTTTTTTATTGATTTATTTTGATTGGGGCGAAAGGGGGGTGATTTAAACGTTTATATATTTTTTATTTTTTTCACATTTTTTTTTACTTTTTTTTTTTACTTTTGCCATGCTTCAATAGCCTCCATGGGAGGCTAGAAGCAGGCACAACTCGATCGACTCTGATACATAGCAGCGATCTGCTGATCGCTGCTATGTAGCAGAAATGGAGGTGTGCTGTGAGCGCCGACCACAGGGTGGCGCTCACAGCCACCGGCGATCAGTAACCATAGAGGTCTCAAGGACCTTTATGGTTACAATGGAGATGCATCGCCGACCCCCGATCATGTGACGGGGTCGGCGATGATGTCATTTCTGGCCGCCCAGCCGGAAGCGGTAGTTAAATGCCGCTGTCTGCATTTGACAGCGGCATTTAACTAGTTAAGAGGTGCGGGCAGATCGCGATTCTGCCCACGCCTATTACGGGCACATGTAAGCTGTTCAAAACAGCTGACATGTCCCGGCTTTGATGCGGGCTCACCGCCGGAGCCCGCATCAAAGCAGGGGATCTGACCTCGGATGTACTATCCCGTCCGAGGTCAGATAGGGGTTATTAATAAGGGGTGTCAGCACTTTTTCCAACAGAATTGACAGTGGCGAAAGAATAGAGTCTGTCGAGGCCACTATTGGTCTACCTGGAGGTTTCTCTAAGTTCTTATGTACTTTTGGTAACACATAAAATACAGGAATTATAGGGAACTCATTTATTAAAAACTCCTTAGTTTTTTTATCTATGATCTGTGTTAGTAATGCTTCTTCCAATATAACAGCAATTTTATTTCTAATACGGGGGGGGTAGGATCAATAGCTAGAGGCAGATATATATCTCTTTTAGACAATTGTGATAAAATCTCAGACCGGTAGAAAGAATAATCCATGACAACTATTGCACCTCCTTTATCTGCCCCTTTAATGACTATATCTTTATCACCCATAAGCGTTTTAAGAGCTGAGTGTTCAGCCTGTGGTAGATTAGATCTAAAAGTAAAATCCCCTCTGACAGCCTGTTTACAAAAATTTGAAACTTCTCTGTCTATCAATGTAATAAATGTTTCAACAGGTGCACTATTCTTAGGAGGCGAGAAATTACTTCGCAACCTCAAACCCAAATCTTTCAAATTAATCGGTGTAGTCTGGGTTACCAATGCCTGAGAGGCAATAGGTGTTTGTTCATGAAAATATGCTTTTAATCGTAAATTTCTATAGAACCTCTCTAAATCAATATTTAACTGAAAAGAATTAAATCTATAAGTCGGACAAAAAGATAGACCTTTCTCTAACAGACGTAATTGAGACGTATTTAGAGATTTTTTTGAAATATTTATAACCAGATTTGATTCATTACCTGAGACCAGGTGTTCATGGTGTGACGATTTGACTCTGAAGCATTGGCCCCCCCTCCTCATCCTTTTCTTGTGTTCTGTCTTCGACCTGAACCTAAAAAAGAACGATTATAATCCATGCGCTCATTATCTGAGCTTGAGGCTGAAGAGCCATCTGTATATCTATAATTACGGTAATTTGGACAAAAAAAAGGGTTTTGCCATCTATACACTCTTTTTGTAAGTAATCCTGAGTGTCCCGTATGAATTTCTGTCATTTGCGTTTCTCCGTTTCTTTCTTAAAATTCTCCACATTATCTTTAGTACGGGTTTTCACCGAATCAAATTCTTCTTTCGGTAATGAATCCTTCAACTGAGTTTTAATACTGGAAACTTTGTCCTGATAGTTCTTAATTTCCTTGTTCAGATGATCTAGAGTCAAAGTCATTAGGTCCACCGAGCACTTGTTTAATATCTGCTCAAATTTGGAGCAAAATTCAGAGTTATCATGAAATAATGTAGGTCGTAAAGAAACACGAAGACCTCTCGGAATCCGTTGTGTTTTTAACCCCTTACCGGCATCGGACGTACTATACCGTCCGATGCCGGCTCCCCTGCTTTGATGCAGGGCTCCGCGGTGAGCCCGCACCAAAGCCGGGACATGTCACCTGTTTTGAACAGCTGACATGTGCCCGTAATAGGCGCGGGCAGAATCGCGATCTGCCCGCACCTATTAACTAGTTAAATGCCGCTGTCAAACGCAGACAGCGGCATTTAACTACCGCTTCCGGCCGGGCGGCCGGAAATGACGTCATCGCCGACCCCCGTCACATGTCCGGGGGTCGGCGATGCGTCTCCATTGTAGCCATAGAGGTCCTTGAGACCTCTATGGTTACTGATGGCCCGTCGCTGTGAGCGCCACCCTGTGGTCGGCGCTCACAGCACACGTGCAATTCTGCTACATAGCAGCGATCAGCAGATCGCTGCTATGTAGCAGAGCCGATCGTGCTGTCCCTGCTTCTAGCCTCCCATGGAGGCTATTGAAGCATGGCAAAAGTTAAAAAAAAAAGTTTAAAAAAATGTGAAAAAAATAAAAAAAAACATAAAAGTTTAAATCACCCCCCTTTCGCCCCAATCAAAATAAATCAATAAAAAAAATATCAAATCTACGCATATTTGGTATCGCCGCGCTCAGAATTGCCCGATCTATCAAATAAAAAAAAGTATTAACCTGATCGCTAAACAGCGTAGCGGGAAAAAAACTCAAAACGCCAGAATTACGTTTTTTTGGTCGCCGCGACATTGCATTAAAATGCAATAACGGGCGATCAAAAGAACGTATCTGCACCGAAATGCTATCATTAAAAACGTCATCTCGGCACGCAAAAAATAAGCCCTCAATCGACCCCAGATCACGAAAAATGGAGACGCTACGAGTATCGGAAAATGGCGCAATTTTTTTTTTTTTTTTTTTTTTTTAGCAAAGTTTGGAATTTTTTTTCACCACTTAGATAAAAAATAACCTAGTCATGTTTGGTGTCTATGAACTCGTAATGACCTGGAGAATCATAATGGCAGGTCATTTTTAGCATTTAGTGAACCTAGCAAAAAAGCCAAACAAAAAACCAATGTGGGATTGCACTTTTTTTGCAATTTCACCGCACTTGGAATTTTTTTCCCGTTTTCTAGTACACGACATGCTAAAACCAATGATGTCGTTCAAAAGTACAACTCGTCCCGCAAAAAATAAGCCCTCACATGGCCAAATTGACGGAAAAATAAAAAAGTTATGGCTCTGGGAAGGAGGGGAGCGAAAAACGAACACGGAAAAACGAAAAATCCCCTGGTCATGAAGGGGTTAAATATTCGGCAATAGTGATACTGTGCAATTCCAAACTCACCAGATGACGGGATTCCCTTTCCAGGTCCCGTGACTTAAACTCACTTCCCGAGACTTGTAAAAAGTCACTACATGCCGTGACTTGTGAAACAATATTTGCAACTTCTGTTTCACTATATGAAAAACCAACTGCAGACATATCTAAATTCTTCAGATATCTTGATCCAGAATATGGGAAAAAAAGGTCTCTATCGGCTAAATATATTATGCCGAAAATGATCGAAAAACAAGGGTGCTCATGAAAAAAGGCACAATACAATGTAAATTGTCAATCACGTCACTCCTCAACCAATCACTTGCTCAGGGAAGGGATGCCAACCCCTATTCAATACAATAAGGAAAAAATCCGGCACTCAAAAAATCATGAAAAAATCTTTTTATTTAATGATCCCAATATAATTCATAACGTTTCGGTCTTTATGACCTTCATCAGACTAGGATACAAAAGAACAAAAAAATAACATGAAACACAACGATCCATTTTAAGCAGATATACATCAGAATAATACTTCAAATTAATACCCAATTCCTCTACTAAGCTGGATCATATATTCAGAATGTAAAGATTTTTAATCCATAATTTCTCATTCCATAGAGCTCATGATTTTTGAAAAAAACTCCAAAATACTTATATCTTCATAAGGTACAGTTAGTTTAGAAAAAAATTGACAAAATAAACATCATTCCATAACTGACATCCAATAGTCAATGATACATACTATAGACAATGGGACAATAAACATAGTATATAGATGTTCATATATTATTCTCTTTTTATTTTCTTCAAGGTTACTAATTTTCCATTTTCTTGTCTTCTGTTTCCATAAGCGATCAATTGATTCTGTGTTTTACACCATACTTACCTGATTTGTACGTTCCTGCATCGACAGACTCTCTGTGCACTAGGACTTTCGTTCTTCACTGCGAGATTCACCACCTCTACGTTCCCTCCGCTGATGAGCACTAACCTTTAACACTGTGGTGACGCACTTCCGGTTGCGCCGCTCTGATTCCTGCGTTCCATTTGCGTGTCAGTCGCCTCCTTACATGTCACTTCCGGGTTGAGGGCTATTTTAGCGCGGACATGAGAGTAGCTGGACATGCGGACATGGTTCTCTAATGGAGAATTAATTTACCCATATTTATATAGAAAAGGTAAGAATCACAACTGAAGAAGAAGCCAGTAATACATGAACAAAAGTAACACCAGGAAAATAAAATACTGTAAAATAAGTAAAACATTATATTCAATAATATTTATATTTTTAAAGGAAAACTGTCCGTGGGTGAGAATAGTGTACATTCAGAAGCAGCAAAGAGAAGTGAGTACAGTGGTAACGCTCAGTGAGCTGCGGGTACGCTCACATCTTGTGCCGTACTACCTCATATGTTTTGTTTGCGACAGTTCAGAGAAACCAAAAACCATATCGTGTTTGGTGCTCTATATTAAATCACTACAAGATCACATGTATTTATGTTACACAGCATGGTGTAGACTGGGTAGAAATGTAACAAAGCTTTAAAAGTATACATAAGTTAGATGTCTTTAAATAAAAATAATTTGTCTTATATTATTCACTGAAAGGACGCAAAATTTACGGTATACATAGAACGGCGAAGAGCTGAAGCAAACTATAACTAAAAGTCAAATTATAAAGAAATTAAGATTTATTATCTGCAAAAAGTGGCGAAACAAACTATGAATGTTTTGTAATTGTAATATTCAGGAAACTGCACATTTATGTTACTTGGTGACTCTAAAATCCTATCTTGGGAGTTAATATGTGATAAAATAATGTAGAATTAAAGAAAGATGGAATAATATATGTGGTTGTGACAGAGCTAAAAGTTATACATTTGTTTCTTACGTGTCTTGGGATAACCAAGAAGGTTTTTTATGCAAAATTTCCTAGTAAACTATGCCTAAAGAAAAACATTAGTAATTCAATATAAAATGGCTATTTTCAGAATTTGGCATTGTCATTTCATAGAGTCCAAAACAATATTATTATGTGTGATTTTAACCCCTTAGTGACAGAGCCAATTTGGTACTTAATGACCGAGCCAATTTTTGCAATTCTGACCACTGTCACTTTATGAGGTTATAACTCTGGAATGCTTCAACGGATCCTGCTGATTCTGAGATTGTTTTTTCATGACATATTTTACTTCATGGTAGTCGTAACATTTCTTCGATATTATGTGCGATTATTTATGAAAAAAATGGAAATATGGCGAAAATTTTTAAAATTTTGCAATTTTCAAAATTTGTATTTTTATGCCCTTAAATCAGAGAGATATGTCACAAAAAATAGTTAATAAATAACATTTCCCACATGTCTACTTTACATCAGCACAATTTTGGAAACAATTTTTTTTTGTTAGGGAGTTATAAGGGTTAAAAGTTGACCAGCAATTTCTCATTTTTACAACACCTTTTTTTTTAGGGACCACATCACATTTGAAGTCATTTTGAGGGGTCTATATGATAGAAAATAACGAAGTGTGACACCATTCTAAATACTACACCCCTCAAGGTTCTCAAAACCACATTCAAGAAGTTTATTAACCCTTTACGTGCTTCACAGGAACTGAAACAATGTGGAAGGAAAAAATGAACATTTAACTTTTTTTTGCAAACATTTTAATTCAGAACCATTTTTTTATTTTCACAAGTATAAAAACAGATATGTAACCATAAATTTTGTCACGCAATTTCTCCTGAATACGCCAATACCCCATATATGGGGGTTAACCACTGTTTGGGCGCACCGCAGAGCTTGGAAGTGAAGGAGCGCCGTTTTACTTTTTCAATGTAGAATTGGCAGGAATTGAGATTGGACGCCATGTCGCGTTTGGAGAGCCCCTGATGTGCCTAAACAGTGGAAACCCCCACAAGTAACACCATTTTGGAAACTAGACCCCTTAAGGAACTTATCTAGATGTGTGGTGAGCACTTTGAACCCCCATGTGCTTCACAGAAGTTTATAACGTTGAGCCGTGAAAATAAAAAATCGCATTTTTTCTACAAAAATGAATTTTGCCCCCAAATTTTTATTTTCACAAGGGTAACAGGAGAAATTAGACCAAAAAAGTTGTAGTGCAATTTCTCCTGAGTACGTCGATACCCAATATGTGGGGGTAAACCACTGTTTGGGCGCACCGCAGAGCTTGGAAGAGAAGGAGTGCCGTTTTACTTTTTCAATGTAGAATTGTCTGGAATTGAGATTGGACGCCATGTCGCGTTTGGAGAGCCCCTGATGTGCCTAAACAGTGGAAACCCCCCACAAGTGACCCCATTTTGGAAACTAGACCCCCCATGGAACTTATCTAGATGTGTGGTGAGAACTTTGAATGCCCAAGTGTTTCACAGAAGTTTAGAATGCAGAGTCGTGAAAATAAAAAATATTTTTTTTTCCACAAAAAAGATTTTTTAGCCCCCAAGTTTTTATTTTCACAAGGGTAACAAGAGAAATCGGACCCCAAAAGTTGTTGTCCAATTTGTCCTGAGTATGATGGTACCCCATATGTGGGGGTAAACCACTGTTTGGGCGCACGGCAGAGCTCGGAAGAAAGGAGCACCGTTTTGGAATGCAGACTTTGATAGAATGGTCTGCGGGCGTTATGTTGCGTTTGCAGAGCCCCTGTTGTACCTAAACAGTAGAAACCCTCCACAAGTGACTGCATTTTGGAAACTAGACCCCCCATGGAACTTATCTAGATGTGTGGTGAGAACTTTGAATGCCCAGGTGCTTCACAGAAGTTTAGAATGCAGAGTCGTGAAAATAAAAAATATTTTTTTTTCCACAAAAAAGATATTGTAGCCCCCAAGTTTTTATTTTCACAAGGGTAACAGGAGAAATTGGACCGCAGTAGTTGTTGTCCAATTTATCCCGAATACACTGATGTGCCATATGTGGGGGTAAACCAATGTTTGGGTGCACGGCAGAGCTCGGAAGGGAAGGAGCGCTGTTTTGGAATACAGACTTTGATAGAATGGTCTGTGGGCGTTATGTTGCGATTGCAGAGCCCATGATGTACCTAAACACTAGTAACCCCCCACAAGTGACCACATTTTGGAAACTAGACCCCCCAAGGAACTTATCTAGATGTGTGGTGAGAACTTTGAATGCCCAAGTGCTTCACAGAAGTTTAGAATGCAGAGTCGTGAAAATAAAAAATATTTTTTTTCCACAAAAAAGATTTTATAGCCCCCAAGTTTTTATTTTCACAAGGGTAACAGGAGAAATTGGACCACAGTAGTTGTTGTCCAATTTATCCCGAGTACACTGATGTGCCATATGTGGGGGTAAACCACTGTTTGGGTGCACGGCAGAGCTCGGAAGGGAAGGAGCGCTGTTTTGGAATACAGACTTTGATAGAATGGTCTGTGGGCGTTATGTTGCGATTGCAGAGCCCCTGATGTACCTAAACACTAGTAACCCCCCACAAGTGACCACATTTTGGAAACTAGACCCACCAAGGAACTTATCTAGATGTGTGGTGAGAACTTTGAATGCCCAAGTGCTTCACAAAAGTTTAGAATGCAGAGTCGTGAAAATAAAAAAAAATTTTTTTTTTCACAAAAAAGATTTTGTAGCCCCCAAGTTTTTATTTTCACAAGGGTAACAGGAGAAATTGGACCCCAAAAGTTGTTGTCCAATTTATCCCGAGTATGCTGATGCCCCATATGTGGGGGTAAACCACTGTTTGAGCGCACGGCAGAGCTCGGAAGGGAAGGAGCGCTGTTTTGGAATGCTGACTTAGATAGAATGGTCTGTGGGCGTTATGTTGCGTTTGCAGAGCCCCTGATGTACCTAAACAGTAGTAACCCCCCACAAGTGACCACATTTTGGAAACTAGACCCCCCAAGGAACTTATCTAGATGTGTGGTGAGAACTTTGAATGCCCAAGTGCTTCACAGAAGTTTAGAATGCAGAGTCGTGAAAATAAAAAAATATTTTTTTTCCACAAAAAAGATTTTGTAGCCCCCAAGTTTTTATTTTCACAAGGGTAACAGGAGAAATTGGACCCTAAAAGTTGTTGTCCAATTTATCCCGAGTACGCTGATGCCCCATATGTGGGGGTAACCCACTGTTTGGGCGCACAGAAGAGCTCAGAAGGTAGGGAGCACAATTTGACTTTTTGAGCGCAAAATTGGCTCTCGTGTTTGGAGACCCCCTGATGTAACTAAACAGTGGAAACCCCCCAATTCTAGCTCCAACCCTAACCCCAACACACCCCTAACCCTAATCCTAACCCGATCCATAATCCTAATCAATAACCCTAACGATAATCACAACCATTACCCCAAAACAACCCTAATGTCAACCCTAACCATAACCCTAATCAAAACCCTAAATCCAGCACACCCCTAATCCTAATCTCAACCCTAACCTCAAACCTAACCCTAATCCCAATACACCCCTAATCTCAACCCTAACCTTAACCCTAATCCCAAACCTAACCCTAATCTCAAGCGTAACCCTAATGCCAACCCTAACCCTAATACCAACTCTAATCCAAACCCTAACCCCAAATCTAACACTAACTTTAGTCCCAACCCTAACCCTAGCCCTAAGGCTACTTTCACACTTGCATTGTTTGGCATCCGTCGCAATCCGTTGTTTTGGACAAAAAACGGATCCTCCAAATGTGCCCGCAGGATGCGTTTTTTTGCCCATAGACTTGTATTGCCGACGGATCTTGACGGATGGCCACACGTCGCGTCCGTCGTGCACTGGATCAGTTGTGTTTTGGCGGACTGTTGGCACAAAAAACCTTCAATGTAACGTTTTTTTGTACGTCGCATGCGCCATTTCTGACAACGCATGCGTGGCCGTAACTCCGCCCCCTCCTCCCCAGGACATAGATTGGGCAGCGGATGCGTTGAAAAACTACATCCGCTGCCCACGTTGTGCACAATTTTCACAATGTGCGTCGGTATGTCGGGCCGACGCATTGCGACGGCCCCGTACCGACGTAAGTGTGAAAGAACCCTAACCCTGAATTTAGCCCCAACCCTAACCCTAGCCCTAACCCTAGCACTAACCCTAGCCCTAACCCTAGCCCTAGCCCTAATCCTAGCCCTAGCCCTAACCCTAACCCTAACCCTAACCCTAGCCCTAACCCTAACCCTAACCCTAATTTTAGCCCCAACTGCTCTTCTCCTGCCGGCTGGCAGATGGCGACAGATGGCGGGCGCACTGCGCATGCGCCCGCCATTTTCTTTTGCCAAGAAGACCAGGAGGAGCAGCAGGAGGATCCAGGGACACCGGTAAGTATAATAGGGTCCCCGAATCCCCCTATTTCTCTGTCCTCTGATGTGCGATCACATCAGAGGACAGAGAATTACACTTAGATTTTTTTTTTGCGGTCGCCGGTAAACAGTTAATTACCGGCGATCGCAAAACAGGGGTCGGTAAAACCGACCCCGATCATGTTCTTTGGGGTCTCGGCTACCCCGGCAGCCGAGACCCCAAAGATTCTCCCGGTGCCGGCCGGCGGGTGCACTGCGCATGCGCCCGCCATTTTGAAGATGGCGGCGCCCACCGGGAGCCACGAGGAGCACCGGGGGAGATAGGTGAGTATCGGGGGGCTATCTGGGACCCCTTTTCTCTGTCCTCTGATGTGCGATCACATCGGAGGACAGAGAAATTAAAAAGAAATCGTGTTTTTTTTTTTTTGCGATCGCCGGTAAACGGTTAATTATCGGCGATCGCAAATGCGGGGTCGGTAAAAAAACCCCGAATCATGTTCTCTGGGGTCTCGGCTACACCCAGCAGCCGAGACCCTGGAGAAAATCCGACTCTGGGGGGCGCTATTCACTTTTTCCACAGCGCCGTTAATTAACGGCGCTGTGGTTTAAGTACCCTTAGCAGCCGCCGTTAAAAGGCATATCGGCGGTCGCTAAGGGGTTAAATAAATAGTGCAAGTCACATATCTAATGAGAAAATTATTATTTAAATGATTACAACTTTAAAATGTCAGCCTGACATTTTGTAAATCAAGCAGTATGTTAGAAGTTGACATCTATAGCCGTTATTGTGGATGCATACAGTTACATGGTGCTAAATGTGATGATGAAGCTCAACTCTTCAGAAAATGCAGAACCATGACACCTTGTTAGAGGGTATTAGTAACATTAACCAGTTACATACAAGTTAAAAGCAAGAATCATTAGCTGTATGCTATAAAATATGACAAACGTTATTATATTCACTAATCCAACAAGTTCTAGAACCAAATTTCTACACATGGTGTTTATTGTAGAGATCCATAAACCCATTGCTTAAGCCTTTTTTCACATTATTATTAAGGATAATTTTCATCATTTTTGTTTTATAACTGGAACAGCCAATTCTGTAGCTTTATTCTTTCCATAACTATTATGTGGGAAACCTTGATAGAACCCCCTTAGACCCCGTTAAAATCAATGGTGTATGTCCGGATTTGAAAGTAGCTATTTGGCTCTATTTTAAGCCTCAGATATTACAATAGTCTGAACAGTGCCTGAGATGTAACTTCATATGAAACTGCTGTGATACATTATGAATTACAAAATAGTTTTGAAGCTTTGTGTAGAAATATATCAGCCAAAGAATTTAAAACTACTAGACACTCTATTTTACAGTGCTTCACTTCTGACTTGCAGAATAATGATAGAATCGTATCAGATTTTGGTGGCTTTCCTGTAGGTGAGGAATGTGACAATAAATATTTTAAGCAATGCTGTGTTTACATAATGCATCTGTTTTTTGTTGCTTCGGTCACACATTCGTGTATTTGTGTATTGCCCTTTCTGTGTGGAATGTGACAATAAATATTTTAAATTAGTTAAAGCTATCTTAAAATGTGTTTTTTCTGTAGTTGCGGTCTGGTAGCAATTAGTTAAAACTTTCTTTTTCTGTTTGTGTAAAATGAGAATCCTGTTTTTGCTTCATCGATGGGAATAGACAACTAGTAAATGAGATGACCATATGCTGTGCAGGTGGGGTTAGTAGAAAAATTTTTCACTTAACAGGCTGCAGAAAGCCCTATTCACTATATGTGATCATTGGGAATAAAATATAAACCACGTGTAAAAATGAGAATCACAGTGTCAAATAAATACATGACTAGGATGTAAAATAAACAGCTTGGTGTGTTATAAAACATGAATTAAATTCACGGCTCTGATTACAGAATGCAATATGCAATCTCACAAACAGCTACAGATGAAAATCTAATATAAAAACAAATACTGGGATAATAATCACAGGATCAAATTAACAATATCGAACTATATCAAAAGGGGAAATCAGCCAGACAGAGGGACAGCTGGCTGACAGGTACTGGGAGGGGTTACACACTTTGATACACTTTGATAGGGGCGGGCCCACCTGTCAAATTTAGTTTGACGAAACCACCCTATGATACACTACTCAAACAAATGGGAATAGGAAAATTATCTAAAATAACAGAGCAAGAAAATAATGTTGAACCAGGAGGCGGAGGTCCTGGTGCATAAGTTGAACAGTGCCTTGCATGTGTATTTTATTATACTTATTAATAAATAATTTTTTAAAAATGAAGCATGGTCCCCCTATTTCTTAAAACCAGCCAAGGGAAAGCAAACAGCTGTAAGCTTGTTTAATTATGGAAGAAATTGGCAAATACCCATGGACCTTCCCAGTCTATTAATGAAAGCTTGCAGCTGTCTGTTTTGCTGTTGCTGGTTATTAAATATGAAGGGACCCTAAAACAAAGATGTGGGGTCCCCTCTAATTTTAATAACCAGCAAAGGCAAAGCAGACAGCTGAGGGTTGATATTAATAAGTTAGGAAGGGCCATGAATATTGTCCCCTTCCCTGCCCAAAAAGACCAGACCTCAATTATCCCAGAAATGGTGCATCCAGTAGATGAGGTAGAAATCAGGGTAATGGTTTGGGGGCTGATGTCAGCTGTGTAATCTCCACTTGACAAAGGTCTTCGGACCGAAACGTTGACGCAGGAAGCAGAATAAATATGTGAGATGCTTTTCACTATCCGGTGTGGCGCTGTCCTTTTCTTCAGTTTGGATATTGTGTAATCTCCACTGACATCAAGCCCAGGGGTTAATAATGGAGAGGCATCTGTCAGATACCCCTATTGCTAACCTCGTAGGCAAAAAGAAACACACACAAAGAAAAATCCCTTATTTGCAAATATCACTTCCCAACAATTACCCTCTTTCCTCCGTTTAATACTAAAACAAAGAACAGTAATCTGGGCTTGATGCCAGTGGACATTACACAGCTGACACAACCTTAAAACCATTACCCCGATTGCCAATGACTCAGGACAATCGGGTGAAGCCGAGGCTAAGTGCCAGAAGTGGTGCATTTAATGGACGTAACATTTCTAGGGTGGCTGAGGGTTAATATTTTTAGGCTGGGAAAGTCACAATATCCATGTACCTTTCCAGCCCATTAATATGAGCCCCCAACTGCATTCTTTGCTTATGCTGGTTATTAAAAATCTCATGTCATTTTCTCAGAGTGTCTTCATTCTTATAAACCAGAAAAGGCAACGCAGGCTGATGCAGGCTGATATTAAAAGGCTGGGAAGCTCCATGGATATTGACCACTTCCCAGTAAAATAAGACTAGCTTACAGCTGTCTACTTTCCATTGGTTGGTTATAAATAAAGGGGAAACCACACATAATTTTTAAAAATTGTTTATTCATTTATTTCAGAGCGTCAGGCTAGGTCACATGCTGCGCTGACCAATCACCGCTATGCCATTACTTGGCTTTGCTGTGATAGGGCTTGAAATGCTCACAGCCTTAAAGTTTGTTGCTTTGCTGCCCTGCAATCCTTCTGCTAGTTTTATTAGGCTGCTGAACCTGAAGAATAACGTGGATGTACAGTTAGATGTCCTTTTTTTTTGGTTCATTCTGGACACTGGGTGTCTGGCACCAACCCCAAACTTTGCAGTTTGTATTCGTTCATCCCTATCACTTAAACGGAGTTCCCAGTAGCGGTCATGCAGACACTGCTCCAGCGCCCGCTCAAACGCTAGGATGTACATCCAATATCAGGAAGGCACTGCAAAATAGAATGTAATGATACATCCAATGCCGGTATGGGGTTAATCTCCTGAAGTATAATTGTTGCATTCATTTCAAAAATATAAGTTACAACCCTGTTCTTATAAGCTTTCTGTTTTGTTTTTTTAATTTTTCATAGGCCAAAGAACTTAAAGTTAGATAATTGCAAACTATACCTGGCTGTTTTACCCAGCATCAGATCAGAGTGGTTAGAGGTTCTTCCTGTCAGCAATTCTGCTGCTTCACATTAACAGAGTGGCTCTACTTTTTCCATGCTGCTCTTTCGATGGGTTGTGACTGCCAGTGTCATGCTGATTGACAGCCAGCTTCCTGCTGTTAGATAGGAGGAAGCCAGTTTCAATCAGTATGACATCAGCAGTCATGCACTACCAACAGAGCAAATCAGAAGAGAAGCAGCTGCTCTGTCTACATGACATCAGTAGAAGCTGTAGAATCACTGGCAGGAAAATTGTGCGACAACGCTGAGCCCAAGACTGGCATACAAAACATCTTGAAGGACTAAGCACTACACAGACATTTAGAGGCATCCACCTCTTAATTGGTTTGGTGCATCCTTAAAGGTGTTGTCCCATCCAAAAGCGATAAGTCTGCAGTCACTCTGTGTGACAGCAGACTTATGAATCCCCCGGCCAGTGGGCATGGCTTTGATCCAATACACTTGTATTGAGAGAGGTTGTGCCCTCTAGTCGGCCATGCCCACTGGCCAGCCAGGTCACTAGGCAGGGTGCGACCGTGCGCAATACAAGAGTATGGAGCTAGGCCATGTCCATTGACCAGGAGTTTGCATAATGCATACATACTCTCAGGTCCCAGTCAGAAACAGGTGAATCACCTCAGCGCACAGTGAATGATCTGGAGTATTCATAGTCTGCAGTCTTATTGATTTGCACTGGACAACCCCTTTAAACTGCTGCTCCCAGGGACTGCTGTATATTTCAGGTGTATGTACAGCATCTAAGTGGCATAAATTTTCTTGATTTAGTCTTGGTTGTTTGGTTATACGCCAGCCCACCATTTTTCTGCACACTTTTTATACGTTGTTGGAGCTGGTCTGGAGAGAGGTCTGTGGATTGCCCCCCAAGGGCCGTGGGGTACTCAATACTGGGTCCGATGTTCACTGGGGATGTCACAGTGGCTGACCCAGTCCGTGGCCCTGGAATGTCCGTATAAAAGGGAAAGGTCTTTAAAGGGAAAAAGTTTATGTTCGTGACACCACCTGTGGTATGACTGACGTTGCTTTAAGGGGTCCGCTGGGGTGATGTTATGGCAGCTAGATGGTATACCTTCCAACAGGTGAAGTATGTCCCCAGGGCTTCCCGGTGTGTAGATGATGGTATGGTGAGAGGCACAGAGAAGAACAAGGACACAAGGTTGCAGTCTCTTTACTTTTACTGAAGACTTCAGCATCCACAGTCCAGGGCACCAGATCACAGGGCAGGCAGAGTCCAGCCGGTTTGGAGGCAAGTCCAGAGTTCTCTTGTCCCGGTGGAAATCAGTAGCCTTCCCTTGTGTTGCGGTGGTGTAGTCTCTTACTGCCTATGGCTTCACATAAGGGTCTCACAGATGTGCTCTCTCTGTCCCCCATTTAGGATAGGACAAAACGCGCATGACTGGTGACTTGAGCCTGTTTATAGGTTCTCCTAGATAACCCAGCTCTGTAGGTGCCACCGTGCCTCTTGGATGTAGGTGCGGACAGGTAACCTGCAATTAGCTGTCCTGCCAGTCTCTGAAATAGGGCGTAGAGGTCCTTACTCCCTCAGTGTTCCGGCTACCGGGATTCCTCAGAAGGAGGCAGCTTGAGCGGGGCTGATCCCCTTCTGGTATCCTCTCCTTTGCTTCGACTTCCTTCATGCTCGCTGCAATACAATTCTGTCTTTTAACCCCTTAATGACAGCCAATACACCTTTTTATTGACCATACATATAAGAGAATATCCTCCCCATACAGGTGACAATCCAGCATCTGTCGGTTGTGCACTATAGCTGACAACTTGCTGTATCAGCCATGATCAGTGTTTGCACTGTCCAAATCTGTTTAACCCCTTAGATGCTGCTGTAAATAGTGACTACATCATTATATATGATTAACAGAGTGTGGGGGCTTCCTCTTTATCTCAATTGGTGCCCTCTGATCATGATTGTGTGGTCCTGATGTTTGCCATGGCAATTCATGACCAAATAGCGGCCTTAGAGCCTAATTGCTGTAGTAATCTGTTCAGAAGTTAGAGACATTTAGGTAGTAAAAATCCACATTTTCATTTGTCATAACACTTTGCATTAATTACTGTAAAGCATCTGAAGGGTTAATAAACTACCTGACAGCAGTTTTTGATATGTCAGGGAGTGCTGTTTTTAAAATGGTATCATGTTTGGGGGTTTCCCAATATATCAGACCCCTAAAGTCACTTCAAACATGGATAACTCCCTAAAAGAATAAATTTAGTAAATTTCCTTGAAAAAATGAAAAATTGCTGCTACAATTTTAAACCTCCTAAAATGCTAAAAAAATAAAATAACATTTTACAAATGATGCTGATGTGAAGCTGGCATGTCGGAAATGGTGTTTATTAATGTTTTGCTGTGGTATGACTATCTGGATTAAAGGAATAATCATTCAAAGTTTGAAAATTGCTATTTTTTTAACATTTTTCTAAATTTTTTTATATTTTTTAGAAATAAACACAAAACATATTGACCTAAATTTACCATTATCATAAAGTATAATATGTCACGAAAAAACAGCCTCAAAATCACTGGGATTTGATGAAGCGTTGAAGAGTTATTACCACATAAAGTGACACTGGTCAGATTTAAAAAATTTGGCTCCGTCACTAAGGGGTTAATGTCTCTTTCCTGGGAGCTGCAGCTCTGAGGGCGTGCACAGCTCTGTTTACCTTCTGTCCTCCTCAGACTCTGGTCTGGAACTAACTGAGCTCAGCTCAGCCAGCAACTAACCAACTTTCCCTACAGACTACCAGATATATATATATATATATATATATATATATATATAGGGAGTGACCTAATAAATAGGAGCAAAAGCTGCCACTGGTGGCCTGGAGTATGAAATGCATTGCATATTTGTGATACCTGGATGCAGTTATCCTTTCTTGCTTCCAAACATAGCATCACTTTCCCCGAGAGAAAAGCAATACCACTGCGACAACCAGGACCCTGGGGCGCCACACCTGCACAGAAGAAGGATGAAAACATGACCCATAGAGGGGAGGATAAGGTTCAGATAATAGCACAGATGCAGGGCACAGGCACAGGATTACAGCACCACAACTGTATGTCACAGGGCAGTGTGATGTGCATAGGTGGGGGGTGGTATGACAATGAAGACAGGAGGCACAGATTTCTTACAGGCACCGAACACCAAGGAGGCTGGAATAAATCATTAATATAAAAGATTTAAACACAACTTCTCAACAACTACACTGCAGCTATGAGGCATACAAGTAAGGCTATTTTAACCTTTCTTTTACCTGTATGTCCATAGTAATAGCTAAAAAGCGTCTCAGGGGGTGACAGATTCCCTTTAATGACTAGTGCAAATTTTCTTTGTGAAAAGGTTGACAAGATTTTAATGAAAAAAATATTTAGGAAGTTGTATAATCTGTGCCATTCCTTTACCCTTTATTTCCACTATGGCCGCTGTGTGGCACAACGCATTTGTTGCAAGTGACGCATGTCAGCAAAAGTCCTATGTTATTCCTGGGATTACTGGTGCTGATAAATCTGTGAGCTAAGGTTTTAACTCTTACTTAGTTTTGATTGTTCTTTCCAGAGAGCCCTGGGAAGATCTGTCTGCTATTTAAACCCCTGAAGCTCTGACTTCTACTGCCAGTCAATAAGTTCTGCTCCTGTGTTCTAAAGATCTAGGCCTTGCGGTGTCTAACTAATGTATACTGTTTTGTAAACTTGTATATTTACCAGCCGCTTACTTTTTTATTTTGTCCCTGACATGACCTTTTGATATCATCCCCGCTTGGCAAATATTCTTGGCTTCAGCTTGCTCCACTGGTCCGCACCTGATTCAGTGGCCCCAACCCGGAAGTCTCTGTGTAAGTACAGATCCCTGAACAGTGGATAAAAAGTGAACGCCAGGACAACTCCATCATAAGTTTTGAAAATGAATGAGGAGTAAGATTCATTGGTAAAGCATCAAGCACTCTTCTGATATGACCTTTCTATGCTTCATTATTAATAAGTTGAAGGCTTCCTGCTTTTTGAACCTAAGAGAAGAACTTGATCTCTTATTAAGGTTTTCCCAGAAATGCTTGAAATTGTTTTATTTTTTCCCATAGATTTCTTATTTCTTAGCGTATTGTTGAAATCTAAATCCTTGAGGTAAGACTGTGAGTGTACTTTGTTTTTCAGAGTATCACTAAATGTCCTAGAAAGGACATTTACACTTTATTAGTGACTTATTAGTGTCATAATTAGAAAAGGCAGAGTACACTACACACTACTGCTTTTGATGGATTAGCCTTGCAATAAGATAGATTATCCACAGCCCCACTAGACAAGCAGCAGACTAAGTAGGTGTCTTTGATATCATGCACTGATTGCACAAAGTAGATTAATTCTCCAACTCTTTGCATATGTTTATTGTGTGAGTCCAAAATGTCATTATGAAATAGTATATTGGAATAGGGAATCTGAGAGGGATAAAAATGACTGTAATTGATTATGTCCAATATATTAAGTATATTTTATACATGAAATTGGCATTTAAATGTCACTTAATTTAATCTTCCATGGGGTGTTAAAAGCCTCATTACAGTTGCTATTTGTTTAGTGAGGAGAAAATATAAGAATTGTATTCTTTGTTTAAGAAAAAAATATAAATATTATATCACAAGATGTAAAACTAATAATATTTTCTCGTGTCTGAGCATTAATGTGTTATACTATGTAGTTTAATGACAAGTTGGTTGGATTTTGGATTTCCAGCCCTTTTAATAGTCTACAATATTTAATTATGAAGTTACAATTACCACAGTTAAAGCTTCATTTACATTGCATAATAATTCATAAACGAGTGTTGTTAAAAATTATCGTTTCACAATTATCTTACCATATATGCAAGCTGCCAATCAGCCAATGAACGAGCAAAACGCTCATTCATTAAGTGAAATTATCTTTTGTGTAGTGCAAAAAAATCATATGTCTCGGCTGTGCATTTAAGTGACTGTAGAGCTATAAAAATTTACCGATCAGCGGTCATATCAAACTGTCAGTCGGTCCAAGTAAACCAGGGGTGTGCAACATTTTATTGGGCTATATAGTCATAGTGAACCAATCCGAAACAAATTAATCAGGTACTTTCAGGAATACATTGGCATTACCAAATTTTGAGTATTTGACGAGGATTACACTGACCTGTTGGATCAGACACTCAACGAAATCCTCATATTTTCAAAAGAAAGTTTTCAGGATTGTTCAATTTTTACATGAAGCACATTACAGATTGCTACGATTGCTACACGATCAGAACCAATATTAATATATGAATGTAATACCATCAGTACATGAATGCACTGCTAGAACCAACTTCAATACAGACTGATGAACTCCGGTGAACTTTCTCACCACAGATCAGCACTACATGCTGCATGAGCGATTACCCACTCCTATCAGTGTGCTGCGGGGCAGAGGAGTTGCATCAGCGAGTGCTCTTCAAGTGACACAAAACGTTTTGGAACATTATGAATTACGGCGGGGAGGTGAGGTATGTGGTGGTTTATTATTTTTTTCTATTTTCCAGGTGACATGCGCATCGGGGATTAGGCGAAAAGGTGAGTTTATGGTGCTTTTTTATTTTTCCAGGAGACAAGGGCTTCAGGGATTAGATGTAAAGTGAGTATTTACTATGTTTGTAATTTTTATTTCAATATTTAATTCTTTATTTTATCATTTTTTCTTTACTTTGAGTACAGGCGATGCCTGATGACTAAGCTATCAGCTGCCGCAAGTTCCCGCTGTAATCAGTGAGAGCAGGCATCTGCTGCTGGGAGTAGTAGTCTCTCATCAGCCAATGCCTGTGACCTGTGGTAAGCTTTTTATTGCGGGTCTCAATCACAGCTGCGGTGTCACGCTGACATCTGACAGCATGATCCCCCAGTGCTCTGATTGATGGCAATGATTAGAACCGCCAGTGTTTCTCACGCTGTCACACAGATGACAGCGTTGGAAACATTATAGGAAGTATGCTAGATTATGCACACAGCCTTACACTCACAAAATCGTGCCAAAGCCACATGTTTGATTTTTATATGGAGAGGGGGATGTGACTTCGGCAGCCAATGACACAAGCCCTTGTGTCTGGACATTGTGGAAGGTTTCTGAGCCCTGATTCGCTGCTGGAATCTCCACACATTAGGTTAATAAAAAAATAACAGTCTATTGCTACCCTGACCTCTTCCCCTCATCAAACAAGTCTGCTTCCGCTGATCATACAATGCCACTATCTTAGCTAACGTCCTAACAAAATCATTAGTGGAAACTAGATAATTTTTCAAACTTTGGCAGAATTTTGCCGTTTTTCTGGAAAATGCTCAGGAATCTGAACACAAATTTGAATGTGCAAGGTTTGTGCTTACTTTAAGATTGGTAAACCTTTCCCGAACAAGTTTGCTCATCTCAAGTCTGGAATGGTCTAAAAATTGCTGAAATCGATGGAATAAGCACTGAAATGGCATAGAAACAGCATTGAAAAGACCCCAGGAAGCATCTCTGAATCCCGGGTTACTGCAGGAAATGATGTTTACAAACTCACAATAAATCGTAGAAAACTGAAGACTAATTTAAGTTTACTGGAGAAAATGTTAAGAAACAATAAAATTATGGACATCTCGAATGTGACCAGAATAAACACTCATTTCCAGAAGTTGATACCTAGCACATATTGCTACAATAAAGGCAGCAACAGTGTTATTAATAAGGAATAGGATAGATGTTATCTTGTTAGTTATTTTTTGGTTGCAGCAGAAAGAATTATAATTTATAAGGAAATAATGCATGACTAGATGTCTGTAATGCGCTATCCCTACTGCGATAGCTCAGAAAAGCTAGACAAAATGCAGATAAAACTGGTATTGTTTCAAATATAGAAGGCATTTGAATCGGCCTTGAAAAATATTTTTCTTGTACATGTCAGTAACAAACTCTGGAGGAATGCAAGCAACCATGCTTGCTTTGATGAATTTCTGAGTACGAGTAAAGATCACCATAAAAAACATGGGTATGTCAATGAGTGCATTGGGAAAAGCCTGTAATAAGCTATCCCTACTGCGACTGCTCACCGTACACGAATTGCAAATAAGAGTAGTATTATCCCTGAAAAAAAGCAATTAGTTTAACGTAGCAGCATTAAGGACTTGTCAGAGTACCTAATGCAAAAGGGCATGGGCATGGGAGGGTCTGAGAAAACTGTCCCAAATCTTTGATAGTGATCCCATGCCTCTGCTGCATCTGGTGTGCCTCCTTCAACTCTAATCCTTGGTGGTCCAAGGAACAGTGACCTCTGCCACCAGTGTTGTCAGATGAATTTTTTAAAAATAATTCTTTAAATAGGGCCCTCTACTACTGCAACATTTTATTAGACCTATCCACCATGGAAAGGTAAGATAGAATGGCCTCCTTGTAGGGTGGGTCTAAAACAGTGATCAACCAGTAATTGGTGTTGGCCAAAATTCACACAACACGAGGGTCATGGGAAAGGTTTCTCCTCCTCTTGCTCATCCTCCCTCTTCTCTTCATCTTCCAGCAATCCTGAAAATAAACGTGCGTGGTGTGGGTAATACCATCTGTAGCGTAGGCAACCAGATCATGTTGTTCCTCATCCTCATTATCACCCAAATCCGCATTGAGAGTATAAGATGTGGATGGGATGTGCAGCATCACCCTGCATAGTTTCTTGCTTCATCTCAACTTGCTCCACTTGCAAAGCCTCCTTTTTAATTGTGAGCATCAAGCATTTCAGTAGACAGAGAAGCGGAATGGTTACGCTAATTATGGCATCATCATTACTCATCATCTTGGTCAGTTTGGAAAACTGCACAGAAGTCAGACATCCATGACCACTCGTCATCAGCTCTTATGTGTGGAGGCGGCCTGGAATACTGACAGGCATGTTGTAGCTGGTATTTAACAACTGCCCTCTGCTGCTCACAAAGCCTGGCCAACATATGTAACGTTGAGCTCAAACACATGGTGACATCTCACACCAGTCGGTGAGCTGGAAGTTGCAAGCGCTGCTGTAGTTTTACAGGGCCGTGGCAGCCATAGTTGACTTGTGGAAATGGGCACACATGCAGTGCATAAGTAGCAAAGGCAGATCTGAATACGTCTTGATTAACCACTGAACCACTAAGTTAAGCATGTGGGCCAGGCAAGGTACGTGTGCAAAATTGCTAAGCTTCAGAGCTGACCCCAGGCTATGGCCATTGTCACACAAACCACGCCTGCTTTTAGGTTTAGGTGTGATAGCCACAGATAAGATTGGTCTTTTATACCTTTCAACATCTCTGCAAAGGTGTACAGCAGAACCTGTCGACACTTGGCCAAAGCAGTGCTTCCAACTCGCAAATGGTGTTCACATTTTAGAGATGGAGGGTAAGGAGGAGGAGAGGGTGCGGGAAATGCTTTAGAAGGTGGGGAAAAACATGATTGAACCAAGACCCCACAATCCACGGTGTGCATAGCACGTGTTTCATCCCAGGGCCCTTGTCCAGTAACCTTCCCAGTAACAGCGCTGTTTCAGGGCATGACTGATGGTTTGGGACACGTGATTGTGTAAGGTTGGGATGTCATACCCAGAGAAACAGTGGCAGCTGAGGACCGAGCACTGAGTGACAGCTGCCACCATGAGGTTGTGGAAAGCTTCCCTCACCTCAAGCCTAAATGGCAACATTTCGAATACAAGCAGTCTGGAAATGTGGCTATTTAGTATTGTGGCCTGTGAGTGGGTGGCTGTGTATTTACGCTTGTGCTCCAAGGAATGGGGTAGGAACAACTGAACTCTGTTAAGGACGTGGATGCTGACTTTGGTTGAAAGTGTGCAATGACAGGAGCAGAGTGGGAGGCATCTTTGCCTGCATCATGGAATGAGGATTGGCGTGCACGTAGAACAGGGGGAGAGGAAGTGGTGTCACCCGCAGACACTGTATCTGGACCCTGCCTTTCAGCCCAACTAAATGGGTACTTTGCTTTGATGTGCCTGAGCATGTTGCCTGTGGTCAGGCTGGTAGTTGTGCTGCCCCTGCTGATGCTGGCAAGGTAGATGTTGCAAACAGCCTTTTTTGGGTTAAATGGACTGTCTTTAAAATACCACCAGACACAGGAAAAGATAATCTTTGGCCTGGCAACTTCATCCATCTTGGTTCTCTGGTGATCAGTTGCCTGCTTTGTGTCTCTGACCAACGCACCAACTCTTTCTTCCTTTTTGGTGCTGTGGATAACTCCCCCTTTGCGCCACTGTCCTCTCTTTGCATGTCACCTTGCTAGGTTGGGTCAATGGCTTCATCGGCCACCTCCTCATCTTCCACTTCCACAAACTGTCCTCCTCCTGACTTAATGACTTAACAATATCACTTTTTGGTAATTGTGTCTCATCTTCATCCACCTCTTGTGACAGTAATTGCATTTTCCCACAGCCAGCTTCTTGTGACCTTGGCTGCCCAAATATTTGGGCATCAGTGCCTGAAATCTTATTTCCTGCTTGAAATGGGCAGGGTGAGAGGCCAGAATCTATAAATGGGAATTGTGAGCAGCTCTTCAGAGTCTCCAAGTATGGGATCATTTGTCTCTGGGCACTCGGCATGGTGGGTGTCAGGAGGATCAGGGTGAGGATTATGTGGTTCAGAATCACTGCTATTGAGACTTGACTGTGTGGTAGACAGGGAGGTGTTGCCAAAGTGACTGGAAGCATTATCTGCTATCCATCCAACAACCATTTCACACTGGTGTGGCTTCAAGAGTGGTGTTTTGCTTCCCCCTACAAAGCAAGAAAGGAAGCCAGATCGACATGCACTTCATGTTTGTTGTGTTCCCGCTGCAGACACAGCTTCAACTTGCCCACATCCTCGGCGCTCACCATCAGCATCACATCCACTTCCTTTTCTTTACTACGTGACTTGCTAATTTTAAATTATGTATGATATATCCCTGTTGAGAAAACTTTGCAGAATTAGTATTTCAAGAAAATTTGCCCACCTCAGATAGACTTGTCACACTGCAGTAGTGTTGTGGCTATTTTCGTTCTGACCCAAAGTCAGATATGCCAGATCATCAGTGAGGCCAAATTAAGGGATTATGCCCTCAAATAATGAGCGCTTGGAGTAAAGGATGCACACTGGTTGTGAGCAAGTCACTTTTCTTTTTATTCACCCAACAATGCTGTATTTTATACCATTTACAGCAATGTAACACAAAGTACTGTAATTCATGTAGCCCCCCTGTTACCCAGGTCATGATGACTTTATTTACCATATACCCAAAACATGCTTTTGCAGACTCTTGAAAATATCTCGTATGAGATAAGAAGTATAAAATCCTTGAATCGAAGGCTACAATATTAAAACAAATTATAGCAAAAGAGGAAAAACATTAACCTCTCTATATCAATTTCCCTCTTTTGTAAATGCTATAACCTTTTGCCACAGGGCTAGATTGTGTCCACAAAGGAGCTATTGTTTCATAGGTCTAGTACCCATAAATGGGTTTCCTACCTGCTTCACCCATCCACTCTCAGCGTGGACACACAGCTCCCCCTTCAGCTGTGGTTATCTGGGGTCTTTCATACATTGAAGGCTCAGCCTTAGGTTCTTTTTTTACACATACATTATTCAATAGCTTAAGTAACATATACAGCTCTGGAAAAAATTAGCGACCACTCCAAAATGTTTAGTTTGTCTGATTTTTCTCTTCATAGGTATATTTTTGATGTAAAATGTAAATTGTTCTTTTATTCTATAAACTTCTGACAGAATGTCTCCAAATTTCCAAGCATAAATATTGTATTTTTTTTTCTGAAAAGGAGAAATGGAAAAAATTAAAATAACAGTCCTTTCAGGCCTCAAATAATGTAAAGAAAACAAGTTCATAATCATTTAGAACAACAATACCAATGTTTTAACTCAAGAAGAGTTCAGAAATCAATAATTTGTGGAATAACCATGATTTTTAATCACAGCTTTCATGCGTCTTGGCATGCTTTCCACCAGTTTTTCACACTGCTCTTGGCACAAAATTTTAAGCAGTTCTTCTTTGATAGCTTCTGACTATCGATCATCCTCTTGATTATATTCCAGAGGTTTTCAATGGGGCTCAGGTCTGGCTTTGACCTGGAGATTGCCAGCAGGGTCAATATTATTGCAATAGGTGGGACCAATTATTTGACACATTCCTCCTTCTTTTGCTGTCAGGTAATCTAGTGCTTTAGTATGTTGGTTAGTAACTATGATTGATTGTCTCTGTATTGTATTAGTCTCATTAAGAAACTCAAGATCCTGGAAAATCTGATTATCCAGGTAGTCAGTAGTTTCCACAAACTTATCCCACATTTGTGTTATGAATGGATATATTAGCATACTACTGAATATTTTATTTGCTATCCCCATGTGGCCTACCATTTGGATGGGGCTTATTGTCTGCAGCCCTTCTATACAAGGTGTGAATAAGGACTTCTGCTGTGTCTATTTTACTATGAGGAACTATGAAAGTGGCTGGTGTTAGTTTGGCAAGAGTGCAAACCCCTCTTATGTCTGGGCTCATCCACCAGTAGGCACGATGTCCGCAAACTAAAGGTACCGTCACACTCAGCAACTTTACAATGAGAACGACAACAATCCGTGACGTTGCAGCGTCTCGTTGTGTTTGACACACAGCAGCGATCTGAATCCCGCTGTGCCATCGCTGGTCGGAGCTAGAAGTCCAGAACTTTATTTGGTCGCCAGGTCGGCGTGTATCGTCATGTTTGACATCAAAAGCAACTATGCCGGCAATGTTTTACATGGAGCTAACAACCAGCGAGAACAATAAGTGAGTCGCCGTTACGTCACAGGATCGCTCCTGCATCGTGCTAGAGTTGCTGTGTTTGACGTCTCTACAGCAACCTAAACAGCGCAGCTCCAGCGATCGGCTCGTTGTCTATATCGCTGCAGCATCGCTGAGTGTGACGGTACCTTAAGAATAAGTGGTTAGAAGCAGTAAAAGATTTTAATCAGTGAAGGAGAGTACATACATTAGACGTTTCGGTCAGAATTAGACCTTCATCAATGTACTAAACAAAAAGAGAAAACCAAAATTCAATAAATAAAGTATATACAACATCCTGTCACCAATCTCAAAATACTTAGAGAAAATTCTTACACCCCTGATAAAATTAACCCCTTCCTTTTTACTCGATACAGGAGCCTTTTTGAAAATCATTGATGAACTTAAAACCATTCCGAAAGAGGCGTTTCTCATCACATTCAACGTTAAAGATCTATACACATCCATCCCCCACGTTGAGGGAATAACATCAGTAAGGGCGCTACTCACAACCTCAAACATGGATGTAGAACAAATAAATCTCTGCTGTGATTTACTCTCCATAATCCTCACTAAAAATGTATTTCTCTTTGAGGACCAATTCTACCTGCAGGTACAGGGTACCGCAATGGGCAGTAACGCAGCGCCACCATACTCAAATTGCTACATGGCTGACTACGAAAGTAGCACCATCTACATCAATGACCTTTTCCGCACACATGCCCTAGTGTGGAAGAGATACATTGATGATGTATTTTGCATCTGGAATGGTCCGCAAGAAACACTTGAGACTTTCTTTCAGCTCCTTAGGATATCGTGGCCAGGTTTAGATTTTACGATGACGTATGACCTGCATCTGGTAAACTTTCTAGACACTATAGTTCTTAAAAATGACCAGGGAGAACTCTTTACAGACTTATTCACAAAACCTACGGATAGGAATAGCCTCCTTCACTACGGGAGCTTCCACCCTAAAAGAATGAAAGACTCTATTCCTAAATCACAGTTTACGAGAGTCCACAGAATAGTCTCTGACGAAGTATTACAAAAACAACGCTTGGAAGAAATGCGTTCCAAGTTTGTAGAAAGGGGTTACCCTCCCCACACTGTAGACACATCCATAACTACTTCCACTCCCACTCCCAGAGCAAGTGCAAAAGATCGAATCCCATTTGTCCACAGTTACCACCCTCTGGCGTATATACTACATAAGTCTATATGATGCCACTGGCACATTTTAGGGACAGCACACCCAGGGATTAAAGAATTTAACGAACCCTTCCTTCCTTGTTTCAGACGACCACGAAACATGTACGTGATAAACTAGTTAGGGCTGATATTGGCACTTCCCATCAAGTGCCAAGACAAAGGTTCCTCACAAATCCGAAATTTGGTACCTACCCGTGCCTACAATGCACACAGTGCAATAATATACAGAGAGGGACTACTTTTCACCATCCCCATAATGGAAGGCAATATCCCATCAAGGGATTTTTCACGTGTGACACATCATACGTAATTTATCTAATAAACTGTCCTTGCGGTTTATGCTATGTAGGAGAAACGACGCAGCCCATAAAACAACGGATATCAAAACACAAATCCACGATCAGATGTGAGAACACATTATTGCCTATCCCTTACCACTTCATTACCCAAGGTCACACTATCGCCCAATTAAAATTCCAGGTGATCGAGCAGGTCACACCATTACGTAGAGGGGGTGACAGGATACACCTTCTGAAAAAAAGGGAAGCTTATTGGATACACGAATTGCAGACCCTAGCCCCTATGGGCCTGAATAGGGAATATGATATGCAATCTTTTATGTCCTAAGTAGGGTTGAGCGACCTTGACCTTTTTAGAGTCGAGCCGTGTTTCGCGAAACCCGACTATCTTAAAAGTCGAGTGGAATCGGCCGATTATCGCGAAAAGTCGGGGATCGACCGAAACACGAAACCCAATGCAAGTCAATGGGGGAGCATAGTCGGCAGTGAGTGGAGGCCAGGAAAACACCTACACTGCCCATTTTAATGGCAAAAACATCCATTCTTGTTACAGAAGCTTGTCAATCGTAATTTAGCTTATAATAATTGGAAGGCATTTGAAATTGGGGGTCATTTGGCTAAAGTTGTGGGGGGTAGGGCTGGTTCAAGTAATTAGTGGGCCCAGTAAATCTGGACCACGTCACGGCAGTGGAGCAGGGAGAGGTAAGTATTTCAACTTTGCAAGTGCTGTGATCCTGAGCAAGCAGGGGGGCCCACTCGTTGGCATTGGCACTGGCACAGGGCCCCTCAAAGTACAGCGGTGTGTTTGCACGGCGGGGGCGCCTCCCACCGGCAGCAACACTTTTGCGTACTATGAGGGGCCCTGTGCCAGTGACGTCGCCAGCAACGAGTATTCCTCCCCCCACCTGATGAAGGAACCTGCACCTTCATCTGCACCTTCCTCTTTGTCCCCGTGTAAGGTGGTATGGTATGCGGGAAGGGGGACCTGACTTTCAGCAGGGTCACAATCTTGCAGTGTAGCGTGCACGGGGAATGTTGCGTTATGGGTCAATGTACCAGCAGACTCATCTATCACTGGCTGGGCAATGGGCAGGATGAGGAGGAAACACAGATATAGGCCCAAAGAATAAAGTGGGCTAAATGCAGTTCAAAATTGGTAACAGGACTAACCAGGGGGCATTGTTTTGTTCAGTGGAGGACAACTGGAATGAGAGGCTGACACAGAGAGTAGGCCCAAATCTGTAAGTAGTCTAAATGCAGTTCAAAATTGGCAAGAGTAGTAAACAGGCGGCACAGCTTTGTTCACTGTAGGAGAACAGCAAGGAGCGGCAGACACAGATAGAAGGCCCCAACCCAACTAGTAGGCCCACTGCAGTTTTAAAATTCCGATAGGCTGAAAACCAGATAATTGTAGGTCATTTTTTGTAAAGAGGACAGCTGTATTGAGTGGCGCAGCCAGACACTACAAGTAGGCCTTGAACCACAAAGTTGGCTCGACGCTGGTTTAAAAAAGGTTACATGGGTACACATTCTGCATTGTTGTGCTCAGTGGAGGACAATTGGAAGGAGGGACCGCAGAAAGACTTTGTAGGCGTAAAATTACAAAATAGGCTCTATGCAGCTTCGATTATGTGGCAACCTGGAGAACACCTTGGAGTGGAACACACCGTCTCTACGACCCAGACCCAACTTGTAGGCCTAATGTAGTGTTGTTTCAACAACTACTTAAGACGAGCATGAAGATTGAAGCAATGGAGAGGAAACCTGGAGAACACCTTGGAGTGGAAGACACCGTCTCTACAACCCAGACCCAACTTGTAGGCCGAATGCAGTGTTGTTTTCAACAACTGCTAAACAAGAGCTTTATGATTGAAGCAATAGAGAGGAAACCTGGAGAACACCTTGGAGCGGAAGACACCGTCTCTACACCCCATACCCAATTTGTAGGCCTAATGCAGTGTAGTTTTCAACAACTACTAAACGAGAGTCGGAATACCCAAGCAATGGAGAGGAAACCTGGGGAACACCTTGGAGTGTAACACACCGTCTCTCTACACCCCATACCCAATTTGTAGGCCTAATGCAGTGTAGTTTTCAACAACTACTAAACGAGAGTAGGAAGATCGAAGCAATGGAGAGGAAACCTGGGGACCACCTTGGAGTGGAACACACCGTCTCTACACCCCATACCCAATTTGTAGGACTAATGCAGTGTAGTTTTCAACAACTACTAAACGAGAGTAGGAAGATCGAAGCAATGTGGACGAAACCTGGGGAACGCCTTGGGGTGTAACACACCATCTCTCTACAACCCATACCCAATTTGTAGGCCTAATGCAGTGTAGTTTTCAACAACTACTAAACGAGAGTAGGAAGATCGAAGCAATGTGGACGAAACCTGGGGAACACCTTGGAGTGTAACACACCGTCTCTCTACAACCCATACCCAATTTGTAGGCCTAATGCAGTGTAGTTTTCAACAACTACTAAACGAGAGTAGGAAGATCGAAGCAATGTGGACGAAACCTGGGGAACACCTTGGAGTGTAACACACCGTCTCTCTACACCCCATACCCAATATGTAGGCCTAATGCAGTGTAGTTTTCAACAACTACTAAACGAGAGTCGGAAGATCGAAGCAATGGAGAGGAAACCTGGGGCACACCTTGGAGCGGCAGACACCGTTAGTAGGCCCTACCAAAGTAGTAGCCCCAATGCAGTTTTAAAATTCCTAGAGGCTGAAAACAAGACTATTGACGCTCTGCTTTTTTCAAAGGAGGACAGCTGTATTGAGTGGCGCAGACAGACACAGGTAGTAGGCCTTAAACCAAAAATGTGGCTCACTGCAGTTTAAAAAAGGTTACACGGGTACACAGGCAGCATTGCTCTGGTCAGTGGAGGACAATTTCAATAGTGGACCGCAGACAGACTTTGTACGCCTACTGTTAAAAAAAGGATGCTCTATGCAATTAAAAATAGGTTCCAGGGGTCCACGGGCAGCAGTGGTGTGGTCAGTGGACGAGTATTGGAAGGAGGGACCGCAGACAGGCGTAGTAGGCCTAACATAACAAAATTAGGTTGTAGGCACTTTAAAATTGGTTCCAGGGGTACACGTGCAGCAGTGGTGTGGTCAGCGGAGGACAATTTGAATTAAGGACTGCAGACAGACTTTGTAGGCTGTCCCCTGTGGACCATGCATCCAACACATTAACCCAGTGCGCCGTAATGGACCCGTAACTTTTTGTGGACATGCCTACTTGTCCATGCGTCTCTTGTCAGGTGCACCTTTCTACTGTTTGATTGCCTGAGTGCTATGACAATGCAGACTTTTTCATGCCGGTGGAGGGCTGGGATGGCTTTTCTCGCAAAAGAAATGTCGACTGGGTAGCTTTAACCGTGGTACAGCGTAGTTCATCTGGGCTTTCTAAATATAAAACAAAGAAAAAAAGGAGGCTCCATACACTTTCAGCTGGGTTCCAGGGGTACACGGTCAGCATTGGTCTGGTCAGTGGAGAACTATTGGAAGGAGGGACCGCAGACAGGCTTCGGAGACCTAACATAATAAATTAGGGCTGTAGGCACTTTAACATTGGTTCCAGGGGTACATGGCCAGCATTGGTCTGGTCAGTGGAGGCCTAGTGGAAGGAGGGACCGCAGACAAGCTTCGAAGGCCTAACATAATAAATTAGGGCTGTAGGCACTTTAACATTGGTTCCAGGGGTACACGGGCAGTAGTAGACTGGTCAGTGGAGACCTAGTGGAAGGAGGGACCGCAGACAGGCTTCGAAGGCCTAACATAATAAAATAGGGCTGTAGGCACTTTAACATTGGTTCCAGGGGTACACGGGCAGCAGTAGTCTGGTCAGTGGAGGCCTAGTGGAAGGAGGGACCTCAGACAGGCTTCGAAGGCCTAACATAAAAAATTAGGGCTGTAGGCACTTTATAATTGGTTCCAGGGGTACACGGGCAGCAGTAGACAGGTCAGTGGAGGCCTAGTGGAAGGAGGGACCGCAGACAGGCTTCGAAGGCCTAACATAATAAAATTGGGCTGTAGGCACTTTGAATTCTCTTGCAGGGGTACACAGGCAGTGGGCACCATTGGTGTTGTCAGCGGCGGCCGATTGTAATGAGTGTCTGCCAGTTAGTAGTCCCAAAAAATCAATACATTTTAATGTCTCGCATTACAACAAAAAGAAAAACCAAAAGGGTGCAATCATTAGGTACAGGGTTGGGCTCCTCTGCCTAGTTTCAGACCTAGTAATTTGGCACAAAGTATTTACTTGGGTAAATATAGGACACTGCCCCTGACTATGTTAAGTGCCATCATACATGTCAACACAATGGTATTGTCAGTGGCAGTAATTTACGGATGTCAGCGCTTAGACTAAACATAGGTGTAACTGTGAGAGATAATTGTGCACATGGTAGAGCAATGTTTGAGCTGGGGGTTGGTGAACTCTCTTTTGGCCGGCGGTACATGCCCAGGGCCCCTCATGTTACAACAGTGTGTCTGACGTTGGGTGCGCACCACCACCGCCAGAGACACTTTATTGTACTATGAGGGGCCCAGTGGCAGTGACCAAAAGCGGGCACACCCACCTCTTCAGACAAACAGCACTCTCACGGGTGCTTGCGCCAAGTGGCGATACCACGGCCCCGTGTGGGGAGTTTGGCCATTTAGGGAGGTGTAAACATGTCGTATGCTGGACAATCAGCTCCTGCAAATTACGAGATTGGTAAAGTCACTCAGAGTAGTCCACAGGCAATACCTTTTCATAGGAAAGCTAGGTGTCGGCCGGGCAAGGTGGGGCAAAAGAATTCGAAATCCAGTTGTGGTTCATTTTAATGAAGGTTAGATCATCAACATTTTGGGTGGCCAGACGAGTCCTTTTTTCGGTTAATATTGAACCTGCAGCACTGAATACTCTTTCTGATAGGACACTAGCTGCAGGGCAAGCAAGCTCCTGCAATGCATATTCTGCCAATTCTGGCCAGGTGTCTAATTTGGATGCCCAGTAATCAAATGGGAATGACGGTTGAGGTAGAACATCGATAAGGGATGAAAAATAGTTAGTAACCATACTGGACAAATGTTGTCTCCTGTCACTTTGAATTGATGCAGCAGTACCTGTCCTGTCTGCGGTCATAGCAAAATCACTCCACAACCTGGTCAGAAAACCCCTCTGTCCAACGCCACTTCGGATTTCTGCACCTCTAACACTTCTGTTCTGCTGCCCCCTGCTGCTCGTGTGAGAACGATCACGGGCGCTGTGTGCTGGGAATGCCTGAAGCAAACGGTCAACAAGAGTTGATTGTTTGGTTGCTAATATTAGTTCCAAGTGGTCATGTGGCATAATATTTTGCAATTTTACTTTATAGCGAGGATCAAGGAGGCAGGCCAACCAGTAATCGTCATCGTTCATCATTTTAGTAATGCGTGTGTCCCTTTTGAGGATAAGTAAGGCATAATCCGCCATGTGGGCCAAAGTTCCAGTTGTCAAATCTGCGGTTGTGCTTGATTGAGGGGCAGTTTCAGGCAAATCTACGTCACTTGTGTCCCTCAAAAAACCAGAACCCGGCCTTGCCACGTCACCAATTTCCAGTGGCCCCGGAAAAGCTTCCTCATTAAAAATATACTCATCCCCATCATCCTCCTCGTCCTCCTCCTCTTCACCCGCTACCTCGTCCTGTACACTGCCCTGACCAGACAATGGCTGACTGTCATCAAGGCTTTCCTCTTCCTCTGCTGCAGACGACTGATCCATTATGTGCGTCAAACTTTGCATCAGCAGACGCATTAGGGGGATGCTCATGCATATTATGGCGTTGTCTGCACTAACCAGCCGTGTGCATTCCTCAAAACACTGAAGGACTTGACACATGTCTTGTATCTTCGACCACTGCACACCTGACAACTCCATGTCTGCCATCCTACTGCCTGCCCGTGTATGTGTATCCTCCCACAAAAACATAACAGCCCGCCTCTGTTCGCACAGTCTCTGAAGCATGTGCAGTGTTGAATTCCACCTTGTTGCAACGTCTATGATTAGGCGATGCTGGGGAAGGTTCAAAGACCGCTGATAGGTCTGCATACGGCTGGAGTGTACGGGCGAACGGCGGATATGTGAGCAAAGTCCGCGCATTTTGAGGAGCAGGTCGGATAACCCCGGATAAGTTTTCAGGAAGCACTGCACCACCAGGTTTAAGGTGTGAGCCAGGCAAGGAATGTGTTTCAGTTGGGAAAGGGAGATGGCAGCCATGAAATTCCTTCCGTTATCACTCACTACCTTGCCTGCCTCAAGATCTACTGTGCCCAGCCACGACTGCGTTTCTTTCTGCAAGAACTCGGACAGAACTTCCGCGGTGTGTCTGTTGTCGCCCAAACACTTCATAGCCAATACAGCCTGCTGATGCTTGCCAGTAGCTGCCCCATAATGGGACAACTGGTGTGCAACAGTGGCAGCTGCGGATGGAGTGGTTGGGCAAAAGCGATCTGTGGACGAGCTCTCGCTTCTGCAGGAGGACGAGGAGGAGGTGCGAACGCCTACAGCCAACTGTTTCCTAGACCGTGGGCTAGGCAGAACTGTCCCGAAATTGATGTCCCCTGTGGACCATGCATCCACCACATTTACCCAGTGTGCCGTGATGGACACGTAACGTCCCTGGCCATGCCTACTGGTCCATGCATCTGTTGTCAGGTGCACCTTTGTACTCACAGATTGCCTGAGTGCATGGACGATGCGCTCTTTAACATGCTGGTGGAGGGCTGGGATGGCTTTTCTCGAAAAGAAGTGTCGACTGGGTAGCTCGTAGCGTGGTTCAGCGTAGTCCATCAGGGCTTTGAAAGCTTTGCTTTCAACTAACCGGTAGGGCATCATCTCTAACGAGATTAGTCTAGCTATGTGGGCGTTCAAAACCTGTGTACGCGGATTCCAGGATAAGTACTTCCTTTTTCTAACCAGAGTCTCATGTAGGGTGAGCTGGACTGGAGAGCTGGAGATCGTGGAACTAGCGGGTGTGCCGGTGGACATGGCAGACTGAGAGACGGTTGGAGACGGTATTGTTTCCGCCTGTGCCCTAGATGCAGTGTTTCCTACTACGAAACTGGTGATTCCCTGACCCTGACTGCTTTGGCCTGGCAAAGAAACCTGCACAGATACTGCAGGTGGTGCGGAAAATGGTGGCCTTAAAGTGACGGAAGGGATGTAGCGTTGGTGACTAGCTTCATTGGCCGAGGGTGCTACAACCTTAAGGGACATTTGGTAGTTAGTCCAGGCTTGCAAATGCATGGTGGTTAAATGTCTATGCTTGCAACTTGTATTGAGACTTTTCAGATTCTGACCTCTGCTTAAGGTAGTTGAACATTTTTGTCAGATGACTTTGTGCAGATCAATTGGATGTTGTTTAAAAAAATGCCAGACTGCACTCTTTCGAGCCTCGGATCCCTTTTCAGGCATTGCAGACTGAGCTTTAACCGGATGGCCACGCTGTCCTCCAACAGTTTTTGGCTTTGCCACGCGTTTTGTCCCATCTACGGACCCGGCAGATGGAACCTGTTGCGATGTTGATGCCTGCTGCGGCCCCTCCTCCTCCGCTTCAGAACTACTGCCGCCTGCACCCTGTTCCCCCAATGGCTGCCAATCGGGGTCAACAACTGGGTCATCTATTACCTCTTCTTGTAGCTCGTGTGCAACTTCGTCTGTGTCACCGTGTCGGTCGGTGGTATAGCGTTCGTGATGGGGCAACATAGTCTCATCAGGGTCTGATTCTTGATCATTACCCTGCGAGGGCAATGCTGTGATCTGAGTCAAAGGACCAGCATAGTAGTCTGGCTGTGGCTGTGCATCTGTGCACTCCATGTCAGATTCAACTTGTAATGGGCATGGCCTGTTAACTGCTTCACTTTCTAAGCCAGGGACGGTATGTGTAAAGAGCTCCATGGAGTAACCCGTTGTGTCGCCTGCTGCATCCTTCTCTGTTGTTGTTTTTGCTGAAGAGGACAAGGAAGCGACTTGTCCCTGACCGTGAACATCCACTAACGACGCGCTGCTTTTACATTTACCAGTTTCAAAAGAGGAGGCAAAAGAGCTAGAGGCTGAGTCTGCAAGGTAAGCCAAAACTTGCTCTTGCTGCTCCGGCTTTAAAAGCGGTTTTCCTACTCCCAGAAAAGAGAGCGTTCGAGGCCTTCTGTAGCCAGACGACGAACCTGGCTCCACAGCTCCAGACTTAGGTGCAATATTTTTTTTACCACGACCACCTGATGCTCCACTACCACTACCATCATTACCAGCTGACAATGAACGCCCACGGCCACGACCTCTTCCACCAGACTTCCTCATTGTTTTAAAAACGTAACCAAAGTAACGGTATTTGTTGCTGTCAAACAACTTAGGGTACCGTCACACAGTGGCATTTTGATCGCTACGACGGCACGATCCGTGACGCTCCAGCATCGTAACAATATCGCTCCAGCGTCGTAGACTGCTGTCACACTTTGCAATGTACGACGCTGGAGCGATAATTTTATGACGTATGTGCGATGTAGAAGCTGTTGGTTACTATGCGCACATCGTATACAATATCGTGCACACCTTTGTTACACCATGCGATCATGCCGCCCCAGCGGGACACTAGACGACGAAAAAAAGTTTCAAACGATCTGCTACGACGTACGATTCTCAGCGGGGTCCCTGATCGCAGGAGCGTGTCAGACACAGCGAGATCGCTGGAACGTCACGGATATATCGCTGGAACGTCACAAATCGTGCCGTCGTAGCGATCAAAATGCCACTGTGTGACGGTACCCTTACACGGTGAGCTATAACTTCAGTATGATTTAGATATCCCTTTACAGGTGGGTGAGACCGCAAGGAAAATCAGGCACAATGTTACACACTCTGTTTTCGGTGGCACCAAATGAGAGAGATGCCACACACGCAGGACTGTCACTCAAGCAGAAATGTCAATATTGATCTCCCACTTTTTTTTTTTTTTTTCAGGGAGACTTTAGAAACCAAATAAAAAAAAAATGATTTTTTCAGGAAGAAATTAGAAGCCAAATAAAAAAAAATGATTTTTTCAGGGAGAATTTAGAAACCCAATAAAAAAAAATAGGCTTTCTATGGCCCACTATTTGAGAGAGAGAGATGGCACACCCAGGAGTCAAGACTGGCACACAAGCAGAAAGGGCAATATTAATCTCCCACTGATTTTTTTTTTTCAGGGAGACTTTAGAAACAAAATAATAAAAAAAAAGATTTTTTCAGGAAGAATTTAGAAACCAAATTAAAAAAAATGATTTTTTCAGGGAGAATTTAGAAACCAAATAAAAAACAAAAAAATAGGCTTTCTATGTCCCACTATTTGAGAGAGAGAGATGGCACACCCTGGAGTCAAGACTGGCACACAAGCAGAAAGGGCAATATTAATCTCTCACTGATTTTTTTTTATTTTTTCAGGGAGAATTTAGAAACCCAATAAAAAAAAAAATTGGCTTTCTATGGCCCACTATTTGAGAGAGAGAGATGGCACACCCAGGAGTCGAGACTGGCACACAAGCAGAAAGGGCAATATTAATCTCCCACTGATTTTGTTTTATTTTTTCAGGGAGACTTTAGAAACAAAATTTTAAAAAAATGATTTTTTCAGGAAGAATTTAGAAACCAAATTAAAAAAAATGATTTTTTTCAGGGAGAATTTAGAAACCAAATAAAAAACAAAAAAAATAGGCTTTCTATGGCCCACTATTTGAGAGAGAGATGGCACACCCTGGAGTCAAGACTGGCACACAAGCAGAAAGGGCAATATTAATCTCCCACTGATTTTTCTTTATTTTTTCAGGGAGAATTTAGAAACCCAATAAAAAAAAAAATTGGCTTTCTATGGCCCACTATTTGAGAGAGAGAGATGGCACACCCAGGAGTCAAGACTGGCACACAAGCAGAAAGGGCAATATTAATCTCCCACTGATTTTTTTTTTTTCAGGGAGACTTTAGAAACAAAATAATAAAAAAAAAGATTTTTTCAGGAAGAATTTAGAAACCAAATTAAAAAAAATGATTTTTTCAGGGAGAATTTAGAAACCAAATAAAAAACAAAAAAATAGGCTTTCTATGTCCCACTATTTGAGAGAGAGAGATGGCACACCCTGGAGTCAAGACTGGCACACAAGCAGAAAGGGCAATATTAATCTCTCACTGATTTTTTTTTATTTTTTTCAGGGAGAATTTAGAAACCCAATAAAAAAAAAAATTGGCTTTCTATGGCCCATTATTTGAGAGAGAGAGATGGCACACCCAGGAGTCAAGACTGGCACACAAGCAGAAAGGGCAATATTAATCTCCCACTGATTTTGTTTTATTTTTTCAGGGAGACTTTAGAAACAAAATTTAAAAAAAATGATTTTTTCAGGAAGAATTTAGAAACCAAATAAAAAAAAATGATTTTTTCAGGGAGAATTTAGAAACCAAATAAAAAACAAAAAAATAGGCTTTCTATGGCCCACTATTTGAGAGAGAGAGATGGCACACCCTGGAGTCAAGACTGGCACAGAAGCAGAAAGGGCAATATTAATCTCCCACTGATTTTTCTTTATTTTTTCAGGGAGAATTTAGAAACCCAATAAAAAAAAAAAATTGGCTTTCTATGGCCCACTATTTGAGAGAGAGAGATGGCACACCCAGGAGTCAAGACTGGCACACAAGCAGAAAGGGCAATATTAATCTCCCACTGATTTTGTTTTATTTTTCAGAGAGACTTTAGAAACAAAATAAAAAAAAATGATTTTTTCAGGAAGAATTTAGAAACCAAATTAAAAAAAATGATTTTTTTCAGGGAGAATTTAGAAACCAAATAAAAAACAAAAAAATAGGCTTTCTATGGCCCACTATTTGAGAGAGAGAGATGGCACACCCTGGAGTCAAGACTGGCACACAAGCAGAAAGGGCAATATTAATCTCCCACTGATTTTTTTTTTATTTTTTCAGGGAGAATTTAGAAACCCAATAATAAAAAAAAAAATTGGCTTTCTATGGCCCATTATTTGAGAGAGAGAGATGGCACACCCAGGAGTCAAGACTGGCACACAAGCAGAAAGGGCAATATTAATCTCCCACTGATTTTTTTTTATTTTTTCAGGGAGACTTTAGAAACAAAATTAAAAAAAATGATTTTTTTCAGGAAGAATTTAGAAACCAAATAAAAAAATATGATTTTTTCAGGGAGAATTTAGAAACCAAATAAAAAACAAAAAAATAGGCTTTCTATGGGCCACTATTTGAGAGAGAGAGATGGCACACCCAGGAGTCAGGAGTGGCACACAACAGAAAGGGCAAAATTAATCTCCCACTGATTTTTTTTTTATTTTTTCAGGGAGAAATTAGAAACCCAATAAAAAAAATAGGCTTTCTATGGCCCACTATTTGAGAGAGAGAGATGGCACACCCAGGAGTCAGGAGTGGCACACAAGCAGAAAGGGCAATATTAATCTCCCACTGATTTTTTTTTATTTTTTCAGGGAGAATTTAGAAACAAACAAAAAAAAAATTAATAGGCTTTCTGTAGCCCACTATTTGAGAGAGAGATGGCACACTCAGGACTGGCACACAAGCCCAAAGGCCAATATTAATCTCCCACTGTTTTTTTTTTCAGGGAGAATTTATAAACCCCACCAAAAAAAATCAGAAAAATAAAAAGGCTTTCTATGGCCCACTATGTGAGAGAGATGGCACACACAGGGATGGCACTCTAGCAGAAATGCCAATCTTAATCTCCCACAAAAAAAAAAAACAGGGACTGTCCTACAATTACTATCTCCCTGCAGTAATCTCAGCCACGTATGGCAGGCAGCAATAAGGAGTGGACTGATGCACAAATTAAATCAAAATTGTGGACAAACAAACAAGATAGCTGTGCAGAAAGGAAGGAATAACAGGATTTGTGATTTGAAAAAAGCAGTTGGTTTGCACAGCGGCGTACACACAGCAATGCAGCTATCAGGGAGCCTTATGAGGCAGCCTAATAAGCTACAGCGCTGAGGAAAAAATATGTAGCTTCCACTGTCTCTGCAAACAAAAGGTGGTGTTGGACAGTGGAAATCGCTACAGCACAAGCGGTTTGGTGGTTAATGGACCCTGCCTAACGCTATCCCTGCTTCTGACGAAGCGGCAGCAACCTCTCCCTAGGCTCAGATCAGCAGCAGTAAGATGGCGGTCGGCGGGAACGCCTCTTTATAGCCCCTGTGACGCCGCAGACTGCAAGCCAATCACTGCAATGCCCTGCTCTAAGATGGTGGGGACCAGGACCTATGTCATCACGCTGCCCACACTCTGCGTCCACCTTCACTGGCTGAGAAATGGTGCTTTTCGCGTCATTGAAACGCGACTTTGGCGCGAAAGTCGCGTACCGCATGGCCGACCCCACACAGGGGTCGGGTCGGGTTTCATGAAACCCGACTTTGCCAAAAGTCGGCGACTTTTAAAAATGAACGATCCGTTTCGCTCAACCCTAATCCTAAGTAATCACTAATCCATTTTGATATTATATTTTGCGATTATATATTGCCTGCGCGTGTGATTATTGTGTATACTATTTATGTGCAAAGGACTAATGCGTTGATTTCTCTTACAGAATCACTTATATTAACCAAATAACTACAGGAACACCTGCTCCTCACTTTCTAAACAGAGATCGGTCACAGGAATAGATCACTCGACTGGCACCACGCAACCCCAGAAGAGTACACTATCTCCACACTCTCCTCGGATAGAATGCCGAGAATCACCACTGTATTTCCCAGTCACCAGCACTACGAGAGTCTAAGTACACCAGTCTCCCTAGTGCGCATCCTCAGAGTGGAACGCACCACTCCGCCCACTCCAGTACAGGGTGGAACACATCACCTCGGCACTGTGACCCTCCACGTCACTTCTGGCCATGCATTTCCGGTGTGGGGTCACCGCACGCAGATAATGAGCGCGCCTTTAAAATAGAGCCCGGGGATACTCACTGCACACACTGGACGAGCGGTGGATACCGCGTCCATCAAACCCTTCACTTGGTAAGTGCTTCTTTACCCTTTACTATCCGGGGACGACACATCATTGCTGCGAAGCTGCAGCTTCTCATCACATTCCTTACTTTACCCAGCAGCTCCGGATGTGTCCGGTTTCCCATTAGTCTTTCTACTAGAAGTGGGTATGTAAACAGCAACTTGTACCACCTACTGGCCAATGTCAGGTATGTCTCCTACAGGGACCAACACACTGCTCTCACTATCTTTACAGGCTTAACCCTTTGTGACCCATTAGCTTGAAATGCTTTAAGTGAGGGTACGTTCATTACTTTCTTTCCTTTTCCTTTTTCTGTTTCCTGTTAGTGTTTTACAAACACACCCTAACACTCACAATCACCGTACTCACCGAGCCATTATACATCACACCCAAAACAATCTCTTATGTCCATGCCAGGACTTGTGCTTGATTGACAGGACGTTGAACGACAATGCGACAATGTTATAAGCAATAACTTGCCATTTCTATGTATCGTTCACTATTACCAGTATTCAGTGGCCTTCTGTTTTTGACCCTTTGCCTAACATGTGTTGCATATACTTTATTTATTGAATTTTGGTTTTCTCTTTTTGTTTAGTACATTGATGAAGGTCTAATTCTGACCGAAACGTCTAATGTATGTACTCTCCTTCACTGATTAAAATCTTTTACTGCATCTAACCACGTGTGTGCCAAGTTATCTTTAAAAATTATAAGGTTTGGGCACCTACTTGAGCACCACAACCAATAGTTGTGCCTACGGTTATTATTATAAAGGTACCTTAAGAATACTCCTACTGAGAGAAAACAAATGTGACCAGCGGTCTGTTTAATTCAAAAGTCCCGAAATAGCTTTATGAGTGCGACAAGTATTATTTTTCCCAAAATGTAGACTGAGTCCAGGGTTCTTTGTGTATGAGTGTATGCAGTTTGGTGTTAATACTTTTCATGGCTCCAGAGGTAAGGCTAAGTACGGCATAGTCCTTGCAGATACTGGGCTGTGTCTACAGATCCAACAGTCCTTTTGTTTTTCTCCTTCCATCTCCTTGATAAGAAAAGCATAATGTCGAATAAGTTTGTTGTCCCAGTCAATATTTTAAAGTTTATCCAGTGTCTCTGCGGGGTGCAATAATCCTCCTACTGCCAGCAAGGTGATTAGAAGAACAGTCATTCTGCTGGTGAAGTGACCTATTTGCAGTGACTGGCATGGATCCAGGTGGGCTTTCCCTCAAGTATCACTGAGGTGGATGTGGTCAGCTGGACTTGGAACGGACCATCAAACCATTGATCTAGGCTCCTTCTCACATGTCTGCGTATGACTACCCAATCACCTGGATTCAGCTGATGCATTTCTACACTTTCATTAGGATCTGGAATGGATGAGAATACATGTTTATTCACCATCTTAAGTCTTTTCTGCAAGGCCTGGACATAAGCTGCCATAGAACCATGTTGCATTTGTAGCACCTGTGGGAAGTACAGACCAGTCTTTGGGGCACTACCAAACAGGGCTTCAAAAGGAGACAAGCCTGTAATTTTTCTTGGAGTGTGTCTGACTGAAAAGAGTGTAAGAGACAAACACTCTTCCCAATTCTTTCCTGTCTTTGTCATGGCTTCTTGAATTTTTAAGTTTAAGTGTCATTTTAGCATTAGCACATTTTACCGGATACGATTCCGGCCAACCAGAGAAGAGATCTACGCATACTAGGACATATTCATACACTCCTACCTTAGGTAGCTGTATGTAATAAATCTGCGGTCTCTGAAATGGGTAGAGAGAAGTGATGAGCAAATGTGTTCGCCACTACTTGGTACTCACTATGCTCGGTGTACTCGACGAGCACCAAGTATTTCCGGGATTATTAGGCTGGAGCTCGGGTCTCTGCCCTGCAATTTTGGTGCTCTTTAGAGTGCCAATGACCATGCAGGGATTGTTTGCCATGCAATGTAATGTCACAGCCATCTTTGTTGAGGTATTACAGTGATTGACTGGCCGCACAGTGTCATCAGGTCTATAAGAGACCTGGCTCCACCCTGCTTGCCGCATTCTGCTCCAGACTCACCTAGTGTAGGGAGATCTGCTGTTGAGATAGGGTTAGAATCATTCTTTTAATAGTGTGGGTCTGCTAGTTTTCAGTCCACAAATCCTGATAAACGAACAGTCCTTTTTAGGGCTAATTTGGGGGTACATAGATTGCAGCGCTAGGTAGGCAGGGGAGTCTATGTGCACATATTCACATCAGTGCAAGGCCTGCAGGCACTGTATGTGAGTACATAGATCTCACTGCATACCTCAATAAGCTCCATTACTGTTTGCTGCTGCTTATTTTATATATAACTAGCTGCAGTTATCCATGGCAATTTTTTTTTTGCAAATTATACCTGCTCATTTTATGGTAAAGCAATCCATAGCCCCCTTTTTTTCTACATTTATTTGCTTGATTACGCTGCAGACAACAGCCAGGTCATTGCAATACAAGAGCGTGCAAATCTGAAAAAAAGTTTTGTCCCATGCATCAGATGTGAGTGCGCCAAAAAATCTGTCCTTTTTTTTTTGGTACTATCTAATATTGTGTAGTGTCTTACAACATTTTTGGACACCATATTGCTGCCCCCAAAATCTGTAGCTGTCCCAAAAATATTTCGTTGCAGTTCTTATATTTATCAATGTGAATTGTTCTCAACACGCGTCGCCTATCAATGCGCTAAATATCTTACAATTTTAGTACTCCAATTTTTTTTAGTGTTATAGCCAACTTATTGACACAATTTTGGTGTGTCTTAAAAAATCAATGCCACATTTTGATCAGTCTGTTATCTCTTCCAGACGCCTGGTGTATCTGTGGTGTCAAAATCTTTGTTTCACAGGTATACCTTGCATTGTTCTGTCATCTAGCCTTGGTCTACTCAGTATTTAGTGTTTTCAAAAATTACAAAAAAAATAAAAAAATGTATGCAGTCTGTTATCTCCGTCATACCCCTGGTGTATCTGTGGTGTCAAAATCTTTGCTTTGCAGGCATACGTTGCATTGTTCTGTCTGCTAGCCTTGGTCTACTATGTATTTAATGTTTTCAAAAATTACAAAAAAAATAAAAAAATGTGTACAGTCTGTTATCTCCGTCAAATGCATGGTGTATCTGTGGTGTCAAAATCTTTCCTTCACAAGGCATACGTTGCATTGTTCTGTCTGCTAGCCTTGGTCTACTATGTAGTGTTTTCAAAAATTACAAAAAAATAAAAAAATGTATACAGTCTATCTCCGTCAGACGCCTGGTGTATCTGTGGTGTCAAAATCTTTGCTTTGCAGTTATACGTTGCATTGTTCTGTCTGCTAGCATTGGTCTACTAAGTATTTAGTGTTTTAAAAAATTACAAAAAAATTGAAAAAATGTATACAGTCTGTTATCTCTGTCAGACGCCTGGTGTATCTGTGGTGTCAAAATCTTCGCTTGGCATTGTTTTGTCTGCCAGCCTTGGTCTACTCATTTTTTTTTTTTTTAAATATTATTTTTTTTTTAAAAAAAGCCATATTTTAACTGTCTGTTATCTCAGTAAAATGTTCGGTGTATCTGTGGTCTCCAAATACTTGGTTTTTTAGGCATACTGATCACGTATAAGTTTTCTTCAAATAAATCCATTTGTATTGAGCTTTTCAAATATTTCAGTAATCCATTTAAAATGGGCAATGGACAGGGAAGTGGACGTGATGCTGATTGGCCAATGCCTTGTGCTCTGCATGCACTATCTGAAAGTGGGCCACAACATAGACCCACATCGTCGCGCTCGACCTTCCTGTCCCAGTTTCTAGGGGACCGCAGCACACCACTATTGAAGCCAAATCAGTGTGAAATGGTTCTGGTTGGATAGCGGATAATGCTTCCAGTCACTTAGCCACCATCACAACTAGGGTTGAGCGACTTTTACTTTTTTAGGGTCGAGTCAGGTTTCGCGAAACCCGACTATCTCTAAAGTCGAGTCGAGTGAAATCGGCCGATTATGGTGAAAAGTCGGGGATCGACCGAAACACGAAACCCAATGCAAGTCAATGGGAATTTTTTTTTTTCACTCTCTCTCTCTCTCTCTCTCTCTCTCCCCTCCATCCCTGAACAGAAAAGCTGGTGTTACACATTTCAAATCGCTACAGCGCACAAGCGACAAGATGACGATAGGCGTCCACGCCCCTAAGACCTATGTCATCACTCTGCCCACGCTCCTTCATTGGCTGAAAAAATGGCGCCAAGCGCGTCATACGAAACGCGACTTTGGCGCAAAAGTCGTGTACCGCATGGCCGACCCCACACAGGGATCGGGTCGGGTTTCATGAAACCCGACTTTGCCAAAAGTCGGCGACTTTGGAAAATGAACGATCCGTTTCGCTCAACCCTAATCACAACCATCATGTCTTCCACATGGTCAAGTCTGACTAGCTCTGAGTGTGGACCGGATATTACTCACCCTGATCCTCCTTCCTCCCACTATGCCGAGTTCCCTGAGACAACTGATACCACACTTGGACACTCCAAAGAGCTGTTTACTTTTCCCTTTAAAGATTCCGGCCGGTCAACTTGAAGTGGGGCCAGATAAGACTGCATATAGTGATGCCCAAAGATTTGAGTGCCAAGTTTCATTCATCTCAAAGATTTGAACAGCCATGGTCACACGAAGGTGATGGTGGGAAAGTTTCACAAGAGGTGGACGATGATGAGACACAATTGCCAGAAAGTCAGGAGGAGGAGCAGGGTGATGATGTGTAAGACGAGGTGGTGGATGACATAGTGACTGACCCAACCTGGCAGGAGGATATATAGAGCAAGGGCAGCAGCACACATGGGAAAGGAGGCATATCACCCCAAGAAGCAGGAAGAAGCAGTGTGGTCACCACAGACAGAAGGCATGCATCCGTTCTCCTTAACACCAACATGACGGAAGTTGCCATTCCAACTGTAAGATCTTCCCGAGTCTGGTTATTTTTTAAAGCCTCTGCCGATAACCCAAAACAGGCCATTTGCAGTACCTTCCATGGCTGCATCAACAGGGGTAGCAAAACTACCAGCCTGACCACCACCAGCATGATTAGGCACATGACAGCAAAGCACCCAACTTTGTGGGCTAAATCCAGGCTCCAGGAACACACTCTGCAGGTAACACCACTTCTTCTTTCACTGTTTTGCGTAGAAGCCCATTCCCAGTTCACGGTGCCTGTGAAGATGCCTCAGGCCCTGCACCTGTTGTTGCCCACAGTCAAGCAGCACCATCCTCAAGCCTTCAGTTGTCTATACAGCATTCATTGGAACTCAAGCGGAAATACCCAGCCAATGCCCCACAGACCATAGTTCAAATTCTAACATTTCTTGTCTGCTTGCGCTCGAAATGTTGCCTTTTAGGCTCATTGAGATGGAAGCTTTCTGCAACCTGATGGCGGCGGCCATCCCAAGGTACTCAGTCCCCTGTTATCACCATTTCTCCTAGTGTCCCGTACCGGCATTACACCAGCATGTGTCCCACAACTTAACCTGGGGCCTCAACAGTGCTGTTACTGGGAATGTCCACCTAACCATGGACACATGGACAAGTGCTTGTGGGCAGAGATGGTACATCTAACTGATGGCACACTGGGTTAACATAGTGGAAGCCGGGACCCAGTTGGACCTTGGGATGAAACACATCCTACCCACGCCAAAGATTTCGGGCCTTACATCAATCATGGTTGCCCCCACAGTCTATAGCTCTTGCACCTCCTCCTCTTCAGCTTCAATCTCTGAAATGAATGCGTCAGTCAGAAGCTGGAAACACTACAGCACTTCCACCAGCAACAGGCTGTGCTGAAGCTAACCTGCTTAAATGACAAACCACAAACAGCTGAAGAGTTGTGGACAGCAATGAAAGAGCTTTCCAGGAAAGTTCTAACGCTCAAGGTCATTTGAGGACATCCAGCAGAGGGTGCATCACCGCGACTGAAGGTAACTATAGGTCATTGACCTACATTACCTTCATTCCCCGGGGTTTTACAGGCACGAGCACAGCTGCATTATAGCAGAGCTCCTGCCTGTAAAATATTTTAACCCCTTCAGATGGATTTACATCGTGGAACGTTACAGATCAACGGAAGGTATGTATATTGTTGGTTTATTTTTTTTAATTTGTACAGGTCGTGGGTCTTCAGGTGGATTGAGAGAGCACTAAAATATTAAAACAACCTGTGTGTTTATTTCATTAAAATACTTTTTTAATAATGTGTGTGTTTTTTTTAACCCTTTCATACAATTGGATTAATAATGGATAGGTGTCAGAAGTGATGCCTCTCCATTATTAATCTGGCTTAATATCACCTTATAATAGCAAGGTGACATTAACCCTTCATTACCCCATATCCCACCACTACACAGGAGTGGGAAGAGAGTGGCCAAGTGCCAGAATAGGCACATCTTCCAGATGTGCCTTTTCTGGGGTGGCTGGGGGCAGATGTTTTTAGCCAGGGGGGCCAATAACCGTGGACCTTCTCCAGGCTATTAATATCTGCCCTCAGTCACTGGCTTTACCACTCTGGTGGAGAAAATTGCGCGGGAGCCCATGCCAATTTTTTGCGCAATTTAACCCTTAAATTTAATAGCTAGAGCGCCAAAATTTTGCACATACACACTACTAACATTAGTAGTGTGTAATATGCAAAAAAAAGGGGGATATGACATGGTTTACTGTATGTAAACCATGTCTCATATCATGTCGGGTTAAGGCAGGAGAAATGAAAAGCCGGTCAATTGAATTACCGGCTTTTCTGCTATATCGCGCTGAAGTAAATATAAAAAAAAATTCCCATTGACTTGCATTGGGTTTCGTGTTTCGGCCGATCCCCGACCCCGACTTTTCAATAAGATCGGCCGATTTCACTCGACCCGACTTTTGAGAAAGTCGGATTTCGCGAAACCCGACTCGACCTCAAAAAATGAAAAGTCGCTCAACCCTAGTCATGACCATCTCCTGATGCATTTATTTTCTGCCGGATTCATAATAGATTAAAAGCATTCAGTTGTGGAAGGTCTTGGATTCTAGCCTCCTGTGTATCGGAGGCTTATTCCCTTAAATAATTTAAATGTACCAGGCAAAACCCCTTTATTTCTGGATGCCACAACGGCATCATTTCCTCTCACTGAATCGCATTACTTGCAGCTGTGATGACATGCATGCGCCATCACAACACATCACTTGCGACGCGTTTACACGCGTTTACATGCGTTTTTGCATGCATTTGCGTTTTTTTGCACATTTCACAAAAAAATTCAAGGAGCCAAAAAAAGATAATCTGACACCACCAATGGAAATAGAGAGGGCCTATATGATGGACTCTCTATATATTGACCCTAGGGGTACAGAAATTTTAACAGCTTGCTACTGTTTCCTGTGTCATGATGGATCTTTCCATGGAGAGCTTTTATTTCAACCTGGATTTCAGCTTCAAAATTTTTCTGGCCTATGCTTTTGCTTGGGAGCAAGACCGAAACCGCCAACGATGGAGAAGGAGACAACGTAGGCGTTTTTGGAGGCACCCCATCATTGAAGTGCGTGAGAGCCGTGGAGCCTATCACACGCTCTATGCGGAGCTGAATGCCAACCCGGAGAAATTCCAGGATTACATGAGAATGTCGCAAGAATCGTTTCGGGATTTGCTGTCTCGTGTCCAAGGAGCCATACGGCGACAGGACACATGGCTCCGTAGAGCGATTCCACCCGAGGAACGTCTGCTAGTGACATTAAGGTACGTTCAAAATCTAAACCAATGACAGTCCAAATTTTGGTTATGACATGTATTTTATGTGTTTTTTTCTTTTTGTTATTTTTAAACACAACATAAAAAGAGTAGATTTTAATGTTGTTTTTTTTTGTTTCTTTTTCTTCTAGATTTCTTGCCACAGGAGAGAGTTTATCTTCCCTCCATTTCCAATACCGCCTTGGAATATCAACCCTGTCCGGAATAGTTGTGGACACCTGTCATGCGTTATGGAATGTACTCCGTGAGGAGTTTATACCAGTACCCACCGTGGACATGTGGCGTGAAATTTCCGATAAATTTTTGAATGTGTGTGATTTCCCCAACTGTTTAGGGGCAGTGGATGGAAAGCACATCCGCATTATCAAACCTGCCAGAACCGGATCGGAGTTTTTTAACTACAAAAATATTTTTCTGTAGTGCTCATGGCAATAGAGGATGCGGAGTGTTGCTTCATCGCCGTGGACATTGGAGCTTTTGGCCGTGGCAATGATTCCAAGACTTTCCAGAGCTCGGATATGGGCCGTCGGGTGTATGGCAACAATTTTAATTTTCCCCCTCCACAGCCTCTCCCCAACACTCAAGGCCCACCGCTGCCATTTGTTATGGTTGGGGATGAGGTCTTCCAGATGTGTGAAAATCTCCTGAAGCCATATTCTAGTCGGGACTTGGACCACACTAGAAGGATCTTCAACTACAGACTCAACAGGGCCCGAAGAACAGTAGAGTGCACCTTTGGCATTCTGGTTGCTAAATGGCGCATTCTTGCAACAGCCATAAATCTAAAAGTGGAAACAGTGGACGAGGTGGTCAAAGCCTGTGTGGTTCTCCACAATTACCTAATTGCTAAGGAGCGACCCCACATTGAACTTGATGAACCAGTTGCACACCCACTGCCTGATTTTCAGCATCACCCGATGCGGTCAACTGCAGCCATTGGTCTTAGGCGGGATCAATTTGCGCCCTATTTTGTTTCTGATATTGGACGGGTGCCATGGCAGGACAATGTTGTGTAAATAGTTAAGTAAATAAGGCAGCACACTGCAGCGCTAAAACATGCAAACTTGAAAACACGAAATTTCCCCTCCACAGAGAGAGAGAATTTTAGTCTAAGAAGAGGTTTCACATGTACCCATTCAGATGGAGACGTTTATTCTCAGCGAGGTAGGTCAAGCGTAGGACCTGGTATAAGAGAGATGCCGTAAAGAGGCTACCAGGTACACATAAAATTGGCCATTTTTATGCGCTAAAAGCTCTCATTTTTCATATTTCTAGTGCAGTAATGCAGTTCAAATTTCGTGTTTTCAAGTTTGCATGTTTTAGCGCTGCAGTGTGCTGCCTTATTTACTTAACTATATACGAGTTGGCGACTCTGGGTTCAGCACCTGTTCACACTTAGTCTATGTTTGGATGTGCAGGTCAGGTTTTTGAAATGTTGTGTAAATGTCCTGTTGTATCTTTATCTTTACCAATTATTATATACTGATAAAAATATTTAAAATTAATAAACTTGAGTGTTGGTTGTGTTGACCGTGTCTCCTACCTTTTTCCTATCTAAACAAAGGTTTACCAAAGACGGTCAGATATGTATGTATATCATATTTTGTAATCCAAAACCAGGAGTGGGTGATAGATGATGAGGTAATAGTTATTATTTTATTATCATAATTGACCTCTTATATTGTTGCACTCCCTATTTTGGTTTACAAATAATGATATAAAACACTGACCGCATACTTCTAATAATGGCAACCATGTTGATTTATTGGTAACCATGTTGATTTATTGGTAATCTTGTTGACGTCATTGCGTCAAGCTGAGACAATCACTGTCACGCTATCTATACCCATCAAGTCAAGTGTCAGAAATAATGAATTCATGATAAACATATACATGCACATGAATTCACAATTTCTTACACCTGGCCAGGTGAGCATAGATATGTAGCGTGTGACAACCATTGTCACCTCATTTGTTAGGTATAAAGAAGAGAATATAGTGAATATACAAAGCAGTTATCAACTCAATAGGTCAGGTGTCTTAACTTATGAGTGTTTGGACACCTGACCTGTTCAGTAGAGTACTAAACTTGATTTCCACCATTTTCTCTTTGTACTGTCACACTTAGTGTTGAGCATTCCGATACCACAAGTATCGGGTATCGGCCGATACTTGCGGTATCGGAATTCCGATACCGAGATCCGATATTTTTGTGATATCGGGTATCGGTATCGGAAGTGTAAAATAAAGAATTAAAATAAAAAATATTGTTATATTCACCTCTCCGGCGGCCCCTGGACATCAGCGGGAGGATCCGGCGTCCGGCACGGCTTCTTTCTTCAAAATGCGCGCCTTTAGGACCTGTGGTATGACGTCCCGGCTTCTGATTGGTCGCGTGCCGCCCATGTGACCGCCACGCGACCAATCAGAAGCCGCGATGTCATTCCTCAGCTAAAGTCCTAGAATGAGCGCCTTCTAGGACCTGAGGAATGACGTCGCGGCTTCTGATTGGTCGCGTGGCGGTCACATGGGCGGCACGCGACCAATCAGAAGCCGGGACGTCATTCCACAGGTCCTAAAGGCGCGCATTTTGAAGAAAGAAGCCGTGCCGGACGCCGGATCCTCCCGCTGATGTCCAGGGGCCGCCGGAGAGGTGAATATAACAATATTTTTTATTTTAATTCTTTATTTTACACTTTAATATGGATCCCAGGGCCTGAAGGAGAGTTTCCTCTCCTTCAGACCCTGGGATCCATGAGGATACATTCCGATACTTGATGTCCCATTGACTTGTATTGGTATCGGATATCGGTATCGGCGATATCCGATATTTTTCGGGTATCGGCCGATACTATCCGATACCGATACTTTCAAGTATCGGACGGTATCGCTCAACACTAGTCACACTAGGTAAAAAAAAAGAGTATGAAAATAACTGTTATATTTTTTGGACCAACTCATATCTGTATACTAAAGACACACATATAGATGTAGTCTTGTACTTTTAAACTACTGGAGATATGTTTTGGCCCAAAGAATAAGTGTGTGGCGAAGTTTTTTGGTGTGTATTGACGGCGGCGATAGACACAATAAACCAAACATAATTGTGGCAAATTAACATTTTTTTATTTAGTTAACAAACAAATTTAAAAACTTATTTTTTGGTACCGCGACGGGTTGTACCGCGATGGCTTGGGGTAGAGTGACGTAAACGGGGGGTTTTAAGAACTGAAGCCTGGCTCACCATGGAGGAGGCAGAGGTGGCAGGAGAAGGGGCAATGAAACTGCAAGGGTCTGGAAGTTCGGGGATGGGGCTTAACACATGAGCGGCTTGAGACGCACTGGAAGGGTGAGACAAAACTGACAATACAGACACATCGGTAGGTGATGGGGGAGGAATACTAAAAGTTTTTTGTTTTTTATGGGTTTTCTGAGTTTTCTTTTGTGTTTTCCTGGTAGGGGGACGTCTTGGTGGGCTAATATGTTGTTGCGTGGTGGCGGGAGACATGTCAGGGTCCGGCTCTACTATCTCACAGTCCATTTCGATTGTGGATCGCTCGGCCAAGCCAGAGTCCAACTGCATTGTAGTGGGGGGGAAACATAAAGCCCTGCCAGGGTCCTGGTGCATCGCTGGGGGGGAACATAAACCCCTCCCAGGGTCCTGCTGCATTGCTGGAGGGGGGGAACATAATGCCCTCCCAGGGTCCTGCTGCAATGCTGGTGGGGGGGAACATAAAACCCTCCCAGGTTCCTGCTGCATTGCTGGTGGGGGGGAACATAAAGCCCTGCCATGGTCCTGCTGCATCCGGGTGGGTCCTGCCCGGAAAGCCATGCCTGGGTCCTACTGCATCGGGGGGGGGGGGGGGGGCGTTCCGATATGCCATGCCTGGGTCCTGCTGCATCGGGGTGGGTCCTGCCCGGAAAGCCATGCCTGGGTCCTGCTGCATCGGGGGGGGGCCGGTCTGATACGCCATGCCTGGGTCCTGCTGCATCGGGGGGTGTCCTGCCCGGAAAGCCATGCCTCGGTCCTGTTGCATCTGGGGGGGGCCAGTCCGATACGCCATGCCTGGGTCCTGCTGCATCGTGGTGTCAGTGGAGGAGGTCCAAGCCGAAGCAGTGGTTGTCACGGTGGTGGCGGTGGGATGTCCAACAGCACCCGTCATCGTGTTGGCGCTGTAGTGGAGTACACCTGTGGATGGAATAGAGGTGGCCGTGCAGTGGTATGCAGCAGAGGTAGGAATGGAGGTTAATCGTGATAGTGACGGCACAGTTGGATATGCCGCCACTGTCTGCTGTACATTGCGACTCTGCTGCATAGCCTGCACAAAAGCAACATTGCAGGCCTGCATCACACTGAGCTGGAGATCAGGGCTAAGGTGTTCCAACATGCCCTGCTCTATTTGATTAAAAAAATGATGAGCTGGCCTCTGGAGGTCGGCTTTAACTTGATCAAGGCTTTTGGTGACATCCTGGATCCGGCAATTTAAGAGGTTGTGAGACACATCCATTCTGTCACCTAAAGTCTTGATTGCTTCGTGTAAAACCGAGCTCAAGTGCAAAAACTCGGGCATCAGTGACCTATCCGAAGCCCTCTGTCGCTGCTGGGATGAGCCCGCCAAAAAGGGTGCAGTGAAAGAGGACTGCGAAAGGGGAATACCTGATGGGCCAGCTCCCTGGTCTCCAGTGAGTGTGGAAGGCCCACCTGCTGCTGCGCTGCTGGATGGCTGGGACGGGTCCGTGGCTGTCGGCTGAAGGACCGCTCCAAAACCTGGGGCAACAGACGTGCTGTGTGTGCTGTGAAAAAAGGAAACAGAAAATTAATACCAAAATATAACAAGACGGTACATCCTGTGGAATTTGAAATTGCATATTATGTCAATGCAATATAACCAGAAGCATGTGAGAAATACTTACGTTCTCATGAGAAGGACTGGTCTTAAAAAGGACAGCACACGATGGTACTTGAACAGCCGGTGCCTTGCTCCGGAACCACTTGCAGCACGATTCTCTGTGCGCACGTCCTTGTTGAAGCGGTCCTTCATGGAACGCCAACGTGTTCATATTTTCTCCACTGTGAAATAAAAATAAAATATAATGGTCAGAAAATGGACTTTTGGCCGTGCAAAGACAACTGTGTGTGATGAAAGAAACTCCGAAAAGTTTCTTTCATCACACACAGTCACGAGAGCACGGCCAAGGTCTGCTGTTTCACACTGCAGTGCAATACTTACCAAATGCATTACGGACCCATGGTGGGGCATTCTCCCAGCCATCCCACAACGCTTGTGCCACCTCACTCCATAAGCGGCGTAGTGTGCTGTTTATTGAATGCTGTGGATCCCGGCTGTCCCACAACGGAACTCGCTCCTAGACAAGGGTTATCAGGAGGTCGTTATCTATACGGTCATCGTCCTGTTGTGAAACCTAAAATTAAAAGAAAATCATTTAAGTTTGCTCAATCACATTAGGAAAAAAAATTAACAGATGATGAGAAATGGCATGAATATGAAAGTCAACTTAGAAAAGGATTCGAGAAGAAAAATTAAAAGAAATACAAGGGTAAAGAAAGGAAGATTCAAGAATATTACAATGAGGACAGTCTGCCTTGTATACATACCCGCTGCCGTCTTCCCACCGGACCTTGACTCCGCTGCTCCGTCCCTCTCTGTCCCTCAGTAGAAGTGCTCTAAAAAAATAGAAAAATCAAATTGTCACATGTGTCAATGTGACAGTGAATACTTACCAAGCTGACGGGCCAAAAAACTCACCTCACTCACATGATCCACTTCCGACTGGCGTGGCTCAAACTCCTCATCAGATGAAGACTCCGCAGAAGACATTCTGATGCATGTTGAAAGAAAAAAATGGAAGAAATTAGGACATGTAGATTCAAAAAATTGAAAATAAAGGCATTGGCTAGGATATACTCACATTGCTCTGGGTCTTGTCCACCAAAATGCATCTTCTTGGGAGTCTGATGAGAAGTGTCCAGAAACTTCCCCCAACCTCCCTTTTATCACCCTGCTGCTAGGGGGTAGCTTATCAGTGTCTAGACCACCTTATCTAAATTGAAACGCATGCATTTAAAAACGCATGCAAACGCATGCACAAAAAAACGCATGTGTTTCCATTGACACCAATGTATTTTTTGGCCAAAAAAAACCGCATGTAAACGCATGCTCTTTTAAGCGTCAAAAAAACGCCTCTCAAAAATACTACATGTTGCATTTCTGCAAATAATCGCATGCAGCAAAAAAAACGCATGCGTTTCAAAACGCGACCAAACGCGTACAAAAAAACGCATGCATTTTTAATGTTAAATATAGGAAAAAAAACGCATGCGTTTTTTGGTACAAAAAACGCTGCAGACAAAAACGCAAGTGTGAAACCACCCTAAGACGTTTGATATGCTACTAGGAGCTACTACATTTCTAAGATTTTGACTATGCCTATAGATAATCCTTGGTTTAGTGGGTAAGCTCATAATAAACCAAAATTTATTCATCAATCTTTGGAGCATCTGCCGGGACTGGCTAAAGGTTGTTACAAGACTCAAATGTTTAAAAACATCATCCCGGGGGGCGTGTCCTGGCCATGATGGAGGAAGGCTGCTAATCCCTGAGCTCCTGCTTCCCTGGCCGAATAAAGCCCTGCAACAGCCCAGAAGCTGACTTTACCGGAGCCTATGCCTGCTAAACGGAAGTCTGCATGCCCCACCACCCCTTCTGGACCCCCTGTGGAGTTCTCTGCGAGTATGTCTCGCTTTTTAAGAAGCTCTGGGAAGGGGCCTTGGAGCTGCACTGATCCTAAGATGGCTGATCCCTCCCCCAAGCCCTGCAGCACTGCACATGAGTCAAAAAACAAACAGAGAGAGAAGGAGACACCACAGGCCTGCACGGAGGTTTCCAGAGCATCTCATTAGACTGTTTACTCAGGAGAGGCCCCCCTGCAGGGGGTCTCAGATGAAGGTACTGGAGGGGAGAGGGAGGATGGTGGGGGCTCGGATCATGAGACTGTACAAACAGAGGGAGAAGCTTTGAGGTCCTGGACACAGAGAGCTGAGCTCTACCCCACCCAAACTGAGAGGCCTGTGCTGCAGGAGATTCAGCTGCCTCCTAGCCTGTCACCTCTGCCACTTACACCTACAGAGGGGGTGCTTCAACAACTCTCTATTCAGAAACCGGGCTGTGGAGCAGGTTATCTCCCCCCTCTACTAAACCACCCCACAGAAGCCACAGGGGGTGAGCGACGAGTGGAGCTGACCATCAGTGGAGGCCCCAGTGGTTCCCCTATTCTACCAAATATGCGGCCACAAGATAGCCCTGACCCAGACTTGTGGAAGCTTTTAAGGCCCGTATTAGCAACGTTCCAACTAAAGAGGAACTTGAGGGCTTTATCTCCAGGGTGGAGAACTCCTTTAAAGCTGAAACAATGGCCCTGAGAGGGGATGTCTCAGCTCTGGCGGGCAGAGTCACATTTACTGACACTACTGTGGAAAATCTCTCCAGCAAGATCCTAGCCCTTGACAATAAACTGTCAGCCCAGATGTCCACCTTTGAGAGCTTTCTAGACCATATGGAGGACTTGGAGAATCGGGAGAGAAGGCAAAATCTGAGAGTGAGGGGTCTACCGGAATCAGTCCAAGCCTGTGACTTAACTGCGACTCTTCAAGCTTTGTTCAATTCCGTTAGGAATACTGCCCCAGAGTTGGGTATTGAATTTGACAGAGCTCATAGGTCGCTGGGTCCTCCCCCTGAGGATGGAGGTCTGCCTAGAGACGTGATTTGTCGTTTTCATAGGTACCAAGTGAAGGAAGAAATCCTCAACTGTTCCAGAAAGACCCAGGAGATCCGATTCCAAGATTACCAATTACAGTTCCTCTCGGATCTGTCACGGAGAACCCTCCAAAAGAGGAGAGCTCTGCGACCTCTACTTAACCTCCTTTGCCAGAGCCAGATCCCCTATTCTTGGGGATATCTGTTCCGCCTTCAGGTTCGGCGGGGAACCCAGATCGTTTCATTAGCTCACCCCAGGGAGCATCGTTCATTTCTCTCCCTTCTGAACCTCGAGGATCCGGGCCTATAATTCCCTGACTGGCCTTATCCCGTTGGTCAGGATATGGGCCCTATGCCACAGCGCCGAAAGAGGGCGCATCACAACCATGAAAGAGGCCGCACCAGATCTCGTCGTAGAGGACAGAACTGTAATGATGTATCTGAAGACGGCTGATATGCAAGCATCCAGTATTTTTGGTTCAGTCGGTTGTGGACCCTTAGGTCTTTGGTCTAGCTTTAGGCAGTAATGGCCGTGTTGATATATGCTTTGCTCTTCTCCTTTGATCATTTTCCCTTCCCTCTCCACTATTCCAGTCTCTTCCTTCCCCCTTCATATTCTTCCCCCTCCCTCTCCTCTCCTTTGATTACCCCTTCCCCCCCCCCTTTTTTTCTTCTCCCTTTTCCTCCCCCTCTGGTGGTTCGGTTGTACTGGGTAATTTTGTGTATTTTCTTTGTCTCAGGGAAGTTCGCCGGGGAACATAGTGTGTTATACAGATATATTGTTTATCGAATCCGTCGGTATACAATTTATTTTGTTATATATTGTTTTGACTTTCTTCCTTTCTTCAGTGGAAAGGACACGACCCATTAAGGGGTTATACGGTTGGTCCAAACCGTGATATTCGTGAAACGACTATACCCCATATCTTAAGTAAGAGTTTTTAATTTTCAGCTCCCCCAGGGGTACAATTTACTGCTACATAACCTTTTCTTCTTCTATATTTGCCTACTCTTTTTCTTTTCCTTTTCTTCTAATTTGCTGCGTCTTGTTTTCTGCTCTTATCTCTCAGGTGACAGGATAGCCCCCTTTTTGGGGCCTAACGGTTGGGTACTCGACGTTCTATTGAAAAATGGGTTCCTTAAAATTTGGTTCCCTAAATGTACGGGGATTCAATACTCCCCAAAAACGAAGTCACGTACTTTCAGATATGCACAAGCTAGGGGTTCAGATTAGGGTTGAGCGAAACGGGTCGAACATTTTCAAAAGTCGCCGACTTTTGACAAAGTCGGGTTTCATGAAACCCGATCCGACCCCTGTGCGGGGTTGGCCATGCGGTATGCGACTTTCGCGCCAAAGTCGCGTTTCAATGACGCGAAAAGCGCCATTTCTCAGCCAATGAAGGTAAACGCAGAGTGTGGGCAGCGTGATGACATAGGTCCTGGTCCCCACCATCTTTGAGAAGGGCATTGCAGTGATTGGCTTGCTGTCCGCGGCGTCACAGGGGCTATAAAGGGGCGTTCCCGCCGACCGCCATGTTACTGCTGCTGATCTGAGCCTAGGGAGAGGTTGCTGCCGCTTCGTCAGAAGCAGGGATAGCGTTAGGCAGGGTCCATTAACCACCAAACCGCTTGTGCTGTAGCGATTTCCACTGCCCAACACCACCTTCGGTGTGCAGGGACAGTGGAAGCTACATTTTTTTTTTTTTTCCCTCAGCGCTGTAGCTCATTGGGCTGCCCTAGAAGGCTCCCTGATAGCTGCATTGCTGTGTGTACGCCGCTGTGCAAACCAACTGCTTTTTTCAAAGCACAAATCCTCTTGTTCCTTCCTTTCTGCACAGCTATCTTGTTTGTTTGTCCACACTTTTTATTTAATTTGTGCATCAGTCCACTCCTTATTGCTGCCTGCCATACCTGGCTGAGATTACTGCAGGGAGATAGTAATTGAAGGACAGTTCCTTTTTTTTTTTTTTTTTTGTGGGAGATTAAGATTGGCATTTCTGCTAGAGTGCCATCCCTGTCTGTGTCATCTCTCACTCAGTGGGCCATAGAAAGCCTATTTATTTTTTTGCTTGATTTGGGTTCTAAAATCTACCTGAAAAAATCACTACATCAATCAGTGGGAGAAAAATATTGGCCTCAGGGCTTGTGTGCCACTCCTTACTCCTGTGTGTGCCATCTCTCAGTGGGCCATAGAAAGCCTATTTATTTTTTTGCTTGATTTGGGTTCCAAAATCTACCTGAAAAAATCAATAAATCAATCAGTGGGAGATTAATATTGGCCTTTGGGCTTGTGTGCCAGTCCTAAGCGTGCCATCTCTCTCTCTCAGATAGTGGGCCATGGAAAGCCTATTTATTATTTTTTTTATTGGGTTTACAAATTTTCCCTGGAAAAAAAAAAAAAGTGGGAGATTAATATTGGCCTCTGGGCTTGTGTGCCAGTCCTGAGCGTGCCATCTCTCTCACAAATAGTGGGCCATAGAAAGCCTATTTATTTTTTTGGTTGATTTGGGTTCTAAATTCTACCTGAAAAAATCAATAAATCAATCAGTGGGAGATAAATATTGGCCTCTGGGCTTGTGTGCCACTCCTGACTCCGGTGTGCGTCCTCTCTCACTCAGTGGGCCCTAGAAAGCCTATTTTTTGTTTTATTTGTTTTCTAAATTCTCCCTGAAAAAATCATTTTATTTTATTTGGTTTCTAAATTATTCCTGAAAAAAATCTTTTTTTTTGTATTTTTTTTTTCTAAAGTCTCCCTGAAAAAAAAAAAAAAACAAATCAGTGGGAGAATAATATTGCCCTTTCTGCTTGTGTGCCAGTCTTGACTCCTGGGTGTGCCATCTCTCTCTCTCCAATTGTGGGCCATAGAAAGCCTATTAATTTTTTTGCTTGATTTGGGTTCCAAAATCTACCTGAAAAAATCACTAAATCAATCAGTGGGAGATAAATATTGGCCTCTGGGCTTGTGTGCCACTCCTGACTCCTGTGTGCGTCCTCTCTCACTCAGTGGGCCCCACAAAGCCTATTTTTTGTTTTATTTGTTTTCTAAATTCTCCCTGAAAAAATCATTTTATTTTATTTGGTTTCTAAATTATTCCTGAAAAAAATCATTTTTTTTGTATTTTTTTTTCTAAAGTCTCCCTGAAAAAAAACAAAAAAAACAAATCAGTGGGAGAATAATATTGCCCTTTCTGCTTGTGTGCCAGTCTTGACTCCTGGGTGTGCCATCTCTCTCTCTCCAATTGTGGGCCATAGAAAGCCTATTAATTTTTTTGCTTGATTTGGGTTCCAAAATCTACCTGAAAAAATCACTAATTCAATCAGTGGGAGATAAATATTGGCCTCTGGGCTTGTGTGCCACTCCTGACTCCTGTGTGCGTCCTCTCTCACTCAGTGGGCCCTACAAAGCCTATTTTTTTTTCATTTGTTTTCTAAATTCTCCCTGAAACAATCATTTTATTTTATTTTGTTTCTAAATTCTTCCTGAAAAATTCATTTTTTTTTTTTTCTAAAGTCTCCCTGAAAAAAAAAAAAAAAAATCAAATCAGTGGGAGATTAATATTGCCCTTTCTGCTTGTGTGCCAGTCTTGACTCCTGGGTGTGCCATCTCTCTCTCTCCAATAGTGGGCCATAGAAAGCCTATTTATTTTTTTGCTTGATTTGGGTTCCAAAATCTACCTGAAAAAATCAATAAATCAATCAGTGGGAGATTAATATTGGCCTTTGGGCTTGTGTGCCAGTCCTAAGCGTGCCATCTCTCTCTCTCAGATGGTGGGCCATAGAAAGCCTATTTATAATTTTTTTTATTGGGTTTATAAATTTTCCCTGGAAAAAAAAAAAAAAAGTGGGAGATTAATATTGGCCTCTGGGCTTGTGTGCCAGTCCTGAGCGTGCCATCTCTCTCACAAATAGTGGGCCATAGAAAGCCTATTTATTTTTTTGGTTGATTTGGGTTCTAAATTCTACCTGAAAAAATCAATAAATCAATCAGTGGGAGATTAATATTGGCCTCTGGGCTTGTGTGCCAGTCCTGAGCGTGCCATCTCTCTCACAAATAGTGGGCCATAGAAAGCCTATTTATTTTTTTGGTTGATTTGGGTTCTAAATTCTACCTGAAAAAATCAATAAATCAATCAGTGGGAGATAAATATTGGCCTCTGGGCTTGTGTGCCACTCCTGACTCCTGTGTGCGTCCTCTCTCACTCAGTGGGCCCTAGAAAGCCTATTTTTTGTTTTATTTGTTTTCTAAATTCTCCCAGAAAAAATCATTTTATTTTATTTGGTTTCTAAATTATTCCTGAAAAAATCATTTTTTTTTTTTTTTTCTAAAGTCTCCCTGAAAAAAAAAAAAACATCAAATCAGTGGGAGATTAATATTGCCCTTTCTGCTTGTGTGCCAGTCTTGACTCCTGGGTGTGCCATCTCTCTCTCTCCAATTGTGGGCCATAGAAAGCCTATTAATTTTTTTGCTTGATTTGGGTTCCAAAATCTACCTGAAAAAAATCACTAAATCAATCAGTGGGAGATAAATATTGGCCTCTGGGCTTGTGTGCCACTCCTGACTCCTGTGTGCGTCCTCTCTCACTCACTGGGCCCTAGAAAGGCTATTTTATGTTTTATTTGTTTTCTAAATTCTCCCTGAAAAAATCATTTCATTTTATTTGGTTTATAAATTCTTCCTTAAAAAATCATTTTTTTTTTTTTTTCTAAAGTCTCCTTTTTAAAAAAAAAAACACAAATCAGTTGGAGATTAATATTTACATTTGCGTTTCAGTGACAGTCCTGCGTGTGTGGCATCTCTCTCATTTGTTGCCACCAACAACAGAGTGTGTAACATTGTGCCTGATTTTCGTTGTGGTCTCACCCACCTGTAAAGGGGTAGCTAAATCATACTGAAGTTATAGCTCACCGTGTAAGTTGTGTGACAGCAACAAATACCGTTAGTTTGGTAACGTTTTTAAAACAATGAGGAAGTCTGGTGGAAGAGGTCGTGGCCGGGGGCGTTCATTGTCAGCTGGTAATAAGGGTAGTGGTAGTGGTGGAGCATTAGGTGGTCGTGGGAAAAAAAATATTGCACCTAAGTCTGGAGCTGTGGAGCCAGGTTCGTCGTCTGGCTACACAAGGCCTCGAACGCTCCCTTTTCTGGGAGTAGGAAAACCGCTTTTAAAGCCGGAGCAGCAAGAGCAAGTTTTGGCTTATCTTGCTGACTCAGCCTCTAGCTCTTTTGCCTCCTCTCGTGAAACTGGTAAAAGTAAAAGCAGCGCGTCGTTAGTGGATGTTCACGGTCAGGGACAAGTCGCTTCCTTGTCCTCTTCAGCAAAAACAACAACAGAGAAGAATGCAGCAGGCGACACAACGGGTTACTCCATGGAGCTCTTTACACATACCGTCCCTGGCTTAGAAAGTGAAGCAGTTAACAGTCCATGCCCATTACAAGTTGAATCTGACATGGAGTGCACTGATGCACAGCCACAGCCAGACTACTATGCTGGTCCTTTGACTCAGACCACAACATTGCCCTCGCAGGGTGCTGATCAAGAATCAGACCCTGATGAGACTATGTTGCCCCATCACGAACGCTATACCACCGACCGACAAGGTGACACAGACGAAGTTGCACACGAGCTACAAGAAGAGGTAATAGATGACCCAGTTCTTGACCCCGATTGGCAGCCATTGGGGGAACAGGGTGCAGGCGGCAGCAGTTCTGAAGCGGAGGAGGAGGGGCCGCAGCAGGCATCAACATCGCAACAGGTTCCATCTGCTGGGCCCGTATCTTGCCCAAAACGCGTGGCAAAGTCAAAACCTGTTGGAGGACAGCGTGGCCATCCGGTTAAAGCTCAGTCTGCAATGCCTGAAAAGGTATCCGATGCTAGAAAGAGTGCAGTCTGGCATTTTTTTAAACAACATCCAATTGATCAGCGCAAAGTCATCTGTCAAAAATGTTCAACTACCTTAAGCAGAGGGCAGAATCTGAAAAGTCTCAATACAAGTTGCATGCATAGACATTTAACCACCATGCATTTGCAAGCTTGGACTAACTACCAAACGTCCCTTAAGGTTGTAGCACCCTCGGCCAATGAAGCTACTCATCAACGCAACATCCCTTCCGGCAGTGTAGGGCCACCATTTTCTGCACCACCTGCAGTATCTGTGCAGGTTTCTTTGCCAGGCCAAAGAAGTCAGGGTCAGGGAATCACCAGTTTCATAGTAGGAAACACTGCATCTAGGGCACCGGCGGCAACAATACCATCTCCCACTGTCTCTCAGTCTGCCATGTCCACCGGCACCCCCGCTAGTTCCACGATCTCCAGCTCTCCAGTCTAGCTCACCCTACATGAGACTATGGTTAGAAAAAGGAAGTACTTAGCCTCGCATCCGCGTACACAGGGTTTGAACGCCCACATAGCTAGACTAATCTCGTTAGAGATGATGCCCTACCGGTTAGTTGAAAGCGAAGCTTTCAAAGCCCTGATGGACTACGCTGTACCACGCTACGAGCTACCCAGTCGACACTTTTTTTCCAGAAAAGCCATCCCAGCCCTCCACCAGCATGTTAAAGAGCGCATCGTCCATGCACTCAGGCAATCTGTGAGCACAAAGGTGCACCTGACAACAGATGCATGGACCAGTAGGCATGGCCAGGGACGTTACGTGTCCATCACGGCACACTGGGTAAATGTGGTGGATGCAGGGTCCACAGGGGACAGCAAGTTTGGGACAGTTCTGCCTAGCCCACGGTCTAGGAAACAGTTGGCTGTAGCCATTCGCACCCCCTCCTCCTCCTCCTCGTCCTCCTGCAGAAGCGAGACCTCGTCCACAGACCGCAGTCGCACAACCACTCCATCCGCAGCTGCCACTGTTGCACACCAGGTCTCCCATTATGGGGCAGCTACTGGCAAACGTCAGCAGGCTGTATTGGCTATGAAGTGTTTTGGCGACAACAGACACACCGCTGAAGTTCTGTCCGAGTTCTTGCAGAAAGAAACGCAGTCGTGCCTGGGCACTGTAGATCTTGAGGCAGGCAAGGTAGTGAGTGATAACGGAAGGAATTTCATGGCTGCCATCTCCATTTCCCAACTGAAACACATTCCTTGCCTGGCTCACACCTTAAACCTGGTGGTGCAGTGCTTCCTGAAAAGTTATCCGGGGTTATCCGACCTGCTCCTCAAAGTGCGTGGACTTTGCTCACATATCCGCCGTTCGCCCGTACACTCCAGCCGTATGCAGACCTATCAGCGTTCTTTGAACCTTCCCCAGCATCGCCTAATCATAGACGTTGCAACAAGGTGGAACTCAACACTGCACATGCTTCAGAGACTGTGTGAACAGAGGCGGGCTGTTATGTTTTTGTGGGAGGATACACATACACGGGCAGGCAGTAGGATGGCAGACATGGAGTTGTCAGGTGTGCAGTGGTCGAAGATTCAAGACATGTGTCAAGTCCTTCAGTGTTTTGAGGAATGCACACGGCTGGTTAGTGCAGACAACGCCATAATAAGCATGAGCATCCCCCTAATGCGTCTGCTGATGCAAAGTTTGACGCACATAAAGGATCAGGCGTCTGCAGCTGAGGAAGAGGAAAGCCTTGATGACAGTCAGCCATTGTCTGGCCAGGGCAGTGTACAGGACGAGGTAGCGGGCGAAGAGGAGGAGGAGGACGAGGAGGATGATGGGGATGATTATATTTTTAATGAGGAAGCTTTTCCGGGGCCAGTGGAAATTGTTGGCGCGGCAAGGCCGGGTTCTGGTTTTTGGAGGGACACAAGTGACGTGGATTTGCCTGAAACTGCCCCTCAACCAAGCACAACCACAGATTTGAGAACTGGAACTTTGGCCCACATGGCGGATTATGCCTTACGTATCCTCAAAAGGAACACACGCATAACAAAAATGATGAACGATGACGATTACTGGTTGGCCTGCCTCCTTGATCCTCGCTATAAAGGCAAATTGCAAAATATAATGCCACATGAGAACTTGGAACTAATATTAGCAACCAAACAATCAACTCTTGTTGACCGTTTGCTTCTGGCATTCCCTGCACACAGCGCCCGTGATCGTTCTAACACGAGCTGCAGGGGCCAGCAGACCAGAGGTGTTAGAGGGGCAGAAATCAGAAGTGTCGTTGGCCAGAGGGGTTTTCTGACCAGGTTGTGGAGTGATTTTGCTATGACCGCAGACAGGACAGGTACTGCAGCATCAATTCAAAGTGACAGGAGACAACATTTGTCCAGTATGGTTACTAACTATTTTTCATCCCTTATCGACGTTCTCCCTCAACCGTCATTCCCATTTGATTACTGGGCATCAAAATTAGACACCTGGCCAGAATTGGCAGAATATGCATTGCAGGAGCTTGCTTGCCCGGCAGCTAGTGTCCTATCAGAAAGAGCATTCAGTGCTGCAGGTTCAATACTAACAGAAAAAAGGACTCATCTGGCTACCCAAAATGTAGATGATCTAACCTTCATTAAAATGAACCACAACTGGATTTCGAAATCTTTTGCCCCACCTTGCCCGGCTGACACCTAGCTTTCCTATGTAAAGGTCTTGCCTGTGGACTATTCTGAACGACTTTTCCAATCTCGTAATTTGCAGCACCTGATTGTCCAGCATCCGACATGTTAACACCTCCCTAAATGGCCAAAGTCCCCACACGGGGCCGTGGTATCGCCACTTGGCGCCAGCACCCGTGAGAGTACTGTTTGTCTGAAGAGGTGGGTGTGCCCGCTTTTGGTCTACGGCACTGCCACTAGGTCCCTCATAGTACAATAAAGTGTCTGGCGGTGGTGGTGCGCACCCAACGTCAGACACACCGTTGTAATATGAGGGGCCCTGGGCCTGTACCGCCGGCCACAAGACAGTCCCCCCCCCCAGGTCAAACAGTGCTCTACCACTTGCAAAATTTTCTCTCACAGCTCCACCAATGTTTAGTCTATGCGCTGACATCCTTCAATGCCTGGCACTGTCAATACCATTGTATTGACATTTTTCTTATGTTAGGGCTTCGAAGCCTGTCTGCAGTCCCTCCTTCCACTAGGCCTCCACTGACCTGTCTACTGCTGCCCGGGTTCCCCTGGAACCAATTTTAAATTGCCTACAGCCAGCCCAATTTATTATGTTAGGGCTTCGAAGCCTGTCTGCGGTCCCTCCTTCCACTAGGCCTCCACTGACCTGTCTACTGCTGCCCGGGTTCCCCTGGAACCAATTTTAAATTGTCTACAGCCAGCCCAATTTATTATGTTAGGGCTTCGAAGCCTGTCTGCGGTCCCTCCTTCCACTAGGCCTTCACTGACCTGTCTACTGCCGCCCGTGTTCCCCTGGAACCAATTGTAAATTGCCTACAGCCAGGCCAATTTATTATGTTAGGGCTTCGAAGCCTGTCTGCGGTCCCTCCTTCCACTAGGCCTCCACTGACCTGTCTACTGCTGCCCATGTACCCCTTGAACCAACATCAGAAAATATAAAAATAAGTATTTTGCTTATAAAAAAGAAAATACTGGAGAGATATCAAATGCAGACATTTTAACATTAAAAACAAACACATACAACAAAAATCTGGTACAGTACTAAAAATGGCCACCAGCTAAAATAACTTTCTCCTGCAAGTAGTTAACTGAAAGTTTTTTTTAATTTAAAACACAGATATGGCATCCACCGAGTGTTGTCCTGTCGCGTCTTCTTTATATTATTGCCAAGAAGATGCAAAACAATGAAAATAATAAAATCATTATTTACCAAAAAAATAGAGTAAGTCAAAACCACATTGCAAATAAACATTCATTACAAATAAAGAAGCAGGGCGCGTCCGAGGGTGAGTATATACCTAATAAGAATATAATCACCCTCGGACGCGCCCTGCTTCTTTCTGACAGCCTTCCTTCCTAAGAATCAGCCCTTCCGTGGTGTAGAGAGAGGGTGTGTTACACTCCAAGGTGTTCCCCAGGTTGCCTTTCCTGAGCTTCGATCTTCATGCTCTCGTTTAGTAGTTGTCGGAAAGTAGGCTGCATTAGGCCTACAAAATGGGTATGGGGTGGAGAGAGATGGTGTGTTACACTCCAAGGTGTTCCCCAGGTTGCCTTGCCATTGCTTCGGTCTTCCGACTCTCGTTTAGTAGTTGTAGAAAACTACACTGCATTAGGCCTACAAAATGGGTATGGGGTGGAGAGAGATGGTGTGTTCCACTCCAAGGTGTTCCCCAGGTTGCCTTGCCATTGCTTCGGTCTTCCGACTCTCGTTTAGTAGTTGTAGAAAACTACACTGCATTAGGCCTACAAAATGGGTATGGGGTGGAGAGAGATGGTGTGTTCCACTCCAAGGTGTTCTCCAGGTTGCCTTTCCTGAGCTTCGATCTTCATGCTCTCGTTTAGTAGTTGTCGGAAAGTAGGCTGCATTAGGCCTACAAAATGGGTATGGGGTGGAGAGAGATGGTGTGTTACACTCCAAGGTGTTCCCCAGGTTGCCTTGCCATTGCTTCGGTCTTCCGACTCTCGTTTAGTAGTTGTAGAAAACTACACTGCATTAGGCCTACAAAATGGGTATCGGGTGGAGAGAGATGGTGTTACACTCCAAGGTGTTCCCCAGGTTGCCTTGCCATTGCTTCTGTCTTCTGACTCTCGTTTAGTAGTTGTAGAAAACTACACTGCATTAGGCCTACAAAATGGGTATTGGGTGGAGAGAGATGGTGTGTTACACTCCAAGGTGTTCCCCAGGTTGCCTTGCCATTGCTTCGGTCTTCCGACTCTCGTTTAGTAGTTGTAGAAAACTACACAGCATTAGGCCTACAAAATGGGTATGGGGTGGAGAGAGATGGTGTGTTACACTCCAAGGTGTTCTCCAGGTTTCCTCGCCATTGCTTCGATCTTCCGACTCTCGTTTAGTAGTTGTAGAAAACTACTCAGCATTAGGCCTACAAAATGGGTATCGGGTGGAGAGAGATGGTGTGTTACACTCCAAGGTGTTCCCCAGGTTGCCTTGCCATTGCTTCGGTCTTCCGACTCTCGTTTAGTAGTTGTAGAAAACTACACAGCATTAGGCCTACAAAATGGGTATGGGGTGGAGAGAGATGGTGTGTTCCACTCCAAGGTGTTCTCCAGGTTGCCTTTCCTGAGCTTCTAGCTTCAGGCTCTCGTTAAATTGTGGTTAAATGGAACAACTGCATTTGGCGTACTAGTTGGTTTGGGGCCTACTAACAGTGTCTGCCGCTCCTTGCTGTTCTCCTGGTTTCCTGTCCTGAAAGTCCGTTTTCAGGCGCTCGTTAAGTAGTTGTTAATGTTAGACTGCATTTGGCTTACTAGTTGGGTTGGGGCCTACTATCGGTGTCTGCCACTCCTTGCTGTTCTCCTCCACTGAACAAAGCTGTGCCGCCTGTTTACTACGGTTGCCAATTTTGAACTGCATTTCGACTACTTACTGATTTGGGCCTACTCTCTGTGTCAGCCTCTCATTCCAGTTGTCCTCCACTGCAATGCCCCCTGGTTATTCCTGTGTTACCAATTTTGAACTGCATTTAGCCCACTTTATTCTTTGGGCCTATATCTGTGTTTCCTCCTCATCCTGCCCATTGCCCAGCCAGTGATAGATGAGTCTGCTGGTACATTGACCCATAACGCAACATTCCCCGTGCACGCTACACAACAACATTGTGACCCTGCTGAAAGTCAGGTTGCTCTTCCCGCATACCATACCACCTTACACGGGGACAAAGAGGAAGGTGCAGATGAAAGTGCAGGTTCCTTCATCAGGTGGGGGGAGGAATACTAGTTGGCGACGTCACTGGCACAGGGCCTCTCATAGTACGCAAAAGTGTTGCTGCCGGTGGGAGGCGCCCCCGCCGTGCAAACACACCGCTGTACTTTGAGGGGCCCTGTGCCAGTGCCAATGCCAACGAGTGGGCCCCCCCTGCTTGCTCAGGATCACAGCACTTGCAAAGTTGAAATACTTACCTCTCCCTGCTCCACTGCCGTGACGTGGTCCAGATTTCCTGGGCCCACTAATTACTTGAACCAGCCCTACCCACCACAACTTTAGCCAAATGACCCCCAATTTCAAATGCCTTCCAATTATTATAAGGTAAATTACGCTTGACAAGCTTCATTAAGAAGAATGGATGGTTTTGACATTAAAATGGGCACTCTAGGTGTTTTCCTGGCCCCCACTCACTGCCGACTATGCTGCCCCATTGACTTGCATTGGGTTTCGTGTTTCGGTCGATCCCGACTTTACGTCATAATCGGCCGATTTCACTCGACCCGACTTTTGAGATAGTCGGGTTTCGCGAAACCGGGCTCGACTCTAAAAAGGTCAAGGTCGCTCAACTCTAGTTCAGATACTTTTTCTTCAAGAAACTCATTTTAGAACTGACCGGATATCAGTTGTCGGGGGTAGACTTTATGATAGATGGTCCCATAGTTCCAACCCCGATTCGAGGACAAAAGGTGTCTCAACAGCCTTTTGTAAGAATTTAAATATCATATTGATAGACATGGTCATAGATGAAGGGGGACGCTATATTTTTATGAAAGTTAAAGTTGCTGAACAGATCCTGACCCTAGTTAACTGGTATCTCCCGAACCGGGAACAGCCTAAGGTCTGCAAGTCTCTATTGTTGAAACTGTCTTCATTTGCGGAGGGCCAGGTTGTGATAGGTGGAGATTTTAACTTTGTCTTTGATCCCAAACTAGATACCTCCTCTGGTCGGGGGGCGGTCCCATCGAGAAAGGTGAGAGCCCTACAAAAATTCTTACTTAAACTACATCTGATAGATGTCTGGAGAATCCTCAATCCTAGAGGTAAGGATTATACTTTCTATTCTACTCCACATAACTCCTACAGCAGAATTGACCTTTTTCTGGTCAGCAGGGGGGTCTTATCTTGGAGGCCTGATGCCAAGATTGGCAATATGGTTCAGTCGGATCATTGCCCTATTTTTCTATCCTTGGAGATACCCGAGCTGGCTATGAAAAAATTCTCATGGGAATTGAATGGCAACCTTTTACGAGACACCACCTGTTTGAGTGATTTGAAGTCTGACATTGCAGCGTTTGCCCATACTCATGCGACAGATCCCACACCTCAGGCAATTAAATGGGAAGCATTGAAGTGCGTCATGAGAGGCACCTTAATCAAACATGGTGCTAGAATCAAAAAACTCCAGACTGAGGAAATAGACACTTTGCTGTCACAAATTCAGACCCTGGAAAGCAGGCATAAGAATTCGAGGTCCTCTGAGACTTTGGTCGAGCTTACTACAAAAAGGCTGGAACTTAAAGGCCTGCTGGATAGACAGTTTATGGGTGACAAGGAAAGAACTAAAGGGTTTTTCTACAAAAGAGCTAATGTTTGTGGGCGCCCTCTAGCACGACTGCTTCATCCCAGATCGGGTCCCACCCTTATCTCATCACTCAAAAATGATAAGGGCCAACTGGTCCATAGTAATGAGGAGATCCTAGAGGTCTTTCAAAAGTTCTATAAATCCCTTTACAACATTAGGGGCAGGTTCGCTGATTTGGATCCCACCACGTTGAAAAATTAAATTAAATCTTATATGAATAGGATCAAGGTCCCGTCCCTTCTTGAGGCGGATTTGGCGGTCCTGGAAAAGGACGTAACCCCTGAGGAGCTGGCAGAAGCTGTTAAATCCACGTCCACCTCTAAATGTCCTGGGCCGGATGGGTTCACTCCCTTATTCTATAAATCCCTTCTATCTGACTTGCTTCCCCAAATGGTCCTCACCTTTAATGCGATTTCTGAGGAGAATAGTTTTACCCCCCAGTCCCTAGAAGCTCATATTTCTGTTCTGCCAAAGCCTAATAAAGATCCCCTGCTGACCGGGAGTTATAGGCCAATCTCCCTGATCAATGTCGATGTAAAATTATTTGCTAAGGTATTGGCTGACAGATCTATTATTGACCTTGATCAGGTGGGCTTTGTCAGAGGCCGGGAGGCGCGGGACAGCATTATCAGGTCTCTTCTCCTTATTGAGAGGACCAAGATGCAAAAGTCCCCTCTTTGTCTTCTGTCGATTGACGCGGAAAAGGCCTTTGATAGAGTCCATTGGGATTTTTTACGGGAGACCCTGACCCATATTGGCTTACAATCCAATTTCCTGGGGAAAATTATGTCATTATATTCAAAACCCTCAGCTCGTGTTGGAGTCAATGGATCTTTGTCCGATCGTTTTTATATCCAGAACGGTACTAGACAAGGCTGCCCGTTGTCGCCCCTTTTATATGTTTTAGTTATTGAACATTTGGCTAGGGCTATCCGAGTTAATGACAGTATCTCAGGGATTCAGGTTGGAAACTCTAACCATAAAACGGCCCTATTTGCCGACGACATCCTCCTCTTCGTCTCTAACCCAGTCGTCTCTTTTCCAGTGCTTATGAAGGAGTTCGAATCCTTCGGGGATTTAAGTAACTTCAAGATTAATTACTCCAAAACTAAGGTCCTAAACATTTCTCTATCTTCTTCCGTGGTGGCTTCCTTGAAGCAGACCTTCCCCTTCAGATGGCAACAGGATCAGATTTCATATCTCGGAGTGATCCTCACCTCGGATCCTCTTTAATTATTTTCTTTGAACCATCAGGTCATTTTGAACAAGGTGGGATCCCTTCTGGAGTCTTACGGCCCATTGAGGCTGTCGTGGCTCGGTAGGATTCAGGTGGTTAAGATGGATATCCTGCCGAGATTTCTTTATATCTTTCAGGCGATTCCCATTTGGCCACATAAATCATTTTTTATTAAAATACAGTCCTTGATTTCCCGTTTTATCTGGAAGGGGAAAACACCGAGGGTGAGTTACAAGGTTTTATCTAGGCCACGCCAGTTTGGTGGGGTTGGTCTACCTAACCTCCGAAACTATTGCAGGGCGGCCATATTAGTTCGCCTCTTGGACTGGAAATATAAAATTAAATTTAAAAAATGGGTAGAGTTGGAACAAGAATGGTCCGATTTGCCTCTTCATTATCTTCAGTGGATCCCAAAGCAATATGCTCTTCAACGGGGGAGATTTTCCTTCCTAACCTCAGAGGCTATGAGGGCATGGCACTGCAGTGGTGTGAAGGGGTCCGCTCCTGCTGGGGCCAGCCTTCTTACACCTATTTTTTGCAACCCAGCATTTCCTCCGGGCATTCACAGGAAAGCCTTCATGGGATGGAAATATGAGGATGACATACGGGTTGGTGATATCTTTCAGCGTGGCGAGAGTCCCACCTTCTGTTCTCTCCAAACCCAATCTCCCTCCACTAAACTTCCATGGTGGGAGTACTTACAGGTCCGGTCCTTCCTGGCCTCTTTGAATTTGCCAAGGGGATCGAACTGTAGACTCTCTCCCTTGGAACTGTTGTTTGCCGGTGGTGACGCCCCGAGCAGGGGAATCTCTTCCCTCTACTCAATTTTTTCAACACCTGTCTCTGACGCAAGGCTCTATTTCCAGTCTGCTTGGGAGAAGGATTTAGGGCGAATTCTGTCGGATGAGGAATGGGAGCGTTGTTTCCTGATGAACCATAAACTCCCGAGTACCAGTGAGGCCTCGGAGAAGGGGTATAAACTGCAATATAGGTGGTACCTCACACCTGACAGGTTGCACAAATTTTCTCCCACAATTTCAAACTGCTGTTGGAGGTGTGGAAATGGCATTGGCTCCCTTTTGCATATCTGGTGGGGCTGCCCCTTGATTAGAACATTCTGGGACCAAGTGTTCAGAAATTATGGTTTGATCACAGGCAAGCACATCACCGGTACTCCGGAGATGGCATTGCTCTCCATGATTCCCGGTTCGGTGAGATCCCAAAAAAAGGACATCCTCAAATTTTGTCTAGCGGCAGCTAGAACGGTGATCCCCCGCCGATGGCGAGACCCGGTTCCCCCCGATATTGTGGAGTGGTTTTCAGAATTTGAAACCATCTTTAGGATGGAGGAAATTGATTCAGACCTTTCACAGACAAGGGTCTCCTTTTTAGGTATCTGGACTGAATGGATTCTATTTAAAGATTCTGCTCGTTTCCCTGACCTGTTTACCTGAATACACCTGTCTATTCTACAGTCGATTACTATGCTACTCTTCCTTTCTTTTCGTGTTCTCATTTTATATTTCTTTTCTTGAGCCCCACTTACTCGTGCTCCCACCTCTATTTCCTCTTCTTTCAATCTCCCCCCTGGGTGAGCTGTTCACCTTCCACCAGCTCGGTGTGATAGGTCAATACCATGATTTATCAGTTACTTTTATAATGATACTATTTGCGTGCATGTCTCGCTCTAGGGGACATGGGCGAACTGATTTTAGGTATGCTTTTTTTTATTCACGGTAAGGAAAGTCCTCGCCTGTTGCGGGGGCTGTTGTGAATTCTGTTGTCGGGCTCCCTCCTGTGGTCATGAATGGTACTTTGGCTGGTTCTGTCCATGGACTTCCTCTGGTGGGTGTTTCTGAGTTTCACAGGTGACTAAGTTAATTCGTTAGCTGCTGCTCTATTTAACTCCACTTAGATCTTTGCTCTATGCCACCTGTCAATGTTCCAGTATTGGTCTAGTTCACTCCTGGATCGTTCTTGTGACCTGTCTTCCCATCAGAAGCTAAGTTCCAGCTTGTATTTCTTTGGTTTTCTATTTTTCTGTCCAGCTTGCTATTTAATTTGTTGTCTTGCTTGCTGGAAGCTCTGGGACACAGAGGGAGCGCCTCCGCACCGTGAGTCGGTGCGGAGGGTCTTTTTGCGCCCTCTGCGTGGTCTTTTTGTAGGTTTTTGTGCTGACCGCAAAGTAACCTTTCCTATCCTCGGTCTGTTCAGTAAGTCGGGCCTCACTTTGCTAAATCTATTTCATCTCTGTGTTTGTATTTTCATCTTTACTCACAGTCATTATATGTGGGGGGCTGCCTTTTCCTTTGGGAAATTTCTCTGAGGCAAGGTAGGCTTTATTTTTCTATCTTCCGGGCTAGCTAGTTTCTTAGGCTGTGCCGAGTTGCATAGGGAGCGTTAGGCGCAATCCACGGCTATTTCTAGTGTGTTTGATAGGTTTAGGGATTGCGGTCAGCAGAGTTCCCACGTCCCAGAGCTCGTCCTTATTATCAGTAACTATCAGGTCATTTACGTGTGCTCTTAACCACCAGGTCCATTATTGTCCTGACCACCAGGTCATAACAGGGGGCAAGGAGTTATTGCTTATATGTTAAAGATACCGTAGTCATTCTAGAGGGTTTACTCCCTCTAAATTTTTTTTTTTTCTCTCTTTTATGTAAGATTTATGCAAGGTTTGTGAATGAGTGTTTTTTGTGTTACTCTTCTCGAATTGTATATTATAAGAAAAAGTACTTTGATCATTGACGTAGTTTTCAACTACTGTTTTTCTTGTAAAATTCTCTTCTCTTTAATAAAAATATATTTAACCAAAAAACATCATCCCATTCTTTTGAACTGGATGTGGAATGGATCTTTTTGATACAATCTGCTTGCGACAAGGCCTTAGTTCTATTAAAAGCATCATTCAGCAGCCTTTTTGGATATCATTTAGCCAAAAATCTTTTTCTCAGAACTTTTGACTCAAGGAAGAAATCATTGTCACTACTATAGTTCTTATGTATTCTATAATATTGCCCATATGGAATTTTTTTAATCCACCTGGGAAGGTGTCCATTATCGAACCCAAGGTAACTGTTCACATCAACCTGTTTGAAATGCGTAGCTGTGGACATCCTTCCAGACACATCCAGCCAGATGGACAGGTCCAGGAATTTAATGGCTCCATCGACAAAGTTAGATGTAAGAGACAGCCCCCAAGAATTTGAGTTCAAATGAGCCACAAACCCAAAAGCCTCCTCCCTACTGCCTCTCCATATAAAAAACAAATCATCGATAAAGTGACGATATAGAACAATGTGGGTTGGAGCCAGAGAGGATTGTGCAATGTAGGTGGATTCGAAGAGCCCCATAAAGAGATTTGCATAATTCAGGGAAAACCTCATCCCCATTGTGCAACCCCTCAACTGGCGATAATACGTACCCTCAAAGGTAAAAACATTATTCTGAAGAATGAAGGAAATGCCATCCAGAATAAATTTTTTCTGTTTATCTGGTATTGAATCATCCTTACTTAAATAATGATTAATAGCAAATGAACCTAGCTCATGGCTCATGTTAGAGTAAAGGGATTTAATATCAAGTATGATGAGAAGAAGTCCGTCAATGGTGGAAGAGTTTGGAGCAGACTGATCAAATGTGTGGAGTCCCTCAAGTTGGATTCCAGATTCAAAACATATTTCTGTAAGAACAAATCAATGTAATGTGATAAGTTTACTGTAATGGACCCAACACTGGAGATAATCGGGCGGCCAGGGGGGTTCCTAACATCCTTATGAATCTCCGGCAAAAAATAAAAAAGTGGAGTCTGGAAGGATTGAACATTCAATGCTCAGATACTGCAGCAGATCCCATTGGTCCTCCAGGAAGGTCCTGAAGGTGCTCAACTTCTGTGGCAGCCTCTCATTGGTCCTTCTAGGATGGTTTTGTACATAAAGCAGCTATAAAAGGTTTTCTAGTATGCAATTGTAATCACGTGTGTGTTGATGAGTGCAAGTCGTTCCTTAAAAAACCCATCCTTTGTGTATGACTGTTCGCGTAAGGTGTATGGCTGCAATCTAGCGCCCGGCTGAACTCACAGCGTTAACACACGAAACAGGGTCTACTGCTGTGACCGCCAGTACGGCACCATGTGCCAATAGAGCACTTCTTTAGCCCAAGTCTGGGTGGTTAGTGGCGTCCGCCAGTACGGCACAGTTTGCACTCTTGTGCTATTTAATTATTAGTTTTGCTACGTGCGGTACTGCGGCCCTGTGACGCAACAGGGTTCGCTTCTTTCACACAGGGTGAAGCTAATCCGTGTGTATCCTCATTGTACCGCCATATAGTCCGTCATTGCTTAGCAGTAGGTACCATCTCTGCATGGTGGACCCCGGGCTGCGAACGCACCATATTCCTTTTCTCTAATTATTTGGTGCATTCCGCTAGCCTTAACACTCTCCTCCAACAAAAAATGTTGATGGACAGTCATTTTTCTAAAAAATTCATTTAAATCAAGATAAAGGGAAAAAAATGTTAAGCAGGGAGTTTGGACAGTAGGAAAGACCACAGCTAAGGAGGGAAATCTCACCAGGGGTGAGGTGATAATCTGACAAATTAAAAATACCAGTTCCAATGGTATCAGGATGTGGAAGCTGTTCGGGGTCCGTTAAACAGACATTATTTTTTTTGTTTTTTCGTTCACTTTCACAATTTGATCTAACTGGTTGTGTACCTCTCCTATTATATACTCCTTCTCTTCTACACCCACGAGATGTCTTTTTCTTTTAGGCTGCCATCCTGGGACCACCTGAAAAAAATGTGTGATCTTGGACCTAGTAGCTACTGAAATAACTTTTTCTGTATTCTTAATAGGACTTAGTGAAGAATGGGGAGGGGAACTTTCAGTCCTCGCTGTTGGGAGGGAATTAATTTCAGTAATCACTGCTGGAGGAGAGGAGGGGGGAACGATTGCCCTGTTCTCCAATCCCAGACCAGGAGGGATAGAATTTATGAAAGAGGACAGGCATACCCCAGTCACAAGACCCTCCAGTGTGGGTGCCGAACAAGATAATACAGAAGGGGATTCCAAGATCCTAACAAGGGGCTCTAAAGGTTGAGAGTCAGGGTGAATGGTGAAAAGAGAATTTTCCAAAAGATTGTTGGCATCTTGAGTTGATCCCGGATGAAATCTGAGTTCTTCAACACCTAATTCAACATCAAGATCAACCAATCTATGTTAACCAATCTATCTATGTTACTGGAAACTTCCTTAACAGGGCGTGAAAATTCGCCCCTGTTCTCTGGGAAGAAATCACAAGACAGCGGATTCCCAATTGACAAGCAAGGCTTATCTAATGTTTTTACAGGATTTTTTTTGCCTAGGGCTTTTCGGTGATGTCTGAAACACAACACTACAGATCCTGCAGATCTCCTAGTAGTGATGCCTACAGTCAAATTTCAGCTTGGACTCCACGCCCCACAGCTCAACAGCTGGCATTCCACTAACCGCAAGCTTCTTCTGAGGTTGCGCAAGGGTGCAAAACCTGGATAGGTGAGTGGATCTCAGTTTCAATATGTACCTAATCTGACCACCAGGTACAGTATAATCCTATGAGCGCGCCCCTGCTCTGTCCTTTCTGTGTTACTCTTCGTCTAAATGACATATTCCAATATGTCACAGACACAAGTGGCTTTACAGATGACCCCTTCACTTCTACAATTTTTGAATGCTCTGTTATCATATTTTTCCCATGTGACTTTGCTATAGAAGGTCTTTCCTACATCGATGGCCTTACGTGCAACACACCTGCTACATTTGTAGCAGCCAATAGTTTTTTATAACAGCCAAGTGAATTGTTGAGGGTGATGTAGTGACTATGCACAAGATGATCTTTTAAAGACCTTCCTTCTGTATATTATTATATGTATATAACAATATATATATATATATATATATATATATGTATATATATATGTGTGTATATATGTGTATATTATATATTGTTATAATTAGTGTTGAGCGATACCGTCCGATACTTGAAAGTATCGGTATCGGATAGTATCGGCCGATACCCGAAAAATATCGGATATCGCCGATACCGATATCCGATACCAATACAGGTCAATGGGACATCAAGTATCGGAAGGTATTCTCATGGTTCCCAGGGTCTGAAGGAGAGGAAACTCTCCTTCAGGCCCTGGGATCCATAGGGATGTGTAAAATAAAGAATTAAAATAAAAAATATTGATATGCTCACCTCTCCGGCGGCCCCTGGACTTCACGCTGGTAACCGGCCGGCTTCTTTGTTTAAAATGAGCGCCTTCAGGACCTGCGAATGACGTCACGGCTTCTGATTGGTCGCGTGCCACCCATGTGACCGGCACGCGACCAATCAGAAGCCGCGACGTCATTCGCAGGTCCTTAATGCCTAGAATTGGGAGTTTTGTGAATGAGAATGACGTCGCGGCTTCTGATTGGTCGCGTGCCGGTCACATGGGCAGCACGCGACCAATCAGAAGCCGCGACGTCATTCGCAGGTCCTGAAGGCGCTCATTTTAAACAAAGAAGCCTGCCGGTTACCAGCGTGATGTCCAGGGGCCGCCGGAGAGGTGAGCATATCAATATTTTTTATTTTAATTCTTTATTTTACACATCCCTATTGATCCGATACCGATACCCGATACCACAAAAGTATCGGATCTCGGTATCGAAATTCCGATACCGCAAGTATCGGCCGATACCCGATACTTGCGGTATCGGAATGCTCAACACTAGTTATAATACATAGATTTTATATGTATTATAATATATTTTATTTTAAATATAATACATATATTTTATTATATGTATATAACAATATATACATATGTATATTATATATTTGTATGATGTTAATATCATCAATATCATAGTCCATTTTGAGTACCAACCAATGTTTTTGTAGTATTTATTTCAGTCCTTGAGCATCATTGTTATGTTGTAGTGGTATGTAGTAACAAACTGTAAACCTACAGTAAGTCAGCGTCAAACTTAACTTTTTGGGCATCGGGGAGAGTAGATCAGTTCTATCTTTCTCTAGAGCTTCCATATATGCTTCTCTTAAGACTTTATCAAGGTAACCCCTCTCATGGAATCTTATTCTGTGATCCCCTTCCTGTTTTTTGAAGCTGTCAATATCTGTAAAATTGCTTAGCATTCTCAGAAATTGACTTCTTTTGCAGGCTGGAATGACTGCTCTCCCAACTGAGTAGAGTATTGGTAGACTTTGGCTTTCCGAAGATGCTAGTACCGAGGGTATCATTAAGCATCCTTTCAATCAAAATATAAATAAAGAAGAGGTTTGTATTATTATTTTCAAAGGTGAAGGACAGTTCCAATTTTTTTAATATTTAGAGTGTTGAAAAAACTTGCAAAACTCCCACTTGTACCCTTCCAGATAATGAAGATTAATGAAGACATCATCTATATACCTGAGCCACATGACCATGCCTCCACTACTAGGGATGGATTCCTCACCAACAACTTTTTCCTCCCACCATTCCAGGGGCATATTTGCATGTGAATGGACGAATGGGCTCCCCATTGCAGTGCCCCTAAGCTAGTGGAAGTACACTGCTCAAGAAAATAAAGGGAACACTAAAAACCCACATCCTAGATTTCACTGAATGAAAAAATCCAGTTGTAAATCTTTATTAGTGATGAGTGTATATACTCGTTACTCGAGATTTCTCGAGCATGCTCGGGGACATCGGAGTATTTTTTAGTGCTCAGAGATTTAGTTTTTCTTGCCGCATCTGAATGATTTACATCTGTTAGCCAGCATAAATGCATGTGGGGGTTGCCTGGTTGCTAGGGAATCCCCACAGGTACTTATGCTGGCTAGCAGATGTAAATCATTCGGCTGCGGCAAGAAAAACTAAATCTCCGAGCACTAAAAAATACTCGGAAGACCCCCAAGCATGCTCGAGAAATCTCGAGTAACGAGTATTTTCGCTCATCACTAATCTTTATTCATTACATAGTGGAATGTATTGAGAAGAATAAAACCTAAAAATGATCAACGTAAATCACAACTAATATCCCACAGAGGTCTGGAGTTGGAATGATGCTCAAAATCAAAGTGGAAAATGAAGTTACAGGCTTATCCTACTTCAGTGGAAATGCCTCAAGACAAGGAAATGATGCTCATTAGTCTGTGTGGTCTCCACGTGCCTGTATGACCTCCCGACAATGCCTGGGCATGCTCCTGATGAGGTGGTGGATGGTCCCCTGAGGGATCTCCCAGACCTGGACTAAAGCATCTGCCAACCCCTGGACAGTCTGTGGTGCAATGTGGCATTGCTGAAGGGTGCGAGAAATTATGTCCCAGATGTGTTCAATCAGATTCAGGTCTTGAGAATGGGCAGGCCAGTCCATAGCTTCACTGCCTTCATCTTGCAGGAACTGCTGACACACTCCAGCCACATGAGGTCTGGCATTGTCCTGCATTAGGAGAAACCCAGGGCCAACTGCACCAGCATGTGGTCTCACAAGGAGTCTGAGGATCTCATCTCGGTACCTAATGGCAGTCAGGTTACCTCTGGTGAGCACATGTAGGGCTGTGCGGCTCTCTCAAGAAATACCACCCCACACCATTACTGACCTACTGCCCAACCGGACATGCTGAATGATCTTGCAGGCAGCGGATCGCTCTCCTTGGCATCTCCACACTGTGTCATGTCTGTCACATGTGCTCAGTGTGAACCTGCTTGCTTTCATCTGTAAAGAGCACAGGGCGCCAGTGGTGAATTTGCCAATCCTGGTGTTCTGTGGCAAATGCCAAGCTTCCTGCATGGAGTTGGGCTGTGAGCACAACCCTCATTAGTGGATGTCAGGCACTCAGACCATCCTCATAGAGTCGGTTTCTAACCGTTTGTGCAGACACATGCACATTTGTGGCCTGCTGGAGGTCATTTTGCAGGGCTCTGGCAATGCTCCCCCTGTTCCTCCTTGCACAAAGGCTGAGGTAGCGGTCTTGCTGCTGGATTATTACCCTCCTACGACCCCCTCCATGCCTTCTGTTGAACTGGCCTACCTCCTGGTAGCGCCTCCATCCTTTGGAAACTAAGGTGACAGACACAGCAAACCTTCTTGCCACAGCTCGCATTGATGTGCCATCCTAGATGAGCTGCACTACCTGAGCCACTTGTGTGGGTTATAGAGTCCGTCTCATTCTACCACGAGTGTGAAAGCACAACCCACATGCAAAAGTGACCAAAACATCAGCCAGAAAGCATTAGTACTGATATGTGGTTTGTGGTCCCTTCCTGCAGAACCACTCCCTTATTGAGTGTGTCTTGATAATTGCCAATAATTTCCACCTGTTGACTATTCCATTCACAAAACAGCATGTGAAATTGATTATCAAACAGTGTTGCTTACTAAGTGGACAGTTTGATTTCACAGAAGTATGATTTACTTGGAGTTCTGCTGTTTAAGTGTACCCTTTATTTTTTGAGCAGTGTACTTTTGTCAAACATGAAGACGTTTTTCGTCAGCAGAAATTTGAGACCTTCTGAAACAAATTCATTATTTCTTTGAAATTGACTGCCTCTACTTTTTAGTAAATATTCCACTGCTTCAAAACCTCTTGATTGTCAGATAGATTTAGGGTATGTGCACACGTCAGGATTTCTTGCAGAATTTTTCCTGACAAAAAACGGACATTTCTGCCAAAAATCCGCATGTGTTTTTTTCGTGTTTTTTCATGCGCTTTTGACGTGTTTTTGGTGCGTTTTTTGTGTGTTTTTTTCCCAAATTCATAGAATAGCGGGAAAAACGCAGAAAATCCGCAAAATTAATGAACATGCTGCTTTTTTTGTGTACTCTGTGTTTATATCTATTCTATCTACTCTAACCTGTCACGCTGTGATTATACTGTACGTGGCACATAAATTGCCAGCTTTTATTCTATCTCTTACTGAATGTTACCGACGTTTTCCGATTTTAGGAAAAATGGTCGTATTACCATTCACGTATCTTAATGTACCATATTATGTTTGGCGATCGATTTCCGAACATATTCTGTCATCACTATTTGTAAGCCCTATGGATGACAGCAACCCAATGTAAATGCAGCCCAAATGTTCTTTTTTGTAAGTTTTAACATCCATCCCTTACCATCCAAACCCAATTTGTTATAGAAATCACATCCTACTCCTCCTGCTTCTGCAACAAGTACTTAGTGGTCTTATATGTATACCCCATGTGGGAAATGTTTTAAAATTTTTGCAAACCTTTGTGCATTGTGCAATGTCTCTTTATATCTATTCTAGTAACTGCAAAATGTATTGTGAGGTCCACATCACGTTCTCTATCAGCGTTTATGATACAGACCCCTTGGGTAATTTTTGGAAACCTTAGTACATTGTGCAATGGCCAAATTTCTACTCTCAGTCTCTATATATTCTATTATTATAATCTTTTTATTTTGTTGTCCTTCTCACGGTCTCTTTAAAGGAAACCTGTCACCCCGTTTTTTCAAGAAGAGCTAAAAATAGCTTTAAATAGAAGCAGAGCTGGGCTTTACATTAGTGTATTTTGGAGCCTTTATTCCCCACCTATGCTGCCGAAATACCTTTGTAAAGTCGCCGTTTTGGGCTGTCACTCACGCTGGTCAGGTCATATGGGCGTGGTGACAGCGCTGTTTCTCCCCCAGATCTCCGTTGGTGGCGTAGTGGTGTGCGCATGTCCAAGTGGCGAATCCACTGCGCAGCTTCAAGGAAAATAGCGCGATCTGCGCTATTCAGGCGTTTATCAGTGGGCGTGGCCATTTTTGTGAGGCCGCACGTGCGCAGATGGTTCTTCTCGGCTACCCGGGGCTTCAGGAAAATGGCCGCGGGATGCCGCACGTGCGCAGATGGAGATCGCGGCGGCCATTTTCCTGCAGCCGAGACTGGCAGGCTGGGCAGTTTAGATGCCAGAGCTATGCATAGCAATGTGGTGTAAGAGACTGCGTATTTCAGAGCTAAATGCATTGGAAGCGCTTGTTGCAGCACTACTGTGGCAATGTGCTGACATGCGCAGCACCCCAGTAGGTGTTACATCCTTCTTAATCTGCTGTCTAGGAAGGAGGTACTGATGCCTCTTGCCCAAAACCAGACACAACAATCAGCAATCACGTCCAGTTTGTTGTAATTTCCCTTAAATTTGATACATTTTGGTTAAAAAAAGGTGGTGTGGTATTGGCCAGTTTCTGTACATTTTAAGCTGTTCGAAGAGACTAGGTTAATATGCTCCACAGACCTATTCAGGCTGCAGCCTTAGGGCTCATACTCACTTGTGAGCAAAACGGACGAGTGCAATCTGATTAAAAAAATCAGCTCATCAAGAGAATGCCAAGAGTGTGCAAAGCAGTCATCAAAGCAAAAGGTGGCTACTTTGAAGAACCTAGAATATAAGACATAATTTCAGTTGTTTCACACTTTTTTGTTAAGTATATAATTCCACATGTGTTAATTCATAGTCTTGATGCCTTCAGTGTGAATGTACAATTTTCATAGTCATGAAAATACAGAAAAATCTTTAAATGAGAAGGTGTGTCCAAACTTTTGGTCTGTACTGTATATGTCTCACTGACATATATATATAAAGAAAAACGGGCTTTAATGCCTGAACGGCGTGGCAACTTTTCGGATGTAGTATCCCTTCTCAAGCTATCTATCTATTAGGAAAAAATTGGAACAGCATCTGATATTACCTGAAGTATCATGCAATGCTTTCACAACCAGTAGTCCAATGGTTTCCAGCAATAAGAACAAAAAAAGGAAAACAGCACAAAAAAAACTGAAGAAAAAAAAGCTTGAAAAAGGATAATACATCCGAAACGTTGTCAAGCCGTTTGGGCAATAAAGTCCACTTATTTTCTTCAGTTTTTTGTGCTGTTTTCCTTTTTTTGTTCTTATCTATCTATCTATTTATCTATCTATCTATCTATCTATCTATCTATCTATCTGTCATATATATATATGTGTGTGTGTATGCATGTGTATTTTGAACAATATTTCGTTGCAAAACGATGTGTAAATGTCAGAGAACTGCTGTATGTAAAAGCTCATGTTAAAATCGAATTGCACACGGATTGCATATGGATGTAATATGGATGTAATACGGATGTTGTGATAAAAAAATCACATTGACATTGCATGACACTCATATGACGCTCGCATGACACGCCTCCGTTTTTTTTCTCACATATGGGTAAGAGCCCTTACACATATTGGAACATGGTCATTGCCATGCTAAATTATTTATCTGTGCTCTGTAGCACTGTCTGTCACCTGAGTTACACTCCACAGACCTTATCACACTGTCTATGACATATCCTGTTGTTACTACATTGTTGCTAAAACATAGTTGGGTAGTTTCCAGGAGTGTGTAGGCTTGTGCAGATTGGTCTATGGCACTCCTGTCCCTTTCCCTTGAGGAGGATGTTTCCAAGTAAAATGAGGCTTCTACGTGTTCCTGACATGGGTTCTAGGCCTGACAGACTGACCACAATTCAGGCCCTCGCTTGCATACACCGTATTTAGAATTTAATTCTAATGCTTTTGGTGTCGGGTAGAATCCAATTTGCTGACATTGATCACACAGCTCCGTCAACTCCTTTATTATATTCACCTTATAGTGGCTTCACCCGCTATGACAATGGCTCCATTGGGATCCAGTAGCCAAAATGAACTATGGAGCTCACAAAACACAGGCTTCACAACACCTGCTGGCCTTCTGAAAATGTGTACCAGGGGCAACCTAATTGAAGTGAGAAATGAGAGGAAGAATACGGATAAGTACAACACCAAGAACACCGTACCAACCGTGAAGCATGAAGGGGAAAACATCAAACTTTGGGGGTGCTTTTCTGCAAAGGGGACAGGATGACTGCACCATATGGAAGGGAGAATGGGTGGGGTCATGCATTGCGAGATTTTGGACAACAACCTACTTTCTTCAGTAAGAGCATTAAAGATGTTCCGTGGCTGAGTCTTCCAGCATGACAATGACCCAAAGCACACAGCCAGGTAAACTAATAAATGGCTTTGTAAGAAGCATTTCAAGGTTCTGTGGTGGCGTTGCAAGTCTCCAGACCCGAACCCAATAGAAAATCTTTGGAGGAAGCTGAATCTCAATATTGCCCAGTGGCAGCCCCAAAACCTGAAAGATCTGGAGAAGATCTGTATGGAGGAGTGGGCCAAAATCCCTGCTGCAGTGTGTCAAGAAGTACAGGAAACATTTGACTTCTGTAAATACAAAGGTTTCAATACCAAATATTAAGCTCTGCTTTTCTATTGTATCAAATACTTATTTCATGCAATAAAATGAAAATTAATTATGCAAACATCATACAATGTGATTCTCAGTTTTTTTTTTCGTTTAGATTCTGTCTCATAGTTGAAGTCTACCTACAATAAAAATTACAGACCTCTCCATCCTTTGTAGGTGGGAAAACTTGCAAATTGGCCGTGTATCAAATAGTTATTTTCCCCACTGTATATAGCATGATTAACCAGATGTTTTATCAGCTGCTGTTTCAACGTCATGTACATCGGTAAACAGAATTGTACCCCCTGAACAGCTAGCTTCAGTCATACCTAGAGTGTGTCATTTTTCCAGCAGATACCCTCAGCCCTGATGGTTAGAACTTCCGTGCATCAGATTGGACCATTAACTAGAAGTGGACCAGTTTCCCATGTGACATACTCTCCTGGCCGACCTCCAGAGAACATGCAGAAAGGTTATTCAGCATATCAGATGGCTTTGTAATACCTAACAGACCAGATTTTCTTCTGTGAATATGGAAAACCTCACATTTATCACAATCAATCAAGCATATATCAGTGCGAATTTTCATTTCCGTATGGTTGATATATTGTTCTGCTACAAATGCAGACTGTCAAAGCAAAGAAAAAACGTATTGCTTCTCCCCTAAAAAGAGTAATAGTTGCTCTACCACCCGTCAAAAAGCCATTACATAAAGACACTGCTGACCATAAGAATGGATAATTTGTTGACCATTTTTACATTTTAAAAATCATAAAAATTGCAACAGTGTAGTGTTGGTTACCATTGCTTACCATTTATTTACCAAAAGCCATATATGTTGACTCCTCTTTGATATTACTAAGGCTCTGTTTTAATTAAACAGGTTTTAAAGGATTGGATACATTCCTAGGTGGCCTCATTGGGTTATATTAATATTTTCAGAGCAATTTAAATTTTGATGAAAAATTTGGAAAAGCTCGTGAAATTGAATTTTAATAGAATTGTGCATCTCTCATTATTATTACAATTTTTATGATTTTAGGGCTGTATGAGCTCTTTTTTAGCATAGCAATATTTTATCTTGTTTTAAGTCATGCGGAAGCAAAGTTATACCCTAAAATGTATGCCACTTAACCATGAAATGTTAATGCTTTTCTTTTCTGATCAACTTTTTTTTTTACTTGCTATCTATCTATCTATCTATCTATCTATCTATCTATCTGTCTGTCTGTCTGTCTGTCTGTCTGTCTGTCTATCTATCTATCTATCTATCTATCTATCTATCTTTTATTTAAGTATTTGTATTTTTAACCTGTTAATTATACATTTCTCATCAGTGGCCTTTTTGTACAGATAACTTACCAAAACTACATCACCTTTTTCCATCTGAAATTTGTTCAGTATGCACTCTAAGAAAAGATTAAAATTTTACATGTTTTAAAGAAGCCTTTGATATCCTGCGGCTTCATTGCAGCTTTCTTTAACTTCTGAATCACATCAGTATTAAATTAAAATTTCTCTTACATTAAAAAGCTTGAAAATGCTATGATTACATAAATGACGAAAAAGTGAATGCAGTATTAATGGTATAGCTCGTTTCACTGTTTCTTTTATTTTGTAAGAAGCTAGTGCTTTAATTAATGACTTTTAGAATTGATCTTGCAACTCTTTGACTCTTTAATAAGAACTCACTGCTGTGCTAAAGGAAGTTCTCAGATAACTTTGCTACTAAGAAATTTCTGAGCAGACCTTTTCCCATCTTTATTTTTTCATGTTCACCTTGACATACTGTGAAATTTCCCCTCTACTTGTAAATTTATGCAAGGCCAGAATAAAACGCAACAGTCTTCTGCGCTCATGTCCTATCATTGTCTGTTCTTCACTGCTTTCAAATTAACATTTGCCAATATTCCTAAACCTTCCATAATTATGGAAGTGAGATAATTAGGTTAAGCCACACTACATTACATTTACATTAGGAAGATCTTATTTCTTTATTCAATTCCAATTGCAGTGCTATCTTCTGTAACATAAATATCAAACAGCAAGGCACATGCACAGTCAGTGTTCCAGTCAACTTCCCCTCACAAACCTGTGCATCTGAGGTGGCACAAAGGCTAGCAGACTCCTGTTCTGCTAATCAGTGGAAACTAAAGGTAAGTATCACTTTTTTTAAAGCAGGTTCAGGTTTAGTTATCCAGTGTAGAGTAGGGTACCCCAGGAACAGTACACTGTAACTATAGAAAACAATAGACAGACATTAGATGTGTGGCTGTCTTTTGGCAAATTAGAAGGAGAAATATCGACACACTGTCCTATTATCAAAATTGTGTGCGAGAGGAAGGGACTCATGATCCAGACCTAGTGTGGAATGAACCTCGACACCACAAAAGAAAAAAAATTAGACCACAGGTTTTGCTGCAGTGATAGTCTATTTTGATCTGGCAAGGAGTCAAAAATAGTTATGGTTCAATGTTTCTACCGAGAATGGTTTTTGACAAGGACATCTGTTGGTGGTGCAGATAGGCAAAAATCTAGTAGAGCAACAAAGTAAATTGTAAGATCTCTTTCATGTTAACCTCTTAGTGACAGAGCTAATTTTGCACTTAAAGGGAACCTGTCACCTGAATTTGGCGGGACTGGTTTTGGGTCATATGGGCGGAGTTTTTGGGTGTTTGATTACCCTTTCCTTACCCGCTGGCTGCATGCTGGCTGCAATATTGGATTGAAGTTCATTTTCTGTCCTCCATAGTACACGCCTGCACAAGCCAAGATTGCTTTGCGCAGGCGTGTACTATGGAGGACAGAGAATGAACTTCAATCCAATATTGCAGCCAGCATGCAGCCAGCGGGTAAGGAAAGGGTGAATCAAACACCCCAAAACTCCGCCCATATGACCCAAAACCAGTCCCGCCAAATTCAGGTGACAGAGTCCCTTTAATGACCAAGTCAATTTTTACAGTTCTGACCACTGTCAATTTATGAGGTTATAGCTCTGGAATGCTTCAACGAATCCCACTGATTCTGAGGTTATTTTTTGTGACATATTGTGCTTCATGTTAGTGATACAATTTCTTCGATATGAGTTGCGTTTATATGTGAAAAGGAAATTTGGCAAAAATCTTGCAATTTTCAAACTTTAAATTTTTGTGCCCTTAAATCAGAGAGTCGTGTGACACAAAATAGTTAATAAAAAACATTTCCCACATGTCTACTTCACATCAGCACAATTTTGGAAACAGTTTTTTTGCTAGGAAGTTATAAGGGTTAAAAGTTGACCAGCAATTTCTCTTTTTTCTAACAAAATTAGCTAAACCATTTTTTTAGGGACCACCTCACATTTGAAGTGAGTTTGGGGGGTCAATATAACAGAAAATACCCAAAAGTGACACTATTCTAAAAACTGCACCCCTCACGGTGCGCAAAACCACATTCAAGAAGTTCATTAACCCTTCAGGTGCTTCACGAGAACTAAAGCAATATGGAAGAAAAAATGAACATTTTACTTTTCACAAAGTTTGCCTTGTGCAGGCATGTACTACGGAGGACAGAGAATGAACTTCAATCCAATATTGCACCCAGCATGCAGCCAGCGGGTAGGGAAAGGGTGAATCAAACACTCGAAAACCCGCCCCTATGGCTGAAGATTGTTCCCTCCAAATTCAGGTGTCCCTTTAAGCAAGAGGCATGACTAGCAAAATAACATCATGAAGTCCAAGGAAATCTCCAAACAAGTCAGGGACAAAGTTGTTGAGATGTGCAAGTCATTGTTTAAGTTATAAAAAAAATCACAATCTAAGTTGATCACACGGAGCACCATCAAATTCATTATCATCAAATGGAGAAACATGGTATCACGAAAAACTTGGCAAGAGAAGGCCACCCACCAAAACCCTCAGCCTGGGCAGGGAGAACAACAGGGAGAGCAAAAGTGACACTGAAGGAGCTGCAAAATTCCCAAGCAGAGACTGGAGCATCTGTTCATATGGCCACCATAAGGCTACTTTCACACTAGCGTCGGCGTTGGCCCGTCGCAGTGCGTCGGGCCGATGTACCGACGCATCCTGTGACCACGCAGCACAACAGGGGCAGCGGATGCATTATTACAACACATCCGCTGCCCCATTGTGAGTAGCGGGAGGAGGGGGCGGGGTTCCGGCCACGCATGCGCAGTCTGAAATGGCGGACACGACGCACAAAAAAACGTTGCAAGCAACGTTTTTTTGTCCCAACGGTCCACCACAACATGACGCAACCGTCGCATGACGGTTGCGACGTGTGGCAATGCGTCGCTAATGTTTGTCTATGGGGAAAAAACGCATCCTGCAGACAACTTTTTTCTCCAAAACGATGCATTGCGACATGCGTCGTATAATGCTAGTATGAAAGTAGTCGCTACTTTCACACTAGTGTTGTACGATGCACGTCGCAATGCGTCGTTTTGGAGAAAAAACGCATCCTGCAAAGTTGCCTGCACCTCCAAAAATCATAAATTGATCTAAAGCCGCTAGGCAAAAATTTATATAACTGAATATGAGGTTTTCAGTTTAACATTCTGATCAGACTGTATGAAGCCCACTGCCACATCACGGCAAACCTCGTAGTGGGTCCTACCGCCCTAACAGAGTGGAGCCGTGCGGCGACCACCACCACAGTGGCAATGCACCAGCAGGGCGGACGGCCTGTTGCCCCACAGCACCCATGCTGCGAGTCTGAGCTCCCATGACTCCAGACCACGCCACCCCACCAGCTCAAAGCCACAGCAACAATGGCCGCCACACAACACCAGCACCAAAATGAAAGGAGTACTGAAACTCACCTTCCTCCAGCTCTTCAATGAGAGCCAAAATGGGCTAGACCCCTTACTTTGCAGTCTCCTGTCAATTAAAATCACCTGTGCCAAATGGGAGGAGTGCTGGTCCAAGAAAGAGACTAGAACATGCTTTGCACAAAAAGGAAAAAAAAAAGGCAAGAACCGCACCTCCAAAAATCATAAGTTGATCTAAAGCCGCTAGGCAAAAATTTAAATAACTGAATATGAGGTTTTCAGTTTAACATTCTGATCAGACTGTATGAAGCCCACTGCCACATCATGGCAAACCTCGTAGTGTGTCCTACCGCCCTAACAGAGCGGAGCCCTGCGGCAACCACTGCCACAGTTGCAATGCACCAGCAGGGTGGATGGCCTGTTGTCCTACAGTACCCATGCTGCGAGACTGAGCTCCTATGACTCTAGACCATGCCGCCCCAGCAGCTCAAAGCCAGAGCAACAATGTCCGCCACACAGCACCAGCACCAAAATGAAAGGAGCACTGAAATACACCTTCCTTCAGCTCTTCATTGAGAGCCAAAATGGGCTAGACCCCTTACTTTGCAGTCTCCTGCCAATTAAAATCACCTGTGCCAAATGGGATGAGTGCTGGTCCAAGAAAGAGACTAGAACATGCTTTGCATAAAAAGGAAAAAAAAGACATGAACCGCACATCCCAAAATCATACGTTGATCTAAAGCCACCAGGCAAAAATTTATATAACTGAATATGAGGTTTTCAGTTTAACATTCTGATCAGACTGTATGAAGCCCACTGCCACATAACGGCAAACCTCGTAGTGGGTCCTACCGCCCTAACGGAGCGGAGCCGTGTGGTGACCACCAACACAGTGGCAATGCACCAGCAGGGCAGACGGCCTGTTGCCCCACAGCACCCATGCTGCAAGACTGAGCTCCCATGACTCCAGACCACGCCACCCCACCAGCTCAAAGACACAGCAACAATGGCCACCACACAGCACCAGCACCAAAATGAAAGGAGCACTGAAACTCACCTTCCTCTAGCTCTTCAGTGAGAGCCAAAATGGGCTAGACCCCTTACTTTGCAGTCTCCTGCCAATTAAAATCACCTGTGCCAAATGGGAGGAGTGCTGGTCCAAGAAAGAGACTAGAACATGCTTTGCACAAAAAGAAAAAAAAAAGGCATGAACCGCACCTCCAAAAATCATAAGTTGATCTAAAGCCGCTAGGCAAAAATTTATATAACTGAATATGAGGTTTTCAGTTTAACACTCTGATCAGACTGCATGAAGCCCACTGCCACATCACGGCAAGCCTCGTAGTGGGTCCTACCGCCCTAACGGAGCGGAGCCGTACGGTGACCACCACCACAGCCTGTGCTGCGAGACTGAGTCTCCATGACTCCAGACCGCTCATAAATAATGTCCCACGGAGGTCTGGAGTTGGAATGATGCTCAAAATCAAAGTGGAAAATGAAGTTACAGGCTGATCCAAATTCAATGGAAATGCCTCAAGACAAGGAAATGATGCACAGTCGTGTGTGTGACCTTCACGTGCCTGTATGATCTCCCTACAATGCCTGGGCATGCTCCTGATGAGGCGGCGGATGGTCTCCTGAGGGATCTCCTTCCAGACCTGGACTAAAGCATCCGCCAACTACTGGTCTGTTGTGCAACGTGATGTTGGTGGATGGTGCAAGACATGATGTCCATGAAGTGTTCAATCGAATTCAGGTCTGAGGAACATAGCTTCAGTGCATTCATCTTGCAGGAACTGCTGACACACTCCAGCCACATGAGGTCTGGCATTGTCCTGCATTAGGAGGAACCCAGGGCCAACTGCACCAGTGTATGGTCTCACAAGTGGTCTGAGGATCTCATCTCGGTACCTAATGGGAGTCAAGCTACCCCTGGCGAGCACATGGAGTGCTGTACGGCCCTCCAAAGAAATGCCACCCCACACCATTACTGACCCACTGCCAAACCGGTCATGCTGAAGGATGTTGCAGGCAGCAGATCGCCCTCCATGGCGTCTCCAGACTCTGTCACCTCTGTCATATGTGATCAGTGTGAACCTGCTTTCATCTGTGAAGAGCACAGGGTGTCAGTGGCAAATTTGCAATCCTGGTGTTATGTGGCAAATGCGAAGCGCCCTGCATGGTTTTGGGCTGTGAGCACAACCCCCATCTGTGGACTTCAGGCACTCAGACCATCCTCATGGAGTTGGTTTCTAACCGTTTGTGCAGACACATGCACATTTGTGGCCTGCTGGAGGTCATTTCGCCGGGCTCTGGCAGTGCTCCTCCTGTTCCTCCATGCACAAAGGCTGAGGTAGAGGTCCTGCTACTGGGTTGTTGCCTTCCTATGGCCTCCTCCACATCTCCTGGTGTACTGGCCTGTCTCCTGGTAGCGCCTCCAGCCTCTTGACACTATGCTGACAGACACAGCAATCCTTTTTGCCACAGCTTGCATTGATGTGCCATCCTGGATGAGCTGCACTACCTGAGCCACTTGTGGGGGTTGTAGATTCCGTCTCATGCTACCACAAGTGTGAAAGAACAACCAACATTCAAAAGTGACCAAAACATCAGCCAGAAAGCATTGGTACTGATATGTGATCTGTGGTCTCCACCTGCAGAGCCACTCTTTTATTGAGTGTGTCTTGATAATTGGCAATAATTTCCATCTGTTGTCTATTCCATTTGCACAACAGCATGTGAAATTGATTGTCAAGCAGTGTTGCTTCCTTAGTGGACAGTTTGATATCACAGAAGTTTGGTTTACTTGGAGTTATATTGTGTTGTATGTGTTCCCTTTGTTTTGTTGAGCAGTGTACATGGAGAAAAGTGATGTGGTCAGATAATTCCAAAATTGAACTTTTTGGACACTTGGTTAAACGCTATATCTGGTGCCAAACCACCACAGTTCATCACCCCAAGAACACCGCCAACACTTTCCTTTTTTTCACTAAAGAAAGTCTGTATTTTCAGTCAAGTCTCACATCCAACAGATAGCAGTCGTTTTTCGATCAGGTGTGACAGCAAACGTGGCTGGCTGGCACTCTGCCAAACACTGCCCACTCAGAGTCCAGCACAAGTCCAGCAGTAAGATTTCCACATTTGGTTAACATCCATGGCAAACACCTACCATCTTACTCATACAATGTACACAACCTTCTCTCCAGCACAGGTAATGGAGGATATTTCTATTTTACTTGTTTTTTAGCACATATCACTTTGTATTCATTCATTAATTCTAGTGGACATAATCTATTGCACACTAAGGCAGAAGGAGTTTTAGGATATGCAGGTTTAAGAACAGGTGGCAGCTCTGGTGTTATGCACATTATATAAAAAATTGTATATGAGGCAGACCTGACACTGAAATTGATCACTATACTAAACTTGGTGATGTATTCATGTACTGATGGTGGTTCTGTTGCCATGTGCATGTATAGATGGTAGTTCCTGTGCTGTACTTCAGTACTCCTGTGCTAAAAGTGGTTCTGGTTTGATATTTAATTACTGATGGTTTATCTGTGATGTCTGGTTCTGTATCCCTGTACTGATGGTGGTCCTAATGATGTGTTCTAATATTATTGGTTGTTCTAGTGCTATATTCATGTACTGATGGTGATTAGTGTTGAGCGATACCGTCCGATACTTGAAAGTATCGGTATCGGATAGTATCGGCCGATACCCGAAAAGTATCGGATATCGCCGATACCAATATCCGATACCAATACAAGTCAATGGGACACCAAGTATCGGAAGGTATCCTGATGGTTCCCAGGGTCTGAAGGAGAGGAAACTCTCCTTCAGGCCCTGGGATCCATATTAATGTGTAAAATAAAGAATTAAAATAAAAAATATTGATATATTCACCTCTCCGGCGGCCCCTGGACATCACTGTGGGTAACCTGCTTCTTTGTTTAAAATGAGCGCGTTTAGGACCTGAGGAATGACGTCGCGGCTTCTGATTGGTCGCGTGCCGCCCATCTGACCGCCACGCGACCAATCAGAAGCCGCGACGTCATTCCTCAGGCCCTAAATTCCTAGAATGAGGAGTTTAGTGCCTGAGAATGACGTCGCGGCTTCTGATTGGTCGCGTGGCGGTCACATGGGCGGCACGCGACCAATCAGAAGCCGCGACGTCATTCTCAGGTCCTAAACGCGCTCATTTTAAACAAAGAAGCCTGCCGGTTACCCGCGGTGATGTCCAGGGGCCGCCGGAGAGGTGAATATATCAATATTTTTTATTTTAATTCTTTATTTTACACCTCACTATGGATCCGATACCGATACCCGATACCACAAAAGTATCGGATCTCGGTATCGGAATTCCGATACCGCAAGTATCGGCCGATACCCGATACTTGCGGTATCGGAATGCTCAACACTAATGGTGATTCATTTTATTTCTTTCTGTACTGGTGAGTTAGTCCGGTAGTTATGGTGTTTCTAGTTATATATTATTGCACTAATGTTTGTTTTGATTCTGTATTCATGTTCTGATGGTGATTTTGGAGATGTTTTCAAGAACTGATGATGCTTCTGGTAACATATTAATGTACTAAGTGACACTGTAATATTGCAGGAAGAAATGTATATATTAGTAACATTTACTGTATTTAAGGAATGTATCTTCCCCCTTTTCTACTATTGTATCTCTATTTTAATTACCGGTAGTCATGTAACATTATATCAATTGCTGCAATTTGGAGATTTTCAGATATATTTTGAATCATTGGATTGATGCAAACATAATCACTAATTTTTTTATTGACGTCTAAGAGAACATCTACATGTTATTGCTTTAAATGCTTTCATATGTTAGTAATAAAGTTATGTATTTTAGCTATTTATGGAATGTGTGGTCTTTCATTATAGGTTATAATAATTGACTATAGCCAATATAGTTGGTTTACATTTGGCTCAGTGACTCTGGCCAAATTCTTTAGGTTTTCAAGTACCGTACTTATAATTGTATATTGAAATGATTCTATAAATACAAAAAATATGTGCTTGTGTATGAATATATGTATAATTGCTTGGATTGTAGAACAAGACTGACTCTAAAAGGTCTCATTTCAAGTGTTAGTGATTTAACAACTTTCTTGATTCATTTGAAATAAGATGTACAGTGTAAAGTAGCTGAAGAAGCAAAATAAGTTGTTTCAGTGATGGATATAAAATCATTAGACTATTGAGAGAAATCAAGTTAACATAAACATATTGATAAAATTAATGGATCCTAATGAATTGATTTTAGATTTCTAATAAGATGCAAATTTTACACAAACAACAAGGAGAGCCAGCATTTGTAAACAGTTACTATTGAAAGTGCTAGTCAATAAAGAGATTCACTGATCTAAAGCAAATTGGAATAATATTTTGACTGAAAAAATAACAGTTGATTGGGCATAAATTAAACACCTGTTTAAGGTTTAGATTTAGTTGCTCAGTTGTCTTATCATTAACTCATTCCTATTGTTTCATTCTAAACTGTAATGCTCACACCCAGACTGGATGGCGCGAGCGAGGATTGTGGCCGCACTGTTCCACAAACCAGACTAACCCTAGAGGGGTGTGACTAAGCCGCTATGTTGGTGTTCACTGGAACATCTAGTGGTGAGGTCAGGTTTGGGCTGGCATCACTCCAGGGCGGTGGTTGGCAGTAGCAGCTGATCTCACAGGGGGACATGAATGATACTACGACGACAGGAGCAGGCAAGTACTGTAGATAGCTGAGGTTTAGACTGGCAAGTACTGGTGGGCACGGATGATGTACAGACAGGCAAGAGGGCATGGCTGGCACTCTGGCAAGCAGGCTTGCACAGATGGCACTCTGGCAAGCATGGCAGGCACTCTGGCAGGCAGGCTAGCACAGATGGCACTCTGGCAAGCATGGCAGGCACTCTGGCAGGTAGGCACAGCTGGTACTCTGGCAGGCAGGTGGGGTTTAGACTGGAGGTACAGGAACTGTTTTAGGTAGCACAGGAACACTGGCAGGTATGAGTGGGATATGGGAACAGGTAGGAATCAGTTCAGATAGGAGGGACAGGAACTGTCTCAGGAAGGACAGGAACACTGGCAGGTATGAGTGAGATATAGGAACAGGTAGGAAGCAGTTCAGATTGGACTAACAAAGAGCCACAGATGCTGAATGCGAGCAGAGCAGAGCCACAGAATGCAGAACAAGAGCAGAGCCACTGAGGCAAAGATGGAGCAGAGCAGAGCCGCTGAGGCAAAGAGAAAGCAGAGCAGAGCTACTGAGGCAAAGAGGGAGCAGACAGGTCCAGATTAACACAAGTACTTGCAGTAATATACCAAGTGAACACCAGGGGCACTAACTTTGTGCCGAGACAACCAGATAGGGACAAGTGCTGGTACAGGTTCGGCAAGCAAAGGGAGTAGACACAAGGATAGACACAACAGGGTATGGAAGGCTTCAGACAAGGATACAAACAGGTTCAGGTATAGGACTTAGTTCAGACAAGAGAAGCAATAGTGTGCAATAGTCACACCATACACGTACCCTCTGGCTCAAGACAGAATCAGCTGTGGAGGATATCCACTAAATAAAACATAACCTTTAATGATAAAATGCTAAAAAATGCGCACCCAACAGGACACAAACAACGAATAAAGTGCTCAGGTGAACCAGTGCTCAATATAAAAACGAAATGGTTTGATCTCACACAAGCTGCCGGACACCGTATACTTCCAAACGACACAAAAGAGATCCAGGGTTGTAAAGCAGAGACAGGGCTGAGGTTCAAATATCTACCCTGTAGCCCCTGTGTAACTCCTGTCCTGACAAGGACAGGCCCCAAATGGACCTCACTATAGGGGACCAACACACCCCATGTATGTAAAGGCAGAGTCCTTAATCCTTTAAAGTGCAATTTCTTCCTCCCTTGGGACTCTGCCTTTACATACATGGGGTGTGTTGGTCTCCTATCGTGAGGTCCATTTGGGGCCTGTCCTTGTCAGGACAGGAGTTACACAGGGGCTACAGGGTAGATATTTGAACTTCAGCCCTGTCTCTGCATTACAACCCTGGATCTCTTTTGTGTCGTTTGGAAGTATACGGTGTCCGGCAGCTTGGGTGAGATCAAACCATTTCGTTTTTACATTGAGCACTGGTTCCAGGGAAACCAGGGATTCAAGCTTGAGGAGGCTAATTTGCATATTCCAGGTGCCTTCTGGGAAAAGCGAAGAGTCTCCCTAAGCTAGAAGATCGTTGGGTACAGCCGGGACCAGCTGCTTGGAAAGAATCACCAAACCAGGGATTCAAGCTTGAGGAGGCTAATTTGCATATTCCAGGTGCCTTCTGGGAAAAGCGAAGAGTCTCCCTAATCTAGAAGATCGTTGGGTACAGCCGGGACCAGCTGCTTGGAAAGAATCACCAAACCAGGGATTCAAGCTTGAGGAGGCTAATTTGCATATTCCAGGTGCCTTCTGGGAAAAGCGAAGAGTCTCCCTAAGCTAGAAGATCGTTGGGTACAGCCGGGACCAGCTGCTTGGAAAGAATCACCAAACCAGGGATTCAAGCTTGAGGAGGCTAATTTGCATATTCCAGGTGCCTTCTGGGAAAAGCGAAGAGTCTCCCTAAGCTAGAAGATCGTTGGGTACAGCCGGGACCAGCTGCTTGGAAAGAATCACCAAACCAGGGATTCAAGCTTGAGGAGGCTAATTTGCATATTCCAGGTGCCTTCTGGGAAAAGCGAAGAGTCTCCCTAAGCTAGAAGATCGTTGGGTACAGCCGGGACCAGCTGCTTGGAAAGAATCACCAAACCAGGGATTCAAGCTTGAGGAGGCTAATTTGCATATTCCAGGTGCCTTCTGGGAATTTTTGCCTGTAGGACATTATTGCAAGAGAGCTTGGCTGAGTAGATTACACAAGAAGGAAAACACACAGCAAGTCAGCAGGATCTAGGAGCAACATGGCAGATGTGACAACCTACATGGTGAGCTGCAGCATGTGCTACATGTTCACAGATCGACCAGAAGAAGAATCCAATTTCACCTGTCAGAAGTGTAGACTAGTGGCCCTTTTAGAAGAAAAGGTGCGGGGTCTGGAAGAAAGAATAGCAACTTTGAAACTCATCAAAGAGAATGAAGACTTTCTAGACAGAACAGAAGAATCTCTACTGGTCACAGAAGGTGAAAAAAGTGTCAGAGAACCTCCAAAAGCAGATGAGTGGAAGCATGTGACCAAAAGAAGCAAGAAGACCATGGAGAAATCACCAACCACACAACTGAAGAACCGATATCAAATCTTTGTAGAGGATGAAGATGGCACACCTAAGGATGAAGCAATACCAGCAAGCAAAAAAGAAAAGGGCACACAGCAACAAGTGACAGCAAAAAGTACAGCCAAGAAGCAACGAAGAGTGGTGGTGGTGGGAGACTCACTACTGAGAGGCACAGAAGCAGCCATCTGCAGACCGGACATAACTGCAAGAGAAGTATGCTGCCTTCCAGGTGCGATGATCAAGGATGTGACCGATAGGATACCAAAGCTCTTCAACTCCAAGGACGTCCACCCATTTCTTCTGATACATGTTGGCACCAATGACACGGCAAGGAAGGACCTACCGACAATCTGCAAAGACTTTGAAGAGTTGGGGAAGAAAGTAAAGGAACTGGATGCACAGGTAGTTTTTTCTTCTATCCTTCCAGTAGACGGGCATGGCACCAGGAGATGGAACAGGATCCTTGATGCAAACAACTGGCTAAGACGATGGTGCAGACAAGGATTCAGATTCCTGGACCACGGTGTGAATTACTTGTACGATGGACTCCTCGCCAGAGACGGACTACACCTCAACAAACCTGGGAAACACACATTCGCCAGAAGACTCGCTACACTCATCAGGAGGGCGTTAAACTAGAAGAAGAGGGGACGGGAAGAAAAACATTAGACTTGAACAAAGAAGATCCAGGAAAACATACTCAGAAGGGAGGTAAGAACATTTCTAAAACAATCCACAGCGAGGAGATTGGAACAAAACAAAATCCTCTAAACTGCATGCTCGCAAACGCCAGAAGCCTGACAAACAAGATGGAAGAACTAGAAGCAGAAATATCTACAGGTAACTTTGACATAGTGGGAATAACGGAGACATGGTTAGATGAAAGCTATGACTGGGCAGTTAACTTACAGGGTTACAGTCTGTTTAGAAAGGATCGTAAAAATCGGAGAGGAGGAGGGGTTTGTCTCTATGTAAAGTCTTGTCTAAAGTCCACTTTAAGGGAGGATATTAGCGAAGGAAATGAGGATGTCGAGTCCATATGGGTCGAAATTCATGGAGGGAAAAATGGTAACAAAATTCTCATTGGGGTCTGTTACAAACCCCCAAATATAACAGAAACCATGGAAAGTCTACTTCTAAAGCAGATAGATGAAGCTGCAACCCATAATGAGGTCCTGGTTATGGGGGACTTTAACTACCCGGATATTAACTGGGAAACAGAAACCTGTGAAACCCATAAAGGCATCAGGTTTCTGCTAATAACCAAGAAAAATTATCTTTCACAATTGGTACAGAATACAACCAGAGGAGCAGCACTTTTAGACCTATCTAATAGACCTGACAGAATAACAAATCTGCAGGTGGTCGGGCATCTAGGAAATAGCGACCACAATATTGCACAGTTTCACCTGTCTTTCACTAGGGGGACTTGTCAGGGAGTCACAAAAACACTGAACTTTAGGAAGGCAAAGTTTGACCAGCTTAGAGATGCCCTTAATCTGGTAGACTGGGACAATATCCTCAGAAATAAGAATACAGATAATAAATGGGAAATGTTTAAGAACATCCTAAATAGGCAGTGTAAGCGGTTTATACCTTGTGGGAATAAAAGGACTAGAAATAGGAAAAACCCAATGTGGCTAAACAAAGAAGTAAGACAGGCAATTAACAGTAAAAAGAAAGCATTTGCACTACTAAAGCAGGATGGCACCATTGAAGCTCTAAAAAACTATAGGGAGAAAAATACTTTATCTAAAAAACTAATTAAAGCTGCCAAAAAGGAAACAGAGAAGCACATTGCTAAGGAGAGTAAAACTAATCCCAAACTGTTCTTCAACTATATCAATAGTAAAAGAATAAAAACTGAAAATGTAGGCCCCTTAAAAATTAGTGAGGAAAGAATAGTTGTAGATGAAAAAGCTAACATATTAAACACCTTCTTCTCCATGGTATTCACGGTGGAAAATGAAATGCTAGGTGAAATCCCAAGAAACAATGAAATCCCTATATTAAGGGTCACCAATCTAACCCAAGAAGAGGTGCGAAACCGGCTAAATAAGATTAAAATAGATAAATCTCCGGGTCCGGATGGCATACACCCACGAGTACTAAGAGAACTAAGTAATGTAATAGATAAACCATTATTTCTTATTTTTAGGGACTCTATAGCGACAGGGTCTGTTCCGCAGGATTGGCGCATAGCAAATGTGGTGCCAATATTCAAAAAGGGCTCTAAAAGTGAACCTGGAAATTATAGGCCAGTAAGTCTAACCTCTATTGTTGGTAAAATATTTGAAGGGTTTCTGAGGGATGTTATTCTGGATTATCTCAATGAGAATAACTGTTTAACTCCATATCAGCATGGGTTTATGAGAAATCGCTCCTGTCAAACCAATCTAATCAGTTTTTATGAAGAGGTAAGCTATAGGCTGGACCACGGTGAGTCATTGGACGTGGTATATCTCGATTTTTCCAAAGCGTTTGATACCGTGCCGCACAAGAGGTTGGTACACAAAATGAGAATGCTTGGTCTGGGGGAAATTGTGTGTAAATGGGTTAGTAACTGGCTTAGTGATAGAAAGCAGAGGGTGGTTATAAATGGTATAGTCTCTAACTGGGTCGCAGTGACCAGTGGGGTACCGCAGGGGTCAGTATTGGGACCTGTTCTCTTCAACATATTCATTAATGATCTGGTAGAAGGTTTACACAGTAAAATATTGATATTTGCAGATGATACAAAACTATGTAAAGCAGTTAATACAAGAGAAGATAGTATTCTGCTACAGATGGATCTGGATAAGTTGGAAACTTGGGCTGAAAGGTGGCAGATGAGGTTTAACAATGATAAATGTAAGGTTATACACATGGGAAGAAGGAATCAATGTCACCATTACACACTGAATGGGAAACCACTGGGTAAATCTGACAGGGAGAAGGACTTGGGGATCCTAGTTAATGATAAACTTACCTGGAGCAGCCAGTGCCAGGCAGCAGCTGCCAAGGCAAACAGGATCATGGGGTGCATTAAAAGAGGTCTGGATACACATGATGAGAGCATTATACTGCCTCTGTACAAATCCCTAGTTAGACCGCACATGGAGTACTGTGTCCAGTTTTGGGCACCGGTGCTCAGGAAGGATATAATGGAACTAGAGAGAGTACAAAGGAGGGCAACAAAATTAATAAAGGGGATGGGAGAACTACAATACCCAGATAGATTAGCGAAATTAGGATTATTTAGTCTAGAAAAAAGACGACTGAGGGGCGATCTAATAACCATGTATAAGTATATAAGGGGACAATACAAATATCTCGCTGAGGATCTGTTTATACCAAGGAAGGTGACGGGCACAAGGGGGCATTCTTTGCGTCTGGAGGAGAGAAGGTTTTTCCACCAACATAGAAGAGGATTCTTTACTGTTAGGGCAGTGAGAATCTGGAATTGCTTGCCTGAGGAGGTGGTGATGGCGAACTCAGTCGAGGGGTTCAAGAGAGGCCTGGATGTCTTCCTGGAGCAGAACAATATTGTATCATACAATTAGGTTCTATAGAAAGACGTAGATCTGGGGATTTATTATGATGGAATATAGGCTGAACTGGATGGACAAATTTCTTTTTTCGGCCTTACTAACTATGTTACTATGTTACTATGTTACCTGAGCACTTTATTCGTTGTTTGTGTCCTGTTGGGTGCGCATTTTTTAGCATTTTATCATGAAAGGTTATGTTTTATTTAGTGGATAGGACTTAGTTCAAACAAGGTCAGACATGGGAACAAGTTCATAATGAAGGATTCATGCCTGGGCATACAGACCCCAGGGGGGCAGAAACAAGACACATAGGAAACAGGAACAGACCTGGGTATTCAGCCCCCAGGGTGATGGAAACAAAAGCTGTAACAGGACAAGATGTGGCAAATCAGTAGCAGAACACAGACTGAGTGAGAATGTTGCTCAAGCATCTTCCCATTGGCGGAGATGCCTTATGTATTCGGTACCTCTTGGCAATAGGCTGGGGACACATTAGGAATGCCCACACTGTCTCTTTAAGACTCAGGAAGTGCAAGCACCTCCAACTTAGGTATACAGCCAGGAAGTATACACACACCGAGCAGAGGTCACATGGTTTAAAGCATGGAGCAGGTGCATTGCAGAACTCACAGCATGGCCCGGAGTAGTGAGTAAGTAACCCCTTAGCGACTGCCGATCGCACATAAGAGGACAGAGAAATAGGGAGATTCGGGGACCCTGTCATACTCACCTGTGTCCCTGGATCCTCCTGCTGCTCCTCCTGGCCGCCGGCAAAAGAAAATGGCGGGCGCATGCGCAGTGCGCCCGCCATCTGTCTCCATCTGCTGGCCGGCAGGAGAACAGCAGTTGGGGCTAAAATTAGGGTTAGGGTTAGGGCTAGGGTTAGGGCTAGGGTTAGGGTTAGGGCTAGGGTTAGGGCTAGGGTTAGGGCTAGGGTTAGGGCTAGGGCTAGGGCTAGGGTTAGGGCTAGGGTTAGGGTTAGGGCTAGGGTTAGAGCTAAGGCTAGGGTTAGGGCTAGGGTTAGGGTTAGGGCTAGGGTTAGGGCTAGGGTTAGGGCTAGGGTTGGGGCTAGGGTTGGGGCTAAATTTAGGGTTAGGGTTGGGGCTAAATTTAGGGTTAGGGTTGGGGCTAAATTTAGGGTTAGGCTTCTTTCACACTTACGTCGGTACGGGGCCGTCGCAATGCGTCGGCCCGACATACCGACGCACGTTGTGAAAATTGTGCACAACGTGGGCAGCGGCTGTAGTTTTTCAACTCATCCGCTGCCCAATCTATGTCCTGTGGAGGAGGGGGCGGAGTTACGGCCACGCATGCGCGGTCAGAAATGGCGGATGCGACGTACAAAAAAACGTTTCATTGAACGTTTTTTTGTGCCGACGGTCCGCCAAAACACAAGTGATCCAGTGCATGACGGACGCGACGTGTGGCCATCCGTCACGATCCGTCGGCAATACAAGCCTATGGGCAAAAAATGCATCCTGCGGGCACATTTGCAGGATCCGTTTCTTGTCCAAAACGACGGATTGCGACGGATACCAAACGATGCAAGTGTGAAAGTAGCCTTAGGGCTAGGGTTAGGGTTGGGGCTAAAGTTAGGGCTAGGGTTGGGGCTAAAGTTAGGGTTAGAGTTGGGATTAGGGTTAGGGTTTGGATTAGGGTTGGTATTAGGGTTAGGGTTGGCATTAGGGTGACGCTTGGGATTAGGGATAGGTTTGGGATTAGGGTTAAGGTTAGGGTTGTGATTAGGGGTGTATTGGGATTAGGGTTAGGTTTGAGGTTAGGGTTGAGATTAGGATTAGGGGTGTGTTGGATTTAGGGTTTTGATTAGGGTTATGGTTAGGGTTGACATTAGGGTTGTTTTGGGGTAAGGGTTGTGATTATGGTTAGGGTTAGTGATTAGGATTATGGATCAGGTTGAGATTAGGGTTAGGGGTGTGTTGCGGTTGGGGTTGGAGCTAGAATTGGGGGGTTTCCACTGTTTAGGTACATCAGGGGGTCTCCAAACACGACAGCCAATTTTGTGCTCAAAGTCAAATGGTGCTCCCTCCCTTCTGAGCTCTGCCGTGCGCCCAAACAGTGGGTTACCCCCACATATGGGGCATCAGCGTACTCGGGATAAATTGGACAACAACTTCTGGGGTCCAATTTCTCTTGTTACCCTTGTGAAAATAAAAACTTGGGGGCTACAAAATCTTTTTTGTGGAAAAATATATATTTTTTTATATGACTCAGCATTCTAAACTTCTGTGAAGCACTTGGGCATTCAAAGTTCTCACCACACATTCTAGATAAGTTCCTTGGGGGGTCTAGTTTCCAAAATGGGGTCACTTGTGGGGGGTTACTACAGTTTAGGTACATCAGGGGCTCTGCAATCGCAACATAATGCCCACAGACCATTCTATCAAAGTCTGCATTCCAAAAAGGCGCTCCTTCCCTTCCGAGCTCTGCCGTGCGCCCAAACAGTGGTTTACCCCCACATATGGCGCATCAGCGTACTCGGGATAAATTGGACAACAACTATTGCAGTCCAATTTCTCTTGTTACCCTTGTAAAAATAAAAACTTGGAGGCTACAATATCTTTTTTGTGGAAAAAATTTTTTTTTTATTTTCACGACTCTGCATTCTAAACTTCTGTGAAGCACTTGGGCATTCAAAGTTCTCACCACACATCTAGATAAGTTCCTTGGGGGTCTAGTTTCCAAAATGGGGTCACTTGTGGAGGGTTTCTACTGGTTAGGTACATCAGGGGCTCTGCAAACGCAACATAATGCCCGCAGACCATTCTATCAAAGTCTGCATTCCAAAACGGCGCTTCTTCCTTCCGAGCTCTGCCGTGCGCCCAAACAGTGGTTTACCCCCACATATAGGGTACCAGCATACTCAGGACAAATTGGACAACAAATTCTCTTGTTATCCTTGTGAAAATAAAAACTTGGGGGCTAAAAAATCTTTTTTGTGGAAAAAAAAATATTTTTAATTTTCACGACTCTGCATTATAAACTTCTGTGAAGCACTTGGGCATTCAAAGTTCTCACCACACATCTAGATAAGTTCCATGGGGGGTCTAGTTTCCAAAATGGGGTCACTTGTGGGGGATTTCTACTGTTTAGGCACATCAGGGGCTCTCCAAACGCGACATGGCGTCCGATCTCAATTCCAGCCAATTCTACATTGAAAAAGTAAATTGTGGTCTAATTTCTCCTGTTACCCTTGTGAAAATAAGAATTTGTGGGTGAAAAGATCATTTTTGTGTAAACAAAAGCGATTTTTTATTTTCACGGCTCTACGTTATAAACTTCTGTGAAGCACTTGGGGGTTCAAAGTGCTCACCACACATCTATATAAGTTCCTTAAGGGGTCTAGTTTCCAAAATGGTGTCACTTGTGGGGAGTTTCCACTGTTTAGGCACATCAGGGGCTCTCTAAACGTGACATGGCGTCCGATCTCAATTCCAGCCAATTCTGCATTGAAAAAGTCAAACGGCGCTCCTTCACTTCTAAGTTCTGCGGTGCGCCCAAAAAGTGGTTTACCCCCACATATAGGGTAATGGCGTATTCAGGAGAAATTGCATAACAAAATTTATGGTTACATTTCTGTTTTTACACTTGTGAAAATAAAAAAAAATGGTTCTGAATTAAGATGTTTGCAAAAAAAAGTTAAATGTTCATTTTTTCCTTCCACATTGTTTCAGTTCCTGTGAAGCACGTAAACAGTTAATAAACTTCTTGAATGTGGTTTTGAGCACCTTGAGGGGTGCAGTTTTTATAATGGTGTCACACTTCATTATTTTCTATCATATAGACCCCTCAAAATGACTTCAAATGTGATGTGGTCCCTAAAAAAAAATGGTGTTGTAAAAATGAGAAATTGCTGGTCAACTTTTAACCCTTATAACTCCCTAACAAAAGAAAATGTTGTTTCCAAAATTGTGCTGATGTAAAGTAGACATGTGGGAAATGTTATTTATTAACTATTTTTCATGACATATCTCTCTGATTTAAGGGCATAAAAATACAAAGTTTGAAAATTGCAAAATATTAAAAATTTTTGCCATATTTCCGTTTTTTTCATAAATAATCGCAAGTAATATCGAAGAAATGTTACCACTAACATGAAGTACAATATGTCAGGAAAAAACAATCTCAGAATCAGCGGGATCCGTTGAAGCGTTCCAGAGTTATAACCTCATAAAGTGACAGTGGTCAGAATTGCAAAAATTGGCTCGGTCATTAAGTACCAAATTGGCTCTGTCACTAAGGGGTTAAGTAAGCAGTTTTTCTTCATAGCCATACTGTCATCACTATAGTTGCATGAACTTTCTTTCTTTCACTTCTCAACATACAATGTTTATTTCATGGTGGAAGAGGCTCTCTTTCCCTAACTGAATTACCATTTTTCTGTATGCAGTTTGATAGTAGGAGCAGGGAGACAAATGCCTAGTTCCACTTCTTTCAATCTGTTGTGGTGTTTTTATTGAGGATGGATTAAATTTGACAGCAGGGTAGAAGTGCGACACCGACCTGCAGAGATTTTTGAGAGTCTGTCTGCTAACAGAGTGAAGAAACAAAAACATAAGCTATTGCTGGATCCAGAAGACAGTAATGAGTTGACTATAATGAGAAGAATTCCATTTTCGGCAGGGTCACCATGGACTGTCACTTGAAGATATGGTGACTGTATACCGATGGACTAGTTTGGCTAGGTTAATGTGCCTGTCACATTTAATGCACATCATATGATGAGAACATTCAAAGCCCCTTCCTTTAAAGCTGCAATAAGCTAACTGTGAAAGGCAATGGACTGTTCACTTGTACAATGCTTTAATCTACTTGTCTCTATTATTATTATTTATCACTATATAAATAACGCATCGGGTATTTTAGAATATGCATGTCCACGTAGTATATTGCACAGCCCACGTAGTATATTGTCCCGCCACGTAGTATATTGCCCAGCCACGTAGTATATTGCCCAGCCACGTAGTATATCGCACAGCCCAAAGAGTATATTGCCCAGCCACATAGTATATTGCCCAGCCAAGAAGTAAATTGACCAGTCACATAGTATATTTCCCAGCCACGTAGTATATTGCACAGTCCACATAGTATATTGCCCAGCCACGTAGTATATTGCCCAACCACGTAGTATATTGCCCAGCCACGTAGTATATTGCACAGCTACGTAGTATATTGCCCAGCCACGTAGAATATTGCCCAGCTACGTAGTATATTGCCCAGTCATGTAGTATATTGCCCAGTCACATAGTATATTGCCCAGCCACATAGTATATTGCCAACCCACCTAGTATATTGCCCAGTGACATAGTATATTGCCCAGGCACGTAGTATATTGCCCAGTGACGTAGCATATTGCCCAGTGACATAGTATATTGCCCAGTCACATAGTATATTGCCCAGTGACGTAGTATATTGCCCAGTGATGTAGTATACAGCACAGAGCCACGTAGTATATTGCACAGCGAAGTAGTATACAGCACAGAGCCACGTAGTATATTTCCCAGCCATGTAGTATATTGCACAGCCCACATAGTATATTGCCCAGTGACGTAGTATATTGCCCAGCCACGTAGTATATTGCCCAGTCATGTAGTATATTGCCCAGTCACATAGTATATTGCCCAGCCACATAGTATATTGCCCACCCACCTAGTATATTGCCCAGTGACATAGTATATTGCCCAGTGACGTAGCATATTGCCCAGTGACATAGTATATTGCCCAGTCACATAGTATATTGCCCAGTGACGTAGTATATTGCCCAGTGATGTAGTATACAGCACAGAGCCACGTACTATATTGCACAGCGAAGTAGTATACAGCACAGAGCCACGTGGTATACAGCACGGATCCACATAGTATATTGCCCAGCTACGTAGTATATTGCCCAGCCATGTATGTCACAGGTTAAATAATAAAAAATAAACATATACTCACCTTCCGAGGGCCCCTTGTAGTTCGGTCACATGACCGTGATGTCATGGCAGGTCCTTCTCGCGGCAGGCGCGCAGGGCCTGTGATGACATCGCGGTCACATGACCGTGACATTATGGCAGGTCCTTCTCCCATACCATCCTTTGTACCAGAACCTGCCGCTTGCATGGAGCGGTCACCGGAGCATCGTAAAAGGTGAGTATATAATGATTTTTTTATTTTTTTAAATCATTTTTAACATTAGATGTTTTTACTATTGACGCTGCATAGGCAGCATCAATAGTAAAAACTTGGTCACACAGGGTTAATAGCGGCGGTAACGGAGTGAGTTACCCACGGCATAACGTGGTCCATTTCCGCTGGCATTAACCCTGTGTGAGTGGTGACTGAGGGGAGTATGGAGCGGGCACCGGGCGCTGACTTCAGGGGAGGGACTAATCGGACTGGGTCCATCGCTGATTGGTCGCGGCAGCCATGACAGGCAGCTGGCGAGACCAATCAGCGACTTGGATTCCATGACAGATAGAGGCCGCGACCAATGAATATCCGTGACAGACAGAAAGACAGACAGACAGAAGGACAGAAAAATGGAAGTGACCCTTAGACAATTATATAGTAGATTATAGTGCAATTTATTCGATGGCACATTGCATGTGAAAAGGGGTATACAAAAAAAACAAAAATGTGCAATAAATCTTGAACAAAATGAGTCCTTGACTGGTACAAGAGGAGAGAGGACCCTGCCCATAAGGGCTCATAGTCTACAAGGGATGGGTGAGGATACAGTTAGTAAAGGGACATTAGGGAGTAGTTACTGCAGGTTGTACATTTGTCAGAAGAGATAGGTCTTCCAGTTCCTTTTGAAGGTTTCCATGGTAGGCAAGAGTCTGATATGTTGGGGTAGTGAGTTTCAGACTATAGGGGATGCATGGGAGAAATCTTGTATTGAATTGTGTGAAGAGGAGATAAGAGGGGAATAGAGGAGATTTGGTGAGGATCTAAGGTTGTGTGCAGGTAAGTACCGGTAGACTTGGTCACAGATGTATGGAGGAGACACGTTGTTAATGGCTTTGTATGTCATGGTTAGTGTTTTTAATTGGAGTCTCTGGGAAATGGGAAGTCAGTGACAGTATGGAATTTGCTGCTCAGATCTTGTGGGGGCATCACAACACAGAACCAGATCCCAATCAGAGGACAATAAAACATGTACACTCTTTATCTATGAACTGTTCCAATATTTATGGCCACAACTGTTTATCACTGCTTCACAACACTTGTCGTTTCTATTCCATTATTTCTTTGTGTGCTGTGTTGTGTATAAGTATGTGATTTTTCAGATTTTATATTAGTCTATACCTGAGGAAGAGACCTGAGTAGTCTGGAAAGCTTGCAATTTGTTACTATCTTTTCAGTTAGCCATTAAAAAGGTATTAACCACTGAGGACCCTCAATTCTAAATATTTTTTCTATCTACTGGCTTACACAGTACAAAGATATATATATATACATATATATATATATATATATATATATATATATACTGTATATATGTATATATATGTGTGTATATATATATATATATATATGTACTAGATTGTGGCCCAATTCTAACGCATCGGGTATTCTAGAATATGTATGTAGTTTATTTATGAAGATTTTAGAATAATACATTGAATACACAGGATTCGGCCGGCCGTGACCAATTAGCGAAGCGTGGTTTAAATCCCACGCCAATTCGCGGCCGGACTGTGCCTGTCGCTTATTGTTCGCCGCCGGCCACGTAGTACATAGCACAGCCATGTAGTATATAACAGCCCATGTAGTAAATAGCACAGCCACGTAGTATATTGCACAGCCACGTAGTATATAGCACAGCCACGTAGTATATAGCACAGCCACGTAGTATATAACACAGCCCACAGAGTATATAGCAAAGCCACGTAGTATATAGAACAGCCCACGGAGTGTATAACAGCCCACATAGCATATAACACAGCCACGTAGTTTACAACAGCCCACGTAGCATATAACACAGCTCATGTAGTATATAACAGCCCACGCATGCATTATATGACACAGGCCTCATAGTTATAAACCATCAATCCCCAAAAAATAATCTGGGAGAAGAAAGGCATGGACTAGATGTAAATTTTCTAAATTTAAAACCAATTTTTAATGAATACATTTCATAAAATACACAAAACAGGGGTAAAGCTCACAGTACATATGGTTGGGAACAGTAAGTAAACAATACCAGGTTATGCAAAGTGCATATAGCCATCAAAGACCCATCAATTGCATCTTAAATTATACTTATGGCTAACCAGTGGCCTCATAAGCTTCACTCACAGCTTATTTCAAAAGAAGGTGCAAAAATGCCTATTAAAGTATATGTGTTGCTGGACTCCTGTACGGTATAAAGCTGCACAGTGCTTTAGTTGAATGGGGCCCAAACACCCTCCATAAACAAATGCAGTTATCCAGCACACAAAGCAAAGTGTACTAAGCTGTAATGTGGAGTAAAATATGTATAGACTTACATGATTAGCTATCCCAATAAGTGCTGTTCCACAACAACCCCGACAGCGCCGTTTCGCCTGACTGGCTTCCTCAAATAGGGGGCATACATAGGCAGCATCAATAGTAAAAATTTGGTCAGACAGGGTTAATAGCGGCAGTAACGGAGTGAGTTACCCACGGCATAACGTGGTCCATTACCGCTGGCATTAACCCTGTGTGAGTGGTGACTGAGGGGAGTATGGAGCGGGCACCGGGCGCTGACTTCAGGGGAGGGACTAAACGGACTGGGGCCATCGCTGATTGGTCGCGGCAGCCATGACAGGCAGCTGGCGAGACCAATCAGCGACTTGGATTCCATGACAGATAGAGGCCGCGACCAATGAATATCCGTGACAGACAGAAAGACAGACAGACAGAAGGACAGAAAAATGGAAGTGACCCTTAGACAATTATATAGTAGATTATAGTGCCATTTATTCGATGGCACATTGCATGTGAAAAGGGGCATACAAAAAAACAAAAATGTGCAATACATCTTGAACAAAATGAGTCCTTGACTGGTACACGAGGAGAGAGGACCCTGCCCATAAGGGCTCATAGTCTACAAGGGATGGGTGAGGATACAGTTAGTAAAGGGACATTAGGGAGTAGTTACTGCAGGTTGTACATTTGTCAGAAGAGATAGGTCTTCCAGTTCCTTTTGAAGGTTTCCATGGTAGGCAAGAGTCTGATATGTTGGGGTAGTGAGTTTCAGACTATAGGGGATGCATGGGAGAAATCTTGTATTGAATTGTGTGAAGAGGAGATAAGAGGGGAATAGAGAAGGAGATTTGGTGAGGATCTAAGGTTGTGTGCAGGTAAGTAACGGTAGACTTGATCACAGATGTATGGAGGAGACACGTTGTTAATGGCTTTGTATGTCATGGTTAGTGTTTTTAATTGGAGTCTCTGGGAAATGGGAAGTCAGTGACAGTATGGAATTTGCTGCTCAGATCTTGTGGGGGCATCACAACACAGAACCAGATCCCAATCAGAGGACAATAAAACATGTACACTCTTTATCTATGAACTGTTCCAATATTTATGGCCACAACTGTTTATCACTGCTTCACAACACTTGTCGTTTCTATTCCATTATTTCTTTGTGTGCTGTGTTGTGTATAAGTATGTGATTTTTCAGATTTTATATTAGTCTATACCTGAGGAAGAGACCTGAGTAGTCTGGAAAGCTTGCAATTTGTTACTATCTTTTCAGTTAGCCATTAAAAAGGTATTAACCACTGAGGACCCTCAATTCTAAATATTTTTTCTATCTACTGGCTTACACAGTACAAAGATATATATATATATATATATACATATATATATATATATACTGTATATATGTATATATATGTGTGTATATATATATATATATGTACTAGATTGTGGCCCAATTCTAACGCATCGGGTATTCTAGAATATGTATGTAGTTTATTTATGAAGATTTTAGAATAATACATTGAATACACAGGATTCGGCCGGCCGTGACCAATTAGCGAAGCGTGGTTTAAATCCCACGCCAATTCGTGGCCGGACTGTGCCTGTCGCTTATTGTTCGCCGCCGGCCACGTAGTACATAGCACAGCCATGTAGTATATAACAGCCCACGTAGTAAATAGCACAGCCACGTAGTATATTGCACAGCCACGTAGTATATAGCACAGTCACGTAGTATATAGCACAGCCACGTAGTATATAACACAGCCCACAGAGTATATAGCAAAGCCACGTAGTATATAGAACAGCCCACGGAGTGTATAACAGCCCACATAGCATATAACACAGCCACGTAGTTTATAACAGCCCACGTGGCATATAACACAGCTCATGTAATATTATATAACAGCCCACGCATGCATTATATGACACAGGCCACATAGTTATAAACCATCAATCCCCAAAAAATAATCTGGGAGAAAAAAGGCATCGACTAGATGGTAAATTTTCTAAATTTAAAACCAATTTTTAATGAATACATTTCATAAAATACACAAAACAGGGGTAAAGCTCACAGTACATATGGTTGGGAACAGTAAGTAAACAATACCAGGTAATGCAAAGTGCATATAGCCATCAAAGACCCATCAATTGCATCTTAAATTATACTTATGGCTAACCAGTGGCCTCATAACCTTCACTCACAGCTTATTTCAAAAGAAGGTGCAAAAATGCCTATTAAAGTATATGTGTTGCTGGACTCCTGTACGGTATAAAGCTGAACAGTGCTTTAGTTGAATGGGGCCCAAACACCCTCCATAAACAAATGCAGTTATCCAGCACACAAAGCAAAGTGTACTAAGCTGTAATGTGGAGTAAAATATGTATAGACTTACATGATTAGCTATCCCGATAAGTGCTGTTCCACAACAACCCCGACAGCGCCGTTTCGCCTGACTGGCTTCCTCAAATAGGGGGCATACATAGGCAGCATCAATAGTAAAATGTTGGTAACACAGGGTTAATAGCAGCGCTAACGAAGTGTGTTACACCGCGGCATAATGCGGTCCGATAATGCTGCCATTAACCCTGTGTGAGCGCTGACTGGAGGGGAGTATGGAGCGGGCACTGACTGCAGGGAGTAAGGAGCGGCAATTTTTCCGCCGGACTGTGCCAGTCGCTGATTGGTCGTGGCTGTTCAGCCGCGACCAATCAGCGACTTGGGATTTCCGTGACAGAAAGACAGACAGACAGAAAGACAGACAGACAGAAAGAAGGAAGTGATTCTTAGACAATTATATAGTAGATATATGTATTTCCGGTACTCTAAATAAGGAATGGTCAGGCCTAGGAACAAAACATGAGTAAAAGTAGATTCAGGAGAACATTTAGACCAGAGTGAAAAAAAACTATAAAGAAACAAAACACATGCATGGTAAGCGACAGATCCTCTTTAACTGCTAGGTGTCAAAGCCAGTTTTGGCTTATAAGGCAGACTATTTTTTTTCTTTTTTATTCTAATGTTTCAGGAGCATGAACTTTTTTTTCTGCAACATAGTCATGTGAGGAGTTAAATTTGTCAGTTAGAACATGAAATTATTTTGGTGTACATATGATGTGCTAACACACTTTTATCAACTTTTATTTTGAGAAATATAATCAAAACAGCAATTCTGCTACTGTATTTTGTTTGCATTTTATAATGTTACGCTATTTATCGTGTAGGTCAGTGCAAATATGGCAGGCTAAAAAATGTAGTTTTTTTAATATTTTATTACGTTTTACAAACAATATACTGTGGTTGTGCTTCAAAGGAGACCATGATTTTTACTATATGTAAATACTATGGTATTGCTGTATGTAACACAAGAGATCAGCAAATCAAAGGTTCAAGTCCCCTTATGGAACTAAGAAATACAGTAAATATTTAAATTGTTAAAAAAAAATGAAAAAACCTATAAATGTACAAGACACCCCCTTACTCATTCATTAAAAAATAAAGATAATGAAATGATACAGATATGTGGTACCACAAAGTATATAAAAGTCTGATCTATCAAATTATAAAAATAATTAACGCGATCAGTAAACACTGTAAGCAGAAAAAAATTCAAAATTCCAGACTTGTTTTTTTGGTCTCTGCAATTCCACATAATATAAGTGATTGAAATGTCATATCTATCCCAAAATGGTATCAATAACAAATGTATCTAACCTTGCAAAAAATAAGTCATTAGACCGCTCTTTGGAACAAAAAAAATGAAAGCATTACGGACTTTGAAAATAGCGACACAATCAAAACATTTTTTTCAAATTTCTGAATCTTTTCACAACTAAAATATTAAAAAATGGACAAGTGTGGTAGTGCTGTAACTGTAATGATGAGATATGTCTCACTGAAAAGTCTTTTTTTTATCACATAATGCATGCTGTAAATACAATTCCCTAAAACTAATGCCAGAATTGCAGGATTTTTTGCAATTTCACCACACTTGGATATTTTTCCTCAATCCCAGCACAATATTTGATAAAAATTAATGATGACAATAACACAATATCAGGTTGGGTTGCTGTAAGGAAGAATCCTTAGGACCAAACATGAGTTGAATGGTTTTTATTTCCACAACGCGTTTCAATGCTGGAGCAGTGCCTTTTTCAAGCGAAAAAAACAGCGGCATAGTCAAGGGCAGGTAGTTTAAAAAGGCTGGAGGTGAAATGAATGGTGTCATTTTGAATGGTGTCAAAAGTAAAACTTGCTCCAAAACAAAGCAAGCAATAATATGTCTATGTGGACAGAAAAATAAAAAAAAGTTAAGGTTCTTGGAAGAAGGAGAAGAGAAACTAAAAGGCAAAAGCAGAAATCGGCCATGTTGCCAAGAGGTACATTTTGTGATTAAAAAGTGGTTTGTTCTCAATTTAATCATATGACTTTTATGTTTTCATTAGGTTTCCGGATTTGATTAAGATGGCAGACACTATCACAGCTTTTAAAAAAGGGCTGGATGATTTCCTTGATACAAATACCACTGCGGGTTATAGCTAGACTAGTGACAAAATGTACAGATGGTGGAGAAAGGTTGAACTTGATGAGGTCTTTATTTAACATGCATAACTATTTAACGATGTAAGCATGTAAGATGGTAAGCAAACCATATAACGTTATGTTTTGAAAAATGTATTCTAAGTAACATTTTCACTGATTGTGTATAACATATATTCAGAAGATGATTAAACTATGAACTTGTATTGTACGACAAAACACCGACGTTGCCAAAAAGGAACAATGGCGCGGTACATTTGCCAACCCATAAAAAAGGCAGATGCTAAGTGATGACAAGGTTATGATAGCAATTCCATTAGCAATTATTTATTTATTCAATTGGCACTTGCATTTCCTATGTAATAAGAAAAAGTCAATATCAGCCATAAATGAAACTGAAGTTCTATTAATGCTATTACAATGTGTCCCTTACACAGGAAGCTATCATAACTTATTAGGACATATGCTATGCACTATGATTAAGATTTGTGAACGTAGGCTAAAAATGTACTATACATATGAGTGCTTTGGTTCAGTTGTTACAAAGATATTTAGCTTTTAGCATGGTTGGATTTTTTTCAGGGAGAGGTGGGTAGTAAACCAGCATGGCAACTGACACAGCTTTACAATTTTCATCAGAAATTCAGTTATTTCAGCTTGACCATTAAAAATATTTCCAATTATGCAGCAATATGATCAAAATGATCACTGAACAACTAGGCATGAGTTTTGGAAATTCCTTTGATGACTGTTGGAAGCTGTAACCTATAAGAAACCAGTAACAATAATATTAGAAGATACGGGTTCTTAAGAAATCTTTCAAACTAGACAGTAGTGGTAACATAATCCATGACATAAAGGGAAAAAATTGAAACTTTTAAAGCTAAAGTGAATTATTTTAATTTTTAATTTTTTTTATTCAGATAACAAAATGCATCAGAACATCAACTGCAAAGTTTTGTGCAAGTTACTTCACAGGGCAATTGATGTCTTTTGGTGGTTGGTAAAATATTAAACAATTAATTTCTGCATCAAAGATTTGGAATTCTGTTCTTTCTTTTTACCCAGATAAGACTTTATTTGAAATATTCAAACTAATGACCTCATAGCAATACACAAGAGGTCAATTACTTCAACAATGCAAATGAAAAAAATGTTCTCCCTCATAAAATTCTTTTTGTCAAAACTATGTAGAGTTTTTCTGCCAACACTGTAAATCTTCCTGCGTAATAGCACTAGAGCTGTAGACTTGCCTTGTTTTAAGCAAAATTTTGCCCAAAATGAGGCAGTTCAAGGCTGCAGAGCTGATGGTGAGTTGACGTAAAGACAGGAAGCAGGAAGTGTGTAATTATATATATATATATATATATATATATATATATATATATATACTAGATGGTGGCCTGATTCTAATGCATCGGGTATTCTAGAATATGTATGTATTTAGCAGCCACAAAATATACAGTATAGTACAGCCCACGTAACACAGACAGCCACTTACTATATAGCACAGCCACGTAGTATATAGCACAGCCACGTAGTATATAGCACAGTCACATAGTATACAACACAGCCACGTAGTATGTAGCACAGCCACATAGTATGAAGCACAACCACGTATTATATAGCACAGCCACGTAATATATAGCACAGCCACATAGTATATAGCACAGCCAGGTAGTATATAGCACAGCCACATAGTATATAGCAGCCAAATAGTATATAACACAGCCACATAGTATATAACACAGCCCACGTAATATATAGCAGCCATATAGTATATAGCACAGCCATGTAGTATATAGGAGCCACATAGTATATAGCACAGCCACGTAGTATATAACACAGCCCACGCAGTACATAGCACAGCCCACGCAGTATATAACACAGCTCACGTAACACAGACAGCCACGTAGTATATACCACTGCCACGTAGTATATAACATAGCCACGTAGTATATAGCAGCCACTTAGTATATATCAGCCACTTAGTATATCACACTGACCACGTAGTATATAGCACAGCCACGTAGTATATAACACAGCCCATGTAGTATATAACACTGCCCACGTAGTATATAACACTACCCACGTAGTATATAACACTGCCCACGTAGTGTATAACACTGCCCATGTAGTATATAACACAACCCATGCAGTACATAACACTGCCCACGCAGTATATAACACTGCCCATTCAGTATATAGCACAGCCCACGCAGTATATAACACTGCCCACGTAGTACATAACATTGCCCACATAGTATATAACACTGCCCACATAGTATATAACACTGCCCACATAGCATATAACACTGCCCACGCAGTATATATCACAGCCCACACAGTATATATCACTGCCCAGGTAGTATATAACACAGCCCATGCAGTATATAACATTGCCCATGTAGTATATAACCCAGCCCACGCAGTATATAACATTGCCCACGTAGTATATAACACAGCCCACGCAGTATATGATACTACCCACATAATATATAGCACAGCTCACATAATATATAGCACAGCCCATGTAGTATATAACACTGCCCACGTAATATATAGCACAGTCCACGCAGTATATAACACTGCCCATGTAGTATATAGCACTTCCCATGTAATATATAGCACAGCCCACGTAGTACATAACACTGACCACGTAGTATAAAACACTGCCCACGTAATATATAACACAGCCCATGCAGTATATAACACTGCCCATGTAGTATATAACACTGCCCACACAATATATAGTACAGCCTATAACACTGGGAGCGTCACTCTGTCAGAAGCCTTTATAGACTGCACAAGCGCCAGTGCCGGCGCAGTCTGGACCCCACAGAGTGACGCAGCCCAGGAGATCGCGGTATGTGTAAGCACTGAACGCACACCTCGATCTCCAACCGAGAACCAGGGACGTGGCAGGAGGGTGAGTATAAGCTATAGTCACCTGGCCCATTCCAGCGCTGCGCGCCGCTCTATCTTCCGGGTCCTCTGCCTGTGACGTTCAAAGTTCAGAGGGCGCGATGACGCGCTTAATGCGCGCCGCCCTCTGACTGAACAGTCACAGCCAGAGAACCTGGAACACGGAGCGGCACGCAGCGCTGGATCAGGGCCAGGTGACTATAGCAAGTGTCAGGGGCCTGAGCTAGCGGCGACTCCGGCACCTGACCCCCACAGCACGCCAGTGTCCCCGCCTGCTCAGGCCCCCCAGCACTCGGTGCCCAGCGACTATAGGGGAGTATGTTATTTTTTTATATATATCGAAGCAGTATATGGGGCATATACTATGGAGCATCTTATGGGGGCCATAAACCTTTATAGAGCAGTGTACGGGGCATATACTATGGAGCATCTTATGAGGGCCATAAAGCTTTATGGAGCAGTATATGGGGCATATATTATGCAGCATCTTATGGGGGCCATAAACCTTTATGGAGCAGTGTACGGGGCATATACTATGGAGCATCTTATGGGGGCCATAAACCTTTATGGAGCAGTGTACGGGGCATATACTATGGAGCGTCTTATGGGGGCCATAAACCTTTATGGAGCAGTGTACGGGGCATATACTATGGAGTATCTTATGGGGGCCATCAACCTTTATGGAGCAGCATACGGGGCATATACTATGGAGCATCTCATGGGGGCCATCAACCATAATGCAGCAGCATACGGGGCATATACTATGGAGCATCTTATGGGGGCCATCAACCATAATGGAGCAGCATATGAGGCATATACTATGGAGCATCTTATGGGGGCCATCAACCATAATGCAGCAGCATAAGGGGCATATACTATGGAGCATCTTATGGGGGCCATCAACCATAATGGAGCAGCATATGAGGCATATACTATGGAGCATCTTATGGGGGCCATCAACCATATTGGAGCAGCATACGGGGCATATACTATGGAGCATCTTATGGGGGCCATCAACCATAATGGAGCAGCGTATGGGGCATATGGATGGGAGCAGCAAATTACAGAACGGTGGCGCTGGATGGGAGCAGCACATGACAGAACGGGGGCGCAGGATGGGAGCAGCACATGACAGAATAGGGCAGCACATGACAGAATGGGGGTGCAGGATGGCAGCAGCACATGACAGAACGGGGGTGCAGGATGGAAGCAGCACATGACAGAACGGGGGCGCAGGATGGGAGCAGCACATGACAGGATGGGGGCACAGGATGGAAGCAGCAAATGACAGAATGGAGAAGCAGGATGGGTGCAGCACATGTCAGAATGGTGGCGCAGGATGGGTGCAGCACATGTCAGAATGGGGGCGCAGGATGGGAGCAGCACATGTCAGAATGGGGGCGCAGGATGGGAGCAGCACATGACAGAATGGGGGCGCAGGATGGGTGCAGCACATGACAGAATGGGGGCGCAGGATAGAGCAGCACATGACAGGATGGGGGCGCAGGATGGAGCAGCACATGACAGGATGGGGACGCAGGATGGAACAGCTCATGACAGGATGGGGACGCAGGATGGAGCAGCACATGACAGGATGGGGATGCAGGGTGGAGCAGCACATGACAGGATGGGGATGCAGGATGGAGCAGCACATGACAGAATGGGGATGCAGGATGGAGCAGCACATGACAGGATGGGGGCGCAGGATGGAGCAGCACATGACAGGATGGGGGCGCAGGATGGAGCAGCTCATGACAGGATGGGGACGCAGGATGGAGCAGCACATGACAGGATGGGGACGTAGGATGGAGCAGCACATGACAGGAAGTGGACGCAGGATGGAGCAGCACATACCAGGATGGAGACCATATACCAATATAAATGCTCGCCACCCGGGCGTAGAACGGGTTCAATAGCTAGTATATATATATATATATATATATATATTCTCCTGATGAACCTACTGATGGGAAATGCTTTGAGACTACACATACTTGGGCATTTTTTGCATTTGAAGATGCTAATTTAATCGTTTATTCATGTCTATCTACACAAGGTTAAATTTTCTGGGGGTGTATTTGAATTTGATATCGAGTCACTGAAGTGATGTTGAGACACTGAATATATACATTTGAGCTACACAGTTACAGTTACAGAGGAGCTTTGTTTAACTTTTCTTGAGGTATTGCAAGGAAAATTTCATTCCTTGTCACATTACCCTATGCCTCAGGGCCAGAACGATGGGAGGGTCTGAGAAAACAGTCCCAGAACTTTGCCAGTGTTCCTCTGCCTCTGCTGTGTTGGAGTTCTGTCTCTCTCTTCTGTACTCCTTGGTTGTCTAAAGAACTTTGATGTCTGCTGCCAGCGTTTACATATGGGAATTTTTTTAATATTTCAGCAACAATGGCCCTCTGGTACTGCACAAATATAGTACACCAGTGTGCCTCTGGAAGAAGACATTGAAAGTTCTCCTTGTAGCGTGGGTCTATAAGTGTCACCAACCAGTAATGAGTGTCACTGTAAATTTTCATAATGCAAGTGTCACGGAAAGGCAGTGCAACATAAAGTCAGCAATGTGTGCCAGACTGGTAACAGTCTGCTTCAGCTTCCATGTCCTCACCAATAGTACAACTGACCAAGGTGTCCTCCTCCTCCATCTCCCTGTCCTCGAGCCATTCACACTGAACTGACAGTATGACAGTTGTGCTTGTAGTACCTACTACAGCGCAGGAAAGTAGCTCCTGTTCTTCCTCCTCCTCCTCTTCCTCATTGTCAACCAATCCACATTGGGATGACATGAGGCTGGACTGTGGGTAATCACCCTGTATGGTTTTTTGCTCCATGCCCTCGTGGTCCGCCTACAATGCATTTTCTTTCATTGTGAGCAGAGAGCTTATCAGAATGCAGAGAATGCAGAAGGATGGTGATGCTAATTATGGCGTCATAGCTGCTCACCATCTTGGTGGATTCCTCAAAGTTTTGCAGGATGGTACATATGTCTAACATCAATGTCCTCTCCTGAGATCTTATGTGTGGAGTATGAACTGAATAACGATGACCTTGTTGATGCTGGTAGTCAACAACTGCCCTCTTATGCTCACAAATCCATTCCAAGCAGTGTAGAGTTTCAATGCGTGGGGACATCACACACCAGTCGGTGAGCCGAAAGCTGCAAATGCTGCTGAAGGATGGCAAGAATGGCTGAAGCTGTAGCTGACTTTCTAAAATTTGCACACAGGCGATGTACTTTCACAAGCAGATCCGGCAGTTCTGGGTAGGTTTTAAGAAACCAGTGAGCGATGAGGTGAAGCACATGGGCCAGACATGGCTCGTGTGTGAGCTCGCCTCACCTCAGAGCTGCCACCAGGTTTTGGTCATTGTCACACATGACCATGCCTGGCTGTAGGTTCAGCAGCATCAGCCACAGATCTGCCTGCTCTTTCAGAGCTGTTCACAACTCTTCAGAATTGTGCGGTTTGTCTCATAAGCATATTAGCTTCAGCACAGCCTGCTGGTGCTTGGCTGAGGCAGTGTTGCAGTGCTTGCAGCTTGTGACTGATATGCTACTTTCAGAGATGGAGGCTGAAGAGGAGGTGCAGGAGCTCTACACTTTGGTGGCCACCCAGACTAATGTAGGACCCACAATCCTTGGGGTGGGGAGGATGTGCATGATCCCAAGGTCCGACAGGGTCTCGGCTTCCACTCTGTTAACCCAGTGTGTGTTCAGCAAGATATACCATCCCTGCCCACAAGCACTTGTCCACGTGTCCATGGTTAAGTGGACTTTCCCAGTAACAGCATTGTTGAGCGTATGGGTAATGTTGTGGGACACGTTTGTGTAATGCCAGGATGGCACACCAGGAGAAAAAGTGGCGGCTGGGGACCAAATCCCTTGGGATGGCTGCCACTTCAGGTTGCAGAAAGCTTCCATCTCCGCGAGCCTAAAAGGAAACATCGAGCGCAAGCAGATGAGAAATGTGTAAATTTAGTACTGTGGCCTGTTTGGCGTTGGATGCGTACTTCCACTTGTGTTCCAATGACTGTGGCATGGACAACTGTAGGCTGCGCTGGGACAATGACATGAATGTGCTTGATGGTGATGCTAGTTGAGTTTGGGTTATGACAGGTGCAGGGCAGTAGGCATCTTCGTGAGCACTGTGGACAGGGATTGGCCTTCACACACAACAGTGGAAGAAGCAGTGGTGTTACCCTCAGACACTTTTCCTGTTGCCTGTGGTTCGGCTCACAATGTCGGGTGCTTTCCTGCCATGTGCCTGATCATGCTGGTGGTGGTCAGGCTGGTAGTTTTGCTACCCTTACTGATGCGGGCATGGCAGGTGGTGCAAATGACCTGTTTGGGGTTATCAGCAGAGTCTTTAAAAACAACCAGACTCGGGAAGACATTACAGTTGGACTGGCAACTTCCGTCATGATAGTGTTGTGGGGAATGATTGCCCGCCTTCTGTCTATGGCCACCACACTGCCTCTACCTGCCTGTTGGGGTGTTATGCCTCCCTCCCCCTATGTGCTGCTGTCCTCGCCCTGCATGTCCTCCTGCCAGGTTGGATCAGTTATTATATCATACACCACCTCTTCTTCCACGTCCGCACCCTGGTCATCCTCCTGAGTTTCTGGCAATTTTGTCTCATCATCGTCCACCTCTTGTGACAAATTCCCACCATCGCCTTCGTGTGACCATGGCTGCTCAAATAATATTGCATTGCTACATGGAATCTTCTCTTGCCTGCTTCAAGTTGCCTGGGCAAGAGGCCCAAATCGATAAATGAAAAAGTGAACAGCTCTTCGGAGTGTCCAAGTGTTGGATCAGTTGTCTCCGGGCACTCAGCATGGTGGGAGGAAGGAGGATCAGGGTGAGGAATATGCAGTCCTGACTCAAGGCTACTCAGACTTGACTGAGGGAAGACAGGGTGCTGGTGGTGGTGGCAAAGTAACTGGAAGTATTATCTGCTATCCAACTAACAACCTTTTCAACCTTATCTGGCTTCAATCGTGGTGTGCTGCTGCGGTCCTCTTCTAATTGGGACATGAAGGTCAAGCATCAGCTTGCCCACGGCCTCCACCTCTGCATGCACCTTCACCATCATGTCCACTCCCCTGTCCCTTGCCATGCGCCTTGCCCATTTAAAAAAAAAGATGAATGCAAGCCTCTAATCTAAAGCCACAATTTGTAGAGCAGAGATAGACCAGGCATCTGACGGAGGTAACAGACTTTTCAAAATGTGTCTTGGAGTTTTTTTTATTTTTTACCCCAAATTACTGTATAGACCTAGGGTAACAGACAGCAAAAAAAGTGGAATGTAGGCCTGAAAAGCAACTATTTGTAGAGCACAGATAGACCAGGCATTTGACGGAGATACCAGAGTGTTCATTATGTGGCCAGCATTATTAATTTTTTTTACCCCAAAATAGTGTGCAGAACTATGGTAGCACAGCAAATACAGTGGAATGTAGGCCTGAATTGCCACAATTTGTAGGCCACAAATAGATCAGGCACCTGACAGCGATACCAGACTGTTTAATATGTGGCCTGTATTTTATTATTTTTTGCCCCAAAATAGTGTGTAAACGTAGGGTAGCAGTCAGCTTAAAAAGTGGAATCTAGGCCTCAATAGCAACTATTTGTAGAGCACAGATAGACCAAGCGTCTGACGGAGATAACAAACTGTACAATATGTGGCCTGGAGGTTTTTGTTATTTTTTTACCACAAAATACTGTAGAGACGTAGGCTAACAGACAGCAAAAGCAGTGGAATATAGGACGGAAGTGCCACAATTTGTAGACCACAGATAGATCTAGAATCTGGTGGAGATAGAACACTGTTAAATATGTGGACTGGATTTTTTTGGACCCACCAAAATTGTGTCAATAAGTAGGCTATGACACTCAAAAATTTATTGGAGTACCAAAATTGTAAAATATTTAGCACAATAACATGCGATGCGTGTGGCGTACAAAACACAGTGATAAATATAAGAACTGTAGCGAAATATTTTTTTGGCCAGCTAAATATTTTTTGGTCAGCAAAATGGTGTCTAAAAATGACACTCCAAAAATAATACAGTACCACAAAAAAGGCCAGAATTTTCTGCGCACTTACAGATGTGATGCCTGAGACAGACAAAGCCATTTTAAATTGCTGGATTTTCATGCTGTTGTATTAAAATGATCTATTTGTAGTCTGCAGTCTGAACATGCAAATAAATGTAGAAAAAAGTGGGCTCTGGATTGATTTGTAATAAAATTAGCAGGATTCAGGTGCAAGAAAAAAATATTTTTTTATTATATATATATGCAGAACCGTAAAAATAAAACAAAATATTTTTCCCCCAAAACATTATTTTTTAGCCCCCAGTTTTGTATTTTCCTGAGGGTAACAGGAAAAATTGGACCCCAAAATTTGTTGTCCAATTTGTCCTGAGTGCGCTGATACCCCATATGTGGGGGGAACCACTGTTTGGGCGCATAGGAGGGCTCGGAAAGGAAGGAGCGCCATTTGGAATGCAGACTTAGATGGAAAGGTCTGCAGGTGTCACATTGCGTTTGTAGAGCCCCTAATGTACCTAAACAGTAGAAACCCCCCACAAGTGAAACCATTTTGGAAAGTAGACCCCCTAAAGAACTTATCTAGATGTGTGGTGAGCGCTTTGACGCACCAAGGGCTTCACAGAAATTGATAATGCAGAGCCGTAAAAATAAAACAAAAATTTTTCCCACAAAAATTATTTTTTAGCCCCCAGTTTTGTATTTTCCCGAGGGTAACAGGAGAAATCGGACTCCAAATGTTGTTGTCCAATTTGTCCTGAGTGCACTGATACCACATATGTGGGGGGGAACAACCGTTTGGACGCATGGGAGGGCTCGGAAGGGAAGGAGTGCCATTTGGAATGCAGACTTAGATGGAATGGTCTGCAGGCGTCACATTGGGTTTGCAGAGCCCCTAATGTACCTAAACAGTAGAAACCGCCAACAAGTGACAACATTTTGGAAAGTAGATCCCCCAAGGAACTTATCTAGATGTGTGGTGAGCGCTTTGACGCACCAAGGGCTTCACAGAAATTGATAATGCAGAGCCGTAAAAATAAAACAAAAATTTTTCCCACAAAAATTATTTTTTAGCCCCCAGTTTTGTATTTTCCCGAGGGTAACAGGAGAAATCGGACTCCAAATGTTGTTGTCCAATTTGTCCTGAGTGCGCTGATACCACATATGTGGAGGGGAACAACCGTTTGGACGCATGGGAGGGCTCGGAAGGGAAGGAGTGCCATTTGGAATGCAGACTTAGATGGAATGGTCTGCAGGCATCACATTGGGTTTGCAGAGCCCCTAATGTACCTAAACAGTAGAAACCCCCCACAAGTGACAGCATTTTGGAAAGTAGATCCCCCAAGGAACTTATCTAGATGTGTTGTGAGAACTTTGAGCCCCCAAGTGTTTTACTAGAGTTTATAATGCAGAGCCGTGAAAATAAAAAATCTTTTTTTTCCCACAAAAATTATTTTTTAGCCCCCAGTTTTGTATTTTCCCAAGGGTAACAGGAGAAATTGGACCCCCAAAAGTTGTTGTTCTATTTGTCCTGAGTACGCTGATACCCCCTATGTTGGGGTAAACCCCTGTTTGAGCATACGGGAGAGCTCGGAAGGGAAGGAGCACTGTTTTACTTTTTCAACGCAGAATTGGCTGGAATTGAGATCGGACGCCATGTCGCGTTTGGAGAGCCCCTGATGTGCCTAAACAGTGGAAACACCCCAATTATAACTGAAACCCTATTCCTAACACACCCCTAACCCTAATCCCAACAGTAACCCTAACCACACCTCTAACCCTGACACACCCCTAACCGTAATCCCAACCCTATTCCCAACCGTAAATGTAATCTAAACCCTAATCGTAACTTTAGCCCAACCCTAACTGTAGCCTTAACCCTAGCCCCAACCCTAGCCCTAACCCTATCCCTAACCCTAACCCTATCCCTAACCCTAACCCTATCCCTAACCCTAGCCCTAACCCTAGCCCTAACCCTAGCCCTAACCCTAGCCCTAACCCTAGCCCTAACCCTAGCCTTAACCCTAACCCTAGCCCTAACCCTAGCCCTAACCCTAGCCCTAATGGGAAAATGGAAATAAATACATTTTTTAAATTTTTCCTTAACTAAGGGGGTGATGAAGGGGGGTTTGATTTACTTTTATAGCGGGGGTTTTAGCGGATTTTTATGATTGGCAGCCGTCACACACTGAAAGACGCTTTTTATTGCAAAAAATATTTTTTGCATTACCACATTTTGAGAGCTATAATTCTTCCATATTTTGGTCCACAGAGTCATGTGAGGTCTTGTTTTTTGCAGGACGAGTTTACGTTTTTATTGGTATCAATTTCAGGCACGTGACATTTTTCGATCGCTTTTTATTCCGATTTTTGTGAGGCAGAATGACCAAAAACCAGCTATTCATGAATTTCTTTTGGGGAAGGCGTTTATACCGTTCCGCTTTTGGTGAAATTGATGAAGCAGTTTTATTCTTTGGGTCAGTACGATTACAGCGATACCTCATTTATATATTTTTTTATGTTTTGGCGCTTTTATGCGATAAAAACTATTTTATAGAAAAAATAATTATTTTTGCATCGCTTTATTCTGAGGACTATAACTTTTTTAATTTTTTGCTGATGATGCTGTATAGTGGCTCATTTTTTGCAGGACAAGATGACGTTTTCAGCGGTACCATTGTTATTTATATCTGTCTTTTTGATCGCGTGTTATTCCACTTTTTGTTTGGCGGTGTGATAATAAAGCGTTATTTTTTGCCTCGTTTTTTTTTTTTCTTACGTTGTTTACTGAAGGGGTTAACTAGTGGTCCAGTTTTATAGGTCTGGTCGTTACGGATGCAGTGATACTAAATATGTGTACCTTTATTGTTTTGTTTTTTTTATTTAGATAAATAAATGTATTTATGGGAATAATATTTTTTTTTTTTTCATTATTTAGGAATTTTTTTTTAAATTTTTTTTTACACATTTGGAAATTTTTTTAAAACTTTTTTACTTTGTCCCAGGGGGGACATCACAGATCGCTGATCTGACAGTTTGCACAGCACTCTGTCAGATCACCGATCTGTCTCAGAGCACTGCAGCCTTACCAAGCGCCTGCTCTGAGCAGGCACTTGGTAAGCCACCTCCCTCCCTGCAGGACCCGGATGCCGCGGCCATATTGGATCTGGGCCTTGCTGCAGGGAGGAAGGTAAGAGACCCTCGCAGCAACGCGATCACATCGCGTTGCTGCGGGGGTCTCAGTGAAGCCCGCATGGAGCCCCTTCCCTGCGCGATGCTTCCCTATACCGCCAGCACACCGCGATCATGTTTGATTGCGGTGTGCCAGGGGTTAATGTGCCGGGGGCGGTCCGTGACCACTCCTGGCACATAGTGCCAGATGTCAGCTGTGATAGGCAGCGGACGATCCCGTATGACGTACTATCCCGTCGGTGGTCATACAGGCCCACCCCACCTTGACGGGATAGTACGTCTAATGTCAGAAAGGGGTTAACTGGATTTGTGGATTCTGTGATGGTAGACACACACTATCTAATAAAAGAACTAATCTAACCATATCTCAGCAGCAGCTCTCGCTACACTAGCTGAGTCTGTACCTGAATGAGCCGATTAGGGCAGCATCAGGTCTCTTACAGACCTGATGATGCTGTGCGGCCACCCAATCACTGTAATATTACAACAAAGATGGCTGTGGCATTACAGTGCATGGCAGACAATCCCTGCATGTTGACTGGCGCTCTAAAAACTGCCAAAAATCCAAGGGGGAGGCCAGAGCTCCCACCAAATAATCCCGGAAATGCTCGGTGGGAGCCGAGTACACCGAGTACATTGTACTCGGGCGAGTAACGAGTAGTGGCGAGCACGTTTGCTCATCACTACTTCTCTGTAAAGATAATTTCTTCTCTGTAAAGAGAATTTCTCTTGAAAATCTGTGTGATCTGGTGAATTCAAATGTTGTCCGATCTTCTCTCTACTTCACACATACTTTCTTTCATTCCTATTTGTAAATTGTGTTTTCATTACTCCAAAACGATATGCAAAACGATATGCAAAACATTGCAAAAAGATACATTGCCTTGCAAAAGTATTAGGCTCCCTGGAACTTTTCAAACACATATCATGCTTATATCTTGAAGAATCAACAAGTGGAACAAAATTGTGAAGTTGAACTAAATGTATTGTTTATTTTACATTTTTTGGGAAATTCAAAAACTGAAAAGTGGGACGTACAAATTTATTTGGCCCTTTTACTTTCAGTGCAGCAAACTCTCTCCAGAAGTTCATTGTGGATCTCTGAATGATCCATTGTTGTCCTAAATGCCTAATGATGATAAATATAATCCACCTGTGTGTAATCAAGTCTCTGTAAAAATGCACCTGCTCTGTGATAGTCTCAGGGTTCTGTTTGAAGCACAGAGAGCATCATGAAGACAAAGGAACACAACAGGCATCAAAATCGGATCGGAAAGGATCGGTCCGATCACACTTGAAAATCGGCGATTGAGAATTCCGATTTCCAATCCTCATTGAAGTTAATGGGGATAAAAAATCGTAATTCCTAAAACACCTATTTTACATTGTGGTGTTTTCTAAATGACTAAAAACGCCAAAATTAAATGTAGAATTGGTAATCGGAGGCAGCGGAGCCAGAGAAATCAAATAATAATGGGCACAAGTACTGTTTTTAGTATGAATAGCAGTTATAAAGGGGCATATTTGGTCTACGGGTCAAAACAATACCGTAATGCTTGGCAAACTCTTTGGAATTTACTTTTTCTTCATTCATTTCATTTTTTTTCTTCAATGGTGGGCAAGGCGTTTTAAATACCATTATCACGCCTGTGGATCTCCCAGGCCGAGGTGCCTGCTTCGCTCTTTTTTCCGCTAAGATCAAGGGCAAAAACGTTTCTTAAATGATTGTCTGTTGCTTCCGCTGCAATCTACGCCTGAGATGCAGGGAGGCCATACACTGGAACCAGCGGGGAAAACCACAAAATTCAATATAGATACTGATGACCCGAAATCACACCAACATCTTTCTGACCCACGTCGCACACGACAAGATGCTGGAAGGCTCTAGTCTACAGCTAAGGCCCAGTCACCACAGTCAATAAAAATGTTGAAGAGATCTAAAGCTGCCACCACAATTCAAAATAGAGTGCGCTGTAGCAAGAGTCCTGCCTACATTTTTGTCTGCACATCATTCCGCAGCAGCAGCATTGATGCCATGTTTGCTGTTCCTTGCTCTGGGTACAATAAATGGTACCGAGTTCTACCCACTATTAATTTCAAATTTTTTTTTTTTGTTACCTTTCATCCTTCTTTTTTAAATAGCTCATTCTGATAGCTTTTTTAAGAAAATGTGTTTATTTTTAACAAAAACCAAAAAAATTAATTTTGCTTGCCCTATTCATCTGCTGTGTTGGAGTAGGTTTAAATATAAGAACTTTGCATGGTTTAGCGACAGTTGAAAAATACACCTTCCGGGAGGCCTGTCTCAGGGGACTCTCACCGGGAGGGCTCCGCGTTCAGCTTGCCCCGCAGCAGCAGGGAGTCTCCAGGGGTAAAACTAGGAGGAATGGACTCACCCACATACACTGTTTCGTCTTCTTCTGCTTAGACTTATTTTTTTCTTCTTCTGCGTTTTATCATTCTTATTCTTATTCTGCTTATTCTTTTTCTTCCTGGTCTTATGGCATCTCGTTCTTCTGGTTCTGGTTCTTTGGGTACTGGTGCTTCTGGTTCTTCCATTTCCTAAACCTTTGCTTCATCTTCTTCTTCCTCTGGTTCTTCTTCCTCTGGTTCCGGTTCTTCTTCTTCCTCTTGTTCCGGTTCTTTTTCTTCCTCTGATTCTTCTTCCTCTGGTTCCGGTTCTTTTACTTCCTCTGGTTCTTCTTCCTCTGTTCCAGTTCTTCTTCTTCCTCTGTTTCTTCTTCCTCTGGTTCCGGTTCTTCTTCTTCCAGTTGTTCTTCGTCTGGTTCTACTTCTTCTTCTAGTTCTTCTTGTTTTTCTTCTTTTGGTACTTGTATTTATAATTGTAATTTGTGAAGCATGTAGTTCAGGTGCACGGAGGAACAGCAAGAAGTACCAGTGTCTGAAAGCACATTCGTGGACCAGCTGATGTTAATGGAACCCAGATACACAGTAGAAGGAACCTGTGGCAAAGACATTACATAGTTAGTAAGGCCGAAAAAAGACATTTGTCCATCCAGTTCAGCCTATATTCCATCATAATAAATCCCCAGATCTACGTCCTTCTACAGAACCTAATAATTGTATGATACAATATTGTTCTGCTCCAGGAAGACACCCAGGCCTCTCTTGAGCCCCTCGACTGAGTTCGCCATCACCTCCTCCACAGGCAAGCAATTCCAGATTCTCACTGCCCTAACAGTAAAGAATCCTCTTCTATGTTGGTGGAAAAACCTTCTCTCCTCCAGACGCAAAGAATGCCCCCTTGTGCCTGTCACCTTCCTTGGTATAAACAGATCCTCAGCGAGATATTTGTATTGTCCCCTTATATACTTATACATGGTTATTAGATCGCCCCTCAGTCGTCTTTTTTCTAGACTAAATAATCCTAATTTCGCTAATCTATCTGGGTATTGTAGTTCTCCCATCCCCTTTATTAATTTTCTTGCCCTCCTTTGTACTCTCTCTACTTCCAATATATCCTTCCTGAGCACCGGTGCCCAAAACTGGACACAGTACTCCATGTGCGGTCTAACCAGAGATTTGTACAGAGGCAGTATAATGCTCTCATCATGTGTATCCAGACCTCTTTTAATGCACCCCATGATCCTGTTTGCCTTGGCAGCTGCTGCCTGGCACTGGCTGCTCCAGGTAAGTTTATCATTAACTAGGATCGCCAAGTCGTTCTCCCTGTCAGATTTACCCAGTGGTTTCCCATTCAGTGTGTAATGGTTATATTGATTCCTTCTTCCCATGTGTATAACCTTACATTTATCATTGTTAAACCTCATCTGCCACCTTTCAGCCCAAGTTTCCAACTTATCCAGATCCATCTGTAGCAGAATACTATCTTCTCTTTTATTAACTGCTTTACATAGTTTTGTATCATCTGCAAATATCGATATTTTACTGTGTAAACCTTCTACCAGATCATTAATGAACATTATCGAGAACCATCTGGTGCTGCTGGAACCCTGTTATTAAGCAGAAGGTATAAATGCCATTGCCACTAGCGAGAACCATCTGGTGCTGCTGGAACCCTGTTACTAAGGTATAAGTGCCATTGGCACTATCGAGAACCATCTGGTGGTTCTGGAACTCGTATTGGACTGCAAGGTTAACATGTGTTACTAACCCCCAAAATAAAGGACATCTTCTGTTACTGGAACCCGGAGCCACAGCAGGAGCCGCCTGGACTATCTGCACTCTGGAGACCCAGCTAACTCTACTGGGGCATGGAGCAGAAGCAGATCAAGTTGTGCATCTCCCTGATTACCAGTCAACGTTACCGGAACCCGGAGCCAAGCTTGGAGGAAACTGTCCTGCCAGCACTCTTGAGAACCAGCTAACAGAGGAAACAGTGCAGGGCAACAGCAGGTGGTGCTGAGGCCCAGTGGTACAGGATTCATTGTAGGTGGACAGCAGAATTTGAATTGCCAGTAGCACAGCCAGAGTCCAGCTTGTGTTGCTGAACCCTGACATAACGGCAGCGGGTGTTCACTGTGCTACGTGCACTTCCGAGCAACAGATAGTGGTGCTGAAGCCCAGGTGGACTGGAGTATTTGTAGGTGGACTTGAGTATTTGTAGGTGGAGTGGAGTATTTGTAGGTGGACTGGAGTATCTGATTTGCCAGTGGCACAGCCAGAGTAAAGCTTGCGGTGCTGAACCCCGTAAACAAAGCAGCGGTTGTTCACTGTGTGACTGACATTTCCGAGCAACAGCTGACGGTGCTGAAGCCCTGGTGGGCTGATCAATCTAGTGGTGCCAGAGGGTGAAGTGTGGACCTGGAGACTGTTGCCAGACATGTGTTTATTCAGTCTCATCTGGCACAGGGGTTGCAAAGTCTGGCGACATCAAGGCCTGGTTCATCTTTATAAAAGTTAGGGGGTCAACGTTATCGGTGGATAGGCACGTGTGTTGGTTTGTTAGGACTCCACCAGCAGTGCTAAAGACACGGTTCACCAATCCTTGTGGATGTAGGTGGTGCCAACTGCTATGCGGAGGAATCTGAAGAAGTGGAGTAGGAGGAAGAGGCAATGCGAATGGATGAAAGTCCTGCACTCCTTGGCGTTGGCAGGACCTACACAGTGCCACTGCCCACTTCTGTACCCGGCTCAACCACATTTACCCAATGGGCAGTGAGAGAAATGTAGCGTCCCTGACCGTGCTTACTGGTCCACGCATCGGTAGTCAGGTGGACCTTGCTGCTGATGGCATTAAATAGCGCAAGCTTAATTTTTTTCTCCACGTGCTGTTGCAGGGCAGGGACGGCTTTTCGACTAAAATAGGGGTGGCTAGAAACAGTATTGTGGGAATGCCAATGTCATGAGGTTGCGAAAGGTGTCCGTGTCCACCAGCCTGAATGATAGCATTCACGGGCCAGCAGTTTTGAAATGCTAGCATTGAGGGCCTGTGCTCAGGGGTGGCTTGACGGGAATTTCCTTTTTCGAGCCCATAACTTTGGGATGGATGGCTGCAGGCTAGACTGGGACTGTGAAGATAACCGGGATTGTGAGGTTGGTGGCGGTGTGACAGTGACGATTAGGGTTTAGCGAAATGGATCGGACAAATTCAAAAATAGCCAACTTTCAGAAAAGTCAAGTTTCATGAAACTCGACCCGATCCTAATGTGGGATCGGCCACGAGGTCGTCGATCTTCGCGCCAAAGTTGCGTTTCGTATGACGGTTTCAGGGCTATTTTTCAGCCAATGAAGGAGGACGCAGAGTGTGGGCAGCATGATGACAAAAGTCTCGGTCCCCACCATCTTAGAGAAGGGCATGACAGTGATTGGCTTGCTTTCTGCGGCATCACAGGGGCTATAAAGGGGCATGCACGCCAACTGCCATCTTACTTCTGCCGATCGTAGCATAGGGAGAGGTTGCCGCAGCTTCATCAGAAGGGATATAGTTAGGGAGGGAAGATTAAGCCCCGGAACTGCTTGTGCTGTAGCGATTTCCACTGTCCAACACCATCATTTATTTGCAGGGACAGTGGAGGCTATATTTTTGTGCATCAGCTCTGTAGCTTATTATGCTGCCTTATAAGGCTCCCTGATAGCTGCATTGCTGTTTGCACGCCACTGTGCAAACCAAACCTGTTGCTCCTTTCTGCACAGTTATCTTGTTTATTTGTCCACACTTTTATGTGCAGCAGTCCTTTTTATTGATGCCATACTTTTCCTGAGATCTTTGTAGGGAGATTGAAATTGTACTACAGTCCTTGTATTTTTTCATATATCTTCCAGCCACTTTCTGCCACTGCATCGATTCAAAGTGACAGGAGACAGCATTTGTCCAGTATGGTTACAAACTAATTTTCCTCCCTTATTGATGTTCTCCCTCACAGGTTATTCCCCTTTGATTACTGGGCATCTAAAATAGACACCTGGCCTGAATTGGCAGAATATGCATTACAGGAGCTAGTGTGCTATCTGATAGTGTGCTATCAGAAAGAGTCTTCAGTGCTGCTGGTTCAATACTGACCAAAAAAAAGGACACGTCTGGCTACCCAGAATGTTGATGATCTAACCTTCAATAAAATGAACCAATCATGGATTTCAATTTATTTTGCCCCACCTTCTCCTGCTGACACGTAGCTTGCCTGAAAAATGTCTTGCTTTTGGCCTCCTCTTACTGACTTCTCCAATTCTGCCAATTGCAGCTGCTGAATGTCCACCATAGGCCATTTTTATACCTCCCTAAATGGGCTGACCCCCCCCACAGGGCCGTGGTCACCATCTGGCACAAGCACCCGTGCGAGTGCCATTTGCCTGGACAGGTGGGTGCGCCCACTCTTGGGCGACAGCACTGGCACAGGTTCCCTCATAGTACAATGAAGTGCCTCTGATGGTGGTGGTGCACAACCAACGTCAGACACACCGTCGTAATATGAAGGGCCCTGTGCCAGTACCTCCGCCCACAAGAGAGTGTTCCCCCAGCTCGAACAGTGCTCTACCACTTGCACTACTTACCTCTCCCTGCTCCACCACTGTGTAGTCTGTGCTGTTAAATCCTTCAATGGCACTGCCAATACAAATTTGCTGAAATAATAGATGATAGTTAAAATATACAGGGGCCCTGGCCTCCATTTAGACCAGTTAATACTCTGTGCCTACTACCACTGTCTGCTACTCAGCAGAGGAGCCCATCCCAGTACCTAGCTATGCCACCTGTTTAGTCCTGTTACCAATTTTGAACTGCTTTTAGCCTACTTTTTTATTTTGGGCCTACTAACTGTGTCTGCGCCACTCATTACAGTTGTCCTCCACTGAACAAAACTATGCCGCCTATTTATTCCTGTTACCAATTTTGAACTGCATTTAGCCTACTTGATTATTTCGGCCTATATCTGTGTTTCCTCCTCATCCTGCCCATTGCCCAGCCACTGCTAGATGAGTCTGCTGGTACATTGAACTAGACCACTACATTCCCCTTGCATTCTACACAGCCTCTACACAGCCTGAACCTGACCCTGCTGAAAGTCAGGTTCCCCTTCCCGCATACTATACCACCTTACACGGGACAAAGAGGAAGGTGCAGATGAAAGTGCAGGTTCCTTCATCAGGTGAAGGGGCATACTCATTGGCGATGTCACTGGCACAGGGCCCCTCATAGTACGCAAAAGTGTCCCTGGCAGTGGGAGGTGCCACCCACTGTCAAACACACCGCCGTACTATGAGGGGCCCTGTGCCAGTGCCAAGTGCCAACGAGTGGGCCCCCCTGCTTGCTCAGGATCACAGCACTTGCAAAGTTGAAATACCTCTCCCTGCTCCACCGCCGTGACGTATTCCACGTTTCCTGGGCCCACGAAAATCTTGAGCCAGCCCTACCCCCCACAACTTTAGCCAAATGACCCCCTGTTTTCAATGCCTAGCTATTATTATAAAGTAAATTAAGATTGACAAGCTTAAGAAATAAGAATTGATTTTTTTGGCATTAAAATGGGCACTGTCGGTGTTTTCCTGTCCTCCACTCACTGCCGACTTTAATTCCCTATTGACTTGCATTGGGTTTCGTGTTTCGGTCGGCCCATGACTTTTTGAAATAATCGGCCGATTTCACCCAACCCAACATTTGGCATAGTCAGGTTTCGCGAAATCCGACTCGATCCTAAAAAAGTAAAAGTCGCTCAACTCTAGTGACGATGGCTGTCTGTACACTACTGCAGAATGACGTTTCCTCTCTCCTGGGAGGAGCAAGCTACAACCATTGCGTAAGAGGTGGCACATGGAGCTTCAGGTTGGGCAAGATTTTTTATGCGACTTGTCCACTCCACAACGTGCTTGTTCCCCAAATGCCTGAACATATTGGTGATATTGAGGTTGTGGAAGTTTTTCCCTCACTTCAGGGTTAGATGACACAGATTGCATCTGACTGTTGTAGTGTCATTGGCAACTTGGTCAAAAAAGGCCCAGGCACCACATCTCTTTGGAGCACCCCTTGCACTAGTTTTTGCGTGGGTCCTGCTTCTTCTGTGTGCCAAAGTGGAGGAAACAGGCAACCAACTCTCGCCCCTCACTCTACTCCCTTTTTTGGCCCTCTGGTTCTGTACTGTTGTGGGAATCTCTTCCTCTGAGCTGCTGCCACCACTTTGCTGTCCCTCACACCATGATGGATCAAGGACCTCATTATCTGTTGGACCCTCTTCCAACACCTCAGACAATTGCTTCCTCCCGGGTCATTTGCATACTGCAGGATGCACCAGCTAATGACACCTGAGTTTCATCATCATCTGATGCATACTGTGGTCGGCTGACTGTGTGTACAGGGCTACCCGCCTCGTCTTCTGAGAGAAATAAAAGTTGGGCATCACTGCTTAAAAGCTCTTCTTCCTGTTATCGAATACTGCCTGACTGGCCCCCTGATCCACAGCCAACAGATTCTTCAAACAGAAGTAAAGATGGCTCCTGTGCTGGTCCCTCTAACTGCCTGGGTAATTTGGCAGGTGGTGGTGAAGAAGCAGAGCGGCGCTCTACACTGACATGAGCGGACTCTGTGCTCTGTATCTGGGAGGATGAGGATGAGTTACGAATTGAAGTCGATGCCGCAGCTGCCATCCATCCAACAATGGTTTCAATTAGTCCTCCCCCAGCAATGGGATACCACGACCTCCAACAAAGCTGCGCATGAAGGACTGTTCCCGGAATAGCTAGTGGCTGAGTCACTTGTGCCTGCAGCAGACAAAGATTCTCCATGTCCTCTCCCTGCAACACCTCCGCGACCGTGACCACATCCCTTACTCCCTGCCTTCCTCATGTCTCTAGACTTAGATGGGCGGAACTGCAGAAAGTTCTCCTATTTAGTGTGCCTAAACCTGTAAAGCTGCAGACAGGTGTAAGAAACACTAATTGGATCTAGTTTTGGCATAAACTTTAATAGAAAAATAGAAAAAACGCAATAGCACTCACCAATCAGTGGCAATTCAAACGTCCTTTATTAGAACATGCAGCAAATCATCTTCACGGTTCAAGGGAGGGAGTGAAAGTAGGAGTGCGACAGGCAAGATGACGACAATCGTTTCGCGCTAATACCAAGCGCTTCCACGGGTCCCTTGAACCGTGAAGATGATTTGCTGCATGTTCTAATAAAGGACGTTTGAATTGCCACTGATTGGTGAGTGCTATTGCGTTTTTTCTATTTTTTTATTTACATGGACACTTTGTTTCACGCAAGCACCGCCTTTCACCTGATCGGACTACCTTTTGTTGGGAAACTCTCCACATTGAGTTTATAATCTCTGCAAAGTCGAGCTGTGCCGCTTACTTTTTTTCTTTTTTTCTTTTTCTGGTATAAACTTTAATAGAAACTGGTGTGGCCTAAACGAATTTGAACTGGTGTTGTGTGAACTGTATTTATCAAAATCTGAAAGTATCAGAGAGGTTGCACCGTGGGGGCGTAATCTACGGTGCAAAAGTGGAATCTACAAATATTCTGCGAATACTAGGTGAGAATGTGCAAGGCGGCATAATCCCACAACAAAAATACGATAGTGTGATTACACCTCGACTGCTGCACAGAGGTGTAAACCGACACTAATTGGAAGCATTGTGGTAACATAGTAACATAGTAACATAGTTAGTAAGGCCGAAAAAAGACATTTGTCCATCCAGTTCAGCCTATATTCCATTATAATAAATACCCAGATCTACGTCCTTCTACAGAACCTAATAATTGTATGATACAATATTGTTCTGCTCCAGGAAGACATCCAGGCCTCTCTTGAACCCCTCGACTGAGTTCGCCATCACCACCTCCTCAGGCAAGCAATTCCAGATTCTCACTGCCCTAACAGTAAAGAATCCTCTTCTATGTTGGTGGAACAACCTTCTCTCCTCCAGACGCAAAGAATGCCCCCTTGTGCCCGTCACCTTCCTTGGTATAAACAGATCCTCAGCGAGATATTTGTATTGTCCCCTTATATACTTATACATGGTTATTAGATCGCCCCTCAGTCGTCTTTTTTCTAGACTAAATAATCCTAATTTCGCTAATCTATCTGGGTATTGTAGTTCTCCCATCCCCTTTATTAATTTTGTTGCCCTCCTTTGTACTCTTTAGTACTTTGTACTAATTGGTGATTCCAATTAGTGTGCAATCACACACAAAATGCAGGTGTTAGTGTTAGGAATTTTTTGTAGCAGTTGCATCGTGGGGCGTAATCTACGGTGCAAAAGTGGAAGCTTCAAATATTCTGCTAATACTAGGTAATAATATTTCCCATTTCCAACACCTCTCCCATCCCCAGTCCTCACTAAGAGGTATAGGATCACCCAACTAAATAACTTTTGTTCCCTCTATCTATCCAATTCTCAACGGCTGCAGTCCGAGCAAAATAAAAGATTGCTGGATGGTGTGCTGAAGCAGCAAAAAGACAGTCGCTGCAATCTGCAGAGAATGCAGTAAGCAGACTAGTGTATGCTGCACAGTGACGCTGCTGGCTCCACAGAACTCTGTGCAGGTCTTAAGAAAAAAAGCACAGAGTAGTGAAGCACAGTCAGTGAAGGTACTTAAGTGAAGGTGGTAAAATAGATAGGACAAAAAAGCTAATAGAGACACAATATTTTCACTATGTTCACAATGACAGAGACAAGCTCTCCCTAACTGAATTCACAGTAGAGTGAATACAAAATGGCGGCGCCAGCCTTTTATAGTGCCTGATCACAGCCAATCACAGTCATGCCAAAAGTTAAAATGCCTACTAGCATTTCAGGATGTGCCCACACTTCACAGGCTCTTCATTGGGTGGTTCATGTGTCAATCACAAGCATTGTGCAAAAAAAAAAAAAAAAAACGCACTTCCGATTTCCGATCACATCCAAAGATCAGAATTGGGATTCCCATCATAGTGAAAATCGGTATAATTCCAATTTTACATGTTCGGATCGAGCAATCCTACTCCTGAACAAACCATGGTAAAAGCCAAAGCTTTATTAGAGTCCAACAACGTACAAAGTATTAAATATTAAAAGGTGAAAATTATAAAGTGGGAGTCCAGTAGATGGCACCAAATCAATAAATCGCAGGAGGTATAAATAGAAATGATACAATGATCTCTGCATAAATAAGGAAGAACATCTGGTGTCAAGTACAGATACCAAAAACTTCACACAACAAAAATTCATATATGTTCATATGATAAATAAAGCACGTGAGTAGCTCTGATATCACAAATTTAGATGCTGTCACTTATAGTATACAGTTGAAACCAGAAGTTTATATACTTTATGTAAAAAGACACATATGTATTTTTTTCTCAATATCTGATATGAAATCTGAAGAAAACCTTTCCAGGTGTAGGTCAATTAGGATTTCCATAATTATTAATATTTGCCAAATGCCGGAATAATGAGAGAAAGATAATGTTTTAAGGCATTTTATTGCTTACTGTAAAGTCAATAGTTTACACACATTTCATTAGTATTTGGTACCATTGCCTTTAAACTGAATAACTTGGGTGAAACATTTGGGATCTCCTTCCACAATCTTCTCACAATACTTGGTCGGAATTTGGGCCCATTCCTCCTGACAAAACATGTGGTACTGATCCAGGTTTGTAGGTCACCTTGCTCGCACCTGCCTTTTCAGCTTTGACCATAAATTTTCTTTGGACTGAGATCAGGGCTTTGTGATGGCCACTCCAAAACATTGAATTTGTAATCCTTAAGCCACTTTGTTGTGGTGCCATCTACAGGTTTCTTACTCTTTAATTTTCATCTATTAATATTTAATACTTTATATGTTGTTGGGCTCTAATAAAGCGCTGCCTTTTACCATGGTTTTGTTCAGGACATATCTTTTTGCAGTATTTTGAATATCACTTTGCAGTAATGAAAAAATAATATACAAATGTTTATAAAAGAAACGGTGAGTGTGAAGCAGAGAGGAAAATATCTGGCAAGATTTGAATTCACCAGATCACGCAGATTTTCCAGAGAAATTCACTTTGCAGAGAAGTTATCTGCAATTGTAATGTCCCCTATTATGCCCTGGTGTCTCTACAGACCATAAAGCATAAAAATGGCCTTCCCCTCTGCTCTTCGCCAACCCCAGTTGGGTCCTAAGCACATCCTCTTACGACCCGTACCTTGCGCTGAAACCCTGGGTCTGTTCACAGTCAAGAAAGCATCAGAAATCAATAAGCGAAAGGGAAATTCAAAAATCGTGTAACATGTAGTCCCTTTAAAACCATATATATTTTATTAAGAGATAATTAAAAATACCACTACCCAGTGAACACAGAAAAATGGAATATATATAAATGAATCCACTAGTGCACCTTTCCTCACAAATAGCCCTACACTTGCCTGCTATCCCTTCCTAGCAGTGGAGATTGGCACCCTGATAGAAATTTTGGCGCCCCCACTCCGCGACGGCTGACACCTGCTACCCCTGTTAATGTAACTAGTCAGCTATAGGAGGGAAAACAATGAGCTATAAAAAGAGATGAAGGAAGATGTTGGGTAGAGAAAACTAAGGTGCACAAAAAAATCATATACCATCCTCCCTCAATGACATCCCATATTAGGCCAAGAGACACTAGAGAAGATATAGATATCTACTAGTATGTGGAGCCAAAACAATATCATATGCTCCCAGTGTTGTCAGTATCACGGTCCGTTTATACATCAGCAAGGAATATAGCTATATGCATTAGTGGCGAGATGCCAGTGAGAGAACAGGTGTAAAATAACTAAAGACCTGGTTTAGTCTAAGATAGACAAAGTGCATGGCAGCACCCCCTTGGTAAAATAGATCAATACATTTCAGGATATAGAGCGATGTAACACATCCCAGTATAGCTACAAGTGTCACTAAGTACACAGTGATAATATGATCCCAAGCTGGGACAAAATCCTGAAAGAATATAACGAGCCACACACTAGCTGAACTGAACAGTACCCAGTGGGCTCTATTTAACCAACGGTAGGTACTCATACACATGCACAGTCAAAAAGACAAACATGGATAATTTCAACAGCAGCCAGTGAGACGGGTATTAACCCAAAAAAAACCAGACACTTAGCTGTCAGTATAACGCCCCAAGGAAGGAAGGGATAGCAGGCAAGTGTAGGGCTATTTGTGAGGAAAGGTGCACTAGTGGATTCATTTATATATATTCCATTTTTCTGTGTTCACTGGGTAGTGGTATTTTTAATTATCTCTTAATAAAATATATATGGTTTTAAAGGGACTACATGTTACACGTCTGTTCACAGTCGTCTCGAACTTTTGTCTTTGATGAGGCATGGAAAGTTTCTGTGCTATCATGCATACGATATGATACTAAACACTTTATTGATCCCAGCGGAAATTACGGTATTACAGCAGCAATACAAACAGCACTACATAAAATATTAGGACACAAATCTTGCACAAGTATACCAACATTACATAACAAATAAATGTGGGTAGTTCAGGTATATAAGTCACTGTTAATTGACATTAGTACACCAGCAATCAGTCATTGTTGTCTACCACCCTTAGGAAATTATTATACATCCCCATAGCAGTAGGTACAAACGATTTCCTGAATTTCTCCTTAGTAGGATTAGGCGGCTGCCGAATGTGCTCTTCTGCTTCAAGAACAGCTCGTATAGTGGGTGTGTATTATAGATCATTATAGCCCCACACTTCTGAATTGTATCCTCCAATACCTCCTCAAAAGATTCCAGATGGAGGCCAACAGCCACGCTTGCCGTCTTGATAAGTTTGTTGAGCTTATTAGCGTCAGATACTCGCACACTACTGCCCCAGCATATGATAGCAAAAAAAATGGTGCTTGCCACAACGGACTGGTAGAACATTTCCAGCATTTTACTGCACACATTGAACGACCTGACATAAGGCCAAAACATTACAAAGTGTGAGGTAACCTTGCCTGTTCATGTGTGAAGATATCTCGTCTAACCCAGAAGTTCTTGGTTAGCAAGAAAAGGTCCTGGGTTTCGGATACAGTAGCGGTTGTAAGAGGATGCGCCGAGGACCAGACAGTAACCTTTTAAAATCGAAGGGGCTAAAGAGGTGAGTGATAAGATGAGTATTTGGCCATGTTCACACGTTCATCATTTGGTCAGTATTTCAGATCAGTTTTTGTAAACCAAAACCAGGAATAGAACAATCAGAGGAAAATTATAATAGAAAAAAATCCACCACTTTTGCATTTTTCACCCACTCATGGCTTTGGCTTACAAATACTAAGGTAAAATACTGACCAAACACTGAACATGTGAACGTGGCCTTAAGATACATTTTTGAAAATCTTTTGATGATCTTTGCACTGATCAGCAAAATGAAAGACAGCTAAAGTGATATACAAAAAATCCACATTTTGTTGAAAAACAAGTTTTTGTAACATTTAAGTAGTGTCACACAGTGTGTCGCATCCTGATGTGATTCCTGGGGCATCTGGTTTTAGAAGGTCATAATGCTTATTTGATCGCAGGTCCTCCTTGAAGCACATGTGACTATTACCCTGAACTGGAGAATATTTACTCTCGTTCAATGCTGAAAAAGTTAAGGACCCTTTCCCTTCTGGTTGTGAACTTGTAACTTTAGAACTCAGCTGCAGCACATTGTGACCACTCCCTTCCACTATATAAACCCACTTCTAGCTTCATCCCTTGCAGTTTATAGATCTTCTATACAGACCACTTTGAAAGAGCCAATGTCTGGATAAGCTGAGGTGTTCGTTTCTTTTGTAGTAACTAAGGTTCCCAATGGAAAAGCTCAGGATTGCTATTTATTGTGTCTTTTCCTATCTGCCTCACCTTCTTCATGCTGTTGTTTTGTAGTAATGGGACTAGTATCTTGCTGGCCTATGCATTACCCAGGGTGAGTTCAGGGCCAGTGAGGGCCTAGGCAAGTGATTGGACACAAGGGTTAGGAACTGTTTAGGGATGATAAATGATGGTGTATGTTAGGAGATGACTAGTGATGAGTGAGCACTAAAAGCCTCGGGTACTCTTATTCAAGTCAAGAAAATTGTAATGCTTGGGTGCTGGAGCCAATTAACGAGTAAAATGGAAGTCAATAGGAAACACGAGCATTCTTCCAGCGCCATCCCTCCAGAGATTTATGGCCAGAATCTATAAATGGAAATGTGAACAGATTTTTGGAGTGTCCAAAAGTGGGATCATTTGTCTCCAGGCACTCAGCATGGTGGGAGGAAGGAAGATCAAGTTAAGGATTATGTGATGCAGAATCATGGCTATTAAGACTGGACTGTGTGATAGACAAAGGTGTGCTGGCAAAGTGACTGAAAGCATTCTATTCATTCAACAACCTTTTCACACTGGTATGACTTCAAGAGTGGTGTTCTACGCCCCCCTACAAAGTGGGACATGAAACTAGATCAACATGCATTGTGTTTTTGTTGTGCTTCCGCGGCAGTCACAGCTTCATCTTGCTCACGTCCTCGGCCTCTGTGCTCACTATCAACATCACATTTACTTCCCAGTCCCTTACAACGTGACTTGGCCAATGAATTCTCACCGCCACACTATAAGAGAAAAAAGAATGGATCTACCTGTGGCAATACATTTTTGTCTCCCAAATCATAACATTATGGACATGAAATTACTTGTGTTAAAAGGTAGCTTCAAATCTAAGAGAGACAGAAGAGTATGGGAATATAAACTGATGACGACCTTTGACAGTCTTAATGCAGGAATGAATGTGTCACATGGATTTATGTCTTTTTACATCAACTAAGGAACTTGCCCCTCAGACTATGAGGGGTCATCACAACAGAACCAGCCCCCAATCAGAGGACAATAAAACATTCCTTATCTAAGAACTGGCCCAATATTTATGGACATAACTGTTTATCAATCATGGTAATTCTGCTTCATGTCACCTGTCTTATCCATGTTTTTTTTTCTTTTTTTCCATACTATGTTGTGCATAAATATGTGATTCTTCAGAATGTCTTTTAGTCGTTGCCTGATGAAGAGACCTGTGTAGTCTCGAAAGCTTGCAATTTGTTACCATCTGTTCAGTTAGCCATTAAAAGGTATCAACCACTGAGGACTCTCAATTCTAAATATTTTTCTATCTACTGGCTAACACGGTACCAAGATATATATCTTTCCTGTATCTAATATTCTTAGGGATGGTATTATGTGTGTGGCCCAACTGTGAGTCTCGATTGGGAGCATGATTTCACCAAGCCTTTACATTCCCTCCGAAGTGTCTAACAATACATGGCTAACGACCAGATGATTATTACCATGTGCTACAACTAGATAGATGTAACATGCCAATGTGCACAGAAAGGTTATCTGTGTTTCTGGTAAAACATATAGTATAAATTTTTCCAGCAATTGCAACTCTACATACTGTACACAGTAAATATTGTCAATTATACTGCTTATAATAAACAATACATTGGAAGTCCAGGAACAAAGCTCAAAAAATGTTTAACTCATCACATTTATGGCTCTCATCCACAGAATAATAGAACTAAGAGGTCTTTATCAGGGCTGTCACAAGACCTTTTAGAAGTTAATTCTGGAGATCTTACTCATTTCAGCTTTACAGGGGTAATCAGGGTTAACCCATTACTTGCCAAATTAAAATTTTTACAAGTACAGATTTTTCAGAAAAGGGCGTCCCAATATTCAATTAAAAATGGTAATGACAAGATTTCCTATTTTGAAAACATTTATTTTACAAACACAACACAAAAAATTGGACCGAATTATAAAAATTATAAAATCTTAATTGCTAGAAGCTAAAGATTAGGCGTTCCAAAAAAAGGACATTGGTAGATAATGGGTTAATAGATCCAAACTCCTAATGTGTGAAACATATTGGATTTATGACATGGAGACATGAACACCGACAGGTTTTAATTTCAAGACTCATTTGATGTATCTCTATTGATGGTAATATTACATTCTAAGTAGCCATGTCATTTTGTGTGCATCATGTTTGTTTATCATTTCAAAGTTGCTTACCACTTCCCCCGGTGAAGAATTCATGTACTTATGGTGGTGTCCTGTATTAATGTAGTTCTGGTTCTGTATTAATGGACTGATAATGGTACTGTATTCATTTACTGCTGATAGTTCTAATCCTGTATTTATGTACTGATTGTGGTTTTGATGCTCTATTCAAGTACGAATGGTGGTTCTGGCTCTGTATTCATGTACCATTGGTTATTCTCATGCTGTGCTCATGTACTTATGAATATTTAGGTGCTGCCCTTAGGCAATAGTGGTGCTTCTGGTGATGTATTCATGTACTAAGGTGCTTTTCATGATGTGATGTTCGTCCTTCATTTTCGAAGATGACCATGACTTCAGGGTTAGAAGAGAATTAATAGTTATGGGTCCGGAGGTGGCTGATGAGTCCAATCCGGGCCCTGAAGGTTCGCCCACATACTTGACATACAAAATCAGATGTGGTCAGTACACCAGATTCTGCTTGTGCCTTGCATACAGCACGCTTTCTTTTTGCGTCACAGATTTTCCTGTCTTCAGCTGCATGTGCTCCTGAGGTGATCCTGCCCCGCCAACCTGGACGATCCAGGGCAAGCTCTTCCCATTCATTGGTGTTGACTTCCAGGTTTTTGAGAGACACGTTAAGGCAGTCTTTATAGCGCTTCTTCTGCCCCCCAACTGCTCGCTTTCCTTGGCACAGTTCTCCGTACAGCAGTTGTTTCGGTAGTCGGCTGTTCAGCATTCGGACCACGTGTCCAGCCCACCTGGCTTGGACTTTCAGCAGGAGAGTGTAGACGCTGCAGAGCCCAGTTTGTTCCAGAATTGCCGTGTCTGGGACATTGTCTTGCCACCTGATGTGGAGGAGTCTGCGGAGGCAACTCATGTGGAAATGATTAAGCTGTTTAGCATGCCGGCTGTACACTGTCCAGGTCTCGCTAGCATAGAGAAGTGTGGTGAGGACCACCACGCAGTAGACCTTCAGCTTGGTAGTAAGGCTGAGTCCCCTTCATTCCCAGACGTTCTTACGCAGTCTCCCGAAGGCGGCACTGGCTTTGGCGATTCTGTTGTTAACCTCAGCGTCTATGGTTACTTCACGGGAAAGTGTGCTGCCTAAGTAGGTGAAGTTATCGACTGCTTTGAGGTTTTGCTCCTTCACCGTGATACGTGGCTCCTTGTACAGTTTTCCTGGAGCCGGTTGATACATAACTTCGGTTTTTCTAATGTTGATCTTGAGACCAAAACTGTCGCAGGCTTGCGAAAAACTGTCCATTTCATGCCGCATCTGCTGTTCCGTGCTAGCGTTAAGTGCACAGTCATGAGCAAATAGTAATTCACGGATAACAGTCTCATGCAATTTCGTAACCGCCTTCAGGCGTTTTGGGTTGAATAGCTTGCCATCAGTCCTGTACCTAACCTGGATATCCATCTTCACAGTTGTTAAAGGCATCACTTAACATTGCAGAGAACAGCATACTGAATAGGGTTGGAGCAAGCACACAGCCTTGTTTTACGCCGTTTGTTACTGGGAAAGCCTCAGATATGTCTCCATCATTCAGAACGTTCACCATCATGCCATCATGGAACAGCCGGATGACTGAGATGAACTTGCTCGGGCAGCCAAATTTTGCCATGATCTTCCACAGGCCATCTCTACTGACAGTGTCAAAAGCCTTGGTCAAATCAACAAAAGTTACATAAAGGTCACGGTGTTGCTCCTGGCACTTTTCCTGAAGTTGACGTGCTGAAAAGACCATATCTACTGTTCCACGTTTAGCACGGAAACCACACTGGCTTTCGGGTAATAGTCCTTGCTCAAGGTGATGTAAAAGGCGGTTGAGCAAGACACGAGCCAATATCTTGCCTGCAGTGGACAGAAGGGAGATGCCTCGATGGTTGTCACAAGATTGGCGATTACCTTTCCTCTTGTATATGTGGATTATGCTGGCATCTTTCATCTGTTGTGGAACCTGTTCCTTTGTCCACATATATTGGAATAGTTTGGTCACCGTTTGCATCAGAACAGGGCCTTCCAGGTGCTTTTCCACAAGAAAGTTGTTTTACTGCTTTCCTGACTTCATCTCCACTTGGAAGAACATCAAGCTCCTTGTTGATTTCTACCTGGGGCAGGCGAGCAATAGCCTCATCATTGATATTGGCAGGGCGATTAAGAATATTATTAAAATGCTCAGCCCACCGTTCCAGAATTTGTTTCCTTTCTGTCAGCAGCTTAGTTCCATCTGCGTTAAGCAGAGATGAAGAGCTTGATGACTGGGGTCCATATACAGCTTTGAGCGCATCGTAGAAGCGTTTCTGGTCATGGGGATCTGCATAGCCCTGAATTTCGTCGGCCTTCTTGCTAAACCAGATATCCTGCATCTCGCGTAGCTTGATTTGTACCTTTCTTTTTATGTTGGTAAAGGCACCTTTGTTAGCTAACGACGTGGGGTCATTTTGGTACACCTTATATCGCTGATGTTTCTCTTCTAGGAGTGTCTTTATTTCCTCGTCGTTTTCATTGAACCAGTCTTGATTATTTCTGGTTGCTGATCCAAGATGCTCCAGAGCAGTATTATAAACAGCATCTCTCAGAATTGTCCACTGTTCCTCAACGCCAATCTCCTCTGCCTGTAGTATATTTTACAGTCTGCCATCAAGGTCATTGGCAAATTCCCTTGCAATTCTTTTATTTTACAGCTTATAGATATTCAGCCTCTTTGTCGTTTTCTGCCCTTGGGGTCTCCTCGCAGGCAGGATGCGGAGCCTGCACTTAGATACAATGAGGCGATGGTCAGTCAGCAGTCTGCACCACACATGACACTCTAAAGTCCATCTCATCCCTTTTCCTGGCAATGATGTAATCAATGAGATGCCAATGCCTCGAGCGTGGGTGCATCCATGATGTCTTCTTGCGGGTGGGTAAGCGGAATAAAGTGTTGGTGATGACAAGGTCATGTGTGGCACACATCTTAAGGAGCAGCAGGCCATTACTATTACACTTGCCAGTGCCGTGTCTCCCAATGACCCCTTCCCAGTTTTGATGGTCTGTTCCCACTCTGGCATTAAAGTCTCCAAGTATAATGAGCTTGTCTGCCTGTGGGATTGCTGAAATAGGTGTGTCAAGTTCATAATAGAACTTATCTTTAATGTCATCCGGATTAGTCATCGTGGGAGCATAGGCACTGGTCAGAGTCGCGCTTTTCTTGTTTGTAAGTGGGAGCTGAAATGTCATCAGACGGTCGTTGATGCCCTCCAGAAGCCAGGTAAGTTTACGAGCAAGATGAGTTTTGATAGCAAATCCCACGCCTGCTTCTCGTTTTTCAGTGCTGCCTCGACCACTCCAGAAGAATGTATATCCACCACTATGCTCTGTCAATTGACCCTTGTCTGCCAGGCGTGTTTCGCTGAGAGCTGCTATATCAACCTTGTGTTAGGAGTCGAGTTTCCTCTGCTGCACAGGGGGAATCTCGATCCGTGTCTGCTGCGGTCTCCCATTCTGCTTCGGCCGCAGTGGGCTCTGCTCAGCGGAGGCGCTGCTCCCAGCGTCTTGCTGGGACTGATTCTGTGCAGGGGGTTACTGCTGCCTTTTCTGGCTCTCCTGTTGTACCCTGCACTGATCTGCGGCGAGCGAGCTTCTCTGGGACTAAGTCCTTATTTGCACACACTGAGCATTCCCAGGGCAAGATCTCCCGTTGGAGATCGAGGGTCACATGCTCAGGCACTGCAGCACATCCCATTGGTCCTCTTGGCAGGTCCTGAAAGTGTAAAACTTCTGTAGCTGCTTCCTGTGCTGCAACTGTATAAACTGCGCATGACCGCACGGCCATGCGCTAGTATTGTCTTGATAATGTGTGTGTGTAGATGGATGTATGTCGATGGATGAAAGCTCCTAAGTATCCCTCCCTAGTGTTGTTGACTGCTCGCGGATGATGGTAGCTATCTAGCGCCCGACTAGCCATCTGCACGTAACACACATCACAGCGTCCAGTTGCTGTGTCCGCCAGTACGGCGCCGTGCGCTTCCTCTGCGCTTTCCTTACCCAAGCCTGGGTGGTTAGTGGCGTCAGTCAGTGCGGCACCGCACGCACTCTCGTGCCTTTATATTCTATTTATTAGTTTCCTTACACACCCAGTTGCGGTGTTGTGCCAGCAAGTGTCTAATCGGACTTCAATCCTGAGTAGGGGTTGAGTTCGCTGACTTCTTGCTCGCGCTCTATGTGCGGTACTGCGGTCCTGTGACGCAACAGGATCGCTTCCTTCACGCAGGGTGAAGTTAACCTATGTGTGTATACTTAGTACCGCCATATAGTCCGTCTTACTAGCAACAGGGTCTTTACCTGCACGGTGGACCTCGGACTGGGAACACACCTAGTTTCATATCATCTATACTTGGTGCGTTCCGCCGGTCCTTAACATCTTGTAACGAGCTAGCTCCCGAGCAACCAATGCCGTTCTTCTCTCTGGTCTGTCTGCCTTGGTATTATCCAGCAGAGTTCTCACATTCCATGTGCCAAGGTTGAGTACCATAATTTTCTTTTTCTTTATTGTGTGTCGACCGCTGTATGGGAAACCCGCCAGCTGCGGTAGGCTGGCCAGGTGAAATGAAGCAGATTTTGTTTGAGGCACCTTTTCTAGCCCCTTCCTCGATTGAGGTGAGCAGAGTGATCCTGAACAGGACTGCTCAGACACCCAGGAGGCTGCCGAACTCCACTGCTGCTTTGGTCCAGTAGAGAGCGACCATATGGCCTGGGCCGCCTTTGTGCAGGTTCATGACTACAGCTTCCAGTGACTCCACACCTGCTGCTTTGCCACTCTCCCATTGCCACAGGACTTTTTGTTACGCAGTGATTGAAGTCATGACTTGCGCTTGACTTGGATTAAAGTGAGGAGGAGTTGCGCAGTCGTCAACCTCACTCTCTCGCCCGTACCTATCGAGCCCCAGTGGCAAGAGCTAAGCGAGACAACTGGAGATAGGTCAGGGTGCAGTGGATGGCCAGCAGTGTCCTATATGTGCCTTGCTGCGCCCTCTCAGCGCTCCACAACACTGTGCTGGAAATCGCTTGTCTGTCCGTTGAACCTTGGTTTCTTCCGCACAGTCTGCCATATCCAGTCTTCACATGCAAGGGTAGGCAAACCCTTGAAAATCACTGTAGGTCTCAAAGAAACCCAACAGCTACCCTCACCTTGTTTGGCCCGCCTGCCGAGGCGGTGTTCCGGGGTGTACCCGCTGCCGCATGCTAGCAGCTACTTGGAGGTACAGGTGAGAGTTGAGCATCAGATGAGGACCAAAGATGGAAGAGCTGTCCAAAGAGGACACGGCAAGCACTCCACCAGAGGTGCTACCTCTATCTAGATACCCCATATACCCATATACCACATATTTCATGATGTAATCATATACTGATGGTGGTTTTGACATGTATTCATATAGTGATGGTGATTCTCGTACTGCATTTATATACTAATTGTGGTTCTTGTGACGTACAGTGAAGCTCAAAAGGGTAACATGTTGGATATCTTATACTTAAATTTGTCTTGCAACTATTTAGCATATGGTTAGTTATGCAGATACTTGTCATGTCAATGCATTGTTACTGTTTTGTTCCTAAAGATCTAAATTTTTATTTTTATTATTTTGTTAGTATTTTGTAAATCCACCTTTTGCTTTCAACACTGCTTGAATCCTTCTGGTAATGCTCTGGGTCAGATTCACACATGTGTCAACTTAAATTTGATATCAGGTCTCTTCTACGCAATCCCAAAGTTGGTGCATACTGGTAGACTCACTTGGGTATGTATACAGTTTTTTATTCAATTCTATAAAGAAGTGTTTGAATGGGTTGAGATCTGGGGACTGTGACGGCCATCCCAGCACCTCTATTTCATTGTCATTGAACCATTATTTTGCCAATCTCGACATATACTTCATGTTGTTGTCCTGTTGGAACACTATGTCATCATTTTCATACCCATAGTACTTGAGTGTATGAAGTAACTCATCTTATACGATACTTACACTTAGATCTGCATTGAGGCCATCATCCATCCTTGTCAAGTATCCAATGCCTTTGGCTGTGAAACAACCCCATATCATCAGGCTTCTCCCACCAAACTTGACATTTTCTTCAATTTTTCAATCCATTAGCCCCTTTTCTCCTTGTTTTTTTCTGACCCATTTGCACCTATTAAAGCCTTGTCTATTGACTTTCACTTCATCGCTCCAAATCAACCATTTCAAATTTTTAAATGTCCACTTTTCGTACTTATTTGCAAACTTGAACCAGCGCTTCTTATGACAATATTGAAGTTGAAGCTTCTTCATCTTTTTTCGGGCCACTATTCCAGACTTGTGTAATGTGTGTTGCACAGTGCTTGAGTCGATGTCTGTGATCTCACTATTATGAAGCATATGAGCCACCTCCACTGCCATATTTGTCATGTCAGAACTGATAGACTTTGGGTTGAGCCAACTTGACTTCAATATTGCCTGAATGTCCACCTTTTGGCATCTAAATGTATGGAGGGACTTCATTTTGAATTGTTCCTACTTTCATGGCATACAAATGATGCAGTTTGGCAATTTTCTTGGCCAATCGATGAGCTGCATGATGCTGTTTCTCTTTTCTTGGGAAATTGATGTTATGGTTGCTCCTTCATTCGACCTTTCACTTGAGAATCAATTTAATAATTCACTGAGCTATTAGGGTATGTGAGAATATTATGTATTTTGTATTATTCAGAAAGAAAAATATTTTCCACCACCAGGAGCAAAGCAGCAACAGTGCAGTGACATGACAAAAATCTGCAAAATTAAAGGGACACTGTCACCTGAATTTGGCGGGCTCTCTGTCCAGTCTGATGGGCGGTGTTTTCTCTCCTTCCATTCACCCCTTCTTTTCCTGCTGGCCACAATATTATCTTGAATATGAGTCTGTTTCCTCTGTAGTTCACGTGTGCACAAAGCAATCTTGCCTTGCGCATGCGCAGTATGCTTTGCCCCACTGCGGGCAAAGCCGAAAAGCATTAGTGCCCATGCGCAGCTGCACTATGTCCTGGAACACAGCTAAATACTTCCGGGACATAGTGCGGCTGCGCATATGCACTAATGCTTTTCGGCTTTGCCCGCAGTTGGGCAAAGCATACTGCGTGTGCACAAGGCAAGATTGCTTTGCGCACGTGTGAACTATGGAGGAAACAGACTCATATTCAAGATAATATTGTGGCCAGCAGGAAAGGAAGGGGTGGATGAAAGGAGAGAAAACACCGCCCATCGGACCGGACAGAGAGCCCGCCAAATTTAGGTGACAGAGTCCTTTTTATCACATGCTAAATATTTGCAAGTCATTTTTATTTATGTTTGAGATAGCCAAGATGATTGTTTATAAAATGATAGTAGTCTCAATTTCAAAGCAGATGTGGATAATGAGATACGGAGCTTAAAAGTCAAAAGTTCAAAACAGTGTTACCCTTTTTGCTCTTCACTGCATGTAAGTACTGATGGTGGCACTGGTGCTGATTTTATTTACTAGTTTTGGTCCTGACCCTGTGCACATACAGCAGTCATGTAGTAAGCAATGTGATACTTTGCACTGTTAATAACGTATTTTACCATGTGACACATTAAGAATTACTACATATTTTTTATGCTAAGACTAATATAGTCAGGATTTGGCTACACTATATGATCTTGCGGTCATCACATGACCACTCATATGTGACTACATACAGTCATTTGCAAACTATCTTCTCTACCTGCTTCTCTCAATGAAGCAGGGGATGTAGATTTCTCATTGAGTTTAGAGATAATCAGTAATAGAAACTAAACTGCACATTACTTTAAACATGCAAGTCGTATATATGAGGCCACTTACTGACTACTCCAACCACTTAAGCTGTGAACAAGATGGAGTACCAAACTAAATTTTTGCTCTGTCTGTAGCAAAAACTATATTTGCATTTGCTTATTATGCCCATACACTTTAGATAGCTATTGACTAAACACTCATTTGACAGATAGCTATCTTTCCTCGTATTTCTGAATGTTCGGCTCTGTGTGATCTGAAAAAATATGTGAGTAACTCTGAATCCATAGGCCCTCAACTAACATATAAAATTCATTACATACTCTATAGCTCTAAAAAAAAAAAAGCTCCATGAAAAATTAAATTATTATGCTGCATAATCTATGGGTGAATTAATTCTGCAAATGTCTGGAAGATATTAGAGTGCTTTTTCATTCTTTTCTATTGGTGCTTCAGTGCATATTATTTTATGTATCCCTTCGCTCAATTTACTTGTATACACTGACATACTATTTATATAGGCAAATACAATCATGCAAGTACATTTTCATTAATCTATTTGGTACACTATGATCTAATATACTGTCCAAATCAACTTAAAATCTTTAATTTTAGAAAAGGTTTAAATACGAAGACGTGATTAGTTAATCATGACCTTTCTATAAAGTCACATATATTACATAATTTTTGAAAACTTTACAAAGATTTTAACAATCTGGACTCTTGTATTTAAATCTAATATGTAGTTGAAAATATATAAACCTTTCATCCTTTTGAAGCTTCATTTCTGTGGAGGGTGGTTCATATTTTCAATAGAATAAAAATTACCAGTACTCAATCCTCTATGCAAAAGAGCTGAACCTGTAAATACCCCTTCAAATTAATCCCTCTTGGTTCATAGTTGATCTATAGAAATATACAGAATAATTAAACATAGCTACAAAACTTAGCAAAAATAACAATTTTAATAAATGGTCAAATTTACAAAGGACTAAAAATAATAAAATGGACCGCCTGGAGGATGGTCAAGTGTGTAATTATAGTCAGAGAACAACTAATTAATGGAAAGGTCAAATAATTATGAACAGTTCAGACACATTTTGCATACTGTGTTTCATGAATGAGAATTACAGCAATTATGATTTTTTTTACTATAGGAATTGGCAGGATAATTCTTTGCTAAATTGTTATTTGGAGATATGAACTTTCCATTTATTTGTGGCATTTATTTTATTTAATAACAGTTACAAAGTCAAAACTCTGATATATTCTGAATACTTAAAAAACGAAATTATACCACTAAACCAACAAATACATGCTTACAATTAAAAAATAGTAATAAAAAAGTAAATATGTGTATGAAATCAGAAAAATCCTATTTTATGTCAATTAGGATTATCATAATTATTAATATTTGCCAAATGTCATAATAATGAGAGAGATAGGGAATGCTTTAAGGCATTTCTATTACTTACTGCAAAGTCAAAAGTTTACATACACTAAGATTACTATGCCTTTAAACAATTCTGGACTGTCCATAGGATGACGTCATGTGTTTAGAAGCTTCTGATAGCTTTCTTGGCGACATCTGAGATAGAGACACACCTGTGGATGCATTTTAATGCAGACTGAAACACACTGCTTCTTTGTTTATCATCATGAGAAAGTCTAAAGAAATTAGCCAAGATATCAGGAAGAAAATTGTGGACTTGCACAAGTCTGGCTCATCCTTGGGCACAATTTCCAGATACTTGAAGATACTTCATCAGTACAAACAATTATATGCAAGTACAAACAAGATGTCCAGCCATCATACTGCTCAGGAAGGAGATGGGTTCTGTTTCCCATAGAAGAATGTGCTCTGCTCTGACGTGCATATCAACCCAATGACGAAAGCAAAAAACCTTGTGAAGATGATGGCAGAAATTGGTAGCACTGTGTCAATATCCACAGTGAAGCAAGTACTGTATCAACATAGGCTGAAAGGCCGATCTGCCAGGATGAAGCCATTACTCCAAAAGAAACATAAAAAAGCCAGATTAATGTTTGTAAATGAACACAGGGACAAAGACCTTAATTTTTATTAAACTAAAATTGAACTTTTTGGGCATATTAACCATCGATACATTTGGAGGAAAAAGGGAGAAGCTTGGAAGCCTAAAAACACAGTCCCAACTTCAAAACACAGGGGTGGCAGCATCATGTTGCGGGGGTTGTTTTGCTGCAGAAGGTACTGGTGCACAGTGGCGTATCTAGGGGGGGGCAGCCGGGGCATGTGCCCCGGGCGCAGCTGGCAGGGGGGCGCAGTTGGGCCGCCAAATGTCTCCCCTGGCAGCTGCATTCTGCCGCCCCTGCACTCGGAGTCAGCTGTTCTCTGTGTCGGACTGTCAAGCTGACATATGATCCGGCACAGAGACGCTGCAGCGCGCGGCTCCCAGTGTTCAATTGTACTCGTATCTTACGGACATGAGTACAATTGAACATCTGACTGCAGTGCCTGTCTAGAATGGAGCTGATTTTGGGAGGTAAGATGTCACCGGAAGGGGCGGGGCCACCTTCAGTCCAGTGAAGACAGATAGCAGGAACCAGGAAGCTGCTGGAGTCGTGTGAGGAGGACTGAGGGTCTGCAGCATGCAGCCATGTGAGGAGATTACCGACGTGTGTGGGGAATGGAGGGATAATGATGAGGGGCTGTGTAGTGGATGATGAGACGCTGTGGGGAATGGAGGGATAATGATGAGGGGCTGTGTAGTGGATAATGAGAAGCTGTCTGGGGAATGGAGGGATAATGATGAGGGGCTGTGTAGTGGATGATGAGAGGCTGTGGGGAATGGAGGGATAATGATGAGGGGCTGTGTAGTGGATGATGAGACGCTGTGGGGAATGGAGGGATAATGATGAGGGGCTGTGTAGTGGATGATGAGACGCTGTGGGGATTGGAGGGATAATGATGAGGGGCTGTGTAGTGGATGATGAGACGCTGTGGGGAATGGAGGGATAATGATGAGGGGCTGTGTAGTGGATAATGAGAAGCTGTCTGGGGAATGGAGGGATAATGATGAGGGGCTGTGTAGTGGATGATGAGAGGCTGTGGGGAATGGAGGGATAATGATGAGGGGCTGTGTAGTGGATGATGAGACGCTGTGGGGAATGGAGGGATAATGATGAGGGGCTGTGTAGTGGATGATGAGAGGCTGTGGGGAATGGAGGGATAATGATGAGGGGCTGTGTAGTGGATGATGAGACGCTGTGGGGAATGGAGGGATAATGATGAGGGGCTGTGTAGTGGATGATGAGAGGCTGTGGGGAATGGAGGGATAATGATGAGGGGCTGTGTAGTGGATGATGAGACGCTGTGGGGAATGGAGGGATAATGATGAGGGGCTGTGTAGTGGATGATGAGAGGCTGTGGGGAATGGAGGGATAATGATGAGGGGCTGTGTAGTGGATGATGAGAAGCTGTGTGGGGAATGATGATGGGCTGTGTAGTGGATGATGAGACGCTGTGGGGATTGGAGGGATAATGATGAGGGGCTGTGTAGTGGATGATGAGAGGCTGTGGGGAATGGAGGGATAATGATGAGGGGCTGTGTAGTGGATGATGAGAAGCTGTCTGGGGAATGGAGGGATATGATGAGGGGCTGTGTAGTGGATGATGAGACGCTGTGGGGATTGGAGGGATAATGATGAGGGGCTGTGTAGTGGATGATGAGAGGCTGTGGGGAATGGAGGGATATGATGAGGGGCTGTGTAGTGGATGATGAGACGCTGTGGGGATTGGAGGGATAATGATGAGGGGCTGTGTAGTGGATGATGAGAGGCTGTGGGGAATGGAGGGATAATGATGAGGGGCTGTGTAGTGGATGATGAGAAGCTGTGTGGGGAATGATGATGGGCTGTGTAGTGGATGATGAGGGGCTGTGTGGGGAATGGAGCATGATGAGGGGCAGTGTGGAAAAAGAAGGAATGATGAGGGGCTGTGTGGGAGAAGGGGGGTGATGAGGGGCTTTGGGGGAGAAGGGGGGTGATGAGGGGCTGTATGGGGGTGATGGGCTGTGTGGGGAATGGGGGGATGAGAGGCTGTGTGGGTGATAATGGGGGGCTGTGTGGGGAATGGGGGATGAGAGGCTGTGTGGGTGATAATGAGGGCCTGTGGGGAATGGGGGGATGATGAGGGGCTCTGTGGAGAAGCGGGGTGATGAGGGCCTTTTTGGGGAATGATGAGGGCCTGTGGGGAATGGGAGGATGATGAGGGACTGTGTAGGGGTGATGAGGGGGAGATGGGGTTGATGAGGGGCTGTGTGGGGGATCAGGAGATGGGGGTGATGAGGGGCTGTGTGGGTAATGGGGGGATTTATTGTGTGGGGTTGAATTGGAGTGGAGATGGGAGATTTGAGGACACAAAATGAACAGCAAAGGGGGTGATGGGGCACAGAATAGAAACTGAGTAGTGGGTTCGTAGCATGGGGGCAGTGTAAGGGCACAGCCAGGAGGGGACAGTATACCATGGAGGGGGAGTGTGATGAGAGAGTACAGTATAAATACTGGGCCCTATATGGGGGACACAGTGTGAGAGGACAGTGTGAAGAGGGGACCGGTATGGAAAGGAGAGGTCAGTGTGAAGAGCATGTACCATAAGAGGGACAGTGTGGGGGTCATATTTTGTGAAGACAATATAGTGAGGGGCAATTTTTCATTCAGGAGCATTATAATGACACTTGTATCTTTAAGGGCATCGTGAAGATGAAGAAAAGAAGAACGACTCCAGAGACGACATCATCTATAAGGTACCTGGATGTAAATATTAATTGTGATACTGACTAACTCTCATGTTTTTATTTATGTTAGGAGCATTAAAGGGGATGTCCAGGTTTGTAATGAGTCTGCAGTCATTCTTCGTGACTGCAGACTTCTGAGTTCTCACAGTGCTCATTGCACGCTGTCAGGATTCTCTCGTGCTGGCAATTTACATACATGTGGTCACGTGCTGACTAGACATGTGTGGCCTCCGTCAATGAAAATGAACTGAGCGAGGCCGGGCACGTCTAGTCGGAATGTGGTCAGAAGTATACAAATCACATACTTGTGCTGACATGACTGTCCACCGGCAAGGGAGAATCCTAAAAGTGTCCAGTGCATTCGTTGTGAGAATTCAGAAGTCTGCGATGTTAGGATTCAGGTCAGCAGGTTCCAGTAGTCGTCACATGGACACTTCACTCATATGTGACTTTCACACTTATGGTCTGGTGACAACGAGCTTCTCTTCTGCTTCTCAATTTTTCACTGAACATTGAGAGCATTAGGGAGAGGAGCTTGTGGGTACATGACTAAGTGCGCAAATCGCATATGTGCTGGGGGGGGGGGGGGGCGCCAAAATTAATTCTTGCCCCGGGTGCCAGAAACCCTAGATACGCCTCTGCTGGTGCACTTCACTAATTAGATAGCATCATGAAAAAAGAAGACGATGTGGCAATACTGAAGCAACATCTCAAGACATCAGCCCGAAGCATACTGCCAAAATGGTAACAAAGAGGCTTAAGGATTACAAAATCAATGTTTTAGAGTGGCCATCACAAAGCCTTGATCTCAGTCCTATAGACAATTTATGGGCAAAGCTGAAAAGACAGGTGCGGATAAAGTGACCTACAAACCTAATTATGACATAATGACCATCATTACGTTTGGAGGGAAAAGGAATAAGCTTGGAAGCCTAAGAATAACATCCCAAGTGTGAAACACGGTGGGGTAGCAACATCATGTTGTGGTGTTGTTGTGCTGCAAGAGGGACTGGTGTACTTCACAAAATAGAGGCATCAAGAGAAAATAAGAATATGTTGTAATATTGAAGCAATATCTCAGGACATCAGCAGCCAAGAAGTTTAAGCTTGGACGGAAATGGGTATTGCAAAAGGACAATGACATGAAGCATGCTGCCAAAATGGTATTAAGTGGCTTAACTCCTGGAGACCTCTATGGTTGTCAGTGTCTGCTTGCTGTGAGCGCCACACAGGGGTCGGTGCTAATTGCAAGTGAGAAATTCTGCTATATAGTGGTGATCTGAATATCGCCTCTTTATAGCAGAGCCGCTCGGGTTATGGCAGCTTCTAGTCTCCTATGGAGACTATTAAGGCATTCCAGAAGTTAAAAAAAATGTTTTTAAAAATATTCAAAGAATAAAAAAATATAAAATTCAAATCACTCCCCTTTCGCCCCATTCAAAATAAAACAATAAAAATTAAATCAAACATACATGTTTTTGGTATCATCGCATTCAGAATCTCCTGATCTATCAATAAAAAAAGGATTAACCTGATTGCTAAATGGTATAAAGTCAAAACGCCAAAATTATGTTTTTCTGGTCACTGAGACACTGCATTAAAATTCAATAACAGGCAATCAAAAGATCGTATCTGCGCCAATATGGTATTAATAAAAACACCAGCATGGCGCGCAAAAAATAAGCCCTCACACGACCCGAGATCACAAAAAATGGAGATGCTACGGATATCGGAAAATGGCACAATGATTTTTCTTTTTAACTAAGTTTGGATTTTTTTTTCACCACTTAGATAAAAAAAAGAACCTACACATGCTTGATGTCTATGAACTCGCAATGACCTGGAGAATCATAATAGCAGGTCAGATTTAGCACTTTTTTGGCAATTTCACCGCACTTGGAACTTGGAATTTTTTTCCCATTTCTAGTACAAGACATGGTAAAACCAATGGAGTCATTCCAAAGTACATCTCTTCTCACAAAAAACAAGCCCTCACATGGCCATATTGATGGAAAATTAATACCGAAAAAAGCACCGGGGGTTAAGCGGCAGCTGACATCCGGCACTATGTGCCAGGAGCGGTCACGGACCGTCCCAGGCACATTAACCTTTGGCACACATGATCACAGTGTTCTCGCGGTATAGGGAAGCATCGCGTAGGGAGGGGGATCCCTGCGTGCTTCCCTGAGACCCTCGGAGCAATGCGATGTGATCACATTGCTGCGTGGGTCTCTTACCTCCTCCTCCCTGCAGGCCTGGATCCAAAATGGCCACGGGGCTGCATCCGGGTCCTGCAGGGAGGTGGCTTACCAGCGCCTGCTCAGAGCAGGCACCGGGAAGCATCCCTGCTGTGCATGTCAGATCGCTGATCTGACACAGTGCACAGCAAAGTGTCAGATCAGTGATCTGTCACTTTACTGTCATGTCCTCCCCGGGACAAAGTAAAAAAAGTAAAAAAAAAAAAAATTACATGTGTGAAAAAAAGAACCTAAATAAATAATAATAAAAAAAATATTGTTACAATAAATACATTCCTTTATCTAAATAAAAAAAAACAATTAAAGTACACATATTTAGTATCGCCGCATCCGTAACGACCCGATCTATAAAACTGTCCCACAAGTTAAACCCCTTCAGTGAACACCTTAAAAAATAAGAAAAAAAACGTGGAATAACACACGATGAAATAATCGGATATAAATAACCATGATACCGCTGAAAACGTCATCTTATCCCGCAAAAAACGAGCTGCCATACAGCATCATCAGCAAAACAATAAAAAAGTTATAGTCCTCATAATAAAGCGATGCAAAAATAATTATTTTTTCTATAAAATAGTTTTTATCGTATAAAAGCGCCAAAACATAAAAAAATATAAATGAGGATTCACTGAAATCATACTGACGCGAAGAATAAAACTGCTTTATCCATATTACCAAACGTGGAACAGTATAAACGCCCCCCAAAAGAAATTCATGAATAGCTGGTTTTTGGTCATTCTGCCTCACAAAAATCAGAATAAAAAGCGATCAAAAAATGTGACGTGCCCGAAAATGTTACCAATAAAAACATCAACTTGTCCCGCAAAAAACAAGACCTCACATGACTCTGTGGACCACTATATGGAAAAATTATAGCTCTCAAAATGTGGTAACGCAAAAAATATTTTTTGCAATAAAAAGCGTCTTTTAGTGTGTGACGGCTGCTAATCATAAAAATTCGCTTAAAAACCCGCTATAAATGCTAAATCAAACCCCCTTCATCACCCCCTTAGTTAGGGAAATATAAAAAAAATTAAAAAAATGTATTTATTTCCATTTTCCCATTTGGGTTAGGGCTAGGGTTAGGGTTAGGGTTAGGGCTGGGGTTAGGGTTAGGGCTAGGACTAGGGTTAGGGCTAGTGTTAGGGCTGCAGTTAGGGTTGCGGCTGCAGTTAGGGTTTGGGTTGGGGATAAAGTTAGGGTTAGGGTTGGGGCTAAATTTAGGGTTAGGGTTTGGATTACATTTACGGTTGGGAATAGGGTTAGGATTAGAGTTAGAGGTGTGTCAGGGTTAGGGGTGTGGTTGGGGTTTTCCGTTGAGATTAGGGTTGGGCGTGTGATTGGATTAGGGTTTCAGTTATAATTGGGGGGTTTCCACTGTTTTGGCACATCAGGGGCTCTCCAAACACGACATGGTGTCCGATCTCAATTCCAGCCAATTCCAGCCAATTCTGCGTTGAAAAAGTAAAACAGTGCTCCTTCCCTTCCGAGCTCTCCCGTGCGCCCAAACAGGAGTTTACCCCAACATCATCAGCGTACTCAGGACACATTGGACAACAACGTTTGGGGTTTAATTTCTCCTGTTACCCTTGGAAAAATACAGAACTGGGGGCTAAAAATTTATTTTTATGAAAAAAAAAGATTTTTTATTTTCACAGCTCTGCGTTATAAACTGTAGTGAAACACTTGGGGGTTCAAAGTTCTCACAACACATCTAGATAAGTTCCTTGAGGGGTCTAGTTTCCAATATGGGGTCACTTGTGGGGGGTTTCTACTGTTTAGTTACATCAGTGGCTCTGCAAATGCAACGTGACGCCTGCAGACCAATCCATCTAAGTCTGCATTCCAAATGGCGCTCCTTCCCTTCTGAGCTCAGCCATGCATCCAAAGGGTGGTTCCCCCCACATATTGGGTTTCAGCGTACTCAGGACTAATTGGGCAACATCTTTTGTGGTTCAATTTCAACTGTTAACCTTGGAAAAATGCAAAACTCGGGGCTAAAAAATATTTTTTGTGGAAAGAAGGATTTTTTATTTTCACAGCTCTGTGTTATAAACTGTAGTGAAACACATGGGGGTTCAAAGTTCTCACAACACATCTAGATAAGTTCTTTGGGGGGTCTAGTTTCCAATATGGGGTCACTTGTGGGGGGTTTCGACTGTTTAGGTACATTAGGGGCTCTGCAAATGCAATGTGATGCCTGCAGACCATTCCATCTAAGTCTGCATTCCAAATGATGCTCCTTCCCTTCCGAGCTCTCCCATGCGCCCAAACGGTGGTTCCCCTACATATGGGGTATCAGCATACTCAGGACAAATTGGACAACAACTTTTGGGGTCCAATTTCTCCTATTACCCTTGGGAAAATACAAAACTGGGGGCTAAAATATAATTTTTGTGGGAATTTTTTTTTTTATTTTCACGGTTCAGCGTTATAAACTGTAGTGAAACACTTGGGTGTTCAAAGCTCTCACAACACATCTGGATGAGGTTCTTAGGGGGTCTACTTTCCAAAATGGTGTCACTTGTGGTGGGTTTCAATGTTTAGGCACATCAGTGGCTCTCCAAACGCAACATGGCGTCCCATCTCAATTCCTGTCAATTTTGCATTGAAAAGTTAAACGGCGCTCCTTCCCTTCCGAGCTCTCCCTTGTGCTCAAACAGTGGTTTTCCCCCACATTTAGGATATCAGAGTACTCAGGACAAATTGTACAACAACTTTTAGGGTCCAATTTCTTCTCTTACCCTTAGGAAAATAAAAAAATTGGGGGCAAAAAATCATTTTTTGTGAAAAAATATGATTTTTTTATTTTTACGGCTCTGCATTATAAACTTCTGTAAATCACTTAATGGGTCAAAGTGCTCACCACACATCTAGATAAGTTCCTTAGGGGGTCTACTTTCCAAAATAATGTCACTTGTGGGGGGTTTCAATGTTTAGGCACACCAGGGGCTCTCCAAACGCAACATGGCGTCCCATCTCAATTCCTGTCAATTTTGCATTGAAAAGTCAAATGGCGCTCCTTCCCTTCCGAGCTCTGCCATGCACCCAAACAACAGTTTACCCCCACATATGGGGTATTGGCATACTCAGGACAAATTGTACAACAACTGTTGTGGTCCATTTTATCCTGTTACCCTTGGTAAAATAAAACAAATTAGAGCTGAAATAAATTCTTTGTGAAAAAAGTTAAATGTTCATTTTTATTTAAACATTCCAAAAATTCCTGTGAAACACCTGAAGGGTTAATAAACATCCTGAATGTGGTTATTAGCACCTTGATGGGTGCAGTTTTTAGATTGGTGTCACACTTGGTTATTTTCTATCATATAGACCCCTAAAAATGACTTCAAATGAGATGTGGTTGTTGTAAAAATGAGATATTGCTGGCCAAATTTAACCCTTATAACTCCCTAACAAAAAAAAATTTTGGTTCCAAAATTGTGCTGATTTAAAGTAGACATGTGGGAAATGTTAGTTGTTAAGTATTTTATGTGACATATCTCTGTGATTTAATTGCATAAGAATTCAAAGTTGGAAAATTGCAAAATTTACAAAATTTTCGCCAAATTTCCATTTTTTTCACAAATAAATGCAGGTAATATCAAATAAATTTTACCAATATCATGAAGTAGCATATGTCATGAGAAAACATTGTCAGAATAACCAGGATCCATTGAAGCGTTCCAGAGTTATAACCTCATAAAGGGACAGTGGTCAGAATTGTAAAAATTGGCCTGGTCCTTAACGTGCAAACCACCCTTGGGAGTAAAGGGGTTAATAATAATGGTAATCATAATTGACCTAAAATGGTGTAAAGTTTATTCTGATTTTGTGTCAGATATTGAGAAAAACATGCATGTGCAACTTTTTATATAATGTATGTAAACTTCTAGTTTCAACTGTACATGCACATTTGAATAGTCTGGTGAGGAGGTAATGGTCTTAGAACAGGGGTGGGGAATCTTTTTTCTGCGACTTGGATATTTATACCATTCTTCGGTGGCCATACAGATTCACCCACGAAGTACGTCCTGACTCTGGCATTGGTTTCAGGATGTAATCTTTCATTGCATGTCCTTAAATGTTCAGTAGTGAACACTGTATGTGTGTGCTAAAAGAGCAAGAAGAAATTGATGAGCTTGTGGCAATCAAAATACAGCTCCTTGCCCAAGAATACGGTCCCTGAGATTCTGCTCGGGGGCCTGATAAAAGGTCATTGAGGGTCGTAAATGGCTCTGGGTCTGAGGTTCCCCATCCCTGATCCTAGAGCAAGAATTAGAAGCAGAGAAGGAAGCGGAAGGCATAACAATATGCTAAAATTCCTGACTGTCCTTGCACAGGTGGGTGCCATGGGAGGGTATCTTACAGCAATCATTGGAGGCTCACGGTACTGGACAAACTGTTAGTGAAGATCCAGGGGCCGAGGAACAAATGCAGGAGGATGAGGTGTTTGACATGCAACAGTGGCCATTTTCCTGAAGCCGAGATAAGCAAGAAACAGCCATTTCACCACGACCTTTTGACCAGACCAGCGTGATGGACAGGTGAAAACGGCGACTTTGGTAAGGTATTTCGGTAGCATAGGTGGGGAATCAGGGGACACAAAATACACTATTGTAACGCACAGCTCAGGCCCTATTTAATGGTATTTTTATCTCATACTGAAAAAACGGGGTGACAGGTTCCCTTTAAACTAACACTCTATGTTACTGTACTGGAAATGGTGAGACTAAATTATGTGTTCATTTGTTGAAAAATAATAGCAAATAAATACACAAAAGTATTTAGTTGGTATTTTGGAGTGTTGTAAAAGTGCACCTTTTTTGGAATGTAAATTGCCTCTTCAGAGAAAAAGAGGACCTTTTTTTCTGAAGAGGCAATTTGCATATTAAATTTCCCAGAGGAGCACTGCATGGCAAATAAGCCTCCTTACCTTGACAAGCCAGAGCTGGTATGTCACTCTCCACAAGGAGAAACGTTAACCCTTAGACCTTTTTTGGAAGAAGCCCTGATTAGTTGTCTCACTCTTCAATTTGATTGGGGACACACATTTTGGCTTTTAAAAAACTGTAAACAACAGTGCAGCAATCTGATCAGATGGTGCAGCATAAATAATAAGGGTGGCTATCATAGGCAGTATAAAATTCAGAGCACTCAAAGTACACAGCATATAGACAGAGAAAAGCCTAATGCAGTTGTACTGTGTTACCTCGGTGCTTATGTGCCACATTGAAAATTGGACCCATAGTCTCAGTCTGTGAATTGAAATCCAAGATTCAGGTGATATAGTGAACTGTTGTAGCATCGAATCATCACCACTAAGTGTGCAATTGTAATTTAATGCATTTTGATATACAGCAGCAGTAGTAGTTTATTTATTGTTTCCTGACACAGTGCTATAAACCAAGGGTAGTTTTAAAACATGTATTGCAGATTTTGCAAATAAAACCAAATTCGGAATTCAGGGCTTGTTTCTGTTTGTAAATGAAAATGTGGCCCCTGTGTTTCAATACAAGACATTTCTTTTCAAGAGAAATCTCTCTAATTCGGAAACTTAAAGGGACTCTGTCACCTGAATTTGGAGGGAACAATTTTCAGCATGCAGCCAGCGGGTAAGGAAAGGGTGTATCAAACACCCGAAAACCCCGCCCCTATGGCTGAAAATTGTTCCCTCCAAATTCAGGTGACAGAATCCCTTTAAGGACAAGAATTTACCTGCTAAAGTGTGACTTTATTGTTCTAAAAGTCTAACATTAGCATAACAGATGCATACATATGCCACTTGAATTTAACAGCCAGTTGCAAGTGCTTGTTATTGGGACATGATTTTACCTAGAATTTAGGGTCCCATCCTTTTTTGCAAAGGCACTTGGCCATTTTCTTTAAAGAGAAAACTACGTAATGCTAAAACTTACACAGATAGTTTAACTACTAAAGTGTGCACATTGTTTAAAATAATTTTAGAGCTCTCTATTAGGGGTCAAGTTCCCGCCTCTGCACAGGGGGAATCTCAAACCATCTCTGCTGCGGTCTCCCATTATTCTCCAGCCACAGTGTAGCCTGCTCAGTGGAGACGTCGGTCCCAGCATCTGGCTCAGCCTGATATGGTGCGGATGGTTACTGCTGCCTTTCCAGGCTCAGCCATTGTAGCCAGTACTGGTCTCTGGAAACAAAGTCCTGCTTTTTCCCTTCTGAGCATGCCCAGGGTAAGACTTCTCATTGGAGGTTGGGAGTTACAGGCTCAGGTACTGCAGCAGCTCCCATTGGTCCTCTAGGAAGGTCCTGAAGTTGCTCAGGTACTGTACCAGCTCCCATTGGTCCTCTAGGAAGGTCCTGAAGTTGCTGCAGCTATAAAAGGTTTGCATGGCTGCACGGCCATGCGCTAGTATCAAATAAGCTATGTGTTCAGTGCCAGTGTGGTCATATGTATGTGGTTTCAGGGTTTGGCTGAAATAAGCCCCTAGAATACCGACACCTCAGGTGAGGAGTTTTGTGTGAATGGATTCAGGGCCCGGCTGAAATAAGCCCCTAGAATACAGGCACCACCAGTGAGGAGTTTTGCGTGTGCTATTCTGACTGCACGACCGCTGATCGCTCTATTTGGTAGCTGTGTTCCTCTGTGAGGTTAACAGGGCACAACGTTCTCTTCTCTTAAGTGACTCTGTGACTCTATAAATATATATTTGGTGCATTCCGCCAAACCCTAACATAATACTAGCGCCAGGGTCTGGCTAGTTAATGGCGGATAAACAGCAATCTTTGCGGTGCATCCAACAGCTGGAGGGAAGGTTGGCGGCTCTCGAGCGCTCAATCTCAGCAGTGGATGTTACCGCAGTTGCTGTTCAGGCTGCTAGCGTGGCTGCAGCAACCTTGTCCACTGCCACCCCTGTTCCAACTCTTTCTCTCCTCTCGCTGCCAGATAAATTTTCTGGAGTAAATCTTGTAGGATAGGGGTTTCATGAGCCAGTGCTCTATACATCTCAAGCTTCTTGCCGCAAGTTTCCCCACAGAGCGGGCAAAGGTGGGATTTATAGTGTCTCTCCTGTCGGACAGGGCGCTGGAGAGGGCTACGCCGCTGTTGGAGCATGGCGATCATGTGGTGCAGAGTGCTCTATTGTTCCTGAGCACTCTGAAATGGCTCTCCAACTGTTGACATTGACTCAGGGCTCATCTTTGGTCAGCCATTTTGCTGTCCACTTCCGTACCCTAGCATCTGAGTTGGAGTGGTCGGATAATGCCCTTATCCCAATATTTTGGAGGGGGCTGGCTGACCACATGAAGAACGCTCTGGCCATTTCAGGGAGATTCCTGCCACACTGGAGGAGCTAATAGCCATGTCCACTCGTATTGACCTCCATTTTTACGAGTGGAGGTTAGAGCGAGCCAAGTGTAGGCAGAGGTTTCGGCTGGCTCCCACCTTCGCCAAACCTTTGGAATCTCCAGTCCTGGTCCCTGAGTCACATGAGGCCATGGAGGTGTCACCAGCGAGATCTAAGTCCTGGACCGCTCGTACACTTAAGGTCTGTCATGTTTGCCAGCAGCCAGGACATTTTGCCACCAGATGTTCCCAGTGCTTGAGGAAATGTCAGTGTATAGTGGTAGTAGGTGGAGGTACACTAGACACGGCGACATTTGCCTCCAAATTGTCCTTTAAGGGGACAATTACTAAAGGTTCATTCTCCCACTCGGTAGAGCTCTGCATGGATTCTGGGGCGGAGGGCAATCTTATGTCTTCTGCCTTCGCCCAACAACACACAATTCCTCTGGTAATGCTAGCTCAACCAGTTACCGTATGAGTGGTGAATGCGTCGACACTGCCGTCTCAGATAACACATCAGACCATCCCTTTCACTCTGTCCATGTCGCCATATCATCAGGAGATTATATCTCTGCTCGTCATTCCTGAGAGAATATCTAGTGATGCTTTTGGACTCTGCAATGCCCCAGCCATTTTCCACGACTTTGTAAATGATATCTTCCGAGATATGCTCTCCACCTCGGTCGTAGTCTATCTGGATGATATCCTGATCTACTCTCCAGATATTGACTCCCACCGGAGAGATGTTTGCAAAGTCTTCGACCTCTTACGAACTAATTCCCTCTACGCTAAGTTGGAGAAATGTGTGTTTGAGCAGGAGTCCTTACCTTTCCTAGGCTATATCATCTCCGCCCATGGATTGGCTATGGATCCTGCCAAACTACAGGCGGTGATGGACTGGCAAGAACCCGATTCTCTTAAAGCGGCGCAGCGCTTTATTGGGTTCATTAACTATTATCGCCAGTTCATTCCTCATTTTTCAACTTTGGTAGCTTCCTTGGTAGTTCTCACCAAAAAGGGAGCAAATTCCAAATTGTGGTCTGATTAGGTCTCCAAGGCCTTCACTTCTATTAAGTCCCATTTTGCTAGCGCTCCCATCCTACATCACCCCAATGTAGATAAGCCGTTTATAATGGGGGTGGATGCCTCTTCTGTTGGTGCTGGAGCAGTGTTCTTTCAAAAGGATGCTCAAGGTCGGAAGCAGCCTTGCTTCGTCTTTTCCAAGATCTTCACACCAGCGGAGAGGAATTATTCCATCGGGGACAGGGAGTTGCTAGCAATGAAGTTGGCCTTCTCTGAGTTGAGACATCTTTTGGCTCACTTTCCTTTCCAGGTATTCACAGATCACAAGAATTTGGTTTACCTACAGACAGCCCAGCGGTTAAATTCACGCCAGGTCAGATGGTTTTTGTTCTTCTCCTGGTTCCATTTCACCCTCCATTTCCTTTCCGGGGAGAAGAACATTCGTGCCGACGCTCTCTCTTGCTCCAATGAATCATCTGAGGAGGAGAAAGAGGAGCCTTGGCTTATTGTCCCTACCGAGAGTCTGAGAACTGTGGCCCCGGTTTCGCTAGATTCTGTGCCTCCAGACAAGACTTTTGTACCATCCAGTCTGTGTCCGGAGGTTCTCTTTTGGGCTCCCTCGTCCAGGGTGGGTGGAGATTTTCGGTCCAAAAAAACATCTGAGTTACTGGAGAAGACATACTGGTGACCGCATATGGCCCGTGATGTCACAGACTATGCCTCCTGCACCAAGAACAATTCTCCTCATCAACAGCCAGCTGGGTTGCTTTACCCCTTGCCGGAGGTGGACAGGCCCTGGGAGATGGTCGGGAAGGATTTTGTGGTGGGCTTACCCGAGTCTCCTAGCTGCACCATTATTTGGGTGATCACCAACCATTTTTCCAAAATGGTGCACTTGATGCCTCTTCCACAGCTACCTTCTGCATGGGCGCTGGCAGCGTTGTTTATCAAACATATCTTTCGCCTACATGGTATGCCAGACAAAATTGTCAGTGACCGGGGTCCACAGTTTGCACCTTGATTCTGTAGAGAGCTTTGTCTTCTACTCAGTTTTGAGCTGACTCTCTCCTCGGCATATCATCCCGAGACGAATGGGTTGGTAGAGAGGGCCAACCAGACTCTGGTCACATATCTACATCAATTTGGTTCTGCCAGGCAGGATAACTGGGCATCCTTGCTTCCGTGGGCAGAGTTTGCCCTTAACAGTGCCGTATCTGACTCCATGGTTCAGACTCCATTCCTCCTTAATTACGGCCAGCTTCCGCGTGTCCCTGTGCCCATGCCCGTTGCCCGTGTCTTCTGCCGACTCCAGGGTGGCAGACTGGGCTGTGGAGGCATGGGATATTTGAGACTGCACTCAGGATGCCATTCTGATCTCTGAGGAGAGAATGAGGTCCTCTGCCGATACTCATCGGTGCCCCGCTCTGAACTTTGCTCCTGGTGACTTAGTGTGGCTCTTTGCCAGTAACATCAGGCTGCATGCTGAGTCCGATAAGTTTGCACCTCACTATTTGGGTCCCTTCAAGGTCCTCAAACAGGTTATCCTTGTGGTGTACCCTCTGGCCCTTCCTCCATGCCTAGGTATCACCGACACTTTTCATGTGTCCCTCTTGAAGCCAGTATACATGTCGCGGTTTTCCGAGTCATCTGCTGGGACATCGGGTTCATCTACATTACTAACTACTGGACTTTATAACAGTGCACATTACACAGCTGACATCAACTCCAAAATATTACTCTGCTTGCCAATGCCCTAGGGCAAGTGTGAAAAGCCAGGCAGAGAGCCAGAATTGGCACATCTAATTTATGATTCTTTTACATGGTGGCTGCAGGCCGCTATTTTTAGTCTGGGGAATGTCAAATATCCATGGGCCTTCCCAGCCTGAGAATATCAGCCCCAGCTTTCTGCTTTAGCTTGTTATCAAAAATAGTATCTACTCAAGGGGGCTGAATACACATTACAATTTTCCAATTTATATTATTAAAATATTTAAAAAAACTATGGATTATTCTCTTTACACTTGACAAATATAGTACTTGAAACTTAGTGTTTGTATATTACATAAAATCTCAACAAAATACATTTAGGTTTGTGGGTGTAATAAGAGAAAATGTAGAATGTAGAAAAATTTGTGGAGTATGAATATATTTCCAAACCACTGTAGATGCAATATATAAAAAATAAGATATTGGATGACAACCCTTAAGGGATCAGGTTTATTTGAAAATCTTAGGCTGATTAGCATTAAACACAGTGCAATCCGAAACTTCAAAAATAGGAGCTAAAATATGGAAAACAAATGTAAAAAAATAACAGAACAAAATGTACAAAAAATAATAAAAATAACTTCTTAGGTGGAAAAACAGTGAGTAACATTCATGCTGGTCTGGGTCCACATTGTGGTTTAGAGAAAATGTCTGTGTAAAACAGAAAAAACACCTATTAACCCCTTTACCCCCAAGGGTGGTTTGCACATCAATGACCAGTCCAATTTTTAAAATTCTTTCCACTGTCCCTTTATGAGGTTATAACCCTGGAACGCTTCAACGGATCCTGGTGATTCTGACACGGTTTTCTCAAGACATATTGTACTTCATGACAGTGGTAAAATTTCTTTGATAATACCTGCGCTTATTTGTGAAAAAAAAACAGAAATTTGGCAAAAATTTTGAAAATTTCGCAATTTTCCATCTTTGAATTTTTATGCAATTAAATCACAGAGATATGTCCCAAAAAATACTTAATAAGTAACATTTCCCACCTGTCTACTTTACATCAGCACAATTTTGGAAACAAAACTTTTTTTTGTTAGGGAGTTATAAGGGTTAAAACTTGACCAGCAATTTCTCATTTTTACAACACCATTTTTTTTAGGGACCACATCTCATTTGAAGTCATTTTGAGGGTCTATATGATAGAAAATACCCAAGTGTGACACCATTCTAAAAACTGCACCCCTCGAGGTGCTCAAAACCATATTCAAGAAGTTTATTAACCCTTCTGGTGCTTCACAGGAATTTTTGGAATGTTTAAGTAAAAATGAACATTTAACTTTTTTTCACAAAAAATTTACTTCAGCTCCAATTTGTTTCATTTTACCAAGGGTAACAGGAGAAAATGGACCGCAAAAGTTATTGTACAATTTGTCCTGAGTACGCCGATACCCCATATGTGGGGGTAAACCACTGTTTGGGCGCATGGGAGAGCTCGAAAGGGAAGGCGCGCCGTTTGACTTTTCAATGCAAAATTGACAGGAATTGAGATGGGACGCCATGTTGCATTTGGAGAGCCACTGATGTGCCTAAACATTGAAACCCCCCACAAGTGACACCATTTTGGAAAGTAGACCCCCTAAGGAACTTATATAGAGGTGTGGTGAGCACTTTGACCCACCAAGTGCTTCACAGAAGTTTATAATGCAGAACCGTAAAAATAAAAAAATCATATTTTTTCACAAGAATTATCTTTTCGCCCCCAATTTTTTATTTTCCCAAGGGTGAGAGAAGTTGCCATGTTGCATTTGGAGAGCCACTGATGTGCCTAAACATTGAAACCCCCCACAAGTGACACCATTTTGGAAAGTAGACCCCCTAAGGAACTTATATAGAGGTGTGGTGAGCACTTTGACCCACCAAGTGCTTCACAGAAGTTTATAATGCAGAACCGTAAAAATAAAAAAATCATATTTTTTCACAAGAATTATCTTTTCGCCCCCAATTTTTTATTTTCCCAAGGGTAAGAGAAGAAATTGGACCCCATAAGTTGTTGTACAATTTGTCCTGAGTACGCTGATACTCCATATGTGGCGGTAAACCACTGTTTGGGTGCAAAGAAGAGCTCGGAAGGGAAGGAGCGCCGTTTGACTTTTCAATGCAAAATTGACAGGAATTGAGATGGGACGCCATGTTGCGTTTGGAGAGCCACTGATGTGCCTAACCCTAACCCTAACCCTAACCCTCTAACCCAGACACACCCCTAACCCTAATCCCAACCCTATTCCCAACCGTAAATGTAATCCAAACCCTAACCCTAAATTTAGCCCCAACCCTAACCCTAACTTTATCCCCAACCCAAACCCTAACTGCAGCCCCAACCCTAACTGCAACCCTAACCCTAGCCCTAACCCTAGCCCTAACCCTAGCCCTAACCCTAACCCTAACTCTAGCCCTAACCCTAGCCCTAGCCCTAACCCTAGCCCTAACCCTAGCCCTAACCCTAGCCCTAACCCTAACCCTAGCCCTAACCCTAACCATAGCCCTAATGGGAAAATAGAAATAAATACATTTTTTTTAATTTTTCCCTAACTCCTCATTCTAGGAATTTAGGACCTGAGAATGAAGTCACGGCTTGTGATTGGTCGCATGGCGGTCACATGAGCCGTGACGTCATGGAAGGCCCTAAACGCGCTCATTTTAAGCAAAGAAGGCTGCCGGTTACCAGCGGTGATGTCCAGGGGCCTCCGGAGAGGTAAGTATATCAATATTTTTTATTTTAATTCTTTATTTTACACATTAACATGGATCCCAGGGCCTGAAGGAGAGTTTCCTCTCCTTCAGACCCTGGGAACCATCAGGATACCTTCCGATACTTGGTGTCCCATTGACTTGTATTGGTATCGGGTATCGGTATCGGCGATATCCGATACTTTTTGGGTATCGGCCGATACTATCCGATAACGATACTTTCAAGTATCGGACGGTATCGCTCAACACTAGTTACCACATTTTGAGAGCTATAATTTTTCCATATTTGAGTCCACAGAGACATGTGAGGTCTTGTTTTTTGCGGGACGAGTGGACGTTTTTATTGGTAACATTTTCGGGCACGTGACATTTTTTGATCGCTTTTTATTCTGATTTTTGTGAGGCAGAATGACCGAAAACCAGCTATTCATGAATTTCTGTTGGGGGGGGCGTTTATACCGTTCCGCGTTTGGTAAAATTGATAAAGCAGTTTTATTCTTCGGGTCAGTACGATTACAGCGATACCTCATTTATATTATTTTTTGATGCTTTGGCACTTTTATACGATAAAAACTATTTTATAGAAAAAATTATTATTTTGGCATCGCTTTATTCTGAGGACTATAACTTTTTAATTTTTTTGCTGATCATGCTGTATGGCAGCTCGTTTTTGCGGGACAAGATGACGTTTTCAGTGGTACCATGGTTATTTATATCTGTCTTTTTGATCGCGTGTTATTCCACTTTTTGTTTGGCGGTATGATAATAAAGTGTTGTTTTTTGCCTCGTTTTTTTTTTTTCTTACGGTGTTTACTGAAGGGGTTAACTAGTGGGACAGTTTTATAGGTCGGGTCATTTCGGACGCGGTGATACTAAATATGTGTACTTTTAATGGTTTTTTTTTATTTAGATAAAGAAATGTATTTATGGGAATAATATATATATTTTTTTTCATTATTTAGGAATATATTTTTATTTATTTTTTTACACATTTGGAATTTTTTTTTTTACTTTTTTACTTTGTCCCAGGGGGGAACATCACAGATCACTGATCTGACAGTTTGCACAGCACTCTGTCAGATCAGAGGTCTGACTTAGAGCACTGCAGGCTTCACAGTGCCTGCTCTAAGCAGGCTCTGTGAAGCCACCTCCCTCCCTGCAGGACCCGGATGCAGCGGCCATCTTGGATCCGGGCCAGGAGCAGGGAGGGAGGTAAGGAGACCCTCGCAGCAACGCGATCACATCGCGTTGCTGCGGGGGTCTCAGGGAAGCCCGCAGGGAGCCCCCTCCCTGCGCGACGCTTCCCTGTACTGCTGGCACACCGCGATCATGTTTGATTGCGGTGTACCGGGGGTTAATGTGCCGGGGGCGGTCCGTGACCACTCCTGGCATATTGTGCCAGATGTCAGCTGCGATAGGCAGCTGACACCCGGCCGCGATCGGCCGCACTCCCCCCGTGAGCGCGGCCGATCGCGCTGAACGTACTATTCCGTCCTTGGGAATTAAGGCCCACCCCACATGGACAGAATAGTACGTCCAATGACAGAAAGGGGTTAAAGGCTGTGTGAAACCTGAGAAGCCTCCCGTGAGCGCGGCCGATCGCTATGACGTACTATCCCGTCGAGGGTCAGATAGGCCCAGGGCACCTCGACGGGATAGTACGTCTAAGGTCAGAGAGGGGTTAAAATATAACATTTTAGGTAATATACATCTACATTGTTGGAGAGTATGTGTAACGGAATGTAACATTCAAACCTTTATCTTATCATTAGAGGGTTAAAGAGTAAAGGTACTATCCTTTTATCTTACAACAATAAATATGCTTTTAGGATGAGATTAGACTATTTGTATATCTCTGATTTTTTTTTCTTTCTATCTATTTATCTACATATCGATCATCTATATATCTGACTTTCTGTCTATTAAACATAAATATCAAAGCAATAATTTAAAAACTTAAAACATTTGGACTGCAGTAAAAGTGATCTATATTCCCATATCCTTCCTGAGTATAAAAACAATTTTTATATACATAGAGAATAAAATGAGGTCAAACCGGCAGTTCTAGGAGGCAGCTTTGCTAGCCAGGATACATAGTCTGTGATTAACACATAAAGCTTCAATCAAAAAGCACAGGAAAGAAAATATATTTGAACAGTATGTGAAAAGCAGGATTTGCAAAGTGGTATCAGAATAAAATAGTATATTATAATATCTCCAACTTGAGTACCGATTCATCAATAAAGACTGTGCATGTCATATTGATTGGAGAAATAATTAGTATTAAAGTTAGGAAGAATTTATAAGAAACTCTCATAAAGCAATTTTTTAACCTTAGTACAATTTCATATCTAGTTTGAAATGACAATGCTATATAATCTTACTACTTTTGGAAATATATAACAAGTATGCATGCCTTATGTGTCAATAAAGATCATGCCCTTAACCCCTTCATGACCTTGGGATTTTCTGTTTTTACGTGTTTGTTTTTCTCTCCCCTCCTTCCCAGAGCCATAACTTTTTTATTTTTCTGTCAATTTGGCCATTTGAGGGCTTATTTTTTGTGGGACGAGTTTTTCTTTTGAACGACATCATTGGTTTTACCATGTCATGTACTAGAAAACAGGAAAAAAATTCCAAGTGCGGTGAAATTGCAAAAGAAGTGCAATGCCACAGTTGTTTTTTGTTTGGCTTTTTTGCTAGGTTCACTTAATGCTAAAACTGACCTGCTATTTTGCTTCTCCAGGTCATTACGAGATCATAAACACCAAACATGTATAGGTTCTTTTTTACCAAAGTGGTGAAAAAAAATTCCAATGTTTGCTAAAAATAAAAAATAAAAAAATGCGCCATATTCCAATACCCGTAGCGTGTCCATTTTTTTGTGATCTGGATTTGGGTGAGGGCTTATTTTTGCGTGCTGAGCTGATGCTTTTAATGATACCATTTTGGTGTAGAAATGTTCTTTTGATCACCCGTTATTGCATTTTATGCAATGTCACGGCGACCAAAAAACGTAATTTGGGGGTTTCAAATTTTTTCTCATTATGCCGTTTAGCGATCAGGCTAATCCTTCTTTATATTGATAGATCGGGCGATTTTGAATGCGGCGACACCAAATATGTGTATATTTTGTTTTAATTGTATTCTATTTTGAATGGGGTGAAAGGGGGGTGATTTAAACTTTTTTTTATTTTTCATATTTTTTTAAACATTTTTTTACCTTTGTCATGCTACAATAGCCTCTATGGGAGGCTATTAGCTGGCACAACTGGATCGGCTCTGCTACATTGCCGCGATCATCAGATTGCTATGATGTAGCTGAAATTCAGGCTTGCCACAGGGTGGCGCTCACAGCAAGCCGGCATCAGCAACCATAGAGGTCTCAAGGAGACCTCTGGTTACTATGCTGATGCATCGCTGACCTCCGATCATGTGACGGGGGTTGGCGATGCGCTCAATTCCGGCCTTATGGCCGGAAGCAGTAGTTAAATGCCGCTGTCAGCATTTGACAGCGGCATTTAACTAGTTAATAGCGACGGGTGGATCGCGATTCCACCTGTCACTATTGCGGGCACATGTCAGCTGTACAAAACAGTTGACATGTCCCGGCTTTGATGCAGGCTCACCGCGGGAGCCCGCATCAAAGCAGGAGATCTGACCTCGGACGTACTATCCCGTCTGAGGTCAAAAAGATGTTAAAGAGGTTTTTTCCACAAATCAATTTAATTTTAATTAACATACAGGCATTGCTGTATGAAATTGCAGCTGATTCTTTATTTTAGGTCAAACATTGTTTAAAAATACTCAGTGAAATGTTTTGTCACACAAAAATTATCAGCTGTGATCCCATGCTGTAATCTCAGTATACTCTTTTGCTCCCTCCCCTGCCCAGGACCTATGGTATGATCAGACCACTTTCCTGCATGGTCAGACACAGCCATTACACATCACATAGCAGAGGCACATTTATAAGATTATCTCTGCACAGTAACATGTTTTTAGCACATCCAATTGTGGAACTTCTTTTTTATTCCAAGATCCATTTAGTATGTACTTTTTTCATGGGAAAACCTCTTTAAACAATGATCAGATTTAATTTTTCCCGAGTGCGTATTACTTTTTAAATTCAATTTTGCCAGCTTCAACAAATTTCTCACAAAAATTGTCTTTGTGGCAAATTAATTTGCAATGATTCCAAAGTACTGCAAAGCTTCCAATTACCCTGAAAAGACCTATACTACACTATTAGGTCTCATAGGTCTTTATCAAAGTGATATTAACACACTGTATATGTTTATGTTTTATTATCCGTTGGTAACCATAAGCCTTTTAAATAACATACTGCACTGGCAAAATTTTTCTTCTTTTTAAAATGTAAAATTTGCAAAAAAATATCTATTTCGGGGTTGATGCATGCTGTGTTATTGTTATTACAAATATCAAAATTTGGTTGGCATTCAAAGCTTACAGTGCTGGTCCTCTGAAGTAGAAGTTAAGACTCAAGACACCAGTAGAACAGCTAGGACACTCAAATAGACTTGCAGGTAAAGTTTGAATATTTATCACTGAGTCACTTGGCATACAAAAGACAAAAGAACAGCTGTATTTCAGAATCTCACAGATCTTGGTTAAGACGTTTGTTCTATCCATATATGCATCTTTCAAAGACTGACTTTTGAAAAACTACTTATCAGCAATCAGTCCTCAGACTATGGGCATGAACACAATAGACAGGCTAGAGATGTGTGGATATCTATCAGTAATAGCAGTTTAGGGGCAGCGAAAGCATAACATACAACATGATAGACAGTTAGGAGATGTGTGGCTATGTAGATAGAGCACTGGTAACCCTGGCGGCAGCACCGGAACATTGTAGATATAATATGATGAATAGGGATGAGCGAATATTTCAATGTTCGGTTCAGATTACGATCGCCAAATTAGCAATATTCACAGAACATAACCGAACGCCATTCACGTCAATGGGAGGCAAAACAAACGCATGCACAACACTACATAATGGCCCCAAATGCTGCCAATACACATCAAATGAGGGACAGACACCAGGAAAGTGGCCTCAATTCACCCACAGTACAAATTTTAGCATGGCACTGCAGCAATCAGCTAGGTATAAGATATCGGGGTCTGAGACACCATTTACAGCTTTCAAATTAACGTCACAGTAAGACCTACCTCGGTGAGGGATCAGTGTAGGCCTCCTTTGCTGGGAGCCCTGATACCACATGCAACACCTCTACCTGCTTTCATGCTAAGCCATGACACAAATATCAGTTTCGTAGACTACCATTTTCAGAAAAATTTAAGGATAGTAATACGGGTAGTTAAAATGGAGGTAACACGCATGAAGGAGACCCAACCAGGAGTCTACACATTTTCAAAAACTAGTGGCAGACACTACAAAAGTGGCATCAATTTCACCACAGTAGAAATAGTGTATAAGGGACTGACAGGTCTTCCACTATACCCAATGCAACAGATGGACACCCAGCCAGTATTGTTCACATTTTCAAAAATTATTGGCAGATACTAACAAAGTGGCAGCAATTTAACAACAATAGAAACAGTATAATGGGGACCAACAGGTCTTCCATTACACTCAATCCAGCAGATGGACAACCAATCAGGAATTCCCATTGTAATACATGTTGATTGCTCATGTGAAGGTTCATTTATGTAGTAGTCAAATTATTGCACTTTTTACCTCTACTCAGTTTTTATTTTTTTGCAAAGTTGGCAGATTACATGAGTTGGCTCATCCTTTGCAGTGTAAAAAAGGCCCAGGCTAGGCCACCCTTGCCACCCCTGCGAGCTGTAGACCCACAGACACTGCTGGTCACAGCCAGAGTTGTGTCTGAGGATGCATTGCTTGTCTTGGCTGATTGATGACATGTATGTGACTTACGTAACCTCCTCGTCTACCTCCTCAGATGAACTACACAGCTGTGTGCCTCTATGCTCACCCCAACTGGGATCTAACACCTCATCATCATCATCCTCTGTGTTATTACATATTCCTCGCCCTTGGAGCCGCCCTCCTCCTCTTCCTGCCCTGACAGCATAGTTAATTCCCATGAGCCTCAGAAATCTGAGTCTCATAAGGATCACTGCCCCCCACAGGAGTTAATGTCTGATGACAAAGGTCAGGATGCTGTTCGGACCCTACTTCCACATCCAACCTAAAAAAAATTGTGAATCGGGGCAGATTTCCTCCTCTTGACTATGTGTAGCTTTTGAGTACACTTCTGATGACCATGGCATTGAATGTGTGAACAGCTCGTCAGACTCACCCATCTGTGGTTCCGTACAGTCAGTTGTACGGTTGGAGAGCTGGGACACGAACGGAATCAATGGGAATTTGGGTGCCACCTCTGTGGACTGTACTTGGTTTGATGTTTAGGTAGAGGAAGAGGAGGAGAGACCACTTGAAGCTGCACTTGACATTTACTCATGCTCTTTCTGGGCCTCATCAACTAGACAAACCACTGTGCATCTGACAAAGAAAAATCCATCCATTAACAGAAGTTGTCAGATGTCTTTGAATAGGACGTGACATTGTTGCTTTCACTTATCTTACCACCCACCCTACCCCATCCACCATGGCCTTGCTTTTTCCCAGGCATGTTGCTTAGGTTGCCAGATGTCTTTGAATCGGACGTGACATTGTTGGTTCAGTAGTGCTTTCACTTACCTTACCACCTACCCTACCCCATCCACCATGGCCTCACTTTTTTCCAGGCAAGTTGCTTAAGGCCCCAAACCGATGTTTGCACTCAGGAATAGGGGGTGCAGCTAAGATAAAAGAGCTGCAGTGCGCGGGAAACCAGTGGCAACGTGCAGTGCACAGGAGGGCAGTGTCAGGGTTCTTACTGTAGAGCATCCTGACAGATCAGGCCCAAACCAGAAGGGTCTGAGAGCCGCGACCAGAGACAGCCGACAAAGACGCATCCGGTCCTCACTGTGATCGCTAACTGTGAATGACAAGTCCCGCAGTCAGGACATAGATGCGCACATGCACACCGATGGGAAAGCCAGGTCACCCGCTATGAGTGGTTTCCCGTCATACCTGCTTTCAATCATTCATTGTCTATGGATTCTGACAAGGATACAGACTGTGTTCTTCCCCACTTGTCATTTCTCAAGCTGCCGACCCTCGACCGAACCACAAGGAATCACCGCCTCTGCCAGGATCCCGGATCCAGGACACCATCTTCTCAAGGATTAAACCGGACCTCTTACGTGCCATGGCATTGGCACCAATGCTTACATCCCAAAAACCGCAGTTTGACGTCGTCGGATTGATAAATTTTCTATTCTTGAACTTTCTGCCTTATTCACTACACCCGTTTCAGCAAAGTTCCAAACCTCTTGTTCAACTATACTGTTTTCCTTATGTTCTCTCTGCGAGGAGTATGCCTGTTAAAGTAAACCCCACGTTAACTATTGCTCTGCCTCCAACCGTTATTGCATCTTGCAACCTGCTCACAGTCTTTGTCTGTCTTTGTCAGTCTTTGTATGTAGACCTCACTAATGGCACAAGTAAAAAAAAAAATCTGCTGGAAAGTTGATTTCACAGCCACACAGGACACTAGCTATCTGCTATCTGACTTAAGGTACCGTCACATTTAGCGACGCTGCAGCGATCTAGACAACGATCCCGATCGCTGCAGCGTCGCTGTGTGGTCGCTGGAGAGCTGTCACACAGACAACTCTCCAGTGACCAACTATGCGAAGTCCCCTGGTAACCAGGGTAAACATCGGGTTACTAAGCGCAGGGCCGCGCTTAGTAACCTGATGTTTACCCTGGTTACCAGCGTAAACGTAAAAAAAATCAAACATTACATACTTACATTCTGGTGTCTGTCGCCCGGCCCTGTGCTTCTCTGCACTGACTGTGAGCGCTGGTCGGAAAGCACAGCGGTGACGTGCGGTGATGTCACCGCTGTAATCTGCTTTCCGGCCGGCACTTACACAGTGCAGAGAAGCACAGTGCCGGGGGACAGACAGCGGAATGTAAGTATGTAGTGTTTATTTTTTTTACATTTACGCTGGTAACCAGGGTAAACATCGGGTTACTAAGCACGGCCCTGCGCTTAGTAACCCAATATTTACCCTGGTTACCAGTGAAGACATCGCTGAATCGGCGTCACACATGCCGATTCAGCGATGTCTTCGGGATTCCAGCAACGAAATAAAGTTCTGGACTTTCTGCTCTGACCAACGACATCACAGCAGGATCCTGATCGCTGCTGCCTGTCAAACTCAACGATATCGCTATCCAGGACGCTGCAACGTCACGGATCGCTAGCGATATCGTTCAGTGTGACGGTACCTTTAGAAACAACCACTTAGCTAACTAGATAAAATCTATCAGCACCCAGGATCAACGTCAGGAAGCAGCCTTTCTGCACTGTTATGCTGACAAAATGGTGCTAAAACAAGATGTTCAGGTCCAGAAGAGACGGTCAAAGTGCTAGAATTGGCACATCTAATAGATGCACCTTTTCTGGCCAGCTGTGGGCTGCTATTTTTACTCTGGGGGGATCAATAGCCATGGCCCCTTACCAGTGCTGGCTGCCAGAGCCCTCATGTCGCATCAATTCCCGGATACTCACACCACACTGCACCTCTCTGCAATACTCATCATTATGTCCCTCCTCTTTGGTAAACATCTGTGATTCTGTTTGTTGTACCTTCTTTTCTATGTTAATTTGGCTCTTGTTGAGCTCACATGTCTACTTACCTTCTGGTCATAATTACTGGTACATTTGGCTTTTGTAAAACCCACAATTCCATTTGTTTTGGCTTTTAATTTTTTTTAGTTTCGTTAGTCACTTTTAAATCTATATTTCTGTAGAGAGGTGGAGTGCGGTATGATGATCCAGGAATTGATGCAACATGAGAGGTCTGTCAGCCAGTGCTGGATGTGGGGCATGGAATAGGATAAACAAGATGGAAGTGTGGCAAGAGAACTGGATGTGTGACAATCAAATGAAAATAAATTGTATGACAGGAATAAGAGGTACTAAGGGGACAGAAGTGGGACAAATGAATAAGAAGGATAGATAAGAAATGTAAAGCATATTTGTGTATTAGAAAAGATAAATAAAAGGAATAAATAAATAGCAATATAGCAATTTAAAAAGAGAGGTAAAAGTAGGAAATGAAAATATAAGAAGAGGAAAAGTAAATCAGAAAAAATAGAATAAAGAGACAAACAAAAAATACAACAAAATTTTATTAAAAATGATATCATAAAATGAAATAAAGTAAATAATAAAACAAAAATACAAATAATACAAAAATAAATAAAACAAAAATGATAACCATAAAGACATCATAGTGGCAATATGAGTCAAAACTGAGACACAATACCACAGATTAAGGGATAAGGAAATGGAGGTAGGAGTGGATAGGGGCAAATCACTGAGGGCAATCTGACACAGATCCAGACCTAAGCACAAAAGGGAATATCAAAGCTAGTATACCTTATACATACCATCTAGCTCCAATAGTTCTAACAGATAAATGGGAAAAGGGACAGGAAATCAAAAAAAGAATATCTTGGAGAATTAATATGGCAAAAAAAGAAAAGGGACATTCAAACGCCTTATTCAGACCTTTTGGGAAAAGGATTTGGAGTTTGTAAATCTAAAAAGATTTACAAAATTTAAGTTGGTAAATCCTATTGCCTCCACGTCGTGATGGTAAAACCTGAAATTGTAATCTACTGATATAACGGTAATAAGAAATAAGATGTCGAGGAATGAGAAATTCCCACAGTTTCCGTCTAATGGTAGATTTATGTTTGGATATGCAGTCTTGAATCGGCTGGCCTGCTGCTGGCCGATAGTATATGCTAGCCCCTGGATGACATCTCCCTCCATGCAGTCACAGATCAGGGGGAATAATATCGGCATGGCAAGCCCCTGCCAAGCAGCAGTCTATCTATCTGTGCTGTGCCTGCTCGCCCCTTTTTCCCTACATTCCTGATCTGTCTGCACAGAACCTGCACGTAAATGCACATGTAGTTATCTATCATTGTAATCTTTGGTAGAAATGCAGACAAACAAGCAGAGTTATTATACCAGGTAGAGCCTAATAAATACAGCCACCTTGACACTTTGGTGAACAAGTACCTCATGGTGATATAGAATGGGTTACATACAGATCTTTAGAGAAAAAATAGGAAAAAGAAGGAGGCTTGATAAATATAAAAATAAATATTTAAATATCAAGCTAGACGGTCAGTATATACTACACTGTGCCCTTCTGCTGCAAATCAAAATAAATTTTCATAACACAAAATTACAAAAGTAAGTGCTAAGAATATCTAAATTAACAAGTCTTTTAAATGAGGCTTCATATTTTACATCACCTAGCAATAACTTTGAAACCATCGACAAGTAAAATGAATATTTTATGCAATTGTGCTTGTCAACAGTTTTTATATAATGGTTAAATGTCAATGTCACCTGTGGAAGCAAGTGTAAGGTAATGATTTTTACATTTAGAAGGGTAGAGTAACTAAAAAGGTAATTTGAATTCTGAAATGTATTGTTCTAGGCAGCTTTCTTGTACAGTGCCTTGAAACAGTATTCATACCCTATTATCTCTACATTTTTGCACAATACACCCACAAATTGCACTATTTTTTATTTTGATTTTATGTGATACACCAACACAAAGTAGCACGTTTTTGTGAAATGTATAGGGAATGAAAAAATATAAATCTGAAAATTGTAACGTGCATTGGTATTCAGCCCCTCATAGTCAACACTTTGAAGGACCTTTTGGTGCAATTACAGATGTAAGTCTTTTGGGTATTACCAGCCATGCACATCTAGAGGCAACAAAGTCTTGGTATAGATCCTCAATGGAGTTTAGCTATGGACTTTGACATGGCAATTCAAACATATGAATATGCTTTGATATAAGCAAGCTACTCCATTGTAGCTATGGCATTACCTTTGTGGTCGTTCTTCTGCTGGAAGGAGATCATATGCCCAATTTTTCGGACTGACTGACCTTCGTTTCTTAACGTAATGATGGCCACTCATTTTTCTTTACTTAGCTGCTTTTTTCTTGCCATAATATGAATTCTAACAGTCTATTCAGTAGGACTATCAGCTGTGTATCCACCAGACTTTTGCACAACCCAACTGATGGTCCCAAACCCATTTATAAGGCAAGAAATCCCACTTATTAATCCTGACAGGGCACACCTGTGAAGTCAAAACCATTCTACCTCTTGAAGCTCATCAAGAAAATGCCAAGAGTGTGCAAAGCAGTCATCAAAGCAAAAGGTGGCTACTTTGAAGAACCTAGAAAATAAGACATAATTTCAGTTGTTTCACACTTTTTTGTTAAGTATATAATTCCACATGTGTTAATTCATAGTTTTGATGCCTTCAGTGTGACTGTACAATTTTCATAGTCATGAAAATACAGAAAAATCTTTAAATGAGAAGGTGTGTCCAAACTTTTTGTCTGGACTGTATATTCCCATCAGTATGTCTTTGGAATGTGGGATGAAACGCATGCAAACACATAGAGAGCATACAAACTCCTTGCAGATGTTGTCCTTGGTGGGATTTGAACCCAGGACTTCAGTGCTGCAATGGAGCAATGCTAACCACTGAGCCTCTAGAAGGTTATCCAATAGGATTGCCATGCAATTAATTCCTCCCAGCTGGGTGTCAACATTGACCAGCTTCAATGCCTCTACTGAAGAAAAGCATCTCCACAGAATGATTTGACTGTGGATATAGTGTTTTCAGGGTGATGAGCAGTGTCGGTTTTCCACCACACATATCATTTTGCATTTGACCCAAAAAGTTTTACTTTTGTCTCATCTGACCAGTGCACGTTCTTCCACATGTAAGCTGTGTCCACTACATGGCTTTCAGCAAGCTGAAAACAGGACAATAACTTGCTTTCAAACATGGCTTTCTTCTTGCCACTCTTCCATAAAAGCTAGATTTGTTCTTCTCCAGTATGACCATAGGCGTCTTGGTTTCTTCTCTTTTTAGCGCACTCTTTGCTTGGAATGACAGTTTAGGTAGACGGCAATCTATTGGCAGGCTTGCAGTTGAGCCACACACTTTCCATTTTTGGATGATGGATCGAACAGTGCTCTGTGAGATGTTTTGAGCTTTTTTTTGTAATCCAATTGCTTAGCTCTTCTTCAGAACTTTATCTCTGACATGTTGATGTGTTCCTTAGTATTAATGATGCCATTTGATCCCTAATGTTCTGAAACAAGCCTATGAGGCCTTCATAAAACAGCTGTAGTTATACTGAAAATAAATTACACACATATGGACTCAATTTGTCAATTATGTGAATTATTCACTCATGAGTTTATTGATTAGACTACAGGAGGCCAAATACAAATGAACATCACAATTTTCAGATTGATATTTTAAAATATTTTGAAAACCGTGTTTTATATCCTCTGCACTTCACATATACTTGCTGCTTTGGGATGTTATATCACATAAAATCCCACTAACTCGCAATCCCAATGAAGTATATTTAAATTTGGATGTAACTTAAAAAATATGGGAATTCTCACGGGCTATGAATACTTTTTCAAGGCACTGTTTAGGTGGATTTCAATACCTTGAGTAATAGCCTTCTAAGCTTATTCTCTCACAAAAAGTGCTAAAGATGGCTTATTGTTTGAATTATATGCATTGCTATTTTGTAAACAAATTAATTATATTATTTCTTTTTTTTTAATGCAACTTATGTAAAAGGAAATTTGTTGCAATTTTTTTTCATTTTGTATTAATAGTTACTGATTATACAATTACCTATTACACTGGGGAACACAATTTTTTAAGAGTTAGGTCAGACAACTGTTCTTAATTAATTTTTGGATGCTGAATCCAGAAATGATCTCAGTTTTTCTCTATCACGTCAAGTTTTTGAACTATAGGATTTTTGTCTTCTCAAAACTATGTAAACTACTGTACCTAAAAAGTGTTTTGTTTTTTTTAAATAGTACAAATATGAACAAAAAATGAAATATATAAGAAATAGGCATGACAAAGTTGTGACTACTCTTACAAGTTGCCACGTAGCTCTATATGAGTCGAATTGTAATCAGATAACAAGTCTTATTACAGATATCAGTGCAATTGTGCTTCTCTGGCAGGTAAGTTGTGTAGGAAAAACTTGACGTGCTAGAAAAAAACTGACTACATTTTTAGAATCAGCATGCCAATTTTAGTATAAATCAGCTCAAAAACCTAACTCAACAGAATTTTTTTTTCAAATTTTCAAATTGTTCCCCTGTGATTAAAACAAAATTAAATGTGCTGTTTCATTGGGAATTTATTTATAATTTTTCTCTGCAGCCACTAGGGGCTGCTATTTTGTGGAAGGAAGGCTGCCAGGCGCGTCCGATGGTGAGTATATTCCTATTAGGGATATACTCACCCTTGGACGCGCCCTGGTTCTAACCCGCAGCCTTCCTTCCTAAGAATGAGCGACCTTAGATAACGTTGCGGCTTGTGATTGGTCGTGTGACCGCCCATGTGACCGCTCACGCGACCAATCACAAGCCGCGATGTCATCGAAGGCCCTTCACTTGCTCATTTTTAGGAACACAGGCTGCCGGTTAGAACCAGGGCGCGTCCGAGGGTGAGTATATCAATATTTTTTATTTTTATTCTTTATTTTACACTTAAATATGGATCCCAGGGCCTGAAGGAGAGTTTCCTCTCCTTCAGACCCTTGGAACCATTAGAATCCCATTGCACTGCATTGGGTTTCGTGTTTCGGCCGACCCCGACCCCGACTTTTCTGTAGGATCGGCCGATTTCACTCGACCCGACTTTTGAGAAAGTCGGGTTTCGTGAAACCAGACCCGATCCTAAAAAAAGAAAAGTCGCTCAACCCTAGTAGTTAGCAGTGCCATCAGCTGTAAGCACAGATCGGCAGCTTGGCATTTTACTCCTAATATCAGGTTACTGAGCTGTTCTCACTATTGGAAAAAGTACCCGCTGCAGCAATTACCCTGCATTAAGTAAATTGTAATAGTGCAAATAAATATTCATATAGTAGTACCAGTGACACACCAGTGCTGCCATTCACATCATTCCATAGATGTGCAGATGTGAGTGATATTTCCCTAGACACTACAAAAAACCTGTATATACGTACCTACCTGGATGCGGAGGTTGGCACCCTAAGAATTACGAGAATGGCGCCCCCGTTCATACGATGGCTGTCCCTAATCCCCTGGCTATGCCCTACAAGGTAATAGTCAGAAATAGAAGGCCAGATGGCTTGTGATTGAACTGGCTCTGACCCTCGGTGACTTTTGAGCCCGTGCCTGAGGACGCCCCGAGTTAGATGCACAGTTCAAGTGGGAATTCCCAACCTATACTGATAGTTGTCAGGATAGTGCACAGATGGCACACGGTGCCATAGAGACAGGCACTGCATGTGCTTAGTGTGCAGATAGCACTGCCGGGCGCAAGATAGCTTCCACCATTTGCGAGCAGTCAACAACATGAGGAATGGGAATGATTAAGGAGCTTTCATCCATTGACAGTCATTCATCTACACACACACATTGTCAAGGTTTATGCTAGTGCATGGCCGAGCGGCCATGCACACCTTTTATAGCAGTAGCAGACGTGACCTTCCAGATGGTACATTAGGAACTGTAACAGTACCTGAACATGTGACCCCCGACCTCCAATGGGAGGTTGTCCCGTGAGCATGCTCAGCATTAGAAAAGCAGCACTTAGTCCCAGAAAGGCCTGCTCGCTGCTGGTCAGTACTGGCAACAAGGGCAGAGCCTGGAAAGGCAGCAGTAACCAGCCGCACAGTATCAGCTCGAGCCAGAAGAATGGGAGACCGCAGTGGACATGGTTCGAGATTCCACCTAAACAGCGGCGGGAACTCAACACCTAACATGCTGTTGCTGTAATAAAAAAAAAATCACATACTCAACTCTCGTCGCTCAGGCCCCCGGAACTTGCTATACTCACCTTTCCCGTTCCACCGCTGAGCGCCGCTTTGTCTTCTGCATCCTCTGCACTGACTGTTCAAGCAGAGGGCAGCACGCACATTAATCGCGTCATTGTGCCCTCTGACCTGAGTGTTACTGCAATGGATGCGGAAGACGGAGCGGGCCGACAGTGGAACGTGGGACAGGTGAATATGCCCCCGTTATGCTCACCTGCTCCTGGCACAGGATACCTTCCAATATCTGGAAATATCTGATCGGATTGGATCGGACCAATACCCAAAAAATATCAGGTATTGCCAATTCCGATACCGGAAACCAATGCAAGTCAATGGGACACAAATATCGGAATGAAAATAAACCCTTTCTTTTCTTGCACATCCAGTTCGGGAGGGGGGAAGAGTGTGGGCAGTGCGTGGGTGGAGACTGTATGTACATGTGGGGTCTGTCTGGGCCTCTCGGGGGTCTGTGAGCACCTGCTGGGGTCTGTGAGGGCCTGCCGGGGCCTGGACGGGACTCTCGGGGGGTCTGTGCGGGCCTGCCGGGGGTCTGTACGGGCCTCTCGGGGGTCTTTGTGTCTGTGTGCAGGCATCACCTGATGGGACTACAAGTCCCATCGGACTATGCCTGCTACAATGACAGTGATTGACACATCAGCCAATGATGGGACAGTAGTAGTCCCATCATCCGGCTAATGTGTTGAATGTAAAAGAAAAACACAAACATACATACTACATACTGCATACATATAACATACATTCAACATACATACATACTATATACATAATACATACAATACATTCATACATGACATACATACAGACAAGCAGTACATATAACATAGAGTACATACTCACCATCACTTGTCACTTTGATCCTCGAAGCCAGTGTCATCTGTAAAAAAGTAGTAATATAACAAACAACCAATATACCTCCTGATCCGCAGAAATCCACAAGTGTCCCACGACGATCTCCCGTGGAGAACAGCAGCATCAGCTGATGGAACCTCTCTCTAGGGGCTCCAAGAATACAATGACGGGAGGAGGGAATCCTTCCGCACTGTATTCCTCCTCTGTAAAAAAATAGTCCCTAGTCTCACTTTTGGCATTGCTGTGTGAGAAAGTTCCCACGCAGCTTTTGCCATAAAGTGAGACCAGTGAACTAGAGTAACCTCTCAGTGATGCACTGCAGGAGCCATTGTCTCCTGTCAGTGTGTCACTGAAGGTCCTATAGAGCAGTGACATCACCCGATGTCACTGTTCTATAGGGGAGATCGTCGTGGGACCCTCATTATTAATTGGACTGGGTCAGACAAGGAGTATACGTTTATTATTTTACGTTTTGCAGGCGCTGAAGTATGGTAAGTATGGTTAAATTAAGAATATTAAAATACTTTTTTCTGGCTGTGTCTTTATTTCTTTTTTAACTCTTTCACTACTGTAGGATTAATAATGGATAGGTGTCTTATTGACGCCTCTCCATTATTAACCTGGCTTAATGTCACCTTACAATAGCAAGGTGACTTTAATTCCTTATTACCATATATCCCACCACTACACGCGAGTGGGAAGAGAGGAGCTAAGTGCCGGAAATGCCATTTCTGGGGTGGCTGTGGACTGGTATTTGTAGCCGGGGGGGCAATATCCATGGCCCCTCTCTAGGCTATGAATATCAGCCCGCAGCTCTCTGCGTAGCCTTTCTGGCTATAAAATATAGAGGGACCCCACGTCATTTTTTTTGTGGTCCCCCTATTTTAATAGCCAGTAAAGGCTACTCAGACAGCTGCGGGCTGATATTCATAGCCTGGGAGGGGCCATGGGTATTTCCTCCTTCCCAGGCTACAAATATTGGCCCCCGGCCATCAGCTTTCCTCCTCTGGCGCAGAAAATTGCGCGGGAGCCCACGCCATCAGAATTTATACTTTTTAAGTGGGCACATCACATAATACTACTCGAGTGGTCTAGTGGGATCACTACCATGCATGTAAGAGATACTAGACCAATTAACATAGAGAGAGAAAGTACATGCAAATAAACATAGGATCACCACACAAATTTAGACAAAATTACAAAAAGTTTATTACACCAATTAAATTACACCAAAAGACACTACACACAATTAAAAACATCTAAAAACTGTTCCAAATTGGAACATGCATATTAGATCCAATGTTCAAAAAAAAATATATAGTATTCAATACTGAAATACATGTACATACTGTATATAAAGTTCCCGGCTAGAATCACATTTGCACCAAAGATATATGCTGCAGATTACATATAATCCAGTACCTTCAGTATATAAGGCCCATATGGTGGAGACAAAGTGCGCAAATTGTGTGGCAGATATATGCAAAAAATAACAACACACCAATGATTCGGGTATAGTATATAACACCCATATGAGAATAATGATGTAAATAATATGTGCAAACAAAGGGTATACTCTGTATGCAGATAATATAATAGCAACAGTCTAAACAGTATATGCAACGCATAGAGAAAAGACAAGCACTCAAAATGCAGACATCAAATGTTTTTGTATATAATCTGTAAAAACCCATATAGTTGCAACAGTGTAGGCCATATGAATAATTATACACTCTATATGAGGATCATAAAGGTCTACAGAAATGCATGTGCCAAAAATATGCACTCTATATCATTGAAATGTTTAGCTCAGCATAGTGCATGGGTTGGTAGCCAGCATTGAATGCGTAGAATACTTAACCCTAGCCAGTCCAGTAGTGCACTACTGTCTCCCCCTGGTCCTGTATGCAGCGGTGCAGTCCGGGAACAAGATTTGATGGCCCACACCATCAGGTGATTCTGAACTCGGCAATACCAAATATGTGTATATTTGATTTTATTTTGAATGAGGCAAAAGGGGAGTGATTTGAACTTTTCACTCTCTATATATATTTTTTAAATATCTTTAAAAACATTTTTTTTACTTTTGGCATGCTTCAATAGTCTCCAGTCGACCACCTGGCGGCGCTCATAGCAATCCAGCTATGACAACCATAGAGGTCTGGTGGAGACCTCTGGTTGTCATGCCAACCCATCGGTGACCCGCAATCACATGAAGGGGTCACCGTTGGGCGAGAATTCTGGTACTATTCCCAGAAGCGCAAGTTATATATCGCTGTCAAGAGATTGACAGTGGCATTTAACGGGTTAACAGCCTCGGGTGGATCACGGTTCCAACCGCTGCTGTTAGAGATACATGTCAGCTTTTTAAAACAGCTGACATGTGCCGGGGAAAATGTGGGCTCAGCGCCGGAGCCCACATCAAAGGGAGGGATTCGGACACAGGCATACTATTACACCCAACATCGGAAAGGGGTTAACAACCATCAATTGTTCAATTAAGCTTTGTCTTTGACCCTCAATAACAGCAGAACAATAAGCTATAGGGGCTGATACAATAGATAATCAGCAGCCATTCAACAAATCAGCAAACATCATGTCAACCTACAACAAGAATCAATGTATAGACTATTATGAACAATAACTCTTGTCCCTGGACCTCCTAAATATATGTCTAGAATAATTATGATTAAACGCTACGTTGTCACAAATACTGTAGATGGATTTTATGCTTTATTTTATCAAAACAGTGTCAACTAAGTAACGTTATTAATTTACATGTACTATTTCTATTTACTTACGAGGTATTTGATCATTTTGTTTTTATCATAATGTTATGTCATGTTAATGCCACAGTGTGAACTTGCACCTATAATTTGCACTTACATCAACATGTGTTCCAAAAGATTTCTTTGATTTTATAGTAGCTTTTTATAGTTAGTACTTATAGGGTTGTGGCTCCCACCTTTTGTGCTATGCATTTAGTCTATATGGCTTTCCACAGGCCGGTGCAAAACAGTCAGACCTGGGTCCTGCTCTGCCCCCATATATTGAGGCCCATAAGCACATAGAGAGTTTAATACTAGATCATTATGCTTGGTTACAGATTGTTGCAGTAGGATGGCTTTTAAACTTATTTGATCAGAACAATGTCAGTTTACTACCCTCTGTTATTTACATGTACTATTACTGTTTACTTATTTACTTACTGTACTTCAGGGTATTTGTTCCTTTTGCTTTTATCCAAGGCTGTGTTTGTTAAAGTCCACAGTGTGACTGTGCACCTTCACATTGCTCTCACATTAACATGTGTTCAAGCTCATTTCTTTCATTTTGTTTCAGATTTGTTGTACTCTGTACATACATGAGAATTATTCCACCTTTTTGAGTGCTAAAATTAGTCTATATACCTTTCTACAGACAGGTGTAAAACGGTCAGGTTCCTTTTCAGCCTCCTTCTATTGAGGCCTGGTGGCACATATAAAGGTTTAATGCAAGAGATAGGACCATGCTGATTCAGTAGACCTTGTCGTGGTGTGATGACTTTTACACTTTATTGATAAAAACAGTGTCAACTAAGCACCCTGTGTTATTTACATGCACTATTGCTATTTAGTTACTGCAGGGCATTTGTTAATTTTGTTTTTATCCTAGGTAGACTAGGCTGTGCTTTTTAATGACCACAGTGTGAGCGTACACCTTTACAGTGCACTTACATCAGCATGTGTTCCAGGTCATTTCTTTGATTGTGCTACATACGGGGGTCTGGCTCCCATTTTTTCTCTTGTGCACTTAATGTTATAGCTTTCCAAAGGCTGGTGAAAATTAGTCAGACCTGGGTCTTGCTCTTTGCCCATTTTTTGAGGAACACTGGCACATAGAGAAGCTTAGTTCCAGAGATAGGATGTTAGGTGTCGAGTTTCCACCGCTGCAAAAGGGGAATCTCAAACCATGTCCGCTACAGTCTCCTCCAGCCACAGTGGAGCCTGCTCAGCAGAGATGTCGGTCCCAGCGTCTGGCTCAAGCTGATACTGTGCGGCTGGTTACTGCTGTCCTTCCAGGCTCAGCCATCATAACTAGTACTGATCAGTGGTGAACAAGCGCTCCTGGGACTAAGTCCTGCTTTTCCTCTTCTGAGCATGCCCAAGGGACGACCTCTCATTGGAGGTCAGGGGTCACATGTTCATGTCCTGTAGCAGCTCCAATTGGACCATTAGGAAGGTCCTGGAGAACTACCGCTATAAAATGTTTGCATGGCTGCATGGCCATGCGCTAGTATAAATCTGTTATTGCGTGTGTTTGGATGTATGCCTGTTCTTGTGAAAGCTCCAAATCTTACCCATCCCTAGTGTTGATGAATGCTCGCGAATCTAGCGCCAGTTAGTGCCATCCAGCACCAGGCACAATCTACGGAGTCTATCTGCAGCGTTAGCCAGTGCGGCACCTTGCGCAACCATTGTGCTTACCTGTCCCTACTTGGGTGGGTAGTGATGACCGCCAGAGTGGCGCTGCATGCATCCAGTGCGCTAAATCTATTTTGTGTTTTCCCTGGCACCGCAGTTCTGGTGCCAAACGCAAGTGGTCTAGAGAGACTCTAGCCCCGCATCTTGGGGCAGAGTTCTGTGACTCAATAATTAGGTTTCCTCTGCAGTATTGTGGTCCGGTGATGCAACAGGGTTCGCTTCATTCATACTGGGTGTAGCTAACCCGTGTGTGTTTTCATTATACCGCCATTTACTGTCCGCCATTACCTAGCAGCAGGTATCATCCCTGCACGGTGGCCCGCAGGTTGTGAATGCACCTTATTCCATCTTTATAATTATTTGGTGCGTTCCACCAGCCCTAACATAGGATCATCCTGATTGGTTACACCTTGTAAAGGTGGGATGACTTTTATGGTTTTTTTTAATCAAAACAAAGTCTACTAAGTACCCTCTGTTATTTATGTGTACTATTACTATTATCTTATTTGTTTACTTACTGCATAATATTTGCTCAATTTGTTTCAATTCTACGTTGTGTTTGTTAACCCCTTCATGACCTTGGGATTTTCCGTTTTTCCGTGTTCGTTTTTTGCTACCCTTCTTCCCAGAGCCATAACTTTTTTATTTTTCCGTCAATATGGCCATTTGAGGGCTTATTTTTTGTAAAACAAATTGTACTTTTGAACGACATCATGTCGTGTACTAGAAAATTAGAAAAAAATTCCAAGTGCGATGAAATTACAAAAAAAAGTGCAATCCCACACTTGTTTTTTGATTGGCTTTTTTACTAGGTTCACTAAACTATAAAACTGATCTACCATTATGATTCTCCAGGTCATTATGAGTTCATAGACACCAAACAAGTCTAGGTTCTCTTTTATCTAAGTGGTGAAAAAAAATTTCCAAACTTTGCAAAAAAAAAAATTGTGCCATTTACCGATACCTGTAGCGTCTCCATTTTTCATGATCTGGGGTCAGGTGAGGGCTTATTTTTTGCATGCTGAGCTGGCGTTTTTAATGATAGCATTTTGGTTCAGATACATTCTTTTGATCACCCGTTATTGCATTTTAATGCAATGTCTCGGCGACCAAAAAAACGTAATTCTGGCGTTTTGAAATTTTTTCTCGCTACACCGTTTAGCAATCAGGTTAATCCATTTTTTTATTGATAGATCGGGTGATTCTGAAGGCGGCGATACCAAATATGTGTAGGTTTGATTTTTTTTTTATTGAATTATTTTGAATGGGGTGAAAGGGGGGTGATTTAAACTTTTATATTTTTGCTATTTTTTAAAAAAAAATTTTACTTTTTTTACTTTTGCCATGCTTCAATAGCCTCCATGGGAGGCTAGAAGCTGGCACCACTCGATCGGCTCTGCTACATAGCAGCGATCATCAGATCGCAGTTATGCAGCAGAAATGCAGGTGTGCTACGAGCGCCGACCACAGGGGGGCACTCACAGCAGGCTGGCATCAGTAACCATAGAGGTCTCAAGGACCTCTATGGTTACCATTATGATGCATCGCTGACCCCCGATAATGTGAGAGGGGTTGGCGATGTCCTCATTTCCAGTTGCCCGGCCGGAAGCGCCGGCTAAATGCAGCTGTCAGCGTTTGACAGTGGCATTTAACTAGTTAATAGCAGCGGGTGAATCGCGATTTCACCCGCCACTATTGCGAGCACATGTCAGCTGTACAAAACTGCTGACATGTCCCGGCTTTGATGCGAGCTCACCGCCGGAGCCCTGCATCAAAGCGTGGTATCTGACCTCGGACGTACTATCCCGTCCGAGGTCAGAAAGAGGTTAATGGTGTTAAAGGCCAGAGTGTGAATACGCATAGCCTCTACATCAACATGTGTTCCAACTCATGTCTTTGGTTTTGCTTTAAATTCCAGTCGCTCATAGTAAGGCCGGCCTCACACTCAGCGTTTAAAAATACGGTCTGTATTTTATGGCCGTAATATGCCACAAAATTCCAAAAATGGTGATCCGTATGTAATCCGTAGGCAAGGTGTGGTCGCATATTTTGCGCATGTAATGTTGTGTATGTAATCCGTATGCCCACCGTAATGCGTATTTTTCACGCAACCTGACAAAATGGACATTTAACGGTTTTTGAGGCTGAAATTGATTTAAATCACCATAATCAACCCTATTTAAGGCCTCTACAACAGGTGACTCACTCCCATATGGCCATTATGTGGTTGTGCATCTGTTGGTGTGTTGTGGTAACATTTGCACCATGTCTGACCTCCTGCACTTCACCCCAACGCAGTGGGTTTTGTTTAACGGGGTCTTGTCGCGTCGGTTTGGCCAGCCAAATCTTGTGATTGTGGATCCACGAAGGAGGAGAAGAAGAATGTGGGTGCATCCTCTTTTGACTAAACGCCTCACTAAAGGCCATTTTCATAGGCTACATACAGCTCTGCGGGAACATCCTGAAAAATTCTATCTCTACTGTCGCATGACAATCCAAACATTTGATATATTTTTGGAGATATTATGTCCAGGTATCACATATCAGGACACAAGGATGCGCAAAGCCATATCCGCAGAGGAGCGTCTTCTCCTTACCTTACGGTATGTATTCAACATACTCAAATACTGTATGCTGATGATCTTTTTTTTTTTATGTGTTTTTTCTATCAGGTATTTTCATGTATATGTGTACATTAGGTCACAAGCAGATCTAAAAAAGTTGTGGAAATGTTATAGTTAAGCACCCTAAGGACATTTTTTAGTTTACAGCGTTAAGCATGTTTGTGAAAATATAAAATATGATTGTGCTTCTTCATGTTTTGTGTGAACTCTTGAAACCTACCTAATATTGTTTTTTGTTCACTTTCAGCTTCCTGACCACTGGATTGTCATTTGCGGGACTCCACCTGGAGTTTTTGATTGGGCAATCAACAATTTCTGGCATTGTGCGGTCAACCTGTAGGCAAATATGGGATAGAATCAAGGACCTTGTGATGCCTGAGCCAAAACAGGCTGATTGGCTCAAAATAGCCTGTGGGTTCCAGGACAATTGTGACTTTCCAAACTGCATTGGAGCAGTGGATGGGAAACATATCAGGGTACGTAAGCCGCCGAACTCTGGCTCCCAATTCTACAATTATAAGCAGTTTTTCTCTGTAGTTCTGTTAGCTGTAGTTGACAGTAACTACAGGTTTATAATTGTAGATATTGGGGCCTATGGCCCAATTGGAGACTCTAGGGTATTCAATTCATCCACTATGGGTCGGCGGCTACGTGACAACCAGTTAGATCTCCCACCACCACAACAACTCCCAGGCTCCACTGCAGAAGCAGTGCCTTTTGTTTTTGTTGGAGATGAGGCATTCCAACTGACCAGACACGTCATGAGGCCTTATTCCCGGCGCAACCTCGACCACCGTCGGAGGATCTTTAATTTGCGCCTTTCTAGGGCGCGGAGACTGGTGGAGTGCGCCTTTGGTGTTCTGGTGGCCAAATGGTGTGTCCTCCAGACTGCCCTTCAGCTCAGTGAGGCTACAGTGAATGAAGTAATCAAAGCCTCTGTAATTTTGCACAATTATACCCGCATACATTATTGCTTCTCAGATGATAATGATGAACACATGTTGAGTACTGTAATTAGGCCTACACCACATGGCCCTCCTCCGAGCCGTCCCCTTTCTGGCATAAAAGTTAGGGATGTTTTCACAAATTTTTTTGTTTCTCCTCAGGGTTATACTCCCTGGCAAGATTATGCTGTTTCTCAGTTGTGATTTACTTATTTTCTACATATATTTGTCAATTATAACTTTTTATGCCACTGAAACAGTACTGTGTGTTTTGTCTTTTCTTAATGACCAGATGGTTATGATCAGAGCATATGTGTGTGATGTAATAATGATTGGTCCACAAACATCAATTGGATTTTGTAAAAATTGTTTACTACCAGCAAAAGCCTTTTTTGTTAAACTTGTAACCATATTTTAGGCATATGTTTTTTTTTGGCTTTTTTTGTTTTGTAAAACAAGTAAGCACAACAAAGTGCAAATACTGCACAAAAGAGACAAAAACATGGTTTCTCCAAAAAAAGAACAAGAATATAAGCAAACAAAACAAAAACATTACAGATCCCTGTAAGTTGGCGGGGGAGATGGCGGCAGCTCAGGGTCCTGTTCAGGGGGCCTTTGTTGGGCCAATTGTCCTTCACCCTGTTAGGATGCTGTGGTTTGTGGCGCAGAATACTGGCTTTGTCCATATTGGCCAGTTGTGTGTTGTCCATAAGGTAATTGTCTCTGGCCCTCATGCTGATGGACATATTGGCTGGCCTCATACCCAACCCCAAAATGGCCATGTTGTCCAAACCCAGGTTGGGATCAGCCTACATCACTGGGTCTGGAAAAGTGGCCATATTGGGAATGTGGGTTGTAGGCTGCCATTTGGAACAGTGCTGGCCTTTGTAGATTTTGGGGTGGGAGGGGTTGAGGTGTAGGCATACGTGGAGTAGGTGCTTCAAATCCTGATTGATCCTGCACCTGTTGAGTGAATTGAAGGCGCAAGAGGTTTGTTTGGGAAAACTGCCTTCGCTCCAGAAATTCAAACACCTCATAGGGGTTATTTGGAGGGGTGCTTAAATTAATCAGGATTTGAACACACCCTCTCACACGTAGCCTCACCTCACGGGGAAGGGGTCGAAGGTAACGGGCAAGGCTGCGAGCAAAGGCCTCCTCTCCATCATCCGTGGCTGCCATGGCCAAATAATTGAGGACCGCAGCATCCACATCACTCCTTGTGGCTTGCAGCTCTCTCCTTCTGTGGCCTCTACGTAAAGCCCCAGCTGCCTGTGGGGAGGACACCAGTGGGCCTGTAGAACTCCTGCTATGGGCATGTTCCTCATGGCTTCCCCGATCATGTGCTGCTGAGGGTGGTGGTGCTGCATCTTCCTCACTTGCTGCTGGCTGCAGTGATGTCGAAGCCGATGGCCCTTCAAGGATGGATGTAGAAGAGTCCAAAGATGGGCCTGCAACCTCTTCTTCAAGACTTACGGGATCTATTAAAGCCTCTGAATCAGACCCGGTCTCCCTCTCTGTGAGGTTGGACTGTGTTCTGCTATTAAACAATAAGCAAATAAAAATTAATTAAAAGCTGATTTATTTGTGAGCATTATTTTATTACACATCTGTGAGCTCATCTCACAATAACTACCTACACACAACCTCAGATCAGCACAAGATCTCATTCTATACTCCCCTCTTATCTCCTATTCCCACAATGGTAGACAAGATTTATCTTGTGTATCCTGTTATGACCTGGTGGTCAGGACAATAATGGACCTGGTGGTTAAGAGCACACGGAACGACCTGATAGTTACTGATAATAAAGACGAGCTCTAGGACGTGGGAACACTGCTGACCGCAATCCCTAAACCTATCAAACACACTAGAAATAGCCGTGGATTGCGCCTAACGCTCCCTATGCAACTCGGCACAGCCTAAGAAACTAGCTAGCCCTGAAGATAGAAAAATAAAGCCTACCTTGCCTCAGAGAATTTCCCCAAAGGAAAAGGCAGCCCCCCACATATAATGACTGTGAGTAAAGATGAAAATACAAACACAGAGATGAAATAGATTTAGCAAAGTGAGGCCCGACTTACTGAACAGACCGAGGATAGGAAAGGTTACTTTGCGGTCAGCACAAAAACCTACAAAAAGACCACGCAGAGGGCGCAAAAAGACCCTCCGCACCGACTCATGGTGGGGAGGCGCTCCCTCTGCGTCCCAGAGCTTCCAGCAAGCAAGACAACAAATTAAATAGCAAGCTGGACAGAAAAATAGAAAACCAAAGAAATACAATCTGGAACTTAGCTTCTGATGGGAAGACAGGTCACAAGAACGATCCAGGAGAGAACTAGACCAATACTGGAACATTGACAGGTGGCATAGAGCAAAGATCTAAGTGGAGTTAAATAGAGCAGCAGCTAACGAATTAACCTAGCCACCTGTGAAACTCAGAAACACCCACCAGAGGAAGTCCATGGACAGAACCAGCCGAAGTACCATTCATGACCACAGGAGGGAGCCCGACAACAGAATTCACAACAGTACCCCCCCCCTTGAGGAGGGGTCACCGAACCCTCACCAGAGCCCCCAGGCCGACCAGGATGAGCCAAATGAAAGGCACGAACCAGATCGGCAGCATGAACATCAGAGGCAAAAACCCAGGAATTATCTTCTTGACCATAACCCTTCCACTTGACCAGGTACTGGAGTTTCCGTCTCGAAACACGAGAATCCAAAATCTTCTCCACCACATACTCCAACTCCCCCTCAACTAACACCGGGGCAGGAGGATCAACGGATGGAACCACAGGCGCCACGTATCTCCGCAATAACGACCTATGGAACACATTATGGATGGCAAAAGAAGCAGGAAGGGCCAAACGAAATGACACAGGATTGATAACCTCAGAAATCTTATACGGACCAATGAAACGAGGCTTAAACTTAGGAGAGGAAACCTTCATAGGAACATAACGAGACGACAACCAAACCAAATCCCAAACACAAAGTCGGGGACCCACACAGCGCCGGCGGTTAGCGAAACGTTGAGCCTTCTCCTGGGACAATGTCAAATTGTCCACCACATGAGTCCAAATCTGCTGCAACCTATCCACCACAGTATCTACACCAGGACAGTCTGAAGACTCAACCTGCCCTGAAGAGAAACGAGGATGGAAACCAGAATTGCAGAAAAACGGCGAAACCAAAGTAGCCGAGCTGGCCTGATTATTAAGGGCGAACTCAGCCAATGGCAAAAAGGACACCCAATCATCCTGATCAGCAGAAACAAAGCATCTCAGATATGTTTCCAAAGTTTGATTAGTTCGTTCGGTTTGGCCATTTGTCTGAGGATGGAAAGCCGAGGAAAAAGACAAATCAATGCCCATCCTAGCACAAAAGGATCGCCAAAACCTTGAAACAAACTGGGAACCTCTGTCAGAAACGATGTTCTCCGGGATACCATGTAAACGAACCACATGCTGGAAAAATAATGGCACCAAATCAGAGGAGGAAGGCAATTTAGACAAAGGTACCAAATGGACCATCTTAGAAAAGCGATCACAAACCACCCAAATGACCGACATCTTTTGAGAGACGGGGAGATCCGAAATAAAATCCATAGAAATATGCGTCCAGGGCCTCTTCGGGACCGGCAAGGGCAAAAGCAACCCACTGGCACGAGAACAGGAGGGCTTAGCCCGAGCACAAGTCCCACAGGACTGCACAAAAGAACGCACATCCCGTGACAAAGACGGCCACCAGAAGGATCTAGCCACCAAATCTCTGGTACCAAAGATTCCAGGATGCCCAGCCAACACTGAACAATGAATCTCAGAGATAACTCTACTAGTCCATCTATCAGGGACAAACAGTTTCTCCGCTGGGCAACGGTCAGGTCTATCACCAAAAAACAAATCAGGAATTGGAATCCTAGGCTCTGACATCGGATTCTGAGCCACAAAATCTTGAATGTTTTGTATCCTTGTAGTGAGATTATCCATCCAAGAGGACAGACCTTGAATGTCCATGTTTACACCAGTGTCCTGAACCACCCAGAGGTAAAGGGGAAAATAGAGACAAAACACAGTGCAAAGAAAATAAAATGGTCTCAGAACTTCTCTTATCCTTCTATTAAGATGCATTAGTACTTTGGGCCACCTGTACTGTTATGACCTGGTGGTCAGGACAATAATGGACCTGGTGGTTAAGAGCACACGGAACGACCTGATAGTTACTGATAATAAGGACGAGCTCTAGGATGTGGGAACTCAGCTGACCGCAATCCCTAAACCTATCAAACACACTAGAAATAGCCGTGGATTGCGCCTAACGCTCCCTATGCAACTCGGCACAGCCTAAGAAACTAGCTAGCCCTGAAGATAGAAAAATAAAGCCTACCTTGCCTCAGAGAATTTCCCCAAAGGAAAAGGCAGCCCCCCACATATAATGACTGTGAGTAAAGATGAAAATACAAACACAGAGATGAAATAGATTTAGCAAAGTGAGGCCCGACTTACTGAACAGACCGAGGATAGGAAAGGTTACTTTGCGGTCAGCACAAAAACCTACAAAAAGACCACGCAGAGGGCGCAAAAAGACCCTCCGCACCGACTCACGGTGCGGAGGCGCTCCCTCTGCGATCCAGAGCTTCCAGCAAGCAAGACAACAAATTAAATAGCAAGCTGGACAGAAAAATAGAAAACCAAAGAAATACAAGCTGGAACTTAGCTTCTGATGGGAAGACAGGTCACAAGAATGATCCAGGAGAGAACTAGACCAATACTGGAACATTGACAGGTGGCATAGAGCAAAGATCTAAGTGGAGTTAAATAGAGCAGCAGCTAACGAATTAACCTAGTCACCTGTGAAACTCAGAAACACCCACCAGAGGAAGTCCATGGACAGAACCAGCTGAAGTACCATTCATGACCACAGGAGGGAGCCCGACAACAGAATTCACAACAGTATCCCCCCCTACTGTGGAAACCACTACTACAGCACATCATACTGTCGCCTACCATTGAAAGCTACACAAACAGCATGAAGACCCACCTCTTCAAACAATCAGATAACCTGCAGTAACCACCCATCGACCAAACCACTGCATGAACATATCTAACCTCGCCTACTATATTCTAACCCATCCCTTGTTTTAGCTTGTGAGGCTTTGCGGGCAGGGTCCTCTCTCCTCCAGGCCCATTTTTACATTTTTGGGTGTAAACATTATTTTTGGGACTAGGTTTACCCATCCTTACATGTAATTCGCCATGGACAAACCATAACAAATAATCTTAATACGAATATTTTTTTGAAAAAATGTGTTGTGTGGTTATTACTTACTGTCTTAGATCCAAACTCTGCATGAGTTTTGAGTCAAAAAAAGAGTACCCAACGCAATATCAATATTAGCCATGTACCTAAACACTTTATCATGTTAATCAGCTTTGTTTTTTGGCCAAAATGCCAAAAAATAACACAGTAAGAGAAAAAAGATTATTCCAATAATCATGTAGGGAAAGCATCTTTCAAAGTAAATTATTGTCAATACATTAGTGTGCTTACAAAGTTATGTCTGCTCCGCACGTGGTCGTTGGGCATAATCTGGGAATAGGATCCCACAGATGGTCCTACAAGCTGCCTCTTTCCTGGCACAGTTCAAATAATTAGGATCCCTCTGGTCCCATATTTCTGGCCTTTCTTGGACCAGGATGAGGAGCATATCCACGTTTATGATGCTGGCGATGCTGCTTGCAACTCCTTGGAGGCGAGCGGCAGACTTCCTGGATGTCTGCGTGGCTTTTTGAGCTAATTAGCATGTCTGAGCTTCCTGATTGAGGGCTTGGCACAATTCCTTGCACCTGGCGATGTCTGGAGATGTCTGGCGTATTTCTCGCAAGTCACACTGTTGGTCCGTGTGTAATCCGTATTTTTCTCGCCCCATAGACTTTCATTGGCGTATTTTTTGTGCAATACGGTGACAAATGCAGCATGCTGCGATTTTCTACGGCCATAGAAGACCGTATAATACGGATTCGTAAAATACGGCTGATAGGAGCTGGGCCATAGATAATCATTTTACCGTATGCAATCCGTATTTTATGCACCTCTCATACGTCCGTAAAACTCGCTAGTGTGAGGCCGGCCTAATAATAATACTGATAATAATATTTTTTTTTATTTATAATTCGCTAATACATTCAACAGCACTGTACAATTAAGCAGGAATATGTGTAGACAATAAAAACAATACAATGTAATGCATTTCAACAGTTACAGTAGGAGTAACGCTTGCAAGCTTACAATCTATAAGCTTTTGAACTAGATGGTCTGAAAGGCATTTTTTCTCAATTGAATATTTGTGAGTAGTGTTGAGCATTCCGATACCGCAAGTATCGGGTATCGGCCGATATTTGCGGTATCGGAATTCCGATACCGAATTCCGATACTTCCCGCGTATCGGATACCGGAATCGGAAGTTCCCAGAATTCAAACTGCACGCAGCAGCCAATGAGGAATGAATGGAAGTGTGGGCACATCCTGTTTAGCATGGTGGGCATGTAAGTATTGGCAAGGCTGTGATTGGCTGCTGAAATGATGTCACTCTGCACTATAAAAAACGCTGCCGCCATTTTGCGCTCACTCTGCTGTGATTTCAGTTAGGGACAGGACGCTGTGTTCTAACTGAGGGCCAGTTGAGATAGCTAATTGCTTTATTTTGCTTTCCCAAGGCTAATTTAGCAAAACTCTGTATATTGTTCACTGTTCACCTTGCTCTTGCCTTGCAGCGCTGTTTTAACAGCGTTCTGCAAGGTCTCTGTGTGTGTGTGTGTGTGTGCAGCTCACTCTGTAGTCTGTGTGCAGCCATATACCCGGTTGTATTCAGCTCAGGGGTGGTTCACACTGCCTCACACAGTTCTATCCATTGTCCTTTTTTGCTCATAGTGCAGCCTGCTGCACATTTTTTCTCAAATTTCCTATTAGTGTTTTTCCACCCGTCTCCAGCTAAATTGTGGAAAAACACTACATAGGATAACCTAGAGGATGGTTTTTGGGCCTTGCAGCGCCGTTTACGGCTGTCTGCACGGTCTTCGTGTGAGCGCAGCTCGCCCTGTAGTCTGTGTGCAGCCACAGCCCGTTGTATTCAGCTCAGGGTTCGTCACTGCCTCATACCGTTGAATAACTTGTGCTTTTTTTCAAATAGTGCAGCCTGTTGAAAAGTTTTTAAAAAATTTCCTATTAGTGTCTTTCCACCCGTCTCCAGCTAAATAGTGGAAAAACACTACATAGGATAACCTAGAGGAGTGTTTTTGGGCCTTGCAGCGCCGTTTACGGCTGTCTGCACGGTCCCCGTGTGAGTTAAAGTCGCTCTGTAGCCCGATCTGCAGAAAAAAAAGTGAAGTTCACCAAACACCACTTAACACTTGTGTAGGCCACATTTTATAAATAATAAAGTCTAGTCCACACTTTACAACATTAGTGTTTCTTACACCTGTTAGGAGGAGCATTTCAGGAATAAGCACACTAAGGCCTTAGTACTTTTCTGCTTATCTTTATCTGTCAACGAAGATGAAGAGGGCAGGGAGTAAGGCACGCGGGCGTGGGCGCGGGGCAGGGAGAGGAGCAGGGAGAGGACGTGGTGATTCTGTGCCTGCTGCGGGCACCGGTGACTCGTCACTCAGTTTCAGCAGGGAACAGTCCTTCATGCGCAGCTTTGTCGGAGAGCGCCGTGCACCGCTGCTGCGTGAAGATCAAATTGAAGCCGTTGTCGGATGGATGGCAGCTAACGCATCGGCATCGACTTCAATTAGTGCCACATCCTCTCAGGCACAGACCACTGGAGAGCAGCCATCTGTCTCTTCACCACCTGTAAGGATTTGGACTGTACATCTGTTCCTGTCTGCTGTTGCCCTCAGTTCGGTTACTTTTGCCCTTACCTAAGATGGAGTCACTGGCCTCACGGGGGCCATCTTGCTTCCTGTCAGACTTTCCTTGTTCCTGTCTGTGGTGTATATAAGGGAGCTCTGTATATTACTCATTGCTTGAGTATCTTGTTCCTGGACTTGTGATCAAGCTGGAAGAACTGCTATCTTGCTGGTTTCTTCATTACCTTGGGATACCCCATCTGTCTCCGGATCTACATCTCTTCATCATAAGACTTGTTTCCCTGGATCTGCTCTGCACTCATCTCTGCTGCTGGACTGTTCCCTGCTAGGAGGCTGGCCTGGTCTCCAGGTCTCTGGATCTCACATACTTGGACTTCCACGGTCTGTACACGTGCTTACTGCTTATCCAGCTCTGTCTGCTACTAACTTGCTGTGTCATAGCTGTTTACCTGCATACCATCATAAATATTATTGAACTCTTAACCTGTTGTCTCTCGGCCTCTTTTCTGACCCATGATACTGATCTCCACTGCACTTAGCACTAAGTTTATAACACCACCTGCCAAATTGGCCAGGCAGTCAGAGAGCCCAGGACAGGAGCCGTCTCTACTTCAGTTCTCTGAATCTCTTGGCTTGGAAACAGGGGGCCAGCCAAGCAGTATTGGAGAAATGGAAGAAGAGGCAGTGTGCAGTGATGCCCAACAGCTTTGTCTCTCTGACTCTGAAGAGGCGGGTGGGTCAGTGCCTGCGGTGACCACAGCGCAGTACGCATCTGATGATGAAACTCAGGTGCCGCTTTCTGATGCATACTGTGCTGCCGAGACTACCCAGGAGGAGCAGTTGGTGGCAGAGGGTAGTGGAGATGATGAGGTCCTTGACCCATCGTGGCATGAGGAACAGGAAGGTGGTGGGAGCAGCTCAGAGGAAGAGATTCCCCTAACGGGCCAAAGAGGGAGAGGGAGGGGGAAGACTGCGGAGCCTGTAGCCTCCACTTTGGCACCCATTAGGAGCCTGTCTCTTTCAAAAGCCAAAAAGGGCGCTCCCAAGACTTGCAGTGCCTGGTCCTTTTTTGACACAGTTGCAGATGACATTTGTTTTGTCAAATGCAAGCTGTGTCATCAGAAACTCAAAAGGTAAAAGTGTCAGCAACCTCAATACCACAAATATGTGGAAACATGTGTGGACCAGGCACGCGGTGGAGTTCCAAAAACACACTGAAGACCTAGGCCAACCAACAGCGGCAGCTACCACCTCTTCAGCTCGTGTTGCCACTTCCTCCAGCTCACGCACAGCTGGTTTGGCGTCCTCCCTGGATCGCCATGGAAGAACCTCTGGCACTGTTGTCCAGAGACCTAGTGTAATTCCACCCACAGCACCACATTCCCAGTCATCCTCACACTCCCAGTCTACTCTACAGCCATCGGTAGTACAGGCATGGGAGAAAAGGCGGGCATTCTCGGCCAACCACCCCCGAGCACAGGCTCTGAATGCAGGCATTGCCAAACTTCTGTCCCTGGAAATGCTCTCATTCAGGCTGGTGGAGACTGACAGCTTCCGTGACTTGATTTCATTGGCAGTCCCACAGTACAAGGTGCCCAGCCGCTTTTACTTCAGCAGGCAAGCTGGCCTTGCCCTGCATAAGCATGTGGAGGGACAAATAAAACACGCGCTACTGAACGCCGTCAGTAGCAAGGTCCACCTCACCACCGATGTGTGGACCAGTCAACATGGACAGGGGCGATACATTTCCCTCACTGCCCATTGGGTTAATGTTGTTGAGCCCGGTACAGATCGTGCGAGTGGCGCAGGACGTGTCCTGCCCACTCCAATGATTGCAGGAATCCAGTCTGTATGCATTGACTCCTCCTCATACACAAGTTCCTCAGAATCATCGCTGCAGGAGCCGTCACAGTCCACCTCCACATGGATCCGTGAACGTTTACCTATGACCGACATGAGCACAGCCGTGGCCAAACGTCAGCAGGCCGTCTTGAAACTAGTTTCATTGGGGAATCGAAGCCACACAGCGCAGGAGCTCTGGAATGCCATCAAGCCGGAGAGCGATGTGTGGTTTGTGCCAGCGAATCTCCAGCCAGGCATGGTAGTGTGTGACAATGGCCGAAATCTGGTGGCAGCTTTGGCCCTTGGCAACCTCACTCACATCCCAGTTTTCTGAGGGACTATCCGGATCTTGATGCACTGCTGCACAAGGTCCGCCTAGAGTGTGCTCACTTGCGGCGTTCCAGCTTGGCAAGATCCCGCATTGCTGCTCTGCAGCGCCGATTCCGCCTTCCGGAACACCGCATCATATGTGACCTACCTACCAGGTGGAATTCCATGTTACATATGTTGGAGCGGTTGTGTGAGCAGCAGCAAGCAGTAATGGAGTACCAGCTGCATCAGGCGCTAAAAAGTCGCAGTCAGCGCCGATCAGACTTCACAACCACAGAGTGGGCCACTATGAAGGACGTCTGCCAGGTTTTGCGTCCTTTCGATTATTCCACGCGGATGGCAAGTGCAGATGATGCACTAGTCAGCATGACTGTCCCCCTTATCTGTCTGCTTCAGCAAACTTTGCAAGCGTTAAGGGATGATGTTGTGGAAGAGGTGGAGGATGAGGAGTCACCTTTTCCATCAGCTTCTGGAGAGTCAGCGCCACGTGGTTCCTCACAAAGGGGTACGCAGGGGCCACTTTGTGAGGAGGATGAGGAGGAGTCAATGGAGGAGGAAGACCTCCGTCCAGAGGAGGGAGTGAGACAATTGTCCAGTGGTCAGTGTGTACAGCGAGGGTGGGGTAATGACGAGCGGACAGAGATCATGTCTCAAGCAGGGGACAGCGTTTCTGGGCCAGTTGGCAGTCTGCAGCACATGGTGGATTTCATGCTGCAGTGCCTGAGAAACGACCGCCGCATTGACCACATTCTCAACATGCCTGATTATTGGGTGTTCACCCTCCTCGATCCTCGCTACCGGGACAACGTCCAAAACCTCATTCCAGCTTTGACCCGGGAGCGTAAAATGCGGGAGTACCACGACACACTGGTGAATTCCATCATCTTCTCCAGTCCAACTGAGAGGAGTGCTGCTAGTGCTTTACAAAGCAGCTCAGTGCGTTGAGGCAGTGGAGGAGGATGCTCTGCACAAAGAGGGAGCAGAAGCAGTGCCTCTGCCCAAGGCAAGCCCAGTATGGCACAACTGTGGCAAACTTTTGTGTGCCCGCCCCAAATGTCTACACCATCACCGGCGGCTCCAGTCAGCAGGAGGCAACGGTTCCGTCAGATGGTAACAGACTACATGGCTTGCCCTCTTACTGTACTCCCAGACGGCTCTTCCCCGTTCAAGTTTTGGGTCTCTAAGCTGGATACATGGCCAGAGCTAAGCCAGTATGCATTGGAGGTGCTGGCTTGCCCTGCGGCTAGTGTCTTATCGGAACGTGTCTTTAGTGCCGCAGGTGGTGTACTAACAGACCGTCGCATGCGACTATCCTCCGATAACGTTGACCGGCTTACTTTCCTGAAAATGAACCAGGCCTGGATCTCGCAGGAATTTGCCACTCCTCTGCCTGATTAAGTAATTGGGTGTCATCCAGGTCTCCCGATGTGTTCATCTTTCTACCACCTGAACTGCTATTCCTGGGCTCCAACACCGCCAGTTGCGGCTCAGAAGTGCAGGCTGCACAGTCAAAACATACGACCCAGTGTTATTGGGTTTCAGTAACGTCAGCTGATCCCCAGCTGTGTAGCCGGCAATGTGTCCTGCGACCGCCACGCTGGCACAACAACTGAAATGTAAGGGAACCTGTCCCCCCCCCCGGCGTTTGTTACTGAAAGAGCCATCTTGTGCAGCAGTAATGTTGCACAAGGAAAAGGTAGCTCTTTTAGTTTAGCTCCTTGCACACGCAGAACTTAACACTTATAAAATGTGTTCACTGATACCGTTATACCGTCCCGGAGCTGGGACTTTCCTTCATAATGTGACGCAGCACAGCCATCATTCCTACCCCCTTGGTGTCATGCGCTGCCTCCTCAGCGTTGTTTTAAGCTGTCACGGAGCCTGCGCTGTTCTGTTATCCCTTGGCCATGGCCAATTTGCGCTGCCTGTCTTCTGTCATAATTTGGTGTCAGGCTGGCTGCGCCTGTGCACCCGCGCTGCCCGAGAACCTGCCTCGCAGTGTCTTCTGATTGAATCACACTGCGAGCCTGGGATCCATGGGCAAGCGCAGTGCATATCTTCACCTCGGGCTCTCGCTCCTCTCCCTCCGCCTTCTTTAGACTGTGCGCCGTCAGCTGATCCCTAATAGCATGCCACGGCCGTGACGCCGCACAGTCTGAAGAAGAGGGAAGGAGGGGAGTGAGAGGCGAGGGTATGCACTGTGCATGCCCATGGATCCAATGCCCGCAGTGGGATTACATTAGCCGACACTGCGAGGTGAGATCTGGAGCAGCGTGGACGCACAGGCACTGAAAGCCTGACACCAAATTATGTCAGAAGACAGGCAGCGCTAATTGGGCATGGCCAAGGGATAACAGACCAGCGCAGGCTCCGTGACAGCTTAAAACAACGCTGAGGAGGCAGCGCACGGCACCAAGGGGATAGGAATGACAGCTGTGCTGCGTCCCATTACGAAGGAAATTCCCACCTCCGGGATGGTTTTACGGTATAAGGGGACACATTTTTAGTGTTTACTTCTGTGTTTGCAAGGAGCATAATTAAAAGAGCAGCCTTTTCCTTTTGCATCCTTAGTGCTGCACAAGATGGCTCTTTCAGCTACAAACGTCTTGGGGGGAGGTTAAAGGTTCCCTTTCAACTTGCTCCAATCAGGCTTCGGCCTACACTCTGTTCCTCTGCTCCTCCTGCTGTCCCTGGGCTCTAACACCGCCAGTTGGTGCCTGAAAGTGCTGTGTGCACAGTCAACAGTCGCTCCTCTGTTATTGGGGTTCTGTAACTTCAGCTGATCCCCAGCTGTGTGTGCGGCAATAACTCCAATCTGCTCCTCCTGCTGTCCCTGGGCTCTAACACCGCCAGTTAGTGCCTGGAAGTGCTGTCTGCACAGTGAACAGTCGCTTCTCAGTTATTGGGGTTCAGTAACGTCAGCTGATCCCCAGCTGTGTGTGCGGCAATACCTCCAATCTGCTCCTCCTGCTGTCCCAGGGCTCTAACACTGCCAGTTGGTGCCTGGAAGTGCTGTGTGCACAGTCAACAGTCGCTCCTCTGTTATTGGGGTTCAGTAACGTCAGCTGATCCCCAGCTGTGTATCCGGCAACGTGTCATGCGACCGCCACGCTGGCACAACTAAAATGTAAGGGGACCTGTCCCCCTTCCCTAGGCGTTTGTTACTGAAAGAGCCACCTTGTGCAGCACTAATACTGCACAAGGAAAAGGTCGCTCTTGAAATTATGCTCCTTGGAAACGCTGAACTACACACTCATGTAATGTGTCCCCTCACACCGTCCAACCATCCCGGAGGTGGGACTTTCCTTTGTAATGTGACGCAGCACAGCCGTCATTCCTACCCCCTTGGCACCGTGTGCTGCCTCCTTAGCGTTGTTTGATTCCGTCATGGACCCTGCGCTGTTATGTTATCCCTTGGCCATGCACAGTTTGCGCTGCCCGTCCTCTGACATCATTTGTTGTCGTCCTGGCTGCGCCTGTGCGTCCACGCTGCCCGAAATGCCACCTTGCAGTGTCGTCTAATGTGATCCCACAGTGGGCCTGGTATCCATGGCCATGCGCAGTGCATATACTAGCCTCTCACTCCACTTCTTCACGCTTCTTCAGACTAGGCGGCATCAGCTGATCCCTAATAGCATGCCACGGCCGTGACGCCGTGACGTCTGAAGAAGCAGGAAGGAGGTGAGTGAGAGGCGATGATATGCACTGCGCATGCCCTTTGATCCCTGGCCCGCAGTGGGATTACATTAGATGACACTGCGAGGTTGGATCTCGGGCAGCTTTGACGCACAGGCACTGCCAGCCTGACAACTAAATGATGTCAGAAGACGGGCACCGCTAACTGTGCATGGCCAAGGGATAACATTACAGCGCGGGCTCCGTGACAGAACCAAACAACGTTGAGGAGGTGGCGCACGGCACCAAGGGGGTTGGAATGACGGCTGTGCTGTGTCACATTACAAAGGAAAGTCCCACTTCCGTGACGGTTTTACGGTGTGAGGGGACACATTATATGAGTGTGCACTTCAGCGTTTGCAAGGAGCATAATTTTAGGAGCCACCATTTTCCATGTGCAGTATTGCTGCTGTACAAGATGGCTCTTTTAGCAACAAATGCCTGGGGGGGTTAAAGGTTCCCTTTCAACTTGCTCCACTGCAGGCTTCGGCTTACACTCTGCTCCTCTTTGATTCCCTGGGTTTCAACACTGTCAGTTGCCACCTGGAAGTGTCTACACAGAAAAAACACTAGCTGATGTGTCAGTAGGGTTCAGCACCGCCAGCTGTTCCCCTGCTGTGTAGTCGGCAACGTGTCCAGCACAAGCCATGCTGGCACAACCGAACAAAAGCTGCCACCAGTGCAGGCTTCGACCTACACTCTGCTCCTCTCCTCCTCCTGCTGACCCTGGGCTCTAACACCACCAGTTTTTGCCCGGAACTGCTAGCTGCACAGAGAAAAACACCTGCCAATGTGTTAGTGGGGTTCAGCACCGCCAGCTGTTCCCCTGCTGTGTAGCCGGCAACGTGACCTGCAAACGCCACGCAGGCACCTGAACTGAAATTAAAGGGACCTTGACCCCCACCCCCAGGTGTTTCTATGTATAACAGTCACCTTGTGCAGCAGTACTGCTGCATTTGTACAAGGTGGCTTACTTTTTCTCCTTGCCCACGTGGAACTCAACACGTACAAAATGTGTCTCATTACAGACCATTACAATGTTCCTGAGGTGTGACTTTCCTTTTTAATGACACGCAGCACCCCCCTTGGTAGTGCTGCCCGTCTTCTGACATCATTGGTTGGCTGCCTGTGCCTGTGCGTCCGCCCTGCCCGACACAACCCCCCTCGTTGTCTAATATATTTTGGCTGCGAGGGTGTGATTGATGGGCATGTGCAGTGCATATGTTCGCCTATGTTCACTCATCTCCTTCCGCCTTCTTCAGACTGGGCGGCCTCATGGCCGCGGCATGCGATAAGGGATCAGATGAGGCCGCCCAGTCTGAAGCAGGTGTAATGACATGTGTGAGCGGCAAACATATTTACTGCACAAGGCCACGAATCCCAGCCACGCAGTGTGAATTTTTGAAAACACACTGTGGGCCTGGGATTCATGGCCATCGCTAACCGCAACGGCCGACATGAAATGAGGTCAGAAGACAGGCAGCACTAACAGCGCATGGCCAAGGGATAACAAGAGCGCAGACTCCTGTACAGCAAATAACAACGCTCAGGAGGCTGCGCCCAGCACCAAGGCGTTATTTATGCGCACCTGTGCTGCGTCTCCTTAAAAAGACAAGTCACGCCTCCAATACAGTTCTACTGTACAATGGGCTAAATTGTGTACGTCTTTCATTCTGCGTGTGCAATGAGCTAAACTTAAAGAGCAACCTTTAACTTGTGGAGCATTACTGCTGCGCAAGGTGTGGCTCTTCAACATTGTAACACCTGAGGGTGGGTTAAAGGTTACCTTTGAAATTGGTTCAATTAGGCTTCGGCCTACACTCTGCTCCTCCTGCAGACCCTGGGCTCTAACTCCACCAGTTGGGGCCCGGAAGTGCTGGCTGCACAGAGAAAAACACCCGCCATTGTGTCAGTGGGGTTCAGCACCGCCAGCTGTTCCCCTGCTGTGTAGCTGGCATCGTGTCCAGCACAAGCCACGCTGGCACAACAGACCAAAAGCTGCCACCAGTGCAGGCTTCGGCCTACACTCTGCTCCTCTCCTCCTCCTGCTGACCCTGGGCTCTAACACCGCTAGTTTTTGCCCGGAAGTGCTGGCTGCACAGAGAAAAACACCAGCCAATGTGTTAGTGGGGTTCAGCACCGCCAGCTGTTCCCCTGCTGTGTAGTCGGCAATGTGTCCAGCACAAGCCACGCTGGCACAATTGAACAAAAGCTGCCACCAGTGCAGGCTTCGGCCTACACTCTGCTCCTCTCCTCCTCCTGCTGACCCTGGGCTCTAACACCGCCAGTTTTTGCCCGGAACTGCTAGCTGCACAGAGATAAAAACACCAGCCAATGTGTCAGTGGGGTTCAGCACCGCCAGCTGTTCCCCTGCTGTGTAGCCGGCAACGTGACCTGCAAATGCCACGCAGGCACATGAACTGAAATTGAATGGAGCCTGCCCCCCACCCCCAGGTGTTTCTATGTATAACAGCCACCTTGTACAGCAGCAATGCTGCATTTGTACAAGGTGGCTTACTTTTTCTACTTGCCCACGTCGAACTCAACACGTACAAAATGTGTCTCATTGAGACCATTCCACTGTCCCAGAAGTGTGACTTTCCTTTCTAATGATACGCAGCAACACCCTTGGTAGCGCTGCCCGTCTTTTGACATCATTGGTTAGCTGGCTGCGCCTGTGCGTCTGCCCTGCTCGAAACAACGCCCCTCGGTGTCTTATTTATTTTGACAGCGAGGGTGTGATTGATGGGCATGTGCAGTGCATATGTTCGCCTGTGTTCACTCATCTCCTTCCGCCTTCTTCAGACTAGGCGGCCTCATGGCCGCGGCATGCGATATGCGATCAGATGAGGCCGCCCAGTCTGAAGCAGGTGTAAGGACATGTGTGAGCGGCAAACACTTTTACTGCACAAGGCCACGAATCCCAGCCACGCAGTGTGAATTTTTGAAAACACACTGTGGGCCTGGGATTCATGGCCATCGCTAACCGCAACGGCCGACATGAAATGAGGTCAGAAGACGGGCAGCACTAACAGCGCATGGCCAAGGGATAACAAGAGCGCAGACTCCTGTACAGCAAATAACAACGCTCAGGAAGCTGCGCCCATGCAGGGACACCTGTGCTGCGTCTCCTTAAAAAGATAAATCACGCCTCCACTACTGTTTGACAGTATAATGGGCTAAATAGTGTACGTGTTTTATTCAGCGTGTGCAAGGAGCAAAAGTAATAGAGCAACCTTTTACTTGTGCAGCATTAATGCTGCACAAGGTGTGGCTCTTGTATTTTGCAACACCTGAGGGGGGGTTAAAGGTTACCTTTGAAATTGGTTCTACTAGGCTTCCCAGAGGTGTGACTTTCCTTTCTAATGATACGCAGCAACACCCTTGGTAGCGCTGCCCGTCTTTTGACATCATTAGTTAGCTGGCTGCGCCTGTGCGTCTGCCCTGCGCGAAACAACGTCCCTCGGTGTCTTATTTATTTTAACAGCGAGGGTGTGTTTGATGGGCATGTGCAGTGCATATGTTCGCCTGTGTTCACTCATCTCCTTCCGCCTTCTTCAGACTGGGTGGCCTCATGGCCGCGGCATGCGATAAGGGATCAGATGAGGCCGCCCAGTCTGAAGCAGGTGTAAGGACATGTGTGAGCGGCAAAAACATTTACTGCACAAGGCCACAAATCCCAGCCACGCAGTGTGAATTTTTGAAAACACACTGTGGGCCTGGGATTCATGGCCATCGCTAACCGCAACGGCCGACATGAAATGAGGTCAGAAGACGGGCAGCATTAACAGCGCATGGCCAAGGGACAACAAGAGCGCACACTCCTGTACAGCAAATAACAATGATCAGGAGGCTGCGCCCAGCACCAAGGCGTTATTTATGTGCACCTGTGCTGCGTCTCCTTAAAAAGACAAGTCACGCCTCCACTACTGTTTGACAGTATAATGGGCTAAATAGTGTACGTGTTTTATTCAGCGTGTGCAAGGAGCAAAATTAATAGAGCAACCTTTTACTTGTGCAGCATTAATGCTGCACAAGGTGTGGCTCTTGTACCTTGCAACACCTGAGGGGGGGTTAAAGGTTACCTTTGAAATTGGTTCTACTAGGCTTCGGCCTACACTCTGCTCCTCTCCTCCTCCTGCTTACCCTGGGCTCTAACACCGCCAGTTGGTGTCCGGAAGTGCTGGCTGCACAGAGAAAAACACCAGCCAATGTGTTAGTGGGGTTCAGCACCGCCAGCTGTTCCCCTGCTGTGTAGTCGGCATCGTGTCCAGCACAAGCCACGCTGGCACAATTTAACAAAAGCTGCCACCAGTGCAGGCTTCGGCCTACACTCTGCTCCTCTCCTCCTCCTGCTGCCCCTGGGCTATAACACCGCCAGTTGTAGCCTGGAAGTGCTAGCTGCACAGAGAAAAACACCAGCCAATGTGTCAGTGGGGTTCAGCACCGCCAGCTGTTCCCCTGCTGTGTAGCCGGCAACGTGACCTGCAAACGCCACGCAGGCACATGAACTGAAATTAAAGGGACCCTGCCACCCACCCCAAGGTGTTTCTATGTATAACAGCCACCTTGTACAGCAGTAATGCTGCATTTGTACAAGGTGGCTGACTTTTTCTCCTTGCCCACATCGAACTCAACACATACAAAATGTGTCTCATTGAGACCATTCCACTGTCCCTGAGTTGTGACTTTCCTTTCTAATGATACGCAGCACCACCCTTGGTAGCGCTGCCCGTCTTTTGACATCATTGGTTAGCTGGCTGCGCCTGTGCGTCTGCCCTGCTCGAAACAACGCCCCTCGGTGTCTTATTTATTTTGACAGCGAGGGTGTGGTTTATGGGCACGAGCAGTGCATATGTTCGCCTGTCGTCACTCATCTCCTTCCGCCTTCTTCAGACTGTGTGGCCTCATGGCCGCAGCATGCGAGAAGGGATCAGCAGAGGCCGCCCAGTCTGAAGCAGGTGTAAGGACATGTGTGAGCGGCGAAAATATTTACTGCTCAAGGCCACGAATCCCAGCACCGCAGTGTGACTTTATGAAAGGGCACTGTGGGTCTGGGATTCATGGCCATCGTTAACCGCACCGGCCAACATGAAATGAGGTCATAAGACGGGCAGCGCTAACAGGGCATTGCCAAGGGACAACACAAGAGCGCAGACTCCTGTACAGCAAATAACAACGCTCAGGAAGCTGCGCCCAGCACCAAGGCGTTATTTGGGACACCTGTGCTGCGTCTCCTTAAAAAGACAAGTCACGCCTCCACTACTGTTTGACAGTATAATGGGCTAAATAGTGTACGTGTTTTATTCAGCGTGTGCAAGGAGCAAAATTAATAGAGCAACCTTTGACTTGTGCAGCATTAATGCAGCACAAGGTGTGGCTCTTGTACTTTGTAACACCTGAGGGGGGTTAAAGGTTTCCTTTGAAATTGGTTCAACTAGGCTTCGGCCTACACTCTGCTCCCCCTGCTTACCCTTTGCTCCAACACCGCTAGTTGGGGCTGTAGGAAGACAATCTTTAATAGGCAACGCATCCTGGTTCCAGCACAGTCAGCTGTTTCCGGGTAGTGTCAAGCTCACTGAGACGCCTATGCTTGCCCCGTCGTGTTGCGGTCGGGTTAGCCAACTCCAGGGTGCCTCCAGTTTAGGAGCTTCCTATGTGGGCTCTGTGAATTGGTAGTCAAGGCTGGTTCTGTAGTGCCAGTAGGCCAAGCTCCCCCTGTAGGACTGTTGGGGTTCGGTAACTGCGGCTGCCTCGCGGCCTAGCTGTTCTCTCCTCTCCTGTGGGCCTTCGGGTCCACCACCTGGTTCCAGCACCGTCAGCTGGTTCCGGGCCGAGCCTTTGGCTTAGGTGCCTCCTCCTGGGTATCCAAGTTCCGCCAACGCCAGGCGATCCTTGGTAGTGCTTTTAAGCGCGTGCACCTACAGCTTAGTAACCGGGTTCCAGCACCGTCAGCTGGTCCTCGGTGCCATTGGCTCTTGCACACTGGGGCAACGCATCCGGGTTCCAGCACCGCCAGCTGGTTCTCGGCAGTGTTTTTGTCACAGGTACACCCTCGTGCCAAGCCTGGTTCCAGCACCGTCAGCTGTTTCCGGGTAGTGTCAAGCTCACTGAGACGCCTATGCTTGCCCTGTCGTGTTGCGGTCGGGTTAGCCAACTCCAGGGTGCCTCCAGTTTAGGAGCTTTCTATGTGGGCTGCGTGAATTGGTAGTCAAGATTGGTTCTGTAGTGCCAGTAGGCCAAGCTCCCCCTGTAGGACTGTTGGGGATCGGTAACTGCGGCTGCCTCGCGGCCTAGCTTTTCTCTCCTCTCCTGTGGGCCTTCGGGTCCACCACCTGGTTCCAGCACCGTCAGCTGGTTCTCGGCAGTGTCTTTTGCTCTTTTACCTTCTGCTCCCCATCCTGGTTCCAGTACCGTCAGCTGGTTCCGGGAAGAGCCTTTGGCTTAGGTGCCTCCTTCTGGGTATCCAAGTTCCACCAACGTCAGGTGGTCCTTGGTAGTGCTTTCAGGCACGGGTACGTCCTGCTTAGTAACCGGGTTCCAGTAACGTCAGCTGGTCCTCGGTAGTTCCATTGGCTCTTGGACCTTCGGCTACCCATCCGGGTTCCAGTACCGTCAGCTGGTTCTCGGCAGTGTCTTTTGCTCTTGTACCTTCTGCTCCCCATCCTGGTTCCAGTAACGTCAGCTGGTTCCGGGCTGAGCCTTTGGCTTAGGTGGCTCCTTCTGGGTATCCGAGTTCCGCCATCGTCAGGCGGTCCTTGGTAGTGCTTTTTAGCACGGGTACCTCCTGCTTAGTAACCGGGTTCCAGTAACGTCAGCTGGTCCTCGGTAGTTCCATAGGCTCTTGAACCTTCGGGTAGCCATCCGAGTTCCAGTTCCATCAGCTGGTTCTTGGCATTTTCTCAGCCTTCTTGTACCTTCTGCTACATTTCCAAGTTGAAGACCCTAAAGTCGACGGCCCGGAAGACCACCCCTAAGATGACGACGACACCAGAGACGACAACCAGTGAGATGACGACGACCCTGGAGATGACGACCCTGAAGACCACCCCAATGACGACAACAACGGCGGAGACGACGACGGCGGCTGAGACGACGACCCTAGAGACGACGACCCTGGAGACGACGACATGGAAGACCGAGAAGCAGAAGAACAAGAGGCTGCAGAACAAAGAGCAGAAGAACATTAAGCATAACACTTAATATCAGAGCAAAAGATATTATTTAAATTATATGCAGAAGAAGACTAAGCAGTGTATGGGGGTGAGTCCGTTCCTCCTCGTAGTGCCCCTGGATAAAGCCTGATGCTGCAGGCCAAACTGAACGCGGACAAATGTAACTTTTGTGACAGGCAGAACGGAAGGTGTAATCTTCAAACTTTTATAGATAACAACTACGGGAATGCCTGTCACAAATGAGAATATGATGAAGAAGTAGAATAGGAAGAATAATAACAGTTGAATAAAATGAATATGTAGAATAGGAAGAATAATAATAGTTGAAAAAAATGAATATGAAGAATGTAATAAAAAAAAATAGTAACATAGTAACATAGTAACATAGTAAGGCCGAAAAAAGACATTTGTCCATCCAGTTCAGCCTATATTCCATCATAATAAATCCCCAGATCTACGTCCTTCTACAGAACCTAATAATTGTATGATACAATATTGTTCTGCTCCAGGAAGACATCCAGGCCTCTCTTGAACCCCTCGACTGAGTTCGCCATCACCACCTCCTCAGGCAAGCAATTCCAGATTCTCACTGCCCTAACAGTAAAGAATCCTCTTCTGTGTTGGTGGAAAAACCTTCTCTCCTCCAGACGCAAAGAATGCCCCCTTGTGCCCGTCACCTTCCTTGGTATAAACAGATCCTCAGCGAGATATTTGTATTGTCCCCTTATATACTTATACATGGTTACTAGATCGCCCCTCAGTCGTCTTTTTTCTAGACTAAATAATCCTAATTTCGCTAATCTATCTGGTATTGTAGTTCTCCCATCCCCTTTATTAATTTTGTTGCCCTCCTTTGTACTCTCTCTAGTTCCATTATATCCTTCATGAGCACCGGTGCCCAAAACTGGACACAGTACTCCATGTGCGGTCTAACTAGGGATTTGTACAGAGGCAGTATAATGCTCTCATCATGTGTATCCAGACCTCTTTTCATGCACCCCATGATCCTGTTTGCCTTGGCAGCTGCTGCCTGGCACTGGCTGCTCCAGGTAAGTTTATCATTAACTAGGATCCCCAAGTCCTTCTCCCTGTCAGATTTACCCAGTGGTTTCCCATTCAGTGTGTAATGGTGATATTGATTCCTTCTTCCCATGTGTATAACCTTACATTTATCATTGTTAAACCTCATCTGCCACCATTCAGCCCAAGTTTCCAACTTATCCAGATCCATCTGTAGCAGAATACTATCTTCTCTTGTATTAACTGCTTTACATAGTTTTGTATCATCTGCAAATATCGATATTTTACTGTGTAAACCTTCTACCAGATCATTAAGGAATATGTTGAAGAGAACAGGTCCCAATTCTGACCCCTGCGGTACCCCACTGGTCACAGCGACCCAGTTAGAGACTATACCATTTATAACCACCCTCTGCTTTCTATCACTAAGCCAGTTACTAACCCATTTACACACATTTTCCCCCAGACCAAGCATTCTCATTTTGTGTACCAACCTCTTGTGCGGCACGGTATCAAACGCTTTGGAAAAATCGAGATATACCACGTCCAATGACTCACCGTGGTCCAGCCTATAGCTTACCTCTTCATAAAAACTGATTAGATTGGTTTGACAGGAGCGATTTCTCATAAACCCATGCTGATATGGAGTTAAAGAGTTATTCTCATTGAGATAATCCAGAATAACATCCCTCAGAAACCCTTCAAATATGTTACCAACAATAGAGGTTAGACTTACTGGACTATAATTTCCAGGTTCACTTTTAGAGCCCTTTTTGAATATTGGCACCACATTTGCTATGCGCCAGTCCTGCGGAACAGACCCTGTCGCTATAGAGTCCCTAAAAATAAGAAATAATGGTTTATCTATTACATTACTTAGTTCTCTTAGTACTCGTGGGTGTATGCCATCCGGACCTGGAGATTTATCTATTTTAATCTTATTTAGCCGGTTTCACACCTCTTCTTGGGTTAGATTGGTGACCCTTAATATAGGGTTTTCATTGTTTCTTGGGATTTCACCTAGCATTTCATTTTCCACCGTGAATACCGTGGAGAAGAAGGTGTTTAATATGTTAGCTTTTTCCTCGTCATCTACAACCATTCTTTCCTCACTATTTTTTAAGGGGCCTACATTTTCAGTTTTTTTTCTTTTACTATTGATATAGTTGAAGAACAGTTTGGGATTAGTTTTACTCTCCTTAGCAATGTGCTTCTCTGTTTCCTTTTTGGCAGCTTTAATTAATTTTTTAGATAAAGTATTTTTCTCCCTATAGTTTTTTAGAGCTTCAATGGTGCCATCCTGCTTTAGTAGTGCAAATGCTTTCTTTTTACTGTTAATTGCCTGTCTTACTTCTTTGTTTAGCCACATTGGGTTTTTCCTATTTCTAGTCCTTTTATTCCCACAAGGTATAAACCGCTTACACTGCCTATTTAGGATGTTCTTAAACATTTCCCATTTATTATCTGTATTCTTATTTCTGAGGATATTGTCCCAGTCTACCAGATTAAGGGCATCTCTAAGCTGGTCAAACTTTGCCTTCCTAAAGTTCAGTGTTTTTGTGACTCCCTGACAAGTCCCCCTAGTGAAAGACAGGTGAAACTGCACAATATTGTGGTCGCTATTTCCTAGATGCCCAACCACCTGCAGATTTGTTATTCTGTCAGGTCTATTAGATAGTATTAGGTCTAAAAGTGCTGCTCCTCTGGTTGGATTCTGCACCAATTGTGAAAGATAATTTTTCTTGGTTATTAGCAGAAACCTGTTGCCTTTATGGGTTTCACAGGTTTCTGTTTCCCAGTTAATATCCGGGTAGTTAAAGTCCCCCATAACCAGGACCTCATTATGGGTTGCAGCTTCATCTATCTTCTTTAGAAGTAGACTTTCCATGGTTTCTGTTATATTTGGGAGTTTGTAACAGACCCCAATGAGAATTTTGTTACCATTTTTCCCTCCATGAATTTCGACCCATATGGACTCGACATCCTCATTTCCTTCGCTAATATCCTCCCTTAAAGTGGACTTTAGACAAGACTTTACATAGAGACAAACCCCTCCTCCTCTCCGATTTTTACGATCCTTTCTAAACAGACTGTAACCCTGTAAGTTAACTGCCCAGTCATAGCTTTCATCTAACCATGTCTCGGTTATTCCCACTATGTCAAAGTTACCTGTAGATATTTCTGCTTCTAGTTCTTCCATCTTGTTTGTCAGGCTTCTGGCGTTTGCGAGCATGCAGTTTAGAGGATTTTGTTTTGTTCCAATCTCCTCGCTGTGGATTGTTTTAGAAATGTTCTTACCTCCCATCTGAGTATGTTTTCCTGGGTCTTCTTTGTTCAAGTCTAATGTTTTTCTTCCCGTCCCCTCTTCTTCTAGTTGAACGCCCTCCTGATGAGTGTAGCGAGTCTTCTGGCGAATGTGTTTCCCAGGTTTGTTGAGGTGTAGTCCGTCTCTGGTGAGGAGTCCATCGTACCAGTAATTCACACCGTGGTCCAGGAATCCGAATCCTTGTTGTCTGCACCATCGTCTTAGCCAGTTGTTTGCATCAAGGATCCTGTTCCATCTCCTGGTGCCATGCCCGTCTACTGGAAGGATAGAAGAAAAAACTACCTGTGCATCCAGTTCCTTTACTATCTTCCCCAACTCTTCAAAGTCTTTGCAGATTGTCGGTAGGTCCTTCCTTGCCGTGTCATTGGTGCCAACATGTATCAGAAGAAATGGGTGGACGTCCTTGGAGCTGAAGAGCTTTGGTATCCTATCGGTCACATCCTTGATCATCGCACCTGGAAGGCAGCATACTTCTCTTGCAGTTATGTCCGGTCTGCAGATGGGTGCTTCTGTGCCTCTCAGTAGTGAGTCTCCCACCACCACCACTCTTCGTTGCTTCTTGGCTGTACTTTTTGCTGTCACTTGTTGCTGTGTGCCCTTTTCTTTTTTGCTTGCTGGTATTGCTTCATCCTTAGGTGTGCCATCTTCATCCTCTACAAAGGGCGGCACGGTGGCGCAGTGGTTAGCACTGCAGCCTTGCAGCGCTGGAGTCCTGGGTTCGAACCCCACCAAGGACAACATCTGCAAAGAGTTTGTATGTTCTCTCCGTGTTTGTGTGGGTTTCCTCCGGGCACTCCGGTTTCCTCCCACATTCCAAAGACATACTGATAGGGAATTTAGATTGTGAGCCCCATCGGGGACAGTGATGATAATGTGTGCAAACTGTAAAGCGCTGCGGAATATGTTAGCGCTATATAAAAATAAAGATTATTATTATATACAAAGATTTGATATCGGTTCTTCAGTTGTGTGGTTGGTGATTTCTCCATGGTCTTCTTGCTTCTTTTGGTCACATGCTTCCACTCATCTGCTTTTGGAGGTTCTCTGACACTTTTTTCACCTTCTGTGACCAGTAGAGATGCTTCTGTTCTGTCTAGAAAGTCTTCATTCTCTTTGATGAGTTTCAAAGTTGCTATTCTTTCTTCCAGACCCCGCACCTTTTCTTCTAAAAGGGCCACTAGTCTACACTTCTGACAGGTGAAATTTGATTCTTCTTCTGGTCGATCTGTGAACATGTAGCACATGCTGCAGCTCACCATGTAGGTTGTCACATCTGCCATGTTGCTCCTAGATCCTGCTGACTTGCTGTGTGTTTTCCTTCTTGTGTAATCTACTCAGCCAAGCTCTCTTGCAATAATATCCTACAGGCAAAAATTTGCGCGCCGTAGGGCGCGCGGTTTGGTGATGCTTTCCAAGCAGCTGGTCCCAACGATCTTCTAGCTTAGGGAGACTTCGGTTTTCCCAGAAGGCACCTGGAATATGCAAATTAGCCTCCTCAAGCTTGAATCCCTGGTTTGGTGATGCTTTCCAAGCAGCTGGTCCCAGCTGTACCCAACGATCTTCTAGCTTAGGGAGACTTCGGTTTTCCCAGAAGGCACCTGGAATATGCAAATTAGCCTCCTCAAGCTTGAATCCCTGGTTTGGTGATGCTTTCCAAGCAGCTGGTCCCGGCTGTACCCAACGATCTTCTAGCTTAGGGAGACTTCAGTTTTCCCAGAAGGCACCTGGAATATGCAAATTAGCCTCCTCAAGCTTGAATCCCTGGTTTGGTGATGCTTTCCAAGCAGCTGGTCTCGGCTGTACCCAACAATCTTCTAGCTTAGGGAGACTTCGGTTTTCCCAGAAGGCACCTGGAATATGCAAATTAGCCTCCTCAAGCTTGAATCCCTGGTTTGGTGATGCTTTCCAAGCAGCTGGTCCCGGCTGTACCCAACGATCTTCTAGCTTAGGGAGACTTCGGTTTTCCCAGAAGGCACCTGGAATATGCAAATTAGCCTCCTCAAGCTTGAATCCCTGGTTTGGTGATGCTTTCCAAGCAGCTGGTCCCGGCTGTACCCAACGATCTTCTAGCTTAGGGAGACTTCGGTTTTCCCAGAAGGCACCTGGAATATGCAAATTAGCCTCCTCAAGCTTGAATCCCTGGTTTGGTGATGCTTTCCAAGCAGCTGGTCCCGGCTGTACCCAACGATCTTCTAGCTTAGGGAGACTTCGGTTTTCCCAGAAGGCACCTGGAATATGCAAATTAGCCTCCTCAAGCTTGAATCCCTGGTAGAAGATGAAGAAGAAGATGAATAAGGTGAAGAAGTTGATGTCAAAGATGCTGATGATGATGAAGATGAAAGTGGGGGAAAAGTAAAAAAAAAAGAAGGGGAAGGGCTTGGAATAGTGAAACATCAATATCTGACAAAATAAAAAAAAATTTTACATAGTCAATATCTTTGTCACTCCGAACGTCTTTAAAAAAAAAAAAATCATGCTATTCTATTTGATTGGGCTAAACCTCTATGACTTTAATGTCTCCGCCACCTCCCCAAATACATCCTGCATTATTCTAAGTTGTTTTCCTTCATGTAGAATGAACCTACAAGGAAACAAAGGGTTTATTTTAATTCCGATATTTTGGTCCCATTGACTTGCATTGGGATCGGGTATCGGTATCGGCGATATCCGATATTTTTTGAATATCGGCCGATCCAATCCGATACCGATACTTTCCGATATCGGAAGGTATCGCTCAACACTATTTGTGAGTTTAGTTTTACTTATACAGTTAGGTCCAGAAATAATTGGAAAGTGACTGGACCTTCATAATTTGGGCTCTGAATGACACTAGTTTGAATTTAAAATAAAACAACTGAGATGCAAATGAAGAGTACACTTTCACTTTGTAGGAATTGCAACCATTTTTCTACAAAGCCTCCTCAATTTAAAGGCTTAAAAGTAATTAAATTAACCATAACTTTATTATAAATAAAATGTTAATTTTTAATACTATGTAAAGAATTATTTGCAAGCAAAGGCTGTCTGAAGTATTGAAGCCATGGGCATCTCCAAACATTGGATTTCCTCCTTTGTGATGCTTTGCTAGGCCTTTAATGCAGGTAACTTCAGCTGTTGCTTATTTGTTGGTCTTTCAGCCTTAAGTTTTATCTTAAGCATAAGCCATTGCAAAATATTCCACTTCTTTGACCTAAATAACTCCTTAGTTGCTTTTGCAGCATGTTTTAGGCCATTATCCATCTATTCTATGAAGCATTGTCTAATCAACCTTGCTGCATTTGATTAAATCTGAGCAGAAAGCATGGTCCTATATGCTTTGGAATTTATATGGCTGCTTCTGTTTTCAATCTCATCATCATTAAACACAAGTGACCCAGTGCCATTGGAAGCCATGCATGCCCATGCCATCTCACTTACTCCACCATGTTTTATGGAGGATTTAGTTTGCTTTCGATCATTGGTTGTTCCACGCCTTCTCCACACGTTCTTGTTCCCATCATTCTGGTACAGGTTGATTTTAGTTTTATCAGTCCAAAGAATTCTTTTCCAGAGCTGGGCTGGCATTTTTGAATGTTTTTTGATCTAAGCTGGCCTTTCAATTTTTACTGTTGTGATTAATGATTTGTACCTCGTGGTGAAGCCTCTGTACTTGCTTTCATGAAGTCTTCTCTTTAAGGTAGACTTAGTTACCGAAATATCTACTTTATGGAGAGTTTTCTTCACTTGCATGGATGTTGTGAATGGATTTTTCTTCACCATGGAAAGAATTCTGCAATCATCCACCACTGTCGTCTTCCGTGGATGTTCTGGACATTTTGAGGCTTTCAAGTCCATCAGTGCATTTTTCTTTTATTTCAGAATCTACCAAACTGTTGACTTGGTCACTCTTGCTATTTCTCTGATGGACTTCCTATTTTTTTCAGCCAAATGACGATCTGTTTAACTTGCATAGAGAACTCCTTTGATCACATGTTGTGGGTTCACAGCAGCAGCTTTCAAATGCAGATGCAACGCCTGGAATCAGCTACAGACCTTATACATGGTGACATCAGAACCCTCCCTGGTGACATGACACCCAATAGGAAGAGTGCAGGAGGTATGAAGATTCCATCGTGAGTGGTGAGGATTAGTAGTGAGCATTCCGATACCGCAAGTATCGGGTATCGGTCGATATTTGCAGTATTGGAATTCCGATACCGAGTTCTGATACTTTCAGTATATCGGATACCGGAATCGGAAGTTCCCATAATTCTAAGAGCCCGAATTCAGCCAATGAGGAATGATTATAAGAGTGGGCACATCCTGTTCTGCATGGTAGGCATGTAACTACTGGCATGGCTGTGATTGGCTGCTGAAATGATGTCATGATGCACTATAAAAGTCGTCGCCGCCATTTTGGGCTCACTCTGCTGTGAATTCAGTTAGGGACAGGACGCTGTGTTCAGACTGAGGGCCAGTTTAGAGATAGCGATTTGCTTCATTGTGCTTTACCCAGGCTAATTTAGCAACCGCTGTGTGAGAACCTTGCTTTTACCTTGCAGCGCTGTTGACAGCTGTCTGCAAGGTCTCTGTGTGTGTGAGTGCAGCTCACTCTATAGTCTGTCCACAGCCACCGCTGGTTGTAGTAAGCTCAGGGTGCGTCACTGCCTCATACTGTTCAATCCATTGTCCTTTTTTGCAATTAGTGCAGCCTGCTGCACATTTTTTCAAATTTATCCTATTAAAGGCTTTCCATCTATATCCTGCTAGATTGTGGAAAAACACTATATAGGATTACATAGAGGAGCTTGTTTTGGCCTTGCAGCGCCGTTTACGGCTGTCTGCACGGTCTCTGTGTGAGTGCAGCTCGCTCTGTAGTCTGTTCTACCGCCACAGCCGGTTGTAGTCAGCTCAGGGTGCATCACTGCCTCATAACGTTCCATTGTCCGTTTCTCAATTAGTGCAGCCTGCTGCACATTTTTTCTAATTTATCCTATTAGTGGCTTTCCATCCGTATCCTGCTAGATTGTGGAAAAACACTATATAGGATTACATAGAGGAGCTTGTTTTTGGCCTTGCAGCGCCGTTCATGGCTGTCTGCACAGTCTGTGTGTGAGTACAGCTCACTCTGTAGTCTGTTCTGCAAAAAAAAAATAATAAAGTTCACCAAACACACCACTTTGCAGTTGTGTAGGCCACATTAGCTCATATAAAAGTCTAGTCCACACTTTAGAAAATTAGTGTTTCTTATACCTGTTAGGAGCTGTTCAGGAATAAGCACACTAAGCCCTTAGTACTTTTCTGCCTATCTTTATCAGTCTACCAAGATGAAGAAGGCAGGGAGTAAGGCACGTGGGCGTGGGCATGGAACAGTGAGAGGACATGGGGATTCTGTGCCTGCTGCGGGCACCGGTGACTCATCATCACCCAGTTTCAGCAGGGAACAGTCCTTCATACGCAGCTTTGTAGGAGATCCCCATACCCCGCTGCTGCGTGAAGAACACATTGAAGCCATTGTCGGATGGATGGCAGCTAATGCATCGACTTCAATTAGTGCCACATCCTGTCAGGCACAGAGCACTGGAGAGCACCCTGACTCTTCACCACCTGCCAAATTGCCCAGGCAGTCAGAGAACCCAGGACAGGAGCCATCTCTACTTCTGTTCTCTGAATCTCTTGGCTTGGAAAGAGGAGGCCAGCCTAGCAGCATTGGAGAAATGGAAGAAGAGGCAGTTTGCAGTGATGCTCAAGAGCTTTGTCTCTCTGATTCTGAAGAGGCGGGTGGGCCAATGCCTCCGGTCAGCGCACCTCAGTACGCATCTGATGATGAGACTCAGTTGCCCATTTCTAGTGCGTACTGTGCTGCCGAGACTACCTAGGAGAAGCAGTTGGTGGAAGAGGGTAGCGTAGATGAGGAGGTCCTTGACCTATCGTAACGTGAGGTACAGGAAGGTGATGGGAGCAGCTCTGAGGAAGAGATTTCCCGAATGGCCCAAAGAGAAAGAGGGAGGGGGAAGACTGCAGTGACTGTAGCCTCCACTTCGGCACCCATTCGGAACATGGCTCTTCCAAAAGCCAAAACGGGCGCTCCCAAGACTTGCAGTGCCTGGTCCTTTTTTGACACAGTTGCAGATGACATTTGCTTAGTCAAATGCAAGGTGTGTCATCAGAAAGTCAAAAGAGGGAAAAGTGCCAGCAACCTCAATACCACAAATATGTGGAAACATGTGCGGACCAAGCACGCGGTGGAGTTACAAAAACACACTGAAGACCTAGGCCAACCTGCAGCGGCACCTACCACCTCTTCAGCTCGTTTTGCTGCCTCTTCCTCCAGCTCACACACAGCTGGTTCGGCTTCCTCACAGGATCGCCATGGAAGAACCTCTGGCACTGTTTTCCATATACCCAGTGTAATTCCACCCACAGCACCATGTTCCCAGTCATCCTCACACTCCCAGCCCAGTCTACAGCCATTGGTAGCACAGGCATGGGAGAAAAGGTGGCCATTCTCGGCAATCCACCCCCGAGCACAGGCTCTGAATGCTGGCATTAAAAACTACTGTCCCTTAAAATGCTGTCATTCAGACAGGTGGAGACTGACACCTTCCGTAACTTGATGGCATTGGCAGTCCCACAATACAATGTGCCCAGCCGCTTTTATTGCAGCAGACAAGCTGTCCTTGCCCTGCAAAAGCATGTTGGAGGGACACATAAAACATGTGCTACTGAACGCCGTCAGTAGCAAGGTCCACCTCATTACTGATGCATGGACCAGTCACCATGGACAGGGGCGATAAAAAACTGCCTCCAGTCCAAGCCTCAGCCTACACTCTGCTCCTTCTAGATTCCCTGGGCTCCAATATCGCTAGTTGGTGCTGGGAAGTGCTGGCTGCGCAGAGAAAAACACTCACCACTGTGTCATTGGGGTTCAGTAACGCCAGCTGTTAACCTGCTGTGTGGCCTGCAACGTGTCCTGCGACCACCACGCAGACACAACAACAGATATTAAACTGCCTCCAGTGCAGGCCTCGGCCTATACGTTGCTCCTCCTAGATTCCCTGGGCTCTAACACCACTAGTTGGTGCTCGGAAGTGCTGGTTGCACAGAGAAAAACACCAGCCAATGTGTTAGTGGGGTTCAGCACCGCCAGCTGTTCCCCTGCTGTGTAGTCGGCAATGTGTCCAGCACAAGCCACGCTGGCACAATTGAACAAAAGCTGCCACCAGTGCAGGCTTCGGCCTACACTCTGCTCCTCTCCTCCTCCTGCTGACCCTGGGCTCTAACACCGCCAGTTTTTGCCCGGAACTGCTAGCTGCACAGAGATAAAAACACTCGCCAATGTGTCAGTGGGGTTCAGTAATGTCAGCTGTTCCCCTGCTGTGTAGCCGGCAATGTGTCCTGCGACCACCACGCTGACACAACAACTGATATTAAAGGGAACCTGTCTCCCCCAAGGCAAGGCATTTGTAACTAGAAGAGCCACCTTGTGCGGCACTAATGCTGCACAAGGAAAAGGTGCCTCTTTTCATTATGCTCCTTGCACACGCTGAAATTAACACTTATAAAATGTGTCCCCTGAAACCGTCCCGAAGGCTGGACTTTCCTTTTTAATGAGACGCAGCACAGCTGTCATTTACACCCCCTTGGCGCTGTGCGCCGTCTCCTCAGCATTGTTTGAATCTGTCCTGCGCTGTTATGTTGTCCCTTGGCCCTGCGCAGTTAGCGCTGCCCGTCTTCTGACATCATTTGTTGTCAGGCTGGCTGCGCCAGTATGGCCGCCCTGCCCGAGATCATGCCCCGCAGTGTCTTCAGATTTATTGACACTGCGGGGCTGTGATTCATGGGCATGCACAGTGCATATATTCGCCTCTCACTCATCTCCTTCCGCCTTCTTACGACCGTGCCGCGTCACGGCCGTGGCATGCAATTTGGGATCAGCTGGCTCGGCACAGTCTGAAGAAAGCAGAAGGAGATGAGTTAGAGGTGAAGATATGCACTGCGAATGCCCATGAATCCCAAGCCTGCAGTGTTTTCAGATTTATTCACACTGCGATCCTGTGATTCATGGGCATGCGCAGTGCATTTCTTCGCCTCTTACTCATCTCCCACCGCCTTCTTCTGCCTGTGCCGCATCACGGCCATGGCATGCAATTTGGGATCAGCTGGCGTGGCACAGTCTGAAGAAGGTGGAAGGAGATGAGTGAGTGGTGAAGATATGCACTGCGGATGCCCATGAATCCCAGGCCCGCAGTGTCTTCAGATTTATTCACACTGTGGGCTTGTGATTCATGGGCATGCACAGTGCATTTGTTCGCCTCTCACTCATCTCCTTCTGACTGTGCCACGTCACGGCCGTGGCATGCAATTTGGGATCAGCTGGCACGGCACAGTCTGAAGAAGGTGGAAGGAAATAAGTGAGAGGCAAAGATATGCACTGTGGATGCCCATGAATCCCAGGCCCGCAGTGTGAATAAATCAGTAGACATGGCGGGGCGGGATCTCTGGCAGGGCAGTCGCACAGGCGCAGCCAGCCTGACAACAAATGATGTCTGAAGACTGGCAGCGCTAACTGCGCATGGCCAAGGGATAACATAACAGCGCAGGCTCCGGGACAGATTCAAACAATGCTGAGGAGGTGGCGCACGGCACCAAGGGGGTGTGAATGACAGCTGTGATGTGTCTCAATAAGAAGGAAAGTCCTGCCTCCGGGACGGTTTCAGGGTATGAGGGGACACATTTTATAAGTGTTAACTTCAGCGTGTACAAGGAGCATAATGAAAAGAGGCACCTTTTCCTTGCGCAGCATTAGTGCCGCACAAGGAGGCTTGTTGTGAATTCTGCTTTTGGGCTCCCTCCCGTGGTTATGAGTGGTAGTGCTGCTGTCTCTGGATCGCAGCATTTATCAGGTGTGTCCATTTATTGCAATTTGGACTGGGCTATATAGTCTTGCTTGATCCTTTATTCAGTGCCAGTTGTCCATTGTTTTTTGTAGGATTCACATCCCTACCTGGTCTCTCCTGTTTTGCTGTTCATTTCAACTAAGATAAGTTCTGGCTTTGTTTTTGCAGTCCACATGCTGTGGGCCTTATGGTTCAGTGTATTTCCATGTTTTGTCTTTTCCAGCTTTGTCTGTGTAAGGATTTTTTCAGCCAAGCAGGATCTCTGGAGATGCAGATATACCCTCCATGTCTTTAGTCAGATGTGGAGATTTTGTATTTTCTGTGGTGGATATATTCTAGTGTTTTAATACTGACCGCATAGTACTCTGTCCTATTCTTTCTTTTTAGCTAGAATGGCCTCCTTTGCTAAATCCTGATTTCAGTCTGCGTATGTCATTTCCCTCTCCTCTCACAGTCAATATTTGTGGGGGGCTGTCTATCCTTTGGGGATTTTCTCTGAGGCAAGATAGTTTTCCCGTTTATATCTTTAGGGGAAGTTAGTCTTAGGCTGTGCCGAGGTGTCTAGGGAGTGTTAGGTACATCCCATGGCTACTTCTAGTTGCGGTGCTAAGTTCAGGGTCTGCGGTCAGTACAGGTACCACCTTCTCCAGAGTACGTCTCATGCTGCTCCTAGGCCACCAGATCATAACAGAGGCTCTTTTAGTTGCAAACACCTTTGGGGGTTAAAGGTTCCCTTTCAACTTGCTCCAATTAGGCCTCAGCCTATGCTCTGCTTCTCCTGGATTCCCTGGGCTCCAACACTGCCAGTTGCTGCTCAGAAGTGTCTTTGTCACGGGGAGTCCCTCCTGCCCATCCTGGTTCCAGTACCTTCAGCTGGTTCCGGGCAGAGCCTTTGGCTTAGGTGCCTCCTTATGGGTATCTGAGTTCCACCAATGTAAGGTGGTCCTTGGTAGTGCTTTCTGGCACAGGTACCTCCTGCTTAGTAACCGGGTTCCATTACCGTCAGCTGGTCCTTGGTAGTTCCATTGGCTCTTGTACCTTCGGCTATCCATTCGGGTTCCAGTACCATCAGCTGGTTCTCGGCAGTGTCTTTTGCTCTTGTACCTTCAGCTCCCCATCCTGGTTCCAGTACCGTCAGCTGGTTCAGGGCACAGCCTTTGGCTTAGGTGCCTCCTTGTGGGTGTTCGAGTTCCACCAACATCAGGTGGTCCTTGGTAGTGCTTTCTGGCACGAGTACCTCCTGCTTAGTAACCGGGTTCCAGTACCGTCAGCTGGTCCTCGGTAGTTCCATTGGCTCTTGTACCTTTGGCTAGCCATCCAGGTTCCAGTACAGTCTGCTGGTTCTCGGCAGTGTCTTTTGCTCTTGTACCTTCTGCTACATTTCCAAGTTCAAGACCCTAAAGATGACGACCCTGAAGACCGAGAAGCAGAAGAACAAGAAGCTGCAGAACAAAAAGCAGAAGAACATTAAGCATAAGACTAAAAATCAGAGCAAAAGATATTATCTAAATTATAAGCAGAAGAAGACTGAGCAGTGTATGGGAGTGAGTCCGTTCCTCCTCGTGGTGCCCCGGGAAAAAACCTGCTGCTGCAGGCCAAACTGAACGCGGACAAATCCTGTTGTAAATCTTTTTTGACAGGCAGAACAGAAGGTGTAATCTTCAAACTTTTATAGATAACAACTACAGGAAGGCCTGGCTGTCACAAAGAAGAATATGATGAAGAAGAAGAATATGAAGAAGATGAAGAAGTTGATTATGAAGAAGAAGAATAGTTGAATAAAAAGAATATGAAGAATGTTAAAAAAAATAATACGAAGAAGGTGAAGAAGAAGAAGATGAATAAGGTGAAGGAGAAGTTGATGGAAAAGATGATGATGCTGAGGATCTGAATATGTGGTAAAGAGCAGATGGATTAAAGTGCATAATGGAGAGACAGGGGAGGCCAATAGTTATGTTAGTATAACAATTTTTTTTTTACTTTTTTTTACATGTCATGCGAATTATGCTCTGGAGACTTGAGAGATCATAGAATATAGTAAGGAACATTAAATTTAATGGAAAAAAACATAAAAACAGGAGAATTTGGGATTGCATTTTTCACGATCTGCTCATTTCTACCACTTATGCAATGCAACACATACAATAATCATCTATCTATAGGATAAACTAAGCACCAATTTAAGTATCTGCTATAGAAACAATGGAGAGTTTTAGAGCAAATAGAGGACAATATATTCAGGTCTCCTGTATGAAATTGTACTGTTAGACAAATGTCGTTATAATCTGTATTAAACTTTCCTATTGTAAGAATGTAAACGATGTGAATATAGATAATGCTGCCTTAAGATTGAAATTCCACTCTCTGGAGGTCATCCTGGCCACCGGCAGCACAATGATTCCTATTGAATGATAATATCTTTTTTTTGAAGTCTGATACAAACCCAATATCCAAATCCATCAATCTTTTCATCTTTATGAAATAAATAATTGTAAAATAATAGAAGCGACTGAAAATGAAATTTTTAAAACATGTTTAATTTCCTTTTCCTGTAAGATAGAACATTGAATTGATATAACATTGAATCTATTTAGTGACTAGTACTTTATATATATTAATTTACATCACACAATTAAATATCATATATTTTTTGCTTCACGTATATAACACAAACAAACAAAGCTGTGTTCATGCATATGGTTATGAGAAATATGCAATTGTTATGTAATGCATTATTTCTTCTCTGGCAAGAAAAGTCTACTTTCATCCAGTTGAGATTCTGATCTGGCTTACCGTATATACTCGAGTATAAGCCGACCCGAGTATAAGCCGAACCCCCTAATTTTGCCACAAAAAACTGGGAAAACTTATTGACTCGAGTATAAGCCTAAGGTGGAAATGCAGCATTTACCAGTGAATTTCAAAAATAAAAATAGATCATTATTTCCCCATAGCTGTGCCATATAGTGCTCTGCACCGTTCATATTTCCCCATAGCTGTGCCCCATATAGTGCTCGGCACCATTCATTATTGCCCCATGTCTGTGCCCCATATACAATGCTCTGCACCGTTCATTTTGTCCCATAGCTGTGCCCCATACTGTGCTCGGCACCGTTCATTATTGCCCCATATCTGTGCCCCATATACAATGCTCTGCACCGTTCATTTTGTCCCATAGCTGTGCCCCATACTGTGCTCGGCACCGTTCATTATTGCCCCATATCTGTGCCCCATATACAATGCTCTGCACCGTTCATTTTGTCCCATAGCTGTGCCCCATACTGTGCTTTCATCCAGTTGAGATTCTGATCTGGCTTACCGTATATACTCGAGTATAAGCCGACCCGAGTATAAGCCAAACCCCCTAATTTTGCCACAAAAAACTGGGAAAACTTATTGACTCGAGTATAAGCCTAGGGTGGAAATGCAGCATTTACCAGTGAATTTCAAAAATAAAAATAGATCATTATTTCCCCATAGCTGTGCCATATAGTGCTCTGCACCGTTCATATTTCCCCATAGCTGTGCCCCATATAGTGCTCGGCACCATTCATTATTGCCCCATATCTGTGCCCCATATACAATGCTCTGCACCGTTCATTTTGTCCCATAGCTGTGCCCCATACTGTGCTCGGCACCGTTCATTATTGCCCCATATCTGTGCCCCATATACAATGCTCTGCACCGTTCATTTTGTCCCATAGCTGTGCCCCATACTGTGCTCGGCACCGTTCATTATTGCCCCATATCTGTGCCCCATATACAATGCTCTGCACCGTTCATTTTGTCCCATAGCTGTGCCCCATACTGTGCTCGGCACCGTTCATTATTGCCCCATATCTGTGCCCCATATACAATGCTCTGCACCGTTCATTTTGTCCCATAGCTGTGCCCCATACTGTGCTCGGCACCGTTCATTATTGCCCCATATCTGTGCCCCATATACAATGCTCTGCACCGTTCATTTTGTCCCATAGCTGTGCCCCATACTGTGCTCGGCACCGTTCATTATTGCCCCATATCTGTGCCCCATATACAATGCTCTGCGCCGTTCATTTTGTCCCATAGCTGTGCCCCATACTGTGCTCGGCACCGTTCATTATTGCCCCATATCTGTGCCCCATATACAATGCTCTGCACCGTTCATTTTGTCCTATAGCTGTGCCCCATACTGTGCTCGGCACCGTTCATTATTGCCCCATATCTGTGCTCCATATACAATGCTCTGCACCGTTCATTTTGTCCCATAGCTGTGCCCCATATACAATGCTCTGCACCGTTCATTGTGCCCCATACAGTGCTCTGCACCGTTCATTATTGCCCCATATCTGTGCCCCATATACAATGCTCTGCACCATTCATTGTGCCCCATACAGTGCTCTGCACCGTTCATTGTGCCCCATACAGTGCTCTGCACCGTTCATTTTGTCCCATAGATGCTCCACATAAATCTGTGCCGCCGCTGCTGCTGCAAATAATAAAAAAAAAAAAAACACATACTCACCTCTCTTTATTGCAGCTCCCGGCGTCTCGTTCCGGCGTCCGGTCCCGGCGTCTCTGCACTGACTGATCAGGCAGAGGGCGCCGCGCACACTATATGCGTCATCGCGCCCTCTGACCTGAACGGTCAGAGCGCAGACGCCGGGAAGATGGAGGCGCCGGGAAGATGGAGCGGCGCCCGGCGGCTGGAACGCGTACAGGTGAATATTACATACTTACCTGGTCCTGGCGTTCAGCTCCTTCTCCCGGACAGCTGTCTTCGGTGCCGCAGCCGCTTTCTCTATCAGCGGTCACTGGCACTGCTGATTAGAGAAATGAATACGCAGCTCCACCCCTATGGGAGGTGGAGCCGCCTATTCATTTTTCTAATGAGCGGTCCCACGTGACCGCTGAAGAGGGGAAGAACTGCAGCACCGAAGACCGTGGGACAGGCAGAGTGAGCGTCAGGATCGCTGAGACTAGGTAAGTATGCCTCAGCGCCCTCACCCCCTCACCCGCCGACCCTGCCACCCACCTTGACTCGAGTATAAGCCGAGAGGGGCACTTTCAGCCCAAAAATTTGGGCTGAAAATCTCGGCTTATACTCGAGTATATACGGTATATCTTAAGCCATATTGCAAGACTCGCTAAAGTGTTGATTGTGACTTGTAGGATCGCTGCTTCCAACAGGTGGCGCTATATAGAGTTCAAGTCCTCTTTCTCTCTGAAGAGACAATTTGCATATAAAAATTCTTCCAGTTAGGCATTTTACCAATCTGGATAGAAGCATCAATTAGTATTCAGTGTTAGAAAAATATTTATCTTGTTATAATACTATTTTTTACTGGAATGGAACAAATGAAGTAACCTAGTGATTTTATTGCCAGTTTTATTACTCTTATATCCTGGCTTCATATGCGAAAACTGTCATGTGCAAACTAATAGAAAGCAAAATGGTAACTCAGTTTTGACTAGACTTTACTCTTAAAAGGGATCTATGGTCATACAAAAGATCGTTAGGATGCTCCATAAAATATTACGTTGTTTGTGGTCTGATTCTTAACCCATCATCCTGGTCAAATGATTGAAAGACTGGAGGCATAACCCCTTTTAATATTAAAATGTCTCACTTACTCTATTGCAGGTCGAAGATATAATATGTGTCATAGTCAGTACTGGAAGTACAGACTCAAAGTGCTAAACAAAAAATGGGATCTGGCAATCTCTCTATAAGCTGAAAAGTAAGAGTGCGGATAGCCAAATTATCACAATTTTAAAATTGTCTATCCTAAAATATTAAGATCAATTTTGTAAGACCTTCATTAAATCCCTTTGGATTTCACCAGTATCAGGCCTCTTTTTCAGAATCTAGCCTGAATAATAATAAACTTGATGTGTGCAGAATATAGACTTATTTGGCTACTCTGAAGCGCTGTCGTTGGAGTAGTTGGATCAAATTCACACTGTCACTGGAGTGTCGGCAAAGCAGATAAGTCTTGAAATCACTATTTTTATTTATTTTACTTGCTTCTATAGCACCTTAAACTTCCACAGCACTTTACGGACATCATCATCACATTTCCCACTGGGGTTCATAACCTAATTTTCCTACCAGTATATCTTTGAAGTGAGGGAGGAAACCGGAATACCCCATGAAAACATTGGGAGAACATACAAACTTGTTGCAGCTGTTATCAAAGGTGGAATTTAAAACATGGACCCCAGCTGAGGACAGCTTCAGTGACCCAGTGCTTGTCCTATTCTGCAGAGAAAAAGCAGCATCTGAGTGAATAAAGATCAGACGAGTAAAATTACCATCACACTGATTGGAACTGCCAATCTTTTGATTGTCACACCTTTGTAAGAGGCCGAGAGGCAATGTAGTGGTTTAGTCTTAAAGAAAGAAAATTAGATCAACCCTTTAAGCAAAAAGTAAGCCAAATTACATAAAGCCAGGAGATAGATATTCATATTACAAATCTTCTAGAACAGGACTTTAATACATTTAGATTACACGTTTTAGAGAGGACAGTATAACAGAGATCATAATTAATTACATAGAATAAGGATAAAATCTGTAGTTTGATGAGGCTAAAATATTTGTATGTTCTTTTAACCCTTTAGTGACAGAGCCAGTTTTTACCTTAATTAGAAGGTCAAATGTTATAAATACGACCTATGTTACTTCATGTGGTAATAACTTTAGGATTCTTCAACATCTCCCGTTGATTCTGAGAATGTTTTTTTCACGGCATATTGTAACTTGTGGTAGTTGTAAAATTTAGGTCAATGTTTTGTGTTTATTTGTGAAAATATCAGAATTTTGGCCAAAGTAATAGAAAATTCACAATTTTCAAATTTTCTATTTTTGGATCCTTAAACCAGTTCGTCACGCATCCAAAATAGTCACGCATCCAAAGTAACATTTCCCATGTATCTATCAAATCTCCATTATTTTTCTAATATCATTTTATTTTGTTAGGATGTTAACAGGATTAAACATTTGGCAGCAATTTTTCAATGAAAGTTACAAAACCTGTTTCTTTAGTGACCTATTTAGATTTAAATGATCTTTGAGTGGCCTACATATTGCAAACTCCCCAAAAGTGAAACAATTTTAAAGACTGCTACCCCTCAAACACTTCAAAACTACGGTCAGGAAAGGTTTTAGCACTTCAGGTGCTACGCATGAATTAATGCACATTGGAATGAAAAAACGAAATTGTTAATTTTTTTAAGAAAATGGACAACACAATTTGTTACCCAGTTTCCTCTGAGAGCACTAATACCTCACATGTGGTTAGAAACCTCCATTTGGACACACGACAGGGCTGGGAAAAGAAGGAGAACCATTTTAATTTTGGGACCCAAATTTGGCTGAAATGGATTGCAGGAGCATGTTGCTGTTGCAGTGCTCCTAAGGTGCCTGCATAACCGAAACTCCCACAAGTGACCCCATTTTGGAAACTAAACCCATCAAGGATTTTTTTCAGGGTCAAAGTGAGCATTTTGAACTCACAGATATTACACAGAATTTGATTAAATTGGGTCTTCATATTCACAAAAATCTTGCTGTAGCCCCAGTTTTTCACTTTTGCAAGAAGAAACATGAAAACATGGATCACACAGTTTGTTTTGCACTTTCTTCTAAGTGAGGCAATACCTGACAAAGGCTCGATATTGACTCCAAGGATTGAAACTTCCAACAGGTAGCACTAGAGTTCAAGTCCTCTTCCTCTGTAAAGAGTCAATTTGCATGCTTAGTTTCCTGTTATGAATAGATAATTCAGAACCACAATGGACCTTGAAGTTCAGAGCACACAAGTGACCTGGCAAAAACCACAAAACATAGGACGAGCTCTGAGATGTGGGAACTCTGCTGACCGCAATCCCTAAACCTATCAAACCACACTAGAGGTAGCCGTGGATTGCGCCTAACGCTCCCTATGCAACTCGGCACAGCCTGAGAAACTAGCTAGCCTGAAGATAGAAAAATAAGCCTACCTTGCCTCAGAGAAATTCCCCAAAGGAAAAGGCAGCCCCCCACATATAATGACTGTGAGTAAAGATGAAAATACAAACACAGAGATGAAATAGATTTAGCAAAGTGAGGCCCGACTTACTGAATAGACCGAGGATAGGAAAGATGGCTTTTCGGTCAACACAAAAACCTACAAACAACCACGCAGAAGGGCAAAAAGACCCTCCGCACCGACTAACGGTACGGAGGTGCTCCCTCTGCGTCTCAGAGCTTCCAGCAAGCAAGCAAAACCAAAAAAGCAAGCTGGACAGAAAATATAGCAACAAAAGTAACACAAGCAGACTTAGCTTATGCTGAGCAGACAGGCCACAGGAACGATCCAGGAGGAAGCAAGACCAATACTAGAACATTGACTGGAGGCCAGGATCAAAGCACTAGGTGGAGTTAAATAGAGCAGCACCTAACGACTTAAACTCATCACCTGAGGAAGGAAACTCAGAAGCCGCAGTACCACTCGTGACCACAGGAGGGAGCTTGATCACAGAATTCACAACAGTTTCCCAAAGGAGCATGCAAGGCATTTAAGTCTTCTCATACAGGCAAGCCTGGCCTGGCTTGTCACTCTCCACAAAGAGAAACATTGCCTCTTACATCACAAAACTTTATAACTTTTAGATGTGAAAACAAAACCTTTTTTTTTTTTTGTGAAAAACAGAACTAGCACCAACATTTTAATTTCCATGAGGGGTAATAAAAGAAAATGGACCTCATAATTTGTTAAGCAATGTTTACCGAATGTGGTTGTACCAGATATGTGGTTGTACACTAATGTTTGAGAACACAGCAAGGATCGGATGATAAGGAGTGCTACTTGGCTTTTAGAATGCAGATTCCATTTAAAGACATTGTGAAGACATTGTGGGTGCCATTTGCAGATCCCTTGAGGTGCCAGAACAGCAGAAACCCCAGCAAGAGGGCGATACCGCAGGGTGTCAGCTGACAAGTCCAGCTGTCACCCATGAGACCATTAGCCACTAAGGAGTGCTCTTCCCATATTTTTCAGGCCACTTAGTGACCACCGTTAAAAGGCATATTGGCAGTCATTAAGGGGTTAATATGCATTATCATGGTATTTGCTTCTGAGCCTGTCCTATTAATGCCACTGTACACTGTTAAAGGCAATCTGTCACCTAATTTTTGCTATCACATCTGACTGCAGCATGATGTAGGAAACAACACCCTAAATTAAAAGATGTATCACTTATCTTACTGGGTGGGGCAGTTGTGACATCATGAGAATTCTTAGATGTAGCAAGGAGCAGAGCTGAGAAAACTATCCCCCCCCCTCACACAAGGCTCTGTATGTACATAGAAAAACAGAGTAAAGGCCAGAACTCCAGCGCCAAGGTGTCCCAAATCGAGACAGTCCTATACTGTCTCTGATATTAAAATGATATTAAAACCTTACCATGTGCTAAAAATGACCTCAATTTGAATAACAGCAGAGTAGGATTGGGGCCCAACCATGGACACCAGGCATGGGAAGCTATATAAATGCAATGCCGAGCTCTGCATGTACATAGTATATTGACAGTGAGCTGCTTATCTAAGGAAGGAGCATCTTCATAGGACTGCTTATGTGCATGCTAGTCATAATGTCCCAGTGATAAAACCTTCAGTGTAAATAAACAACAGTGCACAGCTTGATAAGTGACACATTGCTGAATTCTCTGTTTTAACCCCTACTGTATGCTATCCTCTGATTAAATAGAAAAAAATCTGCTGACACATTTAAGTGACCTTTATGTCATTCTGCTGCTGGCTATGAGCTACAGAAGTCAAACAATATAACATTTAAAGAAACCATTTCACCATTGCCAAAATGCTTAAGAGTACAGACAAATAATATATTTATGTTTACAATATGAAAAACATGGCTTATGTTCATCATGTTTACATTGTCTAAGCTAATGTTTCCATTTTTCGGCGCACTTTCATTTTTACTAAACACTTCTGAACAAATGAAAATGGTCAAGAAAGCACATGGAACATGAAAAAATGCAATAAAGAATATGTTTCATAAAATTTTTATGTTTGGAAATATGCTAGGGGGAAATTGTGCTTTCATAGGAAGCAATACAAGATTAGACCACAGGAAACACTAAGCAAGTGCATGTATTATTTATAAAGCAGTACACAAAAACATGTTTTTATAGATAAAAAATATGAAACACTTTGGAATATTATACAATGAAGCTCAGAGATAGCAGTGCACCTGGGTAATAACAAAATTACCGACAGGTAATAACAAAAGCATAATTTGTTGGTGTTTCTGTAAAATTTGCATGAAAGAATTGTATTTTGTAATCAAAGTGAATTTGAATATTTACAATGATAAATATCCCTCTTTTCTAGTTTTAAATAATCTCATTCTTTATGAATGGAAGTGTTTGAACTTGAATTTGGAATAGGGTTTCATATTGACTTACATCAATACAAAATTTGGTTTTGTTTGTGAACGGAAAAACAAAACATGCCATCCGATTAAATACCAATGCAATAGAGATTTTTCCATTTGCGCCTTATATTTATTTATGGCTTTGTTTTATGTGGGAGTAAATGGAGATTATTTTACGCATAATTATGGTGTGCAGGCAAATATCCATCTTTTTACACTCTTTTCTGGCTGTACTGGCATGTAATAGCTGCAGTCTTTCTCTGGCGTCAGTAGTGATGCCTCGGACACTACTGCAAATTCTGGTAAAAAATGACTAAGTAAGTACCTGACACTTTTATGTGTGTAGCAATAGTGGAATTTATAAAGTCATTAATTGCAGTGTGCTAATATATTTTGTATAGAGGTGATCAATCTGACCACCACATCAAAACCCTGTCATGGGCAGCCCAATCTCCAGACCTGAACCCCATTGAAAACCTCTGGAATGTAATCAAGAGGATGATGGATAGTCACAAGCCAACAAACAAAGAAGAACTGCTTACATTTTTGCACCAGAAGCAGTGTGAAAGACTGGTGGAAAGCATGCCAAGACGCATGAAAGCTGTGATTAAAAATCATGGTTATTCCACAAAATATTGATTTCTAAGCTCTTCCTGAGTTAAACCATTAGTATTGTTGTTTCTAAATGATCATGAACTTGTTTTCTTTGCGTTATTTGAGGTCTGAAAGCCCTGTTTTTGTTATTTTGACCATTTCTCCTTTTCAGAAAAAAAATACAAAATGTATTGCTTGGAAATTCAGAGACATGTTGTCAGTAGTTTATAGACCAAAAGAACAATTTACATTTTACTCAAAAGTATAACTATAAAGAGAAAAATCAGACAAACTGAACATTCTGCAGTGGTCTCTTAATTTTTGCCAGAGCTGTATTTGCAAGTCTCTATGAATTTGAACAATTTGAGATTTGATTTAAAAAGATTGCAAAAAAAAAAAAAAAAATCTAATGGCACACACTGCCGAAGATTGCATCAGCCAGAAAGCAGGTTCATGACGTGAGGCATCACATGTTTAGATGTCACATGTTCTAGAACAACCGATCAGGCAAATCACTGGAATTATAAAAGATGAGAGGCAAAGCAGCTGACTTTTTAAGATTTTGCAGCCAAGGAAAAAGACTTCAGAGTACGCAACTCATAATTACAAATGAAAGATAGAAGATATAAAATCCTAACTACATCTGATTGTGGTGTATTACTGCAGTGCTGTAAAATTTTGAAAATTGGGAGTGGTAGTCTCAGTCGGTGAATAATAATAATAGACCAATACAGGCTCATCAAAAGAGGGTCACAAAATCATTTAAACAAATGCCAAAAGCCAAATGCGCGCACTTTCTAACCGGATGAGGAGATGGTGGAGAAAGCGGAGTAGGAGGATGAGGCAACGTGAACATAGAGAAGACTAGGAGATGATATGCACAGTAGCAGGCAACTTAAAGGCTAGGGGCCGACCTGAGTGCCTTTGCACCCTGCTCCCTCGAATGCTGTGCAATTGGGGCAGTGTGACTACCACTTCTTCCTCCTAACTGCCAACATCACTGGATGGCCTTGACTCCATGTGGGGTCTAGGACCTCATCATCTGCCATCGCATCATCATACCTCTTCACTCTGTCCATTGCTCAGCTGCCCTAAGAATCCACTTCTGCCCTCACTACTCGTCTGCTTATCCCCTCCTTTCTCCCCTCCCCTTTACTGTCTCCCAATTCCACAATGTATCCTATTCAAGCTACTAATACTGGCCAACAACGCCATCCATAACTTGGCTTCCTCTTATATCTGTGAAATAATCTTCCTTCTCTCCCTCCTGTGCCGCCACTTGAATCTTCATCGCATAAAGTGTTTTTTTTTTTCGAGAAAGCACAGAAGTAGTACAGTATTGCTGCTGATGATGGCATCATCAGCACAGTCCATGTTTGTGGAGAAATCATAGTAGCGCAACGCAATACAGCATACACGTGCCACAGAGGCACACTCAGACAGAGAAAAGGCTAGGGGCTTACCATGGAGCACAGTAGCAGCCAAATTAATGGCTGTGGGCTGGTCTTGCTACCTTTACACCATGCTCCCTTGATTGCTGTGCAGCTGTAAGCATTTTGCGGGATGCAGTGACGGACAGGTGTTGTGAATTCTGTTGTCGGGCTCCCTCCTGTGGTCATGAATGGTACTTCGGCTGGTTCTGTCCATGGACTTCCTCTGGTGGGTGTTTCTGAGTTTCCTTCCACAGGTGACGAGGTTAATTCGTTAGCTGGCTGCTCTATTTAACTTCACTTAGATCTTTGCTCCATGCCACCTGTCAATGTTCCAGTATTGGTCTAGTTCACTCCTGGATCGTTCTTGTGACCTGTCTTCCCAGCAGAAGCTAAGTTCCTGCTGGTATTTTCTTTGGTTTGCTATTTTTCTGTCCAGCTTGCTATTTTTATTGTTGTCTTGCTTGCTGGAAGCTCTGGGACGCAGAGGGAGCGCCTCCGCACCGTGAGTCGGTGCGGAGGGTCTTTTTGCCCCCTCTGCGTGGTCTTTTTGTAGGTTTTTGTGCTGACCGCAAAGCAACCTTTCCTATCCTCAGTCTGTTCAGTAAGTCGGGCCTCACTTTGCTAAATCTATTTCATCTCTGTGTTTGTATTTTCATCTTTACTCACAGTCATTATATGTGGGGGGCTGCCTTTTCCTTTGAGGAATTTCTCTGAGGCAAGGTAGGCTTTATTTTCTATCTTCAGGCCTAGCTAGTTCCTTAGGCTGTGCCGAGTTGCATAGGGAGCGTTAGGAGCAATCCACGGCTATTTCTAGTGTGTGTGATAGGATTAGGGATTGCGGTCAGCAGAGTTCCCACGTCCCAGAGCTCGTCCTTTATTATCAGTAACTATCAGGTCATTCCGTGTGCTCTTAACCACCAGGTCCATTATTGTCCTGACCACCAGGTCATAACAGACAGGATGCAGAGCAAGGGTTTACAATTTTACCTTAAGAGTGGGACACTCCATGCAGGGAAGTCAACAGTTAAATGAGGGAATAAACAGTTCAATTGTAAAGGATATGTGGAGTTAAGGAGAATGAATCAGATAATGTCAGATCTTGTGAATGTGGTGGGGAAGTCAATAGTGCCAGCAACGGCTGGCATGGTGCTTGTAAAAGAAGGTCCTGTAGGCAACGCTGATCCATCTTCTGGTGGCAGCGGTTGACCTCTGGTACATTCCACTGAGCCCCTAGTCCATAAACCAATGTGGCTGAGACAACTAATGCCGCAGCGCTGTCCGGGTCCAACATAGATCGGCGAGTATAAACTGGCAAATAAGGGGGCAAGTGTCTGTCTCATACCTGGTTTCTGTTATGTGGCACATGCACTGTACTCACAGACACGGAGCGTATGGCACCTTGCTCTCAGGTAGTCACCGGGCACACTGCACCTCTCTCTCTCAATTGCCCGCTGTTGGCAGCAGGAGTAAATGGACGCTGGCCTGTGCAATGCTGGTGCTCACGGGACGGAGAACTCCTCTCTCTGGCTACTGCAGAATGCCCAGCACCCCTCAGTGCAGTGGTCCCTCTGCACTGAGACCAACCAATGCCGCCTGTCACGGTGCCGGTACTCGGGGATGGAGCATGCTGCTCACCTGACTGCGCGCTGCTGTGGGTTGGCGCCAAAACCCCTGCTGCTGCGCAAGCTTTTTCTTTTATGTCACCCCGACTCCCCACATCAGGAGGTTAGTTCGGCTTCTTGTTTCTTCCCTCAGGCAACAGGGGATGCAGCATCAACAATTCCAGACCTGGCAAGCAGGAATCTGAAGCCCGGTCTTTCCCCTTACACTGCTTGGGCAGTGTGACCATGTCTTACTCTGAACTTCCCAAATTACTCAGATTGCCATGTGGGGTCTAGGACCTCGTCATCTCCCATTGCATCATCACAACTCTTCAGTCTGTCTGTTTGCCTACTTAATCAACTTCTGTACTCACTATTTCTTAAGGTACCGTTACACTAAACGATTTACCAACAATCACGACCAGCGATACGACCTGGCCGTGATCGTTGGTAAGTCGTTGTGTGGTCGCTGGGGAGCCTGGTTACAGGTGAACACATCGCTAGATCGGCGTCACACACGCCGATCTAGCGAAGACAGCGGGGTGATCAGCGACCAAAAAAAGGTCCTGATCATTCCCCATGACCAACGATCTCCCAGCAGGGGCCTGATCGTTGGTCACTGTCACACATAAAGATATCGTTAGCGGGATCGTTGCTACGTCACAAAAAGCGTGACGTTGCAACGATATCCTTAACGATATCGTTATGTGTGAAGGTACCCTTAGTTTATTGCCTTTGAAAATCCCTTAATTTTTCTCCCAGTTCCACAACTACATCTACTTCAAGGTACTAACACTGACCTACATAGTACCCTATAATCTGTCTCCCCCATATTTCTCTGAACTAATCTTCCCATATCTCCCACCATCTAATCTCTGGTCCTTCCAATCTGAAGACCTCTTTGTCTCCTCCACAGTTGTACATTCCTCGTGCAATCACCTGCAACATATTTCCCGAGAATCCCACACCCAGTAGAATTCTGTGGCACAACAAATCCGATTATCCCTTATATTTGAAAATTTCATGCGGATTTTGAAAACCCACATATTCAGAAAAGCTTATAGCCTGCAAAATCCCCTCTGCCACCTCACCAACTCCATAACTGCTGCAGCCCCCGAACCTACTTTCTCCTTCCTCATTATCTTGTAGAATGTAAGGCTACAAGGGTAGGATTTTTTCCCTTCCCTGCCTGAGTGTTACTATTAGTTTGCTCTTTGTTATTTCTATTTGTGCTTTTTTAAGTAACCTCTCCTCATGTACAGTGCCATGGAATCAATGGTGATCTAGAAAAAGTTAATAATAATGATAATAATCCTCCACATGGTGTTCCACTCATTCATCATAACTGTCCTCATTGACGGACTGCACAAAACAGAAAGCTGCAGCAGTTGGCACCTGTGTTTCATCATCATCAGAGATGAGCTGTTCCACTGACTTATTTCACTACCCTTCCCGCATAGTCATACTCCAACAGAACAAGTGGTTGGGCATAAGTCCACTCAATCTCTTACAATTGTTGGCCAGGGCCAGATGGATAGCCCACAGAACAAAAGTCAGCAGAGTCATCAAAAAGCAGAAGTGACTGCTGCATGACTTGGGGTTCTGATTGCTTCTCTGATTTGCAAGTGGATGAGGTGGAATACAGATGCCCTTGGGCCAGAGGTGCAAAATGTTTGCCTTCAGCAAGGGACCAGGTGGAATACAAAGCAAAGGATCTGAAGGCACTTTCAGACAAGCAATCTAAAACCAACTCTACTTGTTAGCCCCATCATTCATCCAGCACTACCTGTGCTTAAAAAATGATGCTGAACGTCCTGTAGCCTGTGCACACAAAAGGAAGGTGTTTAATTTGGGCACATATTAGTCACAGATTGACTATGTATTCTCTCTCCCTCCAGCTGTAAGCCGTAATCATCAACATTAACAAAAATAAACACTTGAAATTGATCATTCTGTTTATAATGACTCTATATAATATGAGTTTCACTTTTTGTATTGCAGAACTGAATGAAGTTAAGTTTTTGATAATATTCTAATTTTGTGAGAAGCACCTGTAGCAGGCCTGAATTGCGGTCATGTGTTAGTCATGCCCCAATAATAACATTGATGTGAACCTACAAATTAAAAAGAGATGCCAGAGATTCTGAAAGGAAGAAAGTGTTATGGTGGTGGTACAGAATACTGACATGGCCCATGGACCAGGTTTCTGCAATAAATTTGCTCATCTCTATTGTTTACTGTTAAGTTAACCTAAAAAGCCACACTGTAATAAATTTATTGGTGGGGATTGTAAAATGATGAGAGCATCATGTATGGCTTTATTCACTAATAATGTTCATTTTTAACAATACTGTAGAATTGTATTAATCCCGTCTCTCCATATTTTTTATAAGTCTAAGTTAACATGTCTATCATTTACATTTTTCACTTCTATTTAGACAAGATAAATGGAAGAGATAAATATAATTAGCATCCTGTGCATTATTATTTCAAACAGAAGCAGAGAGGCCTTGTTGATTTACATGGAATACATCTGGTTTCTGATTTTACCTTATTTTTAGAAGATAAAAAGTCCTAATAATAATAATCTTTATTTTTATATAGCACTAACATATTCCGCAGCGCTTTACAGTTTGCACACGTTATCCCCGATATCCCCTTTTTACCTTTCCCCAGTTAGTAGTGCCAGAAATAGATGCGACCTTAGACCAGCGTGAGGAAGACCAGAGGGCTCAAGCAGCAGATGCCACACCAGCAGCGAGTAAGAGAATACACCCCCTGCCAAAGGTGAATCTGTCATGCAGCTAACATAGAAAAAACTCAGAAAAAATACATACCATGAGATACGGCCTTCCCAAAACCCTGTCTGATGACAAATGCACACTTAGCAGGATGCAGCAGGCCTCCACTGATAAAGGCTAGGAGCGGCACAGGTGCAAACTACTTGATAAAAACAGCCACCCCAACCACACATTGCAGGGGTTGGCTGCCTAGCAGAAAAAAATGCACATTGATATAACTCACATAGGACGCCAGTCACACTGATAGGTGTGGTGCACAGTGTCTGGTATGCAACCTATTAATAACGCCCCTTGTATTAACAGGCGGGCTGCCCAGCACTAAAAAATGCAGCACACAGTGACAGACGCCCCAGAAAAATCTGTCATGCCCATGGTGAGCATCAGTGGTCGTAGAACATCAGATATTCCTGTGCTACAGAGAGTCACCCGTAGCGCAGCCAATAGAGAGTGCACTACACCAGTACCAGTGCTACAAAAGTCTACCCGTAGTACCCTAGGTCAAATGCCCGTAAAGTTCCACATGTAAGTAGATTGTGTAAATAAGATATGTAAATATGTAATGTAAGTACGTAACCATCAAGCATATGAGCCTACATAGACTTATTTGAGAACTCTTGAGCAATCCTATTTTACTTGATTTAATGGACAATTGGGTCACTGGACTCATTGCGACCAGGACAATACTTGTATATTTTTACCAACCTGCCTCAGAAATGAACAATTGACCATGATGCATGGACTAATAATCACCAGGACTATTTTTGAGCTTTGGTTTTTGTAATTTTTATTTTTGAAATCTTGAAATAGTCATGATTGTTCACTTGTGAATTTGTTTATTATTTGTTTCCTCAGTCCGGGAGTACTGAATTTCACTGTGGGGGAATGTGGCACCCCAGGAGTCCGGTTGCCACAGTGGCATTGCCTCCCTCACAGGGAGTAATGTCATGCCTGGAAGCAAGGTGGGGTCCCATTACCAGGTATCAGTAGGAGAGAAGTAGAGCAGAACCTGGGGAGTGGAGCTGTGATTAAACTCTCCCCAGAGATGAGAGCTAGGAACTGGATACTGGAGTCCGTGGTTGCGTGGGTACTGAAGTCCCGGCAGCTAAATCCAGAGGGAAGGGGACTGCAGGTCTCCTGGCCCTATCTAATACCTGGCAGCACAGCAGCATACAAGAGTGTGGAGCTGACACAAAGGAACGGCACCTGTGATAGGCTTGAGCTGCCTGCCATGCATGTAATGGTTATTTTTTAAAAACTGAGAGGGACAGTAAGCAGCAGGATGGTGAGCTGTTAAGCAGCAAGGAAAAAGAGACGACAGCGCAGAAGGAAGGCCTCCATACCTACCTGGCCAGAAGTATCCAAAAATTGCTTCCAGGCTGCCCGGCTCTCCATTACAATCTGTTACCAGTTCCCCGGTCTGTACTATCAACCATCAAATAAAGGAAAAGAAAACTACAGCCCTTGCGTCATTCAATGATCTTCTGCACCCCGACTCCTGAACTACAAGGTACATGAAGCCTGACATAAATGGGACCGGTAGCCCTTTGGCCCCGTGCCACCTATGGGGAGCAGAACCATCCCACCTGTGTCACCATCAGCCCCAGTGGTCTCCTTTAGCAGCATCAGCCATCTGTTACCAAACATCACAGATGGTGTTACGTTAAATTCCATGTACATATTCCCTATTTTACAGCACAGCCAGGGCCACATAGTTGGATAACGGCCCCGTAACTTCCCCAAAGAACTGTCTGATCTGGTTCTGAGTACCCCATGGTCCTGGTGAGCGTGTCACAAAGGCACATGAAACTTGGTCAAAGTTGCAAGAAAGATGAATGCTGCATATAGGATGTACTTGGATGTTCCAACATGACAACGATCCACGTTGACCTGTCATTGGCTATAGCAGAACAAAGTGAAGGTTCTGGAGTGGCTATCTCAGTCTCCTGACCTTAATATCATTGAGCCACTCTGGAGAGATCTCAAGCCCGCAGTTCATGCTAGACAGCCCAGAAATTTACAGGAACTGTAGGCTTTTTACTAATAACAATGGGCAACTTTACCATCTAAGAAAATAAAGAACCTCAATCACAACTACCACAAAAGACTTCAAGCTGTCATTGATGTTGGAGGTGGCAATACATGATATTAAGGTATGGTGTATGTGAACTTTTGATCAGTGTCATTTGGATGTTTTGGGTTGTCATTTCGATTTAAAACGAGAAAACAATGTAGTTTGACAATAAATGATTTCACCCAACCACTAATCATTAGAGTTGAGCGACCTTGACCTTTTTAGAGTCGAGCCGGGTTTCGCGAAACCCGACTATCTCAAAAGTTGGGTCGAGTGAAATCGGCCGATTATGGCGAAAAGTCGGGATCGACCGAAACACGAAACCCAATGCAAGTCAATGGGGCAGCATAGTCGGCAGTGAGTGGGGGCCAGGAAAACACCTAGAGTGCCCATTTTAATGTCAAAACCATCCATTCTTCTTAATGAAGCTTGTCAAGCGTAATTTACCTTATAATAATTGGAAGGCATTTGAAATTGGGGGTCATTTGGCTAAAGTTGTGTGGGGTAGGGCTGGTTCAAGTAATTAGTGGGCCCAGGAAATCTGGACCACGTCACGGCAGTGGAGCAGGGAGAGGTAAGTATTTCAACTTTGCAAGTGCTGTGATCCTGAGCAAGCAGGGGGGGCCCACCTGTTGGCATTGGCACTGGCACAGGGCCCCTCAAAGTACAGCGGTGTGTTTGCACGGCGGGGGCGCCTCCCACCGGCAGCAACACTTTTGCGTACTATGAGAGGCCCTGTGCCAGTGACGTCGCCAACTAGTATTCCTCCCCCCACCTGATGAAGGAACCTGCACTTTCATCTGCACCTTCCTCTTTGTCCCCGTGTAAGGTGGTATGGTATGCGGGAAGAGCAACCTGACTTTCAGCAGGGTCACAATGTTGTTGTGTAGCATGCACGGGGAATGTTGCGTTATGGGTCAATGTACCAGCAGACTCATCTATCACTGGCTGGGCAATGGGCACGATGAAGTGGAAACACAGATATAGGCCCAAAGAATAAAGTGGGCTAAATGCAGTTCAAAATTGGTAACACAGGAATAACCAGGGGGCATTGCAGTGGAGGACAACTGGAATGAGAGGCTGACACAGAGAGTAGGGCCAAATCAGTAAGTAGTCGAAATGCAGTTCAAAATTGGCAACCGTAGTAAACAGGCGGCACAGCTTTGTTCAGTGGAGGAGAACAGCAAGGAGTGGCAGACACCGATAGTAGGCTCCAAACCAACTAGTACGCCAAATGCAGTTGTTCCATTTAACCACAATTTAATGAGAGCCTGAAGATAGAAGCTCAGGAAAGGCAACCTGGGGAACACCTTGGAGTGTAACACACCATCTCTCTCCACCCCATACCCATTTTGTAGGCCTAATGCAGTGTACTTTTCTACAACTACTAAACGAGAGTCGGAAGACCGAAGCAATGGCAAGGAAACCTGGGGAACACCTTGGAGTGTAACACACCATCTCTCTCCACCCCATACCCAATTTGTAGGCCTAATGCAGTGTAGTTTCCAAGAACTACTAAACGAGAGCCGGAAGATCGAAGCTCAGGAAAGGCAACCTGGGGAACACCTTGGAGTGTAACACACCCTCTCTCTACACCCCATACCCAATTTGAAGGCCTAATGCAGTGTAGTTTCCAAGAACTACTAAACGAGAGCCAGAAGATCGAAGTTCAGGAAAGGCAACCTGGGGAACACCTTGGAGTGTAACACACCCTCTCTCTACACCCCATACCCAATTTGAAGGCCTAATGCAGCGTAGTTTCCAACAACTACTAAACGAGAGCCGGAAGATCGAAGCTCAGGAAAGGCAACCTGGGGAACACCTTGGAGTGTAACAAACCCTCTCTCTACACCCCATACCCAATTTGTAGGCCTAATGCAGCGTAGTTTCCGACAACTACTAAACGAGAGCATGAAGATCGAAGCTCAGGAAAGGCAACCTGGGGAACACCTTGGAGTGTAACACACCCTCTCTCTACACCCCATACCCAATTTGAAGGCCTAATGCAGTGTAGTTTCCAAGAACTACTAAACGAGAGCCGGAAGATCGAAGCTCAGGAAAGGCAACCTGGGGAACACCTTGGAGTGGAACACACGATCTCTCTACACCCCATACCCAATTTGAAGGCCTAATGCAGCGTAGTTTCCAACAACTACTAAACGAGAGCCGGAAGATCGAAGCTCAGGAAAGGCAACCTGGGGAACACCTTGGAGTGTAACACAACGTCTCTCTACACCACGGAAGGGCTGATTCTTAGGAAGGAAGGCTGTTGGAAATAAGCATTCGAGGGTGATTATATTCTTATTAGGTATATACTCACCCTCGGACGCGCCCTGCTTCTTTATTTGGAATGAATGTTTATTTGCAATGTGGTGTTGACTTTCTCTATTATTTTGGTAATTAATGATTTTATTATTTTCATTGTTTTGCATCTTCTCGGCAATAATATAAAGAAGACGCGACAGGACAACACTCGGTGGATGCCATATCTGTGTTTTCAATTTAAAAAACCTTTCAGTTAAATACTTGCAGGATAAAGTAATTGTAGCTGGTGGCCATTTTTAGTACTGTACCAGATTTTAGTTGTGTGTTTGTTTTTAATGTTAAAATGTCTGCATTTGATATCTCACCAGTATTTTCTTTTTTATAAGCAAAATACTTTTTATTTTATTTTATGATGTTGGTTCAAGGCGTACACGGGCAGCAGTAGACAGGTCAGTGTAGGCCTAGTGGAAGGAGGGACCGCAGACAGGCTTCGAAGGCCTAACATAATAAAATGGGCTGGCTGTAGGCAATTTAAAATTGGTTCCAGGGGAACACGGGCAGCAGTAGACAGGTAAGTGGAGGCCTAGTGGAAGGAGGGACCGCAGACAGGCTTCGAAGGCCTAACATAATAAATTGGGCTGCCTGTAGTCAATTTAAAATTGGTTCCAGGGGAACACGGGCAGCAGTAGACAGGTAAGTGGAGGCCTAGTGGAAGGAGGGACCGCAGACAGGCTTCGAAGGCCTAACATAATAAAATGGGCTGGCTGTAGGCAATTTACAATTGGTTCCATGGGAACACGGGCAGCAGTAGACAGGTCAGTGGAGGCCTAGTGGAAGGAGTGACGGCAGACAGGCTTCGAAGGCCTAACATAATAAAATGGGCTGGCTGTAGGCAATTTAAAATTGGTTCCAGGGGAACACGGGCAGCAGTAGACAGGTAAGTGGAGGCCTAGTGGAAGGAGGGACCGCAGACAGGCTTCGAAGGCCTAACATAATAAAATGGGCTGGCTGTAGGCAATTTAAAATTGGTTCCAGGGGAACACGGGCAGCAGTAGATAGGTCAGTGGAGGCCTAGTGGAAGGAGGGACCGCAGACAGGCTTCGAAGGCCTAACATAATAAAATGGGCTGGCTGTAGGCAATTTAAAATTGGTTCCAGGGGAACACGGGCAGCAGTAGACAGGTAAGTGGAGGCCTAGTGGAAGGAGGGACCGCAGACAGGCTTCGAAGGCCTAACATAATAAATTGGGCTGCCTGTAGGCAATTTAAAATTGGTTCCAGGGGAACACGGGCAGCAGTAGACAGGTAAGTGGAGGCCTAGTGGAAGGAGGGACCGCAGACAGGCTTCGAAGGCCTAACGTAATAAAATGGGCTGGCTGTAGGCAATTTACAATTGGTTCCATGGGAACACGGGCAGCAGTAGACAGGTCAGTGGAGGCCTAGTGGAAGGAGTGACGGCAGACAGGCATCAAAGGCCTAACATCATAACATTGGGCTGTTGGCAATTTAAAATTGGTTCCAGGGGTACACGGGCAACAGTGGTCTGGTCAGTGGAAGTCTAGTGGAAGGAGTGACGGCAGACAGGCATCAAAGGCCTAACATAATAACATTTGGCTGTTGGCAATTTAAAATTGGTTCCAGGGGTACACGGGCAACAGTGGTCTGGTCAGTGGAAGTCTAGTGGAAGGAGTGACGGCAGACAGGCTAAGAAGGCCTAACATAACAAAATTGGGCTGGCTGTAGGCAAGTTTAAATTGGTTCCAGGGGAACACGGCCAGCAGTGGCCTGGTCAGTGTAGTAGTTGTAGAAAGAACGGACCGCAGACAGGCTTCGAAGGCCTAACATAACAAAAATGTCAAAACAATGGTATTGTCAGTGCCAGGCATTGAAGGATGTCAGCGCATAGACTAAACATTGGTGAAGCTGTGAGAGATAATTTTGCTAGTGGTAGAGCACTGTTTGAGCTGGGGGGGGGAACTGTCTTGTGGCCGGCGGTACAGGCCCAGGGCCCCTCATATTACAATGGTGTGTCTGACGTTGGGTGCGCACCACCACCGCCAGAGACACTTTATTGTACTATGAGGGACCCTGTGGCAGTGCCGTCGACCAAAAGCGGGCACACCCACCTCTTCAGACAAACAGCACTCTCACTGGTGCTGGCGCAAAGTGGCGATACCACGGCCCAGTGTGGGGAGTTTGGCCATTTTGTTAGGAGTAAACATGTCGTATGCTGGACAATCAGGTGCAGAAAATTACGAGATTGGAAAAGTCATTCAGAAGAGTCCACAGGCAAGACCTTTTCATAGGAAAGTTAGGTGTCAGCCGGGCAAGGTGGGGCAAAAGATTTCGAAATCCAGTTGTGGTTCATTTTAATGAAGGTTAGATCATCTACATTTTGGGTAGCCAGACGAGTCCTTTTTTCAGTTAGTATTGAACCTGCAGCACTGAATACTCTTTCTGATAGGACACTAGCTGCCGGGCAAGCAAGCTCCTGCAATGCATATTCTGCCAATTCTGGCCAGGTGTCTAATTTGGATGCCCAGTAATCAAATGGGAATGACGGTTGAGGGAGAACGTCGATAAGGGATGAAAAATAGTTTGTAACCATACTGGACAAATGTTGTCTCCTGTCACTTTGAATTGATGCTGCAGTACCTGTCCTGTCTGCGGTCATAGCAAAATCACTCCACAACCTGGTCAGAAAACCCCTCTGGCCAACGCCACTTCTGATTTCTGCCCCTCTAAGGCTACGTTCACATTGGCGTTCCGCCAATGTGCGTCGCTGTTGCGCCGGCGACGCAGCGGCGACGCAGCGGCGACGCGCCCCTATGTTTAACATAGGGGACGCGTGCGTCGTTTTGGTGGCGTTTTTCGCCACGTGCGTCGTTTCCGATGCTAGCGTCGGACGCAAGAAAACGCTACATGTAGCATTTTCTGTGCGTCCGATTTTTGTCGGAAAACGACGCACGCGTCGCAAAACGCGCGCGTTTTTGCGCGCGTTTGTGCGCGTTTTAGCGTGCGTCACGCGTTGCGTCGCCGACGCACGGCGGCGCAACGCTAATGTGAACGTAGCCTAACACCTCTGGTCTGCTGGTCCCTGGAGCTCGTGTGAGAACGATCACGGGCGCTGTGTGCTGGGAATGCCAGAAGCAAACGGTCAACAAGAGTTGATTGTTTTGTTGCTAATATTAGTTCCAAGTTCTCATGTGGCATAATATTTTGCAATTTGCCTTTATAGCGAGGATCAAGGAGGCAGGCCAACCAGTAATCGTCATCGTTCATCATTTTTGTAATGCGTGTGTCCCTTTTGAGGATACGCAAGGCATAATCCGCCATGTGGGCCAAAGTTCCAGTTGTCAAATCTGCGGTTGTGCTTGGTTGAGGGGCAGTTGCAGGCAAATCTACGTCACTTGTGTCCCTCAAAAAACCAGAACCCGCCCTTGCCACGCCACCAATTTCCAATGACCCCGGGAAAGCTTCCTCATTAAAAATATACTCATCCCCATCATCCTCCTCATCCTCCACCTCCTCTTCGCCCGCTACCTCGTCCTGTACACTGCCCTGACCAGACAATGGCTGACTGTCATCAAGGCTTTCCTCTTCCTCTGGTGCAGACGCCTGATCCTTTATGTGCGTCAAACTTTGCATCAGCAGACACATTAGGGGGATGCTCATGCTTATTATGGCGTTGTCTGCACTAACCAGCCGTGTGCATTCCTCAAAACACTGAAGGACTTGACACATGTCTTGAATCTTCGACCACTGCACACCTGACAACTCCATGTCTGCCATCCTACTGCCTGCCCGTGTATGTGTATCCTCCCACAAAAACATAACAGCCCGCCTCTGTTCGCACAGTCTCTGAAGCATGTGCAGTGTTGAGTTCCACCTTGTAACAACGTCTATGATTAGGCGATGCTGGGGAAGGTTCAAAGAACGCTGATAGGTCTGCATACGGCTGGAGTGTACAGGCGAACGGCGGATATGTGCGCAAAGTCCACGCACTTTGAGGAGCAGGTCGGATAACCCCGGATAACTTTTCAGGAAGCACTGCACCACCAGGTTTAAGGTGTGATCCAGGCAAGGAATGTGTTTCAGTTGGGAAAGGGAGATGGCAGCCATGAAATTCCTTCCGTTATCACTCACTACCTTGCCTGTCTCAAGATCTACAGTGCCCAGCCACGACTGCGTTTCTTGCTGCAAGAACTCAGACAGAACTTCCGCGGTGTGTCTGTTGTCGCCCAAACACTTCATAGCCAATACAGCCTGCTGACGTTTGCCAGTAGCTGCCCCATAATGGGAGACCTGGTGTGCAACAGTGGCAGCTGCGGATGGAGTGGTTGTGCGACTGCGGTCTGTGGACGAGCTCTCGCTTCTGCAGGAGGACGAGGAGGAGGAGGAGGAGGAGGGGGTGCGAACGGCTACAGCCAACTGTTTCCTAGACCGTGGGCTAGGCAGAACTGTCCCAAACTTGCTGTCCCCTGTGGACCCTGAATCCACCACATTTACCCAGTGTGCCGTGATGGACACGTAACGTCCCTGGCCATGCCTACTGGTCCATGCATCTGTTGTCAGGTGCACCTTTGTGCTCACAGATTGCCTGAGTGCATGGACGATGCGCTCTTTAACATGCTGGTGGAGGGCTGGGATGGCTTTTCTGGAAAAAAGTGTCGACTGGGTAGCTCGTAGCGTGGTACAGCGTAGTCCATCAGGTCTTTGAAAGCTTCGCTTTCAACTAACCGGTAGGGCATCATCTCTAACGAGATTAGTCTACCTATGTGGGCGTTCAAACCCTGTGTACGCGGATGCGAGGCTAAGTACTTCCTTTTTCTAACCATAGTCTCATGTAGGGTGAGCTGGACTGGAGAGCTGGAGATCGTGGAACTAGCGGGGGTGCCGGTGGACATGGCAGACTGAGAGACAGTGGGAGATGGTATTGTTGCCGCCGGTGCCCTAGATGCAGTGTTTCCTACTACGAAACTGGAGATTCCCTGACCCTGACTGCTTTGGCCTGGCAAAGAAACCTGCACAGATACTGCAGGTGGTGCAGAAAATAGTGGCAGTACACTGCCGGAAGGGATGTTGCGTTGATGAGTAGCTTCATTGGCCGAGGGTGCTACAACCTTAAGGGATGTTTGGTAGTTAGTCCAAGCTTGCAAATGCATGGTGGTTAAAAGTCTATGCATGCAACTTGTATTGAGACTTTTCAGATTCTGCCCTCTGCTTAAGGTAGTTGAACATTTTTGACAGATTACTTTGTGCTGATCAATTGGATGTTGTTTAAAAAAATGCCAGACTGCACTCTTTCTAGCATCGGATACCTTTTCAGGCATTGCAGACTGAGCTTTAACCGGATGGCCACGCTGTCCTCCAACAGGTTTTGACTTTGCCACGCGTTTTGGCCAAGATACGGGCCCGGCAGATGGAACCTGTTGCGATGTTGATGCCTGCTGCGGCCCCTCCTCCTCCGCTTCAGAACTGCTGCCGCCTGCACCCTGTTCCCCCAATGGCTGCCAATCGGGGTCAAGAACTGGGTCATCTATTACCTCTTCTTGTAGCTCGTGTGCAACTTCGTCTGTGTCACCGTGTCGGTCGGTGGTATAGCGTTCGTGATGGGGCAACATAGTCTCATCAGGGTCTGATTCTTGATCAGCACCCTGCGAGGGCAATGTTGTGGTCTGAGTCAAAGGACCAGCATAGTAGTCTGGCTGTGGCTGTGCATCAGTGCACTCCATGTCAGATTCAACTTGTAATGGGCATGGACTGTTAACTGCTTCACTTTCTAAGCCAGGGACGGTATGTGTAAAGAGCTCCATGGAGTAACCCGTTGTGTCGCCTGCTGCATTCTTCTCTGTTGTTGTTTTTGCTGAAGAGGACAAGGAAGCGACTTGTCCCTGACCGTGAACATCCACTAACGACGCGCTGCTTTTACTTTTACCAGTTTCACGAGAGAAGGCAAAAGAGCTAGAGGCTGAGTCAGCAAGATAAGCCAAAACTTGCTCTTGATGCTCCGGCTTTAAAAGCGGTTTTCCTACTCCCAGAAAAGGGAGGGTTCGAGGCCTTGTGTAGCCAGACGACGAACCTGGCTCCACAGCTCCAGACTTAGGTGCAATATTTTTTTTCCCACGACCACCTGATGCTCCACCACTACCACTACCCTCATTACCAGCTGACAATGAACGCCCCCGGCCACGACCTCTTCCACCAGACTTCCTCATTGTTTTAAAAACGTTACCAAACGAACGGTATTTGTTGCTGTCACACAACTTACACAGTGAGCTATAACTTCAGTATGATTTAGCTACCCCTTTATAGGTGGGTGAGACCACAACGAAAATCAGCCACAATGTTAAACACTCTGTTGTTGTTGGCAACAAATGAGATGGCACACACGCAGGACTGTCACTGAAGCGCAAATGTAAATATTTATCTCCCACTGATTTGTGTTTGTTTTTTTTAAAAGGGAGACTTCAGAAAAAAAAAAAATTAAAAAAAAATTATTTTTTACAGAAGAATTTATAAAACAAATAAAATGAAATGATTGTTTCAGGGAGAATTTAGAAAAAAAAAAAAAAAAAAGGCTTTGTAGGGCCCACTGAGTGAGAGAGGACGCACACAGGAGTCAGGAGTGGCACACAAGCCCAGAGGCCAATATTAATCTCCCACCGATTGATTTAGTTATTTTTTTTGGTAGATTTTGGAACCCAAATCAAGCAAAAAAATTAATAGGCTTTCTATGGCCCACAATTGGGGAGAGAGAGAGAGATGGCACACCCAGGAGTCAAGACTGGCACACAAGCAGAAGGGGCAATATGAATCTCCCACAGATTTTTTTTTTTTTTTTTCAGGGAGACTTGAGAGAAAAAAAAATACAAAAAAAATGATTTTTTTCAGGAATAATTTAGAAACCAAAGAAAATAAAATGATTGTTTCAGGGAGAATTTAGAAAACAAATAAAACAAAAAATAGGCTTTCTAGGGCCCACTGAGTGACAGATGACGCACACAGGAGTCAGGAGTGGCACACAAGCCCAGAGGCCAATATTAATCTCCCACTGATTGATTTAGTTATTTTTTTTGGTAGATTTTGGAACCCAAATCAAGCAAAAAAATTAATAGGCTTTCTATGGCCCACAATTGGGGAGAGAGAGAGAGATGGCACACCCAGGAGTCAAGACTGGCACACAAGCAGAAGGGGCAATATGAATCTCCCACAGATTTTTTTTTTTTTTTTTTTCAGGGAGACTTGAGAGGAAAAAAAATACAAAAAAAATGATTTTTTTCAGGAATAATTTAGAAACCAAAGAAAATAAAATGATTGTTTCAGGGAGAATTTAGAAAACAAATAAAACAAAAAATAGGCTTTCTAGGGCCCACTGAGTGACAGATGACGCACACAGGAGTCAGGAGTGGCACACAAGCCCAGAGGCCAATATTAATCTCCCACTGATTGATTTAGTTATTTTTTTTGGTAGATTTTGGAACCCAAATCAAGCAAAAAAATTAATAGGCTTTCTATGGCCCACAATTGGGGAGAGAGAGAGAGATGGCACACCCAGGAGTCAAGACTGGCACACAAGCAGAAGGGGCAATATGAATCTCCCACTGATTTGTTTTTTTTTTTTTTTTTCAGGGAGACTTTAGAGAAAAAAAAATACAAAAAAAATGATTTTTTTCAGGAATAATTTAGAAACCAAAGAAAATAAAATGATTTTTTCAGGGAGAATTTAGAAAACAAATAAAACAAAAAATAGGCTTTCTAGGGCCCACTGAGTGACAGATGACGCACACAGGAGTCAGGAGTGGCACACAAGCCCAGAGGCCAATATTAATCTCCCACTGATTGATTTAGTGATTATTTTTGGTAGATTTTGGAACCCAAATCAAGCAAAAAAATTTATAGGCTTTCTATGGCCCACAATTGGGGAGAGAGAGAGAGATGGCACACCCAGGAGTCAAGACTGGCACACAAGCAGAAGGGGCAATATGAATCTCCCACAGATTTTTTTTTTTTTTTTTTTTTTCAGGGAGACTTTAGAGAAAAAAAAAATACAAAAAAAATGATTTTTTTCAGGAATAATTTAGAAACCAAAGAAAATAAAATGATTTTTTCAGGGAGAATTTAGAAAACAAATAATACAAAAAATAGGCTTTCTAGGGCCCACTGAGATGACGCTCACAGGAGTCAGGAGTGGCACACAAGCCCAGAGGCCAATATTAATCTCCCACTGATTGATTTAGTGATTTTTTTTTGGTAGATTTTGGAACCCAAATCAAGCAAAAAAATTAATAGGCTTTCTATGGCCCACTATTTGTGAGAGAGATGGCACGCTCAGGACTGGCACACAAGCCCAGAGGCCAATATTAATCTCCCATTTTTTTTTTTTTCCAGGGAAAATTTATAAACCCAATAAAAAAAATAATAATAAATAGGCTTTCTATGGCCCACTATCTGAGAGAGAGAGATGGCACGCTTAGGACTGGCACACAAGCCCAAAGGCCAATATTAATCTCCCACTGATTGATTGATTGATTTTTTCAGGTAGAATTATGAACCCAAATCAACCAAAAAAATAAATAGACTTTCTATGGCCCACTATTTGTGAGAGAGATGGCACGCTCAGGACTGGCACACAAGCCCAGAGGCCAATATTAATCTCCCACTTTTTTTTTTTTTCCAGGGAAAATTTATAAACCCAATAAAATAATAAAAAAATAGGCTTTCTATGGCCCACTATCTGAGAGAGAGAGAGATGGCACGCTTAGGACTGGCACACAAGCCCAAAGGCCAATATTAATCTCCCACTGATTGATTTATTGATTTTTTCAGGTAGAATTTAGAACCCAAATCAAGCAAAAAAATTAATAGGCTTTCTATGGCCCACTGAGTGAGAGATGGCACACACAGGAGTAAGGAGTGGCACACAAGCCCTGAGGCCAATATTTTTCTCCCACTGATTGATGTTGTGATTTTTTCTGGTAGATTTTGGAACCCAAATCAAGCAAAAAAATAAATAGGCTTTCTATGGCCCACTGAGTGAGAGATGACACAGACAGAGATGGCACTCTAGCAGAAATGTCAATCTTAATCTCCCACAAAAAAAAAAAAAAAAAAAAAAGGAACTGTCCTTCAATTACTATCTCCCTGCAGTAATCTCAGCCAGGTATGGCAGGCAGCAATAAGGAGTGGACTGATGCACAAATTAAATAAAAAGTGTGGACAAACAAACAAGATAGCTGTGCAGAAAGGAAGGAACAAGAGGATTTGTGCTTTGAAAAAAGCAGTTGGTTTGCACAGCGGCGTACACACAGCAATGCAGCTATCAGGGAGCCTTCTAGGGCAGCCCAATGAGCTACAGCGCTGAGGAAAAAAAAAAAAAAAGGAGCTTCCACTGTCCCTGCACACCGAAGGTGGTGTTGGGCAGTGGAAATCGCTACAGCACAAGCGGTTTTGTGGTTAATGGACCCTGCCTAACGCTATCCCTGCTTCTGACGAAGCGGCAGCAACCTCTCCCTAAGCTCAGATCAGCAGCAGTAACATGGCGGTCGGCGGGAACTCCCCTTTATAGCCCCTGTGACGCCGCAGACAGCAAGCCAATCACTGCAATGCCCTTCTCTAAGATGGTGGGGACCAGGACCTATGTCATCACGCTGCCCACACTCTGCGTTTACCTTCATTGGCTGAGAAATGGCGCTTTTCGCGTCATTGAAACGCGACTTTGGCGCGAAAGTCGCGTACCGCATGGCCGACCACGCACAGGGGTCGGATCGGGTTTCATGAAACTCGACTTCGCCAAAAGTCGGCGACTTTTGAAAATGTTCAACCCGTTTCGCTCAACCCTACTAATCATGAGTGGAGAAATAGTTTTTCTGTTATCATTCAAATTCTCTGGAAAAAAAGGCCAAGAAAACAAAAGTTCTGCTGGGGTCTGTAACCTTTTAAACACAACTGTAGTGTCCTGTACATTCCTTTTGTAAACAGAAGCATAGGGGCTCCATACATTTTCTATGGGGTCCATTTGGCAGCACAGTGGCTCTGTGGTTAGCACTGCAGCCTTGCAGTGTTTAAGTCTTGGGTTCAAATCCCACCAAGGACACGACTCTGGCCTGGTTCACCCTTGTCCAATTTGGCGGGAACTTGCCAAGTACTGTGTTGATCTTTTCCTCCACCTCTTCCATTGGCTCAGGAATGTCTTGGTCTTCAATCCTATCCTTTAGTTGGTCAGGGCATGGTTTTAGATGATCCCTCGACACTGCCGCTGAGGTTTCTCCTCCATCTTTCCTGATGAGGCACACCTTGGTGTTATCAAAGTCTGAAGGTAAAGTGGTTTATGGCTCAGCCTCCCACTGGTCGTCTAGTTTGTAAACTCATATCTTCCTTTTGAGTACTTGTTCTCCAGGTGACAAGTAAACAGCAGGGGCATGCTAATTATTATTTATTTCCTGCCTCTGTCTTGACTGGGACAAACTTTTCTCTACACATTCTTGCACCTTGTGATATTGCTGTTGACACTCTGCATAATCTGCATCTGATGATGTCTCAGGTGTTAAAACTCCCTTGTCCAAGTCAATGGGTAACTTGCCAGGTCTTGCCATCATTAGGTAGGCAGGTGTACAGTTGGTGGATTACACCAGGATGTGGTTATATAAGTCTACCAAATCCGGTAACTTCTCTGGCCACAGGCTAAGCTCTCCCAGGGGCAGAGTCTTCAATAGGTTTATTACTACCTGGTTCATTTTCTCGCATTGGTCTGGGGATGATACGGATTAGTTCCTATTTTCTTGCAGCTATACAGGTTACAGAACTCCAGGAACACTCCTGCTTCAAAGGCTGGACCTTGGTTTGTAAGCACTCGTTCAGGGTAACCGTGCAGGTGACAAAAGTGTTGTTGAAATGCTTTGGCTGCCGTCTTAGCTGTCTGATCCTTCACTGGCACTATTACTAGGAACCGGGAGTACTGGTCTGCTATGGTGAGGGCGTAGTCATAGCCTGACTGGCTTGGGACCAGCTTCTCGTGGTCCAAAGCTACCAGCTCAAGTGGTTGTTTGGTGACTATGGGCTGTAGGGGAGCCCTCTGGCTTTCATGGTCTTTCCATCTCAGGTTGCATGGACCACATTCTCAACACCATTGCTTTCCTCATGCCAACCCAGTAGAATCACTAACGTAGCAGGACTTCTGATGTCTTTAACTCGAAGTGTCCTGCTCCATCATTGTATGCTTCCAAGACCATTGGCGCATCCCGCTTCGGGACTAACACCTGCCAAATCAGTTTGTGAGTTTGGGAGTTGACGCATCTTCGACACAGCTTCCCCTCATAGATGAATAGATTTCCCTTCTCCTTCCCCAACTGTTGGGTCTCTTGTGGAGCATCTGTACCAGGGTGTGAATCAGCTTGTGTCAGCAATTCCTTTACTAGGCGGACTTCCGTATCGCTGTCCTGCGTTTCTGCCCATCCAAGGAGGGGCAATAGGTTAATTGCTGCCTCTTGCATGGCATAATGCTTGTCCCTCATGCAGTGGGAGCACTGGGTCGCACCGGGACGGTGGAAGGCTGTTACCTCGAATTCTTCAAGGTCCTCCTGGCCTTCTTCCCCACCCTGCAAGTTGGGCATCCTGGACAGCACATCATTATTAGCATTTTTATGCCCTGCCCGGTATTTGATGGTAAACTCGTAGTTGGACAGCCGAACCATCCATTGCTGCTCCAACTCACCTTGCTTCGCCGTGTCAAGGTGGGTCAGAGGATTATAATCCATATAAATGGTAAACTTTGCTGAAGCCAGGAAGTGCTTGAAGCGCTCCGTTACATCCCAGACTATCGCAAGGAACTATAGTTGTCGAGTTCCTTTCCGTGGGACAAAGCTTCCTTCTGACATAGGCAATCACTCTCTCTCTGCCTTGCTGTAACTGGGACAGCACTGCTCCCAATAGCACGTTGCTGGCATCTGTATATAGTATAAAGGGTTGGCATAGCCGGGGTAGGCCAGAAATTCGTATCCCATAAGAGCCATCTTCAACTGAGTGAAGGATTCTTCTTCTCTTTTACTCCACTCGAATGGAGGACTCGGGTTCTTGGCCTTCTTGGACTGGCCTATTAAGAGGTCCTGCATGGGTGCCGCTATATGAATCTCCTGTAGTAACCTACCAGCCTGAGGAACTGGCGCACTTTCTTGATAGTGGAGGGTCTTGGCCAGTCTTTGATCATGGTGACTTTTTCACGGTCTGGTGCCACACCTTCAGTGCTTACCACTAGTGATGAGCGAGCATGCTCTCCACTACTCAGTACTCGCCTGAGTATCACTGTGCTCAGTGTACTCTTCGAGCACCAAGCATTTCCGGGATTATTCAGCGCGAGCTTGGGTCTTCTCCTTTTAATTTTGGCACTTTTTAGAGCACCAATCAACATGCAGGGATTGTCTGCCATGCAGTGTAATACCACAGCCATCTTTATTGTGGTATTACAGTGATTGGCTGGCCGCACAGCGTCATCAGGTCTATAGAAGACATGGCGCTGCCTTGCTCCCTGCAATCTGCTCCGGACTCAGCTAGCGTAGGGAGAGCTGCTGCTGAGATAGGGTCAGATTTCTTCTGTGATTAGTGTGGGCCTACTAATGTTCAATCCACAAATCCTGATAAACCAACAGTCCTTTTTAGGGCTAATTCAGGGATACATAGATTGCAGTGCTAGGTAGGCAGGGGAGTTTATGTGCACGTATCCACATTAGTGCAAGGCATGCAGGCACTGTATGTGTGTATATAGATCTCACTGCATACATCAAAGGGCTCTATTACTGTCTGCTGCATATTTTATATGTACATGTAGCTGCAGATATCAATGGCTAGGATTTTTTTTTTGCACCTTATACCTGCTAATTTTATTACAAAGCAATCCATAGCCCCCTTTTTTCTACATTTATTTGCTTGGCACACTGCAGACTACAGCCAGGTCATTTCAATACAAGAGTTTGAAAATCTAACAACTTAAAAAGGTTTTTTTGCCCCAGGCATCAGATATGAGTGCACAGAAAATTCTGGCCTTTTATTGTGGTACTATAGTATTTTCTGGAGTGTCTTACAACATTTTTGGACACCATGTTGCTGACCAGAAAATCTGTAGCTGCCCCTTATTGTGCATCTTGAAACAGCCTCACTGCTAGTTTTCAGAGAGCCCAATGTTTCAGCTGATGTTATTTGTGGATTTTTCTTTGAATCCCGAACAATTTTCCTGGCAGTTGGGGATGAAATTTTTGTTTTTACAGAGCCCCTGATTTTCCATTTGTTAATCACAGTTTGAACGCTGCAGACAAGCATTATCAATTCCTTGGATATCTTTTTGTATCCATTTCCTGTTTTATACACTTCAACTACCTTTTCCCGTAGATTCAGTTACAATTCTTTTGCTTTCCACATTACTCACAATCCAGTAATGTCAGTGACTGGATGAAAGATGCAAGAATCTGTCTGGATCCCAGAAACTCACTCATCTTTTATGCACACACACTGATTACAAACAAACAGGTCACAGGTGAGGATATTACCTTTAGTAGCCAGTCAAACCAATTTGTGTCAACTTCTGTGCATGTTATCAGACCAAACTCACCAGGGTATTTAAACTTTTGATCAGGGTCATTTGGATGTTTTGGGTTGTCATTATAAATTAGAAATAGAAAAACACTAGTTTGACAATAAATGGCTTCACCCAAACACAACCATGATTTGAGAAAAAGTTTTGGTGTTATCATTCATATTCTCTGAAAAAAGGCCAAGAAATCAAAAATTCTGCCAGGGTAAGTAAACTTTTGAGCGCAACTGTATATGTTTACCTGTCCCTTTGTCTGTTCTAAATAGAACAGTCAAATTGAAAAGGTAGATAAATGAATAGAGCCTTAATCATCCAATGCACATTAGATTTCTGGTCATCGAACAGTGATTAGGCAGATCGTTTTCTTTAGAAATTGTTTTTATTGTTTTAAATTTAATTAGGGAGCTTTTATAAAATGTTACATTTTATCTTTGATTATAACATTGATTGCGTCACACTAGGCCAGAAATGCAACAAGATGAAGGTGCGCACTATTGGAGAAAGGACAGGGAGCAGCAGGGGTGGCTACAGAAAAGAGCAGTGAGATATGTTTTTTTTATATTATCCCTTTGCTGGCCTTCTACTATTCAGTAAGATGATACTTGCAGCGGGGTGCAATTTTGGTAAATTCCCCTTTAGGGAATTACGAAAAATCTACATTTTTCAGAATGCAGATTTTTATGACTTTTAGTATCAATCACAGTCAAATCAATTTGCCATCTCTAGAATTAGGTAACTTTTACAAACAGTTGACAACCAACTTTAATAGCTGGGATATGATCTAACTGCCTAAATATAAATACTTGAATATGGAGATCTTAATTTTGATCTGCATCTGGTTAGACTACTGCTAAAGACTGGTTACTCTATTGGAAGTCCTAAAATCATAGTCTAGTGTTAAGATGCAGTGTGCATGGGTGGTATGAAGATACCCACTGTTCAGTATGGGGGATACTGAACAGCATAGGTAAGTGGTGAGGTGAGTAATAGTTTTTCTTTTACATCTTCATTTTATTTTTCCATCAGAATCTGCAGTGAGTAAAATTGCTGTAAATCAAATTTCTAGGTAAAATAGGCATGATTTAACAAATTCAAATCTCATTAGATCTGCCTATTTCTGGGGGCGTGGTTTGCAGGGGACAGGAGCGGACGTGCTTCTGCATAGCTCCTGATAATCCCCTATTTTCAGCTACTTCAGCTTACTTATTTGGGGTATATTTGGTCCTAAAACCTGTAAGAATATGCCTGGACTGGGAAACACCAAGATAAAAGATGACACATCAAAAAAATTTCCTTTGCCGAGACAGGGAGGTACCGGGGGAAGCCTAATGGAGGGAGGCCTGTGTTCCCTTGAGGTAAAAGTGTCTGGACATTTACCTCATGAATTGGATCACTGCCAAAACCCAACAGTATCAAAGCCTTATAGATCTAAGAAGACCTGTCGGACATCTGTAATAGACTCCTGCTCTTATTGTGGCTCCAATATCAGCTGATAGTGACCTAGGGGGAAGGCAGGTGAGTGCAATGGACACTGAGACTGTGATGCTGCAGATGGGAAAAAAACAATGATGCTACAAAGATTCCTGACCTTACCGAGGCTCTGGTGCCGGCTGACAGATATTTGAGGAGGCGACGGCAGACTCTGGTGGTTCCTGGAACGATGCCAGTTGACAAAGACCTGAGGAGATGCTGGGGAGCAGCGAGAACTCCTGGTAATGTGACGCATCAGAAGAAAGAGAGTGATGAATCGCCATCTTCAGCACTACACAGACTCTGTAGGTTCTCCTCTGCTTACCATGACACAGGAGGAAGTCTCAGACATGACGCGCCGGAGTTCATCCCAAGGGTAATAGAAGGTGAGGAAGGAGGGAGTCTAACAATGGTGATAAAGGGGGAAGGGAGTGCTGCAAAGCAGCGAAGCCCGTCAATGGAGTTCCATTCTGACAGGATAATGAGAGAATCCTCAGAGGCTCATCATACACAGCTGGTCCCAGAGGGGAAGGTTCTCTTTTTTACACAAAGGAAAACAGAGAAAGGTTCTCAGGAATGACACTTCTCGCTGACCATCTAATAAGATAAGCAGAATGCCAATACTTACATCCATAATTCCTCATCAACCACCTAATATATAAAGGACACAAGACTAAACTACAGTTAAATGGGGCCAAACGTCTACCTAATGGGAATGATGTAAGTTTGCAACTTGGTTATTTACCAGGAGAAGATACCATTTCTAATTCCATACATACTACCAGAGACTACAATTTTGAGAAATTTAAAGGGATGTTTCCCAATGTAGCTTCCTGCTGTCTAAAGAGTATACTAAAGAAACAATAAATACCTTCTCGAAAGATGAATATATTTTATCTCATAAAGATTGAGAAAATAATTTGGATCAATCAAATGGGTCCCTCAACTTATTGGGACATTTGGAGAATATTCACTCTGAGGAATTTTTTGAAGAGATGGATTCTTTTGGTTACATAGGTGGTTATTCTTCTGATTACATGAATCCCCATGATATCTCATCCTTATATTCATATTCATTTCCTTCCTCAGAAGATTCAAAAAGTTGTGAAAATTCCGAAACCATAGAATTTCCACAAAAAAATGATTCTGGAAAATTGGTACAAAGAGAACTAGAAGGGCAATGCGCTTCTTATAATTCATTAATAAACTATATACGAGCCACTGAGGATCATGTATCAGAAAATTTCATGATCAACATGTGCAAGGCCCTTTTATTATCGGTGAATATTCTAAGAAAAGATTCTTTTAAAGAAAACTCAAAAATATCTTCTGAAAGCTAAGCAGAATTTGTTGATTCTACGCATTTGAATATAGCTAAGGCATCCGAGACTTTCATCAAGAAACTTTTTAAAGATACTTTTTCGCACATAGCTGATGCTACACTTTCAAATATTAAAGGGGCATCTAACAGATTTTCCGATGTCACAGAAAGAATTAATTCCTCTTACAAAATTTACGAGACTTCACACACTAAAGAAATGCAGGATCTCCCTACAATCTCAGATGCATTGGAAAACATCCAGAAGGATATTACTTCCTTTCGAAACAGTCTAGCTAATTTGTAAGAATTCAAAAGGAAATGCAATGTGAAGATCAGAGGGATTCCCAACTGGGTAAAAAAAACACACTACTGTTTATATCAAAAGAGCCAAGATTCCTTTCTTCTCCGTATAGTCATTTAACCTTTTTTAAAGACCTATCTAAAGTAACTCTGCAAAACTGGAAATTATTTCAATCCACTACATGTGAGCTTCTAAAAGCCAGAATACCCTACAATTGGACTCAGTTCTCTACACTACAAATAAAATTCGCATCTAAACTGATTACTATTTCTTCTCCAATGGAAGGAGTTGACTTCCTGAAATGTGCCGGCATAGTTTCCTCCATGGGCTCTCCGGGTCCTGGTCTCCTTTCTATGTCCAAATCAAACCTACATCCTAAGTGAAAAAGTACTACAATCAACATTTATTGAAGTCGGTAACTTTATTATTCAAGTTCCTAGAAAAGCTGTTTTCCATTTATTCCTCAATTGTGGCTTGTAAATGAACCGTGCTTTGCTCCCACAAAGTCCTAGGATCACCTTTAGGTCATTCCAGACAGGACAGCCCTTATATGCATCATACGACGTACTTACTTTATTATTGAGAAGCAACAGTTATATTAGGTTTGATACTGAGCTATGTCGTTTTCTGTTTGTGTAAGCTACAGTATATATATGTATGCCTGTCTTCTTTTCCTTTCACCCTTTTTTCCCTTACCTTTTACCCTTCACCTTTATTAAATTTATAAAATCAATAAAATTTGTTGGAAAAGATCTGCCTATTTCTAGTATTTCTAGCAATTAAGTGTCACCGATTTACCAAAGTTTGGACTGCCTTGCACGATAGTAGAAGGGTGATGCTCCTAAAATTGTGTGCTTTAAGGCTTCTTTCCCAGATGTAGCAGGGTGGTACACCTCAAAGGCAATTGAAATAGACTTGAGGTTTAACCCCTAGTGACCAGGGCAAACTTTTTATATCTGACCCGTCTCACTTTATATGGTAATTACTCTGGAATTCTTCAACAAATCCCAGTGATTTTGAGATTTTTTTTGTTTTTTGTGCACATTATGATTTATGATAATGGTAAATGTAAGTCAACATGTTTTCTATTTATTTATACAAAATATCAACCAAGCAAATGATCCTTTATTAGAGAACAGGAACAGCTTAGTTGTTTTCAAAGTGAGAAACCAAAAGCTTTTCACTAAGCTTTTCTAAAATGTTGCCCTTTCATGAGAAACTTTTACATGTTTGTGGACTCTCAAGATTGTTCTCATTCAAGCAGCATCCAATTTGTTCATTTCTACTTGAGACTTGCAGGCCAAATGCTCATTTGTATTTTATTTATTACTAGCTGAAGAGCCCGGCGTTGCCTGGGCATAGTAAATATCTGTGGTTAGTTATAGCACGTCACTTCTCTTATTTTCCCATCACGCCTCTCATTTTCCCAATCACATCTCTCATTTTCCCCCTCACATCTCTCATTTTCTCCCTCACACCTCTCATTTTCTCCCTCACTCCTCTCATTCCCCCCTAACACTTGTCATTTCGACCTCACATCTGTCATTTTCCGATCACTACATTATTTTCCCTCACTCCTCTTATTTTGCACTCACACCTTTTCATTTTCACCTCACACCTCTCATTTTCACCTCAGTATATACATGTTTGTCATCTCCCTTATATATAGTATACAACTGTATGTCATCTCCTGTATATAGTATATACCTGTATGTCATCTCCCCTGTATATAGTATATACCTGCTGTGTGTCATCTCCCCTGTATATAGTATATACCTGTATGTCATCTCCTCCTATATATAGTATATACCTGTATGTCATCTCCTCCTATATATAGTATATACCTGTATGTCATCTCCTCCTATATATAGTATATACCTGTATGTCATCTCCTTCTATATATAGTATATACCTGTATGTCATCTCCTCCTGTATATAGTATATACCTGTGTGTCATCTCCCCTGTATATAGTATATATATGTGTGTCATCTCCTCCTGTATATAGTATATACCTGTATGTCATCTTCTATATATAGCATATACCTGTATGTCATCCCCTCCTGTATATAGTATATACCTGTAGGTAATCTGCTCCTGTATATAGTATATACCTGTGTGTCATCTCCTCCTGTATTTAGTATATACCTGTATGTCATCTCCTCCTGTATATAGTATGTACCTGTATGTCATCTCCTCCTCTATATAGTATATACCTGTGTGTTATCTCTCCTGTATATAGTATATATCTGTGTGTCATCTCCCCTGTATATAGTATATACCTGTGTGATCTCCTGTATTAGACCTCGTTAACACGTTATTTGCTCAATATTTTTACCTCAGTATTTGTAAGATAAATTGGCAGCCTGATAAATCCCCAGCCAACAGGAAGCCCTCCCCCTGGCAGTATATATTAGCTCACACATACACATAATAGACAGGTCATGTGACTGACAGCTGCTGTATTTCCTATATGGTACATTTGTTGCTCTTGTAGTTTGTCTGCTTATTAATCAGATTTTTATTTTTGAAGGCTAATACCAGACTTGTGTGTGTTTTAGGGCGAGTTTCGTTTGTCAAGTTGTGTGTGTTGAGTTGTGTGTGGCGACCTGCATGTAGCGACTTTTGTGAGATGAGTTTTATGTGGCAACATGCGTGTAGCAACTTTTTGTGTGTCGAGTTGCATGTAACAGGTTAGTGTAGCAAGTTGTGTGCAGCAAGTTTTGCGCATGGCGAGTTTTGCGCGTGGTGAGTTTTATGTCTGGTGCCTTTTGAGTATGTGCAAGTTTTGTGTGAGGCAACTTTTGCATGTGTTGCAAATTTTGTGCATGTGGCAATTTTTCCGCGTGTGCAAGTTTTGCGTGTGGCGAGTTTTCCATGAGGTGAGTTTTGCACTTGTGGCGAGTTTTGTGTGAGCCTAGTTTTTGCATGTGGCGAGTTTTGCGCGTGGCGAGTTTTGAGCGGCAACTTTTGTGTTTCGACTTTTATGTGGCGAGGTTCGTGTATGTGTGGTGAAATGTGTGCTGAGGGTGGTATATGTGTTCAAGCACGTGGTAGTGTGTGGCGCATTTTGTGTGTGTGTTCATATCCCCATGTGTGGTGAGTATCTCATGTCGGGGCCCCACCTTAGCAACTGATCGGTATATACTCTTTTGCGCCATCGCTCTCATTCTTTAAGTCCCCCTTGTTCACATCTGGCAGCTGTCAATTTGCCTCCAACACTTTTCCTTTCACTTTTCCCCATTATGTAGATAGGGGATAAATAGTTTGGTGAATTGGAAAGCGTGGAGTTAAAATTTCACCTCACAACATAGCCTATGACGCTCTCAGGGTCCAGACGTGTGACTGCAAAATTTTGTGGCTGTAGCTGCGACGCCTCCAACACTTTTCATTTCACTTTTTCCCCATTATGTAGATAGGGGCAAAATTGTTTGGTGAATTGGAAAGCGCGGGGTTAAAATTTCACCTCACAATGTAGCCTATGACGCTCTCAGGGTCCAGACGTGTGACTGTGCAAAATTTTGTTTCTGTAGCTGTGACGCCTCCAACACTTTTCCTTTCACTTTTTTCCCCATTATGTAGATAGGGGCAAAATTGTTTGGTGAATTGGAAAGCGCGGGGTTAAAATTTCACCTCACAACGTAGCCTATGACGCTCTCAGGGTCCAGACGTGTGACTGTTTAAAATTTTGTTTCTGTAGCTGCGACGCTTCCAACACTTTTCCTTTCACTTTTTTCCCCATTATGTAGATAGGGGCAAAATTGTTTGGTGAATTGGAACGCGCGGGGTTAAAATTTCGCCTCACAATATAGCCCATGACGCTTGGTCCAGACGTGTGACTGTGCAAAATTTTGTTGCTGTAGCTGCGACGCTTCCAACACTTTTCCTTTCACTTTTTTCCCCATTATGTAGATAGGGGCAAAATTGTTTGGTGAATTGGAACGCGCGGGGTTAAAATTTCGCCTCATAATATAGCCTATGACGCTCTCGGGGTCCAGACGTGTGACTGTGCAAAATTTTGTGGCTGTAGCTGCGACGGTGCAGATGCCAATCCCGGACATACACACACACATACACACACACACACATACACACATTCAGCTTTATATAGTAGATTTATTATTATAATAGCGCCATTTATTCCATAGCACTTTACATGTGAGGAGGGGTAATAAAAGATAAATACAATAATCTTAATCAATACAAGTCACGACTGGTACATAAGAAGAGAGGATTCTGCCTGTGAGGGCTCAAAATATACAAGGAATGGGTGAGAATACAGTAGGCGTGGGTAAAGTTGGAAATGCAGCGGTTTGGTCTATTGTTGGTTATTGCAGGTTGTAGGCTTGTCGAAAGAGGTAGGTCTTCAGTTTCTTTTTGAAGGTTTCCACGGTAGGTGAGAGTCTGATGTGTTGGGGTATAGAGTTCCAGAGTATGGGGGATGCGCGGGAGAAATCTTGTATGCGAATGTGGGAAGAGGAGAGTAGAGAAGGAGATCTTGTGAGGATCTGAGGTTGCGTGCAGGTAAGTGGGGGAGACGAGGTCACAGATGTATGGAGAAGACAGGATGTGAATGGCTTTGTATGTCATCGTTAGCATTTTGAACTGGAGTCTTTGGGTAATGGGGAGTCAGTGCAGGGATTGACAGAGGGGAGAGGCTGGGGAATAATGGGGAGACAGATGGATTAGTCGGGGCAGCAGAGTTTAGAATAGATTGGAGGGGTGCAAAAGTGTTAGAGGGGAGTCCACAGAGCAGGATGTTGCAGTAATCAAGGAGGGGGATGATGAGGGCATGGACTAGGGTTTTTGCAGATTCTTGGTTGAGGAATGTACGGATCCGGGAAATATTTTTGAGTTGGAGTCGGCAGGAAGTGGAAAGGGCTTGGATATATGGTTTGAAGGATTAAAGATTACCACAAAGGCAGCAAGCTTGTGGGACTGGGAAGAGTGGGCAGCCATTTATTTTAATGGATAGGTCTGTTGAGGGAGTCAAGTGAGATGGGGGAAAGATGATGAATTCTGTTTTGACAATATTAAGTTTTAGAAAACTAGCAGAGAAGGATGAAATGGTAGACAGACATTGTGAGATTCTGGTTAGTAGGGTGTTGATATCTGGTCCAGAGATGTAGATCTGTGTGTCTTCGGCATAGAGATGATGCTAAAAGCCATGGGACTCTGAGCTGTCCGAGGCCAAAGGTATAGATGGAGAAGAGCAGAGGCCCTAGGACTGAACCTTGCGGGACTCCAACAGATAGGGTTGTGGTGAGGAGGTGGTGTGCGAGTGGGAGGCGCTGAATGTACAGTCTGTTAGGTACAACAAAATCCAAGATAGGACCAAGTCAGTGATGGCAAGATAGGAGAGGGTCTGTAATAGTAGGGAATGGTCCACTGTGTCAAAGGCAGAGGACAGGTCTGTGAGGAGGAGGACTGAGTAGTGCCGCTTGGCTTTGGTAGTTAATAGGTGATTGGTGACTATAGATAGGGCTGTTTCAGTGGAGTGATGTGGCTGGAAGCCAGATTGAAAGCGGTCGAAGAGGGAGCAGGAAAAGAGGTGGGAGGACAGTTTAAGGTAGAATTGTTCCAGTACTTTTAAAGCATAGGGTAGAAGTGATATGGGGCTATAGCTGGATGCAGAGGAGTCAAGAGAGGGTTTTTTGAGGATAGGTGTGATTGAGGCATGTTTAAAGCTTGAGGGGAAAACACCAGTTGTTAGTGATAGGTTGAAGAGATGGGTTAGGGTTGGAATGAAGACTGTGGTGAGGTTTGGGATGAAGTGGGTTGGAATCGGGTAAAGTGCATAGATGGTGAGATATGATCTTGAGAGTAGAGTGGAGAGTCGATCTTCTGTAATGGTGGAGAAGTTTGTTTTGGAGGAGGAGGGCTGGGAAGTTAGGAGGAAGGGCTCTGGGGGTTGTCAACCAAACTGTCTCTGATGTTATCAATCTTCTGCTTGAAAAATGAGGCAAAGTCTTCAGCCGAGATGAGTGGAGAGGGACGGGGTGCTGGGGGACGGAGGAGAGAATTCAAAATATTGAATAACTGTTTTGAGTTGTTAGACAGGGAGGATATGAGAGATGAGAAGTAGGTTGTATTTGTATGATCGCTATTTCTCATGTGCATGAATAAAAAATAGAAATAGACGTTAAACTTGAAATAGTTCAAACTACATGATTAACCTACTTTTAATTTTGTTAAACTAGTTTATGTATTTCTAGATATGAACTCTTTTGCTACTTTCCTAACGACAATTTATAAAACTTTAAAACTTAATTAAACCCAAGCATGTATAGCATATTATGCCATTTCTCTTTTTGAGTATTCGTTTCTTTTCATACTATATCTGCTCTATTATTTAAACTCAACTTTTGATGTGGAGAAAATTGAACTGGCATGCTACTGAAATGCTAAGTACCGTTTACAAACTTCCATGATTAATAGACAATTTAAGTCTGCACAGATATCTAGTCTTTTCTTGTAAAGGAACTGACTCCTAATTTAAATAAATGAACAGCTGAATATAATAAGCCAATTCTGCTCTTTCAGCATTGTGCAAAGCTACAAATAACAACAAATAATGTATTACTTTTCATTTTACAATAAAGTATACTTTCAGAGATTTTTTGCAAATATCACAGATGTTTGTTCCAAGAGCCATCTGTATTGAAAGACTTTGTGTATTCTCTCTGATTCTGATATCTGTAGGAGTTTTAGCATGACAAAGACATTAACTATATTATTACTTTAATAATTACCTAAAATTAAAGCAACATTCCTCTCCAAAATAAATATAAGGTAAGATAAATAGATAGAAAACATGGCTGCTTTCTTCCAAAACAGAGCCATACCTGTAAGAAAGTTGTATATAAATTTGTAATTTTGTACCATTCACTTAAATTGAGCTTTTCTGTAATACCAAACACAACTAAGGACAGCTATAGCAGTACTTTTTAATCTTGTATAACCCCTTCGAGTGGATGTTTCAAGAGATCAGTTTCTGACATTTCCACAGAATAAACCATTAATATCTGATAGATGTTAGTCCAAATTCTGGGACCTACTCCTATTTCCAATTCCACATTCAAACCAGTGAGTGGAGCAGCGATTGGACAAAGATGTGATCAATCCAAGTCATGCAAATATTCTTAGCTACATTATGAACTGCCTTGGATTCTTGTTCTAGAGATGGTTGCCGACAGGACTAGGGCGAGGGGCTGGCATGATAGGCAACCACCTTTTGTTTTCCTGAGAGGAGTGCAATTTGGAAAAAAATACATTGCTGAATGCCTGTAACTGCCCAGTGACTTTCTCTGTCCTCAGGCTTTTAGGACACTGTTTGCTGGGACACTGGCACATGGGTGAGAAAATAGTCTATAAGATGCTGTCAGGACATTACAAGATTAGCTGTTGGGACTATCACAATAGGGGCTGGCTAGGGGGATATTACAAGTGGGAATGATTTTGGGAATATTACAAATGGGGATGGCTGTGGGACATTACAAGAGGGGTGTTAGGGTCTATTATAAATCAGGCTAGCTGTGGGGCTATCACAAGAGAGGCTTGGGGGACATTACAAGACAGAATGTGGGGACATCACATTATATGGTCGACTGTGGGGGACATTATAGCTGGGATGTGGGGAAATCATACCAATTAGGATATGTAGGGAACAGCTTGCTGTATAAGGGCTAGGTTTATACGTTGGTTTGTGGATACATCATACTATATAGAGGGCTATAGTCATCATACTGTAAAGGGGCCTGTAGGGGACATGCTGTGATATCTGGTGAGAATAATATATTTGGCATTGTTGGGGACCTTACATTGGGTTCTGTGGTGAACATACAGTATAGGGAGCCTAAGTGGCATTATACTGTATAGGGGGCTGCAGAGACACCATACTGTAATGGGGAAATGGGGCATCATCATAATGTAGAGGGGCTGTGGGGAACATTATACTGGGGGCTATGCAGGGATCATTCTGTAAAGAGGGCTGTGGTGACCATTCTGTTTTAGGGGCTGTTGGGTGACCTTATATTGAGAGCTATGGCTACCCTACTATATAGAGTGTTGTGAATTCTGTGGCAGAGCTCCCTCCTGTGGTCACAAGTGGTACTTCGGCTGGTTCTCTCTGTGAGCTTCCGTTGGTGGAGGAAAGTGGTACTGCGGCTTCTGAGTTTCCTTCCTCAGGTGATGTGGTGAAGCCGTTAGGTGCTGCTCTATTTAACTCCACCTAGTGCTTTGATCCTGGCCTCCAGTCAATGTTCTAGTATTGGACCTGTTTCCTCATGGATCGTTCCTGTGGCCTGCTGCTCTGCATAGCTAAGTTCCTCTTTGCTATTTGTTTGCTGTTTTTTTTCTGTCCAGCTTGTCAATTAGTTTTTTACTTCTTGCTGGAAGCTCTGGGACGCAGAGGGTGTACCTCCGTGCCGTTAGTTCGGTACGGAGGGTCTTTTTGCCCCCTTTGCGTGGTTTTTGTAGGGTTTTGTGTTGACCGCAAAGTTACCTTTCCTATCCTCGCTCTGTTCAGAAAGTTGGGCCTCACTTTGCTAAATCTAGTTCATCTCTACGTTTGTCTTTTCATCTTAACTCACAGTCATTATATGTGGGGGCTGCCTTTTCCTTTGGGGTATTTCTCTGAGGCAAGGTAGGCTTATTTTCTATCTTCAGGCTAGCTAGTTTCTCAGGCCGTGCCGAGTTGCATAGGGAGCGTTAGGCGCAATCCACGGCTGCCTTTAGTGTGGTTGGAGAGGATTAGGGATTGCGGTCAACAGATTTCCCACGTCTCAGAGCTCGTTCTTGTTTTTTGGGTTATTGCCAGGTCACTGTATGTGCGTTGACCTCTATGTCCATTGTGGTACTGAATTACCTTTCATAACAATAGAGGCTGTGAAATACATTAAACTGTATAGGGTCTGTGGTAACCATATTGTAGAGGGGGCTATGGTGAACATACTGCATAGAAGGTTGTTGGGGACATTAAACTCTATAGGGGCTATAGTGATAATATTGTAAAAGAGCCTGTGGTGGACATCATACTGTATATTGGGGTCAGTGATGGACATCTACTGGGTGGATTGCTGTAGGGGATATACTATCTATGTGACATCATACTTCACAGGGGGGCTGTAAAGACATCAAACTGTATAGTAGGCAGTGGGGGGCATAATACTTTATTTGGGATGTGGGGGACACTATGCTTTGGGTTGTGGAGACATCATACTGTAAAAGGGGCTGTGGTGACCATACTGTATTAGGGGGTGGAAATCTTACATTGGGGGCTGTGGTGACCATATTGCATAGTAGGCTGTGCTGGACATAATTCATAGGGGGGGGGCTATGCAGAACATTGTGCTGCACAGTGGTGGATATTATACTGTACATAAGAGGCTGTGGGGCAAATATTATTTATTGGTGACGGGGAAGCTAGGTCGTGGATCATAAGGGTGGACGAGTTTATAACTGAAAATGACAGACAGTGGGGGAGTTAAAGCTCATAAAGGTGCACAGTGTGATTGGTGTAGCTCATAAGCGCAAACTGTGTGAAAGTCAGATACCTTAAGAGTAGTGATGGGCGAACCCGAACAGTAAAGTTTTGGGTCTGTACTGAACACCTACTGTGTGAGTATGGACCCCATACATGGACCTCCCCAGGAAGTATTGGTTACTGTTCGGGTTTGGCACCCCGAGCACAGGGTGTTTCTCATGCTATCATCTCCATAACATAGGGAGAAACACTGGCATCTCTGATCGGCGGTAAGCTGATTACTAGAGGCAATTTGCATATTAAATTTCCCACGGTGAATAAGCCTCTTTACCTTGACAAGCCAGATCTGGTATGTCACTCTCCACAAGGAGAAACCTTACCCCTTAGGCTATGTGCACACGTTCAGGATTTCTTGCAGAAAATTCCTGAGAAAAACCTGAAATTTTCTGCAAGAAATCTGCATGCGTTTTTTGCGCGTTTTTGCTGCGTTTTTGATGCGTTTTTGCTGCGTTTTTTTCCGGACATTTCCCAATGCATTTTATAGTGGGAAATCCACAAAAAAAAGCAAAATTAATGAACATGCTGCATTTTTTACCGCGATGCGTTTTTTTTCACGGAAAAAAATGCATCATGTGCACAAAACATGCAGAATTCATTAAAAATGATGGGATGCATATTGTATGCTGTTTTTTGTGGTTTTATAGCGTTTTTATCGCAAAAAAATGCAAAAAAATAACGACAAATCAGCAACGTGTGCACACAGCCTTAGACGTCTGCCGCGTACAGTAATATCACAGCGTGACAGGTTAGAATATAATAGATAGAGTAAATACAGTATATACGCATAGAATACAAAAATTAAGAGACTACTTCAAAATGTTCAGTTTGTCTGATTTTTCTCTTTATAGGTATATTTTTGAGTAAAATTAATATTGTTCTTTTAGTCTATAAACTTCTGACATGTTTCAGAATTTCCAAGCAATAAATTTAGTTTTTTTTTCTGACTAAGAAAAATGGTCAAAATTAAGAAAAAAAAACAGTGCTTTCAGACCTCAAATAATGCAAAGAAAACAATGTCATAATCATTTACAAGCAACAATATTAATGTTTTAACTCAGGAAGAGTTCAGAAATCAATATTTTGTGAAATAACCATGCTTTTTAATCACAGCTTTCACACGTGATGGCATGCTTTCCACCAGTCTTTCACACTGCTTCTGGCGCAAAAATGTAAGCAGTTCTTCTTTGTTTGATGGCTTGTGACTATCCATCATCCTCTTGATTAAGCTAGGTTCACATTGCATTAGTGCAATCCGTTTAGCGCATACGCTAACGGAATGCACTAATGTAATGTACAAAAAGGGATTGTGTTTAGCGATCCCACTAGCGCAGATGCCCGATCTGCGCTAGCGAGAACGGACCCAAAAACGCTGCAAGCAGCATTCGAGGTCCGTCAGAAAATAACGGGACATCGCTAACGCATGCCAAAAATGGCATACGTTAGCGATGCGTTAGATACATTGCAGTCAATGGGTGCGCTAACGGATCCGTTACATAATTGCGCCATGTAACAGATTCCGTCAACAGACACCCACTAATACAATGTGAACCCAGCCTTATATTCCAGAGGTTTTCAATGGGGTTCAGGTCTGGAGATTGGGTTTTGATGTGGTGGTCTCTTAATTTTTGCCAGAGCTGTATATAAATAAATATATATATATATATACAGTGGGGCAAAAAAGTATTTAGTCAGTCAGCAATAGTGCAAGTTCCACCACTTAAAAAGATGAGAGGCGTCTGTAATTTACATCATAGGTAGACCTCAACTATGGGAGACAAACTGAGAAAAAAAAATCCAGAAAATCACATTGTCTGTTTTTTTAACATTTTATTTGCATATTATGGTGGAAAATAAGTATTTGGTCAGAACCAAAATTTCATCTCAATACTTTGTAATATATCCTTTGTTGGCAATGATAGAGGTCAAACATTTTCTGTAAGTCTTCACAAGGTTGCCACACACTGTTGTTGGTATGTTGGCCCATTCCTCCATGCAGATCTCCTCTAGAGCAGTGATGTTTTTGGCTTTTCGCTTGGCAACACGGACTTTCAACTCCCTCCAAAGGTTTTCTATAGGGTTGAGATCTGGAGACTGGCTAGGCCACTCCAGGACCTTGAAATGCTTCTTACGAAGCCACTCCTTCGTTGCCCTGGCGGTGTGCTTTGGATCATTGTCATGTTGAAAGACCCAGCCACGTTTCATCTTCAATGCCCTTGCTGATGGAAGGAGGTTTGCACTCAAAATCTCACGATACATGGCCCCATTCATTCTTTCATGTACCCGGATCAGTCGTCCTGGCCCCTTTGCAGAGAAACAGCCCCAAAGCATGATGTTTCCACCACCATGCTTTACAGTAGGTATGGTGTTTGATGGATGCAACTCAGTATTCTTTTTCCTCCAAACACGACAAGTTCTGTTTCTACCAAACAGTTCCAGTTTGGTTTCATCAGACCATAGGACATTCTCCCAAAACTCCTCTGGATCATCCAAATGCTCTCTAGCAAACTTCAGACGGGCTCGGACATGTACTGGCTTAAGCAGTGGGACACGCCTGGCACTGCAGGATCTGAGTCCATGGTGGCGTAGTGTGTTACTTATGGTAGGCCTTGTTACATTGGTCCCAGCTCTCTGCAGTTCATTCACTAGGTCCCCCCGCGTGGTTCTGGGATTTTTGCTCACCGTTCTTGTGATCATTCTGACCCCACGGGGTGGGATTTTGCGGGGAGCCCCAGATCGAGGGAGATTATCAGTGGTCTTGTATGTCTTCCATTTTCTATTTATTGCTCCCACTGTTGATTTCTTCACTCCAAGCTGGTTGGCTATTACAGATTCAGTCTTCCCAGCCTGGTGCAGGGCTACAATTTTGTTTCTGGTGTCCTTTGACAGCTCTTTGGTCTTCACCATAGTGGAGTTTGGAGTCAGACTGTTTGAGGGTGTGCACAGGTGTCTTTTTATACTGATAACAAGTTTAAACAGGTGCCATTACTACAGGTAATGAGTGGAGGAAAGAGGAGACTCTTAAAGAAGAAGTTACAGGTCTGTGAGAGCCAGAAATCTTGATTGTTTGTTTCTGACCAAATACTTATTTTCCACCATAATATGCAAAAAAAATGTTAAAAAAACAGACAATGTGATTTTCTGGATTTTTTTTTCTCAGTTTGTCTTCCATAGTTGAGGTCTACCTATGATGTAAATTACAGACGCCTCTCATCTTTTTAAGTGGTGGAACTTGCACTATTGCTGACTGACTAAATACTTTTTTGCCCCACTGTATATATATATTTATATATATACACACATATAGGTCAGTGACACACACATACAGTGGGTACGGAAATTATTTATTATTTCATCATTCCCAAGAAGACTCATGGCTGCACTAGCTCAAAAGGGTGCTTCTACTTGATTCTGAGGAAATGGTCTGTATACTTATGACCATGTGATATTTCAGTTTTTCTTTTTTAATACATTTGCAAATATTACTACATTTCAGTTTTTTTCAGTCAAGATGGGGTGCAGAGTGTACACGGCGAGCAGACATATCTGGAACTAAGTCCTGCTTTTCCACTTCTGAGCATGCCCAAGGTAAGACCTCTCATTGGAGGTCAGGGGTCACATGCTCAGGCACTGCAGCAGCTCCCATTGGTCCTCTAGGAAGGTCCTAAAGTTGCTCAGGTACTGTGGCAGCTCCCATTGGTCCTCTAGGAAGGTCCTGACACGGCCATGCGCTAAGATCAGCTTATGTCATGAACTTTTTGTCACGCCCGCACATACTTACCCATCTTCTTCCATCCAGCGGCGCACTCGCGATCCCGTTCCTCGCCGCTCTGCTGCTTCTTTCTCTGGCTCCCGGCGTCCAGCGTCTTTGCGCATGCGCGGTCGCGTCTCCTCCAGCGCTGAGCCCTCTGGGAGGTCGCGACCCGATAGCTCCGCCCCAACATGGCGGCGCACATCGGCTATTTCTTCCCGGCGTCTTCCTAGGTAAGATGCCTTTGCTTTGTAGGTGCACTGTCTGCCGTCAGTGTCCCTATGCCCTAGGCTCCCCTGTACCAGTGTCTTTTCTCAGCCCAGTCTTTACTTTGTCTCAGTGTCCTGCCTGTCCGTGTTCCTGCTGTATTCTGCCAGTCCGTGTTCCTGCTGTGTCCTGCCAGCCCGTGTTCCTGCTGTATCCTGCCTGTCCATGTTCCTGCTGTATCCTGCCAGTCCGTGTTCCTGCTGTATCCTGCCAGTCCGTGTTCCTGCTGTATCCTGCCAGTCCGTGTTCCTGCTGTGTCCTGCCAGCCCGTGTTCCTGCTGTACCCTGCCAGTCCGTGTTCTTGCTGTGTCCTGCCAGTCCGTGTTCCTGCTGTACCCTGCCAGTCCGTGTTCCTGCTGTGTTCTGCCGTTCCGCTTTCCAGTCATTTTCAGTTAAGTCTTGTTTTCCTATTATTCCCTGCCATCCTTATAGCCTGTGGTTTCCTTCTTTATCTTGGGTCGCCCCTTTGGCTCTAGCTGTTGTGTCTCCATTCCCTCGAGGTCCTGCTCCTAACACTCCCTGTATAGGGGGTGATTCCATCTGGTCCGCTCGACCCCGGGGGCTCTAGAGTCACGACCCAGAGGGTCCACTCTCGGATTTCTGCCCGAGTACTTACACTTTTGCTATTCAGTGGTCTTGTCTGCTTGTGGTCAGGGTCCGGCTGAAATAAGCCACTAGAATACTGGCACCTCTGGTGAGGAGTTTTGTATGGTGAATTCAGGGTGAATTCAGGGCTGGTGTAAAGCCATTAAAATTCCGTCTCCACCAGAGAGGAGGTGTTTGTGTGCTTGCTACTCCCTGACCACTGATTGCTTTTGCTCTGTTAGGCAGCTGTGTTCACCCGTGACTAGTGTTGAGCATTCTGATACTGCAAATATCGGGTATCAGCCGATATTCGTGGTATCGGAGTTCCGATACTGAGTTCTGATACAGTATCGAATACCGGAATCAGAAATTCCCATAATGCTATGAGCCAGTATGATTTAATTTGATTTAATTCAGCCATAGAGAAATCCTAAGAAGTGTGGGCACATCCTGTTATGCATGTTAGGCATGTAACTAATGGCATGGCTGTGATTGATGATGTCATGATGCACTATAAAAGCCGCCGCCATTTTGGGTTCACTCTGCTGTGAATTCAGTTAGGGACAGCATGCTGTTGTTCTGGCTTAGGGACAGTTTGAGATAACGATTTGCTTCATTGTGCTTTACCCAGGCTACTGTAGCAACCGCTGTGTGAGAAGCTTTTTTTTGCCTTGCAGCGCTGTTCATGGCTGTCTTCGAGGTCTCTGTGTGTGTGAGTGCAGCTCACGCTGCAGTGTGTTCTGCAGTTACATCTGGTTGTAGTTCCCTCAGCGTGCGTCACTGCCTCATACTGTTACATTGTCCTTTTTTGCATTTGTGCTGCTGCACATTTTTCCTCATTTCTCCTATTAGTGGGTTTCCATCCGTATCCAGCTAGATAGCGTGCAAACACTATATAGGAGTAGATAGAGGAGATTTTCTGCAGCCTTGCAGCTCTGAGGAAGAGTTTCCCTGAACAGCCCAAAAAGGAGGGAGAGGGAAGGGGAAGACTGGGTTGCCTGCAGCCTCCACTTCAGCACCCATTAGGAGCATGCCTCTTCCAAAACCTTAAACGGGTGCTCCCAAGATAATCAAAGTCTATAAAAGGTTGCCACGCTGACAGGCACTTACGAATCCATGTGTAATCCTGTATAAGGAATGTCCACTTGCGTAGCGGTTTCTTCCCCCACTGTCCAGTAGTGCTTGGCGATGTGAGCATCCTCCCCAAGGTAGCAATCCCCCGTGTAAGCCCGCCTCCGCAACTCAGCGGTAGCCTCGGCCAATGGCGCCGCTGTCGGCATGGCGAGGTAAGCGGTGCCGTGGTTAGATGGTGACGTCACCTGTCCGTGAATGACGGACTTGTGTAGGGGCCAATCCCGATGCGCTTCGAGGGAAACGTCCCTCTTCTTCAAGGTATGGCACCTGCACTGCCGCTGTTCTTATATAACTATCCATGCCTCTGCAGCCTTGTGATCTATCAACAGATGGTGCATTATGCTAGTCAGCTCATACCCGACCTAGCTTAGTATGACCGACCTGGCTGCTACTCTCAACTGCTGAGCTGTGGGCATACCTAATTGAAACTTTGATGAGTATATATATATCCATAAAAAGAGAAAAATAAGAGTGGCACAGTCCCTCGTGCTGCGGTATCTCCAAGACTGTATTCAGGGTATGTTGCTAAATGTCACTCACTCAAACACCGCTAACATAGGACTTTGGGTGCTCCTCTGGAAAAAAGTCTTCTATCTGCATAATCCTTATAAGAAAGGTAATGAAGGCACTCACCAGTCTTCAAAGTCAATTCTTTATTAATTGACTTTGAAGACTGTATACAGACACATATATATGCAGATACATATATACGGATTCCACCCTACACCTATTAATGGGGCCTTGGCAGTGTAGGTTGGAAGAGGCGTATAAAATGATAAATACACGTTCCCCCCCGCCCCCATACCCCACTGCCAAGAACTTCCTTCAAAAGAACGAAGTACATTAAAATTTAGATAAAATATAAAATGTAATATTTAAAATATATATCAGAAAAAGGCAAACAAAAAAAAGGCAAAAAAAAAAATTTTGCCTCATGTCAACATCATAAAATCTTAAGATTGAGTCCTTTGGGGGCTAAAGTATCTAATGTAAAAATCCACTTGGATTCGGTACGGGACATGCTCTTAATATAATCTCCTCCTCTTGGGTTTTTGGTACCGTTTGAATGCCACAGAACGAAAGACCTTCAATTGAGCACTTATGTTTTTCTGCAAAATGTTGCGATAGGGGGTGCCCTACAAATCCCTTCGAGATGTTGTCCAAATGCTCTTTAATCCTATCTCTAAGCCGTCTTTTTGTACGACCTACGTATATTTTATCACAAGGACATTTTATTATATATATATATATCACTCATGGAGTGGCACAAAATATTTTCCTTAAGATGGAACTCCCTGGTTTTGTCCATATTCCAAAATGATTCCTGCTGTACTGTTGGACGTTTCATACGTAAACAGCACGGGCACCTTCCACAGTGTGTGAAACCATGGGGTTGGATTATTTTTCCTTTTTGGAATTTTATTCGTACCAAACCCCATTTTTGTGGTGGGTGCTAGAATATTTCCAATGTTCTTTACTTTTCGGGAGACAAATCTTGGTTTTGTTGGTAAAAGTTCTCCCACCACCTTATCTTTTTGTAAAATGGGCCAGTATTTATTAATTATCCTCGAAAATCTTCCATATTTAGCATGATATTGAGTAATCAATGGGATTCTCCCAATTTCTTGTGCCAGAGAAGTCATTCCTTTATGTTCCTTGGTTCCATGGATCAGGTTGAGCCTTGGGATAATTTTGGCTTCCTGGCTCACCTGCTTAAGGGAGGGAAGATCATACCCTCTCTCTAAAAATTGCTTCTGTAGGATTCTGGATTCAGTATCGAAATCTATATCTCTCGTGCAGATACGTCTAATACATATAAACTGGCTTTTTGGAATATTACGGAGCCAAGCAGAAAGATGACAGCTATCCATCTGAATATAGCTATTGCAATCTACCTCTTTGTGATAGCATTTTGTGTATAAGATGTTTTCTTCCACGGAGATATTCAGGTCCAAGAAATTTACCTCGGTTTCACTGAAGGTACCAGAAAATTCTAAATCATATGTGTTTTTATTAAGACCCCCCACAAATTCTTCCAGCAATTGATGGGACCCTTCCCAAATGAAAGGGACGTCGTCGATATACCGACGCCACATAATTAGACCCTTATGTAATGACCCATCCTGAAAAATGAATGACTATTCCCACTTTCCAACATACAAATTGGCGTAACTTGGGGCAAATTTTGTCCCCATGTCTGTTCCCCAGGTTTGTAAATAAAATTGATTATTATATACAAAATAGTTATGTTGGAGGATGAACTTCATACCTTCCAAGATGAATGCCAATTGTATTGGATTGTACAGCTGGGATTTTGTTAGAAAATGTTCTGCAGATTCACACCCTTTTACTAGATCAATCACTGTGTAGAGGGACTTAATGTCCAAAGTGCCCAATGTATATTTATCGGTCCAATTAATATTCTCTAAGGCCCTGATGGTGTCCTGGGTATCCTTAAGGTATGCTGGAAGTGTTGGAACACACTTCTGTAGCTGTGTATCGACATATCATGAAAGATTTGCCGTAAGTAGAGTTGAGCGACCTTGACCTTTTTAGAGTCGAGCCGGGTTTCGCGAAACCCGACTATCTCAAAAGTCGGGTCGAGTGAAATCGGCCGATTATGACGTAAAGTCGGGATCGACCGAAACACGAAACCCAATGCAAGTCAATGGGGCAGCATAGTCGGCAGTGAGTGGGGGCCAGGAAAACACCTAGAGTGCCCATTTTAATGTCAAAACCATCCATTCTTCTTAATGAAGCTTGTCAAGCGTAATTTACCTTATAATAATTGGAAGGCATTTGAAATTGGGGGTCATTTGGCTAAAGTTGTGGTGGGTAGGGCTGGTTCAAGTAATTAGTGGGCCCAGGAAATCTGGACCACGTCACGGCAGTGGAGCAGGGAGAGGTAAGTATTTCAACTTTGCAAGTGCTGTGAACCTGAGCAAGCAGGGGGGGCCCACTCGTTGGCATTGGCACTGGCACAGGGCCCCTCAAAGTACAGCGGTGTGTTTGCACGGCGGGGGCGCCTCCCACCGGCAGCAACACTTTTGCGTACCATGAGAGGCCCTGTGCCAGTGACGTCGCCAACTAGTATTCCTCCCCCCACCTGATGAAGGAACCTGCACTTTCATCTGCACCTTCCTGTTTGTCCCCGTGTAAGGTGGTATGGTATGCGGGAAGGGGGACCTGACTTTCAGCAGGGTCACAATCTTGCAGTGTAGCGTGCACGGGAAATGTTGCATTATGGGTCAATGTACCAGCAGACTCATCTATCACTGGCTGGGCAATGGGCAGGATGAGGAGGAAACACAGATATAGGCCCAAAGAATAAAGTGGGCTAAATGCAGTTCAAAATTGGTAACACAGGACTAATCAGGGGGCATTGCAGTGGAGGACAACTGGAATGAGAGGCTGACACAGAGAGTAGGCCCAAATCAGTAAGTAGTCGAAATGCAGTTCAAAATTGGCAACAGTAGTAAACAGGCGTCACAGCTTTGTTCAGTGGAGGAGAACAGCAAGGAGTGGCAGACACCGATAGTAGGCCCCAACCCAACTAGTAGGCCAAATGCAGTCTAACATTAACAACTACTTAACGAGCGCCTGAAAACGGAATTTCAGGACAGGAAACCAGGAGAACAGCAAGGAGCGGCAGACACCGATAGTAGGCCCCAAACCAACTAGTACGCCAAATGCAGTTGTTCCGTTTAACCACAATTTAATGAGAGCCTGAAGATAGAAGTTCAGGAAAGGCAACCTGGAGAACACCTTGGAGTGGAACACACCATCTCTCTACACCCCATACCCAATTTGTAGGTCTAATGCAGCGTAGTTTCCAACAACTACTAAACGAGAGCATGATGATCGAAGCATTGGCGAGGAAACCTGGGGAACACCTTGGAGTGGAACACACCATCTCTCTACACCCCATACCCAATTTGTAGGCCTAATGCAGCGTAGTTTCCAACAACTACTAAACGAGAGCTGGAAGATCGAAGCAATGGAGAGGAAACCTGGGGAACACCTTGGAGTGTAACACACCATCTCTCTACACCCTATACCCAATTTGTAGGCCTAATCCAGCGTAGTTTCCAACAACTACTAAACGAGAGCCGGAAGATCGAAGCAATGGAGAGGAAACCTGGGGAACACCTTGGAGTGTAACACACCATCTCTCTACACCCCATACCCAATTTGTAGGCCTAATGCAGCGTAGTTTCCAACAACTACTAAACGAGAGCCGGAAGATCGAAGCATTGGCGAGGAAACCTGGGGAACACCTTGGAGTGGAACACACCATCTCTCTACAGTGGAACACACCATCTCTCTACACCCCATACCCAATTTGTAGGCCTAATGCAGCGTAGTTTCCAACAACTACTAAACGAGAGCCGGAAGATCGAAGCTCAGGAAAGGCAACCTGGAGAACACCTTGGAGTGGAACACACCATCTCTCTACACCCCATACCCAATTTGTAGGCCTAATGCAGCGTAGTTTCCAACAACTACTAAACGAGAGCATGATGATCGAAGCATTGGCGAGGAAACCTGGGGAACACCTTGGAGTGAAACACACCATCTCTCTACAGTGGAACACACCATCTCTCTACACCCCATACCCAATTTGTAGGCCTAATGCAGCGTAGTTTCCAACAACTACTAAACGAGAACCGGAAGATCGAAGCTCAGGAAAGGCAACCTGGAGAACACCTTGGAGTGGAACACACCATCTCTCTACACCCCATACCCAATTTGTAGGCCCAATGCAGCGTAGTTTCCAACAACTACTAAACGAGAGCCGGAAGATCGAAGCAATGGAGAGGAAACCTGGGGAACACCTTAGAGTGTAACACACCATCTCTCTACACCCCATACCCAATTTGTAGGCCTAATGCAGTGTAGTTTCCAACAACTACTAAACGAGAGCCGGAAGATCGAAGCTCAGGAAAGGCAACCTGGGGAACACCTTGGAGTGGAACACACCATCTCTCTACACCTCATACCCAATTTGTAGGCCTAATGCAGCGTAGTTTCCAACAACTACTAAACGAGAGCCGGAAGATCGAAGCAATGGAGAGGAAACCTGGGGAACACCTTGGAGTGTAACACACCATCTCTCTACACCCCATACCCAATTTGTAGGCCTAATGCAGCGTAGTTTCCAACAACTACTAAACGAGAGCCGGAAGATCGAAGCAATGGAGAGGAAACCTGGGGAACACCTTGGAGTGTAACACACCATCTCTCTACACCCAATACCTAATTTGTAGGCCTAATGCAGCGTAGTTTCCAACAACTACTAAACGAGAGCCGGAAGATTGAAGCAATGGAGAGGAAACCTGGGGAACACCTTGGAGTGTAACACACCATCTCTCTACACCCCATACCCAATTTGTAGGCCTAATGCAGCGTAGTTTCCAACAACTACTAAACGAGAGCCGGAAGATCGAAGCAATGGAGAGGAAACCTGGGGAACACCTTGGAGTGTAACACACCATCTCTCTACACCCCATACCCAATTTGTAGGCCTAATGCAGCGTAGTTTCCAACAACTACTAAACGAGAGCATGAAGATCGAAGCAATGGAGAGGAAACCTGGGGAACACCTTGGAGTGGAACACACCATCTCTCTACACCCCATACCCAATTTGTAGGCCTAATGCAGCGTAGTTTCCAACAACTACTTAACGAGAGCATGATGATCGAAGCATTGGCGAGGAAACCTGGGGAACACCTTGGAGTGGAACACACCATCTCTCTACAGTGGAACACACCATCTCTCTTCACCCCATACCCAATTTGTAGGCCTAATGCAGCGTAGTTTCCAACAACTACTAAACGAGAGCCGGAAGATCGAAGCTCAGGAAAGGCAACCTGGGGAACACCTTGGAGTGGAACACACCATCTCTCTACACCCCATACCCAATTTGTAGGCCCAATGCAGCGTAGTTTCCAACAACTACTAAACGAGAGCCGGAACATCGAAGCTCAGGAAAGGCAACCTGGGGAACACCTTGGAGTGTAACAAACCCTCTCTCTACACCACGGAAGGGCTGATTCTTAGGAAGGAAGGCTGTCGGAAAGAAGCAGGGCGCGTCCGAGGGTGATTATATTCTTATTAGGTATATACTCACCCTCGGACGCGCCCTGCTTCTTTATTTGTAATGAATGTTTATTTGCAATATGGTTTTGACTTACTCTATTTTTTTGGTAAATAATGATTTTATTATTTTCATTGTTTTGCATCTTCTTGGCAATAATATAAAGAAGACGCGACAGGACAACACTCGGTGGATGCCATATCTGTGTTTAAAATTGAAAAAACCTTTCAGTTAACTACTTGCAGGAGAAAGTTATTGTAGCTGGTGGCCATTTTTAGTACTGTACCAGATTTTTGTTGTATGTGTTTGTTTTTAATGTTAAAATGTCTGCATTTGATATCTCTCCAGTATTTTCTTTTTTATAAGCAAAATACTTATTTTTATATTTTCTGATGTTGGTTCCAGGGGTACACGGGCAGCAGTGGTGTGGTCAGTGGAGGCCTAGTGGAAGGAGTGACTGCAGACAGGCATCGAAGGCCTAAAATAATAACACATGGCTGTAGGCAATTTTAAATTGGTTCCAGGGGTACACGGGCAGCAGTGGTGTGGTCAGTGGAGGCCTAGTGGAAGGAGTGACCGCAGACAGGCATCGAAGGCCTAAAATAATAACACATGGCTGTAGGCAATTTTAAATTGGTTCCAGGGGTACACGGGCAGCAGTGGTGTGGTCAGTGGAGGCCTAGTGGAAGGAGTCACCGCAGACAGGCATCGAAGGCCTAAAATAATAACACATGGCTGTAGGCAATTTTAAATTGGTTCCAGGGGTACACGGGCAGCAGTGGTGTGGTCAGTGGAGGCCTAGTGGAAGGAGTCACCGCAGACAGGCATCGAAGGCCTAAAATAATAACACATGGCTGTAGGCAATTTTAAATTGGTTACAGGGGTACACGGGCAGCAGTGGTGTGGTCAGTGGAGGCCTAGTGGAAGGAGTGACCGCAGACAGGCATCGAAGGCCTAAAATAATAACACATGGCTGTAGGCAATTTTAAATTGGTTCCAGGGGTACACGGGCAGCAGTGGTGTGGTCAGTGGAGGCCTAGTGGAAGGAGTGACCGCAGACAGGCATCGAAGGCCTAAAATAATAACACATGGCTGTAGGCAATTTTAAATTGGTTCCAGGGGTACACGGGCAGCAGTGGTGTGGTCAGTGGAGGCCTAGTGGAAGGAGTCACCGCAGACAGGCATCGAAGGCCTAAAATAATAACACATGGCTGTAGGCAATTTTAAATTGGTTACAGGGGTACACGGGCAGCAGTGGTGTGGTCAGTGGAGGCCTAGTGGAAGGAGTCACCGCAGACAGGCATCGAAGGCCTAAAATAATAACACATGGCTGTAGGCAATTTTAAATTGGTTACAGGGGTACACGGGCAGCAGTGGTGTGGTCAGTGGAGGCCTAGTGGAAGGAGTGACCACAGACAGGCATCGAAGGCCTAACATAACAAAAATGTCAATACAATGGTATTGTCAGTGGCAGGCATTGAAGGATGTCAGCGCATAGACTAAACATTGGTGGAGCTGTGAGATAATTTTGCAAGTGGTAGAGCACTGTTTGAGCTGGGGTGGGGGGAAACTGTCTTGTGGCCGGCGGTACAGGCCCAGGGCCCCTCATATTACAACGGTGTGTCTGACGTTGGGTGCGCACCACCACCGCCAGAGACACTTTATTGTACTAGGAAGGACCCAGTGGCAGTGCCGTCGACCAAAAGCGGGCTCACCCACCTCTTCAGACAAACTGCACTCTCACGGGTGCTGTCGCCAAGTGTCGATACCACGGCCCCGTGTGGGGAGTTTGGCCATTTAGTGAGGTGTAAACATGTCGTATGCTGGACAATCAGGTGCAGAAAATTACGAGATTGGAAAAGGCATTCAGAATAGTCCACAGGCAAGACCTTTTCATAGGAAAGCTAGGTGTCAGCCGGGCAAGGTGGGGCAAAAGATTTCGAAATCCAGTTGTGGTTCATTTTAATGAAGGTTAGATCATCTACATTTTGGGTAGCCAGACGAGTCCTTTTTTCTGTTAGTATTGAACCTGCAGCACTGAATACTCTTTCTGATAGGACACTAGCTGCCGGGCAAGCAAGCTCCTGCAATGCATATTCTGCCAATTCTGGCCAGGTGTCTAATTTTGATGCCCAGTAATCAAATGGGAATGACGGTTGAGGGAGAACATCGATAAGGGATGAAAAATAGTTTGTAACCATACTGGACAAATGTTGTCTCCTGTCACTTTGAATTGATGCTGCAGTACCTGTCCTGTCTGCGGTCATAGCAAAATCACTCCACAACCTGGTCAGAAAACCCCTCTGGCCAACGCCACTTCTGATTTCTGCCCCTCTAACTCCTCTGGTCTGCTGGCCCCTGCAGCTCGTGTGAGAACGATCACGGGCGCTGTGTGCAGGGAATGCCAGAAGCAAACGATCAACAAGAGTTGATTGTTTGGTTGCTAATATTAGTTCCAAGTTCTCATGTGGCATTATATTTTGCAATTTGCCTTTATAGCGAGGATCAAGGAGGCAGGTCAACCAGTAATCGTCATCATTCATCATTTTAGTTATGCGTTTGTCCCTTTTGAGGATACGTAAGGCATAATCCGCCATGTGGGCCAAAGTTCCAGTTCTCAAATCTGCGGTTGTGCTTGGTTGAGGGGCAGTTTCAGGCAAATCCACGTCACTTGTGTCCCTCAAAAAACCAGAACCCGGCCTTGCCGCGCCACCAATTTCCAGTGGCCCCGGAAAAGCTTCCTCATTAAAAATATAATCATCCCCATCATCCTCCTCGTCCTCCTCCTCCTCTTCGCCCGCTACCTCGTCCTGTACACTGCCCTGGCCAGACAATGGCTGACTGTCATCAAGGCTTTCCTCTTCCTCAGCTGCAGACGCCTGATCCTTTATGTGCGTCAAACTTTGCATCAGCAGACGCATTAGGGGGATGCTCATGCTTTTTATGGCGTTGTCTGCACTAACCAGCCGTGTGCATTCCTCAAAACACTGAAGGACTTGACACATGTCTTGAATCTTCGACCACTGCACACCTGACAACTCCATGTCTGCCATCCTACTGCCTGCCCGTGTATGTGTATCCTCCCACAAAAACATAACAGCCCGCCTCTGTTCACACAGTCTCTGAAGCATGTGCAGTGTTGAGTTCCACCTTGTTGCAACGTCTATGATTAGGCGATGCTGGGGAAGGTTCAAAGAACGCTGATAGGTCTGCATACGGCTGGAGTGTACGGGCGAACGGCGGATATGTGAACAAAGTCCACGCACTTTGAGGAGCAGGTCGGATAACCCCGGATAACTTTTCAGGAAGCACTGCACCACCAGGTTTAAGGTGTGAGCCAGGCAAGGAATGTGTTTCAGTTGGGAAAGGGAGATGGCAGCCATGAAATTCCTTCCGTTATCACTCACTACCTTGCCTGCCTCAAGATCTACAGTGCCCAGCCACGACTGCGTTTCTTTCTGCAAGAACTCGGACAGAACTTCCGCGGTGTGTCTGTTGTCGCCCAAACACTTCATAGCCAATACAGCCTGCTGACGTTTGCCAGTAGCTGCCCCATAATGGGAGACCTGGTGTGCAACAGTGGCAGCTGCGGATGGAGTGGTTGTGCGACTGCGGTCTGTGGACGAGCTCTCGCTTCTGCAGGAGGACGAAGAGGAGGAGGAGGGGGTTCGAACGGCTACAGCCAATTGTTTCCTAGACCGTGGGCTAGGCAGAACTGTCCCAAACTTGCTGTCCCCTGTGGACCCTGCATCCACCACATTTACCCAGTGTGCCGTGATGGACACGTAACGTCCCTGGCCATGCCTACTGGTCCATGCATCTGTTGTCAGGTGCACCTTTGTGCTCACAGATTGCCTGAGTGCATGGACGATGCGCTCTTTAACATGCTGGTGGAGGGCTGGGATGGCTTTTCTGGAAAAAAAGTGTCGACTGGGTAGCTCGTAGCGTGGTACAGCGTAGTCCATCAGGGCTTTGAAAGCTTCGCTTTCAACTAACCGGTAGGGCATCATCTCTAACGAGATTAGTCTAGCTATGTGTGCGTTCAAACCCTGTGTACGCGGATGCGAGGCTAAGTACTTCCTTTTTCTAACCATAGTCTCATGTAGGGTGAGCTGGACTGGAGAGCTGGAGATCGTGGAACTAGCGGGGGTGCTGGTGGACATGGCAGACTGAGAGACGGTGGGAGATGGTATTGTTGCCACCGGTGCCCTAGATGCAGTGTTTCCTACTACGAAACTGGTGATTCCCTGACCCTGACTGCTTTGGCCTGGCAAAGAAACCTGCACAGATACTGCAGGTGGTGCGGAAAATGGTGGCCCTACACTGCCGGAAGGGATGTTGCGTTGCTGACTAGCTTCATTGGCCGAGGGTGCTACTACGAAACTGGTGATTCCCTGACCCTGACTGCTTTGGCCTGGCAAAGAAACCTGCACAGATACTGCAGGTGGTGCGGAAAATGGTGGCCCTACACTGCCGGAAGGGATGTTGCGTTGCTGACTAGCTTCATTGGCCGAGGGTGCTACAACTTTAAGGGACGTTTGGTAGTTAGTCCAGGCTTGCAAATGCATGGTGGTTAAATGTCTATGCATGCAACTTGTATTGAGACTTTTCAGATTCTGTCCTCTGCTTAAGGTAGTTGAACATTTTTGACAGATGACTTTGCGCTGATCAATGGATGTTGTTTAAAAAAATGCCAGACTGCACTCTTTCTAGCATCGGATACCTTTTCAGGCATTGCAGACTGAGCTTTAACCGGATGGCCACGCTGTCCTCCGACAGGTTTTGGCTTTGCCACGCGTTTTGGGCAAGATACGGGCCCGGCAGATGGAACCTGTTGCGATGTTGATGCCTGCTGCGGCCCCTCCTCCTCCGCTTCAGAACTGCTGCCGCCTGCACCCTGTTCCCCCAATGGCTGCCAATCGGGGTCAAGAACTGGGTCATCTATTACCTCTTCTTGTAGCTCGTGTGCAAGTTTGTCTGTGTCACCGTGTCGGTCGGTGGTATAGCGTTCGTGATGGGGCAACATAGTCTCATCAGGGTCTGATTCTTGATCAGCACCCTGCGAGGGCAATGTTGTGGTCTGAGTCAAAGGACCAGCAGAGTAGTCTGGCTGTGGCTGTGCATCAGTGCACTCCATGTCAGATTCAACTTGTAATGGGCATGGACTGTTAACTGCTTCACTTTCTAAGCCAGGGACGGTATGTGTAAAGAGCTCCATGGAGTAACCCGTTGTGTCGCCTGCTGCATTCTTCTCTGTTGTTGTTTTTGCTGAAGAGGACAAGGAAGCGACTTGTCCCTGACCGTGAACATCCACTAACGACGCGCTGCTTTGACATTTACCAGTTTCACGAGAGGAGGCAAAAGAGCTAGAGGCTGAGTCAGCAAGATAAGCCAAAACTTGCTCTTGCTGCTCCGGCTTTAAAAGCGGTTTTCCTACTCCCAGAAAAGGGAGCGTTCGAGGCCTTGTGTAGCCAGACGACGAACCTGGCTCCACAGCTCCAGACTTAGGTGCAATATTTTTTTTTCCACGACCAGCTGATGCTCCACCACTACCACTACCCTCATTACCAGCTGACAATGAACGCCCCCGGCCACGACCTCTTCCACCATACTTCCTCATTGTTTTAAAAACGTAAACAAACTAACGGTATTTGTTGCTGTCACACAAATTACACGGTGAGCTATAACTTCAGTATGATTTAGCTACCCCTTTACAGGTGAGTGAGACCACAACGAAAATCAGGCACAATGTTACACACTCTGTTGTTGGTGGCAACAAATGAGAGAGATGCCACACACGCAGGACTGTCACTGAAGCACAAATGTAAATATTAATCTCCCACTGATTTGATTTTTTTTTTTTTTTAAGGGAGACTTTAGGAAAAAAAAAATAGAATAAAATGATTTTTTCAGGAAGAATTTAGAAACCAAATAAAATAAAATGATTTTTTCAGGGAGAATTTAGAAAACAAATAAAACAAAAAAAGGCTTTCTATGGCCCACTGAGTGAGAGATGACGCACACAGGAGTCAGGAGTGGCACACAAGCCCAGAGGCCAATATTTATCTCCCACTGATTGATGTAGTGATTTTTTCAGGTAGATTTTGGAACCCAAATCAAGCTAAAAAAAATAATAGGCTTTCTATGGCCCACAATTGGAGAGAGAGAGAGAGATGGCACACCCAGGAGTCAAGACTGGCACACAAGCAGAAAGGGCAATATTAATCTCTCACTGATTTTTTTTTTTTTTTTTTTCAGGGAGACTTTAGGAAAAAAAAAATAGAATAAAATGATTTTTTCAGGAAGAATTTAGAAACCAAATAAAATAAAATGATTTTTTCAGGGAGAATTTAGAAAACAAATAAAACAAAAAAAGGCTTTCTATGGCCCACTGAGTGAGAGATGACGCACACAGGAGTCAGGAGTGGCACACAAGCCCAGAGGCCAATATTTATCTCCCACTGATTGATGTAGTGATTTTTTCAGGTAGATTTTGGAACCCAAATCAAGCTAAAAAAAATGATAGGCTTTCTATGGCCCACAATTGGAGAGAGAGAGAGATGGCACACCCAGGAGTCAAGACTGGCACACAAGCAGAAAGGGCAATATTAATCTCCCACTGATTTGTTTTTTTTTTTTTTTTTTCAGGGAGACTTTAGGAAAAAAAAAATAGAATAAAATGATTTTTTCAGGAAGAATTTAGAAACCAAATAAAATAAAATGATTTTTTCAGGGAGAATTTAGAAAACAAATAAAACAAAAAAAGGCTTTCTATGGCCCACTGAGTGAGAGATGACGCACACAGGAGTCAGGAGTGGCACACAAGCCCAGAGGCCAATATTTATCTCCCACTGATTGATGTAGTGATTTTTTCAGGTAGATTTTGGAACCCAAATCAAGCTAAAAAAAATAATAGGCTTTCTATGGCCCACAATTGGAGAGAGAGAGAGAGATGGCACACCCAGGAGTCAAGACTGGCACACAAGCAGAAAGGGCAATATTAATCTCCCACTGATTTGTTTTTGTTTTTTGTTTTTCAGGGAGACTTTAGGAAAAAAAAATAGAATAAAATGATTTTTTCAGGAAGAATTTAGAAACCAAATAAAATAAAATGATTTTTTCAGGGAGAATTTAGAAAACAAATAAAACAAAAAAAGGCTTTCTATGGCCCACTGAGTGAGAGATGACGCACACAGGAGTCAGGAGTGGCACACAAGCCCAGAGGCCAATATTTATCTCCCACTGATTGATGTAGTGATTTTTTCAGGTAGATTTTGGAACCCAAATCAAGCTAAAAAAAATAATAGGCTTTCTATGGCCCACAATTGGAGAGAGAGAGAGAGAGATGGCACACCCAGGAGTCAAGACTGGCACACAAGCAGAAATGGGCAATATTAATCTCCCACTGATTTGTTTTTTTTTTTTTTTTTTTTCAGGGAGACTTTAGGAAAAAAAAAATAGAATAAAATGATTTTTTCAGGAAGAATTTAGAAACCAAAGAAAATAAAATGATTTTTTCAGGGAGAATTTAGAAAACAAATAAAACAAAAAAAGGCTTTCTATGGCCCACTGAGTGAGAGATGACGCACACAGGAGTCAGGAGTGGCACACAAGCCCAGAGGCCAATATTTATCTCCCACTGATTGATGTAGTGATTTTTTCAGGTAGATTTTGGAACCCAAATCAAGCTAAAAAAAATAATAGGCTTTCTATGGCCCACAATTGGAGAGAGAGAGAGAGATGGCACACCCAGGAGTCAAGACTGGCACACAAGCAGAAAGGGCAATATTAATCTCCCACTGATTTGTTTTTTTTTTTTTTTTTCAGGGAGATTTTAGGAAAAAAAAAATAGAATAAAATGATTTTTTCAGGAAGAATTTAGAAACCAAATAAAATAAAATGATTTTTTCAGGGAGAATTTAGAAAACAAATAAAACAAAAAAAGGCTTTCTATGGCCCACTGAGTGAGAGATGACGCACACAGGAGTCAGGAGTGGCACACAAGCCCAGAGGCCAATATTTATCTCCCACTGATTGATGTAGTGATTTTTTCAGGTAGATTTTGGAACCCAAATCAAGCTAAAAAAATAATAGGCTTTCTATGGCCCACAATTGGAGAGAGAGAGAGAGATGGCACACCCAGGAGTCAAGACTGGCACACAAGCAGAAAGGGCAATATTAATCTCCCACTGATTTTTTTTTTTTTTTTTCATGGAGACTTTAGGAAAAAAAAAAAATAGAATAAAATGATTTTTTCAGGAAGAATTTAGAAACCAAAGAAAATAAAATGATTTTTTCAGGGAGAATTTAGAAAACAAATAAAACAAAAAAAGGCTTTCTATGGCCCACTGAGTGAGAGATGACGCACACAGGAGTCAGGAGTGGCACACAAGCCCAGAGGCCAATATTTATCTCCCACTTTTTTTTTTTGTTCCAGGGAAAATTTATAAACCCAATAAAAAAAATAATAAATAGGCTTTCTATGGCCCACTATCTGAGAGACAGAGAGAGATGGCACGCTTAGGACTGGCACACAAGCCCAAAGGCCAATATTAATCTCCCTTTTTTTTTTAAGGGAGAATTTATAAAACCAAAAAAAAAAAAAAAAAATAGGCTTTCTATGGCCCACTATTTGTGAGAGAGATGGCACGCTCAGGACTGGCACACAAGCCCAGAGGCCAATATTAATCTCCCACTTTTTTTTTTTTTTCCAGGGAAAATTTATAAACCCAATAAAAAATAAAAAAAATATATAGGCTTTCTATGGCCCACTAACTGAGAGAGAGAGATGGCACGCTTCGGACTGGCACGCAAGCCCAAAGGCCAATATTAATCTCCCACTGATTGATTTATTGATTTTTTCAGGTAGAATTTAGAACCCAAATAAAGCAAAAAAAAAAAAAAAAGGGCTTTCTATGGCCCACTGAGTGAGTGATGATGCACACAGGAGTCAGGAGTGGCACACAAGCCCTGAGGCCAATATTTTTCTCCCACTGATTGATGTAGTGATTTTTTCAGGTAGATTTTAGAACCAAAATCAAGCAAAAAAATAAATAGGCTTTCTATGGCCCACTGAGTGAGTGATGATGCACACAGGAGTCAAGAGTGGCACACAAGCCCTGAGGCCAATATTTTTCTCCCACTGATTGATGTAGTGATTTTTTCAGGTAGATTTTATAACCCAAATCAAGCAAAAATATAAATAGGCTTTCTATGGCCCACTGAGTGCGAGATGACACAGACAGGGATGGCACTCTAGCAGAAATGTCAATCTTAATCTCCCACAAAAAAAAAAAAAAAACATGGAGTGTCCTTCAATTACTATCTCCCTGCAGTAATCTCAGCCAGGTATGGCAGGCAGCAATAAGGAGTGGACTGATGCACAAATTAAATAAAAAGTGTGTACAAACCAAAAAGATAGCTGGGCAGAATGGAAGGAACAAGAGGATTTGTGCTTTGAAAAAAGCAGTTGGTTTGCACAGCGGCGTACACACAGCAATGCAGCTATCAGGGAGCCTTCTAGGGCAGCCCAATGAGCTACAGCGCTGAGGGGGAAAAAAAAAAATGTAGCTTCCACTGTCCCTGCACACCGAAGGTGGTGTTGGGCAGTGGAAATCGCTACAGCACAAGCGGTTTGGTGGTTAATGGACCCTGCCTAACGCTATCCCTGCTTCTGACGAAGCGGCAGCAACCTCTCCCTAAGCTCAGATCAGCAGCAGTAACATGGCGGTCGGCGGGAACGCCCCTTTATAGCCCCTGTGACGCCGCAGACAGCAAGCCAATCACTGCAATGCCCTTCTCTAAGATGGTGGGGACCAGGACCTATGTCATCACGCTGCCCACACTCTGCGTTTACCTTCATTGGCTGAGAAATGGCGCTTTTCACGTCATTGAAATGCGACTTTGGCGCGAAAGTCGCGTACCGCATGGCCGACCCCGCACAGGGGTCGGATCGGGTTTCATGAAACCCGACTTTGCCAAAAGTCGGCGACTTTTGAAAATGAACGACCCGTTTCGCTCAACCCTAGCCGTAAGGCAATTTATACCCGATATAATGGGTCTCCCCGGTGGGCACTTGGAATCTTTATGTATTTTCGGGATGTGATAGAATATAGCCAAACTGGGTGTTTTATTGTAAATAAATTGGTACTCTTTTTTATTCAAAATGCCTGCTACTTTCCCTTTTGTGGCTAACAAATTAAGTTTTTTTACAAAACGGGGGGTGGGGTCACCCAGTAATTTCCTGTATGTAATCTCATCACTCAACAGTCTCAGAGATTCCTCATGGTATCTGCTGCGGTCCATGATCACAATGCTTCCCCCTTTATCCACATTGTGGACCACAATATCGTTATTCTCCTGGAGTTCCATAAGAGCATTTCTTTCCCTCCAGGTAAGATTTTGCTGCCTATATTTTGGATTCCCTTTTTTCATTTTCCTTTTGTCTGAGGTCACTAAGGTTTCAAATGTGTGGAAAGCCTGAGAATATTCGCTAATAGGATTAAAAGTGGATGGATTAGCTAATGTTGTGTGTACATAGCCATTTGAATTTTGTTGAGTCGGATTGGATCCTGCCAACTCCTTTTAAAAAAAATACTTCTTAAGGGTTAAGTTGCATAGAATTTTTTTTGTACAAACATACAGGTTGAAGGGGCTTGCCCCTGTCGTTGGGGCAAATTTCAACCCCTTCTGGAGAAGGGATTTCTCACTTTTCGTCAAAACGTGCAAGCTTAAAGGGACTCTGTCACCTGAATTTGGAGGGAACAATCTTCAGCCATAGAGGCGGGGTTTTTGGGTGTTTGATTCACTCTTTCCTTACCCGCCGACTGCATGCTGGCTGCAATATTGGATTGAAGTTCATTCTCTGTCCTCCATAGTACACGCCTGCGCAAGGCAAGATTGCCTTGTGCAGGCATGTACTGCGGAGGACAGAGAATGAACTTCAATCCAATATTGCAGCCAGCATGCAGCCACCAAGTAAGGAAAGGGTGAATCAAACACCCCAAAACCCCGCCCCTATGGCTGAAGATTGTTCCCTCCAAATTCAGGTGACAGAGTCCCTTTAAGTTATAAATATTTTGTGTTTGTTTACCCTCTCAAATGTTTCTTTTTGGTGAATTTCCTCCCCCTCTCTTCCCACATTTGGCTTTGTACCTCGGACCCGAAAAAAATTTTGATGCCCTTTTTGATTGGACCTCGTAGTCTCTCCTCTTTTAGGGGGAACCCCTTTGGACTGGGTCTTTTTTGTACCCAAATTCTTAGAAGCCCTCATGCTGGATGTACTGTTTTCATCATCTTCCTATTTTTTGTATATCATTCTTAAAAAGGGACCTACTGTTTCCTTGTATCTGCCTTTTGAAGAAAGATGCAGGAGAATTCCTTGCATAGGAAGTTCCTGGGTCTTCAATGGTCAATGCCAGTTCTGCATACCTATTCTTTAATGGAATGTCAACATTTGTGCAGTGCTTCCATTGATCCCTGGGGTGACCAGCTGTGTTTCGTCTAATGGATTCTCATTCCCACAGCTTCCTAATGCTGAGCCAGGAGTTTCCTCCTGTGTGAATTGTCTTCTGTAGGGTATGGGGGTGGATTGAGTGGAATTTGAGTTTGTATACGTTGATAATGCTGCAGACACATTGAGAGGGGTGGTGGGTGAGTCTCCCATGTATTCATCTATTACCACAAATTGTGTTTCCCTACATGCCTGATCAGGGATCTCAGTTTGTATGAATTCTATGCCCCTGAATAGTGACTTCATCCCTTAAATTTTTTTTTCAATTTTTTAGATCTTATCTCCCTCTCCTTTTCTTGTCATCTGTTTGTGATATTAGTTGCCAAATCTTGTATTTCCCCTACAAGTTCCTAACTTTTAAGCAATTCTAATTGTTCCGTTATCTCATTGCCCACATGTTGTAAATTAATTTTACATTTATCAATAATGAATTGAACTGCCCTCTTAGAAAAAAAAAAAAACATGTCTTCCCATTCGTGCTGTATGGATGGGTCACCGAAGTCCCCTGCCAAGGGCCTGTGAAACCTTAGGCCTTTGGGGACTTTGTTAGCCTCAAGATATCTCTCTAGGGAGGCGATCTCCCAAGGGTCTCTCATTTCATTATATAGCAATTTCTCTAGAGACCTTAGGAGACACCTCCCTTTGTCGAGATCCGTGTTTGGAGCCTGAGTATGTATGGTGTGCTCCTTAATCAATTTTAATCGGTAATCTCTGTCTTACCATAAACAGGAAGTAGCCATGTGTAAAGCTGCCTGTAAGGATACCTGCACACCAAAAACAAGCCTGCAAAATAGTATATTTATAGATCACAATGGCACTAAGCACATGTGCCTGAAGGAACAGCAGCAGGCAAAACCAGCCAGTAAGGTCTGTGTAACTGCCCAAAGATAATTAAAGTCTATAAAAGGTTGCCGCGCTGACAGGCACTTACGATTGCTGACTAGCATAATGCACCATCTGTTGATAGATCACAAGGCTGCAGAGGCGTGGATAGTTATATAAGAACAGCGGCAGTGCAGGTGCCATACCTTGAGGAAGAGGGACGTTTCCCTCGAAACGCATCGGGACTGGCCCCTACACACGTCCATCATACATGGACAGGTGATGTCACCATCTAACCACACCCCCGGCTCACCTTGCTAAGCCGACAGTGGCGCCATCGGCCGAGGCTACCGCTGAGTTGCGGCAGCGGGTTTACACGGGGGATTGCTACCTTGGGGAGGACGCTCCCATCGCCAAGCACTACTGGACAGTGGGGGAAGAAACCACTACGCAAGTGGACATTCCTCATACAGGATTACACATGGATTCGTAAGTGCCTGTCAGCGTGGCGACCTTTTATAGACTTTGATTATCTTTGGGCAGTTACACACACCTTACTGGCTGGTTTTGCCTGCTGCTATTCCTTAAGGCACACGTGTTTAGCGCCATTGTGATCTATAGATATACTATTTTGGGTGCTCCCAAGACTTGCAGTGCCTGGTCCTTTTTTGACACAGTTGCAGATGACATTTGCTTTGTCAAATGCAAGCTGTGTAATCAGAAAGTGAAAAGAGGGAAAAGTGTCAGAAACCTCAATACCACAAATATGTGGAAACATGTGCGGACCAAGCACGTGGTGGAGTTACAAAAACACACTGAAGAAATAGGCCAACCTACAGCGCCACCTACCTCCTCTTCAGCTCGTGTTGTAGCCTCTTCCTCCAGCTCACACACAGCTGGTTCAACTTCCTCACAGGATCGCCATGAAAGAACCTCTGACACTGTTTAACAGAGACCCAGTGTAATTCCACCCACAGCACCATGTTCCCTGTCATCCTCACACTCCCAGGCCACTCTGCAGCCATCGGTAGCACAGGCATAGGAGAAAAGGCGGCCATACTCGGCAAACCACCTCCGAGCACAGGCTTTGAATGCTGGCATTGCAAAACTACTGTCCCTTGAAATGCTCTCATTCAGGCTGGTGGAGACTGACGCCTTCCGTAACTTCATGGCATTGGCAGTCCCACAATATATTGTGCCCAGCCGCATTTATTTCAGCAGGCAAGCCGTCCCAGCCCTGCAAAAGCATGTGGAGGGAAACATTAAACATGCGCTACTAAATGCCATCACTAGCAAGGTTCACCTGACCACAGATGAGTGGACCAGTCACATAGAAAAATGCAGAGATGTTTACCTGCTGAAGCCTCCAACCGAATGCGGCGGACACGATTAATGATGGCAAATACACAGGTGCAAAAAATACCAATGAAACAACCAGTGTCAATCCAGTGTTGGCTGTTTGGCATTAGTGCACAAAAAAATAAGCGATACTAGTCTGTATGTGGCGTTATTCACACAAGCAATGCAAAGCATCTGGTTTATGGCCTACTACTGACGCAGATATATGCGGGCCGCCCAGTGCCACCTAATGCATGCTATGGGAACAGAGGCCAACAGTTTACAGAGCCATCCTGGTCCTCCCGCACCCTGCAAGATAAAGTGCAAAAAACCCCACATATCAATGTATGTAAGGTATTAGTTTATATTGGGGCCTCAATACGTAAGCTGGAAACTCACGTCAAGGGTCCTTACATTTTGCCAGTCCTAACGCTAAACCTAGAATAAAAACCGATGAGTGGACCATTAACCATGGACTAGGACGATACATTTTCCTCACTGCCCATTGGGTCAATGTTGCGGAGTCAGGTACAGACATGGCGAGTGGCGCTGTACGTGTTCTGCCAACTCAAAGGACGGCAGGAATACAGTCTGAACACATTGACTCCTCCTCATACTGCAGTTCCTCTGAATCAGCGCTGCCGGAGCCGTCAAAGTCTACCTCCATATGGACCCGTGAACACTTACCTGTTATGACCGATATGAGCACAGCAGTGGCCAAACGTCAACAGGCCATACTGAAATTAATTTCTTTGGGGAATCAAAGCCACACAGTACAGGAGCTCTGGAATGCCATCAAGCAGGATAGCGACGTTTGGTTTGTGCCAGCGAATCTCCAGCCAGGCATGGTAGTGTGTGACAATGGCCGAAATCTGGTGGCAGCTCTGGCCCTAGGCAACTTCACTCACATCCCATGTCTGGCACATGTGCTCAACTTGGTCAGGCAGAGTTTTTTGAGGGACTATCCAGATCTTGGCAAGATGGCGCATTGCAGCTCTGCAGCGCCAATTCTGCCTTCCGGAACATCGCATTATATGTGACCAACCCACCAGGTTAAATTCAACGTTACATATGTTGGAGAGGTTGTGTGAGCAGCAGGGAGCAGTAATGAAGTACCAGCTGCATCAGGCGCAAAAAAGTCACACTGCGCGCCATTCAGACTTCACCACCACTGAGTGGGCCACTATGAAGGACATCTGCCAGGTTTTGCATGCCTTCGATGATTCCACACGGATGGTGAGTGCAGATGATGCACTAGTCAGCATGACTATCCCCCTTATCTGCCTTCTTGAAAAAACACTGCAAGCGCTAAGGAAGGAGGTTGTGGAAGAGGTGGAAGATGAGGAGTCACAAATGCCATCTGCTTCTGGACAGTCTGCGCAACGTGGTTACTCACAAAGGCCTAGGCAGGGGACACTTTGTGAGGAGGATGAGGAGGATTCAATGGAGGAGGAAGACATCTGTCCAGAGGAGGGAGTTACACAATGCTCTAGTAGTCAGTATGTAGAGTGAGGGTGGGGTGATGCAGAGCAAGCAGAGATGACGCCACAAGCAGTGGACAGCGTTTCTTGGCCAGTTGGCAGTCTGCAGCACATGGTTGATTTCATGCTGCAGTGCCTGAGAAATGACCGCCGCATCACCCACATTCTCAACACCGTTGATTGTTGGGTGTACACCCTCCTAGATCCTCGCTACCGGGACAACTTACAAAGCCTCATAACACCGTTGAACCAGGAGCGTAAAATGCGTGAGTACCAAAACACACTGGTGCATTCCATCATGCTCTCCATTCCAACCGAGAGCAGTGCTGCTAGTGCTTTACAAAAGAGCTCAGTGCGTTGAGGCAGTTGGGGAAGCTCTGCACAAAGAAGGAGCAGAAGCAGTGCCTCAGCACAAGGGAAGACCAGTATGGCCCAAATGTGGCAAAGTTTTGTGTGCCCGCCACAAATGTCTACACGATCACAGACTGCTGCAGTCAGTAGGCGGCAACGTTTCCATCAGATGGTGACAGACTACATGTCTTGCCCTCTCAGTGTACTCCCAGACGGCTCTTCCCCCTTCAAGATTTGGGTCTCTAAGCTGGATACATAGCCAGAGCTTAGCCAGTATGCATTGGAGGTGCTAGCTTGCCCTGCTGCTAGTGTATTATCGGAACGTGTCTTTAGTGCCGCAGGTGGTGTACTAACAGACTGTCGCATGCGACTATCCTCCGATAATGTTGACCGGCTTACTTTTCTGAAAATGAACAAAGCGTGGATCTTGCAGGAATTTGCCACTCCTCTTCCAGATTAAATAATTGGTTGGCAACAGTATCCAGGTCTCCTGTTGTGTTCATGTTTCTCCTGCTCCATCCATGCTCACACTACAACAGATATTAAACTGCCTCCAATTAGGCCTCAGCCTACACTCTGTTTCTAGCATTGACCCTGGGCTCCAACACTGCCAGTTGCTGCTCAGAAGTGCCATCTGCACAGTCAGCACTTGCTCCTCTGTTATTGGGGTTTAGTAATATCAGCTTCTCCCCTGCTGTGTATCCGGCAATTTCTCCTGCTCCGTCCACTCTCACACTGCAACAGATATTAAACTGCCTCCAATTAGGCCACAGCCTGCACTCTGTTTCTAGCACTGATCCTGGGCCCCAACACTGCCAGTTGCTGCTCAGAAGTGCTGTCTGCACAGTCAACACTTGCTCCTGTGTTATTGGGGTTCAGTAACGTCAGCTGCTCCCCTGCTGTGTGCGGTAATTTCGCCTGCTCCCTCCACATTCACACTACTACAGATATTAAACTGCCTCCAATTAGGCCTCAGACTACACTCTGTTTCTCCTGTAATCCCTGGGCTCCAACACCACTAGTTGCTGCTCAGAAGTGCCCTCTGCGCAGTCAACACTTGCTCCTGTGTTATTGGGGTTCAGTAACGCTAGCTGCTCCCCTACTGTGTGTGCGGCAATTTCGCCTGCTCCCTCCACAATAACACTACTACAGATATTAAGCTACCTCCAATTAGACCTCAGCCTACACTCTGTTTCTCCTGTAATCCTTGGGATCCAACATCGCCAGTTGCTGCTTAGAAGTGCCGTCTGCACAGTCAGCACTTGTTCCTCTGTTATTGGAGTTCAGTAACACCAGCTGCTTCCCTGCTGTGCGTCCGGCAATTTCTCCCGCTCTGTCCACATTCACACTACTACAGATTTAAAACTTGCTATAATTACGCCTCTGCTTCCACTCTGTTTCTAGTATTTACCATGGGCTCCAACACCGCCAGTTGCTGCTCATAAGTGTCTTTGGCATGGGTACTCCCTCCTGCCCAGCCTGGTTTCAGCATGCCAGCTGATTCAGGGTAGTGTCAAGGTCACTTTGCCTTCAATACGTTGTCCTGTCGGGTTGCGGTTGGGTAAGCCGACTATCTGGTGCCTGCAGTTTAGGTGCTATCTATGTGGGCTGCGGGAACTGGCATTCAAGGCTGGTTCCATGCTGCCAATAGGAAAACTCCCCCTGTAGGACTGTGGGTTTTCGGTAACTCCGGCCGGCTCATGGCCTTGCAATTTTTTTTTCATGTGGACCTTCTGCTGCCTATCTGAGTTCCAGCACCATTAGCTGGTTCATTGGAAGTCAATCCAGAATAGGTCCCCCTGGGTTCCAGTACCATCAGCTGGTTTCAGGCAGAGCCTTTGGCTTAGGTGCCTCCTTCTTGGTATCAGAGTTCCACCAACGTCTGGTGGTCCTTGGTAGTTCTTTCTTGCACAGGTACCTCCTGCTTAGTAACTGGGGTCCAGTACCGTCAGCTGGTCCTCAGTAGTTCCATTAGCTCTTGTACCTTCTGCTACCCATCTGGGTTCCAGTACCATCAGCTGGTTCTCGGCAGTGTCTTTGGCTCTTCTACCTTTTGTTCCCCACCCTGGTTCCAGTACCGTCAGCTGGTTCCAGGCAAAGCCTTTGGCTTAGGTGCCTCCTTCTCTGTATCCGAGTTCCATCAACATCTGGTGGTCCTTGGTAGTGCTTTTTGGCATGGGTACCTCCTACTTAGTAACCGGGGTCCAGTACTGTCAGCTGGTCCTCGGTAGTTCCATTGGCTCTTGTACCTTCTGCTACCCATCTGGGTTCCAGTACCATCAGCTGGTTCTCGGCAGTGTCTTTGGCTCTTCTACCTTTTGTTCCCCACCCTGGTTCCAGTACCGTCAGCTGGTTCCAGGCAGAGCATTTGGTTTAGGTGCCTCCTTCTCTGTATCAGAGTTCCACCAACGTCTGGTGGTCCTTGGTAGTTCTTTCTTGCACAGGTACCTCCTGCTTAGTAACTGAGGTCCAGTACCATCAGCTGGTCCTTGGTAGTTCCATTGGCTCTTGTACCTTCTGCTACCCATCCGGGTTCCAGTACCATCAGCAGGTTCTCGGCTGTGTCTTTGGCTCTTGTACTTTCTGCTTCCCATCCTGGTTCCGGTACCGTCAGCTGTTTCCAGGCAGAGCCTTTGGCTTAGGTGCCTCCTTCTCGGGATCCGAGTTCCATCAACATCTGCTGGTCTTTGGTTGTGCTTTCTTTCACGGTTACCTCCTGCTTAGTAACCGGGGTCCAGTACCTTCAGCTGGTCCATGGTTGTGCCATTGACTCTTGTATCTACGGCTACCCATCCGGGTTCCAGTACTGTCAGCTGGTTCTTGGCAGTGTCTTTGGCTCTTGTACCTTCTGCTCCCCATTCCTGGTTCCAGTACCATCAGCTGCTTCCAGGCAGAGCCTTTGGCTTAGGTGCCTCCTTCTTGGTATCCAAGTTCCACCAACATCTGGTGGTCCTTGGTAGTGCTTTCTGGCACGGGTACCTCCTGCATAGTAACCAGGTTCCAGTACCGTCAGCTGGTCCTCGGTAGTTCCATTGGCTCTTGTACCTTCGGCTACCCATCCGGGTTCCAGTACCGTCAGCCGGTTCTCGGCAGTGTCTTTGGCACTGGCATTCCCTCCTGCCCAGCCTGGTTTCAGCATGCCAGCTGTTTCGGGGTAGTGTAAGGTCACTTTGCCTCCAATATGTTGTCCTGTCGGGTTGCGGTCGGGTTAGCCGACTCTCTGGTGCCTGCAGTTTAGGTGCTTCCTATGTGGGCTGCGGGAACTGGCAATCAAGGCTGGTTCCGTTGTGCCAATAGGACAAGCTCCCCCTGTAGGACTGTGGGTTTTCGGTAACTCCAGCCGGCTCGCAGTCTTGCAATTTTTTTTTCATGTGGACTTTCTGCTGCCTATCTTAGTTCAAGCACCATTAGCTGGTTCTTTGGAAGTCAATCATAAATAGGTCCCCCTGGGTTTCAGTACCGTCAGCTGGTTCCAGGCAGAGCCTTTGACTTAGGTGCCTCCTTCTCTGTATTCGAGTTCCATCAATGTCTGGTGGTTCTTGGTAGTGCTTTCTGGCACGGGTACCTCCTGCTTAGTAACCGGGTTCCAGTACTTTCAGCTGGTCCTTGGTAGTTCCATTGGCTTTTGTACCTTCTGCGTGCTTTGGAACTAGGGTTGTTAGATCACATGTGGAGTTAATCACAAAGTTTTATCTGAAATGATCATCATTCATTTGTGGAATAAGAAGTGTATCGGATTTAACAATAGTGGCCAGAAGTTTTGAAACTGATACAGATTTTAATGTTCAAAGTTTGCTGCTATATTGTTTTCATGTTTTTTAATCAGTTGTTTCCATAATTACTGACATACAATTGTAAGCATTTAAACTTTTTATGAAAATTAGAAGTTTATGAAAAAACCTCAATATTAACAGTGTTAACCCTTACTTATCCAATATTTCTTCAATTCACCCTGGCATGCTGGAGATCATCTTCTGTGCCAAATCCTTACTGATGTCAACCCATTTTTGCCTTGTCAGTGCTTTGAGTTTATTACAATTTCTTTATTTTTGATTGTCCACTCATAATATTATATAAAAAATTATAACTTTTCTTAGGTTTAGCTGGATGTCCACAAAATTAGGAATAACTATACAAGGATCGATTCCCAGATATAACACAACCATGAAATCTATGCCATGAATTTTTCAAAAGAACTGGGTGGATATTCTACTCAATGGATTTATTTTAGCACTAAAGCACAGTCAGTCTTAGTCAAAAGCACATTATGCAAGCGATGTTTATACATCCTGACATATAATCACATACCCATTAGAGAGCTCAATACAGCAAGCCAAAATACTAAATTCATCAGCTTGCTCTCTGCTCACACTAACCTCACTGAAAGTACATCATTATACTCTTCAATGTCAGAAACATCAGATTATAACTTCAGAAATTCTCTCAACATTTTCTTTGGTTCAGGAAAACCAATTTTATATCAAAAACTCCAACTTTTCTTAGGTTAATTAACTTTTAATGGTTGCCATCCCTGAGGTAAGAATAGCATTTCTTCCAAAGCTATTCTTCCTGCCAAAATGAAGGACACCAAAACTACAAGTTTACCCAACAGTTCACTGTATAAATTATCTGGATCCATTGGGGACTGTTGATGTTCATTGGACTGTGGATCTGGCAATGGATTAGGATTTTATCTTGTAGCAGAAAATATTACTCATATATGGAGTAATCCTTCATTTTATTTAATAGGTAGAGACATTTTTAATAAGCAGGGTTTTCAAACAGATTTTTTTTAAAGAGCTAACTTTCAAACTGGAAAAAATGAAAAACAAATCTGGCTTCCCTACTGGAAAGAACACACTGTAAATAGTGGCATAGCCAAAGGATGTATCCAAGGCATGTGATTAAAATCATAAGCGCAGGGGGACACCAACAAGCCACTTTGAAATAGTAATAAGATTTATGGCAAGAGCAGAAAACTGAACCTCTGTCCATAGTGAAAGAAAGTCTAACTTTGTCTTTGAAGGAGAATTGTTTCAAGCTTTTGTATGTTAAAATATTAATTAATTTCATAGAGTTAGTTTTCTTTGCTCATTGTGTCTCTTTCTACTCTCTGCTGCTATCATAAAAATGAGCAAAGGAAACCTGACAGATACATTTAGATATGAGGAAGTGAGGAAAATATGTCACTTTCCTTGCTTTGGACAATTACCAATGGGACATGTTATGGAAAGAGTAATGCCATGACCTACTTGAATAATATTCCCAATTCAGTGGAAGCATGCAATAATCAATTGTTTCAAGACTCTGATAATTCTCTGATTTTTCCATCATGTCTAAATTGTGTGCTTTTATTTTCATGATATATAACATATGAAAAATGATTGTCATAATAAATATACATATTTATTTATATATATATATAGAGAGAGAGAGTGAGTACAGAGCAAAAGTTTGGACACACCTTCTCATTTAAAGATTTTTCTGTATTTTCTTGACTAGGAGAATTGTACATTCACACTGAAGGCATCAAAACTATAAATTAACACATGTGGAATTATATACTTAACAAAAAAAGTATGAAACAACTTAAATTATGTCCTAAATTCTAGATTCTTCAAAGTAGCCACCTTTTGCTTTGATGACTGCTTTGCACACTCTTGGCATTCTCTTGATGGGCTTCAAAAGGTAGTCACCGGGAATGGTTTTCACTTCACAGGTGTGCCCTGTCAGGTTTAATAAGTGGGATTTCTTGGCTTATATATGGGGTTGGGACCATCAGTTGTGTTGTGCAGAAGTCTGGTGGATATACAGCTGATAGTCCTACTGAATAGACTGTTAGAATTTGTATTATGGCAAGAAAAAAGCAGTTAAGTAAAGAAAAATGAGTGGCCATTATTACTTTAAGAAATTGGGAAAACTTTGTCCCCAAGTGCTGTTGCAAAAAACATGAAGCACTACAAAGAAACTGGCTCACATGAGGACCACCCCAGGAAAGGAAGACCAAGAGTCACCTCTGCTTCTGACAATAACTTTATCTGAGTCACCAGCCTCAGAAATCGCAGGTTTACAGCAGCTCAGATTAGAGACCAGGTCAATGCCACACAGAGTTCTAGCAGCAGACACATCTCTACAACAACTGTTAAGAGGAGACTTTGTGCATCAGGCCTTCATGGTAAAATAGCTGCTAGGAAGCCACTGTCAAGGACAGGCAACAAGCAGAAGAGACTTGTTTGGGCTAAAGAACACAAGGAATGGACATTAGACCAGTGGAAATCTAATCTTTGGTTCCAACCACCGTGTCTTTGTGCGACGCAGAAAAGGTGAATGGATGGACTCTACATGCCTGGTTACCACTGTGAAGCATGGAGGAGGAAGTGTGATGGTGTGGGGGTGCTTTGCTGGTGACACTGTTGGGGTTTTATTCAAAATTGCAGGCATACTGGACCAGCATGGCTACCACAGCATCTAGCAGTGGCATGCTATTCCATCCAGTTTGCGTTTAGTTGGACCATCGTTTATTTTTGAACAGGACAATGACCCCAAATACACCTCCAGGTTGTGTAAGGGCTATTTAACCAAGAAAAAGAGTGATGGGTGCTACGCCAGATGACTTGGCCTCCACAGTCACCAGACCTGAACACAATCGAGATGGTTTGGGGTGAGCTGGACCGCAGAGTGAAGGCAAAAGGGCCAACAAGTGCTAAGCATCTCTGGGAACTTTTTCAAGATTGTTGGGAGACCATAACGGGTGACTACCTCTTGAAGCTCATCAAGAGAATTATTACACCTATAAACTGCACCTAAATCATTATTACGCCAGGCAAGTAGTCATAAATACACCAAAGAAAAAGCACTAAGTTAAAAAGTAACAAAATATATAAATTTTATTATAACACCAATAAAATCAATCAAGTAAATACCATACATAACCAAGGGGAACCAAAAAATACAGAAAAACCACAAGGTATGGCTGGAAAAAGTGGTAACAGTCAATATGGAGTAACCTTCACAATATCAGCATCATCATAATGACAGCAAAGTAATCACATGTTCAAAGGACTATATATAAAACATTAATAATACACCTGATACCACAGCCTTCAATGACAATGAACCCAAAGCCAGTGCATACATATGATGATAAAATAATAGTTTATATAAAGATAAGGTGCAAAGTACCAGCTAGGAATAAATATAAGTATAAACAAATAGTAATGTTTTTAAGGGTTCAGGATCATTGTAAGCCGAAGCATCAGAGGATATAATAACAGCATTAGAAAGAAGAAAGTAAAGGGAACATATTTACCCAGTATAAACCACCAGCCAGGGACCCACGACACCCGATGCACGTTTCGCTCATGAAAGCTTTGTCATCAAGAGAATGCAAAGAGTGTTCAAAGCAGTCATCAAAGCAAAAGGTGCCTACTTTGAAGAACCTAGAATATAAGACATAATTTCAGTTGTTTCACACTTTTTTGTTAAGTATATAATTCCATATGTGTTAATTCATATTTTTGATGCCTTCAGTGTGAATGTAGAATTTTCATAGTCATGAAAATACAGAAAAATCTTTAAATGAGGTTATATATATATATATATATACATATATATATATATATATATATATATATATATATATATATATATCAATCCATGTGCATTTCAGAAAACAACTGGGATTAAATATTATTAACATTATAATGAATCCTGTTTTAAGCAAATAAACAGTGAATATCTGAATTATATCTCTTAGTTTGTATTTATATGACAGAAGAATTTTAGTGAACTAAATTAACATTTAGATATTTAAGTGTAAGTAATGATATTACTTGCTCTATTAGAAAGTTTAAGTGACGTACATTATTAGTTGGAGACAGATTTGAGCAGCCTCACTCTGTAGAAAAATAAAAAATTTGATAGCCAAGTAATATCTTTTGGATATCACAATCTGTTGGACATTGAATCGGTTTTATTAAAGTCAGTAAAGGTAGACAAATAAGTCATATACACAAAGAATCATTGCTCTATGTTATTACTGCCTTTGTTTGCCTATCTGGTAAATGAACTAAATGGATATTACTATCTTATAAATCCCTTATAGCTTATCAGAAAGACTTAGATTTTTTAGGCTACTTGCATATGAAGTCTTGAACATTCTATTTAATTTAAAAATTGATGAGAATATTGAATTTCTAATATTTTACTATTAAACTGTAGATTTTGTTTTCCTTTCAGCTTGAAAGTTTGCATCATCATTAAGGCATTGTTCTAAAAAAAAGTGTAATTCTCAGTGTAAAAGCATTTGCTTATTTCTTAGTGCTCCATGGGCTTTCTGCAGGTTAATGTAAATGTATTTTTCTTACCTAATGAAATTCAAGTTCTATTATTTTGAACAAATATTACCACTAGAGAAAAGTGAATTAATTGTAAACAAATCATTTCAGCTATACATTTTTCAAAAATTAAATTTCTGATGCAACCAAAATTTGGGGAAATCAATTTACCCAACTACTCGTGTCCATTTTGCTGGATTGTTTTCACCTGAGAAAGGGGAAACATACATTTTTTTTTCACATTTTGGCCAAGGGCACGCAACAATATATTTGATCAGAGTGCTGTTTGTGAAAACACTGATGAGACTGAGGCCAATGTTATTCAATTGGGCTGTACAGATATGGATTTATAAGGACCAAACCTGCATGAGAAAAAAAGTTAAAGTATGTACTAGTTCCTTCCAAATGTCAGATGATGCCTGCCTATTTTAAAATAACCTGTCAGCAGGATTTTGCTTTGTAGACTACAGACAGGGCCATAATAGTGCTATAATACTAATTAAAATGATACATGCGGTGAAGAAATCCATTTTGTGGTTCATGTGTAATGAGTGATTAAAGTTTTGCTGTTATCATGTCTTCCTGCATTGGGGCGTTAGATAACTGACACAGTATACCCAAAATTGGTATGTATAAATTTCACCAGTATATTATCACCCACAAAAGTGATATATAAAATAAACCACCAGGGTGCGCTGTGCCCGATTGCAGTGAACCCACTGCTTAACCCCTTAGCGACCGCCGATACGCCTTTTAACGGCGGCCGCTAAGGGTACTTAAACCACAGCGCCGTTAATTAACGGCGCTGTGGAAAAAGTCCATAGCGCCCCCCAGAGGCCGATTTTCTCCAGAGAACATGATTCGGGGGGGTTTTAACCCACCCCGCATTTGCGATCGCCGGTAATTAACCGTTTACCGGCGATCGCAAAAAAAAAAAAAAAAGCGATCTCTTTTTAATTTCACTGTCCTCCGATGTGATCGCACATCGGAGGACAGAGAAAAGGGGTCCCAGGTGGCCCCCCAATACTCACCTAGCTCCCCCGATGCTCCTCGTGTCTCCCGGTGGGCGCCGCCATCTTAAAAATGGCGGGCGCATGCGCAGTGCGCCCGCCGGCCGGCACCGGGAGAATCTTTGGGGTCTCGGCTGCCGGGGGTAGCCGAGACCCCAAAGAGCATGATTGGGGTCGGTATTACCGACCCCTGTTTTGCGATCGCCGGTAATTAACTGTTTACCGGCGACCGCAAAAAAAAAAAAAGTAAAGTGTAATTCTCTGTCCTCTGATGTGATTGCACATCAGAGGACAGAGAAATAGGGGAATTCGGGGACCCTAGCATACTCACCTAGGTCCCTGGATCCTCTTGCTGCTCCTCCTGGCCGCCGGCAGAAGAACATGGCGGACGCATGCCCAGTGCGCCCGCCATCTGTCTCCATCTGCCGGCCGGCAGGAGAACAGCAGTTGGGGCTAAAATTAGGGTTAGGGGTAGGGTTAGGGTTAGGGGTAGGGTTAGGGGTAGGGTTAGGGGTAGGGTTAGGGTTAGGGGTAGGGTTAGGGTTAGGGGTAGGGTTAGCGGTAGGGGTAGGGTTAGGGGTAGGGTTAGGGGTAGGGTTAAGGTTAGGGGTAGGGGTAGGGTTAGGGGTAGGGTTAGGGGTAGGGGTAGGGGTAGGGTTAGGGGTAGGGTTAGGGGTAGGTTTAGGGGTAGGGTTAGGGTTAGGGGTAGGGTTAGGGGTAGGGTTAGGGCTAGGGTTAGGGCTAGGGTTGGGGCTAAATTTAGGGTTAGGGTTGGGGCTAAATTTAGGGTTAGGGTTGGGGCTAAACTTAGGGTTAGGCTTCTTTCACACTTACGTCGGTACGGGGCCGTCGCAATGCGTCGGCCCGACATACCGATGCACGTTGTGAAAATTGTGCACAACGTGGGCAGCAGCTGTAGTTTTTCAACACATCCGCTGCCCAATCTATGTCCTGGGGAGGAGGGGGCGGAGTTACGGCCACGCATGCGCGGTCAGAAATGGCGGATGCGACGTACAAAAAAACGTTTCATTGAACTTTTTTTGTGCCGACGCTCCGCCAAAACACAACTGATCCAGTGCACGACGGACGCGACGCGTGGCCATCCGTCACGATCCGTCGGCAATACAAGTCTATGGGCAAAAAACGCATCCTGCGGGCACATTTGCAGGATCCGTTTCTTGTCCAAAACGACGGATTGCGACGGAATGCCAAACGACGCAAGTGTGAAAGTAGCCCTAGGGCTAGGGTTAGGGTTGGGGCTAAAGTTAGGGCTAGGGTTGGGGCTAAAGTTAGGGTTAGAGCTGGGATTAGGGTTAGGGTTTGGATTAGGGTTGGTATTAGGGTTAGGGTTGGCATTAGGGTTACGCTTGGGATTAGGGTTAGGTTTGGGATTAGGGTTAAGGTTAGGGTTGTGATTAGGGGTGTATTGGGATTAGGGTTAGGTTTGAGGTTAGGGTTGAGATTAGGATTAGGGGTGTGTTGGATTTAGGGTTTTGATTAGGGTTATGGTTAGGGTTGACATTAGGGTTGTTTTGGGGTAAGGGTTGTGATTATGGTTAGGGTTAGTGATTAGGATTATGGATGAGGTTGGGATTAGGGTTAGGGGTGTGTTGGGTTTAGGGTTGGAGCTAGAATTGGGGGGTTTCCACTGTTTAGGTACATCAGGGGGTCTCCAAACACGACAGCCAATTTTGCGCTCAAAAAGTCAAATGGTGCTCCCTCCCTTCTGAGCTCTGCCGTGCGCCCAAACAGTGGGTTACCCCCACATATGGGGCATCAGCGTACTCGGGTTAAATTGGACAACAACTTCTGGGGTCCAATTTCTCTTGTTACCCTTGTGAAAATAAAAACTTGGGGGCTACAAAATCTTTTTTGTGAAAAAAAAAATATTTTTTATTTTCACGACTCTGCATTCTAAACTTCTGTGAAGCACTTGGGCATTCAAAGTTCTCACCACACATCTAGATAAGTTCCTTGGGGGGTCTAGTTTCCAAAATGGGGTCACTTGTGGGGGGTTACAACAGTTTAGGTACATCAGGGGCTCTGCAATCGCAACATAATGCCCACAGACCATTCTATCAAAGTCTGCATTCCAAAAAAGCGCTCCTTCCCTTCCGAGCTCTGCTGTGCGCCCAAACAGTGGTTTACCCCCACATATGGCGCATCAGCGTACTCGGGATAAATTGGACAACAACGATTGCAGTCCAATTTCTCCTGTTACCCTTGTGAAAATAAAAACTTGGGGGCTACAATATCTTTTTTGTGGAAAAAAAAATATTTTTTATTTTCACGACTCTGCATTCTAAACTTCTGTGAAGCACTTGGGCATTCAAAGTTCTCACCACACATCTAGATAAGTTCCTTGGGGGGTCTAGTTTCCAAAATGGGGTCACTTGTGGAGGGTTTCTACTGGTTAGGTACATCAGGGGCTCTGCAAACGCAACATAATACCCGCAGACCATTCTATCAAAGTCTGCATTCCAAAACGGCGCTCCTTCCTTCCGAGCTCTGCCGTGCGCCCAAACAGTGGTTTACCCCCACATATGGGGTACCAGCATACTCAGGACAAATTGGACAACAACTTTTGGGGTCCAATTTCTCTTGTTACCCTTGTGAAAATAAAAATTTGGTGGCTAAAAAATCTTTTTTGTGGAAAAAAAAAATATTTTTTATTTTCACGGCTCTGCATTATAAACTTCTGTGAAGCACTTGGGCATTCAAGGTTCTCACCACACATCTAGATAAGTTCCATGGGGGGACTAGTTTCCAAAATGGGGTCACTTGTGGGGGATTTCTACTGTTTAGGCACATCAGGGGCTCTCCAAACGCGACATGGCGTCCGATCTCAATTCCAGCCAATTCTACATTGAAAAAGTAAAACGGCACTCTTTCTCTTCCAAGCTCTGCGGTGCGCCCAAACAGTGGTTTACCCCCACATATTGGGTATCGACGTACTCAGGAGAAATTGCACAACAACGTTTGTGGTCTAATTTCTCCTGTTACCCTTGTGAAAATAAAAATTTGTGGGCAAAAATATCATTTTTGTAGAAAAAAATGCAATTTTTTTTTTCACGGCTCTACGTTATAAAGTTCTGTGAAGCACATTGGGGTTCAAAGTGCTCGCCACACATCTAGATAAGTTCCTTAAGGGGTCTAATTTCCAAAATGGTGTCACTTTTTGGGGGTTTCCACTGTTTAGGCACATCAGGGGCTCTCCAAACGCGACATGGCGTCCAATCTCAATTCCAGCCAACTATACATTGAAAAAGTAAAACAGCACTCCTTCTCTTCCAAGCTCTGCGGTGCGCCCAAACAGTGGTTTACCCTCACATATGGGGTATCGACGTATTCAGGAGAAATCGCTCAACAACTTTTGTGGTCTAATTTCCCTGTTACCCTTGTGAAAATAAGAATTTGTGGGCAAAAAGATCATTTTTGTGTAAACAAAAGCGATTTTTTATTTTCACGGCTCTACGTTATAAACTTCTGTGAAGCACTTGGGGGTTCAAAGTGCTCACCACACATCTAGATAAGTTCCTTAAGGGGACTAGTTTCCAAAATGGTGTCACTTGTGGGGAGTTTCCACTGTTTAGGTACATCAGGGGCTCTCTAAATGTGACATGGTGTCCGATCTCAATTCCAGCCAATTCTGCATTGAAAAAGTCAAACGGCGCTCCTTCACTTCTAAGTTCTGCGGTGCGCCCTAACAGTGGTTTACCCCCACATATGGAGTATTGGCGTATTCAGGAGAAATTGCATAACAAAATTTATGGTTACATTTCTGTTTTTACACTTGTGAAAATAAAAAAAATGGTTCTGAATTAAGATGTTTGCAAAAAAAAGTTAAATGTTCATTTTTTCCTTCCACATTGTTTCAGTTCCTGTGAAGCACGTAAAGGGTTAATAAACTTCTTGAATGTGGTTTTGAGAACCTTGAGGGGTGTAGTTTTTAGAATGGTGTCACACTTCATTATTTTCTATCATATAGACCCCTCAAAATGACTTCAAATGTGATGTGGTCCCTAAAAAAAAATGGTGTTGTAAAAATGAGAAATTGCTGGTCAACTTTTAACCCTTATAACTCCCTAACAAAAAAAAATTTTGTTTCCAAAATTGTGCTGATGTAAAGTAGACATGTGGGAAATGTTATTTATTAACTACTTTTCATGACATATCTCTCTGATTTAAGGGCATAAAAATACAAAGTTTGAAAATTGCAAAATTTTAAAAATTTTCGCCATATTTCCATTTTTTTCATAAATAATCGCAAGTAATATCGAAGAAATGTTACCACTAACATGAAGTACAATATGTCACGAAAAAACAGTCTCAGAATCAGCGGGATCCGTTGAAGCGTTCCAGAGTTATAACCTCATAAAATGACAGTGGTCAGAATTGCAAAAATTGGCCTGGTCATTAAGTACCAAATTGGCTCTGTCACTAAGGGGTTAAGGAGATAAAAGCAAAGCAATATTCCAGGGACCAAAAAAGAAGAAAAACATACACGGCAAAGAACTATTAAAAATATGGCTTTATTAAAAAGAATTGCCAATGATTTACTTAATTTAAAAACAGAAAAACCACATCCGCGAGGCAACAGGATTATGAAGCTGTATATATTAACAAGCAATGGCCCCCACAATATCAGAATAAAAATATTAAAATTAACAAGTTGTACACCAGACACTTTAACATATAAGAATAAAAATCTACCAGTGAAAATTGATGTAAAATTATTATGTGTGTGAGTAAAAATATATATGTGGTAATATAAAAATTATCGTGTGCAAGATAAAAAAATAAATATAAATAAATCAGACTAATGTTTCACCTAAAAAAATCCCATATATTGCACAAAAACAACAAAATTGTGTAAACCACAGAACCAGGGGTTTAATAAAACAGGGGATTTAATAAAATCCATTATTATAACTCCCAAACACCAGTAAGGTGCAAACTTGTTAAAGTGATAATGTGCCATCACACGACTCAGAAATAGTTAAATAAAACAGGGGATTAATAGAATCCAATATTATAACTACCAGCACACCAGTAAGGTGCAAACTTGGTTAAAGTGATAATGTGCCGTCACACGACTCTGAAATAGTTAAAGTGCACACCTGCAACTCACTGTCAAGCAGACATAATCATAGCGTCTGTCTGAATGTGCATGGTATAAAGTGCGGTTGTACAAACAAAGTATATATGATCTCTCTACCTGTGGGGGCTCTCTCCAGTGCCAGCGCGTACCCGACGCGCGTTTCGGTCTTTAACCTTAACGAAGGTTAAAGACCGAAACGCGCGTCGGGTACGCGCTGGCACTGGAGAGAGCCCCCACAGGTAGAGAGATCGTATACTTTGTTTGTACAACCGCACTTTATACCAGGCACAATCAGACAGACGCTATGATTATGTCTGCTTGACAGTGAGTTGCAGGTGTGCACTGTTAAAGACCGAAACGCGCGTCGGGTACGCGCTGGCACTGGAGAGAGCCCCCACAGGTGCTCCTTGTGCAGGCATGTACTATGGAGGACAGAGAATGAGCTTCAATCCAATATTGCAGCCAGCATGCAGCCAGCGGGTAAGGAAAGGGTGAATCAAACACCCGAAAACCCCGCCCCTATGGCTGAAAATTGTTCCCTCCAAATTCAGGTGACAGAGTCCCTTTAAAGGGGATGTCCAGGCTTGTGATGAGTCTGCAGTCATTCTTTGTGACTGCAGACTTCTGAATTCTCACAGTGCACACTGCACGCTGTCAGGATTCTCTCGTGCTGGGGATTTACATTAATGCGATCACGTGCTGACTAGACATGCGTGACCTCCGTCAATGAAAATGAACTGAGCGAGGCCGGGCACATCTAGTCGGAATGTGGTCAGAAGTATACAAATCACATACTTGTGCTGACATGACCGTCCACCGGCAAGGGAGAATCCTAAAAGTGCAGTGCATGCGTTGTGAGAATTCAGAAGCTGCGATGTCAGGATTCAGCTCTGCAAGTTCCAGTAGTCGTCACATGGACACGTCACTCATATGCGATTTTCAGACTTAGGGTATGTGTCCACGTTCAGGATTGCATCAGGAGTTGGTCAGGATTTTTCATCAGTATTTGTAAGCCAAAACCAGGAGTGGGTGATAAATGCAGAAGTGGTGCATATGTTTCTATTATAGTTTTCCTCTAATTGTTCCACTCCTGGTTTTGGCTTACAAATACTGATGAATAGGGTTGAGCGAAACGGGTCGAACATTTTCAAAAGTCGCCGACTTTTGGCTAAGTCGGGGTTTCATGAAACCCGATCCGACCCCTGTGCGGGGTCGGCCATGCGGTACGCGACTTTCGCGCCAAAGTCGCGTTTCAATGACGCGAAAAGCGCCATTTCTCAGCCAATGAAGGTAAACGCAGAGTGTGGGCAGCGTGATGACATAGGTCCTGGTCCCCACCATCTTAGAGAAGGGCATTGCAGTGATTGGCTTGCTGTCTGCGACGTCACAGGGGCTATAAAGAGGCGTTCCCGCCGACCGCCATCTTACTGCTGCTGATCTGAGCTTAGGGAGAGGTTGCTGCCGCTTTGTCAGAAGCAGGGATAGCGTTAGGCAGGGTCCATTAACCACAAAACCGCTTGTGCTGCAGCGATTTGCACTGTCCAACACCACCCTCGGTGTGCAGGGACAGTGGAATTTTTTTTTTTTTTTTTTTTCCCCTCAGCGCTGTAGCTCATTGGGCTGCCCTAGAAGGCTCCCTGATAGCTGCATTGCTGTGTGTACGCCGCTGTGCAAACCAACTGCTTTTTTCAAAGCACAAATCCTCTTGTTCCTTCCTTTCTGCACAGCTATCTTTTTTGTTTGTCCACACTTTTTATTTCATTTGTGCATCAGTCCACTCCTTATTGCTGCCTGCCATACCTGGCTGAGATTACTGCAGGCAGGGAGATAGTAGCTGCCTGCCATACCTGGCTGAGATTACTGCAGGCAGGGAGATAGTAATTGTAGGACATTCCCTGTTTTTTTTTTTTTTTTTTTTTTGGTGGGAGATTAAGATTGGCAATTTGGCATTTCTGCTAGAGTGCCATCCCTGTGTGTGCCATCTCTCTCACATAGTGGGCCATAGAAAGCCTTTTCATTTTTCTGTATTTTTTTTTGTGGGGTGTATAAATTCTCCCTGATAAAAATACAGTGGGAGATTAATATTGGCCTTTGGGCTTGTGTGCCAGTCCTGAGTGTGCCATCTCTCTCACAAATAGTGGGCCATAGAAAGCCTATTTATTTTTTTTTTTGGTTTTATAAATTCTCCCTGAAAAAAAGGGAGATTAATATTGGCCTCTGGGCTTGTGTGCCAGTCCTGAGCGTGCCATCTGTGCCAGCCCTGAGCGTGCCATCTCTCTCACAAATAGTGGGCCATAGAAAGCCTATTTAATTTTTTTTTTTGTTTTATAAATTTTCCCTGAAAAAAGGGAGATTAATATTGGCCTCTGGGCTTGTGTGCCAGTTGTGAGCGTGCCATCTGTGCCAGTCCTGAGCGTGCCATCTCTCTCACAAATAGTGGGCCATAGAAAGCCTATTTAAATATTTTTTTGGTTTTATAAATTCTCCCAGAAAAAAAGGGAGATTAATATTGGCCTCTGGGCTTGTGTGCCAGTCCTGAGCGTGCCATCTGTGCCAGCCAGCCCTGAGCGTGCCATCTCTCTCACAAATAGTGGGCCATAGAAAGCCTATTTAATTTTTTTTTTTGTTTTATAAATTTTCCCTGAAAAAAGGGAGATTAATATTGGCCTCTGGGCTTGTGTGCCAGTTGTGAGCGTGCCATCTGTGCCAGTCCTGAGCGTGCCATCTCTCTCACAAATAGTGGGCCATAGAAAGCCTATTTAAATATTTTTTTGGTTTTATAAATTCTCCCAGAAAAAAAGGGAGATTAATATTGGCCTCTGGGCTTCTGTGCCAGTCCTGAGCGTGCCATCTGTGCCAGTCCTGAGCGTCCCATCTCTCTCACAAATAGTGGGCCATAGAAAGCCTATTTTATTTTTTTTTTGGGTTTTAGAAATTCTCCCTGAAAAAAGGGAGATTAATATTGGCCTCTGGGCTTGTGTGCCAGTTGTGAGCGTGCCATCTGTGCCAGTCCTGAGCGTGCCATCTCTCTCACAAATAGTGGGCCATAGAAAGCCTATTTAAATATTTTTTTGGTTTTATAAATTCTCCCAGAAAAAAAGGGAGATTAATATTGGCCTCTGGGCTTCTGTGCCAGTCCTGAGCGTGCCATCTGTGCCAGTCCTGAGCGTCCCATCTCTCTCACAAATAGTGGGCCATAGAAAGCCTATTTTATTTTTTTTTTGGGTTTTAGAAATTCTCCCTGAAAAAAGGGAGATTAATATTGGCCTCTGGGCTTGTGTGCCAGTTGTGAGCGTGCCATCTGTGCCAGTCCTGAGCGTGCCATCTCTCTCACAAATAGTGGGCCATAGAAAGCCTATTTAAATATTTTTTTGGTTTTATAAATTCTCCCAGAAAAAAAGGGAGATTAATATTGGCCTCTGGGCTTCTGTGCCAGTCCTGAGCGTGCCATCTGTGCCAGTCCTGAGCGTCCCATCTCTCTCACAAATAGTGGGCCATAGAAAGCCTATTTTATTTTTTTTTTGGGTTTTAGAAATTCTCCCTGAAAAAAGGGAGATTAATATTGGCCTCTGGGCTTGTGTGCCAGTTGTGAGCGTGCCATCTGTGCCAGTCCTGAGCGTGCCATCTCTCTCACAAATAGTGGGCCATAGAAAGCCTATTTAAATATTTTTTTGGTTTTATAAATTCTCCCAGAAAAAAAGGGAGATTAATATTGGCCTCTGGGCTTCTGTGCCAGTCCTGAGCGTGCCATCTGTGCCAGTCCTGAGCGTCCCATCTCTCTCACAAATAGTGGGCCATAGAAAGCCTATTTTATTTTTTTTTTGGGTTTCAGAAATTCTCCCTGGAAAAAAAAAGGGAGATTAATATTGCCCTTTGGGCTTGTGTGCCAGTACTAAGCGTTCCATCTCTCTCTCTCTCTCAGTCAGTGGGCCATAGAACGCATATTTTTGGTTTTATTTGTTTTCTAAATTCTCCCTGAAAAAATCATTTTATTTTATTTGGTTTCTAAATTCTTCCTGATAAAATCATATTTTTTTTATTATTTTTTTTTCTAAAGTCTCCCTGAAAAAAAAAAAAAAAAAACAACCAAAAAAACAGTGGGAGATTAATATTGGCCTTTCTGCTTGTGTGCCAGTCTTGACTCCTGGGTGTGCCATCTCTCTCTCTCTCTCTCTCTCTCTCTCTCTCTCTCTCCAATTGTGGTCCATAGAAAGCCTATATTTTTTTTTCCTTGATTTGGGTTCTAAAATCTACCAGAGAAAATAACTACATCAATCATTGGTAGAAAAATATTGGCCTCTGGGTTTGTGTGCCACTCCTGACTCCTGTGTGCGTCATCTCTCAGTCAGTGGGCCATAGAACGCCTATTTTTGGTTTTATTTGTTTTCTAAATTCTCCCTGAAAAAATTATTTTATTTTATTTGGTTTCTAAATTCTTCCTGATAAAATCATATTTTTTTTATTATTTTTTTTTCTAAAGTCTCCCTGAAAAAAAAAAAAAAAAACAGTGGGAGATTAATATTGGCCTTTCTGCTTGTGTGCCAGTCTTGACTCCTGGGTGCGTCATCTCTCAGTCAGTGGGCCATAGAACGCCTATTTTTGGTTTTATTTGTTTTATAAATTCTCCCTGAAAAAATCATTTTATTTTATTTGGTTTCTAAATTCTTCCTGATAAAATCATATTTTTTTTATTATTTTTTTTTCTAAAGTCTCCCTGAAAAAAAAAAAAAAAAAACAACCAAAAAAAACAGTGGGAGATTAATATTGGCCTTTCTGCTTGTGTGCCAGTCTTGACTCCTGGGTGCGTCATCTCTCAGTCAGTGGGCCATAGAACGCCTATTTTTGGTTTTATTTGTTTTATAAATTCTCCCTGAAAAAATCATTTTATTTTATTTGGTTTCTAAATTCTTCCTGATAAAATCATATTTTTTTTATTATTTTTTTTTCTAAAGTCTCCCTGAAAAAAAAAAAAAAAAAAACAACCAAAAAAAAAAAATGGGAGATTAATATTGGCCTTTCTGCTTGTGTGCCAGTCTTGACTCCTGGGTGTGCCATCTCTCTCTCTCTCTCTCTCCAATTGTGGTCCATAGAAAGCCTACATTTTTTTTCCTTGATTTGGGTTCCAAAATCTACCAGAGAAAATAACTCCATCAATCATTGGTAGAAAAATATTGGCCTCTGGGCTTGTGTGCCACTCCTGATTCCTGTGTGCGTCATCTCTCACTCAGTGGCCCATAGAAAGCATATAGTTTGTTACATTTGTTTTCTAAATTCTCCCTGCAAAAATCTATTTTTTTTTTTTTGGGGGGTTTCTAAAGTGTTCCTGAAAAAAATAAAAATAAAAAAAAAATAATAGTGTGACATTAATATTAACATTTGTGCTTCAGTGACAGTCCTGCGTGTGGGGCATCTCTCTAATTTGCAGCCACCAAAAAAAGAGTGTGTAACATTGGGCCTGATTTTCGCTGTGGTCTCACCAACCTGTAAAGGGGTAGCTAAATCATACTGAAGTTATAGCTCACCGTGTAAGTTGTGTGACTGCAACAAATAACGTTAGTTTGGTTACGTTTTTAAAACAATGAGGAAGTCTAGTGGAAGAGGTCGTGGCCGGGGGCGTTCATTGTCAGCTGGTAATGAGGGTAGTGGTAGTGGTGGAGCATCAGGTGGTCGTGGGGGAAAAAATATTGCACCTAAGTCTGGAGCTGTGGAGCCAGGTTCGTCGTCCGGCTACACAAGGCCTCGAACGCTCCCTTTTCTGGGATTAGGAAAACCGCTTTTAAAGCCGGAGCAGCAAGAGCAAGTTTTGGCTTATCTTGCTGACTCAGCCTCTAGCTCTTTTGCCTCATCTCGTGAAACTGGTAAAAGTAAAAGCAGCGCGTCGTTAGTGGATGTTCACGGTCAGGGACAAGTCACTTCCTTGTCCTCTTCAGCAAAAACAACAACAGAGAAGAATGCAGCAGGCGACACAACGGGTTACTCCATGGAGCTCTTTACACATACCGTCCCTGGCTTAGAAAGTGAAGCAGTTAACAGTCCATGCCCATTACAAATTGAATCTGACATGGAGTGCACTGACGCACAGCCACAGCCAGACTACTATGCTGGTCCTTTGACTCAGACCACAACATTGCCCTCGCAGGGTGCTGATCAAGAATCAGACCCTGATGAGACTATGTTGCCCCATCACGAACGCTATACCACCGAACGACACGGTGACACAGACGAAGTTGCGCAGGAGGTACAAGAAGAGTTATTAGATGACCCAGTTCTTGACCCCGATTGGCAGCCATTGGGGGAACAGGGTGCAGGCGGCAGCAGTTCTGAAGCAGAGGAGGAGGAGGGGCCGCAGCAGGCATCAACATCGCCACAGGTTCCATCTGCCGGGCCCGTATCTTGCCCAAAACGCGTGGCAAAGCCAAAACCTGGTGGAGGACAGCGTGGCCATCCGGTTAAAGCTCAGTCTGCAATGCCTGAAAAGGTATCCGATGCTAGAAAGAGTGCAGTCTGGCATTTTTTTAAACAACATCCAATTGATCAGCGCAAAGTCATCTGTCAAAAATGTTCTACTTCCTTAAGCAGAGGTCAGAATCTGAAAAGTCTCAATACTAGTTGCATGCATAGACATTTAACCACCATGCATTTGAAAGCTTGGACTAACTACCAAACGTCCCTTAAGGTTGTTGCACCCTCGGCCAATGAAGCTAGTCATCAACGCAACATCCCTTCCGGCAGTGTAGGACCACCATTTAGCGCACCACCTGCTGTATCTGTGCAGGTATCTTTGCCAGGCCAAAGCAGTCAGGGTCAGGGAATCACCAGTTTCGTAGTAGGAAACACTGCATCTAGGGCACCGGCGGCAACAATACCATCTCCCACCGTCTCTCAGTCTGCCATGTCCACCGGCACCCCCGCTAGTTCCACGATCTCCAGCTCTCCAGTCCAGCTCACCCTACATGAGACTATGGTTAGAAAAAGGAAATACTTAGCCTCGCATCCGCGTACACAGGGTTTGAACGCCCACATAGCTAGACTAATCTCGTTAGAGATGATGCCCTACCGGTTAGTTGAAAGCGAAGCTTTCAAAGACCTGATGGACTACGCTGTACCACGCTACGAGCTACCCAGTCGACACTTTTTTTCCAGAAAAGCCATCCCAGCCCTCCACCAGCATGTTAAAGAGCGCATCGTCCATGCACTCAGGCAATCTGTGAGCACAAAGGTGCACCTGACAACAGATGCATGGACCAGTAGGCATGGCCAGGGACGTTACGTGTCCATCACGGCACACTGGGTAAATGTGGTGGATTCAGGGTCCACAGGGGACAGCAAGTTTGGGACAGTTCTGCCTAGCCCACGGTCTAGTAAACAGTTGTCTGTAGCCGTTCGCACCCCCTCCTCCTCCTCCTCCTCGTCCTCCTGCAGAAGCAAGAGCTCGTCCACAGACCGCAGTCGCACAAACACTCCATCCGCACCTGCCACTGTTGCACACCAGGTCTCCCATTATGGGGCAGCTACTGGCATACGTCAGCAGGCTGTATTGGCTATGAAGTGTTTGGGCGACAATAGACACACCGCGGAAGTTCTGTCCGAGTTCTTGCAGCAAGAAACGCAGTCGTGGCTGGGCACTGTAGATCTTGAGGCAGGCAAGGTAGTGAGTGATAACGGAAGGAATTTCATGGCTGCCATCTCCCTTTCCCAACTGAAACACATTCCTTGCCTGGCTCACACCTTAAACCTGGTGGTGCAGTGCTTCCTGAAAAGTTATCCGGGGTTATCCGACCTGCTCCTCAAAGTGCGTGGACTTTGCGCACATATCCGCCGTTCGCCTGTACACTCCAGCCGTATGCAGACCTATCAGCGTTCTTTGAACCTTCCCCAGCATCGCCTAATCATAGACGTTGCAACAAGGTGGAACTCAACACTGCACATGCTTCAGAGACTGTGCGAACAGAGGCGGGCTGTTATGTTTTTGTGGGAGGATACACATACACGGGCAGGCAGTAGGATGGCAGACATGGAGTTGTCAGGTGTGCAGTGGTCGAAGATTCAAGACATGTGTCAAGTCCTTCAGTGTTTTGAGGAATGCACACGGCTGGTTAGTGCAGACAACGCCATAATAAGCATGAGCATCCCCCTAATGCGTCTGCTGATGCAAAGTTTGACGCACATAAAGGATCAGGCGTCTGCACCAGAGGAAGAGGAAAGCCTTGATGACAGTCAGCGATTGTCTGGTCAGGGCAGTGTACATGACGAGGTACCGGGCGAAGAGGAGGTGGAGGATGAGGAGGATGATGGGGATGAGTATATTTTTAATGAGGAAGCTTTCCCGGGGGCACGGGAAATTGGTGGCGTGGCAAGGCCGGGTTCTGGTTTTTTGAGGGACACAAGTGACGTAGATTTGCCTGCAACTGCCCCTCAACCAAGCACAACCGCAGATTTGACAACGGGAACTTTGGCCCACATGGCGGATTATGCCTTGCGTATCCTCAAAAGGGACACACGCATTACAAAAATGATGAACGATGACGATTACTGGTTGGCCTGCCTCCTTGATCCTCGCTATAAAGGCAAATTGCAAAATATTATGCCACATGAGAACTTGGAACTAATATTAGCAACAAAACAATCAACTCTTGTTGACCGTTTGCTTCTGGCATTCCCTGCACACAGCGCCCGTGATCGTTCTCACACGAGCTCCAGGGGCCAGCAGACCAGAGGTGTTAGAGGGGCAGAAATCAGAAGTGGCGTTGGCCAGAGGGGTTTTCTGACCAGGTTGTGGAGTGATTTTTCTATGACCGCAGACAGGACAGGTACTGCAGCATCAATTCAAAGTGACAGGAGACAACATTTGTCCAGTATGGTTACAAACTATTTTTCATCCCTTATCGACGTTCTCCCTCAACCGTCATTCCCATTTGATTACTGGGCATCCAAATTAGACACCTGGCCAGAATTGGCAGAATATGCATTGCAGGAGCTTGCTTGCCCGGCAGCTAGTGTCCTATCAGAAAGAGTATTCAGTGCTGCAGGTTCAATACTAACAGAAAAAAGGACTCGTCTGGCTACCCAAAATGTAGATGATCTAACCTTCATTAAAATGAACCACAACTGGATTTCAAAATCTTTTGCCCCACCCTGCCCGGCTGACACCTAGCTTTCCTATGAAAAGGTCTTGCCTGTGGACTATTCTGAATGACTTTTCCAATCTCGTAATTTTCTTCACCTGATTGTCCAGCATACGACATGTTTCCACCTCACGAAATGGCCAAACTCCCCACACGGGGCCGTGCTATCGCCACTTTGCGCTTGGACCCTTGAGAGTGCTGTTTGTCTGAAGAGGTGGGTGTGGCCGCTTTTGGTCGACGGCACTGCCACTGGGTCCCTCATAGTACAATAAAGTGTCTCTGGCGGTGGTGGTGCGCACCCAACGTCAGACACACCGTTGTAATATGAGGGGCCCTGTGCCTGTAACGCCGGCCACAAGACAGTTCCCCCCCCCAGCTCAAACAGTGCTCTACCACTAGCAAAATTATCTCTCACAGCTTCACCAATGTGTAGTCTAGGCGCTGACATCCTTCAATGCCTGGCACTGACAATACCATTGTTTTGACATTTTTGTTATGTTAGGCCTTCGAAGCCTGTCTGCGGTCCCTTCTTTCTACAACTACTACACTGACCAGGCCACTGCTGGCCGTGTTACCCTGGAACCAATTTAAAAGTGCCTACAGTCAGCCCAATTTTGTTATGTTAGGCCTTCGAAGACTGTCTGCCGTCACTCCTTCCACTAGACTTCCACTGACCATACACTGCTGCCCATGTACCCCTGGAACCAATTTAAAGTGCCTACAGCCAGCCCAATTTTGTTATGTTAGGCCTTCGAAGCCTGTCTGCGGTCACTCCTTCCACTAGACTTCCACTGACCAGACCACTGCTGCCCGTGTACCCCTGGAACCAATTTAAAAGTGCCTACAGCCAGCCCAAGTTTGTTATGTTAGGCCTTGGAAGCCTGTCTGCGGTCACTCCTTCCACTAGACTTCCACTGACCAGACCACTGCTGCCCGTGTACCCCTGGAACCAATTTAAAAGTGCCTACAGCCAGCCCAAGTTTGTTATGTTAGGCCTTGGAAGCCTGTCTGCGGTCACTCCTTCCACTAGACTTCCACTGACCAGACCACTGCTGCCCGTGTACCCCTGGAACCAATTTAAAAGTGCCTACAGCCAGCCCAAGTTTGTTATGTTAGGCCTTGGAAGCCTGTCTGCGGTCACTCCTTCCACTAGACTTCCACTGACCAGACCACTGCTGCCCGTGTACCCCTGGAACCAATTTAAAAGTGCCTACAGCCAGCCCAAGTTTGTTATGTTAGGCCTTGGAAGCCTGTCTGCGGTCACTCCTTCCACTAGACTTCCACTGACCAGACCACTGCTGCCCGTGTACCCCTGGAACCAATTTAAAAGTGCCTACAGCCAGCCCAAGTTTGTTATGTTAGGCCTTGGAAGCCTGTCTGCGGTCACTCCTTCCACTAGACTTCCACTGACCAGACCACTGCTGCCCGTGTACCCCTGGAACCAATTTAAAAGTGCCTACAGCCAGCCCAAGTTTGTTATGTTAGGCCTTCTAAGCCTGTCTGCGGTCCATTCTTTCAACTACTACTACACTGACCAGGTCACTGCTGCCCGTGTACCCCTGGAACCAATTTAAAATTGCCTACAGCCAGCCCAATTTTTTTATTTTAGGCCTTCGATGCCTGTCTGCGGTCCATTCTTTCAACTACTACTACACTGACCAGGTCACTGCTGCCCGTGTACCCCTGGAACCAATTTAAAATTGCCTACAGCCAGCCCAATTTTTTTATTTTAGGCCTTCGATGCCTGTCTGCGGTCCATTCTTTCAACTACTACTACACTGACCAGGTCACTGCTGTCCGTGTACCCCTGGAACCAATTTAAAATTGCCTACAGCCATGTGTTATTATTTTAGGCCTTCGATGCCTGTCTGCGGTCACTCCTTCCACTAGGCCTCCACTGACCACACCACTGCTGCCCGTGTACCCCTGAAACCAATTTAAAATTGCCTACAGCCAGCCCAATTTTTTTATTTTAGGCCTTCGATGCCTGTCTGCGGTCCATTCTTTCAACTACTACTACACTGACCAGGTCACTGCTGTCCGTGTACCCCTGTAACCAATTTAAAATTGCCTACAGCCATGTGTTATTATTTTAGGCCTTCGATGCCTGTCTGCGGTCCATTCTTTCAACTACTACTACACTGACCAGGTCACTGCTGTCCGTGTACCCCTGGAACCAATTTAAAATTGCCTACAGCCATGTGTTATTATTTTAGGCCTTCGATGCCTGTCTGCGGTCACTCCTTCCACTAGGCCTCCACTGACCACACCACTGCTGCCCGTGTACCCCTGGAACCAATTTAAAAGTGCCTACAGCCAGCCCAAGTTTGTTATGTTAGGCCTTGGAAGCCTGTCTGCGGTCACTCCTTCCACTAGACTTCCACTGACCAGACCACTGCTGTCCGTGTACCCCTGGAACCAATTTAAAAGTGCCTACAGCCAGCCCAAGTTTGTTATGTTAGGCCTTGGAAGCCTGTCTGCGGTCACTCCTTCCACTAGACTTCCACTGACCAGACCACTGCTGCCCGTGTACCCCTGGAACCAATTTAAAAGTGCCTACAGCCAGCCCAAGTTTGTTATGTTAGGCCTTGGAAGCCTGTCTGCGGTCACTCCTTCCACTAGACTTCCACTGACCAGACCACTGCTGCCCGTGTACCCCTGGAACCAATTTAAAAGTGCCTACAGCCAGCCCAAGTTTGTTATGTTAGGCCTTCTAAGCCTGTCTGCGGTCCATTCTTTCAACTACTACTACACTGACCAGGTCACTGCTGCCCGTGTACCCCTGGAACCAATTTAAAATTGCCTACAGCCAGCCCAATTTTTTTATTTTAGGCCTTCGATGCCTGTCTGCGGTCCATTCTTTCAACTACTACTACACTGACCAGGTCACTGCTGCCCGTGTACCCCTGGAACCAATTTAAAATTGCCTACAGCCAGCCCAATTTTTTTATTTTAGGCCTTCGATGCCTGTCTGCGGTCCATTCTTTCAACTACTACTACACTGACCAGGTCACTGCTGTCCGTGTACCCCTGGAACCAATTTAAAATTGCCTACAGCCATGTGTTATTATTTTAGGCCTTCGATGCCTGTCTGCGGTCACTCCTTCCACTAGGCCTCCACTGACCACACCACTGCTGCCCGTGTACCCCTGGAACCAATTTAAAATTGCCTACAGCCAGCCCAATTTTTTTATTTTAGGCCTTCGATGCCTGTCTGCGGTCCATTCTTTCAACTACTACTACACTGACCAGGTCACTGCTGTCCGTGTACCCCTGTAACCAATTTAAAATTGCCTACAGCCATGTGTTATTATTTTAGGCCTTCGATGCCTGTCTGCGGTCACTCCTTCCACTAGGCCTCCACTGACCACACCACTGCTGCCCGTGTACCCCTGGAACCAATTTAAAATTGCCTACAGCCATGTGTTATTATTTTAGGCCTTCGATGCCTGTCTGCGGTCACTCCTTCCACTAGGCCTCCACTGACCACACCACTGCTGCCCGTGTACCCCTGGAACCAATTTAAAATTGCCTACAGCCAGCCCAATTTTTTTATTTTAGGCCTTCGATGCCTGTCTGCGGTCCATTCTTTCAACTACTACTACACTGACCAGGTCACTGCTGTCCGTGTACCCCTGTAACCAATTTAAAATTGCCTACAGCCATGTGTTATTATTTTAGGCATTCGATGCCTGTCTGCGGTCCATTTTTTCAACTACTACTACACTGACCAGGTCACTGCTGCCCGTGTACCCCTGGAACCAATTTAAAATTGCCTACAGCCATGTGTTATTATTTTAGGCCTTCGATGCCTGTCTGCGGTCACTCCTTCCACTAGGCCTCCACTGACCACACCACTGCTGCCCGTGTACCCCTGGAACCAATTTAAAATTGCCTACAGCCAGCCCAATTTTTTTATTTTAGGCCTTCGATGCCTGTCTGCGGTCCATTCTTTCAACTACTACTACACTGACCAGGTCACTGCTGCCCGTGTACCCCTGGAACCAATTTAAAATTGCCTACAGCCATGTGTTATTATTTTAGGCCTTCGATGCCTGTCTGCGGTCACTCCTTCCACTAGGCCTCCACTGACCACACCACTGCTGCCCGTGTACCCCTGGAACCAATTTAAAATTGCCTACAGCCAGCCCAATTTTTTTATTTTAGGCCTTCGATGCCTGTCTGCGGTCCATTCTTTCAACTACTACTACACTGACCAGGTCACTGATGTCCGTGTACCCCTGTAACCAATTTAAAATTGCCTACAGCCATGTGTTATTATTTTAGGCCTTCGATGCCTGTCTGCGGTCCATTCTTTCAACTACTACTACACTGACCAGGTCACTGCTGTCCGTGTACCCCTGGAACCAATTTAAAATTGCCTACAGCCATGTGTTATTATTTTAGGCCTTCGATGCCTGTCTGCGGTCACTCCTTCCACTAGGCCTCCACTGACCACACCACTGCTGCCCGTGTACCCCTGGAACCAATTTAAAAGTGCCTACAGCCAGCCCAAGTTTGTTATGTTAGGCCTTGGAAGCCTGTCTGCGGTCACTCCTTCCACTAGACTTCCACTGACCAGACCACTGCTGCCCGTGTACCCCTGGAACCAATTTAAAAGTGCCTACAGCCAGCCCAAGTTTGTTATGTTAGGCCTTGGAAGCCTGTCTGCGGTCACTCCTTCCACTAGACTTCCACTGACCAGACCACTGCTGCCCGTGTACCCCTGGAACCAATTTAAAAGTGCCTACAGCCAGCCCAAGTTTGTTATGTTAGGCCTTGGAAGCCTGTCTGCGGTCACTCCTTCCACTAGACTTCCACTGACCAGACCACTGCTGCCCGTGTACCCCTGGAACCAATTTAAAAGTGCCTACAGCCAGCCCAAGTTTGTTATGTTAGGCCTTCTAAGCCTGTCTGCGGTCCATTCTTTCAACTACTACTACACTGACCAGGTCACTGCTGCCCGTGTACCCCTGGAACCAATTTAAAATTGCCTACAGCCAGCCCAATTTTTTTATTTTAGGCCTTCGATGCCTGTCTGCGGTCCATTCTTTCAACTACTACTACACTGACCAGGTCACTGCTGCCCGTGTACCCCTGGAACCAATTTAAAATTGCCTACAGCCAGCCCAATTTTTTTATTTTAGGCCTTCGATGCCTGTCTGCGGTCCATTCTTTCAACTACTACTACACTGACCAGGTCACTGCTGTCCGTGTACCCCTGGAACCAATTTAAAATTGCCTACAGCCATGTGTTATTATTTTAGGCCTTCGATGCCTGTCTGCGGTCACTCCTTCCACTAGGCCTCCACTGACCACACCACTGCTGCCCGTGTACCCCTGGAACCAATTTAAAATTGCCTACAGCCAGCCCAATTTTTTTATTTTAGGCCTTCGATGCCTGTCTGCGGTCCATTCTTTCAACTACTACTACACTGACCAGGTCACTGCTGTCCGTGTACCCCTGTAACCAATTTAAAATTGCCTACAGCCATGTGTTATTATTTTAGGCCTTCGATGCCTGTCTGCGGTCCATTCTTTCAACTACTACTACACTGACCAGGTCACTGCTGTCCGTGTACCCCTGGAACCAATTTAAAATTGCCTACAGCCATGTGTTATTATTTTAGGCCTTCGATGCCTGTCTGCGGTCACTCCTTCCACTAGGCCTCCACTGACCACACCACTGCTGCCCGTGTACCCCTGGAACCAATTTAAAATTGCCTACAGCCAGCCCAATTTTTTTATTTTAGGCCTTCGATGCCTGTCTGCGGTCCATTCTTTCAACTACTACTACACTGACCAGGTCACTGCTGTCCGTGTACCCCTGTAACCAATTTAAAATTGCCTACAGCCATGTGTTATTATTTTAGGCATTCGATGCCTGTCTGCGGTCCATTTTTTCAACTACTACTACACTGACCAGGTCACTGCTGCCCGTGTACCCCTGGAACCAATTTAAAATTGCCTACAGCCATGTGTTATTATTTTAGGCCTTCGATGCCTGTCTGCGGTCACTCCTTCCACTAGGCCTCCACTGACCACACCACTGCTGCCCGTGTACCCCTGGAACCAATTTAAAATTGCCTACAGCCAGCCCAATTTTTTTATTTTAGGCCTTCGATGCCTGTCTGCGGTCCATTCTTTCAACTACTACTACACTGACCAGGTCACTGCTGCCCGTGTACCCCTGGAACCAATTTAAAATTGCCTACAGCCATGTGTTATTATTTTAGGCCTTCGATGCCTGTCTGCGGTCACTCCTTCCACTAGGCCTCCACTGACCACACCACTGCTGTCCGTGTACCCCTGGAACCAATTTAAAATTGCCTACAGCCATGTGTTATTATTTTAGGCCTTCGATGCCTGTCTGCGGTCCATTCTTTCAACTACTACTACACTGACCAGGGCACTGCTGGCCGTGTACCCCTGGAACCAACATCAGAAAATATAAAAATAAGTATTTTGCTTATAAAAAAGAAAATACTGGTGAGATATCAAATGCAGACATTTTAACATTAAAAACAAACACACAACTCTAATCTGGTACAGTACTAAAAATGGCCACCAGCTACAATTACTTTCTCCTGCAAGTAGTTAACTGAAAGTTTTTTTAAATTGAAAACACACATATGGCATCCACCGAGTGTTGTCCTGTCGCGTCTTCTTTATATTATTGCCGAGAAGATGCAAAATAATGAAAATAATAAAATCATTAATTACCAAAATAATAGAGAAAGTCAACACCACATTGCAAATAAACATTCATTCCAAATAAAGAAGCAGGGCGCGTCCGAGGGTGAGTATATACCTAATAAGAATATAATCACCCTCGGACGCGCAATGCTTATTTCCAACAGCCTTCCTTCCTAAGAATCAGCCCTTCCGTCGTGTAGAGAGACGTTGTGTTACACTCCAAGGTGTTCCCCAGGTTGCCTTTCCTGAGCTTCGATCTTCCGGCTCTCGTTTAGTAGTTCTTGGAAACTACTCTGCATTAGGCCTTCAAATTGGGTATGGGGTGTAGAGAGATGGTGTGTTCCACTCCAAGGTGTTCCCCAGGTTGCCTTTCCTGAGCTTCGATCTTCCGGCTCTCGTTTAGTAGTTGTTGGAAACTACGCTGCATTAGGCCTTCAAATTGGGTATGGGGTGTAGCGAGAGGGTGTGTTACACTCCAAGGTGTTCCCCAGGTTGCCTTTCCTGAGCTTCGATCTTCCGGCTCTCGTTTAGTAGTTCTTGGAAACTACACTGCATTAGGCCTTCAAATTGGGTATGGGGTGTAGAGAGAGGGTGTGTTACACTCCAAGGTGTTCCCCAGGTTGCCTTTCCTGAGCTTCGATATTCCGGCTCTCGTTTAGTAGTTGTCGGAAACTACGCTGCATTAGGCCTACAAATTGGGTATGGGGTGTAGAGAGAGGGTGTGTTACACTCCAAGGTGTTCCCCAGGTTGCCTTTCCTGAGCTTCGATCTTCATGCTCTCGTTTAGTAGTTGTCGGAAACTACGCTGCATTAGGCCTACAAATTGGGTATGGGGTGTAGAGAGAGGGTTTGTTACACTCCAAGGTGTTCCCCAGGTTGCCTTTCCTGAGCTTCGATCTTCCGGCTCTCGTTTAGTAGTTGTTGGAAACTACGCTGCATTAGGCCTTCAAATTGGGTATGGGGTGTAGCGAGAGGGTGTGTTACACTCCAAGGTGTTCCCCAGGTTGCCTTTCCTGAGCTTCGATCTTCCGGCTCTCGTTTAGTAGTTGTTGGAAACTACGCTGCATTAGGCCTTCAAATTGGGTATGGGGTGTAGCGAGAGGGTGTGTTACACTCCAAGGTGTTCCCCAGGTTGCCTTTCCTGAGCTTCGATCTTCCGGCTCTCGTTTAGTAGTTCTTGGAAACTACACTGCATTAGGCCTTCAAATTGGGTATGGGGTGTAGAGAGAGGGTGTGTTACACTCTAAGGTGTTCCCCAGGTTTCCTTGCCATTGCTTCGGTCTTCCGACTCTCGTTTAGTAGTTGTAGAAAAGTACACTGCATTAGGCCATACAAAATGGGTATGGGGTGGAGAGAGATGGTGTGTTACACTCCAAGGTGTTCCCCAGGTTGCCTTTCCTGAGCTTCTATCTTCAGGCTCTCATTAAATTGTGGTTAAATGGAACAACTGCATTTGGCGTACTAGTTGGTTTGGGGCCTACTATCGGTGTCTGCCACTCCTTGCTGTTCTCCTCCACTGAACAAAGCTGTGCCGCCTGTTTACTACGGTTGCCAATTTTGAACTGCATTTCGACTACTTACTGATTTGGCCCTACTCTCTGTGTCAGCCTCTCATTCCAGTTGTCCTCCACTGCAATGCCCCCTGGTTATTCCTGTGTTACCAATTTTGAACTGCATTTAGCCCACTTTCTTCTTTGGGCCTATATCTGTGTTTCCACTTCATCGTGCCCATTGCCCAGCCAGTGATAGATGAGTCTGCTGGTACATTGACCCATAACGCAACATTCCCCGTGCACGCTACACAACAACATTGTGACCCTGCTGAAAGTCAGGTTGCTCTTCCCGCATACCATACCACCTTACACGGGGACAAAGAGGAAGGTGCAGATGAAAGTGCAGGTTCCTTCATCAGGTGGGGGGAGGAATACTAGTTGGCGACGTCACTGGCACAGGGCCTCTCATAGTACGCAAAAGTGTTGCTGCCGGTGGGAGGCGCCCCCGCCGTGCAAACACACCGCTGTACTTTGAGGGGCCCTGTGCCAGTGCCAATGCCAACGAGTGGGCCCCCCCTGCTTGCTCAGGTTCACAGCACTTGCAAAGTTGAAATACTTACCTCTCCCTGCTCCACTGCCGTGACGTGGTCCAGATTTCCTGGGCCCACTAATTACTTGAACCAGCCCTACCCCCCACAACTTTAGCCAAATGACCCCCAATTTCAAATGCCTTCCAATTATTATAAGGTAAATTACGCTTGACAAGCTTCATTAAGAAGAATGGATGGTTTTGACATTAAAATGGCCACTCTAGGTGTTTTCCTGGCCCCCACTCACTGCCGACTATGCTGCCCCATTGACTTGCATTGGGTTTCGTGTTTCGGTCGATCCCGACTTTACGTCATAATCGGCCGATTTCACTCGACCCGACTTTGGACATAGTCGGGTTTCGCAAAACCCGGCTCGACTCTAAAAAGGTCAAGGTCGCTCAACTCTACTGATGAAAAATCCTGACCAAATCCTGATGCAATCCTGAATGTGGACACATACTCTTATGGTCCTGCGACAACGAGCTTCTCTTCTGCTTCTCTTAGTTTTTCACTGAACATTGAGAGCATTAGGGAGAGAAGCTCGTGGGCACATGACTGAGTGTGCAAATCACATATGTCCTTGGCGGAGGGGGGGCACCAAAATGAATTCTTGCCCCTGGTGCCAGAAACCCTAGATACACCTCTGCTGGTATGCTACTGCGAGCAGTGATTACCGGGTCTGGTAGAGGGAGGTCTGTGCACAGGCAGTGAGGCAGGGACTGAGGGTGTGCACAGAGAGGATGGAGACCTGGAGACTGCCCGTCCCAGTCTACGCCGTAGCCTAGAGCCCTCATTATCATAGGAATATGTCAGTTAATAAATTGCTTTTCTGAAGCTTTATAGTGTAGTTATAGGTCAGGGAGGGTTGGATAGGGATGAGCTAGCAAGGTGCAGGGACAGGTAGTGATGGCTACTTGCGAACATGTGCGGCAATTGCGGTTTTGCACTTACGATGATACATAAAACACTGCTAGCAGTGTTTTTTCTCATTGCTGCAAGTACCGCATTTGCCGGATGGCGGCAAAACCGCAAGTGCCGCACATGTCTGTAAGTCCCATAGGGAATGAATGAGGCCGAACGCAGTGTTGCCGTAAGTGATCCATTACGCGGCAGATGCAGAAAAACTGTCGGATCTGCTGCAAAAGGCGACTTTCACATCAGCGATTTTTGCCAAAGTCACTGCCGATAGTGTCATACTCACCAAAGGGGGAGGCAGCACTAAAAGTGCCTAGGGCAGCAGAAACTCTAAATACGGCCCTGACCACATATATATTTTTACTCACACACATAATAATTTTACATCAATTTTCACTGGTAGATTTTTATTCTTATATGTTAAAGTGTCTGGTGTACAACTTGTTAATTTTAATATTTTTATTCTGATATTGTGGGGGCCATTGCTTGTTAATATATACAGCTTCATAATCCTGTTGCCTCGCGGATGTGGTTTTTCTGTTTTTAAATTAAGTAAATCATTGGCAATTCTTTTTAATAAAGCCATATTTTTAATAGTTCTTTGCCGTGTATGTTTTTCTTCTTTTTTGGTCCCTGGAATATTGCTTTGCTTTTATCTGCATTGGGGCGTGACTATGGGCAGTCTATTTTCTACTTTCTTTTGCTCCTCCTTCTGCCAATGGCTGCAGAATTGCCTGGATAGCTACCAGTGTTGTTTACTGGGTGGCCACCCTGCTGGATCCCCGCTACAAGGACAACATACCATCATTACTTCTGTCACTAGAGTGAGATCACAAAATGCATGAATACAAGCACACTCTGGTAGAGGCACTACTGATGGCATTCCCACCTGACAGCAGGGCTCAGTGGGAAAACATTGTGGAGGAGGGGAAGTTGCTAGCACAGCTGGGGCACTGCCACCTCCTCAGAATGCAGGGTTAGCATGGCCACAATAACCGTTTCTTCCATCTGATATGGTTCATTCTAGCAGAAGCAATCGTTACAAGAACAAGGTGGAAGAGTAGTTGTCCACACGTCTCCACTTACTAAGTGATGGATCTGCCTCATTTAACTGCTTCATTTGAGTCTCCAAATTGGACAAATGGTCTTGTCCTTTATGCTTGGAGGTGCTGGCCTACTCTATGACAAATGTACTGTCGAAACTTGTGATTAGTACAGCAGGGGGTGTGATCACAGAGAGGTGCATTTGCACCATAGTCAATGTGGGGAAGCAAACATTCATTAACATTAACCAGGCATGGATCCCACAGGACTTGTCCATACCTTTGGCTCACTAGACAACTATACCAGCCGCACCCAGCCATTGTTCAACTCTATTTGCCATTTTCTTTTTACAAAAAACAGTGTTGGTTACTTCCTCCTCTGCCTCTTCCACCTACACCTCCTGCAACTCCACTTGGACCATCTCCTCCTGTTGCTAAATTGCTACCTTTTATTTTTTGTTATGTTCTTTTAACTCATTTCCCTAAAAAAGAAAGAGAAAACAACCCCACCCCCCAAAAAAACAGAAAAACAGTGATGAACTACAGTTCGGCTGAACCCGATAAACCCGAACGTCAATAAGTACAATCATTCCTAATTAATGGAAAAAAATATTTCAAGGTGAAAGTCATCTGATTGCCCTGAAATCTGTAACACTATGCGACTTCAAAGAACTGTACACAACCTATTTCAAGTTCTGTAAGAAAATCACAGCTTTAGTAATTTCATTTACCTCACTATAAAACAGATGATAACCCAGTAGTAACCAAGAGCCCATTTATTAAAATAATGCACTGACAAGCTTTTATGTTCTTAACTTCTTAATATTAAAAAAAGCCTGTTTGGTCCAGCGGTAGTGTTGGAGCTTTACTGCTGCTAGAAGTTACCAATTTATTAAACACGATATATCTTTTTTTCTTTCACATTACTGTATCCATTTTGTTTGTTATTTTTGCTTCTACCATACATTTTGTTCAACACTTTATCTCTTGACAAACTTTTAAACCCCCAAAATTAAACTCTTTACAAAAAGGATGCAGCAAGAAATGCAAGGTAGGTAGGTACATGCATTGAAAAACAAAATGTAGGGGCACACATGTAGATGTGGCATGTCTAGTTCTCAAATTAGAATACTAAGGCTATGTGCGCACATTGAGTATTTGCTTGAAGAAATTTCTGCACGATTTCTGCATCTTTTGGCAGCAAAAACACAGAGGCAAAAACACACTGTGATTTTTGGTGTTTTTGCCACAGTTTTGTACTCATTTTTTGCATGTGTTTTTGTACAGCAATGAAGGCATTTTTGAGCTAAATAAAGATATTAAAAAAAGTTTTGTTATGTAATTTCTTGGTTCAACACCACCTTTTTCATTCTGATGCACTAGCATCAGAGTAATGAAATTAGGGCTTGGTGTCAGCAGATGTCATTGACACCAAGCTCTAGGCTTAGTACTAAAAAGGTGTCAGCCAGACACCCTCATTACTAAGCCACAAGTAAACACAAACATACACACACACACAAACACAAACACGTACACACACATTGTCACTAGCCTCTGTAAGAGCATTAACAGAATTAACCTTTATAGACTGTAACCAAACAGCAACTCTTAATTTAAATAAAAAAAAATTATATGGGCTCCCATGTAATTTTCATAACCAGCAGAAGGAAAGCCGATGACTGAGGACTGATGTTAATATTCTGGGAAGGAGCCAATAGCAATAATGGTTCCCAGGCTTTTTGTATCAGCTCACAGCTGTTTGCTTAGACTTTACTGGTTAATTTACAGGAGAACTCCAGAAAAAATTGACATAGGGTCCCCTATTAAATTTTAGCAGCAAAGGCTAGGCAGACAGCTGTGGGTTGATAATAATAGCCTAGGAAGAGGCCATGGATATTGTCCCCCCCCAGGCTGAAAACATCAGCTCTCAGCCACCCCAAAAAATGTGCATCTATAAGATGTGCCGAATCTGGCTCTTGGCCTAGCTCTTCCCACTTGCCCTATAGTGGTGGCAAGTGGGGTGATAGTAGGGAGGTTGATGACACCTTTGTATTATCAGGTGACATCAAGTCCAAATGTTAGAAATGGAGAGGCGTCTATAGCAGGGGTGTCAAACTGCATTCCTCGAGGGCTGCAAACAGGTCATGTTTTCAGGCTTTCCTTGTACTGCACAGGTGATAATTTAATCACCAACTCATTATTTGTGTAGGTGATTAAATTATCACCTGTGCAGTACAAGGAAATCCTGAAAACATGACCTGTTTGCAACCCTCGAGGAATGTAGTTTGACACCCCTGGTCTATAGGACACCCCCATTATTAACTTCATAGTGATATTATGAAAACACACAAACCCGGAAGAAAGTCCTTTATTTGAAACAATGACACAGACTCGTTTATTGAATCTACATTAAGCCATAGTCACCGAATGCCTAATCCACTGAAGCCAACGTCTCCTGCCACAAAAATAAAATAACAGACCACAATATTCCTCACCTGTCTGAGGAGAAAATAATCCATAATGTCCCACAATGATCCATATCCTGATGATTTTGAGAGCAGTCACTGATGTGACTGCTCTCAAAGATAGCCAGCTATACACTGACACAGGAGGTAATTGCTCCAACAGTGTATAGCACTAAGCTGCTGTGAGCTTTGGTTCTCTCACTTATGGTACCACCACTGCTACGTGAAAAAGTACTGATCAGCTGATGAACTCCAGTGAACCCTCTCATGGCAGCTTATTGCTATGCACTGCTGGAGCCATTACCTCCTGTCAGTGTATCACCAGCGTCTGGGTAGAGCAATCACATCTCCTGATGTGACTGTTCTACATGTTAGAATGCCATGGAACAATTGGGATTAAGTGGACTACAGCAGACAGGTGAGTATATGGTGGTTTATTATTTTTGATTTTTTTTCAAGGAGATGAGAGGATCAGGGATTTAGTGTTAGGTGATTATAATGTGTTTATTGTTTTTATTTGAATACTGTATGTATTCAATTATTTTACATGTTGTGTTTATTTTGTTAATCTATTTTTTTAAGTGTGAGCACAGGCTCACATCAGCAGCTCCTGTCATCACTGTTATCAGTGACAGCAGACATAGGTTGATGGGAGGAGAAGTCTCATCAGCCCTCACTGCTGACCTGTGGTAAGCTTTATACCACAGGTCACCGCTGCAGGTTACAGGAGCTCTGTGGGGTGATGCTGACATCTGACAGCATGACTCAGCAACACTCTTACCGACAGTCTTACCAGCAGTAACGTTACTGCCGATAAGAACCACCGTGACAGTGTTTCCAACACTGTCACACTGATGACAGTGTGGAAACACCATAGTAAGCCGGTAACAACTCAAACACAAACTCAGCATATCTGCAGCAAATCCACTAACAGTTTTATACTTGCATTTTCACTGCTAATTTGACTGACTCAGTTGAAGTCAAAGTGTGGGAAAGGCTGCAGAAATGCACAAAGAATTGTTTTGACTGCTCATTTGTTATTGCCCATTTGCTTTTGATATACTGCTCCTGACTAGAGTTGAGCGACCTTGACCTTTTTAGAGTCGAGCCGGGTTTCGCGAAACCCGACTATTTCAAAAGTCGGGTCGAGTGAAATCGGCCGATTATGACGTAAAGTCGGGATCGACCGAAACACGAAACCCAATGCAAGTCAATGGGGCAGCATAGTCGGCAGTGAGTGGGGGCCAGGAAAACACCTAGAGTGCCCATTTTAATGTCAAAACCATCCATTCTTCTTAATGAAGCTTGTCAAGCGTAATTTACCTTATAATAATTGGAAGGCATTTGAAATTGGGGTTCATTTGGCTAAAGTTGTGGTGGGCAGGGCTGGTTCAAGTAATTAGTGGGCCCAGGAAATCTGGACCACGTCACGGCAGTGGAGCAGGGAGAGGTAAGTATTTCAACTTTGCAAGTGCTGTGAACCTGAGCAAGCAGGGGGGGCCCACTCGTTGGCATTGGCACTGGCACAGGACCCCTCAAAGTACAGCGGTGTTTGCACGGCGGGGACGCCTTACACCGGCAGCAACACTTTTGCGTACTATGAGGGGCCCTGTGCCAGTGACGTCGCCAACTAGTATTCCTCCCCCCACCTGATGAAGGAACCTGCACTTTCATCTGCACCTTCCTGTTTGTCCCCGTGTAAGGTGGTATGGTATGCGGGAAGGGGGACCTGACTTTCAGCAGGGTCACAATCTTGCAGTGTAGCGTGCACGGGAAATGTTGCGTTATGGGTCAATGTACCAGCAGACTCATCTATCACTGGCTGGGCAATGGGCAGGATGAGGAGGAAACACAGATATAGGCCCAAAGAATAAAGTGGGCTAAATGCAGTTCAAAATTGGTAACACAGGACTAATCAGGGGGTATTGCAGTGGAGGACAACTGGAATGAGAGGCTGACACAGAGAGTAGGCCCAAATCAGTAAGTAGTCGAAATGCAGTTCAAAATTGGCAACAGTAGTAAACAGGCGGCACAGCTTTGTTCAGTGGAGGAGAACAGCAAGGAGTGGCAGACACCGATAGTAGGCCCCAACCCAACTAGTAGGCCAAATGCAGTCTAACATTAACAACTACTTAACGAGCGCCTGAAAACGGAATTTCAGGACAGGAAACCAGGAGAACAGCAAGGAGCGGCAGACACCGATAGTAGGCCCCAAACCAACTAGTACGCCAAATGCAGTTGTTCCGTTTAACCACAATTTAATGAGAGCCTGAAGATAGAAGTTCAGGAAAGGCAACCTGGAGAACACCTTGGAGTGGAACACACCATCTCTCTACACCCCATAACCAATTTGTAGGCCTAATGCAGCGTAGTTTCCAACAACTACTAAACGAGAGCATGATGATCGAAGCATTAGCGAGGAAACCTGGGGAACACCTTGGAGTGGAACACACCATCTCTCTACAGTGGAACACACCATCTCTCTACACCCAATACCCAATTTGTACGCCTAATGCAGCGTAGTTTCCAACAACTACTAAACGAGAGCCGGAAGATCGAAGCTCAGGAAAGGCAACCTGGAGAACACCTTGGAGTAGAACACACCATCTCTCTACACCCCATACCCAATTTGTAGGCCTAATGCAGCGTAGTTTCCAACAACTACTAAACGAGAGCCGGAAGATCGAAGCTCAGGAAAGGCAACCTGGGGAACACCTTGGAGTGGAACACACCATCTCTCTACCCCATACCCAATTTGTAGGCCCAATGCAGCGTAGTTTCCAACAACTACTAAACGAGAGCATGATGATCGAAGCATTGACGAGGAAACCTGGGGAACACCTTGGAGTGGAACACACCATCTCTCTACACCCCATACCCAATTTGTAGGCCTAATGCAGCGTAGTTTCCAACAACTACTAAACGAGAGCATGATGATCGAAGCATTGGCGAGGAAACCTGGGGAACACCTTGGAGTGGAACACACCATCTCTCTACAGTGGAACACACCATCTCTCTACACCCCATACCCAATTTGTAGGCCTAATGCAGCATAGTTTCCAACAACTACTAAACGAGAGCCGGAAGATCGAAGCTCAGGAAAGGCAACCTGGAGAACACCTTGGAGTGGAACACACCATCTCTCTACACCCCATACCCAATTTGTAGGCCTAATGCAGCGTAGTTTCCAACAACTACTAAACGAGAGCATGATGATCGAAGCATTGGCGAGGAAACCTGGGGAACACCTTGGAGTGGAACACACCATCTCTCTACAGTGGAACACCCCATCTCTCTACACCCCATACCCAATTTGTAGGCCTAATGCAGCATAGTTTCCAACAACTACTAAACGAGAGCCGGAAGATCGAAGCTCAGGAAAGGCAACCTGGAGAACACCTTGGAGTGGAACACACCATCTCTCTACACCCCATACCCAATTTGTAGGCCTAATGCAGCGTAGTTTCCAACAACTACTAAACAAGAGCATGATGATCGAAGCATTGGCGAGGAAACCTGGGGAACACCTTGGAGTGGAACACACCATCTCTCTACACCCCATACCCAATTTGTAGGCCTAATGCAGCGTAGTTTCCAACAACTACTAAACGAGAGCATGATGATCGAAGCATTGGCGAGGAAACCTGGGGAACACCTTGGAGTGGAACACACCATCTCTCTGCAGTGGAACACACCATCTCTCTACACCCCATACCCAATTTGTAGGCCTAATGTAGCGTAGTTTCCAACAACTACTAAACGAGAGCCGGAAGATCGAAGCTCAGGAAAGGCAACCTGTGGAACACCTTGGAGTGGAACACACCATCTCTCTACACCCCATACCCAATTTGTAGGCCCAATGCAGCGTAGTTTCCAACAACTACTAAACGAGAGCATGATGATCGAAGCATTGGCGAGGAAACCTGGGGAACACCTTGGAGTGGAACACACCATCTCTCTACAGTGGAACGCACCATCTCTCTACACCCCATACCCAATTTGTAGGCCTAATGCAGCGTAGATTCCAACAACTACTAAACGAGAGCCGGAAGATCGAAGCTCAGGAAAGGCAACCTGGAGAACACCTTGGAGTGGATCACACCATCTCTCTACACCCCATACCCAATTTGTAGGCCTAATGCAGCGTTAATTCCAACAACTACTAAACGAGAGCCGGAAGATCGAAGCTCAGGAAAGGCAACCTGGGGAACACCTTGGAGTGGAACACACCATCTCTCTACACCCCATACCCAATTTGTAGGCCCAATGCAGCGTAGTTTCCAACAACTACTAAACAAGAGCATGATGATCGAAGCATTGGCGAGGAAACCTGGGGAACACCTTGGAGTGGAACACACCATCTCTCTACACCCCATACCCAATTTGTAGGCCTAATGCAGCGTAGTTTCCAACAACTACTAAACGAGAGCATGATGATCGAAGCATTGGCGAGGAAACCTGGGGAACACCTTGGAGTGGAACACACCATCTCTCTACAGTGGAACACACCATCTCTCTACACCCCATACCCAATTTGTAGGCCTAATGCAGCGTAGTTTCCAACAACTACTAAACGAGAGCCGGAAAATCGAAGCTCAGGAAAGGCAACCTGGAGAACACCTTGGAGTGGAACACACCATCTCTCTACACCCCATACCCAATTTGTAGGCCTAATGCAGCGTAGTTTCCAACAACTACTAAACGAGAGCCGGAAGATCGAAGCTCAGGAAAGGCAACCTGGGGAACACCTTGGAGTGTAACAAACCCTCTCTCTACACCACGGAAGGGCTGATTCTTAGGAAGGAAGGCTGTCGGAAAGAAGCAGGGCGCGTCCGAGGGTGATTATATTCTTATTAGGTATATACTCACCCTCGGACGCGCCCTGCTTCTTTATTTGTAATGAATGTTTATTTGCAATGTGGTTTTGACTTACTCTATTTTTTTGGTAAATAATGATTTTATTATTTTCATTGTTTTGCATCTTCTTGGCAATAATATAAAGAAGACGCGACAGGACAACACTCGGTGGATGCCATATCTGTGTTTAAAATTGAAAAAACCTTTCAGTTAACTACTTGCAGGAGAAAGTTATTGTAGCTGGTGGCCATTTTTAGTACTGTACCAGATTTTTGTTGTATGTGTTTGTTTTTAATGTTAAAATGTCTGCATTTGATATCTCTCTAGTATTTTCTTTTTTATAAGCAAAATACTTATTTTTATATTTTCTGATGTTGGTTCCAGGGGTACACGGGCAGCAGTGGTGTGGTCAGTGGAGGCCTAGTGGAAGGAGTGACCACAGACAGGCATCGAAGGCCTAAAATAATAACACATGGCTGTAGGCAATTTTAAATTGGTTCCAGGGGTACACGGGCAGCAGTGGTGTGGTCAGTGGAGGCCTAGTGGAAGGAGTGACCGCAGACAGGCATCGAAGGCCTAAAATAATAACACATGGCTGTAGGCAATTTTAAATTGGTTCCAGGGGTACACGGGCAGCAGTGGTGTGGTCAGTGGAGGCCTAGTGGAAGGAGTGACCGCAGACAGGCATCGAAGGCCTAAAATAATAACACATGGCTGTAGGCAATTTTAAATTGGTTCCAGGGGTACACGGGCAGCAATGGTGTGGTCAGTGGAGGCCTAGTGGAAGGAGTGACCGCAGACAGGCATCGAAGGCCTAAAATAATAACACATGGCTGTAGGCAATTTTAAATTGGTTCCAGGGGTACACGGGCAGCAGTGGTGTGGTCAGTGGAGGCCTAGTGGAAGGAGTGACCGCAGACAGGCATCGAAGGCCTAAAATAATAACACATGGCTGTAGGCAATTTTAAATTGGTTCCAGGGGTACACGGGCAGCAGTGGTGTGGTCAGTGGAGGCCTAGTGGAAGGAGTGACCGCAGACAGGCATCGAAGGCCTAAAATAATAACACATGGCTGTAGGCAATTTTAAATTGGTTCCAGGGGTACACGGGCAGCAGTGGTGTGGTCAGTGGAGGCCTAGTGGAAGGAGTCACCGCAGACAGGCATCGAAGGCCTAAAATAATAACACATGGCTGTAGGCAATTTTAAATTGGTTCCAGGGGTACACGGGCAGCAGTGGTGTGGTCAGTGGAGGCCTAGTGGAAGGAGTGACCGCAGACAGGCATCGAAGGCCTAAAATAATAACACATGGCTGTAGGCAATTTTAAATTGGTTCCAGGGGTACACGGGCAGCAGTGGTGTGGTCAGTGGAGGCCTAGTGGAAGGAGTGACCGCAGACAGGCATCGAAGGCCTAAAATAATAACACATGGCTATAGGCAATTTTAAATTGGTTCCAGGGGTACACGGGCAGCAGTGGTGTGGTCAGTGGAGGCCTAGTGGAAGGAGTGACCGCAGACAGGCATCGAAGGCCTAAAATAATAACACATGGCTGTAGGCAATTTTAAATTGGTTCCAGGGGTACACGGGCAGCAGTGGTGTGGTCAGTGGAGGCCTAGTGGAAGGAGTGACCGCAGACAGGCATCGAAGGCCTAAAATAATAACACATGGCTGTAGGCAATTTTAAATTGGTTCCAGGGGTACACGGGCAGCAGTGGTGTGGTCAGTGGAGGCCTAGTGGAAGGAGTGACCGCAGACAGGCATCGAAGGCCTAAAATAATAACACATGGCTGTAGGCAATTTTAAATTGGTTCCAGGGGTACACGGGCAGCAGTGGTGTGGTCAGTGGAGGCCTAGTGGAAGGAGTCACCGCAGACAGGCATCGAAGGCCTAAAATAATAACACATGGCTGTAGGCAATTTTAAATTGGTTCCAGGGGTACACGGGCAGCAGTGGTGTGGTCAGTGGAGGCCTAGTGGAAGGAGTCACCGCAGACAGGCATCGAAGGCCTAAAATAATAACACATGGCTGTAGGCAATTTTAAATTGGTTCCAGGGGTACACGGGCAGCAGTGGTGTGGTCAGTGGAGGCCTAGTGGAAGGAGTGACCGCAGACAGGCATCGAAGGCCTAAAATAATAACACATGGCTGTAGGCAATTTTAAATTGGTTCCAGGGGTACACGGGCAGCAGTGGTGTGGTCAGTGGAGGCCTAGTGGAAGGAGTGACCGCAGACAGGCATCGAAGGCCTAAAATAATAACACATGGCTGTAGGCAATTTTAAATTGGTTCCAGGGGTACACGGGCAGCAGTGGTGTGGTCAGTGGAGGCCTAGTGGAAGGAGTCACCGCAGACAGGCATCGAAGGCCTAAAATAATAACACATGGCTGTAGGCAATTTTAAATTGGTTCCAGGGGTACACGGGCAGCAGTGGTGTGGTCAGTGGAGGCCTAGTGGAAGGAGTGACCGCAGACAGGCATCGAAGGCCTAAAATAATAACACATGGCTGTAGGCAATTTTAAATTGGTTCCAGGGGTACACGGGCAGCAGTGGTGTGGTCAGTGGAGGCCTAGTGGAAGGAGTGACCGCAGACAGGCATTGAAGGCCTAAAATAATAACACATGGCTGTAGGCAATTTTAAATTGGTTACAGGGGTACACGGGCAGCAGTGGTGTGGTCAGTGGAGGCCTAGTGGAAGGAGTGACCACAGACAGGCATCGAAGGCCTAACATAACAAAAATGTCAATACAATGGTATTGTCAGTGGCAGGCATTGAAGGATGTCAGCGCATAGACTATACATTGGTGGAGCTGTGAGATAATTTTGCAAGTGGTAGAGCACTGTTTAAGCTGGGGGGGAAACTGTCTTGTGGCCGGCGGTACAGGCCCAGGGCCCCTCATATTACAACGGTGTGTCTGACGTTGGGTGCGCACCACCACCGCCAGAGACACTTTATTGTACTAGGAGGGACCCAGTGGCAGTGCCGTCGACCAAAAGCGGGCTCACCCACCTCTTCAGACAAACTGCAATCTCACGGGTGCTGTCGCCAAGTGTCGATACCACGGCCCCGTGTGGGGAGTTTGGCCATTTAGTGAGGTGTAAACATGTCGTATGCTGGACAATCAGGTGCAGAAAATTACGAGATTGGAAAAGGCATTCAGAATAGTCCACAGGCAAGACCTTTTCATAGGAAAGCTAGGTGTCAGCCGGGCAAGGTGGGGCAAAAGATTTCGAAATCCAGTTGTGGTTCATTTTAATGAAGGTTAGATCATCTACATTTTGGGTAGCCAGACGAGTCCTTTTTTCTGTTAGTATTGAACCTGCAGCACTGAATACTCTTTCTGATAGGACACTAGCTGCCGGGCAAGCAAGCTCCTGCAATGCATATTCTGCCAATTCTGGCCAGGTGTCTAATTTTGATGCCCAGTAATCAAATGGGAATGACGGTTGAGGGAGAACATCGATAAGGGATGAAAAATAGTTTGTAACCATACTGGACAAATGTTGTCTCCTGTCACTTTGAATTGATGCTGCAGTACCTGTCCTGTCTGCGGTCATAGCAAAATCACTCCACAACCTGGTCAGAAAACCCCTCTGGCCAACGCCACTTCTGATTTCTGCCCCTCTAACTCATCTGGTCTGCTGGCCCCTGCAGCTCGTGTGAGAACGATCACGGGCGCTGTGTGCAGGGAATGCCAGAAGCAAACGGTCAACAAGAGTTGATTGTTTGGTTGCTAATATTAGTTCCAAGTTCTCATGTGGCATTATATTTTGCAATTTGCCTTTATAGCGAGGATCAAGGAGGCAGGCCAACCAGTAATCGTCATCATTCATCATTTTAGTTATGCGTGTGTCCTTTTTGAGGATACGTAAGGCATAATCCGCCATGTGGGCCAAAGTTCCAGTTCTCAAATCTGCGGTTGTGCTTGGTTGAGGGGCAGTTTCAGGCAAATCCACGTCACTTGTGTCCCTCAAAAAACAAGAACCCGGCCTTGCCGCGCCACCAATTTCCAGTGGCCCCGGAAAAGCTTCCTCATTAAAAATATAATCATCCCCATCATTCTCCTCGTCCTCCTCCTCCTCTTCGCCCGCTACCTCGTCCTGTACACTGCCCTGGCCAGACAATGGCTGACTGTCATCAAGGCTTTCCTCTTCCTCAGCTGCAGACGCCTGATCCTTTATGTGCGTCAAACTTTGCATCAGCAGACGCATTAAGGGGATGCTCATGCTTATTATGGCGTTGTCTGCACTAACCAGCCGTGTGCATTCCTCAAAACACTGAAGGACTTGACACATGTCTTGAATCTTCGACCACTGCACACCTGACAACTCCATGTCTGCCATCCTACTGCCTGCCCGTGTATGTGTATCCTCCCACAAAAACATAACAGCCCGCCTCTGTTCACACAGTCTCTGAAGCATGTGCAGTGTTGAGTTCCACCTTGTTGCAACGTCTATGATTAGGCGATGCTGGGGAAGGTTCAAAGAACTCTGATAGGTCTGCATACGGCTGGAGTGTACGGGCGAACGGCGGATATGTGAGCAAAGTCCACGCACTTTGAGGAGCAGGTCGGATAACCCCGGATAACTTTTCAGGAAGCACTGCACCACCAGGTTTAAGGTGTGAGCCAGGCAAGGAATGTGTTTCAGTTGGGAAAGGGAGATGGCAGCCATGAAATTCCTTCCGTTATCACTCACTACCTTGCCTGCCTCAAGATCTACAGTGCCCAGCCACGACTGCGTTTCTTTCTGCAAGAACTCGGACAGAACTTCCGCGGTGTGTCTGTTGTCGCCCAAACACTTCATAGCCAATACAGCCTGCTGACGTTTGCCAGTAGCTGCCCCATAATGGGAGACCTGGTGTGCAACAGTGGCAGCTGCGGATGGAGTGGTTGTGCGACTGCGGTCTGTGGACGAGCTCTCGCTTCTGCAGGAGGACGAAGAGGAGGAGGAGGGGGTGCGAACGGCTACAGCCAATTGTTTCCTAGACCGTGGGCTAGGCAGAACTGTCCCAAACTTGCTGTCCCCTGTGGACCCTGCATCCACCACATTTACCCAGTGTGCCGTGATGGACACGTAACGTCCCTGGCCATGCCTACTGGTCCATGCATCTGTTGTCAGGTGCACCTTTGTGCTCACAGATTGCCTGAGTGCATGGACAATGCGCTCTTTAACATGCTGGTGGAGGGCTGGGATGGCTTTTCTGGAAAAAAAGTGTCGACTGGGTAGCTCGTAGCGTGGTACAGCGTAGTCCATCAGGGCTTTGAAAGCTTCGCTTTCAACTAACCGGTAGGGCATCATCTCTAACGAGATTAGTCTAGCTATGTGTGCGTTCAAACCCTGTGTACGCGGATGCGAGGCTAAGTACTTCCTTTTTCTAACCATAGTCTCATGTAGGGTGAGCTGGACTGGAGAGCTGGAGATCGTGGAACTAGCGGGGGTGCCGGTGGACATGGCAGACTGAGAGACGGTGGGAGATGGTATTGTTGCCACCGGTGCCCTAGATGCAGTGTTTCCTACTACGAAACTGGTGATTCCCTGACCCTGACTGCTTTGGCCTGGCAAAGAAACCTGCACAGATACTGCAGGTGGTGCGGAAAATGGTGGCCCTACACTGCCGGAAGGGATGTTGCGTTGCTGACTAGCTTCATTGGCCGAGGGTGCTACAACCTTAAGGGACGTTTGGTAGTTAGTCCAGGCTTGCAAATGCATGGTGGTTAAATGTCTATGCATGCAACTTGTATTGAGACTTTTCAGATTCTGTCCTCTGCTTAAGGTAGTTGAACATTTTTGACAGATGACTTTGCGCTGATCAATTGGATGTTGTTTAAAAAAATGCCAGACTGCACTCTTTCTAGCATCAGATACCTTTTCAGGCATTGCAGACTGAGCTTTAACCGGATGGCCACGCTGTCCTCCAACAGGTTTTGGCTTTGCCACGCGTTTTGGGCAAGATACGGGCCCGGCAGATGGAACGTGTTGCGATGTTGATGCCTGCTGCGGCCCCTCCTCCTCCGCTTCAGAACTGCTGCCGCCTGCACCCTGTTCCCCCAATGGCTGCCAATCGGGGTCAAGAACTGGGTCATCTATTACCTCTTCTTGTAGCTCGTGTGCAACTTCGTCTGTGTCACCGTGTCGGTCGGTGGTATAGCGTTCGTGATGGGGCAACATAGTCTCATCAGGGTCTGATTCTTGATCAGCACCCTGCGAGGGCAATGTTGTGGTCTGAGTCAAAGGACCAGCATAGTAGTCTGGCTGTGGCTGTGCATCAGTGCACTCCATGTCAGATTCAACTTGTAATGGGCATGGACTGTTAACTGCTTCACTTTCTAAGCCAGGGACGGTATGTGTAAAGAGCTCCATGGAGTAACCCGTTGTGTCGCCTGCTGCATTCTTCTCTGTTGTTGTTTTTGCTGAAGAGGACAAGGAAGCGACTTATCCCTGACCGTGAACATCCACTAACGACGCGCTGCTTTGACATTTACCAGTTTCTCGAGAGGAGGCAAAAGAGCTAGAGGCTGAGTCAGCAAGATAAGCCAAAACTTGCTCTTGCTGCTCCGGCTTTAAAAGCGGTTTTCCTACTCCCAGAAAAGGGAGCGTTCGAGGCCTTGTGTAGCCAGACGACGAACCTGGCTCCACAGCTCCAGACTTAGGTGCAATATTTTTTTTCCCACGACCAGCTGATGCTCCACCACTACCACAACCCTCATTACCAGCTGACAATGAACGCCCCCGGCCACGACCTCTTCCACCATACTTCCTCATTGTTTTAAAAACGTAAACAAACTAACGGTATTTGTTGCTGTCACACAAATTACACGGTGAGCTATAACTTCAGTATGATTTAGCTACCCCTTTACAGGTGAGTGAGACCACAACGAAAATCAGGCACAATGTTACACACTCTGTTGTTGGTGGCAACAAATGAGAGAGATGCCACACACGCAGGACTGTCACTGAAGCACAAATGTAAATATTAATCTCCCACTGATTTGATTTTTTTTTTTTTTTAAGGGAGACTTTAGGAAAAAAAAATAATAGAATAAAATGATTTTTTCAGGAAGAATTTAGAAACCAAATAAAATAAAATGATTTTTTCAGGGAGAATTTAGAAAACAAATAAAACAAAAAAAGGCTTTCTGTGGCCCACTGAGTGAGAGATGACGCACACAGGAGTCAGGAGTGGCACACAAGCCCAGAGGCCAATATTTATCTCCCACTGATTGATGTAGTGATTTTTTCAGGTAGATTTTGGAACCCAAATCAAGCTAAAAAAAATAATAGGCTTTCTATGGCCCACAATTGGAGAGAGAGAGAGAGATGGCACACCCAGGAGTCAAGACTGGCACACAAGCAGAAAGGGCAATATTAATCTCCCACTGATTTGTTTTTTTTTGTTTTTTTTCAGGGAGACTTTAGGAAAAAAAATAGAATAAAATGATTTTTTCAGGAAGAATTTAGAAACCAAATAAAATAAAATGATTTTTTCAGGGAGAATTTAGAAAACAAATAAAACAAAAAAAGGCTTTCTATGGCCCACTGAGTGAGAGATGACGCACACAGGAGTCAGGAGTGGCACACAAGCCCAGAGGCCAATATTTATCTCCCACTGATTGATGTAGTGATTTTTTCAGGTAGATTTTGGAACCCAAATCAAGCTAAAAAAATAATAGGCTTTCTATGGCCCACAATTGGAGAGAGAGAGAGAGATGGCACACCCAGGAGTCAAGACTGGCACACAAGCAGAAAGGGCAATATTAATCTCCCACTGATTTGTTTTGTTTTTGGTTTTTTTCAGGGAGACTTTAGGAAAAAAAAATAATAGAATAAAATGATTTTTTCAGGAAGAATTTAGAAACCAAATAAAATAAAATGATTTTTTCAGGGAGAATTTAGAAAACAAATAAAACAAAAAAAGGCTTTCTATGGCCCACTGAGTGAGAGATGACGCACACAGGAGTCAGGAGTGGCACACAAGCCCAGAGGCCAATATTTATCTCCCACTTTTTTTTTTTTGTTCCAGGGAAAATTTATAAACCCAATAAAAAAAATAATAAATAGGCTTTCTATGGCCCACTATCTGAGAGACAGAGAGAGATGGCACGCTTAGGACTGGCACACAAGCCCAAAGGCCAATATTAATCTCCCTTTTTTTTTTAAGGGAGAATTTATAAAACCAAAAAAAATAAATAAATAGGCTTTCTATGGCCCACTATTTGTGAGAGAGATGGCACGCTCAGGACTGGCACACAAGCCCAGAGGCCAATATTAATCTCCCACTTTTTTTTTTTTTTTTCCAGGGAAAATTTATAAACCCAATAAAAAAATAAATAAATAAATAGGCTTTCTATGGCCCACTGAGTGAGTGATGACGCACACAGGAGTCAGGAGTGGCACACAAGCCCTGAGGCCAATATTTTTCTCCCACTGATTGATGTAGTGATTTTTTCAGGTACATTTTAGAACCCAAATCAAGCAAAAAAATAAATAGGCTTTCTATGGCCCACTATTTGTGAGAGAGATGGCACGCTCAGGACTGGCACACAAGCCCAGAGGCCAATATTAATCTCCCACTTTTTTTTTTTTGGTTCCAGGGAAAATTTATAAACCCAATAAAAAAAAAAAAATAGGCTTTCTATGGCCCACTATCTGAGAGAGAGAGATGGCACGCTTAGGACTGGCACACAAGCCCAAAGGCCAATATTAATCTCCCACTGATTGATTTATTGATTTTTTCAGGTAGAATTTAGAACCCAAATAAAGCAAAAAAAAAAAAAATGGGCTTTCTATGGCCCACTGAGTGAGTGATGATGCACACAGGAGTCAGGAGTGGCACACAAGCCCTGAGGCCAATATTTTTCTCCCACTGATTGATGTAGTGATTTTTTCAGGTAGATTTTAGAACCAAAATCAAGCAAAAAAATAAATAGGCTTTCTATGGCCCACTGAGTGAGAGATGGCACACACAGGAGTCAAGAGTGGCACACAAGCCCTGAGGCCAATATTTTTCTCCCACTGATTGATGTAGTGATTTTTTCAGGTAGATTTTATAACCCAAATCAAGCAAAAAATAAATAGGCTTTCTATGGCCCACTGAGTGAGAGATGACACAGACAGGGATGGCACTCTAGCAGAAATGTCAATCTTAATCTCCCACAAACAAAAAAAAAAAAAAAACAGGGAGTGTCCTTCAATTACTATCTCCCTGCAGTAATCTTAGCCAGGTATGGCAGGCAGCAATAAGGAGTGGACTGATGCACAAATTAAATAAAAAGTGTGGACAAACAAAAAAGATAGCTGTGCTGAAAGGAAGGAACAAGAGGATTTGTGCTTTGAAAAAAGCAGATGGTTTGCACAGCGGCGTACACACAGCAATGCAGCTATCAGGGAGCCTTCTAGGGCAGCCCAATGAGCTACAGCGCTGAGGGGGAAAAAAAAAAATGTAGCTTCCACTGTCCCTGCACACCGAAGGTGGTGTTGGGCAGTGGAAATCGCTACAGCACAAGCGGTTTGGTGGTTAATGGACCCTGCCTAACGCTATCCCTGCTTCTGACGAAGCGGCAGCAACCTCTCCCTAAGCTCAGATCAGCAGCAGTAACATGGCGGTCGGCGGGAACGCCCCTTTATAGCCCCTGTGACGCCGCAGACAGCAAGCCAATCACTGCAATGCCCTTCTCTAAGATGGTGGGGACCAGGACCTATGTCATCACGCTGCCCACACTCTGCGTTTACCTTCATTGGCTGAGAAATGCCGCTTTTCGCGTCATTGAAACGCGACTTTGGCGCGAAAGTCGCGTACCGCATGGCCGACCCCGCACAGGGGTCGGATCGGGTTTCATGAAACCCGACTTTGCCAAAAGTCGGCGACTTTTGAAAATGAGCGACCCGTTTCGCTCAACCCTACTCCTGACCTTTGCACCATGTTCTGACTACCCGTTTGCTATTGCCTTCATCTTTTCCCTTTATTTGCTACATGCTCTCTTGTTACTGACCTGGAATGTCTGACTTGTTTGCTTCATGGCCTGTCCATAAGTTGTGACTAGCATCATAGGTCCAGAAACCTTTGAGTTACTGGTGATGCGGAGAGACAAAGCAGTAGTATTGTGTGATTCTGGGACTCATGGTAGCTGTAAGCTGTAAGCTTGATTGTTTATTTTTGTCTTTAATTGCTGCTATTCACCTTGGACAGGGATACTGGCTTTTTAGATCCTGAATGCTTATTTCACATTGCCAGTTATAATTCATCTAGACCTGATCCACTTGTGTGTATGCATTTATTTTTCTTAAAGTTTCCTGTTGTTTTAACCTCAACCCTGTTTTCTGACCATACCCCTGCCTGATTTCTGGTCCTATTCCAGATCTCCTGATTTTAAATTTGGCCCATTTTCTGATCATCCCACCAGCCTGACATTTCCACTTTTGGCCCGGACCTTCTTGTTTTGACACGACTTCCCAGCCACTCATTTCTATCCAGCTCCACCTTCTAGCCTACCCTGCACACAGCCCTATGTCAACAATATATACAGATAGGCAAAGACACACAGAATATGCCCCTCCACCTTTTTTGTAACATAGACATACTCAACATGTATATAAACTAGAGTGTGCCAATCCACATATAATCACATGTAAACATGCCATATCTTAAGGTGCACAAACAATCCCTACAAAAGTCACTTACCGTATATACTCGAGTGTAAGCCGACCTGAGTATAAACCGACCCCCTAATTTTGCCACAAAAAACTGGGAAAACTTAATGACTCGAATATAAGCCTAGGGTGGAAAATGCAGCAGCTACCGGTAAATTTCAAAAGTAAAAATAGATACCAATAAAAGTAAAATTAATTGAGACATCAGTAGGTTAAGTGTTTTTGAATATCCATATTGAATCAGGAGCCCCATGTAATGCTCCATAAAGTTTGATGGGTCTCATTAGATGCTCCATATTAAAATATGCCCCATATAATCCTGCATAAAGGGTAATAAGGGCCCCATAAAATGCTCCATAGAGATAATTGCCCTATATAGTGCTGCACAAACGTTATGGCCCCATAAGATGCTCCATACAGTCACTTGCCCCATATGCTTTTGCTGCCATAAAAAAAAAATCACATACTCACCTGTCTTCGCTCAGGACCCCCGGCACTTTCAATAGTTACCTGCTCCTCGTTCCGGTGCGGCTCTGTCTTCAGCACTGACGTTCAGCAGAGGGCGCGCACTGAACACGTCACCGCGCCCTCTGACCTGAGCGTCACAGCCAGAGGATACTGAAGACGGAGCTGCACCGGAACGAGGAGCGGTAAATATCACGCAGCGCAGCACTCCCCTCCCTGTATACTCACCTACTGCTGGTGCGGTCCCTGCACGTCCCTGCTTCTTCCACCGCTGCATCTTCTTCCTGTATTGAGCGGTCACAGTTACCGCTCATTACAGTAATGAATATGCGGCTCCACCTCTATGGGAGGTGGAGCCGCATATTCATTACTGTAATGAGCGGTACCATGTGACCGCTCAGTACAGGAAGAGTCTGCAGTGCTGGAAGAAGCAGGGATGTGCAGGGACAGCGCCAGCAGTAGGCGAATATAATTAGAGAGCCCCCGATCCCCCTTCCCTGCCGACCCCAGGTATGACTCGAGTATAAGACGAGAGGTGGACTTTCAGCCCCCAAAAATGGGCTGAACATCTCGGCTTATACTCGAGTATATACGGTATCTGAATAATACATCCAGATGTGTAGACATTAGTTATGGTCCCATCTGGAAGTCATGGGGTCTTTCACATGCAGATACTGTATGCTGTAGATAAATACATTACTGTAGGCTCCACATATGGATTGAATATGTTCTTTGGGAATGAAGGATGGCTAAGCTATTCAAAATGAGGACACTAAGGTGGCCTCTGCTTTTTAAGATCGAGCAACCGTTGTAATCCAGACATTTCAGTAAGTTGCAAATATTTATGTTTTACATTTAAAGATAATTTTCTTTCAAGTGGACAACCCCTTTGATGATAAATCTATGCTCAGAAGGCTCCACCTGGTATTAATTACAGGATGTAAGAAAATTAATGCATTTAACTACATGTTTACATAAAGGGAAGCAGAATATTTTGACCGGTTTATTACTAAGAACAAAGCTCCGGCCCTCTTTATGGATATCTTTGGAAATTAATTAGGACAGCAATTTGGACCTAGAAATAAAAATTATATTTGAAGTTTATATTTTGAGCATTTAAATGAAATATGGATGCAAATTATACACAAATTGTAAAATAAATCTAGTGAACCTTCTTCCTTTATCCCAGATTGGGTTGTTGATGGATGCAGAAGAGGAGCTTATATAAGTCTAAAAGCAACACTTCTTTTTAACACAATTACTTCAGTTCTTCTGAGCCAAAAACAATTTAATCAATGAAGCCATTAACATTGCAAGAGATAATTCTGCAGCATATGGAGTCAAATAGCACTGCAGTCATCTATCTTTTAGAAGATTATTACTGCCAATGAAAAGATTATACCTGCTTGTGGTTATGTCCATTAGTCTTTTGTAAAAGCATGTGCTGTGGTTTCTTATCACATTCTTATCAGCTAACATTTTGATAAAGTTTAAGTTGTCTTCATTTAAAATATGGAAGATTTTATGCCCAATCTGTTTGTAGAAGTGTACAAACGAGATAGAGGTTAACATTTCAATATTCATTTTTTCATTTGCTGCAATTTACTTTGACAAACTCATAAAAAAGTAAGGTCTTATTCACAAACTGCACCAAGTCTTCCATGTGTAAAATAAATCTCAACACTCTGCTGGATCTGTAACACAATGCATACCAATAGCAACCATTGGGCCTTAGAATGACTTATAATGGGGTTTCTAGCTCACTTCAAGCTTACACTGTGGGCAGAAACATTAGGCAAGTGAGCGTTTTGATCATATTTTTATGATTTTTCTCCATCACCAAGCTGTATTAACTTGAATGCTTATTGGTTTGAAGTAGATCAGGTGATGTCTATTTGTGTAATTAAGGGCAATGTGGGCTAAAGATATCAATTCCCTTTACCAACGTGTGCAGAATTATTTGGCAGCTTTTTTCCCTCAGGCAAGTGGGCCAAAAAAAGAGATTTAACTAACTCTGCAAAGTTATAAATTGTTACTCAACTTTCATAAAGATGCAGTACGATTGAAATTGCTAAGATATTGGAGCATGATCACAGAACCATAAAAAGTTTTGCTGCATGTTGAGAAAAAAGATGTATATTAACTGCCAAATACCTGAGATAAATCAAATGTGAAGTGACCAGGAATCCATTATCTTCCAGTGCTGTCATATTACAGATTTGCAACAACCATGGAGTGCTCAGAACTACAAGGTGTTCAGTGCTCAGAGACATGGCCAAGGTAAGGAAGACTAAAACCCAACCACCACTCAACAAGACACAGAATTTGAAACATTAAGACTGGGCCAAGAAATATCCGAAGACAGATTTTTCAAAGCTTTTATTTGTTGATGAAATGAAAGTGATTTTTAATGAATCAGATGGATGGGCCCATGGCTGGATCAGTAATTGGCACAGACCTCCACTATGATGCCACCAAGGTGGTGGTGGGGTACTGCTATGGGCTGATATTATTAAAGATGAGCTAGTTGTACATTTGTGGATTGAAAATGGACTCAAAATCAACCCCTAAACCCACTAACATTTTTAGGAGACACAATGGTACAAAAAAAGTGTCTGCCTCTTCTTTAGTTAGAAACACTCTGATACTAGAAGAATGCTCCCTCAGTCATTTAGGATGGTTATACACTTTAGGTATGTTAGGGGTCAGGATTCTCCCTCTGTGCAGGACAGATCCCAGGCAATGCTTGGTCCTGTGGTTTCCCATTTTGGTCCAGCCGCTGCAGGTGCTTCTCAGCACAAATGTCGGTCCAGCATCTTGCTCAGGCTCATGATATTCATGTGATTACTGCTGGTTCTCTAGCTAAGTCTATGGCAATCAGCGAGAGGCAGGTGCAGCCTGACACTTGGGAGTCTAAGTCCAGAGTTCACCCAAGTGAGCATGTCCATGATGTGGCATCTGCTCATTGGTGGTCGGACGTTTGTTGCTCTGGTGAGGTGGCAGTCCCAGATTGGTCAATGAGCAATGTCTCGGCTGACTGGGCTGGAGAGTTTGGGGTGGAGCCTGGTGTATGAAAGGCCCCCAGTGGCGCACACAGGCACGCTAGTGTCACTTATGAGAGGTGTATGAGTGGATACTCTACCGCTCTGTTTGCACGTGTCACTCTATGCACTGAGAGTACTTACATTGGCATGTATGGTTAGGACTTGGCATCTTCCCCTTGGCTTAGCATCTGTCTCCTTCATGTGTGTGGTTAGCACAGTTGAGTTACAGAGCATGTCTATCCCTCAGGCTACACCTTTCAGGGAGAGCGTCAGGGCTTTTCACCTAGCGTCACTTGAGTAATTTTCATTGACTTGGCATCTGCTTTATTACATGTGTGCAGTTAGCACAATTTACTTGCAGAGCGAGCACTACTCACGTGCTATTTCCCCTTTAACAAGGTTTAGCATCTTGCTTACTTTCAGCAGTACCTTTCTGTTCATTAACTGTGCTGGGTACTCTGAGTTCTGTTTACACTGTGTGATGTTTAACACAGTGAGGTTATAGTGATCGCTTGCTGTTTAGTGTCGCCATTATTCACTAGCAGCAGATTTCCATCTCTGCATGGTGGACCCAGGGTTGCAATTGCACTTTTTTATTTTTATTTTGCACAATCCGCTAACCCTAACAGTACACCATGGCCAGGCTCTGGTTAGTGATGGCAGATGAGCAGCATCTATAGCAGTACATCCAGCAGCTGCAACTGGAGGGCAGGTTATCCACGCTTGAGCAGGTGAATTCAGCTGTGAATTTATCCACAGTTGTGGCACTAGTAGCCAAGGAAGCCACCACTAGAGTTTCTGCTGCGACTCCTGTTCTGTCTTTTTCACATTTTCTGCTACCCGATATGTTCTCGGGGGACAGCAAGGCTTAAAGGGGATTTGTGAACCAGTGCCCGATTCAGCTGGAGCTGCTGGCCTCATGTTTTCCATCTGAGCGTGCTAAGGTGGGATTTGTAGTATCGCTGTTGAAGGACAGAGCATTGGAATGGGTTACGCCACTATAGGAGCGCAATGACCAGGTGGTCCAGAGCGTCCTTCGCTTTCTGGGCGTTCTGAGACAGGTCTTTCTAGGACATCGAGTTACCCATGACGCCGCACTCCAACTCTTGGTGTTAACCCAGGGCTCTTCCACTGCCAGCAAATTTGCCATTCAATTTCGGACTTTAGCCTCTGATTTGGAGTGGCCAGAAGGGTCCTGATTCCCATATTCTGGAGGGGTCTTACTGACCATGTAATGGATGCTTAGGCCACTAGGGAAATCTCAGCTACACTGGAGGACTTAATATCTGTGTCCACTCGCATTGTTCTTTGGCACGCTGAATGAAGATTGGAGCGAGCTCAGTGTAGACAAAGGTTTCAGTTAGCTCCAAGCTTTACCAATCCTGTGGAATGTCTGACTCAGATGAGCAGTGTGGTGGAGCCCATGGAGGTCTCTCAGGTGGAATCCAAATCCTGTCCAATACGTCCCTAACCAACCTGCTTTGTTTGCAGACAGACTGGTCATTACGCCAATAAGTGCCCCAGGCATCAGGGAAATGACTGTGTCTACTGGCTATCGGAGGAGGCTCACTAGAAATGACAGATGTGTCCTCCAAATTAACCTTCAAGCAAAGGCATGCATTTCCCTTAGTGATGCTTCTTAAGCCGGTTACCATCCGAGTGGTTAATGGGTCCGTCCTCCCTACCCAAATCACTCATCAAATGATACCTCTTACCCTAATGATGTCTCCAAAACATCAGGAGATAATTTCCTTCTTAGTCATCTCTGAGGGCATGGATGACGTTCTTCTGGGTATACATTGGCTGTGCCACCATTCCCCTCATATTAATTGGGCTATTGGGAGCATACAGGGAAGGAGTAGTTCATTTGAGGGACAATGCCTGAGGGTCCAAGTTCAGATTGGATCATCTGAGGTCACTATAAATCTGACTTCCCTACCTAAGCACTACTGGCAATATGCCGATGTGTTCTCCAAAAAGGCTGCGAAGAATCCTTCACCTTATCACCCCTATGATTGCCCCATAGACCTCATTTCAGGGCAGAGCCTCTTCAAGGGCGTGTCTACCCTTTGTCTCTCCCAGAGACTGAGGCTATGTAAGAATACATCAGGGAGAATTTGGCGAGTGGGTTTATCAGGACGTCTGTGTCTCCTGCTGGGGCAGGTTTCTTCCTTGTCAAAAAGAAGAATGTAGAATTATGTCCCTGTATTGATTATAGTGGTTTGAATGCCATCACTATCAAAAATAAATATCCTTTGCCCATAATTTCCGAGCTCTTTGATAGACTATGGGGTGCTAGGATATTTACCAAGGTGGACTTGCGTTGGGCCTATAATCTAATTTGTATACGAGAAGGGGACGTATGGAAAACCGCCTTTAATACCCGTAAAGGTCAATATGAGTACTTTGTAATGCCATACGGTCTCTGTAATGACCCTGCAGTCTTTTAGGATTTTGTTAATTGCATCTTTCGAGAGTTGTTATCCACGTCTGTGGTGGTATATCAGGATGACATTCTCATTTAATCTCAGAATATTGCCACTCAACATAAAGATGTATGTAGGGCCTTTGAGCTCTTGTGGTAGCCCTCACAAAGAAGGGAGCTAATCCTAGGTACTGGTCTGAGGAGGTCTCCAAGTCCTTTACCTCCCTGAAGGCCCATTTCGCTAGGGCAATTCTGCATCAGCTTGATGTGGATAATCCCTTCATCTTAGTGATGGATGCCTCTTCCATTGGCGCTGGAGTTGTCCTATATCAAAAGGATTCTAAAGGTCGAAAACATCCTTGCTTCTTCTTCTCCAAGATCTTCTCGCCAGCGGAGAAGAATTATTCCACTGGGGACAGGAAGTTGCTGGCTATGAAATTTGCCTTTTCAGAATGGAGACGTCTTCTGGAGGGGGCTCGGCATCCCTTTAAGCTTTAAATAGACCACAAGAACCACCTCTATCTACAGACCGCCCAGATGCTGAATTCTCATCTGGCCAGGTGGTCCTTATTCTTCTCCCGGTTCAATTTTACCATACATTTTTGTCTGGAGAGAAGAATTCATGCACCAATGCACTGTCCCATTCAGTAGTCTCTTCTGAAGATGGGGACGAGCCACATCTTATTGTCCCTTTGGAGAGCCTTCTGATGGTAGCCCCGATGTTGCTCGAGCAGGTACCTCCGGGCAAGACCTGTGTTCCACCTAATCTGCAGCCGGAGGTTCTTTCGTGGGCACACACTTCGAAATTGGGTGGTCATTTCAGCATCAAGAGGACCTCTGAGCTTCTGGAGAGGTCTTATTGGTGGCCGCAGATGATGTGTGATGTTAGGGATTAGGTGCAAGTCTGTCTCTCGTGTGCCAGGAATCGGCCCTCCAGACAGAGACCCGCAGGATTGCTCTATCCCTTGCTGGTGGTGGATAGGCCCTGGGAGATGGTCAAGATGGACTTTATTCTTGACCTGCCTAAGTCCCATAATAATAAAGTTATTTGGGTTGTCACCTACCATTTTTTCAAAATGGTGCACATGGTTTCTCTTCCATGTATACCATCCGTACGGGCTTTGGCAGTATTATTTATTATGCATATTTTCCACCTTCATGGGATGCCTGGGCTGGTGGAGAGGACCAATCAGACTCTGGTCATGTATTTACAGCATTTTTTGTCTGCCAGGCATGATAAATGGGCGTCCCTGCTGCCATGGGCAGAGTTTGCCTTAAATAATGCCATCTCCAATGCCACTGGGCAGACTCCATTTCTCCTAAACTACGGTCAGCATCCACGTGTCACTGTGCCCATGCCTGTCTCATCTTTCGACCCTAGGGTAGTAGACTGGGCACTGGAGGCATGTGACATCTGGGACCACATGCAGGAAGCAATTAAAGTATCTAAGGAGAAGATGAGGGCTTCCGTACATCGTCGTTCCGCTCCAGTCTTTGTCCCAGGTGATTTAGTGTGGCGGTCAGCTCATAACTTCAGGCTGCGTGTAGAGTCCACTGAATGTGCTCCTCACTACCTAGGTCCTTTCAAGGTTCCTGAGCAGGTGAATCCTGTAGTCTATCGCCTCAGTCTTCCTCCGCATTTGAACATCACTAACATTTTTCATGTGTCTCTGTTAAAACCTGTGTTTATGACCCTGTTTTCTGGGACTCCTGCTGTGAGTTCAGAACCATCCTCGGATGATTTTGAGGTCAACGCTATTATCGGGTGCAAGGTGGTGCACAGCAAAAAAATTTTCTTGGTCGACTGGAAGGGTCATGGCACAGAGGATAGGACCTGGAAACCAATTGCGCACATTCGTGCCCCCCAGTTTATTGTGGCCTTCAAGCATGGCGAATGTTGCCAGGAAAGGGAGGTTAGTGATGGGGGGGTAATGTTAGGAGTCGGGATTCTTCCGCTGCTTGGGATAGATCCCAGGCATTGCCTCATGCTGTGGTCTCCCATTCTGGTGCGTGTGCTGCTCAGCACAGACATCGGCCCCAGCGACTTGCTCAGGCTCATGATATTTGTGTGGTTACTGCTGGCTCTCCAGCCAAGTCTATGGTAATTAGTGAGAGGCAGGCACAGCCTGACATCTGGGAGGATAAGTCCAGAGTTCACCCAACTGAGCATGTCCGTGATGTGGCATCTGCTCTTTGGTGGTCGGACATTTGCTGATCTGGTGAGGCGGTAGTCCCAGATTGGTCTGCGAGTGACATCTCGGCCCACTGGATGTGAGAGTTTGGGGTGGAGCCTGCTGTGAAAAAAGGCCCCCAGCGGCGCACGTGGGTGTGCTAGTGTTACTTATGAGAGTGGATACTCTACCACTCTGTTTGCGCTTGTTGCTCTATACACTAAGATCACTTACGTTGGACGGTAGGGTTAGGACTAGGCACTTCCCCTTGGCTTAGCATCTGTCTCCTTCATGTGTGCAGTTAGCACAGTTAAATTAGGGTACCGTCACACTATAACATTTCGATCGCTACGACAGTACGATTCGTGACGTTCCAGCGATATCGTTACGATATCGCTGTGTCTGACACGCAGCAGCGATCAGGGATCCTGCTGAGAATCGTACGTCGTAGCAGATCGTTTAGAACTTTCTTTCATCGCTGGATCTCCCGCTGTCATCGCTAGATCGGTGTGTGTGACACCGATCTAGCGATCTAGCGATGAGATCCAGCGATGCGTTCGCTTGTAACCAGGGTAAACATCGGGTAACTAAGCGCAGGACCGCGCTTAGTTACCCGATGTTTACCCTGGTTACAAGCGTTAAACTAAAAAAAAAAAACAGCACATACTTACATTTTGGTGTCCGTCAGGTCCCTTGCTGTCTGCTTCCCGCACTGTGACTGCCGGCCGTAAAGTGAAAGCAGAGCACAGCGGCTGTGCTTTCACTTTCACTTTACGGCCGGCAGTCACTGAGTGCGGGAACCAGACGGCAAGGGACCTGACGGACACCAGAATGTAAGTATGTGCTGTTTGTTTTTTTTAGTTTAATGCTTGTAACCAGGGTAAACATCGGGTAACTAAGCGCGGTCCTGCGCTTAGTTACCCGATGTTTACCCTGGTTACCCAGGGACCTCGGGATCGTTGGTCGCTGGAGAGCTGTCTGTGTGACAGCTCCCCAGCGACCACACTACGATTTACCTACGATCACGGCCAGGTCATATCGCTGGTCGTGATCATAGGTAAATCGTATAGTGTGACGGTACCCTTACAGAGCAAGTCCAACCCTCAGGCTACACCTTTCAGGGAGAGCATCAGGACTTTGCACCTAGCGTCACTTGAGTTATTTTACTTGACTCAGCATCTGCTTTATTATGCAGAGCGAGCACTACTCACGTGCTATTTCCCCTGTGACGTTTAACAAGGTTTAGCATCTTGCTTCCTTCCAGCAGTACCTTTCTGTTCAGTAACTGTGCTGGATATTCTGAGTTCTGTTCACACTGTGTGACGTTCATCACAGTGCGGTTATAGTGATCGCTCGCTGTTTAGTGCCGCCATTGTCAACTAGCAGCAGTTTTCCATCTCTGCACGGTAGACCCACGGTTATGATTGTACTTTTTTATTATTTATTTTTATTTAGCGCAACCTGCCAACCCTAAACAAGGTAGCTGTTAGCAGAATGATCTAATCCAATTGACACTCCTATACCTATACATGCTTAACTAAACATAAGTTTTCACAATAGGGAGATTACAGTAAGCTATGGATAGACGCATGTCATCACAATTTATCTATTTTAACATAAAGATTGGACATGTTGAAAATCAGCGTGCCCATGTTGAAAATCAGCATTAGATGCCAGCTTATTTTTTTCTGGCATCTAATGATAGTAAAGAGAGCCATTAGATAGTCAGCCTGTCTAGCAGTTAGCATTTTTCTTATGAGTATGGCATGTTTATAGTCTAACGGCTATATTTCCTACAAGGTGGTGCATATAGAAGGTATCATTGAGGATTTGAATTTTAGGATTATGTGGCATTATAGACCAAAATTGGCTTGGCAATAAGTGAAATGGATAATAAAAATATTTTGGTCTCTTTAATTCATTAATGCATCACAATGGGCACAGTTGTGCAATGCGCTCAGTATCTGACAATACAAAAATCTATGTAGAGCTATAGCTCTCTGCACTTGTGTAGAATACAGATATATGAATTCAGTTTTGTATATCAGCACTTGAATGTGCTGTTATATGTTGAGAATGATTAATCAGGTTCTGTTAAGAGCTTCCTGCTCACTCAAGACAATAGGACTCGCTGTGGATTTGCAATAGAGCCTGATTAATTATTCCCACAGAGCTTGGTACTCTGCCAATTGTGCAATGTTTGCTGCCTGTCTGAAAGTATTTATGACAAATAGGCCATTTGAACCAATAAAGCCCCACTCAGAAAATGTACAGTTCTGGTAGTGACCTGAGACTCATGCTCCACCTGAATAAATCATACATTACAACTGTTTAAATATAGCCCATGAATTGCTGAAAATCACAGGTACTTATTTATATAGAATAAAAAAAACAACACTAGAGACCTTGAATTATGCATGGGTTCACACTGGAGCAAAGGTGCTGATGGAAGCTAAGATACGATGATGATAGAGAGAATGTAAATGCTCAGCCCTGTGTACGGAGAAAATGCAGATTTTTAATCAAAGATCTAAGTACATAAAGTAACCACAACCACACATACTATTTTGATTTATTAATGAAATGTTCTAGCATTTTTTTTTAAAGAATGAGTATATTTTTCCCAATATAGCATTTCACGCAAATAACAATCTCTTCATGTACATTCTGCATAGTTCAGGCACTTTATTTCACCGAAGGTAAAAAAGAAAAAAGACATGTACTATTCAATACTTTCTTCTTTATTCCTAATATTGATTGGTTAATGCAATCCGCAAAAGAATATTCAATAAATATTTTTAAATAGGTTTAAAAAAGACGACATTTTGAAAACAAATGAAAGGCAAATTTTTTTTTTAAAGAAAAAATAAAAGGTTTATTAAGTTATCATATTCATTATGCAGAATTATTACATTATTAGATAGATCAGTACTTTGAAATACATTTTCAGAATGAAAAAAATGCTTTTTTTAAAATATTTCCTCCCCTGGTCTTTTTACATATACAGGGTGGGCCATGTATATGGATACAACTAAATAAAATGGGAATGGTTGGTGACATCAACATCCTGTTTCTGGCACATTAGTATATGGGAGGGGGGAAGGTTTTCAAGATGGGTGGTGACAATGGCGGCCATTATGAAGTCAGCCATTTTGGATCCATTTTTATTTTTTTCAATGGGAATAGGGTCATGTGACACATCAAACAAGAGAATTAAACAAGAACAACAATGGTGTGCTTGGTTTTAATGTAACTTTATTCTTTCATGAGTTATTTAAAAGTTTATGGCCACTTTTAAAATGTGTTCAAAGTGCTGCCCATTGTGTTGGATTGTCAATACAACCCTCTTCTCCCACTCTTGATACACTGATAGCAACACCACACAAGAAATGCTAGCACAAACTTCCAGTATTCATTGTTTCAGATGCTGCACAACTCGTATCTTCACAGCATAGACAATTGCCTTCAGATGACCCCAGCATCTGAAACAACAGATACTGGAAGCCTGTGCCAGCATTTCTTCTGCGGTGTTGCTGTCAGTCTGTCAAGAGTGGGAGAAGAGGGTTACATTGACAATGCCACACAATGGGCAGCACTTTGAACATATTTTATAAGTGGTCATAAACTTGTAAATAACTTATGAAAGAATAAAGTTACGTTAAAACCAAGCTCACCATTGTTTTTCTTTTGAAATTCTCAATAAGTTTGATGTGTCACATGATCCTCTTCCCATTGGTAAAAATAAAGTTGGATCCAAAATGGCTGACTTCAAAATGGTCAACCATGGTCACCACCCACCTTGAAAAGTTTTCCCCCCTCCCATATACTAATGTGCCATAAACAGGAAGTTGATATCTCCAACCATTCCCATTTTATTTAGGTGTATCCTTATAAATTGCCCACCTTGTATATATACTGTCTATGCTTGCTCAAACTTCTTTCCAACAATCAGCCTTATACATGTATAGTGCTATAGGCAAGGAGATCCTGCTTAAGTTCTACAGTAGGAATAATTAAAAAGGTACAAAAAGAAGAAACATGGCCTTCTAATAATTATTAAATATACAATTCATGGCATTTCTAATAATTAATAAATATACAATTTAAATATTATAAAATATAAAAATAAATAATATTGAACCTTTCATGTTTCTCAAGAAATAAATGTAACATTTTCTTTTATTTTTTCATTTTTCACAGGATTTACCGAGTGAAGTAATTAGAATGTATTTATTCGATATGGCAAACCTTGCGAAAATAATAAACCCGTGCAACAATATCTGCTTTTGATCGGAAGAAAAGCACATATCAATCCACTGAACAAATTTAGCATATAATTGATACTATGTCGAAATCCCCCACATTGCTATCAGAAATTGTCAAACAAAAAGTAAACAAAATGGTGTATGTACCCAAAAATTATGCCAAACTTATCACTAAAATAACAAGCACGCATATAGCTTACTCGATGGAAAGATAAAAAAGTAATAGCTCTCATGGTGTGTTGATATAAAAAAATATTTTTATATACAAAACAAATATGTAAAAGCAATAAAACATAACAAAATATAAAACTCTGAAATAATCGAAATCATGGTGACCCTCAGAATAAAGTTAGCATGTGCCGTATATACTCAAGTATAAGCTAAGAATTTCAGCCCTCTTTTTTGGGCTGAAAGTAACCCTCTCGGCTTATACTCGAGTCATACCTGGGGTCGGCAGGGGAGGGGGAGCAGAGCTGTGTAATAATACTCACCTGCTCCTGGCACGGTCCCTGCACGTCCCTGGTTCCCCGATGCTGGCAGATTCTTCCTGTAGTGAGCGGTCACATGGTTTCGCTCATTACAGTAATGAATATAGTCTCGACTTCACTCCCATAGGGGTGGAGCCGCATATTCATTACTGTAATGAGCGGTAACATGTGACCGCCCAATACAGGAAGAAACTGCCAGCAACTGGAGAACCAGGGACTGCGCCAGGCCAGGAGCAGGTGAGTATAACTCAGTGCATTATATTCACCTGCTCCTCGTTCCACCGTAGGCGCAGCTGTGTCTTCTGTGTCCTCTGCACTGACGCTCAGATCAGAGGGCGAGACGACGCTATTAGTGCGCGCCGCCCTCTGCCTGAATGTCAGAGAACAGGACGGGGAAGACATAGCGGCGGAGGCTATGTGCAGCATTATATGGGGCAAATATCTGTATGGGGCATCTTATAGGGCTATGTGCAGCATTAAATGGGGCAAATATCTGTATGGAGCATCTTATGGGGCTATGTGCAGCATTATATGGGGCAAATATCTGTATGGAGCATCTTATGGGGCCATGTGCAGCATTATATGGGGCAAATATCTGTATGGAGCATCTTATGGGGCCATGTGCAGCATTATATGGGGTAAATATCTGTATGGAGCATCTTACGTGGCCATGTGCAGCATTATATGGGGCAAATATCTGTATGGAGCATCTTATGGGGCCATGTGCAGCATTATATGGGGCAAATATCTGTATGGGGCCATGTGCAGCATTATATGGGGTAAATATATGTATGGGGCCATGTGCAGCATTATATGGGGTAAATATCTGTATGGGGCTATGTGCAGCATTATATGGGGCAAATATTTCAGCAGAGCATCTTATGGGGCCATGTGCAGCATTATATGGGGCAATTATCTGTATGGAGCATCTTATGGGGCCATGTGCAGCATTATATGGGGCAGTTATCTGTATGGAGCATCTTATGGGGCCATAATCCACATTTGTGAAGCATTATACAGGGCAAATGTGTCTATGGAGCATCTTATGGAGTCATAATTAGGGTTGAGCGAAACGGGTCGTTCATTTTCAAAAGTCGCCAACTTTTGGCAAAGTCGGGTTTCATGAAACCCGATCCGACCCCTGTGCGGGGTCGGCCATGCGGTACGCGACTTTCGCGCCAAAGTCGCGTTTCAATGACGCGATAAGCGGCATTTCTCAGCCAATGAAGGTAAACGCAGAGTGTGGGCAGCGTGATGACATAGGTCCTGGTCCCCACCATCTTAGAGAAGGGCATTGCAGTGATTGGCTTGCTGTCTGCGGCGTCACAGGGGCTATAAAGGGGCGTTCCCGCTGACCGCCATGTTACTGCTGCTGATCTGAGCTTAGGGAGAGGTTGCTGCCGCTTCGTCAGAAGCAGGGATAGCGTTAGGCAGGGTCCATTAACCACCAAACCGCTTGTGCTGTAGCGATTTCCACAGCCCAACACCACCTTCGGTGTGCAGGGACAGTGGAAGCTACATTTTTTTTTTTTCCTCAGCGCTGTAGCTCATTGGGCTGCCCTAGAAGGCTCCCTGATAGCTGCATTGCTGTGTGTACGCCGCTGTGCAAACCAACTGCTTTTTTCAAAGCACAAATCCTCTTGTTCCTTCCTTTCTGCACAGCTATCTTGTTTGTTTGTCCACACTTTTTATTTAATTTGTGCATCAGTCCACTCCTTATTGCTGCCTGCCATACCTGGCTGAGATTACTGCAGGGAGATAGTAATTGAAGGACAGTTCCTTTTTTTTTTTTTTTTTGTGGGAGATTAAGATTGGCATTTCTGCTAGAGTGCCATCCCTGTCTGTGCCATCTCTCACTCAGTGGGCCATAGAAAGCCTATTTATTTTTTTGCTTGATTTGGGTTCCAAAATCTACCTGAAAAAATCACTACATCAATCAGTGGGAGAAAAATATTGGCCTCAGGGCTTGTGTGCCACTCCTGACTCCTGTGTGCATCATCACTCACTCAGTGGGCCATAGAAAGCCTATTTTTTTTTTTGCTTTATTTGGGTTCTAAATTCTACCTGAAAAAATCAATAAATCAATCAGTGGGAGATTAATATTGGCCTTTGGGCTTGTGTGCCAGTCCTAAGCGTACCATCTCTCTCTCTCAGATAGTGGGTCACAGAAAGCCTATTTATTTTTTTTATTGGGTTTATAAATTTTCCCTGAAAAAAAAAAAAGTGGGAGATTAATATTGGCCTCTGGGCTTGTGTGCCAGTCCTGAGCGTGCCATCTCTCTCACAAATAGTGGGCCATAGAAAGCCTATTTATTTATTTTTTTTTGGTTTTATAAATTCTCCCTGAAAAAAAAAAGGGAGATTAATATTGGCCTTTGGGCTTGTGTGCCAGTCCTAAGCGTGCCATCTCTCTCTCTCAGATAGTGGGCCATAGAAAGCCTATTTATTATTTATTTTATTGGGTTTATAAATTTTCCCTGAAAAAAAAAAAAAAAAAGTGGGAGATTAATATTGGCCTCTGTTGTGTGCCAGTCCTGAGCGTGTCATCTCTCTCACAAATAGTGGGCCATAGAAAGCCTATTTATTTTTTTGGTTGATTTGGGTTCTAAATTCTACCTGAAAAAATCAATAAATCAATCAGTGGGAGATAAATATTGGCCTCTGGGCTTGTGTGCCACTCCTGACTCCTGTGTGCGTCATCTCTCACTCAGTGGGCCATAGAAAGCCTATTTTTTGTTTTATTTGTTTTCTAAATTCTCCCTGAAAAAATCGTTTTATTTTATTTGGTTTCTAAATTCTTCCTGAAAAAAATCATTTTTTTTTATTATTTTTTTTTCTAAAGTCTCCCTGAAAAAAAATAAATAAATAAAATCAGTGGGAGATTAATATTGCCCTTTCTGCTTGTGTGCCAGTCTTGACTCCTGGGTGTGCCATCTCTCTCTCTCTCTCTCCAATTTTGGGCCATAGAAAGCCTATTATTTTTTTTGCTTGATTTGGGTTCCAAAATCTACCTGAAAAAATCACTAAATCAATCAGTGGGAGATAAATATTGGCCTCTGGGCTTGTGTGCCACTCCTGACTCCTGTGTGCGTCATCTCTCACTCAGTGGGCCATAGAAAGCCTATTTTTTGTTTTATTTGTTTTCTAAATTCTCCCTGAAAAAATCGTTTTATTTTATTTGGTTTCTAAATTCTTCCTGAAAAAAATCATTTTTTTTTATTATTTTTTTTTCTAAAGTCTCCCTGAAAAAAAATAAATAAATAAAATCAGTGGGAGATTAATATTGCCCTTTCTGCTTGTGTGCCAGTCTTGACTCCTGGGTGTGCCATCTCTCTCTCTCTCTCTCCAATTTTGGGCCATAGAAAGCCTATTATTTTTTTTGCTTGATTTGGGTTCCAAAATCTACCTGAAAAAATCACTAAATCAATCAGTGGGAGATAAATATTGGCCTCTGGGCTTGTGTGCCACTCCTGACTCCTGTGTGCGTCATCTCTCACTCAGTGGGCCATAGAAAGCCTATTTTTTGTTTTATTTGTTTTCTAAATTCTCCCTGAAAAAATCGTTTTATTTTATTTGGTTTCTAAATTCTTCCTGAAAAAATCATTTATTTTTATTATTTTTTTTTTCTAAAGTCTCCCTGAAAAAAAAAAAAAAAAAAACAAATCAGTGGGAGATTAATATTGCCCTTTCTGCTTGTGTGCCAGTCTTGACTCCTGGGTGTGCCATCTCTCTCTCTCTCCAATTGTGGGCCATAGAAAGCCTATTATTTTTTTAGCTTGATTTGGGTTCCAAAATCTACCTGAAAAAATCACTACATCAATCATTGGGAAAACAATATTGGCCTCTGGGCTTGTGTGCCACTCCTGACTCCTGTGTGCATCATCTCTCACTCAGTGGGCCATAGAAAGCCTATTTTTTGTTTTATTTGTTTTCTAAATTCTCCCTGAAGAAATCATTTTTTTTAATTTGGTTTCTAAATTCTTCCTTAAAAATTCATTTTATTCTATTATTTTTTTTTCTAAAGTCTCCCTGAAAAAAAACAAAAAAAAACAAATCAGTGGGAGATTAATATTTACATTTGTGCTTCAGTGACAGTCCTGCGTGTGTGGCATCTCTCTCATTTGTTGCCACCAAAAACAGAGTGTGTAACATTGTGCCTGATTTTCCTTGCGGTCTCACCCACCTGTAAAGGGGTAGCTAAATCATACTGAAGTTATAGCTCACCGTGTAAGTTGTGTGACAGCAACAAATACCGTTAGTTTGGTTACGTTTTTAAAACAATGAGGAAGTCTGGTGGAAGAGGTCGTGGCCGGGGGCGTTCATTGTCAGCTGGTAATGAGGGTAGTGGTAGTGGTGGAGCATCAGGTGGTCGTGGGAAAAAAAATATTGCACCTAAGTCTGGAGCTGTGGAGCCAGGTTCGTCGTCTGGCTACACAAGGCCTCGAACGCTCCCTTTTCTGGGAGTAGGAAAACCGCTTTTAAAGCCGGAGCAGCAAGAGCAAGTTTTGGCTTATCTTGCTGACTCAGCCTCTAGCTCTTTTGCCTCCTCTCGTGAAACTGGTAAATGTCAAAGCAGCGCGTCGTTAGTGGATGTTCACGGTCAGGGACAAGTCGCTTCCTTGTCCTCTTCAGCAAAAACAACAACAGAGAAGAATGCAGCAGGCAACACAACGGGTTACTCCATGGAGCTCTTTACACATACCGTCCCTGGCTTAGAAAGTGAAGCAGTTAACAGTCCATGCCCATTACAAGTTGAATCTGACATGGAGTGCACTGATGCACAGCCACAGCCAGACTACTATGCTGGTCCTTTGACTCAGACCACAACATTGCCCTCGCAGGGTAATGATCAAGAATCAGACCCTGATGAGACTATGTTGCCCCATCACGAACGCTATACCACCGACCGACACGGTGACACAGACAAAGTTGCACACGAGCTACAAGAAGAGGTAATTGATGACCCAGTTCTTGACCCCGATTGGCAGCCATTGGGGGAACAGGGTGCAGGCGGCAGCAGTTCTGAAGCGGAGGAGGAGGGGCCGCATCAGGCATCAACATCGCAACAGGTTCCATCTGCCGGGCCCGTATCTTGCCCAAAACGCGTGGCAAAGCCAAAACCTGTTGGAGGACAGCGTGGCCATCCGGTTAAAGCTCAGTCTGCAATGCCTGAAAAGGTATCCAATGCTAGAAAGAGTGCAGTCTGGCATTTTTTTAAACAACATCCAATTGATCAGCACAAAGTCATCTGTCAAAAATGTTCAACTACCTTAAGCAGAGGGCAGAATCTGAAAAGTCTCAATACAAGTTGCATGCATAGACATTTAACCACCATGCATTTGCAAGCTTGGACTAACTACCAAACGTCCCTTAAGGTTGTAGCACCCTCGGCCAATGAAGCTAGTCATCAACGCAACATCCCTTCCGGCAGTGTAGGGCCACCATTTTCCGCACCACCTGCAGTATCTGTGCAGGTTTCTTTGCCAGGCCAAAGCAGTCAGGGTCAGGGAATCACCAGTTTCGTAGTAGGAAACACTGCATCTAGGGCACCGGCGGCAACAATACCATCTCCCACCGTCTCTCAGTCTGCCATGTCCACCGGCACCCCCGCTAGTTACACGATCTCCAGCTCTCCAGTCCAGCTCACCCTACATGAGACTATGGTTAGAAAAAGGAAGTACTTAGCATCGCATCCGCGTACACAGGGTTTGAACACCCACATAGCTAGACTAATCTCGTTAGAGATGATGCCCTACCGGTTAGTTGAAAGCGAAGCTTTCAAAGCCCTGATGGACTACGCTGTACCACGCTACGAGCTACCCAGTCGACACTTTTTTTCCAGAAAAGCCATCCCAGCCCTCCACCAGCATGTTAAAGAGCGCATCGTCCATGCACTCAGGCAATCTGTGAGCACAAAGGTGCACCTGACAACAGATGCATGGACCAGTAGGCATGGCCAGGGACGTTACGTGTCCATCACGGCACACTGGGTGAATGTTGTGGATGCAGGGTCCACAGGGGACAGGAATTTTGGGACAGTTCTGCCTAGCCCACGGTCTAGGAAACAGTTGGCTGTAGCCTTTCGCACCCCCTCCTTCTCCTCCTCTTCCTCCTGCAGAAGCGAGAGCTCGTCCACAGACCGCAGGCGCACAACCACTCCATCCGCAGCTGCCACTGTTGCACACCAGGTCTCCCATTATGGGGCAGCTACTGGCAAACGTCAGCAGGCTGTATTGGCTATGAAGTGTTTGGGTGACAACAGACACACCGCGCAAGTTCTGTCCGAGTTCTTGCAGAAAGAAACGCAGTCGTGGCTGGGCACTGTAGATCTTGAGGCAGGCAAGGTAGTGAGTGATAACGGAAGGAATTTCATGGCTGCCATCTCCCTTTCCCAACTGAAACACATTCCTTGCCTGGCTCACACCTTAAACCTGGTGGTGCAGTGCTTCCTGAAAAGTTATCCGGGGTTATCCGACCTGCTCCTCAAAGTGCGTGGACTTTGCTCAGATATCCGCCGTTCGCCCGTACACTCCAGCCGTATGCAGACCTATCAGCGTTCTTTGAACCTTCCCCAGCATCGCCTAATCATAGACGTTGCAACAAGGTGGAACTCAACACTGCACATGCTTCAGAGACTGTGCGAACAGAGGCGGGCTGTTATGTTTTTGTGGGAGGATACACATACACGGGCAGGCAGTAGGATGGCAGACATGGAGTTGTCAGGTGTGCAGTGGTCGAAGATTCAAGACATGTGTCAAGTCCTTCAGTGTTTTGAGGAATGCACACGGCTGGTTAGTGCAGACAACGCCATAATAAGCATGAGCATCCCCCTAATGCGTCTGCTGATGCAAAGTTTGACGCACATAAAGGATCAGGCGTCTGCAGCTGAGGAAGAGGAAAGCCTTGATGACAGTCAGCCATTGTCTGGCCAGGGCAGTGTACAGGACGAGTTAGCGGGCAAAGAGGAGGAGGAGGACGAGGAGGATGATGGGGATGATTATATTTTTAATGAGGAAGCTTTTCCGGGGCCACTGGAAATTGTTGGTGCGGCAAGGCCGGGTTCTGGTTTTTGGAGGGACACAAGTGACGTGGATTTGCCTGAAACTGCCCCTCAACCAAGCACAACCGCAGATTTGAGAACTGAAACTTTGGCCCACATGGCGGATTATGCCTTACATATCCTCAAAAGGGACACACGCATTACTAAAATGATGAACGATGACGATTACTGGTTGGCCTGCCTCCTTGATCCTCGCTATAAAGGCAAATTGCAAAATATAATGCCACATGAGAACTTGGAACTAATATTAGCAACCAAACAATCAACTCTTATTGACCGTTTGCTTCTGGCATTCCCTGCACACAGCGCCCGTGATCGTTCTCACACGAGCTGCAGGGGCCAGCAGACCAGAGGTGTTAGAGGGGCAGAAATCAGAAGTGGCGTTGGCCAGAGGGGTTTTCTGACCAGGTTGTGGAGTGATTTTGCTATGACCGCAGACAGGACAGGTACTGCAGCATCAATTCAAAGTGACAGGAGACAACATTTGTCCAGTATGGTTACAAACTAATTTTCATCCCTTATCGACGTTCTCCCTCAACCGTCATTCCCATTTGATTACTGGGCATCCAAATTAGACACCTGGCCAGAATTGGCAGAATATGCATTGCAGGAGCTTGCTTGCCCGGCAGCTAGTGTCCTATCAGAAAGAGTATTCAGTGCTGCAGGTTCAATACTAACAGAAAAAAGGACTCGTCTGGCCACCCAAAATGTAGATGATCTAACCTTCATTAAAATGAACCACAACTGGATTTCGAAATCTTTTGCCCCACCTTGCCCGGCTGACACCTAGCTTTCCTACGAAAAGGTCTTGCCTGTGGACTATTATGAATGACTTTTCCAATATCGTAATTTGCTGCACCTGATTGTCCAGCATACGACATGTTTACACCTCCCTAAATGGCCAAACTCCCCACACGGGGCCGTGGTATCGCCACTTGGCGCCAGCACCCGTGAGAGTGCTGTTTTTTTTCTGAAGAGGTGGGTGTGCCCGCTTTTGGTCGACGGCACTGCCACTGGGTCCCTCATAGTACAATAAAGTGTCTCTGGCGGTGGTGGTGCGCACCCAACGTCAGACACACTGCCGGCCACAAGACAGTTCCCCCCCCCAGCTCAAACAGTGCTCTACCACTTGCAAAATTATCTCTCACAGCTCCACCAATGTTTAGTCTATGCGCTGACATCCTTCAATGCCTGGCACTGACAATACCATTGCATTGACATTTTTGTTATGTTAGGCCTTCGAAGCCTGTCTGCGGTCCCTCCTTCCACTAGGCCTCCACTGACCATTGTACTGCTGCCCGTGTACCCCTGGAACCAATTTTAAATTGCCAACAGCCCAATTTTGTTATGTTAGGCCTTCGAAGCCTGTCTGCAGTCCCTTCTTTCTACTACTACTACACTGACCAGACCACTGCTGCCCGTGTTCCCCTGGAACCAATTTTAAATTGCCAACAGCCCTATTTTTTATGTTAGGCCTTCGAAGCCTGTCTGCGGTCCCTCCTTCCACTAGGCCTCCACTGACCACACCACTGCTGCCCGTGTACCCACGGAACCAATTTAAAATTGCCTACAGCCATGTGTTATTATGTTAGGCCTTCGATGCCTGTCTGCGGTCCCTCCTTCCACTAGGCCTCCACTGACCATTGTACTGCTGCCCTTGTACCACTGGAACCAATTTTAAATTGCCAACAGCCCTATTTTTTATGTTAGGCCCTCGAAGCCTGTCTGCGGTCCCTCCTTCCACTAGGCCTCCACTGACCACACCACTGCTGCCCGTGTACCCACGGAACCAATTTAAAATTGCCTACAGCCATGTGTTATTATGTTAGGCCTTCGATGCCTGTCTGCGGTCACTCCTTCCACTAGGCCTCCACTGACCACACCACTGCTGCCCGTGTACCCCTGGAACCAATTTAAAATTGCCTACAGCCAGCCCAATTTTTTTATTTTAGGCCTTCGATGCCTGTCTGCGGTCCGTTCTTTTTACTACTACTACACTGACCAGGCCACTGCTGCCCGTGTTCCCCTGGAACCAATTTAAAATTGCCAACAGCAATGTGTTATTATGTTAGGCCTTCGATGCCTGTTTGCGGTCACTCCTTCCACTATGCCTCCACTGACCACACCACTGCTGCTCGTGTACCCACGGAACCAATTTTAAATTGCCTACAGCCATGTGTTATTATGTTAGGCCTTCGATGCCTGTCTGCGGTCACTCCTTCCACTAGGCCTCCACTGACCACACCACTGCTACCCGTGTACCCCTGGAACCAATTTAAAATTGCCTACAGCCAGCCCAATTTTTTTATTTTAGGCCTTCGATGCCTGTCTGCGGTCCGTTCTTTCTACTACTACTACACTGACCAGGCTACTGCTGCCCGTGTTCCCCTGGAACCAATTTAAAATTGCCAACAGCAATGTGTTATTATGTTAGGCCTTCGATGCCTGTTTGCGGTCACTCCTTCCACTAGGCCTACACTGACCACACCACTGCTGCCCGTGTACCCACGGAACCAATTTTAAATTGCGTACAGCCATGTGTTATTATGTTAGGCCTTTGATGCCTGTCTGCGGTCACTCTTTCCACTAGGCCTCCAATGACAACACCACTGCTGCCCGTGTACCCCTGGAACCAATTTAAAATTGCCTACAGCCAGCCCAATTTTTTTATTTTAGGCCTTCGATGCCTGTCTGCGGTCCGTTCTTTCTACTACTACTACACTGACCAGGCCACTGCTGCCCGTGTTCCCCTGGAACCAATTTAAAATTGCCAACAGCAATGTGTTATTATGTTAGGCCTTCGATGCCTGTTTGCGGTCACTCCTTCCACTAGGCCTCCACTGACCACACCACTGCTGCCCGTGTACCCACGGAACCAATTTTAAATTGCCTACAGCCATGTGTTATTATGTTAGGCCTTCGATGCCTGTCTGCGGTCACTCCTTCCACTAGGCCTCCACTGACCACACCATTGCTGCCCGTGTACCCCTGGAACCAATTTAAAATTGCCTACAGCCAGCCGAATTTTTTTATTTTAGGCCTTCGATGCCTGTCTGCGGTCCGTTCTTTCTACTACTACTACTACACTGACCAGGCCACTGCTGCCCGTGTTCCCCTGGAACCAATTTAAAATTGCCAACAGCAATGTGTTATTATGTTAGGCCTTCGATGCCTGTCTGCGGTCCCTCCTTCCACTAGGCCTCCACTGACCACACCACTGCTGCCCGTGTACCCCTGGAACCAATTTAAAATTGCCTACAGCCATCTGTTATTATGTTAGGCCTTCGAAGCGTGTCTGCGGTCCTTCCTTCCAATAGTTCTCCACTGACCAGACCAATGCTGGCCGTGTACCCCTGGAACCCAGCTGAAAGTGCATGTAGCCTCCCTTTTTTCTTTGTTTTATATTTAGAAAGCCCAGATGAACTAAGCTGTGCAACGGTTCAAGCTACCCAGTCGACATTTCTTTTGCGAGAAAAGCCATCCCAGCCCTCCACCGGCATGAAAAAGTCTGCATTGTCATAGCACTCAGACAATCAAACAGTAGAAAGGTGCACCTGACAAGAGACGCATGGACCAGAAGGCATGTCCACAAAAAGTTACGTGTCCATTACGGCGCACTGGGTTAATGTGTTGGATGCATGGTCCACAGGGGACAGCCTACAAAGTCTGTCTGCAGTCCCTAATTTAAATTTTCCTCCACTGACCACACCACTGCTGCCCGTTTACCCCTGGAACCAATTTTACAGTGTCTACAGCCTAATTTTGTTATGTTAGGCCTACTACGCCTGTCTGCGGTCCCTCCTTCCAATACTCGTCCACTGACCACACCACTGCTGCCCGTGGACCCCTGGAACCTATTTTTAATTGCATAGAGCATCCTTTTTTTAATAGTAGGCGTACAAAGTCTGTCTGCGGTCCACTATTGAAATTGTCCAGAGCACTGCTGCTTGTGTACCCCTGTAACTTTTTTAAGCTGCAGTGAGCCACATTTTTGGGTTAAGTCCTACTACCTGTGTCTGTCTGCGCCACTCAATTCAGCTGTGTTCCTTTGAAAAAAGCTGAGCGTCAATAGTTTTGTTTTCAGTCTCTAGGAATTTTAAAACTGCATTGGGGGTACAACTTTGGTAGGGCCTACTAACGGTGTCTGCCTCCCCAAGGTGTGCCCCAGGTTTCCTCGCCATTGCTTCGATCTTAATGCTCTCGTTTAGTAGTTGTTGGAAACTCCACTGCATTAGGCCTACAAATTGGGCATGGGGTGTAGAGAGATGGTGTGTTCCACTCCAAGGTGTTCCCCAGGTTTCCTCGCCAATGCTTCGATCTTCATGCTCTCGTTTAGTAGTTGTTGGAAACTACACTGCATTAGGCATTGGGTATGGGGTGTAGAGAGATGGTGTGTTCCACTCCAAGGTGTTCCCCAGGTTTCCTCGCCATTGCTTCAATCTTCATGCTCTCGTTTAGTAGTTGTTGGAAACTACACTGCATTAGGCCTACAAATTGGGTATGGGGTGTAGAGAGATGGTGTGTTCCACTCCAAGGTGTTCTCCAGGTTGCCTTTCCTGAGCTTCGATCTTCCGTCTCTCGTTTAGTAGTTGTTGGAAACTACACTGCATTAGGCCTACAAATTTACAAATTGGGTATGGGGTGTAGAGAGATGGTGTGTTCCACTCCAAGGTGTTCCCCAGGTTTCCTCTCCATTGCTTCGATCTTCATGCTCTCGTTTAGCAGTTGTTGGAAACTACGCTGCATTAGGCCTACAAATTGGGTATGGGGTGTAGAGAGATGGTGTGTTCCACTCCAAGGTGTTCTCCAGGTTGCCTTTCCTGAGCTTCGATCTTCCGGCTCTCGTTTAGTAGTTGTTGGAAACTACGCTGCATTAGGCCTACAAATTGGGTATGGGGTGTAGAGAGATGGTGTGTTCCACTCCAAGGTGTTCCCCAGGTTTCCTCGCCAATGCTTCGATCTTCATGCTCTCGTTTAGTAGTTGTTGGAAACTACACTGCATTAGGCCTACAAATTGGGTATGGGGTGTAGAGAGATGGTGTGTTCCACTCCAAGGTGTTCCCCAGGTTTCCTCGCCAATGCTTCGATCTTCATGCTCTCGTTTAGTAGTTGTTGGAAACTACACTGCATTAGGCCTACAAATTGGGTATGGGGTGTAGAGAGATGGTGTGTTCCACTCCAAGGTGTTCCCCAGGTTTCCTCGCCAATGCTTCAATCTTCATGCTCTTGTTTAGTAGTTGTTGGAAACTACACTGCGTTACGCCTACAAATTGGGTATGGGGTGTAGAGAGATGGTCTGTTCCACTCCAAGGTGTTCCCCAGGTTTCCTCTCCATTGCTTCGATCTTCATGCTGTCGTTTAGTAGTTGTTGGAAACTACGCTGCATTAGACCTACAAATTGGGTATGGGGTGTAGAGAGATGGTGTGTTCCACTCCAAGGTGTTCTCCAGGTTGCCTTTCCTGAGCTTCGATCTTCCGGCTCTCGTTTAGTAGTTCTTGGAAACTACACTGCATTAGGCCTACAAATTGGGTATGGGGTGTAGAGAGATGGTGTGTTCCACTCCAAGGTGTTCTCCAGGTTGCCTTTCCTGAGCTTCGATCTTCCGGCTCTCGTTTAGTAGTTGTTGGAAACTACACTGCATTAGGCCTACAAATTGGGTATGGGGTGAAGAGAGATGGTGTGTTCCACTCCAAGGTGTTCTCCAGGTTGCCTTTCCTGAGCTTCGATCTTCCGGCTCTCGTTTAGTAGTTGTTGGAAACTACACTGCATTAGGCCTACAAATTGGGTATGGGGTGTAGAGAGATGGTGTGTTCCACTCCAAGGTGTTCCCCAAGTTTCGTCCACATTGCTTCGGTCTTCCGACTCTCGCTTAGAAGTTGTAGAAAACTACACTGCATTAGGCCTACAAATTGGGTATGGGGTGTAGAGAGATGGTGTGTTCCACTCCAAGGTGTTCCCCAGGTTTCCTCTCCATTGCTTCGATCTTCATGCTCTCGTTTAGCAGTTGTTGGAAACTACGCTGCATTAGGCCTACAAATTGGGTATGGGGTGTAGAGAGATGGTGTGTTCCACTCCAAGGTGTTCTCCAGGTTGCCTTTCCTGAGCTTCGATCTTCCGGCTCTCGTTTAGTAGTTGTTGGAAACTACGCTGCATTAGGCCTACAAATTGGGTATGGGGTGTAGAGAGATGGTGTGTTCCACTCCAAGGTGTTCCCCAGGTTTCCTCGCCAATGCTTCGATCTTCATGCTCTCGTTTAGTAGTTGTTGGAAACTACACTGCATTAGGCCTACAAATTGGGTATGGGGTGTAGAGAGATGGTGTGTTCCACTCCAAGGTGTTCTCCAGGTTGCCTTTCCTGAGCTTCGATCTTCCGGCTCTCGTTTAGTAGTTGTTGGAAACTACGCTGCATTAGGCCTACAAATTGGGTATGGGGTGTAGAGAGATGGTGTGTTCCACTCCAAGGTGTTCCCCAGGTTTCAACGCCAATGCTTCGATCTTCATGCTCTCGTTTAGTAGTTGTTGGAAACTACACTGCATTAGGCCTACAAATTGGGTATCGGGTGTAGAGAGATGGTGTGTTCCATTCCAAGGTGTTCTCCAGGTTGCCTTTCCTGAGCTTCGATCTTCCGGCTCTCGTTTAGTAGTTGTTGGAAACTACACTGCGTTAGGCCTACAAGTTGGGTATGGGGTGTAGAGAGATGGTGTGTTCCACTCCAAGGTGTTCCCCAGGTTTCCTCTCCATTGCTTCGATCTTCATGCTGTCGTTTAGTAGTTGTTGGAAACTACGCTGCATTAGACCTACAAATTGGGTATGGGGTGTAGAGAGATGGTTTGTTCCACTCCAAGGTGTTCTCCAGGTTGCCTTTCCTGAGCTTCGTTCTTCCGGCTCTCGTTTAGTAGTTCTTGGAAACTACACTGCATTAGGCCTACAAATTGGGTATGGGGTGTAGAGAGATGGTGTGTTCCACTCCAAGGTGTTCTCCAGGTTGCTTTTCCTGAGCTTCGATCTTCCGGCTCTCGTTTAGTAGTTGTTGGAAACTTCACTGCATTAGGCCTACAAATTGGGTATGGGGTGTAGAGAGATGGTGTGTTCCACTCCAAGGTGTTCTCCAGGTTGCCTTTCCTGAGCTTCAATCTTCTGGCTCTCGTTTAGTGGTTGTTGGAAACTACGCTGCATTAGGCCTACAAATTGGGTATGGGGTGTAGAGAGATGGTGTGTTCCACTCCAAGGTGTTCCCCAGGTTTCCTCGCCAATGCTTCGATCTTCATGCTCTCGTTTAGTAGTTGTTGGAAACTACACTGCATTAGGCCTACAAAGTGGGTATGGGGTGTAGAGAGATGGTGTGTTCCACTCCAAGGTGTTCCCCAGGTTTCCTCTCCATTGCTTCGATCTTCATGCTCTCGCTTAGTAGTTCTTGGAAACTACACTGCATTAGGCCTACAAATTGGGTATGGGGTGTAGAGAGATGGTGTGTTCCACTCCAAGGTGTTCTCCAGGTTGCCTTTCCTGAGCTTCGATCTTCCGGCTCTCGTTTAGTAGTTGTTGGAAACTACACTGCGTTAGGCCTACAAGTTGGGTATGGGGTGTAGAGAGATGGTGTGTTCCACTCCAAGGTGTTCCCCAGGTTTCCTCTCCATTGCTTCGATCTTCATGCTCTCGTTTAGTAGTTGTTGGAAACTACACTGCATTAGGCCTACAAATTGGGTATGGGGTGTGGAGAGATGGTGTGTTCCACTCCAAGGTGTTCTCCAGGTTGCCTTTCCTGAGCTTCGATCTTCCGGCTCTCGTTTAGTAGTTGTTGGAAACTACACTGCGTTAGGCCTACAAGTTGGGTATGGGGTGTAGAGAGATGGTGTGTTCCACTCCAAGGTGTTCCCCAGGTTTCCTCTCCATTGCTTCGATCTTCATGCTGTCGTTTAGTAGTTGTTGGAAACAACGCTGCATTAGACCTACAAATTGGGTATGGGGTGTAGAGAGATGGTTTGTTCCACTCCAAGGTGTTCTCCAGGTTGCCTTTCCTGAGCTTCGTTCTTCCGGCTCTCGTTTAGTAGTTCTTGGAAACTACACTGCATTAGGCCTACAAATTGGGTATGGGGTGTAGAGAGATGGTGTGTTCCACTCCAAGGTGTTCCCCAGGTTTCCTCTCCATTGCTTCGATCTTCATGCTCTCGTTTAGTAGTTGTTGGAAACTACACTGCATTAGGCCTACAAATTGGGTATGGGGTGTAGAGAGATGGTGTGTTCCACTCCAAGGTGTTCTCCAGGTTGCCTTTCCTGAGCTTCGATCTTCCGGCTCTCGTTTAGTAGTTGTTGGAAACTACGCTGCATTAGGCCTACAAATTGGGTATGGGGTGTAGAGAGATGGTGTGTTCCACTCCAAGGTGTTCCCCAGGTTTCCTCGCCAATGCTTCGATCTTCATGCTCTCGTTTAGTAGTTGTAGGAAACTACACTGCATTAGGCCTACAAATTGGGTATGGGGTGTAGAGAGATGGTGTGTTCCACTCCAAGGTGTTCTCCAGGTTGCCTTTCCTGAGCTTCGATCTTCCGGCTCTCGTTTAGTAGTTGTTGGAAACTACACTGCGTTAGGCCTACAAATTGGGTATGGGGTGTAGAGAGATGGTGTGTTCCACTCCAAGGTGTTCCCCAGGTTTCCTCTCCATTGCTTCGATCTTCATGCTGTCGTTTAGTAGTTGTTGGAAACTACGCTGCATTAGACCTACAAATTGGGTATGGGGTGTAGAGAGATGGTGTGTTCCACTCCAAGGTGTTCTCCAGGTTGCCTTTCCTGAGCTTCGATCTTCCGGCTCTCGTTTAGCAGTTCTTGGAAACTACACTGCATTAGGCCTACAAATTGGGTATGGGGTGTAGAGAGATGGTGTGTTCCACTCCAAGGTGTTCTCCAGGTTGCCTTTCCTGAGCTTCGATCTTCCGGCTCTCGTTTAGTAGTTGTTGGAAACTACACTGCATTAGGCCTACAAATTGGGTATGGGGTGTAGAGAGATGGTGTGTTCCACTCCAAGGTGTTCTCCAGGTTGCCTTTCCTGAGCTTCGATCTTCCGGCTCTCGTTTAGTAGTTGTTGGAAACTACACTGCATTAGGCCTACAAATTGGGTATGGGGTGTAGAGAGATGGTGTGTTCCACTCCAAGGTGTTCCCCAAGTTTCGTCCACATTGCTTCGGTCTTCCGACTCTCGCTTAGAAGTTGTAGAAAACTACACTGCATTAGGCCTACAAATTATGTATGGGGTGTAGAGAGATGGTGTGTTCCACTCCAAGGTGTTCCCCAGGTTTCCTCTCCATTGCTTCGATCTTCATGCTGTCGTTTAGTAGTTGTTGGAAACTACGCTGCATTAGACCTACAAATTGGGTATGGGGTGTAGAGAGATGGTGTGTTCCACTCCAAGGTGTTCTCCAGGTTGCCTTTCCTGAGCTTCGATCTTCCGGCTCTCGTTTAGTAGTTCTTGGAAACTACACTGCATTAGGCCTACAAATTGGGTATGGGGTGTAGAGAGATGGTGTGTTCCACTCCAAGGTGTTCTCCAGGTTGCCTTTCCTGAGCTTCGATCTTCCGGCTCTCGTTTAGTAGTTGTTGGAAACTACACTGCATTAGGCCTACAAATTGGGTATGGGGTGTAGAGAGATGGTGTGTTCCACTCCAAGGTGTTCTCCAGGTTGCCTTTCCTGAGCTTCGATCTTCCGGCTCTCGTTTAGTAGTTGTTGGAAACTACACTGCATTAGGCCTACAAATTGGGTATGGGGTGTAGAGAGATGGTGTGTTCCACTCCAAGGTGTTCCCCAAGTTTCGTCCACATTGCTTCGGTCTTCCGACTCTCGCTTAGAAGTTGTAGAAAACTACACTGCATTAGGCCTACAAATTGGGTATGGGGTGTAGAGAGATGGTGTGTTCCACTCCAAGGTGTTCCCCAGGTTTCCTCTCCATTGCTTCGATCTTCATGCTCTCGTTTAGCAGTTGCTGGAAACTACGCTGCATTAGGCCTACAAATTGGGTATGGGGTGTAGAGAGATGGTGTGTTCCACTCCAAGGTGTTCTCCAGGTTGCCTTTCCTGAGCTTCGATCTTCCGGCTCTCGTTTAGTAGTTGTTGGAAACTACGCTGCATTAGGCCTACAAATTGGGTATGGGGTGTAGAGAGATGGTGTGTTCCACTCCAAGGTGTTCCCCAGGTTTCCTCGCCAATGCTTCGATCTTCATGCTCTCGTTTAGTAGTTGTTGGAAACTACACTGCATTAGGCCTACAAATTGGGTATGAGGTGTAGAGAGATGGTGTGTTCCACTCCAAGGTGTTCTCCAGGTTGCCTTTCCTGAGCTTCGATCTTCCGGCTCTCGTTTAGTAGTTGTTGGAAACTACGCTGCATTAGGCCTACAAATTGGGTATGGGGTGTAGAGAGATGGTGTGTTCCACTCCAAGGTGTTCCCCAGGTTTCAACGCCAATGCTTCGATCTTCATGCTCTCGTTTAGTAGTTGTTGGAAACTACACTGCATTAGGCCTACAAATTGGGTATGGGGTGTAGAGAGATGGTGTGTTCCACTCCAAGGTGTTCTCCAGGTTGCCTTTCCTGAGCTTCGATCTTCCGGCTCTCGTTTAGTAGTTGTTGGAAACTACACTGCGTTAGGCCTACAAGTTGGGTATGGGGTGTAGAGAGATGGTGTGTTCCACTCCAAGGTGTTCCCCAGGTTTCCTCTCCATTGCTTCGATCTTCATGCTGTCGTTTAGTAGTTGTTGGAAACTACGCTGCATTAGACCTACAAATTGGGTATGGGGTGTAGAGAGATGGTTTGTTCCACTCCAAGGTGTTCTCCAGGTTGCCTTTCCTGAGCTTCGTTCTTCCGGCTCTCGTTTAGTAGTTCTTGGAAACTACACTGCATTAGGCCTACAAATTGGGTATGGGGTGTAGAGAGATGGTGTGTTCCACTCCAAGGTGTTCTCCAGGTTGCTTTTCCTGAGCTTCGATCTTCCGGCTCTCGTTTAGTAGTTGTTGGAAACTTCACTGCATTAGGCCTACAAATTGGGTATGGGGTGTAGAGAGATGGTGTGTTCCACTCCAAGGTGTTCTCCAGGTTGCCTTTCCTGAGCTTCAATCTTCTGGCTCTCGTTTAGTGGTTGTTGGAAACTACGCTGCATTAGGCCTACAAATTGGGTATGGGGTGTAGAGAGATGGTGTGTTCCACTCCAAGGTGTTCCCCAGGTTTCCTCGCCAATGCTTCGATCTTCATGCTCTCGTTTAGTAGTTGTTGGAAACTACACTGCATTAGGCCTACAAATTGGGTATGGGGTGTAGAGAGATGGTGTGTTCCACTCCAAGGTGTTCCCCAGGTTTCCTCTCCATTGCTTCGATCTTCATGCTCTCGCTTAGTAGTTCTTGGAAACTACACTGCATTAGGCCTACAAATTGGGTATGGGGTGTAGAGAGATGGTGTGTTCCACTCCAAGGTGTTCTCCAGGTTGCCTTTCCTGAGCTTCGATCTTCCGGCTCTCGTTTAGTAGTTGTTGGAAACTACACTGCGTTAGGCCTACAAGTTGGGTATGGGGTGTAGAGAGATGGTGTGTTCCACTCCAAGGTGTTCCCCAGGTTTCCTCTCCATTGCTTCGATCTTCATGCTCTCGTTTAGTAGTTGTTGGAAACTACACTGCATTAGGCCTACAAATTGGGTATGGGGTGTGGAGAGATGGTGTGTTCCACTCCAAGGTGTTCTCCAGGTTGCCTTTCCTGAGCTTCGATCTTCCGGCTCTCGTTTAGTAGTTGTTGGAAACTACACTGCGTTAGGCCTACAAGTTGGGTATGGGGTGTAGAGAGATGGTGTGTTCCACTCCAAGGTGTTCCCCAGGTTTCCTCTCCATTGCTTCTATCTTCATGCTGTCGTTTAGTAGTTGTTGGAAACAACGCTGCATTAGACCTACAAATTGGGTATGGGGTGTAGAGAGATGGTTTGTTCCACTCCAAGGTGTTCTCCAGGTTGCCTTTCCTGAGCTTCGTTCTTCCGGCTCTCGTTTAGTAGTTCTTGGAAACTACACTGCATTAGGCCTACAAATTGGGTATGGGGTGTAGAGAGATGGTGTGTTCCACTCCAAGGTGTTCCCCAGGTTTCCTCTCCATTGCTTCGATCTTCATGCTCTCGTTTAGTAGTTGTTGGAAACTACACTGCATTAGGCCTACAAATTGGGTATGGGGTGTAGAGAGATGGTGTGTTCCACTCCAAGGTGTTCTCCAGGTTGCCTTTCCTGAGCTTCGATCTTCCGGCTCTCGTTTAGTAGTTGTTGGAAACTACGCTGCATTAGGCCTACAAATTGGGTATGGGGTGTAGAGAGATGGTGTGTTCCACTCCAAGGTGTTCCCCAGGTTTCCTCGCCAATGCTTCGATCTTCATGCTCTCGTTTAGTAGTTGTAGGAAACTACACTGCATTAGGCCTACAAATTGGGTATGGGGTGTAGAGAGATGGTGTGTTCCACTCCAAGGTGTTCTCCAGGTTGCCTTTCCTGAGCTTCGATCTTCCGGCTCTCGTTTAGTAGTTGTTGGAAACTACACTGCGTTAGGCCTACAAATTGGGTATGGGGTGTAGAGAGATGGTGTGTTCCACTCCAAGGTGTTCCCCAGGTTTCCTCTCCATTGCTTCGATCTTCATGCTGTCGTTTAGTAGTTGTTGGAAACTACGCTGCATTAGACCTACAAATTGGGTATGGGGTGTAGAGAGATGGTGTGTTCCACTCCAAGGTGTTCTCCAGGTTGCCTTTCCTGAGCTTCGATCTTCCGGCTCTCGTTTAGCAGTTCTTGGAAACTACACTGCATTAGGCCTACAAATTGGGTATGGGGTGTAGAGAGATGGTGTGTTCCACTCCAAGGTGTTCTCCAGGTTGCCTTTCCTGAGCTTCGATCTTCCGGCTCTCGTTTAGTAGTTGTTGGAAACTACACTGCATTAGGCCTACAAATTGGGTATGGGGTGTAGAGAGATGGTGTGTTCCACTCCAAGGTGTTCTCCAGGTTGCCTTTCCTGAGCTTCGATCTTCCGGCTCTCGTTTAGTAGTTGTTGGAAACTACACTGCATTAGGCCTACAAATTGGGTATGGGGTGTAGAGAGATGGTGTGTTCCACTCCAAGGTGTTCCCCAAGTTTCGTCCACATTGCTTCGGTCTTCCGACTCTCGCTTAGAAGTTGTAGAAAACTACACTGCATTAGGCCTACAAATTATGTATGGGGTGTAGAGAGATGGTGTGTTCCACTCCAAGGTGTTCCCCAGGTTTCCTCTCCATTGCTTCGATCTTCATGCTGTCGTTTAGTAGTTGTTGGAAACTACGCTGCATTAGACCTACAAATTGGGTATGGGGTGTAGAGAGATGGTGTGTTCCACTCCAAGGTGTTCTCCAGGTTGCCTTTCCTGAGCTTCGATCTTCCGGCTCTCGTTTAGTAGTTCTTGGAAACTACACTGCATTAGGCCTACAAATTGGGTATGGGGTGTAGAGAGATGGTGTGTTCCACTCCAAGGTGTTCTCCAGGTTGCCTTTCCTGAGCTTCGATCTTCCGGCTCTCGTTTAGTAGTTGTTGGAAACTACACTGCATTAGGCCTACAAATTGGGTATGGGGTGTAGAGAGATGGTGTGTTCCACTCCAAGGTGTTCTCCAGGTTGCCTTTCCTGAGCTTCGATCTTCCGGCTCTCGTTTAGTAGTTGTTGGAAACTACACTGCATTAGGCCTACAAATTGGGTATGGGGTGTAGAGAGATGGTGTGTTCCACTCCAAGGTGTTCCCCAAGTTTCGTCCACATTGCTTCGGTCTTCCGACTCTCGCTTAGAAGTTGTAGAAAACTACACTGCATTAGGCCTACAAATTGGGTATGGGGTGTAGAGAGATGGTGTGTTCCACTCCAAGGTGTTCCCCAGGTTTCCTCTCCATTGCTTCGATCTTCATGCTCTCGTTTAGCAGTTGCTGGAAACTACGCTGCATTAGGCCTACAAATTGGGTATGGGGTGTAGAGAGATGGTGTGTTCCACTCCAAGGTGTTCTCCAGGTTGCCTTTCCTGAGCTTCGATCTTCCGGCTCTCGTTTAGTAGTTGTTGGAAACTACGCTGCATTAGGCCTACAAATTGGGTATGGGGTGTAGAGAGATGGTGTGTTCCACTCCAAGGTGTTCCCCAGGTTTCCTCGCCAATGCTTCGATCTTCATGCTCTCGTTTAGTAGTTGTTGGAAACTACACTGCATTAGGCCTACAAATTGGGTATGAGGTGTAGAGAGATGGTGTGTTCCACTCCAAGGTGTTCTCCAGGTTGCCTTTCCTGAGCTTCGATCTTCCGGCTCTCGTTTAGTAGTTGTTGGAAACTACGCTGCATTAGGCCTACAAATTGGGTATGGGGTGTAGAGAGATGGTGTGTTCCACTCCAAGGTGTTCCCCAGGTTTCAACGCCAATGCTTCGATCTTCATGCTCTCGTTTAGTAGTTGTTGGAAACTACACTGCATTAGGCCTACAAATTGGGTATGGGGTGTAGAGAGATGGTGTGTTCCACTCCAAGGTGTTCTCCAGGTTGCCTTTCCTGAGCTTCGATCTTCCGGCTCTCGTTTAGTAGTTGTTGGAAACTACACTGCGTTAGGCCTACAAGTTGGGTATGGGGTGTAGAGAGATGGTGTGTTCCACTCCAAGGTGTTCCCCAGGTTTCCTCTCCATTGCTTCGATCTTCATGCTGTCGTTTAGTAGTTGTTGGAAACTACGCTGCATTAGACCTACAAATTGGGTATGGGGTGTAGAGAGATGGTTTGTTCCACTCCAAGGTGTTCTCCAGGTTGCCTTTCCTGAGCTTCGTTCTTCCGGCTCTCGTTTAGTAGTTCTTGGAAACTACACTGCATTAGGCCTACAAATTGGGTATGGGGTGTAGAGAGATGGTGTGTTCCACTCCAAGGTGTTCTCCAGGTTGCTTTTCCTGAGCTTCGATCTTCCGGCTCTCGTTTAGTAGTTGTTGGAAACTTCACTGCATTAGGCCTACAAATTGGGTATGGGGTGTAGAGAGATGGTGTGTTCCACTCCAAGGTGTTCTCCAGGTTGCCTTTCCTGAGCTTCAATCTTCTGGCTCTCGTTTAGTGGTTGTTGGAAACTACGCTGCATTAGGCCTACAAATTGGGTATGGGGTGTAGAGAGATGGTGTGTTCCACTCCAAGGTGTTCCCCAGGTTTCCTCGCCAATGCTTCGATCTTCATGCTCTCGTTTAGTAGTTGTTGGAAACTACACTGCATTAGGCCTACAAATTGGGTATGGGGTGTAGAGAGATGGTGTGTTCCACTCCAAGGTGTTCCCCAGGTTTCCTCTCCATTGCTTCGATCTTCATGCTCTCGCTTAGTAGTTCTTGGAAACTACACTGCATTAGGCCTACAAATTGGGTATGGGGTGTAGAGAGATGGTGTGTTCCACTCCAAGGTGTTCTCCAGGTTGCCTTTCCTGAGCTTCGATCTTCCGGCTCTCGTTTAGTAGTTGTTGGAAACTACACTGCGTTAGGCCTACAAGTTGGGTATGGGGTGTAGAGAGATGGTGTGTTCCACTCCAAGGTGTTCCCCAGGTTTCCTCTCCATTGCTTCGATCTTCATGCTCTCGTTTAGTAGTTGTTGGAAACTACACTGCATTAGGCCTACAAATTGGGTATGGGGTGTGGAGAGATGGTGTGTTCCACTCCAAGGTGTTCTCCAGGTTGCCTTTCCTGAGCTTCGATCTTCCGGCTCTCGTTTAGTAGTTGTTGGAAACTACACTGCGTTAGGCCTACAAGTTGGGTATGGGGTGTAGAGAGATGGTGTGTTCCACTCCAAGGTGTTCCCCAGGTTTCCTCTCCATTGCTTCGATCTTCATGCTGTCGTTTAGTAGTTGTTGGAAACAACGCTGCATTAGACCTACAAATTGGGTATGGGGTGTAGAGAGATGGTTTGTTCCACTCCAAGGTGTTCTCCAGGTTGCCTTTCCTGAGCTTCGTTCTTCCGGCTCTCGTTTAGTAGTTCCTGGAAACTACACTGCATTAGGCCTACAAATTGGGTATGGGGTGTAGAGAGATGGTGTGTTCCACTCCAAGGTGTTCCCCAGGTTTCCTCTCCATTGCTTCGATCTTCATGCTCTCGTTTAGTAGTTGTTGGAAACTACACTGCATTAGGCCTACAAATTGGGTATGGGGTGTAGAGAGATGGTGTGTTCCACTCCAAGGTGTTCTCCAGGTTGCCTTTCCTGAGCTTCGATCTTCCGGCTCTCGTTTAGTAGTTGTTGGAAACTACGCTGCATTAGGCCTACAAATTGGGTATGGGGTGTAGAGAGATGGTGTGTTCCACTCCAAGGTGTTCCCCAGGTTTCCTCGCCAATGCTTCGATCTTCATGCTCTCGTTTAGTAGTTGTAGGAAACTACACTGCATTAGGCCTACAAATTGGGTATGGGGTGTAGAGAGATGGTGTGTTCCACTCCAAGGTGTTCTCCAGGTTGCCTTTCCTGAGCTTCGATCTTCCGGCTCTCGTTTAGTAGTTGTTGGAAACTACACTGCGTTAGGCCTACAAATTGGGTATGGGGTGTAGAGAGATGGTGTGTTCCACTCCAAGGTGTTCCCCAGGTTTCCTCTCCATTGCTTCGATCTTCATGCTGTCGTTTAGTAGTTGTTGGAAACTACGCTGCATTAGACCTACAAATTGGGTATGGGGTGTAGAGAGATGGTGTGTTCCACTCCAAGGTGTTCTCCAGGTTGCCTTTCCTGAGCTTCGATCTTCCGGCTCTCGTTTAGCAGTTCTTGGAAACTACACTGCATTAGGCCTACAAATTGGGTATGGGGTGTAGAGAGATGGTGTGTTCCACTCCAAGGTGTTCTCCAGGTTGCCTTTCCTGAGCTTCGATCTTCCGGCTCTCGTTTAGTAGTTGTTGGAAACTACACTGCATTAGGCCTACAAATTGGGTATGGGGTGTAGAGAGATGGTGTGTTCCACTCCAAGGTGTTCTCCAGGTTGCCTTTCCTGAGCTTCGATCTTCCGGCTCTCGTTTAGTAGTTGTTGGAAACTACACTGCATTAGGCCTACAAATTGGGTATGGGGTGTAGAGAGATGGTGTGTTCCACTCCAAGGTGTTCCCCAAGTTTCGTCCACATTGCTTCGGTCTTCCGACTCTCGCTTAGAAGTTGTAGAAAACTACACTGCATTAGGCCTACAAATTATGTATGGGGTGTAGAGAGATGGTGTGTTCCACTCCAAGGTGTTCCCCAGGTTTCCTCTCCATTGCTTCGATCTTCATGCTCTCGTTTAGCAGTTGTTGGAAACTACACTGCATTAGGCCTACAAATTGGGTATGGGGTGTAGAGAGATGGTGTGTTCCACTCCAAGGTGTTCTCCAGTTTGCCTTTCCTGAGCTTCGATCTTCCGGCTCTCGTTTAGTAGTTGTTGGAAACTACGCTGCATTAGGCCTACAAATTGGGTATGGGGTGTAGAGAGATGGTGTGTTCCACTCCAAGGTGTTCCCCAGGTTTCCTCGCCAATGCTTCGATCTTCATGCTCTCGTTTAGTAGTTGTTGGAAACTACACTGCATTAGGCCTACAAATTGGGTATGGGGTGTAGAGAGATGGTGTGTTCCACTCCAAGGTGTTCTCCAGGTTGCCTTTCCTGAGCTTCGATCTTCCGGCTCTCGTTTAGTAGTTGTTGGAAACTACGCTGCATTAGGCCTACAAATTGGGTATGGGGTGTAGAGAGATGGTGTGTTCCACTCCAAGGTGTTCCCCAGGTTTCAACGCCAATGCTTCGATCTTCATGCTCTCGTTTAGTAGTTGTTGGAAACTACACTGCATTAGGCCTACAAATTGGGTATGGGGTGTAGAGAGATGGTGTGTTCCACTCCAAGGTGTTCTCCAGGTTGCCTTTCCTGAGCTTCGATCTTCCGGCTCTCGTTTAGTAGTTGTTGGAAACTACACTGTGTTAGGCCTACAAGTTGGGTATGGGGTGTAGAGAGATGGTGTGTTCCACTCCAAGGTGTTCCCCAGGTTTCCTCTCCATTGCTTCGATCTTCATGCTGTCGTTTAGTAGTTGTTGGAAACTACGCTGCATTAGACCTACAAATTGGGTATGGGGTGTAGAGAGATGGTTTGTTCCACTCCAAGGTGTTCTCCAGGTTGCCTTTCCTGAGCTTCGTTCTTCCGGCTCTCGTTTAGTAGTTCTTGGAAACTACACTGCATTAGGCCTACAAATTGGGTATGGGGTGTAGAGAGATGGTGTGTTCCACTCCAAGGTGTTCTCCAGGTTGCTTTTCCTGAGCTTCGATCTTCCGGCTCTCGTTTAGTAGTTGTTGGAAACTTCACTGCATTAGGCCTACAAATTGGGTATGGGGTGTAGAGAGATGGTGTGTTCCACTCCAAGGTGTTCTCCAGGTTGCCTTTCCTGAGCTTCAATCTTCTGGCTCTCGTTTAGTAGTTGTTGGAAACTACGCTGCATTAGGCCTACAAATTGGGTATGGGGTGTAGAGAGATGGTGTGTTCCACTCCAAGGTGTTCCCCAGGTTTCCTCGCCAATGCTTCGATCTTCATGCTCTCGTTTAGTAGTTGTTGGAAACTACACTGCATTAGGCCTACAAATTGGGTATGGGGTGTAGAGAGATGGTGTGTTCCACTCCAAGGTGTTCCCCAGGTTTCCTCTCCATTGCTTCGATCTTCATGCTCTCGCTTAGTAGTTCTTGGAAACTACACTGCATTAGGCCTACAAATTGGGTATGGGGTGTAGAGAGATGGTGTGTTCCACTCCAAGGTGTTCTCCAGGTTGCCTTTCCTGAGCTTCGATCTTCCGGCTCTCGTTTAGTAGTTGTTGGAAACTACACTGCGTTAGGCCTACAAGTTGGGTATGGGGTGTAGAGAGATGGTGTGTTCCACTCCAAGGTGTTCCCCAGGTTTCCTCTCCATTGCTTCGATCTTCATGCTCTCGTTTAGTAGTTGTTGGAAACTACACTGCATTAGGCCTACAAATTGGGTATGGGGTGTAGAGAGATGGTGTGTTCCACTCCAAGGTGTTCTCCAGGTTGCCTTTCCTGAGCTTCGATCTTCCGGCTCTCGTTTAGTAGTTGTTGGAAACTACACTGCGTTAGGCCTACAAGTTGGGTATGGGGTGTAGAGAGATGGTGTGTTCCACTCCAAGGTGTTCCCCAGGTTTCCTCTCCATTGCTTCGATCTTCATGCTGTCGTTTAGTAGTTGTTGGAAACAACGCTGCATTAGACCTACAAATTGGGTATGGGGTGTAGAGAGATGGTTTGTTCCACTCCAAGGTGTTCTCCAGGTTGCCTTTCCTGAGCTTCGTTCTTCCGGCTCTCGTTTAGTAGTTCTTGGAAACTACACTGCATTAGGCCTACAAATTGGGTATGGGGTGTAGAGAGATGGTGTGTTCCACTCCAAGGTGTTCCCCAGGTTTCCTCTCCATTGCTTCGATCTTCATGCTCTCGTTTAGTAGTTGTTGGAAACTACACTGCATTAGGCCTACAAATTGGGTATGGGGTGTAGAGAGATGGTGTGTTCCACTCCAAGGTGTTCTCCAGGTTGCCTTTCCTGAGCTTCGATCTTCCGGCTCTCGTTTAGTAGTTGTTGGAAACTACACTGCGTTAGGCCTACAAGTTGGGTATGGGGTGTAGAGAGATGGTGTGTTCCACTCCAAGGTGTTCCCCAGGTTTCCTCTCCATTGCTTCGATCTTCATGCTGTCGTTTAGTAGTTGTTGGAAACTACGCTGCATTAGACCTACAAATTGGGTATGGGGTGTAGAGAGATGGTTTGTTCCACTCCAAGGTGTTCTCCAGGTTGCCTTTCCTGAGCTTCGTTCTTCCGGCTCTCGTTTAGTAGTTCTTGGAAACTACACTGCATTAGGCCTACAAATTGGGTATGGGGTGTAGAGAGATGGTGTGTTCCACTCCAAGGTGTTCTCCAGGTTGCTTTTCCTGAGCTTCGATCTTCCGGCTCTCGTTTAGTAGTTGTTGGAAACTACACTGCATTAGGCCTACAAATTGGGTATGGGGTGTAGAGAGATGGTGTGTTCCACTCCAAGGTGTTCTCCAGGTTGCCTTTCCTGAGCTTCAATCTTCTGGCTCTCGTTTAGTAGTTGTTGGAAACTACGCTGCATTAGGCCTACAAATTGGGTATGGGGTGTAGAGAGATGGTGTGTTCCACTCCAAGGTGTTCCCCAGGTTTCCTCGCCAATGCTTCGATCTTCATGCTCTCGTTTAGTAGTTGTTGGAAACTACACTGCATTAGGCCTACAAATTGGGTATGGGGTGTAGAGAGATGGTGTGTTCCACTCCAAGGTGTTCCCCAGGTTTCCTCTCCATTGCTTCGATCTTCATGCTCTCGTTTAGTAGTTGTTGGAAACTACGCTGCATTAGGCCTACAAATTGGGTATGGGGTGTAGAGAGATGGTGTGTTCCACTCCAAGGTGTTCTCCAGGTTGCCTTTCCTGAGCTTCGATCTTCCGGCTCTCGTTTAGTAGTTCTTGGAAACTACACTGCATTAGGCCTACAAATTGGGTATGGGGTATAGAGAGATGGTGTGTTCCACTCCAAGGTGTTCTCCAGGTTGCCTTTCCTGAGCTTCGATCTTCCGGCTCTCGTTTAGTAGTTGTTGGAAACTATGCTGCATTAGGCCTACAAATTGGGTATGGGGTGTAGAGAGATGGTGTGTTCCACTCCAAGCTGTTCCCCAGGTTTCCTCGCCAATGCTTCGATCTTCATGCTCTCGTTTAGTAGTTGTTGGAAACTACACTGCATTAGGCCTACAAATTGGGTATGGGGTGTAGAGAAATGGTGTGTTCCACTCCAAGGTGTTCTCCAGGTTGCCTTTCCTGAGCTTCGATCTTCCGGCTCTCGTTTAGTAGTTGTTGGAAACTACACTGCATTAGGCCTACAAATTGGGTATGGGGTGTAGAGAGATGGTGTGTTCCACTCCAAGGTGTTCTCCAGGTTGCCTTTCCTGAACTTCTATCTTCAGGCTCTCATTAAATTGTGGTTAAATGGAACAACTGCATTTGGCGTACTAGTTGGTTTGGGGCCTACTATCGGTGTCTGCCACTCCTTGCTGTTCTCCTCCACTGAACAAAGCTGTGCCGCCTGTTTACTACGGTTGCCAATTTTGAACTGCATTTCGACTACTTACTGATTTGGGCCTACTCTCTGTGTCAGCCTCTCATTCCAGTTGTCCTCCACTGCAATGCCCTCTGGTTAGTCCTGTGTTACCAATTTTGAACTGCATTTAGCCAACTTTATTCTTTGGGCCTATATCTGTGTTTCCTCCTCATCCTGCCCATTGCCCAGCCAGTGATAGATGAGTCTGCTGGTACATTGACCCATAACGCAAAATTCCCCGTGCATGCTACACAGCAAGATTGTGACCCTGCTGAAAGTCAGGTTTCTCTTCCCGCATACCATACCACCTTACACGGGGACAAAGAGGAAGGTGCAGATGAAAGTGCAGGTTCCTTCATCAGGTGGGGGGAGGAATACTAGTTGGCGACGTCACTGGCACAGGGCCTCTCATAGTACGCAAAAGTGTTGCTGCCGGTGGGAGGCGCCCCCGCCGTGCAAACACACCGCTGTACTTTGAGGGGCCCTGTGCCAGTGCCAATGCCAACGAGTGGCCCCCCCCTGCTTGCTCAGGATCACAGCACTTGCAAAGTTGAAATACTTAACTCTCCCTGCTCCACTGCCGTGACGTGGTCCAGATTTACTGGGCCCACTAATTACTTGAACCAGCCCTACCCCCCACAACTTTAGCCAAATGACCCCCAATTTAAAATGCCTTCCAATTATTATAAGCTAAATTACGATTGACAAGCTTCTGTAACAAGAATGGATGTTTTTGCCATTAAAATGGCAGTGTAGGTGTTTTCCTGGCCTCCACTCACTGCCGACTATGCTCCCCCATTGACTTGCATTGGGTTTCGTGTTTCGGGCGATACCCGACTTTTCGCCATAATCGGCCGATTCCACTCGACTCGACTTCTAAGATAGTCGGGTTTCGCGAAACACGACTCGACTCTAAAAAGGTCAAGGTCGCTCAACCCTAGTCATAATCAACATTTGTGCAGCATTATATGGGGCATATTTTAATATGGAGCATCTTATGGGGTCATAATTAACTGTATGGAGCATTAAATGAGGCTCTTGATTCAATATGGATATTCAAAAACACTTAACCTACTGATGTCTCAATTAATTTTAATTTTATTGGTATCTATTTTTACTTTTGACATTTACCAGTAGCTGCTGCATTTTCCACCCTAGGCTTACACTCGAGTCATTAAGTTTTCCCAGGTTTTTGTGGCAAAATTAGGGGGGTCGGCTTATACTCGAGTATATACGGTAATTCACAACAAGTTCACCAGAAAGGGGTCATTTTTTTATACTAGCATGGATGTTCGTGCTTTATTGGGTTAAAAATAAAGATGAACAATTTTATACATTATTGGGCAGATGTGTGGAATTCCTTTTCTTTCTCACATTGCTATGCATACCAGCTGAACACAGCACCTACCGGTAAAGATTCAATTCAACTGACTCCATTACCAGCATGAAGGTGCGCTCTTCATTCTTTACTTTTATAAACATAGTTGAACTACATCTGATTATTAAAATCAATGGCTTTACTTATTAGTGCCATTAAAAATCTTGTTTTAAATTTTATAATTTATAGCTATTAAAAAAATGCCGAGCTCATAAAATGAACAGCTACCTATATATCAGAAACAAAACCTCAGATACAGATACCATTACAGTAAAATACAGTCACGTCTGGACAACACAAGACTGATAGGGTAAATACCCTGAGATACTTCCTCAAATCTTACTAACCAAAGGACATGAAGTATATAGACTCAAAGAATATATATAGTTCCATATAAAATAGTATGTTTATTGGTGCAATCGTAAGCAACACTAAAATATACAACAAACAAAATATCCAGATATATTAACAGATTAGAAACAGAAACATTTGAGTATAGAGAATGGGTGCAGTAAAAACAGTGTTGCACCACGGATATAGGAAAACTGGGGGGGGGGGAAATTGATATAATGGGGGTCATAAGACCTAGTAACACAAAAAGGATGCTGCCACAGGGCTACAGTAAAGTGCTCAGTGCTCAATCAATACCCTCACAGCTATATGGATTGTGAACGTTACATCAAGTAAAAGGAAAATATCCTATAGTTCAACACGCGTGTTGTGAACTATGGAAAAGGAAAAGGGTAAGATGGGGATATGGGACTAGTTCACTCCTTGTTTATTGTGGATGTGTTGAACTATAGGATATTTTCCTTTTACTTGATGTAACGTTCACAATCCATATAACTGTGAGGGTATTGATTGAGCACTGAGCACTTTACTGTAGCCCTGTGGCAGCATCCTTTTTGTGTTACTAGGTCTTATGACCCCCATTATATCAATTTCCCCCCCCCCCAGTTTTCCTATATCCGTGGTGAACACTGTTTTTACTGCACCCATTCTCTATACTCAAATGTTTCTGTTTCTAATCTGTTAATATATCTGGATATTTTGTTTGTTGTATATTTTAGTGTTGCTTACGATTGCACCAATAAACATACTATTTTATATGGAACTATATATATTCTTTGAGTCTATATACTTCATGTCCTTTGGTTAGTAAGCTACCTATATATGTACGCTCCCACATTATAAACAGTTACAATAGAACTACATTTTTTTTATACCTCTAGATCACTACTCTGTAGTGCAATTTCCAAAATGGGTTCCGTTCTCTGGGGTTTTCACTATGCTGGTAATTCTGGTGAAAAGTGAAATTGCGCCCAAAAACCTATCAATCAAAATCCCATCTGGAGAAGCCAAATGATGGTTCTTTCTTTCTGATCCCATTACTGTGCTCAGACAGCAACTTAAATTCATACATAAGAAATGTCTGTGTCTAGTAAAACTTGCATAACAAGCTAAAGGGAATCTGTCAGCAGGTGTTTATTATATAATCTGAAAGCAGCATAATGTAGGAGCGCATACCCTGATTGTATGAACATTCAAGAAAAAGAGGAGGAGGAGAGGGAAGGTTAGGAGCTTGTAAGCCATTGCAAATGAATATAGCTGGTGGGTGACGTACCTGCTGGTGATTTCAGCTAAAGTAGAAGAAAGGAAAAAAAACTTACACTTACACCCCTTGACGAAGGAGCTGTGCGTCCAAAACGCGCGTTGGGGTGCACCATACCTTATTGACGATCCATACATTAACCCTGTATATCCAAAGGTAAGTGACTTCATATGATGATTCAACCATCAGCACCTTATTAATATGTTTTTGCACTTAATGCATCTGCACCTATTCACTGATTGCACTTTATTTTGCTCTTTCCTATATGCACATTGTTGCACTTTATTATAAAAAGAGCTTTTGCACATACAGTTAGGTCCATATATATTTGGACAGAGACAACATTTTTCTAATTTTGGTTATAGACATTACCACAATGAATTTTAAACAAAACAATTCAGATGCAGTTGAAGTTCAGACTTTCAGCTTTCATTTGAGGGTATCCACATTAAAATTGGATGAAGGGTTTAGGAGTTTCAGCTCCTTAAGATGTGCCACACTGTTTTTAAACGGACCAAAAGTAATTGGTCAGATTAAATAATTTTAAATAAAATGTTAATTTTTAGTACTTGGTTGAAAACCCTTTGTTGGCAATAACTGCCTGAAGTCTTGAACTCATGGACATCACCAGACGCTGTATTTCCTCCTTTTTTATGCTCTGCCAGGCCTTCACTGTGGTGGTTTTCAGTTGCTGTTTGTTTGTGGGCCTTTCTGTCTGAAGTTTAGTCTTTAACAAGTGAAATGCATGCTCATTTGGGTTGAGATCAGGTGACTGACTTGGCCATTCAAGAATATTCCACTTCTTTGCTTTAATAAACTCCTGGGTTGCTTTGGCTTTATGTTTTGGGTTATTGTCCATCTGTAGTATGAAATGACGACCAATCAGTTTGGCTGCATTTGGCTGGATCTGGGCACACAGTATGTCTCTGAATACTTCAGAATTCATTTGGCTGCTTCTGTTCTGTGTCACATCATCAATAAACACTAGTGACCCAGTGCCACTGGCAGCCATGCATGCCCAAGCCATCACACTGCCTCCGCCATGTTTTACAGATGATGTGGTATGCTTTGGATCATGAGCTGTACTACGCCTTCACCATACTTTTCTCTTTCCATCATTCTGGTAGAAGTTGATCTTGGTTTCACCTGTCCAAAGAATGTTCTTCCAGAACTGTGCTGGCTTTTTTAGATGTTTTTTAGCAAAGTCCAGTCTAGCCTTTTTATTCTTGATTCTTATGAGTGTCTTGCACCGTGCAGTGAACCCTCTGTATTTACTTTCATGCAGTCTTCTCTTTATGGTAGATTTGGATATTGATACGCCGACCTCCTGGAGAGTGTTGTTCACTTGGTTGGCTGTTGTGAAGGGGTTTCTCTTCACCATGGAGATTATTCTGCGATCATCCACCACTGTTGTCTTCCGTGGGCGCCCAGGTCTTTTTGCATTGATGAGTTCACCAGTGCTTTTTTAATTTTTCAGAATGTATCAAACTGTAGATTTTGCCACTCCTAATATTGTAGCAATTTCTCAGATGGGTTTTTTCTGTTTTTGCAGCTTAACCATGGCTTGTTTCACCTGCATGGAGAGCTCCTTTGACCGCATGTTTACTAAACAGCAAAACCTTCCATATGCAAGCAGCACACTTCAAATCAATTCCAGGCCTTTTATTTGCTTAATTGAGAATGGCATAGCGAAGGGATTGCCCGCACCTGTCCATGAAATAGCCTTGGAGTCAAATGTCCAATTACTTTTGGTCCCTTTAAAAACAGGGTGGAACATGTTAAGGAGCTGAAACTCCTAAACCCTTCATCCAATTTTAATGTGGATACCCTCACATGAAAGCTGCAAGTCTGAGCTTCAACTCCATCTGAAGTGTTTTGTTTAAAATTCATTGTGGTAATGTCTATAACGAAAATTAGAAAAATGTTGTCTCTGTCCAAATATATATGGACCTAACTGTATATTTTTTTGCAAAAATTTGCATTTTTTTTACACCACTTTTTAACCATAGTAGGTAATTTTAAGTTCTTACGGGTGTGAACATACACATAATATATATGATGGCAGCCAAATAGGTATGGGCACTAGTATATTCATTACATTATTAAATACATGTATATTGAATGATATTTGGTTTTTAATATTGGATTTTTTATAAATTGATCTATACCAATTAATAAATAAATATTTAATTATTCATATCCTCTGCTGTGAATGGTTTCTTGGCCTTACAATGCTATGAGCACGACCTCTTTTAGCTCTTTGTAGTGTTATACTACACTATTGACACATTTGGTGTTCCCGTGTGTCTTGATTTTACTATACAGTACAGACCAAAAGTTTGGACACACCTTTACATTTAAAGATTTTTCTGTATTTTTATGACTATGAAAATTGTACATTCACACTGAAGGCATCAAAACTATGAATTAACACATGTGGAATTATATACTTAACAAAAAAGTGTGAAAAAACTGAAAATATGTCTTATATTCTAGGTTCTTCAAAGGAGCCACCTTTTGCTTTGATGACTGCTTTTGCTTTGAAGACATAATTTTAGTTGTTTCACACTTTTTTGTTAAGTATATAATTCCACATGTGTTAATTCATAGTTTTGATGCCTTCAGTGTGAATGTACAATTTTCATAGTCATGAAAATACAGAAAAATCTTTAAATGAGAAGGTGTGTCCAAACTTTTGGTCTGTACTGTATATGGCCTTATATTTTATATCTACTTATATCTTATATGATACCTCGGTGTAACTAGTGTGTTTAACTAACTGCTTTAAGATTACATAGCAAAAACTTGCTGACAGATTCCCTTTAAAGTGTGTCTCACAAACTGAGCACAACAAATTGGGCTCATCTCTTTATAAATGTCTGCAGAGGTGCAGTTTCCAGAATCCTCTCTTATTTGACCTAAAAGCCTCTGAAACTGTCAACCTATGAAGTATAAACCAGTAGTTTAGTTCTAAAATAGACATGTCGCTCTTTCATTATTGAGTCTTATTGCATGTCCAGGCAAAAGATTGGGCCATATGTAAAGGAAACACAGCAAAATATAATTAGAGAGCTGCTTTGTCAGAGTGCCACAAGATGAGGACCAGATATTGGAAACTGAAATACATATCTGTATAACAACTGAAGTTTTAATTTTTTTCCATTCATTGCAAAACATTTTTTGGAAAATATATGTGTGTGAAAATGCTTGATGCATAGCTCGATAAATGCCTTGGGGGTGGAGATTGTAAAATCAGGTCACTTCCTTATCTTTTTTATTTCACTTCAGAGCCTTTTCAGTTATCAGCCTTACTATCTACAGTAATTCTTCAAATCAAGCTTCAAGTGCTCATGGTGCTCATAAAAGCCTTAGCTATGTTGCATAGCCAAGTAAAACATTTAAGCCACTTATTGGTTCTTTATAAGGCCATGAAACTCAGCATGATATTTAGAGAACCGTTTTTTCATGGTGGCACAAGCAAATCACAACAAATTATACATCTAACTAGAGCATTTCGTGAAAAATAAAAATTTTCTTTGAAAATATCCACTGCTTATTCCTTTTCGAAAGACACTTGTGGCATCTTGCCCTTTTCTAAATAACTATAATAATGCAATCTTCTTCTCTGGCAGTGGTTACCGAGAAGTAATAAAAATTTGTGGGAAAAAAATATAAATGACGTAGCTTACAATGTTTCTACAAATTTACTTTTGCCATGGATCGGATACTGCGCAAATCTGCATTAAAATCTGCATGTGTTGCGTGTAGATAAATTGAGTTTTTGATTTGGATTTCACATGGATTTAATAATTTTACCTTTTACACTGAAAGGTAAAGAATGCTCATAAATGATCCTAAAGACAATTTAATATCTGCACTGCAGTAAATTGTGGATTTTTCACCCACAAATTACTATGAAAAATTTGCAATAAAACTACCGTGTGCGAACATTCTGTATCCTAAAATATTTTGAAAAGCTCTATTTTCAGCAAATATCTTAATCCCCACTCCACATTGAATCCACCAAATTGCACAGTTTAGATCAATTTTGAGAAATTCCGCAGGTATTAGGTTTTGTTGTAGTTGCTTTTATTCTTTTCGCTTGCCAAAAGACACAGTAACACGCACAAATAATTTTTACAAATGAAACATCTCAGGCTGACTTATTGTATTAATTATATTACAATAATACAAAAAAATACCAAGGGGAATGGCAGTGCAGTCGCCGCAGAAAGCAAACGCTGACGTAAATAAAAGTAAAAAATAATGACGAGTTTTATTGAGATCGATTTCCTAAAAAAAAAACTTATGTGTATTCTTGTTGGTTTATTTCGACCTTGTATTTTTTCATTGTTGTAGCGTTACAATGAGAAAGATTTATCAATGCTTGCTTGCTATGCAGAATGTACACCTTACGATTAATAATTGGAAAATATCGCCTTAGGGTGTAGGTTAACTCAATAAGGATTCTTCAATAAGTGGCATAAAGGAATACATTTGCCCTATATACAGTATGTGTATAAAAAAGATGTATGTACTGTACATAACAATGTTTTACATTTATTTATAGTTATTAATATTGCTGCATTTTTTTTTTTTTTTTTTAAGTCTGTATTATTTGTAATAGTTAGCTTGGCTATTAGCTATTATATTTTCTTTTGTTGAATTTATTAAGAAAAAAGTCCCATACTGTCTTATTGAGGCTAATGAATTTTGTTTTCATCTATACATATGATGACAATTATGCTGCTTTTTATTGTTTCAGAACAATTTGCAATTGGAAAGTGATACATAATTATATGTTTAAGGCCAGCTTTAAATTATAAAATTACATATTTAGAGCCAAAACTTAAAGAGAATCTGTCATCAAATTGAGCCACATTCAGACGTTTCTTAATTTTATCATGTAGTAAAAACACAGACTGTTTTATATCAGCGTTTGAATCTGTGTTTCATCAGCGCTTGGCCGTTGTCTGTTTATCAGCTTTTCCTTTACTGATTTTCACTTATGAAAAAGAAAAAGTTGAAAAACTTCTATCCATTACAATGTTAATTATGGACATCGCGCAAATTATGAATCAATGTCACCCTTGTGCTCTTCATTATTTTCATAGACCACAGATTTGTATTAGTAATATTAATTTGTGAAACGAATCAAAAACAGACATCCGTGACTTTTTTGCTGACACATGGACAGCTAAAGAACAGGGGTGTGAATAACACCATAGGCTTTAATGGGAAAGTGTTTGTGTCTGTGAAAAATCACTGACTTGTTTCATGGACATCTGAAGGAGTCATTAAATAGATAGAAGAGTGAAAGAGCATGAGTCTAAATGTACGCCTGAAAATCTCATTAATGCAGCCTATTTTATAAACTCCTGTTTAGACTATTACAATGTGCATATCATGTTTTATAGACACTGCCAAATCCATACAGTTTTTGCTACAGGAAAAGGCTTCGGGACAGTATTTTTCCTGAAATTTCTTTTCTGACGTCTTCTTGGAAACCTTTTCTGGTGTCTTTGCCACAGAAGCCTATCCTTTACGTTTTATATATGAAACAGTGGCAGCTTCCTAATGGAATCCATCTGAAGAATAGTCAAGTCACTTCTTTTAGTTGCTTCACTTCTTTTGAGACCTTAAGTGGCAAAAAAAGAAGAGATAAAAGCCTAAATAAATGCATGTTAAGTTGTTTTTGCATTGCTGTTCATATATTCATTTTGTTGGTGTTTTTTTCAACATTTTTACAGGGCGCTTCCAGGGGGAATCCACCTGAAGACGATATTGTATGCTTTTAGCGGTCTTCAGTAAGGAAGAGCGGCCTTAACCTTTCCCTTGAGCTGGGACCCTAACTATCCCTGTCCCGGGAGTACTCTTAAAGGTAGAAAGGCCTGAGTCTCCCACTTTACTATGCTCCAGAAAAACCCTAATATGTCCCCTCCCCACCACATAAGGCATGGCACAAAAATGAAAGGTAAACCAGACACAAAGGCAAAACAGGGATAACAGATTACCTCTATACTAAAGCACTAATCAACAATAGGGAGGAGGATAGGGACAGGGAGGAATTAACTCAGTGAGAAAAGGGAACAGGAGGTAAACACACACGTACAGCAGCAAACTACAGAACATGACAACTCCAACTCCAAACTTCAACTACTTAGCTTTAACACACAGCACAGAAAGACAAATTTCCAATAGCAACATCAAATTCGTATTCAGCACAGCGTCTCCTAAGAGCAAAAAAGCTAAGCATTCAATAGCAGGACAGGGAAGGTATGGCCATGTTTTATAGGAAGAGTTAACATCTTGATCAGAAGCAGATGAAATTTAGCTGCATGTTTCTGAACATCATAGAAAGGATAATTAACCTCTTCAGAAAAAAAGGAAACCAAATTAATTTAATATGGGATCCAAATACACAGACTAAATAGAAAATCTTTGATTCACAATGCACAGTGACCTTCTACCCCCAGATCTCTCAGGTTGGCATGACAAACTTGTCACATCTATTATAACATGTATTTTCAACTTGTGTACACTAGCATCATTGGGTCTATTAGATCTATTTGACAAAGTAAAAGGTTGTACAGTTGTCCTGACCAAACAAAATTTTCAAGTCTGACGTGTTATTTTATGTGTCAATAATTGTAGAATGCTTCTCCAAATTCCTATGTTTCTGATATTATTTTTTTCAGAATACATTGTAATTTTTGATCATGGTAAACTTAAGTGGACAATAATTTGATTTGATTGTGAAAATATTTAACCCTCCGTCAGGGGCAACTGATCTGACAGGCACAGCTCACTTAGTTTCATTTCTCTATTTTCAGTGGTTTGTCTGGGAAGCACCATCCTCCCAGTACCTTCATAACTTTAACCCCTTTACCCCCAAGGGTGGTTTGCACGTTAATGACCAGGCCAATTTTTACAATTCTGACCACTGTCCCTTTATGAGGTAATAACTCTGGAATGCTTCATCGGATCCCAGTAATTCTGACATTGTTTTCTCGAGACATATTGTACCTCATGATAGTGGTAAAACTTATTTGATATTACCTGCTTTTATTTGTGAAAAAAACAGAAATTTGGTGAAAATTTTGAAAATTTCACAATTTTCCAACTTTGAATTTTTATGCAATTAAATCACAGAGATATGTCACACAAAATACTTAAGTAATATTTTCCACATGTCTACTTTACATCAGCACAATTTTTGAACCAAAATTTTTTTTTGTTAGGGAGTTATAAGGGTTAAAAGTTGACCAGCAATTTCTCATTTTTACAACACCATTTTTTTTAGGGACCACATCTCATTTGAAGTTATTTTGAGGGGTCTATATGACAGAAAATACCCAAGTGTGACACCATTATCCCTTCAGGTGTTTCACAGGAATTTTTGGAATGTTTAAATAAAAATGAACATTTAACTTTTTTTCACAAAAAATTTACTTCTGCTCCAATTTGTTTTATTTTACCAAGGATAACAGGAGAAAATGGACCCGAAAAGTTGTTGTACAATTTGCCCTGAGTATGCCGATACCCCATATGTGGGGGTAAACCACTGTTTGGGCGCATGACAGAGCTCGGAAGCGAAGGAGCGCCATTTGACTTTTCAATGCAAAATTGACAGGAATTGAGATGGGGCACCATGTTGCATTTGGAGAGCCACTGATGTGCCTAAACATTGAAACCCCCCACAAGTGACACCATTTTGGAAAGTAGACCCCTAGGGAACTTATCTAGATGTGTGGTGAGCACTTTGACCCACCAAGGGTTTCACAGAAGTTTATAATGCAGAGCCGTAAAAATAAAACAAAAATTTTTTCCCACAAAAATTATTTTTTAACCCCCAGTTTTGTATTTTCCCAAGGGTAACAGGAGAAATTGGACCGTAAATATTGTTGTCCAATTTGTCCTGAGTATGCTGATACCCCATATGTGGGGGGAACCACCGTTTGGGCACATGGGAGGGCTAGGAAGGGAAGGAGCGCCATTTGGAATGCAGACTTAGATGGAATGGTCTGCAGGCGCCACATTGCGTTTGCAGAGCCCCTAATGTACCTAAACAGTAGAAACTCCCACAAATTATCCCATATTGGAAACTAGACCCCCCAAGGAACTTATCTAGATGTGTTGTGAGAACTTTGAACCCCCAAGTGTTTCACTATAGTTTATAACGCAGAGCCGTGCAAATAAAAAATAATTTTTTTTCCACAAAAATTATTTTTTAACCCCGAGTTTTGTATTTTTCCAAGGGTAACAAGAGAAATTGGACTGTAAATATTGTTGTCCAATTTGTCCTGAGTATGCTGATACCCCATATGTGGGGGGAACCACCGTTTGGGCACATGGGATGGCTAGGAAGGGAAGGAGCGCCATTTGGAATGCAGACTTAGATGGAATGGTCTGCAGGCGCCACATTGCGTTTGTGAGCACCTAATGTGTTGTGAATTCTGTGGCAGAGCTCCCTCCTGTGGTCACGAGTGGTACTTCGGCTGATTCTCTCTGTGAGCTTCTGTTGGTGGAGGAAAGTGGTATTGCGGCTTCTGAGTTTCCTACCTCAGGTGATGTGGTGAGGTCGTTAGGTACTGCTCTACTTAACTCCACCTAATGCTTTGATCCTGGCTTCCTGTCAATGTTCCAGTGTTGGACTTGCTTTTCCCTGGATCATTCCTGTGGCCTGCTGCTCTGCATAGCTAAGTTCTTCTTTGCTATTTGTTTGCTATTTTTTCTGTCCAGCTTGTCTAATTGTTTTGCTGGAAGCTCTGGGACGCAAAGGGTGTACCTCTGTGCCGTTAGTTCGGTACGGAGGGTCTTTTTGCCCCCTTTGCGTGGTTTTCTTTAGGGTTTTGTGTAGACGCAAAGTTATCTTTCCTATCCTCGCTCTGTTAAGAAAGTCGGGCCTCACTTTGCTGAATCTATTTCATCCCTACATTTGTCTTTTCATCTTACTCACAGTCATTATATGTGGGGGGCTGCCTTTTCCTTTGGGGTATTTCTCTGAGGCAAGGTAGGCTTATTTTCTATCTTCAGGCTAGTTAGTTTCTCAGGCTGTGCCGAGTTGCATAGGCAGAGTTAGGCGCAATCCACGGCTGCCTCTAGTGTTGTTTGGAGAGGATTAGGGATTGCGGTCTGCAGAGTTCCCACGTCTCAGAGCTCGTTCTATGATTTTGGGCTATTGTCAGATCACTGTATGTGCTCTGACCGCTATGTCCATTGTGGTACTGAATTGCCTTTCATAACACTAATGTACCTAAACAGTAGAAACCCCCCACAAGTGACCCCATATTGGAAACTAGACCCCCCAAGGAACTTATCTATCTGTGTTGTGAGAACTTTGAGCCCCCAAGTGTTTCAGTACAGTTTATAATGCAGAGCCGTGAAAATAAAAAATCTTTTCCCACAAAAATTATTTTTAGTCCCCAGTTTTGTATTTTCCCAAGGGTAACAGGAGAAATTGGACCCCAAAAGTTGTTGTCCAATTTGTCCTGAGTACGCTGATACTCCAGATGTTGGGATAAACTCCTGTTTGGGCACACGGGAGAGCTCGGAAGTGAAGGAGCACTGTTTTACTTTTTCAACGCAGAATTGGCTGGCATTGAGATTGGACGCCATGTCGCATTTGGAGAGCCCCTGATGTGCTTAAACAGTGGAAACCCCCCAATTTTAACTGAAACCCTAATCCAAACAAACCCCTAACCCTAATCCCAACGGTAACCCTAACCACACCTCTAACCCAGACACACCCTTAACCCTAATCCCAACCCTATTCCCAACTGTAAATGTAATCCAAACCCTAGCCCTAACTTTAGCCCCAACCCTAACTGTAGCCTTAACCCTAGCCCTAACCCTAACCCTAGCCCTAAACCTAACCCTAACCCTAGCCCTAACCCTAACCATAGCCCTAACCCTAGCCCTAGCTCTAACCCTAAGCCTAACCCTAGCCCTAACCCTAACCCTAGCCCTAACCCTAGCCCTAACCCTAATTTTTTCATTTTTCCCTAACTAAGGGGGTAATGAAGGGGGGTTTGATTTACTTTTATAGCGGGTTTTTTAGCGGATTTTTATGATTGGCAGCCGTCACACACTGATGCTTTTTATTGCAAAAAATATTTTTTGCGTTACCACATTTTGAGAGCTATAATTTTTCCATATTTGAGTCCACAAAGTCATGTGAGGTCTTGTTTTTTGCGGGACGAGTTGACGTTTTTATTGGTAACATTTTCGGGCACGTGACATTTTTTGATCGCTTTTTATTCCGATTTTTGTGAGGCAGAATGACCAAAAACCAGCTATTCATGAATTTCTTTTGGGGGAGGCGTTTATACCGTTCCGCGTTTGGTAAAATTGATAATGCAGTTTTATTCTTCGGGTCAGTACGATTACAGCAATACCTCATTTATATAATTTTTTATGTTTTGGTGCTTTTATACAATAAAAACTATTTTATAGAAAAAAGAATTATTTTTGCATTCCCTTATTCTGAGGACTATAACTTTTTTATTCTTTTGCTGATGATGCTGTATGGCAGCTCATTTTTTGCGGAACAAGATGACGTTTTCAGCGGTACCATGGTTATTTATATCTGTCTTTTGATTGCGTGTTATTCCACTTTTTGTTCGGTGGTATGATAATAAAGCGTTGTTTTTTGCCTCGTTTTTTTTTTCTTACGGGGTTAACTAGTGGGACAGTTTTATAGGTTGGGTCGTTACAGACGCGGCGATACTAAATATGTGTACTTTTATTGTTTGTTTTTTTATTTAGATAAAGAAATGTATTTATGGGAATAATATTTTTTTTTCTTTATTTAGGAATTCTTATTATTTTATTTTTTTACACATGTGGAAATTTTTTTTTTAAATTTTTTACTTTTTTCCGGGGGGACATCACAGATCGCTGATCTGACAGTTTGCACAGCACTCGGTCAGATGAGCGATCTGACTTAGAGCACCTCCCTGCGCGATGCTTCCCTATACCGCCGGCACACCGCGATCATGTTTGATCGCGGTGTGCCGGGGGTTAATGTGCCGGGGGCGGTCCGTGACTGCTCCTGGCACATAGTGCCAGATATCAGCAGCGATAGGCAGTTGACTCCCCCCGTGAGCGCGGCCGATTGCGCTGGACGTACTATTCCGTCCTTGGGAATTAAGGCCCACCCCACATGGACGGAATAGTATGTCCAATGACAGAAAGGGGTTAAAGACTGTGTGAAACCTGAGAAGCCTCTTGTGCTGCAGAGCTGCAGGAGATCAGATATCAGTGTTTTGGCTTCTCAGGCTCATTGCCCCTGAATGTGTCACACCTTTGACGATTAGAATTTGCTGTTTTTATTCATCCCAATTGTTTTTTTAGCGTGTTTTATGAATAGCTAGTGCTAAATTTGTGGATTTGTCATAGAAGGCTTTGTTAGAAATAAGAGTGTGCTTATCAGGCACATTGCGCCCTAACACATATTCTCTCTCTTGCTTCTGCTTTTCTCATGAAATGGCGAGGAGAATATTTCACTTGTCCAATGCCCTTCATGTTGAGCAAGTGCAAAATTTACTGCTTGATGATGAGACAGACCTCTTACAGCTAAAAGATTTAGGGGACGAAAGTGACATTGATTCAGAAGATGATGTGGAAGAATGTCCAGATGTGTCTGATACAGATCAAGATGGAGAGTGAGGAGGATGCTCAAGACATAGAAACATATTACTTTTCTGGTTAGTAAACATTTTTTACACCTGATTATGTGTATTCTCATTTATTACATACCTATTAAGGTAAGTGATCACTTTTAGAGCATTGAAATTTTTAAAAAAGGAAAATATAGCCAATTTTCTAGCCTGTGCCTGATAGGCGCAATGCCCCTAAACTCGTTATGAAACATATTGCCACTGACGGAGGGTTAAAATTTGGCTACAAGTTAGAAAAAAAAATGCCATTTTAAAACTGTTATGTTGTAATTATTATGTTGTTTAGATAATGCAACCACACAAAACATAAAATAAATGTTATTTATTATGTATAATTTGCATCAGAATCAATTTTTCAATGTCACTTTTTTGTTAAGATGTGAGAAGGTCTAAACGTTTAGCAGCAATATTTCATTTTCATTTTCAATTGTTGCATCTGTCAGCCATAGGCTCAAAGAGGCTACCTAAGTTAAACTTGGATCAAGACAATCTGTCTGGTTGATACCAGAGGAACCTCGACCTTTTAATCCCTGCACAGGGACATAGTCTAACAATAAGGTCCACTGGAGTACTTGCTTGGAAGTGCTGCTGCCCGGAAAAGTGAACCAGGGCAAGAAAATTATCTGGTAGCTGGATCAGGGCTAGAGATGAGTGGACCCCTGGATGTTCGTGTCCCGCGGGTTGGGCCGAACAGTTAAAAAAAAGTTTTGGTTTGTGTACCAAAACAGTACCTGGACCCAAACCTGGGCCCAACTAACTTGAATGGGGTCCTTCCAAATCTAGTGTTTGCAACGCTGTCATGTGCATGACAATGCGCCAAACCCTGCTTCTGATCGGCGGTAAAATCATTACCGCTGGTCAGACAGCTGCAGTTGCAATGCTGTCAAATGACAGTGTGAGCCCGCAGCTGTGATCATAGGTAAAAAGTTTACTTCCAGTCACTAGCATCAGCTAATGGGACTACTGCTCCCATCAGCCTATGCCTGCTGCTTTAGCGAGAACAGGTGAGGCTGATGGGAGTATTAATCAGCCGGCATGTGCACTTTAACCCCTTAATGACCGCCAATACGTCTTTTAACTGACCTGAGATATAAGAGAATAGCCTCCCCATACAGATGACAATCCAGCAGCTGTTGGTTGTACACTATAGCTGACAACTTGCTGTATCAGCCACGATCAGTATTTGCACCTTCTAAATCTGTTTAACCCCTTAGATGCTGTTGTCAATAGTGACTACATTATTATAAATGGTTAACAGAGTGTGGGGGCTTCTTCTTTATCCCAATTGGTGCCCTCAGATCATGATTTTGTGGTCCTGATGTTTGCGATGGCAATTCATGACCAAATAGTGGCCTTAGAGTCTGACGGCTATAGTAATCTGTTTAGAAGTTAGCAACATTTCGGTGGTAAAAATACACATTTTCATTTCTGTCATGCCACTTTGCATTAATTCCTGTAAAGCACCTGAAGGGTTAATAAACTACCTGACAGCAGTTTTCAATAAGTTTAGGGGTGCTGTTTTTAAAATGGTATCACGTTTGGGGGTTTCCCAATATATGGGACCCCTAAAGTCACTTCAAACATGGATAAGTCCCTAAAAAAATAAATGTGGTAAATTTCTTTGAAAAAATGAACAATTGCTGCTACATTTTTAAACCTCCTAACATGCTAACAAAATAAAATAACATTTTACAAATGGTGCTGATGTAAAGCAGACATGTGGGAAATGTTATTTATTAATGGTTTGCTGTTGTATGACTATCTGGATTAAAGGGATAATCATTCAAATTTAGAAAATTGCTAATGTTTTAACATTTTTCTCAAATTTTTTATATTTTTTATAAATAAACACAAAAAATGTTGAACTAAATTTACCATTATCATAAAGTATAATGTGTCACGAAAAAACAGTCTCAAAATCACTGGGATTTGTTGAAGCGTTGCAGAGTTATTACCACATAAAGTGACACTGGTCAGATTTCAAAAATTTGGCTCGGTCACTAAGGGGTTAAATAAATAGTAAAAAAAGGATATGTGTTTCCCTGTATTTTTGATAACCAGCCAAGCAAAACTCACAGCTGGGGGCTGCAACCCTTAGCTGTCAACATTAACAAGGCTGGTTATCAAGAATAGAGGGGTCTCCATTCCCATTTTTTAAATTATTTAAATAAATAATTTTAAAAAATGGTGTGGAGTCTGCCCAATTTTTGACAACCAACCAAGAAGAAAGCAGACAGCTGGAAGTTGGTATTCTCAGGCTGGTAAGGAGCCATGGACATTGGCCCCTCAGCCTAAAAATGGCAGTCCACAGCAGCTCAGAAATGGTGTATCTATTAGATGAGCCAAATCTGGTGCCTTGCACGGCTCTTTTCATTTGCCATGCAGTGGTGGCAAGTAGGGTTCATATTTGTGGTGTTGATGTCACCTTTGTATTGTCTTGTGACATCAAGCCAACGGCTTAGTAATGGAGAGGCATCTATAAGACACCTATCCATTAATAATCATATAGTTGTATGGTAAATAAACACACAGAAAGTATAAAGTCTTTTATTTGAAATAAAACAAAACACACTTTCATTTTTTTGCTTAAAAATGGCAGCAGTAGCAGTAGTCCCATCAGCCGACACCAGTGACCGGATTTAAACCTTATACCTCCGATCACAGCTGAGCGCTCACGCTGTCATTTAACAGAGTAGGAACCGTGGCTGTCTGACTGGTGGTAATAATTTTAATGCTGATCAGAAGCAATGTTTGCTGCACTGTCATGCACATGACAGCTGGACAAACACCTGGTATTTGGGGGGACAAACCCAAACAGGACCATGGACTTCCTGGGAAACTCCATGTTTGCTGTTTGTGCCCAAACAGTAGGTGTTCAGTACAGATGCCAAACTTTACTGTTCAGGTTCTCCCATCTCTAATCAGGACCAATCAATGTAGAGACAAAATAGTAAATCTGGAGACTTTTAAATAAAAAGCCAAAGTCAGAATCAGGAACATCCACTGTGGATATAACAAAGCACATAAGTTCACAGTAGCTAGTAATATTATAACTTGCAGGGGTCCGAAGGATTTCAGGAAAATAAATAGCTTGCAAATTCACCTAGGCAACAATGGAAAAGAAAATATAGATAGAAGCTAACTCGCAATCTTCCAGCCTGGATGGAACTAAGAGGACACAGAACTAAAGCTGCAGCCATGTAACTCCCTCAGCAATAGCACAGCATGTTAGGAGATAGTATGGGGCGAGAGATGCTTGAGAGGACAGTATAGGGGGAGAAATGAGTGAGGGGACAGTGTGGAGGTACGAGGGTCAGTAGGTGCTCTCGTCGGCTGGCCCGACTGTCTTTAGAAAGACCGCAAGCCAGGGTTCATCCTAGTGAACATCCGTATTACCATACCTCTTGAGTGACTCTCAGCCAAAAAACTAAGCAGCAGATGGACACGGGTCTTTTTGACCCCATGTGTCTAGATGCAGGGACATCAGGGGCCAAATGCAAGAGTTGAGGTCGATATTGCTGGGTTACCATAAGCTGATGGACATACTGTAAGTCTAGGGTTTCTCTGGGCAGGATGCAGGCATTTCTGATGTAAGAGCCCCTTCTCCAATCTTTACACCTCACCATGATTTCTTTCCCCAGATAAGGCAGCCGTATTCTAGCTATAGGGTTGGGTTCATGAGTTGGGCTTCCCTAAACTCCTTGCGATCTATCTCCCCCCAGTTAATGGCCACAGTCTGGTCATGTGTACTCTCCGCTGCCAGCTTAGTGTAGGATGATGGGGGCTTGAAGGGTGATTTATCCTCAGAATAAGTGTTAGAAGGATCTGAATCATGGTGTTTGGCTTGGCTGCAAGTGATGACTGTGTCAAGCTGGCTGGATAGTCACTGTTCTAGGTCTTTCCCTAAAAATAACAGTTGTCGGTAGGCTGTCCATGAGCCCCACTTCAACTTTTCCCTGGTCTGTCCCCAAGTCTAACTGCACATGTGGGATGTTATTATTAGTATTATTATTTATTTATATAGCACCATTGATTCCATGGTGCTGTATATGAGAAGAGGTTACATACAATTTACAGATATCACTAACAGTAAGCAAACTAACAATGACAGACTGATACAGAGGGGAGAGGACCCTGCCCTTGCGGGCTTATATTCTACAAGATGTACTGACCTCCAGCCAAGGAGATGGTTTTTGGCAGCCTAGTAAGTGGTGTTCTGGGGAGACAATATTTAGGCTTACCAGGGTAATGGAAGAACCACTGTCCAGAAGTCCCTGGGCCTGGATATCACCGACCTTAACCAATTGGAAGTGGCGATGGAGGTTGACTGTTATAAAATGGCCAAGCACCATAGAGTGTGAACGGGATATATCACTTCCTCCACTGCTGGTCTATTCTATCACACCTGATGGCTTGTTTTGGCAGACATTGACTGGCTGATGAGCTCCAAGTATGGGACCCCGATTCCTGGAGACAGTTTCTGGCAATGTGCCCAAGGTGCCCACATATATAACAGTGCCATGGGTTTTGCAAAGCACAGGTCCTGTGTGTAAACCTTTATCCTGGGGTAAGTTTCTGCTGGGTAGTGGGATAGTCCTGCTCAAGTGGCTGGTAGCCACTCAAATGCTTGGTTGAGGAGTCTCACAGGGTCTCCAGCAGAGTAGATTGATTGCAATCTCTTAGGCCAATCGGTCTTCTTGCTCTGGGGTGTGGGCTTCCAGTTGGTTACCAATTCTCGTATTTCTGAGGCCATTTTCTTCATAAGTTGCTCAGGCATGATTGCGTCCCGGAGGGCAGCAGGGGATTAGGAAGCCCGACCATCAAGCCGGCGGTTACAGTGCTGTCGGAGTTAACTGCCAAATTCTACATAGGAGGCCCCCTAGAGAGACAACATCCAGAACTATGTGCTATATCTCTCTGTGGTGATGGTAAAAAGGGCCATCAGGGAGTCCTTTACCCCTTAACCGCTGAGCTTTTTTTCTTTTTTTCATTTTCGTTTTTCACTCCCCTTCTTTCCAGAGCCATAAGTTTTTTATTTTTACATCAATATGGCCATGTGAGGGCTTATGTTTTGCAGGACAAGTTGTACTTTTGAACAATACCATTGGTTTTACCATGTTGTGTAACAGAAAACAGGAAAAAAATTCCAAGTGCAATGAAATTGCAAAAAAGTGCAATGTCACACTTTTTTTTGTTTGACTTTTTTGCTAGTTTCACTAAATGTTAAACTGACATGTCATTATGATTCTAAAGGTCATTTCGAGTTCATAGACATCAAGCATGTATAGGTTCTCTTTTATCTAAGCGGTAAAAGAAAATTCCAAACTTTGCTTAAAAAATAAAATTTGCGCAATTTTCTGATACCTGTAGCGTCTTCATTTTTCGCGATCTGGAGTCAGTGAGGGCTTTTTTTTGCTTGCCGAGCTGACATTTTTAATCATACTACTTTTGTGAAGATGCGATCTTTTGATCGCCCGTCATTGCATTTTAATGCAATGTTGCGGCGACCAAAAAAAACTAATTTTGGTGCTTTGATTTTTTTTCACGCAACACCCTTGAGCATTCAGGTTGATCCTTTTTTTAATTGATAGATTGGAGGATTATGAATGAGGCGATACCAAATTTGTGTAGGTTTGTTTTTTGTTTTATTGTTTTATATTGATTGGGGCGAATGGGGGTGATTTGAACTTTTATATATTTTTTTTTTTTATATTTTTAAGCACTTTTTTTTATTTTGGCATGCTTCAATAGCCTCCATGGGACGCCAAAAGCATGCACTACTCGATCGTCTCTGCTACATAGAGATGTTGCACAGATCACCTCTATGCAGCAGAATTACAGGCTTGCTATGAGCAGCACACCGATGACCCCAACCATGTGACAGTTTGAAAGCGACATTTAACTAGTTAATGGGCATGGGCGGATTGCGATTCTGCTCGCACCCATTGCAGGCACATGTCAGCTGCCCCTCTGCCTTTTGATCGGAGACCTCGCGGCATGTCGCAGGGTCCCGTTCTCTGCCATGGAAACCTGATGTTGTCATGATGACACCAGAGTCTTCAGAGCTGAGAGACTTTCTGTTATGTGCAGTGCATGTAAGGAAGTCTCAAAGGTTAGTGCACAGAAGCTGCAGCGCTGACAGCTTCTGTAGCATGCAGATCTGCATGCTATAGAAGCGATCAGCCTGCAGAAAATGAGTGCCCCATAGTAGGACAGAGTGTAAAAATAAGAATGAAATAAAACTTTTTTAAATAATTGTAAAAATATATATTTTTTAAAAATTATAAAAAAATAAATATTTATTCTATCACTAAATACCGTATATACTCGAGTATAAGCCGACCCGAGTATAAGCCGACCCCCCTAATTTTGCCACAAAAAACTGGGAAAACTTATTGACTCGAGTATAAGCCTAGGGTGGAAATGCAGCATTTACCGGTGAATTTCAAAAATAAAAATAGATAATTATTTCCCCATAGCTGTGCCATATAGTGCTCTACACCGTTCATATTTCCCCATAGCTGTGCCCCATATAGTGCTCTGCACCGTTCACTGTGCGCCATAGCTGTGCCATATACAGTGCTCTGCACCGTTCATTGTGCCCCCTAGCTGTGCCATATACGGTGCTCTGCACCGTTCACTGTGCCCCATAGGTGTGCCATATACGATGCTCTGCACCGTTCACTGTGCCCCATAGGTGTGCCATATACGATGCTCTGCACCGTTCACTGTGCCCCATAGGTGTGCCATATACGGTGCTCTGCACCGTTCACTGTGCCCCATAGGTGTGCCATATACGGTGCTCTGCACCGTTCATTGTGCCCCATAGATGTGCCATATACGGTGCTCTGCACCGTTCACTGTGCCCCATAGCTGTGCCATATACGGTGCTCTGCACCGTTCACTGTGCCCCATAGATGTGCTCCATATACGGTGCTCTGCACCGTTCACTGTGCCCCATAGATGTGCTCCATATACGGTGCTCTGCACCGTTCACTGTGCCCCATAGATGTGCTCCATATACGGTGCTCTGCACCGTTCACTGTGCCCCATAGATGTGCTCCATATACGGTGCTCTGCACCGTTCACTGTGCCCCATAGATGTGCTCCATATACGGTGCTCTGCACCGTTCACTGTGCCCCATAGATGTACTCCATATACGGTGCTCTGCACCGTTCACTGTGCCCCATAGATGTGCTCCATATACGGTGCTCTGCACCGTTCACTGTGCCCCATAGATGTGCTCCATATATGGTGCTCTGCACCGTTCACTGTGCCCCATAGATGTGCTCCATATACGGTGCTCTGCACCGTTCACTGTGCCCCATAGATGTGCTCCATATACGGTGCTCTGCACCGTTCACTGTGCCCCATAGATGTACTCCATATACGGTGCTCTGCACCGTTCATTGTGCCCCATAGATGTGCTCCATATACGGTGCTCTGCACCGTTCATTGTGCCCCATAGATGCTCCACATTAATCTGTTCTGCCGCTGCTACTGCTGCAATAAAAAAAAAAAAACACATACTCACCTCCCTTGATTGCAGCTCCCGGCGTCTCGTTCCGGCGCCTCCATCTTCCCGGCGTCTCTGCTCTGACTGATCAGGCAGAGGGCGCCGCGCACACTGTATGCGTCATCGCGCCCTTTGACCTGAACAGTCAGAGTGCAGACGCCGGGAAGATGGAGACGCCGGGAAGATGGAGCGACGCCCGGCGGCTGGAACGTGGACAGGTGAATATAACATACTCACCTAGTCCTGGCGATCCTCGCGCTGTCCCTCTGCCTGGTCTTCGGTGCCGCAGCTTCTTTCTCTATCAGCGGTCACCGGCACCGCTGATTAGAGAAATGAATAAGCGGCTCCGCCCCTATGGGAGGTGGAGCCGCTTATTCATTTCTGTAATGAGCGGTCCCACGTGACCGCTGAAGAGAGGAAGAAGCTGCAGCGCCGAAGCCCGTGGGACGGCAGGGACAGCGCGAGGATCGCTGGGACTAGGTAAGTATGCCTCAGCGCCCTCTCCCCCTCACCCGCCGACCCCACCGCTACCGTGACTCGAGTATAAGCCGAGGGGGGCACTTTCAGCCCAAAAATTTGGGCCGAAAATCTCGGCTTATACTCGAGTATATACGGTAAATATTTGAGCTAAAAAATCAAAGCAATAAAAGTACACATATTTGGTATCCCTGTGTATGCAATGACCTGCCCTACGAAACTGTTACACTAGTTAATCCCTTTAGAGAACACCATAACAAAAAAAAAAACAAGGCAAAAACAACGCTTTATACAGCTGAGCAAAAAGTGGAATAGCACATGACCAAAAAGACAGATATAAATAAACATTATACCGCAGAAAATGACATCTTGTCCTGCAAAAAACAAGCTACCATGTAGCTCAATCACCGTAAAAATAAAAAAGTTATCGCTCTCAGAATAAGGCAATGCAAAAATAATTATTTTTTATGCAAAATAGATTTTATTGTATAAAAGTGCCAAAACATAAAAAAAGTTAATGAGGTATTGCTGTCATCATACTATCAAGAAAAATAAAACTGCTTTATCAATTTTAACACACACAAAACGGTATAAACGCCCCCTCAAAATAAATTTATGAATTGCTGTTTTTTGTTCATTCTGCCTCACAAAAATCATCATTAAAAGCGATAAAAAAATGCCATATGCCCGAAAATGGTACCAATAAAAGTATCAACTCGTCCCGCAAAAAACAAGACCCGACATGACTCCGTGGGCCAAAATATGGAAAAATTATAGCTCTCAAAATGTGGTAATGCAAAAACTATTTTTTGCAATAAAAAGCGTCTTTTAGCGTTTGACAGCTGTCAAACATAAAAACCCGCTATAAATAGTAAATCAAACCCCCTTTATCACCTCCCTAGTTAGGGACAAACAAAAAATTTAAAAAAAATGTATTTATTTTCAATTTCTCGTAAGGGTTAGGGTTGGGGCTAAATTTAGGATTATGGTTATGGTTGGGATTAAGTTTATGGTTGGGTGTTATGAATAGGTAATTCAGAACCACAATGGACCTTGAAGTTCAGAGCACACAAAGTGACCTGACAATAACCAAAAACATAGGACGAGCTCTGAGACGTGGGAACTCTGCTGACCGCAATCCCTAAACCTATCAAACCACACTAGAGGTAGCCGTGGATTGCGCCTAACGCTCCCTATGCAACTCGGCACAGCCTGAGAAACTAGCTAGCCCTGAAGATAGAAAAATAAGCCTACCTTGCCTCAGAGAAATTCCCCAAAGGAAAAGGCAGCCCCCCACATATAATGACTGTGAGTTAAGATGAAAATACAAACACAGAGATAAAATAGATTTAGCAACGTGAGGCCCGACTTACTGAATAGACCGAGGATAGAAAAGATAGCTTTGCGGTCAACACAAAAACCTACAAACAACCACGCAGAGAGGCAAAAAGACCCTCCGCACCGACTAACGGTACGGAGGTGCTCCCTCTGCGTCTCAGAGCTTCCAGCCAGCAAGAAAAACCAATATAGCAAGCTGGACAGAAAATATAGCAACAAAAAATAACACAAGCAGAACTTAGCTTATGCTGAGCAGACAGGCCACAGGAACGATCCAGTAGGAAGCAAGACCAATACTAGAACATTGACTGGAGGCCAGGATCAAAGCACTAGGAGGAGTTAAATAGAGCAGCACCTAACGACTTAACCTCATCACCTGAGGAAGGAAACTCAGAAGCCGCAGTACCACTCACATCCACCAACGGAAGCCCATAGACAGAATCAGCCGAAGTACCACTTGTGACCACAGGAGGGAGCTCGACCACAGAATTCACAACAGTACCCCCCCCTTGAGGAGGGGTCACCGAACCCTCACCAGAGCCCCCAGGCCGACCAGGATGAGCCATATGAAAGGCACGAACAAGATCGGAGGCATGGACATCAGAGGCAAAGACCCAGGAATTATCTTCCTGACCATAACCCTTCCACTTAACCAGATACTGGAGTTTCCGTCTCGAAACACGAAAATCCAAAATCTTCTCCACTATATACTCCAACTCCCCCTCCACCAAAACCGGGGCAGGAGGATCAACAGATGGAACCACAGGCGCCACGTATCTCCGCAACAATGAGCTATGGAATACGTTATGGATGGAAAAAGAATCTGGAAGGGTCAAACGAAAAGACATAGGATTAAGAACCTCAGAAATCCTATACGGACCAATGAAACGAGGCTTAAACTTAGGAGAGGAAACCTTCATAGGAATATAACGAGATGACAACCAAACCAAATCCCCAACACGAAGTCGGGGACCCACACAGCGTCTGCGATTAGCGAAACGTTGAGCCTTCTCCTGGGACAAGGTCAAATTGTCCACTACATGAGTCCAAATCCGCTGCAACCTGTCCACCACAGTATCCACACCAGGACAGTCCGAAGACTCAACCTGCCCTGAAGAGAAACGAGGATGGAACCCAGAATTGCAGAAAAACGGCGAAACCAAGGTAGCCGAGCTGGCCCGATTATTAAGGGCGAACTCAGCCATTGGCAAAAAGGACACCCAATCATCCTGATCAGCAGAAACAAAACATCTCAGATAGAGTTGAGCGACCTTGACCTTTTTAGAGTCGAGCCGGGTTTCGCGAAACCCGACTATCTCAAAAGTCGGGTCGAGTGAAATCGGCCGATTATGACGTAAAGTCGGGATCGACCGAAACACGAAACCCAATGCAAGTCAATGGGGCAGCATAGTCGGCAGTGAGTGGGGGCCAGGAAAACACCTAGAGTGCCCATTTTAATGTCAAAACCATCCATTCTTCTTAATGAAGCTTGTCAAGCGTAATTTACCTTATAATAATTGGAAGGCATTTGAAATTGGGGGTCATTTGGCTAAAGTTGTGGTGGGTAGGGCTGGTTCAAGTAATTAGTGGGCCCAGGAAATCTGGACCACGTCACGGCAGTGGAGCAGGGAGAGGTAAGTATTTCAACTTTGCAAGTGCTGTGATCCTGAGCAAGCAGGGTGGGCCCACTCGTTGGCATTGGCACTGGCACAGGGCCCCTCAAAGTGTGCGCCTCCCACCGGCAGCAACACTTTTGCGTACTATGAGAGGCCCTGTGCCAGTGACGTCGCCAACTAGTATTCCTCCCCCCACCTGATGAAGGAACCTGCACTTTCATCTGCACCTTCCTCTTTGTCCCCGTGTAAGGTGGTATGGTATGCGGGAAGAGCAACCTGACTTTCAGCAGGGTCACAATGTTGTTGTGTAGCGTGCACGGGGAATGTTGCGTTAAGGGTCAATGTACCAGCAGACTCATCTATCACTGGCTGGGCAATGGGCAGGATGAGGAGGAAACACAGATATAGGCCCAAAGAATAAAGTTGGCTAAATGCAGTTCAAAATTGGTAACACAGGAATAACCAGGGGGCATTGCAGTGGAGGACAACTAGAATGAGAGGCTGACACAGAGAGTAGGCCCAAATCAGTAAGTAGTCGAAATGCAGTTCAAAATTGGCAACCGTAGTAAACAGGCGGCACAGCTTTGTTCAGTGGAGGAGAACAGCAAGGAGTGGCAGACACCGATAGTAGGCCCCAACCCAACTAGTAGGCCAAATGCAGTCTAACATTAACAACTACTTAACGAGCGCCTGAAAACGGAATTTCAGGACAGGAAACCAGGAGAACAGCAAGGAGTGGCAGACACCGATAGTAGGCCCCAAACCAACTAGTACGCCAAATGCAGTTGTTCCGTTTAACCACAATTTAATGAGAGCCTGAAGATAGAAGTTCAGGAAAGGCAACCTGGAGAACACCTTGGAGTGGAACACACCATCTCTCTACACCCCATACCCAATTTGTAGGCCTAATGCAGCGTAGTTTCCAACAACTACTAAACGAGAGCATGATGATCGAAGCATTGGCGAGGAAACCTGGGGAACACCTTGGAGTGGAACACACCATCTCTCTGCACCCCATACCCAATTTGTAGGCCTAATGCAGCGTAGTTTCCAACAACTACTAAACGAGAGCCGGAAGATCGAAACTCAGGAAAGGCAACCTGGAGAACACCTTGGAGTGGAACACATCATCTCTCTACACCCCATACCCAATTTGTAGGCCTAATGCAGCGTAGTATCCAACAACTACTAAACGAGAGCATGATGATCGAAGCATTGGCGAGGAAACCTGGGGAACACCTTGGAGTGGAACACAACATCTCTCTACACCCCATACCCAATTTGTAGGCCTAATGCAGCGTAGTTTCCAACAACGACTAAACGAGAGCCGGAAGATCGAAGCTCAGGAAAGGCAACCTGGAGAACACCTTGGAGTGGAACACACCATCTCTCTACACCCCATACCCAATTTGTAGGCCTAATGCAGCGTAGTTTCCAACAACTACTAAACGAGAGCATGATGATCGAAGCATTGGCGAGTAAACCTGGGGAACACCTTGGAGTGGAACACACCATCTCTCTACACCCCATACCCAATTTGTAGGCCTAATGCAGCGTAGTTTCCAACAACTACTAAACGAGAGCCGGAAGATCGAAGCTCAGGAAAGGCAACCTGGAGAACACCTTGGAGTGGAACACACCATCTCTCTACACCCCATACCCAATTTGTAGGCCTAATGCAGCGTAGTTTCCAACAACTACTAAACAAGAGCACGATGATCGAAGCATTGGCGAGGAAACCTGGGGAACACCTTGGAGTGGAACACACCATCTCTCTACACCCCATACCCAATTTGTAGGCCTAATGCAGCGTAGTTTCCAACAACTACTAAACGAGAGCCGGAAGATCGAAGCTCAGGAAAGGCAACCTGGAGAACACCTTGGAGTGGAACACACCATCTCTCTACACCCCATACCCAATTTGTAGGCCTAATGCAGCGTAGTTTCCAACAACTACTAAACGAGAGCATGATGATCAAAGCATTGGCGAGGAAACCTGGGGAACACCTTGGAGTGGAACACACCATCTCTCTACACCCCATACCCAATTTGTAGGCCTAATGAAGCGTAGTTTCCAACAACTACTAAACGAGAGTCGGAAGATCGAAGCTCAGGAAAGGCAACCTGGAGAACACCTTGGAGTGGAACACACCATCTCTCTACACCCCATACCCAATTTGTAGGCCTAATGCAGCGTAGTTTCCAACAACTACTAAACGAGAGCATGATGATCGAAGCATTGGCGAGGAAGCCTGGGGAACACCTTGGAGTGGAACACACCATCTCTCTACACCCCATACCCAATTTGTAGGCCTAATGAAGCGTAGTTTCCAACAACTACTAAACGAGAGTCGGAAGATCGAAGCTCAGGAAAGGCAACCTGGAGAACACCTTGGAGTGGAACACACCATCTCTCTACACACCATACCCAATTTGTAGGCCTAATGCAGCGTAGTTTCCAACAACTACTAAACGAGAGCCGGAAGATCGAAGCTCAGGAAAGGCAACCTGGGGAACACCTTGGAGTGGAACACACCATCTCTCTACACCCCATACCCAATTTGTAGGCCTAATGCAGTGTAGTTTCCAACAACTACTAAACGAGAGCCGGAAGATCGAAGCTCAGGAAAGGCAACCTGGAGAACACCTTGGAGTGGAACACACCATCTCTCTACACCCCATACCCAATTTGTAGGCCTAATGCAGTGTAGTTTCCAAGAACTACTAAACGAGAGCCGGAAGATCGAAGCTCAGGAAAGGCAACCTGGAGAACACCTTGGAGTGGAACACACCATCTCTCTACACCCCATACCCAATTTGTAGGCCTAATGCAGTGTAGTTTCCAAGAACTACTAAACGAGAGCCGGAAGATCGAAGCTCAGGAAAGGCAACCTGAGGAACACCTTGGAGTGTAACACACCATCTCTCTCCACCCGATACCCATTTTGTAGGCGTAATGCAGTGTAGTTTTCTACAACTACTAAACGAGAGTCGGAAGACCGAAGCAATGGCAAGGAAACCTGGGGAACACCTTGGAGTGTAACACACCATCTCTCTCCACCCCATACCCAATTTGTGGGCCTAATGCAGCCTACTTTCCGACAACTACTAAACGAGAGCATGAAGATCGAAGCTCAGGAAAGGCAACCTGGGGAACACCTTGGAGTGTAACAAACCCTCTCTCTACACCCCATACCCAATTTGTAGGCCTAATGCAGCGTAGTTTCCAACAACTACTAAACGAGAGCATGAAGATCGAAGCATTGGCGAGGAAACCTGGGGAACACCTTGGAGTGGAACACACCATCTCTCTACACCCCATACCCAATTTGTAGGCCTAATGCAGTGTAGTTTCCAAGAACTACTAAACGAGAGCCGGAAGATCGAAGCTCAGGAAAGGCAACCTGGGGAACACCTTGGAGTGTAACACACCATCTCTCTCCACCCGATACCCATTTTGTAGGCCTAATGCAGTGTAGTTTTCTACAACTACTAAACGAGAGTCGGAAGACCGAAGCAATGGCAAGGAAACCTGGGGAACACCTTGGAGTGTAACACACCATCTCTCTCCACCCCATACCCAATTTGTAGGCCTAATGCAGCCTACTTTCCGACAACTACTAAACGAGAGCATGAAGATCGAAGCTCAGGAAAGGCAACCTGGGGAACACCTTGGAGTGTAACAAACCCTCTCTCTACACCACGAAAGGGCTGATTCTTAGGAAGGAAGGCTGTCGGAAAGAAGCAGGGCGCGTCCGAGGGTGATTATATTCTTATTAGGTATATACTCACCCTCGGACGCGCCCTGCTTCTTTATTTGTAATGAATGTTTATTTGCAATGTGGTTTTGACTTACTCTATTTTTTTGGTAAATAATGATTTTATTATTTTCATTGTTTTGCATCTTCTTGGCAATAATATAAAGAAGACGCGACAGGACAACACTCGGTGGATGCCATATCTTTGTATTAAATTGAAAAAAACTTTCAGTTAACTACTTGCAGGAGAAAGTTATTGTAGCTGGTGGCCATTTTTAGTACTGTACCAGATATTTGTTGTATGTGTTTGTTTTTAATGTTAAAATGTCTGCATTTGATATCTCTCCAGTATTTTCTTTTTTATAAGCAAAATACTTATTTTTATATTTTCTGATGTTGGTTCCAGGGGTACACGGGCAGCAGTGGTGTGGTCAGTGGAGGCCTAGTGGAAGGAGTGACCGCAGACAGGCATCGAAGGCCTAAAATAATAACACATGGCTGTGGGCAATTTTAAATTGGTTCCAGGGGTACACGGGCAGCAGTGGCCTGGTCAGTGTAGTAATAGTAGAAAGAACGGACCGCAGACAGGCATCGAAGGCCTAAAATAAAAAAATTGGGCTGGCTGTAGGCAATTTTAAATTGGTTCCAGGGGTACACGGGCAGCAGTGGTGTGGTCAGTGGAGGCATATTGTAAGGAGTGACCGCAGACAGGCATCGAAGGCCTAAAATAATAACACATGGCTGTAGGCAATTTTAAATTGGTTCCAGGGGTACATGGGCAGCAGTGGTGTGGTCAGTGGAGGCATATTGTAAGGAGTGACCACAGACAGGCATCGAAGGCCTAAAATAATAACACATGGCTGTAGGCAATTTTAAATTGGTTCCAGGGGTACACGGGCAGCAGTGGTGTGGTCAGTGGAGGCATATTGTAAGGAGTGACCGCAGACAGGCATCGAAGGCCTAAAATAATAACACATGGCTGTAGGCAATTTTAAATTGGTTCCAGGGGTACACGGGCAGCAGTGGTGTGGTCAGTGGAGGCCTAGTGGAAGGAGTGACCACAGACAGGCATCGAAGGCCTAAAATAATAACACATGGCTGTAGGCAATTTTAAATTGGTTCCAGGGGTACACGGGCAGCAGTGGTGTGGTCAGTGGAGGCCTAGTGGAAGGAGTGACCGCAGACAGGCATCGAAGGCCTAAAGTAAAAAAATTGGGCTGGCTGTAGGCAATTTTAAATTGGTTCCAGGGGTACACGGGCAGCAGTGGTGTGGTCAGTGGAGGCCTAGTGGAAGGAGTGACCACAGACAGGCATCAAAGGCCTAAAATAATAACACATGGCTGTAGGCAATTTTAAATTGGTTCCAGGGGTACACGGGCAGCAGTGGTGTGGTCAGTGGAGGCCTAGTGGAAGGAGTGACCACAGACAGGCATCGAAGGCCTAAAATAATAACACATGGCTGTAGGCAATTTTAAATTGGTTCCAGGGGTACACGGGCAGCAGTGGCCTGGTCAGTGTAGTAGTAGTAGAAAGAATGGACCGCAGACAGGCATCGAAGGCCTAAAATAAAAAAATTGGGCTGGCTGTAGGCAATTTTAAATTGGTTCCAGGGGTACACGGGCAGCAGTGGTGTGGTCAGTGGAGGCCTAGTGGAAGGAGTGACCGCATACAGGCTTCGAAGGCCTAACATAACAAAAATGTCAATACAATGGTATTGTCAGTGGCAGGCATTGAAGGATGTCAGCGCATAGACTAAACATTGGTGGAGCTGTGAGATAATTTTGCAAGTGGTAGAGCACTGTTTGAGCTGGGGGGGGAACTGTCTTGTGGCCGGCGGTACAGGCCCAGGGCCCCTCATATTACAACGGTGTGTCTGACGTTGGGTGCGCACCACCACCGCCAGAGACACTTTATTGTACTAGGAGGGACCCAGTGGCAGTGCCGTCGACCAAAAGCGGGCACACCCACCTCTTTAGACAAACAGCACTCTCACGGGTGCTGTCGCCAAGTGTCGATTGCCAAGTGGCAATTTTAAATTGGTTCCAGGGGTACACGGGCAGCAGTGGCCTTGTCAGTGTAGTAATAGTAGAAAGAACGGACCGCAGACAGGCATCGAAGGCCTAAAATAAAAAAATTGGGCTGGCTGTAGGCAATTTTAAATTGGTTCCAGGGGTACACGGGCAGCAGTGGTGTGGTCAGTGGAGGCCTAGTGGAAGGAGTGACCGCAGACAGGCATCGAAGGCCTAAAGTAAAAAAATTGGGCTGGCTGTAGGCAATTTTAAATTGGTTCCAGGGGTACACGGGCAGCAGTGGTGTGGTCAGTGGAGGCCTAGTGGAAGGAGTGACCACAGACAGGCATCAAAGGCCTAAAATAATAACACATGGCTGTAGGCAATTTTAAATTGGTTCCAGGGGTACACGGGCAGCAGTGGTGTGGTCAGTGGAGGCCTAGTGGAAGGAGTGACCACAGACAGGCATCGAAGGCCTAAAATAATAACACATGGCTGTAGGCAATTTTAAATTGGTTCCAGGGGTACACGGGCAGCAGTGGCCTGGTCAGTGTAGTAGTAGTAGAAAGAATGGACCGCAGACAGGCATCGAAGGCCTAAAATAAAAAAATTGGGCTGGCTGTAGGCAATTTTAAATTGGTTCCAGGGGTACACGGGCAGCAGTGGTGTGGTCAGTGGAGGCCTAGTGGAAGGAGTGACCGCAGACAGGCTTCGAAGGCCTAACATAACAAAAATGTCAATACAATGGTATTGTCAGTGGCAGGCATTGAAGGATGTCAGCGCATAGACTAAACATTGGTGGAGCTGTGAGATAATTTTGCAAGTGGTAGAGCACTGTTTGAGCTGGGGGGGGGAACTGTCTTGTGGCCGGCGGTACAGGCCCAGGGCCCCTCATATTACAACGGTGTGTCTGACGTTGGGTGCGCACCACCACCGCCAGAGACACTTTATTGTACTAGGAGGGACCCAGTGGCAGTGCCGTCGACCAAAAGCGGGCACACCCACCTCTTTAGACAAACAGCACTCTCACGGGTGCTGTCGCCAAGTGTCGATTGCCAAGTGGCAATTTTAAATTGGTTCCAGGGGTACACGGGCAGCAGTGGCCTTGTCAGTGTAGTAATAGTAGAAAGAACGGACCGCAGACAGGCATCGAAGGCCTAAAATAAAAAAATTGGGCTGGCTGTAGGCAATTTTAAATTGGTTCCAGGGGTACACGGGCAGCAGTGGTGTGGTCAGTGGAGGCATATTGTAAGGAGTGACCGCAGACAGGCATCGAAGGCCTAAAATAATAACACATGGCTGTAGGCAATTTTAAATTGGTTCCAGGGGTACATGGGCAGCAGTGGTGTGGTCAGTGGAGGCATATTGTAAGGAGTGACCACAGACAGGCATCGAAGGCCTAAAATAATAACACATGGCTGTAGGCAATTTTAAATTGGTTCCAGGGGTACACGGGCAGCAGTGGTGTGGTCAGTGGAGGCATATTGTAAGGAGTGACCGCAGACAGGCATCGAAGGCCTAAAATAATAACACATGGCTGTAGGCAATTTTAAATTGGTTCCAGGGGTACACGGGCAGCATTGGTGTGGTCAGTGGAGGCCTAGTGGAAGGAGTGACCACAGACAGGCATCGAAGGCCTAAAATAATAACACATGGCTGTAGGCAATTTTAAATTGGTTCCAGGGGTACACGGGCAGCAGTGGTGTGGTCAGTGGAGGCCTAGTGGAAGGAGTGACCGCAGACAGGCATCGAAGGCCTAAAGTAAAAAAATTGGGCTGGCTGTAGGCAATTTTAAATTGGTTCCAGGGGTACACGGGCAGCAGTGGTGTGGTCAGTGGAGGCCTAGTGGAAGGAGTGACCACAGACAGGCATCAAAGGCCTAAAATAATAACACATGGCTGTAGGCAATTTTAAATTGGTTCCAGGGGTACACGGGCAGCAGTGGTGTGGTCAGTGGAGGCCTAGTGGAAGGAGTGACCACAGACAGGCATCGAAGGCCTAAAATAATAACACATGGCTGTAGGCAATTTTAAATTGGTTCCAGGGGTACACGGGCAGCAGTGGCCTGGTCAGTGTAGTAGTAGTAGAAAGAATGGACCGCAGACAGGCATCGAAGGCCTAAAATAAAAAAATTGGGCTGGCTGTAGGCAATTTTAAATTGGTTCCAGGGGTACACGGGCAGCAGTGGTGTGGTCAGTGGAGGCATAGTGGAAGGAGTGACTGCAGACAGGCTTCGAAGGCCTAACATAACAAAAATGTCAATACAATGGTATTGTCAGTGGCAGGCATTGAAGGATGTCAGCGCATAGACTAAACATTGGTGGAGCTGTGAGATAATTTTGCAAGTGGTAGAGCACTGTTTGAGCTGGGGGGGGGGAAACTGTCTTGTGGCCGGCGGTACAGGCCCAGGGCCCCTCATATTACAACGGTGTGTCTGACGTTGGGTGCGCACCACCACCGCCAGAGACACTTTATTGTACTAGGAGGGACCCAGTGGCAGTGCCGACGACCAAAAGCGGGCACACCCACCTCTTTAGACAAACAGCACTCTCACGGGTGCTGTCGCCAAGTGTCGATACCACGGCCCCGTGTGGGGAGTTTGGCCATTTAGTGAGGTGTAAACATGTAGTATGCTGGACAATCAGGTGCAGAAAATTACGAGATTGGAAAAGGCATTCAGAATAGTCCACAGGCAAGACCTTTTCATAGGAAAACTAGGTGTCAGCCGGGCAAGGTTGGGCAAAAGATTTCGAAATCCAGTTGTGGTTCATTTTAATGAAGGTTAGATCATCTACATTTTGGGTAGCCAGACGAGTCCTTTTTTCTGTTAGTATTGAACCTGCAGCACTGAATACTCTTTCTGATAGGACACTAGCTGCCGGGCAAGCAAGCTCCTGCAATGCAGATTCTGCCAATTCTGGCCAGGTGTCTAATTTTGATGCCCAGTAATCAAATGGGAATGACGGTTGAGGGAGAACATCGATAAGGGATGAAAAATAGTTTGTAACCATACTGGACAAATGTTGTCTCCTGTCACTTTGAATTGATGCTGCAGTACCTGTCCTGTCTGTGGTCATAGCAAAATCACTCCACAACCTGGTCAGAAAACCCCTCTGGCCAACGCCACTTCTGATTTCTGCCCCTCTAACTCCTCTGGTCTGCTGGCCCCTGCAGCTCGTGTGAGAACGATCACGGGCGCTGTGTGCAGGGAATGCCAGAAGCAAACGGTCAACAAGAGTTGATTGTTTGGTTGCTAATATTAGTTCCAAGTTCTCATGTGGCATTATATTTTGCAATTTGCCTTTATAGCGAGGATCAAGGAGGCAGGCCAACCAGTAATCGTCATCGTTCATCATTTTAGTTATGCGTGTGTCCCTTTTGAGGATACGTAAGGCATAATCCGCCATGTGGGCCAAAGTTCCAGTTCTCAAATCTGCGGTTGTGCTTGGTTGAGGGGCAGTTTCAGGCAAATCCACGTCACTTGTGTCCCTCCAAAATCCAGAACCCGGCCTTGCCGCGCCACCAATTTCCAGTGGCCCCGGAAAAGCTTCCTCATTAAAAATATAATCATCCCCATCATCCTCCTCGTCCTCCTCCTCCTCTTCGCCCGCTAACTCGTCCTGTACACTGCCCTGGCCAGACAATGGCTGACTGTCATCAAGGCTTTCCTCTTCCTCAGCTGCAGACGCCTGATCCTTTATGTGCGTCAAACTTTGCATCAGCAGACGCATTAGGGGGATGCTCATGCTTATTATGGCGTTGTCTGCACTAACCAGCCGTGTGCATTCCTCAAAACACTGAAGGACTTGACACATGTCTTGAATCTTCGACCACTGCACACCTGACAACTCCATGTCTGCCATCCTACTGCCTGCCCGTGTATGTGTATCCTCCCACAAAAACATAACAGCCCGCCTCTGTTCGCACAGTCTCTGAAGCATGTGCAGTGTTGAGTTCCACCTTGTTGCAACGTCTATGATTAGGCGATGCTGGGGAAGGTTCAAAGAACGCTGATAGGTCTGCATACGGCTGGAGTGTACGGGCGAACGGCGGATATGTGAGCAAAGTCCACGCACTTTGAGGAGCAAGTCGGATAACCCCGGATAACTTTTCAGGAAGCACTGCACCACCAGGTTTAAGGTGTGAGCCAGGCAAGGAATGTGTTTCAGTTGGGAAAGGGAGATGGCAGCCATGAAATTCCTTCCGTTATCACTCACTACCTTGCCTGCCTCAAGATCTACAGTGCCCAGCCACGACTGCGTTTCTTTCTGCAAGAACTCGGACAGAACTTCCGCGGTGTGTCTGTTGTCGCCCAAACACTTCATAGCCAATACAGCCTGCTGACGTTTGCCAGTAGCTGCCCCATAACGGGAGACCTGGTGTGCAACAGTGGCAGCTGCGGATGGAGTGGTTGTGCGACTGCGGTCTGTGGACGAGCTCTCGCTTCTGCAGGAGGATGAAGAGGAGGAGGAGGGGGTGCGAACGGCTACAGCCAACTGTTTCCTAGACCGTGGGCTAGGCAGAACTGTCCCAAACTTGCTGTCCCCTGTGGACCCTGCATCCACCACATTTACCCAGTGTGCCGTGATGGACACGTAACGTCCCTGGCCATGCCTACTGGTCCATGCATCTGTTGTCAGGTGCACCTTTGTGCTCACAGATTGCCTGAGTGCATGGACGATGCGCTCTTTAACATGCTGGTGGAGGGCTGGGATGGCTTTTCTGGAAAAAAAGTGTCGACTGGGTAGCTCGTAGCGTGGTACAGCGTAGTCCATCAGGGCTTTGAAAGCTTCGCTTTCAACTAACCGGTAGGGCATCATCTCTAACGAGATTAGTCTAGCTATGTGTGCGTTCAAACCCTGTGTACGCGGATGCGAGGCTAAGTACTTCCTTTTTCTAACCATAGTCTCATGTAGGGTGAGCTGGACTGGAGAGCTGGAGATCGTGGAACTAGCGGGGGTGCCGGTGGACATGGCAGACTGAGAGACGGTGGGAGATGGTATTGTTGCCGCCGGTGCCCTAGATGCAGTGTTTCCTACTACGAAACTGGTGATTCCCTGACCCTGACTGCTTTGGCCTGGCAAAGAAACCTGCACAGATACTGCAGGTGGTGCGGAAAATGGTGGCCCTACACTGCCGGAAGGGATGTTGCTTTGCTGACTAGCTTCATTGGCCGAGGGTGCTACAACCTTAAGGGACGTTTGGTAGTTAGTCCAGGCTTGCAAATGCATGGTGGTTAAATGTCTATGCATGCAACTTGTATTGAGACTTTTCAGATTCTGTCCTCTGCTTAAGGTAGTTGAACATTTTTGACAGATGACTTTGCGCTGATCAATTGGATGTTGTTTAAAAAAATGCCAGACTGCACTCTTTCTAGCATCGGATACCTTTTCAGGCATTGCAGACTGAGCTTTAACCGGATGGCCACGCTGTCCTCCAACAGGTTTTGGCTTTGCCACGCGTTTTGGGCAAGATACCAGCCCGGCAGATGGAACCTGTTGCGATGTTGATGCCTGCTGCGGCCCCTCCTCCTCCGCTTCAGAACTGCTACCGCCTGCACCATGTTCCCCCAATGGCTGCCAATCGGGGTCAAGAACTGGGTCATCTATTACCTCTTCTTGTAGCTCGTGTGCAACTTCGTCTGTGTCACCGTGTCGGTCGGTGGTATAGCGTTCGTCATGGGGCAACATAGTCTCATCAGGGTCTGATTCTTGATCATTACCCTGCGAGGGCAATGTTGTGGTCTGAGTCAAAGGACCAGCATAGTAGTCTGGCTGTGGCTGTGCATCAGTGCACTCCATGTCAGATTCAACTTGTAATGGGCATGGACTGTTAACTGCTTCACTTTCTAAGCCAGGGACGGTATGTGTAAAGAGCTCCATGGAGTAACCCGTTGTGTCGCCTGCTGCATTATTCTCTGTTGTTGTTTTTGCTGAAGAGGACAAGGAAGCGACTTGTCCCTGACCGTGAACATCCACTAACGATGCGCTGCTTTGACATTTACCAGTTTCACGAGAGGAGGCAAAAGAGCTAGAGGCTGAGTCAGCAAGATAAGCCAAAACTTGCTCTTGCTGCTCCGGCTTTAAAAGCGGTTTTCCTACTCCCAGAAAAGGGAGCGTTCGAGGCCTTGTGTAGCCAGACGACGAACCTGGCTTCACAGCTCCAGACTTAGGTGCAATATTTTTTTTCCCACGACCAGCTGATGCTCCACCACTACCACTACCCTCATTACCAGCTGACAATGAACGCCCCCGGCCACGACCTCTTCCACCATACTTCCTCATTGTTTTAAAAACGTAAACAAACTAACGGTATTTGTTGCTGTCACACAAATTACACGGTGAGCTATAACTTCAGTATGATTTAGCTACCCCTTTACAGGTGAGTGAGACCACAACGAAAATCAGGCACAATGTTACACACTCTGTTGTTGGTGGCAACAAATGAGAGAGATGCCACACACGCAGGACTGTCACTGAAGCACAAATGTAAATATTAATCTTCCACTGATTTGATTTTTTTTTTTTTCAGGGAGACTTTAGGAAAAAAAAATAATAGAATAAAATGATTTTTTCAGGAAGAATTTAGAAACCAAATAAAATAAAATGATTTTTTCAGGGAGAATTTAGAAAACAAATAAAACAAAAAAAGGCTTTCTATGGCCCACTGAGTGAGAGATGACGCACACAGGAGTCAGGAGTGGCACACAAGCCCAGAGGCCAATATTTATCTCCCACTTTTTTTTTTTGTTCCAGGGAAAATTTATAAACCCAATAAAAAAAATAATAAATAGGCTTTCTATGGCCCACTATCTGAGAGAGAGAGAGAGATGGCACGCTTAGGACTGGCACACAAGCCCAAAGGCCAATATTAATCTCCCTTTTTTTTTAAGGGAGAATTTATAAAACCAAAAAAAAAAAAAATAAATAGGCTTTCTATGGCCCACTATTTGTGAGAGAGATGGCACGCTCAGGACTGGCACACAAGCCCAGAGGCCAATATTAATCTCCCACTTTTTTTTTTTTTCCAGGGAAAATTTATAAACCCAATAAAAAAAATAATAAATAGGCTTTCTATGGCCCACTATCTGAGAGAGAGAGATGGCACGCTTAGGACTGGCACACAAGCCCAAAGGCCAATATTAATCTCCCACTGATTGATTTATTGATTTTTTCAGGTAGAATTTAGAACCCAAATAAAGCAAAAAAAAAAAAAAGTGGGCTTTCTATGGCCCACTGAGTGAGTGATGATGCACACAGGAGTCAGGAGTGGCACACAAGCCCTGAGGCCAATATTTTTCTCCCACTGATTGATGTAGTGATTTTTTCAGGTACATTTTAGAACCCAAATCAAGCAAAAAAATAAATAGGCTTTCTATGGCCCACTATTTGTGAGAGAGATGGCACGCTCAGGACTGGCACACAAGCCCAGAGGCCAATATTAATCTCCCACTTTTTTTTTTTTGGTTCCAGGGAAAATTTATAAACCCAATAAAAAAAATAATAAATAGGCTTTCTATGGCCCCCTATCTGAGAGAGAGAGATGGCACGCTTAGGACTGGCACACAAGCCCAAAGGCCAATATTAATCTCCCACTGATTGATTTATTGATTTTTTCAGGTAGAATTTAGAACCCAAATAAAGCAAAAAAAAAAAAAAAATGGGCTTTCTATGGCCCACTGAGTGAGTGATGATGCACACAGGAGTCAGGAGTGGCACACAAGCCCTGAGGTCAATATTTTTCTCCCACTGATTGATGTAGTGATTTTTTCAGGTAGATTTTAGAACCAAAATCAAGCAAAAAAATAAATAGGCTTTCTATGGCCCACTGACTGAGAGATGGCACACACAGGAGTCAAGAGTGGCACACAAGCCCTGAGGCCAATATTTTTCTCCCACTGATTGATGTAGTGATTTTTTCAGGTAGATTTTATAACCCAAATCAAGCAAAAAAATAAATAGGCTTTCTATGGCCCACTGAGTGAGAGATGACACAGACAGGGATGGCACTCTAGCAGAAATGTCAATCTTAATCTCCCACAAAAAAAAAAAAAAAACAGGTAGTGTCCTTCAATTACTATCTCCCTGCAGTAATCTCAGCCAGGTATGGCAGGCAGCAATAAGGAGTGGACTGATGCACAAATTAAATAAAAAGTGTGTACAAACAAACAAGATAGCTGTGCAGAAAGGAAGGAACAAGAGGATTTGTGCTTTGAAAAAAGCAGTTGGTTTGCACAGCGGCGTACACACAGCAATGCAGCTATCAGGGAGCCTTCTAGGGCAGCCCAATGAGCTACAGCGCTGAGGGAAAAAAAAAAAATGTAGCTTCCACTGTCCCTGCACACCGAAGGTGGTGTTGGGCAGTGGAAATCGCTACAGCACAAGCGGTTTGGTGGTTAATGGACCCTGCCTAACGCTATCCCTGCTTCTGAAGAAGCGGCAGCAACCTCTCCCTAAGCTCAGATCAGCAGCAGTAACATGGCGGTCGGCGGGAACGCCCCTTTATAGCCCCTGTGACGCCGCGGACAGCAAGCCAATCACTGCAATGCCCTTCTCTAAGATGGTGGGGACCAGGACCTATGTCATCACGCTGCCCACACTCTGCGTTTACCTTCATTGGCTGAGAAATGGCGCTTTTCGCGTCATTGAAACGCGACTTTGGCGCGAAAGTCGCGTACCGCATGGCCGAACCCGCACAGGGGTCGAATCGGGTTTCATGAAACCCGACTTTGCCAAAAGTCGGCGACTTTTGAAAATGAACGACCCGTTTCGCTCAACCCTAATCTCAGATATGTTTCCAAGGTCTGATTGGTTCGTTCAGTCTGGCCATTTGTCTGAGGATGGAAAGCCGAGGAAAAAAACAAATCAATGCCCATCCTAGCACAAAAGGCTCGCCAAAACCTCGAAACAAACTGGGAACCTCTGTCAGAAACGATGTTCTCTGGAATGCCATGCAAACGAACCACATGCTGGAAGAACAATGGCACCAAATCAGAGGAGGAAGGTAATTTAGACAAGGGTACCAAATGGATCATATTAGAGAAGCGATCACAAACTACCCAAATGACCGACATTTTTTGAGAGACGGGGAGATACGAAATAAAATCCATAGAGATATGTGTCCAAGGCCTCTTCGGGATCGGCAAGGGCAAAAGCAACCCACTGGCACGAGAACAGCAGGGCTTAGCCCGAGCACAAATCCCACAGGACTGCACAAAAGAACGCACATCCCGCGACAGAGACGGCCACCAAAAGGATCTAGCCACTAAATCTCTGGTACCAAAGATTCCAGGATGACCAGCCAACACCGAACAATGAACCTCAGAGATAACTTTATTCGTCCACCTATCAGGGACAAACAGTTTCTCTGCTGGGTAACGATCAGGTTTATTAGCCTGAAATTTTTGCAGCACCCGCCGCAAATCAGGGGAGATGGCAGACACAATTACTCCCTCTTTGAGAATACCCGCCGGCTCAGGCAAACCCGGAGAGTCGGGCACAAAACTCCTAGACATGGCATCCGCCTTCACATTCTTAGAGCCCGGAATGTACAAAACCACAAAGTCAAAACGGGAGAAAAACAGCGACCAACGAGCCTGTCTAGGATTCAACCGTTTGGCAGACTCGAGATAAGTCAAGTTCTTGGGATCAGTCAAGACCACCACGCGATGCTTAGCTCCTTCAAGCCAATGACGCCACTCCTCGAATGCCCACTTCATGGCCAGCAACTCTCGATTGCAAACATCATAATTTTGCTCAGCAGGCGAAAACTTCCTGGAAAAGAAGGCGCATGGCTTCATCATCGAGCAATCAGAACCTCTTTGCGACAAAACAGCCCCCGCTCCAATTTCAGAAGCATCAACCTCAACCTGGAACGGAAGCGAAACATCTGGTTGACACAACACAGGGGCAGAAGAAAAACGACGCTTCAACTCCTGAAAAGCTTCCACAGCAGCAGAAGACCAATTGACCACATCAGCACCCTTCTTGGTCAAATCGGTCAATGGTTTAGCAATACTAGAAAAATTACAGATGAAGCGACGATAAAAATTAGCAAAGCCAAGGAACTTTTGCAGACTCTTCAGAGATGTCGGCTGAGTCCAATACTGAGGCTTATTCTTGGCCAAAGGCGTAGCATCAATTCCTCTCAATGAAATAAGACACTGCAAGGGCTCCAAGACAAACCCACAGCGCCTAGCAAACTCCAAGTCCATCAGATTCAGGGCAGCGCCTGAATCCACAAATGCCATGACAGAATAGGAAGACAAAGAGCAGATCAAAGTAACGGACAAAAGAAATTTCGACTGTACCGTACCAATGGTGGCAGACTTAGCGAACCGCTTAGTGCGCTTAGGACAATCGGAGATAGCATGAGTGGAATCACCACAGTAGAAACACAGCCCATTCTGACGTCTGTGTTCTTGCCTTTCAGCTCTGGTCAAAGTCCTATCGCACTGCATAGGCTCAGGTTTATGCTCAGATAATACCGCCAAATGGTGCACAGATTTACGCTCACGCAAGCGTCGACCGATCTGAATGGCCAAAGACATAGACTCATTCAGACCAGCAGGCATAGGAAATCCCACCATGACATCTTTAAGGGCTTCAGGGAGACCCTTTCTGAAAATAGCTGCCAGCGCACATTCATTCCATTGAGTGAGCACGGACCACTTTCTAAACTTCTGACTAGGGTTGAGCGACCTTGACCTTTTTAGAGTCGAGTCGTGTTTCGCGAAACCCGACTATCTTAGAAGTCGAGTCGAGTGGAATCGGCCGATTATGGCGAAAAGTCGGGTATCGCCCGAAACACGAAACCCAATGCAAGTCAATGGGGGAGCATAGTCGGCAGTGAGTGGAGGCCAGGAAAACACCTACACTGCCCATTTTAATGGCAAAAACATCCATTCTTGTTACGGAAGCTTGTCAATCGTAATTTAGCTTATAATAATTGGAAGGCATTTGAAATTGGGGGTCATTTGGCTAAAGTTGTGGGGGGTAGGGCTGGTTCAAGTAATTAGTGGGCCCAGTAAATCTGGACCACGTCACGGCAGTGGAGCAGGGAGAGGTAAGTATTTCAACTTTGCAAGTGCTGTGATCCTGAGCAAGCCGGGGGGGTACACTTGTTGGCATTGGCACTGGCACAGGGCCCCTCAAAGTACAGCGGTGTGTTTGCACGGCGGGGGCGCCTCCCACCGGCAGCAACACTTTTGCGTACTATGAGAGGCCCTGTGCCAGTGACGTCGCCAACTAGTATTCCTCCCCCCACCTGATGAAGGAACCTGCACTTTCATCTGCACCTTCCTCTTTGTCCCCGTGTAAGGTGGTATGGTATGCGGGAAGAGGAACCTGACTTTCAGCAGGGTCACAATCTTGCTGTGTAGCGTGCACAGGGAGATTTGCGTTATGGGTCAATGTACCAGCAGACTCATCTATCACTGGCTGGGCAATGGGCAGGATGAGGAGGAAACACAGATATAGGCCCAAAGAATAAAGTTGGCTAAATGCAGTTCAAAATTGGTAACACAGGACTAACCAGGGGGCATTGCAGTGGAGGACAACTGGAATGAGAGGCTGACACAGAGAGTAGGCCCAAATCAGTAAGTAGTCGAAATGCAGTTCAAAATTGGCAACCGTAGTAAACAGTAGGGTTGAGCGAAACGGGTCGTTCATTTTCAAAAGTCGCCGACTTTTGGCAAAGTCGGGTTTCATGAAACCCGATCCGACCCCTGTGCGGGGTCGGCCATGCGGTATGCGACTTTCGCGCCAAAGTCGCGTTTCAATGACGCGAAAAGCGCCATTTCTCAGCCAATGAAGGTAAACGCAGAGTGTGGGCAGCGTGATGACATAGGTCCTGGTCCCCACCATCTTAGAGAAGGGCATTGCAGTGATTGGCTTGCTGTCTGCGGCGTCACAGGGGCTATAAAGGGGCGTTCCCGCCGACCGCCATGTTACTGCTGCTGATCTGAGCTTAGGGAGAGGTTGCTGCCGCTTCGTCAGAAGCAGGGATAGCGTTAGGCAGGGTCCATTAGCCACCAAACCGCTTGTGCTGTAGCGATTTCCACTGCCCAACACCACCTTCGGTGTGCAGGGACAGTGGAAGCTACATTTTTTTTTTTTTTCCCCCTCAGCGCTGTAGCTCATTGGGCTGCCCTAGAAGGCTCCCTGATAGCTGCATTGCTGTGTGTACGCCGCTGTGCAAACCAACTGCTTTTTTCAAAGCACAAATCCTCTTGTTCCTTCCTTTCTGCACAGCTATCTTTTTGGTTTGTACACACTTTTTATTTAATTTGTGCATCAGTCCACTCCTTATTGCTGCCTGCCATACCTGGCTGAGATTACTGCAGGGAGATAGTAATTGAAGGACACTCCCTGTTTTTTTTTTTTTTTTTTTGTGGGAGATTAAGATTGACATTTCTGCTAGAGTGCCATCCCTGTCTGTGTCATCTCTCACTCAGTGGGCCATAGAAAGCCTATTTATTTTTTTGCTTGATTTGGGTTATAAAATCTACCTGAAAAAATCACTACATCAATCAGTGGGAGAAAAATATTGGCCTCAGGGCTTGTGTGCCACTCTTGACTCCTGTGTGCATCATCACTCACTCAGTGGGCCATAGAAAGCCTATTTATTTTTTTGCTTGATTTTGGTTCTAAAATCTACCTGAAAAAATCACTACATCAATCAGTGGGAGAAAAATATTGGCCTCAGGGCTTGTGTGCCACTCCTGACTCCTGTGTGCATCATCACTCACTCAGTGGGCCATAGAAAGCCCATTTTTTTTTTTTTTGCTTTATTTGGGTTCTAAATTCTACCTGAAAAAATCAATAAATCAATCAGTGGGAGATTAATATTGGCCTTTGGGCTTGTGTGCCAGTCCTAAGCGTGCCATCTCTCTCTCTCAGATAGTAAGCCATAGAAAGCCTATTTATTTTTATTTTTTTTTATTGGGTATATAAATTTTCCCTGGAAAAAAAAAAAAAAGTGGGAGATTAATATTGGCCTCTGGGCTTGTGTGCCAGTCCTGAGCGTGCCATCTCTCTCACAAATAGTGGGCCATAGAAAGCCTATTTATTTATTTTTTTTTGGTTTTATAAATTCTCCCTTAAAAAAAAAAGGGAGATTAATATTGGCCTTTGGGCTTGTGTGCCAGTCCGAAGCGTGCCATCTCTCTCTGTCTCTCAGATAGTGGGCCATAGAAAGCCTATTTATTATTTTTTTTATTGGGTTTATAAATTTTCCCTGGAACAAAAAAAAAAAAGTGGGAGATAAATATTGGCCTTTGGGCTTGTGTGCCACTCCTGACTCCTGTGTGCGTCATCTCTCACTCAGTGGGCCATAGAAAGCCTTTTTTTGTTTTATTTGTTTTCTAAATTCTCCCTGAAAAAATCATTTTATTTTCTTTGGTTTCTAAATTCTTCCTGAAAAAATCATTTTATTCTATTTTTTTTTTCCTAAAGTCTCCCTGAAAAAAAAAAACAAAAAAAACAAATCAGTGGGAGATTAATATTGCCCTTTCTGCTTGTGTGCCAGTCTTGACTCCTGGGTGTGCCATCTCTCTCTCTCTCTCCAGTTGTGGGCCATAGAAAGCCTATTATTTTTTTAGCTTGATTTGGGTTCCAAAATCTACCTGAAAAAATCACTACATCAATCAGTGGGAGATAAATATTGGCCTCTGGGCTTGTGTGCCACTCCTGACTCCTGTGTGCGTCATCTCTCACTCAGTGGGCCATAGAAAGCCTTTTTTTGTTTTATTTGTTTTCTAAATTCTCCCTGAAAAAATCATTTTATTTTATTTGGTTTCTAAATTCTTCCTGAAAAAATCATTTTATTCTATTATTTTTTTTTCCTAAAGTCTCCCTTAAAAAAAAAAAAAATCAAATCAGTGGGAGATTAATATTTACATTTGTGCTTCAGTGACAGTCCTGCGTGTGTGGCATCTCTCTCATTTGTTGCCACCAACAACAGAGTGTGTAACATTGTGCCTGATTTTCGTTGTGGTCTCACTCACCTGTAAAGGGGTAGCTAAATCATACTGAAGTTATAGCTCACCGTGTAATTTGTGTGACAGCAACAAATACCGTTAGTTTGTTTACGTTTTTAAAACAATGAGGAAGTATGGTGGAAGAGGTCGTGGCCGGGGGCGTTCATTGTCAGCTGGTAATGAGGGTAGTGGTAGTGGTGGAGCATCAGCTGGTCGTGGGAAAAAAAATATTGCACCTAAGTCTGGAGCTGTGGAGCCAGGTTCGTCGTCTGGCTACACAAGGCCTCGAACGCTCCCTTTTCTGGGAGTAGGAAAACCGCTTTTAAAGCCAGAGCAGCAAGAGCAAGTTTTGGCTTATCTTGCTGACTCAGCCTCTAGCTCTTTTGCCTCCTCTCGTGAAACTGGTAAATGTCAAAGCAGCGCGTCGCTAGTGGATGTTCACGGTCAGGGACAAGTCGCTTCCTTGTCCTCTTCAGCAAAAACAACAACAGAGAAGAATGCAGCAGGCGACACAACGGGTTACTCCATGGAGCTCTTTACACATACCGTCCCTGGCTTAGAAAGTGAAGCAGTTAACAGTCCATGCCCATTACAAGTTGAATCTGACATGGAGTGCACTGATGCACAGCCACAGCCAGACTACTATGCTGGTCCTTTGACTCAGACCACAACATTGCCCTCGCAGGGTGCTGATCAAGAATCAGACCCTGATGAGACTATGTTGCCCCATCACGAACGCTATACCATCGACCGACACGGTGACACAGACGAAGTTGCACACGAGCTACAAGAAGAGGTAATAGATGACCCAGTTCTTGACCCCGATTGGCAGCCATTGGGGGAACAGGGTGCAGGCGGCAGCAGTTCTGAAGCGGAGGAGGAGGGGCCGCAGCAGGCATCAACATCGCAACAGGTTCCATCTGCCGGGCCCGTATCTTGCCCAAAACGCGTGGCAAAGCCAAAACCTGTTGGAGGACAGCGTGGCCATCCGGTTAAAGCTCAGTCTGCAATGCCTGAAAAGGTATCCGATGCTAGAAAGAGTGCAGTCTGGCATTTTTTTAAACAACATCCAATTGATCAGCGCAAAGTCATCTGTCAAAAATGTTCAACTACCTTAAGCAGAGGACAGAATCTGAAAAGTCTCAATACAAGTTGCATGCATAGACATTTAACCACCATGCATTTGCAAGCCTGGACTAACTACCAAACGTCCCTTAAGGTTGTAGCACCCTCGGCCAATGAAGCTAGTCAGCAACACAACATCCCTTCCGGCAGTGTAGGGCCACCATTTTCCGCACCACCTGCAGTATCTGTGCAGGTTTCTTTGCCAGGCCAAAGCAGTCAGTGTCAGGGAATCACCAGTTTCGTAGTAGGAAACACTGCATCTAGGGCACCGGTGGCAACAATACCATCTCCCACCGTCTCTCAGTCTGCCATGTCCACCGGCACCCCCGCTAGTTCCACGATCTCCAGCTCTCCAGTCCAGCTCACCCTACATGAGACTATGGTTAGAAAAAGGAAGTACTTAGCCTTGCATCCGCGTACACAGGGTTTGAACGCACACATAGCTAGACTAATCTCGTTAGAGATGATGCCCTACCGGTTAGTTGAAAGCGAAGCTTTCAAAGCCCTGATGGACTACGCTGTACCACGCTACGAGCTACCCAGTCGACACTTTTTTTCCAGAAAAGCCATCCCAGCCCTCCACCAGCATGTTAAAGAGCGCATCGTCCATGCACTCAGGCAATCTGTGAGCACAAAGGTGCACCTGACAACAGATGCATGGACCAGTAGGCATGGCCAGGGACGTTACGTGTCCATCACGGCACACTGGGTAAATGTGGTGGATGCAGGGTCCACAGGGGACAGCAAGTTTGGGACAGTTCTGCCTAGCCCACGGTCTAGGAAACAATTGGCTGTAGCCGTTTGCACCCCCTCCTCCTCCTCTTCGTCCTCCTGCAGAAGCGAGAGCTCGTCCACAGACCGCAGTCACACAACCACTCCATCCGCAGCTGCCACTGTTGCACACCAGGTCTCCCATTATGGGGCAGCTACTGGCAAACGTCAGCAGGCTGTATTGGCTATGAAGTGTTTGGGCGACAACAGACACACCGCGGAAGTTCTGTCCGAGTTCTTGCAGAAAGAAACGCAGTCGTGGCTGGGCACTGTAGATCTTGAGGCAGGCAAGGTAGTGAGTGATAACGGAAGGAATTTCATGGCTGCCATCTCCCTTTCCCAACTGAAACACATTCCTTGCCTGGCTCACACCTTAAACCTGGTGGTGCAGTGCTTCCTGAAAAGTTATCCGGGGTTATCCGACCTGCTCCTCAAAGTACGTGGACTTTGCTCACATATCCGCCGTTCGCCCGTACACTCCAGCCGTATGCAGACCTATCAGCGTTCTTTGAACCTTCCCCAGCATCGCCTAATCATAGACGTTGCAACAAGGTGGAACTCAACACTGCACATGCTTCAGAGACTGTGTGAACAGAGTCGGACTGTTATGTTTTTGTGGGAGGATACACATACACGGGCAGGCAGTAGGATGGCAGACATGGAGTTGTCAGGTGTGCAGTGGTCGAAGATTCAAGACATGTGTCAAGTCCTTCAGTGTTTTGAGGAATGCACACGGCTGGTTAGTGCAGACAACGCCATAATAAGCATGAGCATCCCCCTAATGCGTCTGCTGATGCAAAGTTTGACGCACATAAAGGATCAGGCGTCTGCAGCTGAGGAAGAGGAAAGCCTTGATGACAGTCAGCCATTGTCTGGCCAGGGCAGTGTACAGGACGAGGTAGCGGGCGAAGAGGAGGAGGAGGACGAGGAGGATGATGGGGATGATAATATTTTTAATGAGGAAGCTTTTCCGGGGCCACTGGAAATTGGTGGCGCGGCAAGGCCGGGTTCTGGTTTTTTGAGGTACACAAGTGACGTGGATTTGCCTGAAACTGCCCCTCAACCAAGCACAACCGCAGATTTGAGAACTGGAACTTTGGCCCACATGGCGGATTATGCCTTACGTATCCTCAAAAGGGACACACGCATAACTAAAATGATGAATGATGACGATTACTGGTTGGCCTGCCTCCTTGATCCTCGCTATAAAGGCAAATTGCAAAATATAATGCCACATGAGAACTTGGAACTAATATTAGCAACCAAACAATCAACTCTTGTTGACCGTTTGCTTCTGGCATTCCCTGCACACAGCGCCCGTGATCGTTCTCACACAAGCTGCAGGGGCCAGCAGACCAGAGGAGTTAGAGGGGCAGAAATCAGAAGTGGCGTTGGCCAGAGGGGTTTTCTGACCAGGTTGTGGAATGATTTTGCTATGACCGCAGACAAGACAGGTACTGCAGCATCAATTCAAAGTGACAGGAGACAACATTTGTCCAGTATGGTTACAAACTATTTTTCATCCCTTATCGGTGTTCTCCCTCAACCGTCATTCCCATTTGATTACTGGGCATCAAAATTAGACACCTGGCCAGAATTGGCAGAATATGCATTGCAGGAGCTTGCTTGCCCGGCAGCTAGTGTCCTATCAGAAAGAGTATTCAGTGCTGCAAGTTCAATACTAACAGAAAAAAGGACTCGTCTGGCTACCCAAAATGTAGATGATCTAACCTTCATTAAAATGAACCACAACTGGATTTCGAAATCTTTTGCCCTACCTTGCCCGGCTGACACCTAGCTTTCCTATGAAAAGGTCTTGCCTGTGGACTATTCTGAATGCCTTTTCCAATCTCGTAATTTTCTGCACCTGATTGTCCAGCATACGACATGTTTACACCTCACTAAATGGCCAAACTCCCCACACGGGGCCGTGGTATCGACACTTGGCGACAGCACCCGTGAGAGTGCAGTTTGTCTGAAGAGGTGGGTGAGCCCGCTTTTGGTCGAAGGCACTGCCACTGGGTCCCTCCTAGTACAATAAAGTGTCTCTGGCGGTGGTGGTGCGCACCCAACGTCAGACACACCGTTGTAATATGAGGGGCCCTGGGCCTGTACCGCCGGCCACAAGACAGTTTCCCCCCACCCCAGCTCAAACAGTGCTCTACCACTTGCAAAATTATCTCACAGCTCCACCAATGTTTAGTCTATGCACTGACATCCTTCAATGCCTGCCACTGACAATACCATTGTATTGACATTTTTGTTATGTTAGGCCTTCGATGCCTGTCTGTGGTCACTCCTTCCACTAGGCCTCCACTGACCACACCACTGCTGCCCGTGTACCCCTGTAACCAATTTAAAATTGCCTACAGCCATGTGTTATTATTTTAGGCCTTCGATGCCTGTCTGCGGTGACTCCTTCCACTAGGCCTCCACTGACCACACCACTGCTGCCCGTGTACCCCTGTAACCAATTTAAAATTGCCTACAGCCATGTGTTATTATTTTAGGCCTTCGATGCCTGTCTGCGGTGACTCCTTCCACTAGGCCTCCACTGACCACACCACTGCTGCCCGAGTACTCCTGGAACCAATTTAAAATTGCCTACAGCCATGTGTTATTATTTTAGGCCTTCGATGCCTGTCTGCGGTCACTCCTTCCACTAGGCCTCCACTGACCACACCACTGCTGCCCGTGTACCCCTGTAACCAATTTAAAATTGCCTACAGCCATGTGTTATTATTTTAGGCCTTCGATGCCTGTCTGCGGTGACTCCTTCCACTGGGCCTCCACTGACCACACCACTGCTGCCCGTGTACCCCTGGAACCAATTTAAAATTGCCTACAGCCATGTGTTATTATTTTAGGCCTTCGATGCCTGTCTGCGGTCACTCCTTCCACTAGGCCTCCACTGACCACACCACTGCTGCCCGTGTACCCCTGGAACCAATTTAAAATTGCCTACAGCCATGTGTTATTATTTTAGGCCTTCGATGCCTGTCTGCGGTCACTCCTTCCACTAGGCCTCCACTGACCACACCACTGCTGCCCGTGTACCCCTGTAACCAATTTAAAATTGCCTACAGCCATGTGTTATTATTTTAGGCCTTCGATGTCTGTCTGCGGTGACTCCTTCCACTAGGCCTCCACTGACCACACCACTGCTGCCCGTGTACCCCTGGAACCAATTTAAAATTGCCTACAGCCATGTGTTATTATTTTAGGCCTTCGATGCCTGTCTGCGGTGACTCCTTCCACTAGGCCTCCACTGACCACACCACTGCTGCCCGTGTACCCCTGTAACCAATTTAAAATTGCCTACAGCCATGTGTTATTATTTTAGGCCTTCGATGCCTGTCTGCGGTGACTCCTTCCACTAGGCCTCCACTGACCACACCACTGCTGCCCGTGTACCCCTGGAACCAATGTAAAATTGCCTACAGCAATGTGTTATTATTTTAGGCCTTCGATGCCTCTCTGCGGTGACTCCTTCCACTAGGCCTCCACTGACCACACCACTGCTGCCCATGTACCCCTGGAACCAATTTAAAATTGCATACAGCCATGTGTTATTATTTTAGGCCTTCGATGCCTGTCTGCGGTCACTCCTTCCACTAGGCCTCCACTGACCACACCACTGCTGCCCGTGTACCCCTGGAACCAATTTAAAATTGCCTACAGCCATGTGTTATTATTTTAGGCCTTCGATGCCTGTCTGCGGTCACTCCTTCCACTAGGCCTCCACTGACCACACCACTGCTGCCCGTGTACCCCTGGAACCAATTTAAAATTGCCTACAGCCATGTGTTATTATTTTAGGCCTTCGATGCCTATCTGCGGTGACTCCTTCCACTAGGCCTCCACTGACCACACCACTGCTGCCCGTGTACCCCTGGAAGCAATTTAAAATTGCCTACAGCCATGTGTTATTATTTTAGGCCTTCGATGCCTGTCTGCGGTCACTCCTTCCACTAGGCCTCCACTGACCACACCACTGCTGCCCGTGTACCCCTGGAACCAATTTAAAATTGCCTACAGCCATGTGTTATTATTTTAGGCCTTCGATGCCTGTCTGCGGTCACTCCTTCCACTAGGCCTCCACTGACCACACCACTGCTGCCCGTGTACCCCTGGAACCAATTTAAAATTGCCTACAGCCATGTGTTATTATTTTAGGCCTTCGATGCCTGTCTGCGGTCACTCCTTCCACTAGGCCTCCACTGACCACACCACTGCTGCCCGTGTACCCCTGGAACCAATTTAAAATTGCCTACAGCCATGTGTTATTATTTTAGGCCTTCGATGCCTGTCTGCGGTCACTCCTTCCACTAGGCCTCCACTGACCACACCACTGCTGCCCGTGTACCCCTGGGACCAACATCAGAAAATATAAAAATAAGTATTTTGCTTATAAAAAAGAAAATACTGGAGAGATATCAAATGCAGACATTTTAACATTAAAAACAAACACATACAACAAAAATCTGGTACAGTACTAAAAATGGCCACCAGCTACAATAACTTTCTCCTGCAAGTAGTTAACTGAAAGGTTTTTTCAATTTTAAACACAGATATGGCATCCACCGAGTGTTTTCCTGTCGCGTCTTCTTTATATTATTGCCAAGAAGATGCAAAACAATGAAAATAATAAAATCATTATTTACCAAAAAAATAGAGTAAGTCAAAACCACATTGCAAATAAACATTCATTACAAATAAAGAAGCAGGGCGCGTCCGAGGGTGAGTATATACCTAATAAGAATATAATCACCCTCGGACGCGCCCTGCTTCTTTGCGACAGCCTTCCTTCCTAAGAATCAGCCCTTCCGTGGTGTAGAGAGAGGGTTTGTTACACTCCAAGGTGTTCCCCAGGTTGCCTTTCCTGAGCTTCGATCTTCCGGCTCTCGTTTAGTAGTTGTTGGAAACTACGCTGCATTGGGCCTACAAATTGGGTATGGGGTGTAGAGAGATGGTGTGTTCCACTCCAAGGTGTTCCCCAGGTTGCCTTTCCAGAGCTTCGATCTTCCGGCTCTCGTTTAGTAGTTGTTGGAAACTACGCTGCATTAGGCCTACAAATTGGGTATGGGGTGTAGAGAGATGGTGTGTTCCACTGTAGAGAGATGGTGTGTTCCACTCCAAGGTGTTCCCCAGGTTTCCTCGCCAATGCTTCGATCATCATGCTCTCGTTTAGTAGTTGTTGGAAACTACGCTGCATTAGGCCTACAAATTGGGTATGGGGTGTAGAGAGATGGTGTGTTCCACTCCAAGGTGTTCCCCAGGTTTCCTCTCCATTGCTTCGATCTTCATGCTCTCGTTTAGTAGTTGTTGGAAACTACGCTGCATTAGGCCTACAAATTGGGTATGGGGTGTAGAGAGTTGGTGTGTTACACTCCAAGGTGTTCCCCAGGTTTCCTCTCCATTGCTTCGATCTTCCGGCTCTCGTTTAGTAGTTGTTGGAAACTACGCTGCATTGGGCCTACAAATTGGGTATGGGGTGTAGAGAGATGGTGTGTTCCACTCCAAGGTGTTCTCCAGGTTGCCTTTCCTGAGCTTCGATCTTCCGGCTCTCGTTTAGTAGTTGTTGGAAACTACGCTACATTAGGCCTACAAATTGGGTATGGGGTGTAGAGAGATGGTGTGTTCCACTGTAGAGAGATGGTGTGTTCCACTCCAAGGTGTTCTCGAGGTTTCCTCGCCAATGCTTCGATCATCATGCTCTCGTTTAGTAGTTGTTGGAAACTATGCTGCATTAGGCCTACAAATTGGGTATGGGGTGTAGAGAGATGGTGTGTTCCACTCCAAGGTGTTCCCCAGGTTTCCTCGCCAATGCTTCGATCATCATGCTCTCGTTTAGTAGTTGTTGGAAACTACGCTGCATTAGACCTACAAATTGGGTATGGGGTGTAGAGAGATGGTGTGTTCCACTCCAAGGTGTTCTCCAGGTTGCCTTTCCTGAACTTCTATCTTCAGGCTCTCATTAAATTGTGGTTAAACGGAACAACTGCATTTGGCGTACTAGTTGGTTTGGGGCCTACTATCGGTGTCTGACGCTCCTTGCTGTTCTCCTGGTTTCCTGTCCTGGAATTCCGTTTTCAGGCGCTCGTTAAGTAGTTGTTAATGTTAGACTGCATTTGGCCTACTAGTTGGGTTGGGGCCTACTATCGGTGTCTGCCACTCCTTGCTGTTCTCCTCCACTGAACAAAGCTGTGCCGCCTGTTTACTACTGTTGCCAATTATGAACTGCATTTCGACTACTTACTGATTTGGGCCTACTCTCTGTGTCAGCCTCTCATTCCAGTTGTCCTCCACTGCAATGCCCCCTGATTAGTCCTGTGTTACCAATTTTGAACTGCATTTAGCCCACTTTATTCTTTGGGCCTATATCTGTGTTTCCTCCTTATCCTGCCCATTGCCCAGCCAGTGATAGATGAGTCTGCTGGTACATTGACCCATAACGCAACATTTCCCGTGCACGCTACACTACAAGAATGTGACCCTGCTGAAAGTCAGGTCCCCCTTCCCGCATACCATACCACCTTACACGGGGACAAACAGGAAGGTGCAGATGAAAGTGCAGATTCCTTCATCAGGTGGGGGGAGGAATACTAGTTGGCGACGTCACTGGCACAGGGCCTCTCATGGTACGCAAAAGTGTTGCTGCCGGTGGGAGGCGCCCCCGCCGTGCAAACACACCGCTGTACTTTGAGGGGCCCTGTGCCAGTGCCAATGCCAACGAGTGGGCCTCCCCTGCTTGCTCAGGTTCACAGCACTTGCAAAGTTGAAATACTTACCTCTCCCTGCTCCACTGCCGTGACGTGGTCCAGATTTCCTGGGCCCACTAATTACTTGAACCAGCCCTACCCACCACAACTTTAGCCAAATGACCCCCAATTTCAAATGCCTTCCAATTATTATAAGGTAAATTACGCTTGACAAGCTTCATTAAGAAGAATGGATGGTTTTGACATTAAAATGGGCAATCTAGGTGTTTTCCTGGCCCCCACTCACTGCCGACTATGCTGCCCCATTGACTTGCATTGGGTTTCGTGTTTCGGTCGATCCCGACTTTACGTCATAATCGGCCGATTTCACTCGACCCGACTTTTGAGATAGTCGGGTTTCGCGAAACCCGGCTCGACTCTAAAAAGGTCAAGGTCGCTCAACTCTAGTAAACAGGCGGCACAGCTTTGTTCAGTGGAGGAGAACAGCAAGGAGTGGCAGACACCGATAGTAGGCCCCAACCCAACTAGTAGGCCAAATGCAGTCTAACATTAACAACTACTTAACGAGAGCCTGAAAATGGAATTTCAGGACAGGAAACCAGGAGAACAGCAAGGAGTGGCAGACACCGATAGTAGGCCCCAAACCAACTAGTACGCCAAATGCAGTTGTTCCATTTAACCACAATTTAATGAGAGCCTGAAGATAGAAGTTCAGGAAAGGCAACCTGGAGAACACCTTGGAGTGTAACAAACCATCTCTCTACACCCCATACCCAATTTGTAGGCCTAATGCAGTGTAGTTTCCAACAACTACTAAACGAGAGCATGAAGATCGAAGCATTGGCGAGGAAACCTGGGGAACACCTTGGAGTGGAACACACCATCTCTCTACACCCCATACCCAATTTGTAGGCCTAATGCAGCGTAGTTTCCAACAACTACTAAACGAGAGCCGGAAGATCGAAGCTCAGGAAAGGCAACCTGGAGAACACCTTGGAGTGGAACACACCATCTCTCTACACCCCATACCCAATTTGTAGGCCTAATGCAGTGTAGTTTCCAACAACTACTAAACGAGAGCATGAAGATCAAAGCAATGGAGAGGAAACCTGGGGAACACCTTGGAGTGGAACACACCATCTCTCTACACCCCATACCCAATTTGTAGGCCTAATGCAGCGTAGTTTCCAACAACTACTAAACGAGAGCCGGAAGATCGAAGCTCAGGAAAGGCAACCTGGAGAACACCTTGGAGTGGAACACACCATCTCTCTACACCCCATACCCAATTTGTAGGCCTAATGCAGTGTAGTTTCCAAGAACTACTAAACGAGAGCCGGAAGATCGAAGCTCAGGAAAGGCAACCTGGAGAACACCTTGGAGTGGAACACACCATCTCTCTATACCCCATACCCAATTTGTAGGTCTAATACAGCGTAGTTTCCAACAACTACTAAACGAGAGCATGAAGATCAAAGCAATGGAGAGGAAACCTGGGGAACACCTTGGAGTGGAACACACCATCTCTCTACACCCCATACCCAATTTGTAGGCCTAATGCAGTGTAGTTTCCAACAACTACTAAACGAGAGCCGGAAGATCGAAGCTCAGGAAAGGCAACCTGGAGAACACATTGGAGTGGAACACACCATCTCTCTACACCCCATACCCAATTTGTAGGCCTAATGCAGTGTAGTTTCCAACAACTACTAAACAAGAGCATGAAGATCGAAGCATTGGCGAGGAAACCTGGGGAACACCTTGGAGTGGAACACACCATCTCTCTACACCCCATACCCAATTTGTAGGCCTAATGCAGCGTAGTTTCCAACAACTACTAAACGAGAGCATGAAGATCAAAGCAATGGAGAGGAAACCTGGGGAACACCTTGGAGTGGAACACACCATCTCTCTACACCCCATACCCAATTTGTAGGCCTAATGCAGTGTAGTTTCCAACAACTACTAAACGAGAGCATGAAGATCAAAGCAATGGAGAGGAAACCTGGGGAACACCTTGGAGTGGAACACACCATCTCTCTACACCCCATACCCAATTTGTAGGCCTAATGCAGCGTAGTTTCCAACAACTACTAAACGAGAGCCGGAAGATCGAAGCTCAGGAAAGGCAACCTGGAGAACACCTTGGAGTGGAACACACCATCTCTCTATACCCCATACCCAATTTGTAGGTCTAATACAGCGTAGTTTCCAACAACTACTAAACGAGAGCATGAAGATCGAAGCAATGGAGAGGAAACCTGGGGAACACCTTGGAGTGGAACACACCATCTCTCTACACCCCATACCCAATTTGTAGGCCTAATGCAGTGTAGTTTCCAACAACTACTAAACGAGAGCCGGAAGATCGAAGCTCAGGAAAGGCAACCTGGAGAACACATTGGAGTGGAACACACCATCTCTCTACACCCCATACCCAATTTGTAGGCCTAATGCAGTGTAGTTTCCAACAACTACTAAACAAGAGCATGAAGATCGAAGCAATGGAGAGGAAACCTGGGGAACACCTTGGAGTGGAACACACCATCTCTCTACACCCCATACCCAATTTGTAGGCCTAATGCAGTGTAGTTTCCAACAACTACTAAACAAGAGCATGAAGATCGAAGCATTGGCGAGGAAACCTGGGGAACACCTTGGAGTGGAACACACCATCTCTCTACACCCCATACCCAATTTGTAGGCCTAATGCAGCGTAGTTTCCAACAACTACTAAACGAAAGCCGGAAGATCGAAGCTCAGGAAAGGCAACCTGGAGAACACCTTGGAGTGGAACACACCATCTCTCTACACCCCATACCCAATTTGTAGGTCTAATGCAGCGTAGTTTCCAACAAATACTAAACGAGAGCATGAAGATCGAAGCAATGGAGAGGAAACCTGGGGAACACCTTGGAGTGGAACACACCATCTCTCTACACCCCATACCCAATTTGTAGGCCTAATGCAGTGTAGTTTCCAACAACTACTAAACAAGAGCATGAAGATCGAAGCATTGGCGAGGAAACCTGGGGAACACCTTGGAGTGGAACACACCATCTCTCTACACCCCATACCCAATTTGTAGGCCTAATGCAGCGTAGTTTCCAACAACTACTAAACGAGAGCCGGAAGATCGAAGCTCAGGAAAGGCAACCTGGAGAACACCTTGGAGTGGAACACACCATCTCTCTACACCCCATACCCAATTTGTAGGCCTAATGCAGTGTAGTTTCCAACAACTACTAAACGAGAGCATGAAGATCAAAGCAATGGAGAGGAAACCTGGGGAACACCTTGGAGTGGAACACACCATCTCTCTACACCCCATACCCAATTTGTAGGCCTAATGCAGCGTAGTTTCCAACAACTACTAAACGAGAGCCGGAAGATCGAAGCTCAGGAAAGGCAACCTGGAGAATACCTTGGAGTGGAACACACCATCTCTCTACACCCCATACCCAATTTGTAGGCCTAATGCAGTGTAGTTTCCAACAACTACTAAACGAGAGCATGAAGATCAAAGCAATGGAGAGGAAACCTGGGGAACACCTTGGAGTGGAACACACCATCTCTCTACACCCCATACCCAATTTGTAGGCCTAATGCAGTGTAGTTTTCAACAACTACTAAACGAGAGCATTAAGATCGAAGCAATGGCGAGGAAACCTGGGGCACACCTTGGGGAGGCAGACACCATTAGTAGGCCCTACCAAAGTTGTACCCCAATGCAGTTTTAAAATTCCTAGAGGCTGAAAACAAGACTATTGACGCTCAGCTTTTTTCAAAGGAACACACCTGAATTGAGTGGCGCAGACAGACACAGGTAGTAGGACTTAAACCAAAAATGTGGCTCACTGCAGCTTAAAAAAGTTACAGGGGTACACAAGCAGCAGTGCTCTGGGCAGTGGAGGACAATTTCAATAGTGGACCGCAGACAGACTTTGTACGCCTACTATTAAAAAAAGGATGCTCTATGCAATTAAAAATAGGTTCCAGGGGTCCACGGGCAGCAGTGGTGTGGTCAGTGGACGAGTATTGGAAGGAGGGACCTCAGACAGGCGTAGTAGGCCTAACATAACAAAATTAGGCTGTAGACACTGTAAAATTGGTTCCAGGGGTACACGGGCAGCAGTGGTGTGGTCAGCGGAGGAAAATTGGAATTACGGACTGCAGACAGACTTTGTAGGCTGTCCCCTGTGGACCATGCATCCAACACATTAACCCAGTGCGCCGTAATGGACACGTAACTTTTTGTGGACATGCCTACTGGTCCATGCGTCTCTTGTCAGGTGCACCTTTCTACTGTTTGATTGCCTGAGTGCTATGACAATGCAGACTTTTTCATGCCGGTGGAGGGCTGGGATGGCTTTTCTTGCAAAAGAAATGTCGACTGGGTAGCTTGAACCGTTGCACAGCGTAGTTCATCTGTGCTTTCTAAATATAAAACAAAGAAAAAAAGGAGGCTACGTGCACTTTCAGCTGGGTTCCAGGGGTACACAGCCAGCATTGGTCTGGTCAGTGGAGAACTATTGGAAGGAAGGACCGCAGACACGCTTCGAAGGCCTAACATAATAACAGATGGCTGTAGGCAATTTAAAATTGGTTCCGTGGGTACACGGGCAGCAGTGGTGTGGTCAGTGGAGGCCTAGTGGAAGGAGTGACCGCAAACAGGCATCGAAGGCCTAACATAATAACACATTGCTGTTGGCAATTTTAAATTGGTTCCAGGGGAACACGGGCAGCAGTGGCCTGGTCAGTGTAGTAGTAGTAGAAAGAACGGACCGCAGACAGGCATCGAAGGCCTAAAATAAAAAAATTGGGCTGGCTGTAGGCAATTTTAAATTGGTTCCAGGGGTACACGGGCAGCAGTGGTGTGGTCAGTGGAGGCCTAGTGGAAGGAGTGACCGCAGACAGGCATCGAAGGCCTAATATAATAACACATTGCTGTTGGCAATTTTAAATTGGTTCCAGGGGAACACGGGCAGCAGTGGCCTGGTCAGTGTAGTAGTAGTAGAAAGAACGGACCGCAGACAGGCATCAAAGGCCTAAAATAAAAAAATTGGGCTGGCTGTAGGCAATTTTAAATTGGTTCCAGGGGTACACGGGCAGCAGTGGTGTGGTCAGTGGAGGCCTAGTGGAAGGAGTGACCGCAGACAGGCATCGAAGGCCTAACATAATAACACATGGCTGTAGGCAATTTTAAATTGGTTCCGTGGGTACACGGGCAGCAGTGGTGTGGTCAGTGGAGGCCTAGTGGAAGGAGGGACCGCAGACAGGCTTCGAAGGCCTAACATAAAAAAATAGGGCTGTTGGCAATTTAAAATTGGTTCCAGTGGTACAAGGGCAGCAGTACAATGGTCAGTGGAGGCCTAGTGGAAGGAGGGACCGCAGACAGGCATCGAAGGCCTAACATAATAACACATGGCTGTAGGCAATTTTAAATTGGTTCCAGGGGAACACGGGCAGCAGTGGCCAGGTCAGTGTAGTAGTAGTAGAAAGAACGGACCGCAGACAGGCATCAAAGGCCTAAAATAAAAAAATTGGGCTGGCTGTAGGCAATTTTAAATTGGTTCCAGGGGTACACGGGCAGCAGTGGTGTGGTCAGTGGAGGCCTAGTGGAAGGAGTGACCGCAGACAGGCATCGAAGGCCTAACATAATAACACATGGCTGTAGGCAATTTTAAATTGGTTCCGTGGGTACACGGGCAGCAGTGGTGTGGTCAGTGGAGGCCTAGTGGAAGGAGGGACCGCAGACAGGCTTCGAAGGCCTAACATAAAAAAATAGGGCTGTTGGCAATTTAAAATTGGTTCCAGTGGTACAAGGGCAGCAGTACAATGGTCAGTGGAGGCCTAGTGGAAGGAGGGACCGCAGACAGGCATCGAAGGCCTAACATAACAAAAATGTCAATACAATGGTATTGTCAGTGCCAGGCATTGAAGGATGTCAGCGCATAGACTAAACATTGGTGGAGCTGTGAGAGATAATTTTGCAAGTGGTAGAGCACTGTTTGAGCTGGGGGGGGGAACTGTCTTGTGGCCGGCGGTACAGGCCCAGGGCCCCTCATATTACAACGGTGTGTCTGATGTTGGGTGCGCACCACCAGCGCCAGAGACACTTTATTGTACTATGAGGGACCCAGTGGCAGTGCCGTCGACCAAAAGTGGGCACACCCACCTCTTTAGGCAAACAGCACTCTCACGGGTGCTGGCGCCAAGTGGCGATACCACGGCCCCGTGTGGGGAGTTTGGCCATTTAGTGAGGTGTAAACATGTCGTATGCTGGACAATCAGGTGCAGAAAATTACGAGATTGGAAAAGTCATTCAGAATAGTCCACAGGCAAGACCTTTTCATAGGAAAGCTAGGTGTCAGCCGGGCAAGGTGGGGCAAAAGATTTCGAAATCCAGTTGTGGTTCATTTTAATGAAGGTTAGATCATCTATATTTTGGGTAGCCAGACGAGTCCTTTTTTCTGTTAGTATTGAACCTGCAGCACTGAATACTCTTTCTGATAGGACACTAGCTGCCGGGCAAGCAAGCTCCTGCAATGCATATTCTGCCAATTCTGGCCAGGTGTCTAATTTGGATGCCCAGTAATCAAATGGGAATGACGGTTGAGGGAGAACGTCGATAAGGGATGAAAAATAGTTTGTAACCATACTGGACAAATGTTGTCTCCGGTCACTTTGAATTGATGCTGCAGTACCTGTCCTGTCTGCGGTCATAGCAAAATCACTCCACAACCTGGTCAGAAAACCCCTTGGCCAACGCCACTTCTAATTTCTGCCCCTCTAACACCTCTGGTCTGCTGGCCCCTGCAGCTCGTGTGAGAACGATCATGGGCGCTGTGTGCAGGGAATGCCAGAAGCAAACGGTCAACGAGAGTTGATTGTTTGGTTGCTAATATTAGTTCCAAGTTCTCATGTGGCATTATATTTTGCAATTTGCCTTTATAGCGAGGATCAAGGAGGCAGGCCAACCAGTAATCGTCATCGTTCATCATTTTAGTAATGCGTGTGTCCCTTTTGAGGATACGTAAGGCATAATCCGCCATGTGGGCCAAAGTTCCAGTTCTCAAATCTGCGGTTGTGCTTGGTTGAGGGGCAGTTTCAGGCAAATCCACGTCACTTGTGTCCTTCCAAAAACCAGAACCCGGCCTTGCCACGCCAACAATTTCCAGTGGCCCCGGAAAAGCTTCCTCATTAAAAATATAATCATCCCCATCATCCTCCTCATCCTCCTCCTCCTCTTCGCCCGCTACCTCGTCCTGTACACTGCCCTGGCCAGACAATGGCTGACTGTCATCAAGGCTTTCCTCTTCCTCAGCTGCAGACGCCTGATCCTTTATGTGCGTCAAACTTTGCATCAGCAGATGCATTAGGGGGATGCTCATGCTTATTATGGCGTTGTCTGCACTAACCAGCCGTGTGCATTCCTCAAAACACTGAAGGACTTGACACATGTCTTGAATCTTCGACCACTGCACACCTGACAACTCCATGTCTGCCATCCTACTGCCTGCCCGTGTATGTGTATCCTCCCACAAAAACATAACAGCCCGCCTCTGTTCGCACAGTCTCTGAAGCATGTGCAGTGTTGAGTTCCACCTTGTTGCAACGTCTATGATTAGGCGATGCTGGGGAAGGTTCAAAGAATGCTGATAGGTCTGCATACGGCTGGAGTGTACGGGCGAACGGCGGATATGTGAGCAAAGTCCACGCACTTTGAGGAGCAGGTCGGATAACCCCGGATAACTTTTCAGGAAGCACTGCACCACCAGGTTTAAGGTGTGAGCCAGGCAAGGAATGTGTTTCAGTTGGGAAAGGGAGATGGCAGCCATGAAATTCCTTCCGTTATCACTCACTACCTTGCCTGCCTCAAGATCTACAGTGCCCAGCCACGACTGCGTTTCTTTCTGCAAGAACTCGGACAGAACTTCCGCGGTGTGTCTGTTGTCGCCCAAACACTTCATAGCCAATACAGCCTGCTGACGTTTGCCAGTAGCTGCCCCATAATGGGAGACCTGGTGTGCAACAGTGGCAGCTGCGGATGGAGTGGTTGTGCGACTGCGGTCTGTGGACGAGCTCTCGCTTCTGCAGGAGGACGAAGAGGAGGAGGAGGGGGTGCGAACGGCTACAGCCAACTGTTTCCTAGACCGTTGGGCTAGGCAGAACTGTCCCAAACTTGCTGTCCCCTGTGGACCCTGCATCCACAACATTCACCCAGTGTGCCGTGATGGACACGTAACGTCCCTGGCCATGCCTACTGGTCCATGCATCTGTTGTCAGGTGCACCTTTGTGCTCACAGATTGCCTGAGTGCATGGACGATGCGCTCTTTAACATGCTGGTGGAGGGCTGGGATGGCTTTTCTGGAAAAAAAGTGTCGACTGGGTAGCTCGTAGCGTGGTACAGCGTAGTCCATCAGGGCTTTGAAAGCTTCGCTTTCAACTAACCGGTAGGGCATCATCTCTAACGAGATTAGTCTAGCTATGTGTGCGTTCAAACCCTGTGTACGCGGATGCGAGGCTAAGTACTTCCTTTTTCTAACCATAGTCTCATGTAGGGTGAGCTGGACTGGAGAGCTGGAGATCGTGGAACTAGCGGGGGTGCCGGTGGACATGGCAGACTGAGAGACGGTGGGAGATGGTATTGTTGCCGCCGGTGCCCTAGATGCATTGTTTCCTACTACGAAACTGGTGATTCCCTGACCCTGACTGCTTTGGCCTGGCAAAGAAACCTGCACAGATACGGCAGGTGGTGCAGAAAATGGTGGCCCTACACTGCCGGAAGGGATGTTGCGTTGATGACTAGCTTCATTGGCCGAGGGTGCTACAACCTTAAGGGACGTTTGGCAGTTAGTCCAAGCTTGCAAATGCATGGTGGTTAAATGTCTATGCATGCAACTTGTATTGAGACTTTTCAGATTCTGCCCTCTGCTTAAGGTAGTTGAACATTTTTGACAGATGACTTTGCGCTGATCAATTGGATGTTGTTTAAAAAAATGCCAGACTGCACTCTTTCTAGCATCGGATACCTTTTCAGGCATTGCAGACTGAGCTTTAACCGGATGGCCACGCTGTCCTCCAACAGGTTTTGGCTTTGCCATGCGTTTTGGGCAAGATACCGGCCCGGCAGATGGAACCTGTTGCGATGTTGATGCCTGCTGCGGCCCCTCCTCCTCCGCTTCAGAACTGCTGCCGCCTGCACCCTGTTCCCTGCCAATCGGGGTCAAGAACTGGGTCATCTATTACCTCTTCTTGTAGCTCGTGTGCAACTTCGTCTGTGTCACCGTGTCGGTCGGTGGTATAGCGTTCGTGATGGGGCAACATAGTCTCATCAGGGTCTGATTCTTGATCAGCACCCTGCGAGGGCAATGTTGTGGTCTGAGTCAAAGGACCAGCATAGTAGTCTGGCTGTGGCTGTGCATCAGTGCACTCCATGTCAGATTCAACTTGTAATGGGCATGGACTGTTAACTGCTTCACTTTCTAAGCCAGGGACGGTATGTGTAAAGAGCTCCATGGAGTAACCCGTTGTGTCGCCTGCTGCATTCTTCTCTGTTGTTGTTTTTGCTGAAGAGGACAAGGAAGCGACTTGTCCCTGACCGTGAACATCCACTAACGACGCGCTGCTTTTACATTTACCAGTTTCACGAGAGGAGGCAAAAGAGCTAGAGGCTGAGTCAGCAAGATAAGCCAAAACTTGCTCTTGCTGCTCCGGCTTTAAAAGCGGTTTTCCTACTCCCAGAAAAGGGAGCGTTCGAGGCCTTGTGTAGCCAGACGACGAACCTGGCTCCACAGCTCCAGACTTAGGTGCAATATTTTTTTTCCCACGACCACCTGATGCTCCACCACTACCACTACCCTCATTACCAGCTGACAATGAACGCCCCCGGCCACGACCTCTTCCACCAGACTTCCTCATTGTTTTAAAAACGTAACCAAACTAACGGTATTTGTTGCTGTCACACAACTTACACGGTGAGCTATAACTTCAGTATGATTTAGCTACCCCTTTACAGGTGGGTGAGACCGCAAGGAAAATCAGGCACAATTTCACTCTGTTTTTGGTGGCAACAAATGAGAGAGATGCCACACACGCAGGACTGTCACTGAAGCACAAATGTAAATATTAATCTCCCACTGATTTGTTTTTTTTGTTTTTTTTTCAGGGAGACTTTAGAAATAAAAATAATAGAATAAAATGATTTTTTAAGGAAGAATTTAGAAACCAAATAAAATAAAATGATTTCTTCAGGGAGAATTTAGAAAACAAATAAAACAAAAAATAGGCTTTCTATGGCCCACTGAGTGAGAGATGACGCACACAGGAGTCAGGAGTAGCACACAAGCCCAGAGGCCAATATTGTTCTCCCAATGATTGATGTATTGATTTGTTCAGGTAGATTTTGGAACCCAAATCAAGCAAAAAAAATAATAGGCTTTCTATGGCCCACAATTGGAGAGAGAGAGATGGCACACCCAGGAGTCAAGACTGGCACACAAGCAGAAAGGGCAATATTAATCTCCCACTGATTTGTTTTTTTTTGTTTTTTTTTTCAGGGAGACTTTAGAAAAAAAAATAATAAAAAAAATGATTTTTTCAGGAAGAATTTAGAAACCAAATAAAATAAAACGATTTTTTCAGGGAGAATTTAGAAAACAAATAAAACAAAAAATAGGCTTTCTATGGCCCACTGAGTGAGAGATGACGCACACAGGAGTCAGGAGTGGCACACAAGCCCAGAGGCCAATATTGTACTCCCACTGATTGATGTAGTGATTTTTTCAGGTAGATTTTGGAACCCAAATCAAGCAAAAAAAATAATAGGCTTTCTATGACCCACAATTGGAGAGAGAGAGAGAGATGGCACACCCAGGAGTCAAGACTGGCACACAAGCAGAAAGGGCAATATTAATCTCCCACTGATTTGATTTTTTTTTTTTTTTCAGGGAGACTTTAGAAAAAAAAAATAATAAAAAAAAAAGATTTTTTCAGGAAGAATTTAGAAACCAAATAAAATAAAATGATTTTTTCAGGGAGAATTTAGAAAACAAATAAAACAAAAAATAGGCTTTCTATGGCCCACTGAGTGAGAGATGACGCACACAGGAGTCAGGAGTGGCACACAAGCCCAGAGGCCAATATTGTTCTCCCAATGATTGATGTAGTGATTTTTTCAGGTAGATTTTGGAACCCAAATCAAGCAAAAAAATAATAGGCTTTCTATGGCCCACAATTGGAGAGAGAGAGAGCGATGGCACACCCAGGAGTCAAGACTGGCACACAAGCAGAAAGGGCAATATTAATCTCCCACTGATTTGATTTTTTTTTTTTTTTTCAGGGAGACTTTAGAAAAAAAAATAATAAAAAATGATTTTTTCAGGAAGAATTTAGAAACCAAATAAAATAAAATGATTTTTTCAGGGAGAATTTAGAAAACAAATAAAACAAAAAATAGGCTTTCTATGGCCCACTGAGTGAGAGATGACGCACACAGGAGTCAGGAGTGGCACACAAGCCCAGAGGCCAATATTGTTCTCCCACTGATTGATTTAGTGATTTTTTCAGGTAGATTTTGGAACCCAAATCAAGCAAAAAAAATAATAGGCTTTCTATGGCCCACAATTGGAGAGAGAGAGACAGAGATGGCACACCCAGGAGTCAAGACTGGCACACAAGCAGAAAGGGCAATATTAATCTCCCACTGATTTGATTTTTTTTTTTTTTTCAGGGAGACTTTAGAAAAAAAAATAATAAAAAAAAATGATTTTTTCAGGAAGAATTTAGAAACCAAATAAAATAAAATGATTTTTTTCAGGGAGAATTTAGAAAACAAATAAAACAAAAAATAAGCTTTCTATGGCCCACTGAGTGAGAGATGACGCACACAGGAGTCAGGAGTGGCACACAAGCCCAGAGGCCAATATTGTTCTCCCACTGATTGATTTAGTGATTTTTTCAGGTAGATTTTGGAACCCAAATCAAGCAAAAAAAATAATAGGCTTTCTATGGCCCACAATTGGAGAGAGAGAGAGAGATGGCACACCCAGGAGTCAAGATTGGCACACAAGCAGAAAGGGCAATATTAATCTCCCACTGATTTTGTTTATTTATTTTTTTTCAGGGAGACTTTAGAAAAAAAAATAATAAAAAAAAATGATTTTTTCAGGAAGAATTTAGAAACCAAATAAAATAAAACGATTTTTTCAGGGAGAATTTAGAAAACAAATAAAACAAAAAATAGGCTTTCTATGGCCCACTGAGTGAGAGATGACGCACACAGGAGTCAGGAGTGGCACACAAGCCCAGAGGCCAATATTTATCTCCCACTGATTGATTTATTGATTTTTTCAGGTAGAATTTAGAACCCAAATCAACGAAAAAAAATAAATAGGTTTTCTATGGCCCACTATTTGTGAGAGAGATGGCACGCTCAGGACTGGCACACAAGCCCAGAGGCCAATATTAATCTCCCACTTTTTTTTTTTTTTTTTCAGGGAAAATTTATAAACCCAATAAAATAAATAATAAATAGGCTTTCTATGGCCCACTATCTGAGAGAGAGAGATGGCACGCTTAGGACTGGCACACAAGCCCAAAGGCCAATATTAATCTCCCTTTTTTTTTTCAGGGAGAATTTATAAAACCAAAAAATAAAAAATAAATAGGCTTTCTATGGCCCACTATTTGTGAGAGAGATGGCACGCTCAGGACTGGCACACAAGCCCAGAGGCCAATATTAATCTCCCACTTTTTTTTTTTTTTTTCAGGGAAAATTTATAAACCCAATAAAAAAATAAATAGGCTTTCTATGGCCCACTATCTGAGACAGAGAGATGGAACGCTTAGGACTGGCACACAAGCCCAAAGGCCAATATTAATCTCCCACTGATTGATTTATTGATTTTTTCAGGTAGAATTTAGAACCCAAATAAAGCAAAAAAAAAATAGGCTTTCTATGGCCCACTGAGTGAGTGATGATGCACACAGGAGTCAGGAGTGACACACAAGCCCTGAGGCCAATATTTTTCTCCCACTGATTGATGTAGTGATTTTTTCAGGTAGATTTTGGAACCCAAATCAAGCAAAAAAATAAATAGGCTTTCTATGGCCCACTGAGTGAGAGATGGCACACACAGGAGTCAGGAGTGGCACACAATCCCTGAGGCCAATATTTTTCTCCCACTGATTGATGTAGTGATTTTTTCAGGTAGATTTTAGAACCCAAATCAAGCAAAAAAATAAATAGGCTTTCTATGGCCCACTGAGTGCGAGATGACACAGACAGGGATGGCACTCTAGCAGAAATGCCAATCTTAATTTCCCACAAAAAAAAAAAAAAAAAAAGGAACTGTCCTTCAATTACTATCTCCCTGCAGTAATCTCAGCCAGGTATGGCAGGCAGCAATAAGGAGTGGACTGATGCACAAATTAAATAAAAAGTGTGGACAAACAAACAAGATAGCTGTGCAGAAAGGAAGGAACAAGAGGATTTGTGCTTTGAAAAAAGCAGTTGGTTTGCACAGCGGCGTACACACAGCAATGCAGCTATCAGGGAGCCTTCTAGGGCAGCCCAATGAGCTACAGCGCTGAGGAAAAAAAAATGTAGCTTCCACTGTCCCTGCACACCGAAGGTGGTGTTGGACAGTGGAAATCGCTACAGCACAAGCGGTTTGGTGGTTAATGGACCCTGCCTAACGCTATCCCTGCTTCTGACGAAGCGGCAGCAACCTCTCCCTAAGCTCAGATCAGCAGCAGTAAGATGGCAGTAAGATGGCGGTCGGCGGGAACGCCCCTTTATAGCCCCTGTGACGCCGCAGACAGCAAGCCAATCACTGCAATGCCCTTCTCTAAGATGGTGGGGACCAGGACCTATGTCATCACGCTGCCCACACTCTGCGTTTACCTTCATTGGCTGAGAAATGGCGCTTTTCGCGTCATTGAAACGTGACTTTGGCGTGAAAGTCGCGTACCACATGGCCGACAACGCACAGGGGTCGGATCGGGTTTCATGAAACCCGACTTTGCCAAAAGTCGGCGACTTTTGAAAATGAACGACCCGTTTCGCTCAACCCTACTTCTGACAATAAATCTCTATCTCATCCTGACCCTGACAAAGAGCCAGCAAATTTTTCTCTGCCTGATCCACTGAATTAGGTTCATCGTACAGTAATCCAAGCGCCAGAAAAAATGCATCAATATTACATAATGCAGGATCTCAAGGGAAAATGCCCAGTCTTGAGGGTCGCCACGTAATAAAGAAATAATGATCTTAACTTGTTGAACTGGGTCACCAGAGGAGCGAGGTTTCAACGCCAGAAACAGTTTGCAATTATTTTTGAAACTCAGAAATTTAGCTCTATCTCCAGAAAACAAATCAGGAATAGGAATTCTTGGTTCTAACATAGAATTCTGAGCCACAAAGTCTTGAATATTTTGTACTCTTGCAGTGAGAAGATCCACACATGAAGATAGACCTTTAATGTCCATCACTACACCTGTGTCCTGAACCACCCAAATGTCTAGGGGAAAAAAAAGGCAAAACACAGTGCAAAGAAAAAAAAATGGTCTCAGAACTTCTTTTTTCCCTCTATTGAGAAGCATAGTACTTTGGGCCTCCAGTACTGTTATGAATAGGTAATTCAGAACCACAATGGACCTTGAAGTTCAGAGCATACAAAGTGACCTGACAATAACCAAAAACATAGGACGAGCTCTGAGACGTGGGAACTCTGCTGACCGCAATCCCTAAACCTATCAAACCACACTAAAGGTAGCCGTGGATTGTGCCTAACGCTCCCTATGCAACTCGGCACAGCCTGAGAAACTAGCTAGCCCTGAAGATAGAAAAATAAGCCTACCTTGCCTCAGAGAAATTCCCCAAAGGAAAAGGCAGCCCCTCACATATAATGACTGTGAGTTAAGATGAAAATACAAACACAGAGATAAAATAGATTTAGCAAAGTGAGGCCCGACTTACTGAATAGACCGAGGATAGAAAAGATAGCTTTGCGGTCAACACAAAAACCTACAAACAACCACGCAGAGGGGCAAAAAGACCCTCCGCACCGACTAACGGTACGGAGGTGCTCCCTTTGCGTCTCAGAGCTTCCAGTTAGCAAGAAAAACCAATATAGCAAGCTGGACAGAAAATATAGCAACAAAAAATAACACAAGCAGAACTTAGCTTATGCTGAGCAGACAGGCCACAGGAACGATCCAGGAGGAAGCAAGACCAATACTAGAACATTGACTGGAGGCCAGGATCAAAGCACTAGGAGGAGTTAAATAGAGCAGCACCTAACGACTTAACCTCATCACCTGAGGAAGGAAACTCAGAAGCCGCAGTACCACTCACATCCACCAACAGAAGCCCATAGACAGAATCAGCCGAAGTACTACTTGTGACCACAGGAGGGAGCTTGACCACAGAATTCACAACAGTTGGGATTAGGGTTAAGGGTGTGTTAGGGTTAGGTTTGTGGTTAGGGTTATGGCTAGGGATGGGATTAGGGTTATGGGTGTGTTGGGGTTATGGTTGGAGTTAGAATTGGGTGATTTCCACTGTTTAGGCACATCAGGGACTCTGCAAACGCGACATGGCATCTGATCTCAATTCCAGCCAATTTTGTGTTGAAAAAGTCAAACGGCGATCCTTTGCTTCCAAGCTCTGCCATGCACCCAAACAGTGGTTTACCCCCACATATGGGGTATCAGCATACTCAGGACAAATTGCAAAACAACTTTTGGGGTCCAATTTCTCCTGTTATCCTTGGTAAAATAAAAAAATTGGCGACTAAATGATCATATTTGTGGAACAAATTATATTTTTTATTTTCACGCGCTATAAACTTTAGTGAAACAACTGGGGGTTAAAAGTTCTCACCACACAGCTAGATAAGTTCCTTGGGGGTGTAGTTTCCAAAATGGGGTCACTTGTGGGAGTGTTACACTGTTTAGGCACATCAGAGGCTCTCCAAACGCGACAGGGCTTCTGATCTCAATTCCAGCCAATTTTGTGCTGAAAAAGTCAAACGGCACTCCTTCCCTTCCGAGCTTTGCCATGCATCCAAACAGTGGTTTACCCCCACATATGGGGTATCAGCGTACTCAGGACAAATTGCGCAATAACTTTTGGGGTCCTGTTACCCTTGGGAAATTTAAATTGGGGTAAAAAGATCATTTTTGGAAAAAATATGATTTTTTAATTTCATGGCTCTACGCTATAAACTTCTGTGAAGCCCTTGGGGGTTCAAAGTTCTCACCACACGTCTAGATAAGTTCCTTGGTGGTTCTAGTTTCCAAAATGGTGTCACTTGTTGGGGTTTCCACTGTTTAGACACATCAGGGGCTCTCCAAACGCGACATGGCTTTTAATCTCAATTCCAGCCAAATTTGAGTTGAAAAAGTCAAATGGCGCTCATTACCTTCTGAGCACTGCCATGCACCGAAACGTGGTCCAATTTCTTCTGTTACCCTTGGGAAAATATACAAAATATGGATCTAAAGTATTTTTTTGTGAAAAAAAAGTTAAATGTTCATTTTTTTTAAACATTCCAAAAATTCCTTTGAATCACTAGAAGGGTCAATAAACTTCTTGAATATGGTTTTACGCACCTTGAGGGGTGCATTTTTTAGAACGGTGTTAATTTGGGTATTTTCTATCATATAGATCCCTCAAAGTGACTTCAAATGTGATGAGGTCGTTAAAAAAAATGGTGTAAAAATGAGAAATCAACTTTTAAGTCCCTAACAAAAAAAAATTGTTTCCAAAATTGTGCTGATGTAAAGTAGCTATGTGGTAAATGTTACTTATTAGGTATTTTGTGTGACATATCTCCGTGATTTAAGGGCATGAAAATTCAAAGTTGGAAAATTGCAAAATATTCAACATTTTTGCCAAATTTCCACTGTTTTCACAAATAAACGCAAGTCATATCAAAGAAATTTTACTACTGACATGAAGTTCAATATGTCACAAGAAATTATTGTCAGAATTACTGGGATCCATTGAAGCGATCCAGAGTTATAACCTCATAAAGGGACAGTGGTCAGAATTATAAAAATTGCCCTAGTCATTAACATGCAAGCCACCCTGGGGGGGGGGGGGGTAAAAGAGTTAACCGCCCTGCCGATATCAGTGATAAGGCCATTGCCCGCCTGCTCCAAGTAGAGATGAACAAGGACTAACTCTCCTGCTGCAAAGCATCAGGAAACTATGCTATTTCTGTCAAGGTAAGCAATGCAGGTGGTCCTATCCTGATGCAAATGATGAATGAACTATTCCAATGCTTATGGAAAAATGAACAAGCTTTGCAATAGCTGAAAGATGCCAGCATAATTCACATTTACAAGTGAAAAGGCAACCACCAATCTTGCAACAACCATTGATGCACTTCCTTTCTGTCCACTGCAGGGAAGATTCTGGCTCAACTCTTATTCAAACACTTCATTCAGCACCTTAAGCAAGGTCTATTAAGTGAGAATCAGTGCAGCACACATTTAAAGTCCTTTTTTGACTTGATCAAGACTTTCAATACAGTCAGCAAATACAGCCTGTGGAAAATTATGGGAAAGTTTGGCAGCCTTTAAAAGTTTATCACAATCGTCCACCAGATACTGTACATAATGGCATGATGGTGAAATTTCTGAAAGATGGAGATGAAATTGAAGGACTTCCCAGTCCCAGTTGCAAATGTCATAAAACAGGGCTGCATACTTGCCCCAATGATGTTCAATATGCTTTTTTTGCCATGTTAACAGACGCCTTTAGCAACTGACAAAACGGAATCCATATCAGGTATAGAACTGACTGCAAGCTATTCAACCCCAGATGCCTGAAGGCTATTACAAAGGTGCATGAAACTGTCATCTGTAATCTTTTGATTACTGATGACTAGTGTTGAGCGATACCTTCCGATATTCAAAGGTATCGTATCGGATGGTATCGGCCGATATCCAAAAAATATAGGATATCACCGATACCGATACCCGATACCAAAGCAAGTCAATGGGAAATATCGGAAGGTATCCTGGATGGTTCCCAGGGTCTGAAGGAGAGGAAACTCTCCTTCAGGCCCTGGGATCCATATTCATGTAAAAAATAAAGAATAAAAAAAAAAATATATGGATATACTCACCCCTCCGAAGGACCCTGGCTGTCACCGCTGCGAGCGTTTGCCTCCGTTCCTAAGAATGCAGTGAGTGAAGGACCTTCGATGACGTCACGGTCAGAGTCCAGACCCTTGGAACCATACGCACCGCACACGCCGATTCCGATTTCCGATATCGCAAAAATATCGGAACTCGGTATCGGAATTCCGATACATCAAATATCGGCCGATACCCGATACTTGCAATATCGGAATGCTCAACACTACTGATGACTGCGCACTCAAAGTCAAGACAAACAGCAGATGCAACATGAAATGGATTGTTTTTTACATGCTTGTGACAATTTCAGTCTTATTATCAAGACTAGAAAGACTGAAGTTATGTACTAGCCTGCTCCAAGAAAACCATACCAGGAGCCATACATAAACATGAAGGATTTATAACAAAAACCAATCTGGCAGATACGTTCATTATTGTAACAATCCCTTCTACAAAAAGTGCCCATGGCACTTCAACGGGGAAAAGGGAGGGGCAAACTCCCACAGGTATATAATCCTATAAATCTATCAATGTGTGGTTTCTTTGCTGTAGGTGTCGGTAAAAAAGCTTTTTCACTGACACCTCCAGCAAAGAAACCACACATGGGTAAGCTTAACCCACAAGCACTTTCCTTTAATTCATTTTTCTACCTGATGGGCTTTGTGCAATAGGGGTAGGGTTTTTGATAGGGCACTTTTGCCGTCACTCTTTTGTTATTTGATTATAATCAGCGTTCAAATCCAACTTTCCCCCCTGTTCTAAATTTAGTAGGAGCACATCTGTTTGCCCCATATTTGAGTATACTAGTGCTATTTCTGGGCGGCACCTTTACATGTATTAAATGTGTGTGTTTTAACCCTGTAGATGTCTATTATTCATCTACTGATCCTCATCATTTATGTTATTTTTATACGGATGTTTGTACTTTTTCTATATCACACTTAATAAAGTTTTGACACTTTATATGATATTTATGACGTTTTTTTCATGGGGCATTATGCTCTTGATAGATTTATAGGAATATAAACATGAAGCAGCACAACCTCAAAGCAGTTGGAGAGTGTAAGGGATTCAGCCATATGACCAAGCTAAAGGTTTGGTCCATACCACACTTCTCAATGCCATCAAGATCTGGGTTGTTTACAGCTGTCATGCACACAGCTCAATCACTTTCACCTCAGCTGTCTCTGCAGACTTCTTCATATTAGATGGCTACAAGGTCCTTGACATGGCAATCCTGAAACCTGCTGGACTCTGCATCATCTACACTCTCCTTCTGACAGCCCAATCCAGGTGGGTTAGACATGTGGCCAGAATGCCAGACAGGAGACTGCCTAAATAACTGCTGTGTATAGAACTCTGTCAGGGAAAGCGAACAATTAGGGGGTGGAAGAAACATTACAAAGACTGCCTTAGGGTGGTTTCACACTTGCGTTTTTGTCTGCAGCGTTTTTTTAAAAAAAAACGCATGCGTTTTTTTCCCTATATTTAACATTGAAAACGCATGCGTTTTTTTGTGTATGCGTTTGGTCGCGTTTTGTGACGCATGCGTTTTTTTACTGCATGCGTTCATTTTCTGAAATGCTACTTGTAGTATTTTTAGAAGCGTTTTTTGGACCAAAAAAAAAAACGCATGCGTTTTCATGCGTTTTTTTGGGTCAAAAATACATTGGAGTCAATGGGGACGCATGCGTTTTTTGGTGCATGCGTTTTTTTCGGTAAAAAACGCATGCGTTTTTTTATTAAAAACCCAGAAAACACACTGATATGCCACCCCCCAACATAAAGGTGATAAAGGGAACCTAACCCTACCCCTAACCCTACCCCTAACCCTAACCCTAAGGGATCCTAACTCTAACCCTACCCCTAACCCTAACCCTACCCCTAACCCTAAGGGATCCTAACCCTAACCCTAATCCCTTTATGGTTAGGGTTAGGGTTAGGGGTAGGGTTAGGGTTAGGGTTAGGGTTAGGATCCCTTAGGGTTAGGGTTAGGGGTAGGGTTAGGGTAGGGTTAGGGGTAGGGTTAGGATCCCTTAGGGTTAGGGGTAGGGTTAGGGGTAGGGTTAGGGTTAGGGTTAGGATCCCTTAGGGTTAGGGTTAGGGGTAGGATCCCTTTAGGGTTAGGGTTAGGGTTATGATCCCTACCCCTAACCCTACCCCTAACCCTAACCCTAACTATTTCTGTTTATAGTGGGTTTTTTACTTTATTTTGATGATTGGCAGCTGTCACACATTTCTCAGCATGCGTTTAAAAAACGCAAACGCATGTAAAAACGCATGTAAACGCGTCAAAACGCCGCGGTTTTTTCACCACATGCAAAAACGCATGCGTCAAAAAAACGCAGCGTTTACACGCGTTTACATGCGTTTTTTCACCATGCATTTTTTTGCGTTTTTTACCGCAAAAACGCACCCCAAAAAACGCCAATGTGAAACCAGCCTTAAAGTGTCCCTTAAAATCATGGATGTTGACATCAACAAATGGGAGAAGCTTGCCCTTGACCTTCCAAGTTGGTGAGGCAGGATCACGTGAGAAGCATGTGCAGCTTAAGACAAATGAAAATTTGAGGCAACATGAAACTGAGCTGTGTGCAAGGCACAAACAGTATCTACTGGCCGGACTGCGCCTACTTAAGGTACCGTCACATTAAGCGACGCTGCAGCGATCTAGACAACGATCCCGATCGCTGCAGCGTCGCTGTATTGTCGCTGGAGAGCTGTCACACAGTCAGCTCTCCAGCGACCAACGATGCCGGTCCCCTAGTAACCAGGGTAAACATTGGGTTACTAAGCGCAGGGCCGCACTTAGTAACCCGATGTTTACCCTGGTTACCAGCGTAAACGTAAAAAAAAAAAACACTACATAATTACATTCCGGTGTCTGTCCTCCGGAGCTGTGCTTTCCTGCACTGTCAGCGCCGGTCAGCCGTAAAGCAGAGCGGTGTGACGTCACCGCTGTGCTTTACGGCTGGCCGGCGCTCACAGCCAGTGCAGGAAAGCACAGCGCCGGGGGATAGACACCGGAATGTAAGTATGTAGTGTTTGTTTTTTTATACGTTTACGCTGGTAACCAGGGTAAACATCAGGTTACTAAGCGCGGCCTGCACTTAGTAACCCGATGTTTACCCTGGTTACCAGTGAAGACATCGCTGAATCGGCATCACACACGCCGATTCAGCGATGTCTGCGGGAGGTCCAGCGACGAAATAAAGTGCTGGACTTTCTGCTCCGACCAACGATGGCACAGCAGGATCCAGATGCTGCAACGTCACGGATCGCTAGCAATATCGTTCAGTGTGACGGTACCTTTACTTATGTCTGATATGTTGGTGAACTACATGAACGAGCCTACAGGGTCCAGATAAGCCTCATCAGTCACTTCCAGACTCACAGCCACTTATCCTCCTCTAAACCATGAAGTTTACGGTCATCTGTGACTAGGAAAGATGAACTACATTCTCGGTGCAATAGTAGCATTCACACTCAGATTTTGGACCTTGAGGAGGGTGCAAGCAGACACTAAAATTCTAAATAACATAAGGTAGTTGGGTGTTATTGAAACCACAACAAAATCTGCTCAAAGCCAAAGTTATGCCTCTGACACGGATATTTAAAGGCTTTATAGTTTTTAATTTATCCTATTCTCTTCACTATTTATTTAGTGTTTGAATAGTTGCCAAATATTTTTTCGTTGATTTATTCATTGTATTCTTTTTTTTTCTGAAAAAGTGGAATTGGGAAATGAGGTTAACTAAATAAACTGCTATTTTTAACTAAGTTGACAATGCATATATTTCTCTTTGGCAACTACTCAGTTTGCTCCTTCCTGAGATGTGATATTAATCCTCATATTTAAATGTATTTTGTTATTCATTTGAAGCAAGTAATCACTGTTAATTCTTTAGACCTTCCCCCTCCCCCAGCTATTCCAATAAATGCCACTGTGTGCTTGATTAGTTTAATACAAGCTAGGGTTGTAGTAAATGTAATTCTGCTCACTCTCACAATATGCACAGCAGGAGTTAAAAGATGTAGAGACATTTTGCCGCTTATTTTATTATTCAATAACATTGCAGGAATATGTAAAATATTATAAAGAATGAAAATAACAAATCTACAGCACACACAATTTAACTGCTTCAACATCATGCCAGATAATGGCCCTAAAAACACTCTTTTCAAAATCATAAATTTAATATAGCAATATATAATATGGACCTGATAAAATATCCAGACTGTTAGGGGTCGAGTTCCTGCCTCTGCACAGGGGGAATCTCGGGCCATCTCTGCTGCGGTCTCCCATTCTTCTCCTGCCGCAGTGGAGCCTGCTCAGCGGAGACGTCAGTCCCAGCGTCTTGCTCAGTCCCACTCTGTGCAAAGAGTTACTGCTGCTTTTCCTGCTTCTGCCATTGAAGTCAGTGCTGGGCAGCGGCGAGCAGAAGCTTCTGGGACTAAGTCCTGCTTTTCACGTTCTGAGCATGCCCTTAATAAGATCTCTCAGTGGAGATCGAGGGTCACATGCTCAGGTATGGCAGTCTCTCATTGGTCCTTCTAGGAAGGTCTTTTACTTACTGCAGCTATATAAGGCTCGCATGGCCGCACGGCCATGCGCTAGTGTCAGTTCATATATGTGCTTTGCGCCAGTGTGGTTATGCATGAGTGTGTTCAGGGACCTGGCTGAAATAAGCCCCTAGAATACCGGCACCTCCGGTGAGGAGATTGTATGAGAGTGTTCAGGGACCCGGCTGAAATAAGCCCCTAGAATACCAGCTTCTCCGGTGAGGAGATTGCATGTTTCATAACCACTGACTGCTATCAGCTTGGCAGTAAGCTTGTGCTCCTGTGAGGCTAACAGGGTGCAGTGCTTCCCTTTCACAGCTACTCTGTGGAGTAACAGAGCTAGTCTATACCGCCAAACAGTGCCGCCATTCGCTAGCAGCAGGTTCCTCCTGCACGGTGGACTCAGGGCTGCGAACGCACCATTTATTATAAAAAACTCTATTTTCTCGGTGCGTTCCGCTAGCCCTAACAGTACACTAGCGCCAGGGTCTGGCTAGTAAATGGCGGACGATCAGCGTTTACAGCGGTACATCCAGCAGCTGGAGGGTAGGTTGGCGGCTCTCGATCGCACAACCTCAGCTGTGGATGTTACCGCAGTCGCTGTTCAGGCTGCAAGTTAAGTTTCAGCCAGTCTGTCCACTGCCACCCCTGCTCCGACTTTATCCCGTCTCCCGCTTCCAGACAAGTTTGCTGGTGACAGTAAGCAATGTCGGGGATTCGTGAGTCAGTGCTCCATACATCTTGAGCTTCTGGCTGCATGTTTTCCTACGGAACGGGCGAGAGTGGGATTTATTTTATCCCTTTTGTCAGGCAGGGCGTTGGATTGGGCAACGCCGCTATGGGAGTGCAATGATCGTGTGGTGCAGAGTGCTCCTCTCTTCCTGGATGCTCTGAAAAAGGTCTTTTTGGGACATCGTGTCACCCACGATACTGCGCTCCAATTGTTGGCAACAACCCAGGGTTCGTCCATGGTCAGCCAGTTCGCCATCCAATTCTGGACTCTGGTCTCTGGAGTGGCCGGATAAAGTCCTTATTCCGGTGTTCCGGAGAGGACTGGCAGACCATGTGAAGGACGCCTTGGCCACCAGGGAGGTTCCTGCCACACTGGAGGAGCTTATTTCTATATCTACCCGCATCGACCTCCATTTTAACGAGCAGAGGTTGGAGCGGGCCCAGTGTAGGCAGAGGTTTCAGCTGGCTCCCACCTTTGCCAGACCTCTAGAATCTTCAGTTCAGGCATCCGACTCCCATGAGGCCATGGAGGTTTCTCGAGCGGGACCTAAGTCTTGGACCGCTCGAGTACCCGTGGTTTGCAGAAATTGCCAACCAGAAGGACATTATGCCAATAAATGTCCACGGCGGGTGGGTAAACGATCGCGTCTAGTAACCATTGGAGGAGGTTCTTTAGACACAGCAGCTTTTTCCTCCAAGCTGTCCTTCTAGGGGACAATCATATTAGGCTCTTACTGTCTAACAGTCGAGCTTTGTGTGGACTCTGGAGCAGAGGGGAATTTCATGTCCTCTGCGTTTGCTCTGCGCCATGCAATACCTCTGGTGATGCTCGCCAAACCGGTGACTGTTAGAGTAGTGAACGGGTCAACTCTTCCATCTCTGATCACACACCAGACTGTCCCTTTCATGTTAGCTATGTCCCCATCCCACCAGGAGATAATTTCCCTTCTTGTCCTTCCAGAGGGAATGGATGAGATTATGCTGGGAATACCCTGGCTCCGTTTCCACTCCCCACATATTGAGTGGACCTCTGGGAGGATATTGGGTTGGAGTGAATCCTGTAAGGGCAGATGTGTGAAAGAGTGCGTTCAGGTTTCCACCACTGAGATACCCACAGATCTCTCTTCTCTTAACAAATACTATTGGTCCTATGCAGACGTCTTGTCCAAAAAGGCTGCGGAGACCCTTCCGCCTCACCGTCCCTATGACTGTTCTATTGATCTCTTGCCTGGAGCAGAACCTCCTCGGGGACGTGTCTATCCCCTCTCTCTTCCAGAAACGGAAGCCATGTCTCAATATATCCAGGAGAAATTGGCAAGAGGGTTCATTAGGAAGTCAGTGTCACCAGCAGGGGCAGGGTTCATCTTCGTGCAGAAGAAGAACGGAGAATTACGTCCTTGTATAGATAACAGGGGTCTTAACGCCATCACCGTTAAGAATAAGTACCCGCTGCCCCTGATTTCTGAGCTTTTTGATAGGCTACGGGGAGCTAAGGTATTTACCAAATTAGATCTGTGGGGTGCATATAACCTGATTCACATCCGTGAGGGGGACAAATGGAAGAGGGCATTTAACACCAGAGATGGGCACTATGAGTATCTGGTGATGCCCTTCGGGCTTTGTAATGCCCCAGCCATTTTCCAAGACTTTGTCAACGATATCTTCCGGGATATGCTTTCCACCTCGGTCGTAGTCTATCTGGATGATATTCTCATCTTTTCTCCAGATATTGACTCCCACCGGAGAGATGTTGGCAGAGTCTTCGACCTCTTATGGGCAAATTCTCTCTATGCAAAGTTGGAGAAGTGTATGTTTGAGCAGGAGTCTTTACCTTTCCTGGGTTATATCATCTCCGCCCAGGGATTGGCTATGGATCCTGCCAAACTACAGGCTGTGATGGACTGACAAGAACCCCATTCTCTTAAAGCGGTGCAGAGCTTTATGGGGTTCATTAATTATTACCGCCAGTTCGTTCCCCACTTCTCAACTTTGGTAGCTCCCTTGGAAGCCCTCACCAAGAAGGGAGCAAATCCTAAATTGTGGTCTGAAGAGGTCTCCAGGGCCTTTTCTTCTATTAAGTCTCATTTTGCTAGTGCTTCCATCCTACATCGTCCCGATGTTGATAAGCTGTTCATAATGGAGGTGGATGCCTCTTCCGTTGGTGCAGGAGCAGTCCTCTTTCAAAAGGATGCTCAAGGTCGGAAGCATCCGTGCTTCTTCTTCTCCAAGACCTTCACACCTGCGGAGAGGAATTATTCCATTGGGGACAGGAAGTTGCTAGCGATGAAGCTGGCTTTCTCGGAATGGAGACATCTCTTGGAGGGGGCTCGTTTTCCCTTTCAAGTCTTCACGGACCACAAAAATTTGTTATATCTGCAAACAGCCCAGTGGCTAAATTCTCACCAGGCCAGATGGTCCTTGTTCTTCTACCAGTTCCACTTCACCCTTCATTTTCTCGCTGGGGAGAAGAACATTCGTGCTGATGCTCTCTCTCGCTCTGTTGTGTCATCTGATGAGGATGAAGGGGAGCCTCGGCTTATTGTCCCTTCAGAGAGCCTGAGAACCATAGCGCCGGTTTCGCTAGAGTCTGTGCCTCCAGGCAAGACTTTTGTGCCCATTAATTTGCGACCGGAGTTTCTCTCTTGGGCTCATTCGTCCAGGGTGGGTGGACACTTTGGGACAAAGAGGACATCTGAGCTGCCTGCGAGGATGTACTGGTGGCCACATATGGTCCGGGATGTCAGAGATTATATTCAGGCCTGTGTCTCCAGTGCCAAAAATAAATCTCCTCATCAACGGCCAGCTAGGTTACTCTATCCCTTGCCAGTGGCAGACAGGCCCTGGGAGATGGTCAGGATGGACTTTGTTGTGGGTTTACCCAAGTCTCGCAGCTGTACCATCATTTGGGTCATGACCGATCATTTCTCAAAAATGGTGCATTTGGTGCTGCTACCACGGTTACCTTCTGCATGGGCCTTGGCAGCGTTGTTCATAAAACACATCTTTCGCCTACACGGTATGACAGACAAAATTGTCAGTGACCGGGGTCCCCAGTTTGCGTCTCGGTTCTTTAAAGAGCTTTGTCGTCTTCTCAGTATTGAGTTAAATCTCTCTTCCACATATCATCATATGGTCACATATCTGCGACATTTTGTCTCAGCCAGGCAGGATGACTGGGCATCCTTGCTATCGTGGGCAGAGTTTGCACTGAACAACGCTGTAGCCGACTCCACTGGACAAACCCCATTCCTCTTCAACTATGGTCAGCATCCGCGGGTACCTGTGCCTATGCCCGTGTCTTCCGCCGACTTCAGGGTGGCAGACTGGGCTGTGGAGGCACGGGATATTTGGGACCGCACTCAGGATGCCATTCGGGCCTCCAAGGAAAGAATGAGGTCCTCCGCCGATGCACATCGGCGCCCGCTCCGACCTTTGCTCCTGGCGACTTGGTGTGGCTCTCCGCCCGTAACATCAGGCTGCGAGTTGAGTCCACTAAGTTTGCACCTCGCTACTTGGGTCCCTTCAAGGTCCTCGAACAGGTTAATCCTGTGGTCTATCATTTAGCCCTTCCGCCATGCCTGGGTATCAACGACACCTTTCATGTGTCCCTCTTGAAACCCGTATACATGTCCCGGTTTTTCAAGTCATCTGCTGGGACATCGGGTTCATCTACAGACGATTACGAGGTGAACGCTATTTTGGGGTGCAAGGTGGTATGTGGCAAAAAATTTTATTTGGTGGATTGGAAGGGTTATGGTCCTGAGGACAGGTCCTGGGAGCCTGCTGAGCACATTCAGGCTCCGAAGCTCATTGCTGCCTTTGAGCATAGCGAGGCCCAAGGAGGGGGCCCTAGGAGGGGGGTAATGTTAGGGGTCGAGTTCTCGCCTCTGCACAGGGGGAATCTTGGACCATCTCCGCTGCGGTCTCCCATTCTTCTCCTGGCGCAGTGGAGTCTGCTCAGCGGAGACGTCAGTCCCAGCGTCTTGCTCAGTCCCACCCTGTGCAAAGAGTTACTGCTGCTTTTCCTGCTTCTGCCATTGAAGTCAGTGCTGGGCAGCAGCGAGCAGATGCTTCTGGGACTAAGTCCTGCTTTTCTTGTTCTGAGCATGCCCTGAGTAAGATCTCTCAGTGGAGATTGAGGGTCACATGCTCAGGTATGGCAGTCTCTCATTGGTCCTTCTAGGAAGGTCTTTTACTTGCTGCAGCTATATAAGGCTCGCATGGCCGCACGGCCATGCGCTAGTGTCAATTGATATATGTGCTTTGCGCCAGTGTGGTTATGCATGAGTGTGTTTGTAAGGAGGTGAAGCACAATGAGAGTCTGAGTGCGGTTACCTTCTCGGCTCTGTGCCTGGAACCATTGAGCTGTGCTGCAGGTTCCCCAGGGGACAGACTTAGAGACTGGGACAGGAAGAGAGCCAGGCAGAGGGCGGGAAAGGCATGCACGCAAGAGACAGAGCAGCGTGGGCAGAGATCAGAGCAGGGTGCAGCTGCGCTCCTGGAGAGAGAAAAATCTCCCGGTCAGAGGACAAATACAGGGAGATTGCCCAGACAGACTGCATCTTGTGAGTACCTGAAAGTGGACTCTGCTGTGACTGGTGAGGGGTGCTTTGAGACCCATGTAGAGACATTGGCTCGTATAGAGACTGCGACCCCCTGGTGCCCTTGGTATCAGTACAGAGACTGTGATTCCTGGTACAGAGACTTAACAGTGCAGAGCCCCTGATTCCTGCTGTGCTGTAAAGGCTAAAGACTCAGAACTTGTGCATATCACATTAACTCCCGAAACCCCAAGCAGCAGGCTCCTAGAAACTACTCAGTCCACGGACAACAGAGGAACGACAAGTGCCGCTGTTTCTTGGCGCCTACGTTGGAGAAGACGAACCTTCAAGCAAGTCCTCATCAGACTGATAAGTGGTGTTTTCTCAAGAAAATCCTGCTTAATTCTGTTACACTGTTTGACTCCCATATTTTTGCACTATTTTATTGCCAGTTAGTTTCCATTGCTTCCTCCCTGCGAGGAGAACCTTATTACTGTTATTAAACCCCTCAACTGTTGGTCTGTCTGTTCCGTGGTGATATACTCAGTACCTGCTTGCAATTACATTTGGCATAGTTGGCAGGATGTCATATGGTAGCGCGGGCAGGGCAGACCAAGTAGCTGGGGAAGTCCCCAGGTCTAGCATTTCCCTGGGAGCCATGTTGAATAATTTGCCGGGGTTCACTGGGAACAATGTAATGCTGTGGAGTTGGATGGAGCGTATCCGGGGAATTATGCGGATGCATCCCATGACACCAGCCCTGGAGGCAGAAATTGCATTGATGGCCCTGGAGGGGGAGGCGCGGGATTCTGTCATGCATAGGTCACCCCGAGAGAGAGATACCCTAGATAAAGTGCTGCGCATACTTGAGGAGATGCATGGGGACCCCACTGACGTAGGGGAACTTCGCATGCGACTGTTTCACGGGTACAACGGGAGTGGGAGACCGTCACCCAATTCATGAACACCCTACAAGAGCTTCACACTGCTATCAGATGAAAGGATGGTGTAGGGGTTGGGTCAGTTGATGTGGTGCTCAGGGATCAGCTGGTGACGGGACTGCGTGATGCAATGATGAAACAGGCACTGCGAGAGCGCATGCGAGTATAGCCAGACATAACTTTCTCTGAGGTTGGCAGTGAGGCGCGTGTGTGAGCACAAAAACAGGGAGTGACGGGGATGGTGAGAAGGGTGCAGAGCAGGGAGGTAACCACCACCGCAGACAATGTCCCCCAGTGGGTGGAGGACCTGAGAATGGAGATTAGACAGGCCGTGAAGAAATGGCAGCCTCCAGAAGAAGTATGGCAGAAGGGCCCGGTCCTCTGGTGCGAGACAGAGAAGCTGCCCCCCGAAGGGAGGGTGAAACTAGCAGGAGGAGAAGCCCTCTTACATGCTACACTTGTGGAGAGTCTGGCCACATTACTAGATGGTGTCCCCGGCGGAGCCGACCAACCCCGTGCCCTCCTTTAAACTAGGTGGCTCTGAGCTCGAGGGGCACCGCTCGGAGCGTGAAGAACAGAGGAGTAGTGAAAGTCCCCACAGCCTTGTTTCCACGTGCCCTCTGGTCTGGGCAGAAATCAATGGAAGAGCAGTGCGGTGCTTGATAGACACCGGCTCACAAGTGACCACCATGCCTGAGAGATATTTCCGCCATCATTTCCCAGAGGCGCTACGGCCCGAATAGGGCCCTGTGATCAAACTTATGGCGGCCAATCACTTGCCCATCCCGGTCAAAGGGGTGGTATGGATGAACATAGAGGTCTGTGGAAAAGACCTCGGGAGAAGAGGAGTGGTACTGGTGGATGGAGAGGTAGCTAAGGACCATACCGTTACCCTGGGCATGAATGTGTTAAAATACCTCGGAAGCCTGGTTTTCAATGAGTCCCCGGAACAGTTCCTGCAACAATGGAGCGACCAAATCCCCCATAGAAGGGTCTTTCAACAACTGATACAGACCGCCCAGGTCCGGGAAGCATACAGCGACGGAAAGGAACTCGGCAAAGTCGTCGCCCCCACCTCAGTCAATCGAGTGTTGCCCCCTGGGCAGACAGTGCTTCCCCTGCCTATATGAGCTGGCATCCCGCTGGAAGGGGTCGAAGTCCAAATTGAGCCCAGCAGAGCCGACCAGCTGCCATCAGGAATATTGGTCGCACGGTCCCTGGCTACCGTGCGGGATGAAACTGTCCTTGTGCGCTGCATAAATTTGGGAGAGACAGATACAACTTTGCCCCCTAGAAGTGAAGTCGCTCAAGTCCTGGGCCTCCCAGACGAGCTGGTTCCAATTGAGGCGGTACAGCTGACCGCAAAGCCAGATGATCCGTGGCTGGTGACCGTCAAAGCAGAGGCAGCTCCAGACCCCAGATTACTGCAAGAAGGGCACCAGATACTGGAACACATGAGGGCGGAGCTCTCAGAACTTACTCCGCAGCAGGTACCTCAGGTGGAAGCTGTATTGGGGAGATTTCAGGAGGCGTTCGCCAAAGATGAAGATGACTTTGGACGTACCACAGCCATCACCCACGAGATACCCACCGGGGATGCGGCACCAATCTGGGAACGGTACTGCCAAATACCCCCACAGATGTACCAGGAGGTGAAGGGAATGCTGTCACACATGCTGAAGAAGGGAGTTATACGTGAGAGTCAGAGCCCGTGGGCTGCCCCTATAGTCTTGGTGAGAAAGAAAGATGGGTCTTTGCGGTTCTGTGTGGACTATCGCCGGCTCAACGCTTGCACAGTGCGGGACCCGTAACCACTGCCCAGGATAGAGGAGTCCCTGATGGCACTAGGGAGTGCCAGATATTTCTCCACGTTAGACTTGGCCAACGGCTACTGGCAGGTGCCCAAGTCTGAACAAGACCGAGCCAAGACTGTTTTCATCTTTCCAATGGGACTATATGAGTTTGACCAGATGCCCTTCGGCCTAGCAAACGCCCCATGAACATTTCAGCGACTCATGGAGAGATGTCTGGGAGACCTGAACTTTGAAGCCACTTTGATCTACTTGGATGATATCATCGTCTTTGCCCCCACCTTTGAGGAGCATCTGCAGAGACTAGAGCAAGTTCTGAGTCGGCTACAGAAGTATGGCTTGAAAGTGAAACTCCAGAAATGTCACCTCTTCCGTACCGAGATTGAATACTTGGGACACGTTGTCTCCGCTGAGGGGGTGAGGCCTTCCCCGGAGAAGATCACTGCGGTACAAGAGTGGCCAACTCCAAAAACTGTGAAAGATGTGCATGCATTCTTGGGACTCACAGGATACTTCAGACGCTTCGTAAAACACTTTACCCGCCTTGCTAATCCACTCCAGGAGTTGTGAAGGGGAGTGCCCTCTTGTGCCAAAAACAGGAACATACAGTGGGGGAAGCATCAGGAGGAGGCATTCTTGGCTTTGAAGAAGGCTTTGACAGAGGCCCCCGTGCTGGCCTACGCTGACTTCACACAACCGTTCATCTTGCACACTGATGGGAGCCTGCAGGGCTCGGGGTCGTACTATCGCAGATGCAGGATGGGAAAGAGTGCGTCATCGCATATGCCAGTCGGTCTTTGCATGACTCGGAAAGGAATCCAGAAAACTACAGTTAATTTAAGCTGGAGTTGTTGGCGCTGGTGTGGGAAATGACTGAGAAGTTCACGGAATATCTGGCTGGCTCAGAAGTTCATGTACGCACCGATAACAATCCGTTGGCCCATCTCGAGAATGCCAAGTTAGGTGCCCTAGAACAACATTGGGTAGCCCAAATGGCCAAGTTCCGATTCAGAATTTCATATAAAAGAGGAGCTGAGAATGTTCATGCGGATGCCCTCTCTCAAGTAAATCACAAACCAGCACCCAGCCAAGATGAAGATCTGAAAGATGTGGAGGTTCCAGGTTTTGCAGGGACTGCCAGGACGGTGGCAGCGGCACGGGAAATTGAACAGGAAGAGGCCTGTGTGAATTTGCTGGAGCAGCCCCGCGATGAGTGGGTCCGAGTGCAGCATGAGGATCCAGAGCTAGCTCAGTTGAGAAAGTGGGTCGTAACTGAACAAATGCCCAATCGGCACGAGAGGAGGTCCATGTCACCTGAACTACTGAAGATGCCACGCCAGTGGGAGAGTCTCCAGTTGCGGGATGGTATCCTGTACCGGAAAGTATTCCTGCAAACAGAACTCAGTCTTGTATGGCAGACGGTGATTCCCTTGTCCTTGATAGAGCAGGTGGCTAAGGAAGCACATGAGAAAGGAGCACACTTTGGGCCAGAAAAAACTTTCCAGTGGTTACAGCACCTATTTTATCATCCCCACTTAAGGAACATTGTGGAGAAAGTATGTCAGCAATGCAGAAGTTGTGAGCTGGTTAAACCACCAGAACAACGAGCTCCCACAGAGATGGTGAGGTCTTCTGGCCCCATGGATCTACTGGCAATAGATTACTTGACAATTGGACCAGCACACCAAGGCTATGAGCATTGTTTAGTGATGATAGACCACTTTACTAAATTTGCTGTAGTGACGCCCACGCGGGACCAGACTGCCGAGTCTGCTGCTCATGCAATCTGCAAACACTTCATACAGGTGTACGGGTGCCCCAAGCGCATCCATTCTGATCAAGGGGCCTGTTTCCTTGGAAGAGTGATGGAGGAGCTACACCAGCTGTACAAAATCGATAAGTCCCGGACCACCCCTTATTGTCCACAGGGGAATGGGGCTTGTGAAAGATTTAACTGCACTTTGATTCAAATGCTGAGGACCCTGGAAGAGGACCAGAAGGCGAAGTGGACTGAGTATGTCCCTGAATTGGTGTGGGCATATAACAATCGGAAACACAGCACCACCGGATTCACCCCCTACTCTTTGTTCTTTGGCCGACCCGGGAAGGGGCTGGCAGAGCTGGAGCTGGAACCCGAGGAGGACTACCCACGGACGGGGGTGTACTCCTGGGTTCAAGAACATCGGCGGCGGCTGTGGACAATTCAACGTCTAATGCAGAACCGGCTGCAAGAATTGGAGCATGCTCAGGTAGCTCCTCAAAAGGGGACAGCCCTGCGGCCTGGAGACCGAGTCTTAGTGAGGGAAAAGCGCCCACACAACAAACTAGAGTACCTGTGGGAGAAAAGGCCGTACCGAGTGAAGCGGCGGCTCGGCAACGAGGGTCCCGTTTATGAGGTCCAGCCTGAAACAGAAGAGGGAACTCCCACCCGCACACTGCACAGGAATATGTTGCGTCCATGTTTGTCTTGAGATCCTGAATCAGTCCAATTGGCTCCAGCGCCCCCACCAGCTGCAACAATGATCAATGTAGATGGGGAAGATGAGGAAGACTCCCAATCTCTGCCAGGGAACCCAGAAACAGGGATGGTGCCTGAAACTACCAACGTATCGGAGGAAGCCTCGACTCCTGCCACAGCAGTTGACATCACCGCCCCTGCAGATTTAAGACGCTCTGATCGTTCGATGTCTGGTGTACCCCATGTTCACTACAATCAGGATGAGTTAATCTGGCAGCAGATTGTGCAAGGACTGGAAGATTGCCAACAGGAACTCCTGAAAATCTCGCCCGTGAAATTGCGAGCAGAAAGAGGGGGGGAATGTAAGGAGGTGAAGCACAATGAGAGTCTGAGGGCGGTTACCTTTTCGGCTCTGTGCCTGGAACCATTGAGCTGTGCTGCAGGTTCCCCAGGGGACAGACTTAGGGACTGGGAAAGGAAGAGAGCCAGGCAGTAGGCGGGAAAGGCACGCATGCAAGAGACAGAGCAGCGTGAGCAGAGATCAGAGCAGGGTGCAGCTGCATTCCTGGAGAGAGAGAAATCTCCCGGTCAGAGGACAAATACAGGGAGATTGCCCAGATAGACTGCATCTTGTGAGTACCTGAAAGCGGACTCTGCTGTGACTGGTGAGGGGCGCTTTGAGACCCATGTAGAGACATTGGCCCATATAGAGACTGCGACCCCCTGGTGCCCTCGGTATCAGTACAGAGACTGTGATTCCTGGTGAGAGATTTAACAGCGCAGAGCCCCTGATTCCTGGTACAGAGACTTAACAGTGCAGAGCCCCTGATTCCTGCTGTGCTGTAAAGGTTAAAGACTTTGAACTTGTGCATATCACATTAACTCCCGAAATCCCAAGCAGCAGGCTCTTAGAAACTACTCAGTCCACGGACAACAGAGGAACGACAAGTGCCGCTGTTTCTTGGCGCCTACGTTGGAGAAGACGACCCTTCAAGCAAGTCCTCATCAGACTGATAAGTGTTCTTTTCTCAAGAAAATCCTGCTTAATTCTGTTACACTGTTTGACTCCCATATTTTTGCACTATTTTATTGCCAGTTATTTTCCATTTGCTTCCTCTCTGCGAGGAGAACCCTATTACTGTTATTAAACCCCTCAACTGTTGGTCTGTCTGTTCCGTGGTGACATACGCAGTACCTGCTTGCTGTTACATGCTCAGGGACCCGGTTGAAATAAGCCCCTAGAATACCGGCTCCTCCGGTGAGGAGATTGTATGAGAGTGTTCAGGGACCCGGCTGAAATAAGCCCCTAGAGTACCGGCTTCTCCGGTGAGGAGATTGCATGTTGCATAACCACTGACTGCTATCAGCTTGGCAGTAAGCTTGTGCTCCTGTGAGGCTAACAGGGCGCAGTGCTTCCCTTTCACGGCTACTCTGTGGAGTAACAGAGCTAGTCTATACCGCCAAACAGTGCCACCATTCGCTAGCAGCAGGTTTCTCCTGCACGGTGGACTCTGGGCTGCGAACGCACCATTTATAATAAACAACTCTATTTTCTCGGTGCGTTCCGCTAGCCCTAACACAGACGATTGAAGAAGAGACTGTATTACAATTTTTTTCATTTTAGAAACAGATTCACTCTTGGCCATGGACTGTATGTTGTATCACAGGTCACCCTTTTTTAATTAAAATAAGAAGAGCAGTGCTACACTACAATAGCATCATAAATGGAAATGGGTGCTGCTGTTTCTCCTAAAAAAGGGAACTAATACAGGTCCTTCTCAAAAAATTAGCATATAGTGTTAAATTTCATTATTTACCATAATGTAATGATTACAATTAAACTTTCATATATTATAGATTCATTATCCACCAACTGAAATTTGTCAGGTCTTTTATTGTTTTAATACTGATGATTTTGGCATACAACTCCTGATAACCCAAAAAACCTGTCTCAATAAATTAGCATATCAAGAAAAGGTTCTCTAAACGACCTATTACCCTAATCTTCTGAATCAACTAATTAACTCTAAACACATGCAAAAGATACCTGAGGCTTATATAAACTCCCTGCCGGGTTCATTACTCAAAACCCCCATCATGGGTAAGACTAGCGACCTGACAGATGTCAAAAAGGCCATCATTGACACCCTCAAGCAAGAGGGTAAGACCCAGAAAGAAATTTCTCAACAAATAGGCTGTTCCCAGAGTGCTGTATCAAGGCACCTCAATGGTAAGTCTGTTGGAAGGAAACAATGTGGCAGAAAACGCTGTACAACGAGAAGAGGAGACCGGACCCTGAGGAAGATTGTGGAGAAGGACCGATTCCAGACCTTGGGGAACCTGAGGAAGCAGTGGACTGAGTCTGGTGTGGAAACATCCAGAGCCACCGTGCACAGGCGTGTGCAGGAAATGGGCTACAGGTGCCGCATTCCCCAGGTAAAGCCACTTTTGAACCATAAACAGCGGCAGAAGCGCCTGACCTGGGCTACAGAGAAGCAGCACTGGACTGTTGCTAAGTGGTCCCAAGTACTTTTTTCTGATGAAAGCAAATTTTGCATGTCATTCGGAAATCAAGGTGCCAGAGCCTGGAGGAAGACTGGGGAGAAGGAAATGCCAAAATGCCTGAAGTCCAGTGTCAAGTACCCACAGTCAGTGATGGTGTGGGGTGCCATGTCAGCTGCTGGTGTTGGTCCACTGTGTTTCATCAAGGGCAGGGTCAATGCTTTATGGTGATGAAGATTTCATTTTTTCAGCACGACTTGGCACCTGCTCACAGTGCCAAAACTACTGGTAAATGGTTTACTGACCATGGTATTACTGTGCTCAATTGGCCTGCCAACTCTCCTGACCTGAACCCCATAGAGAATCTGTGGGATATTGTGAAGAGAAAGTTGAGAGACGCAAGACCCAACACTCTGGATGAGCTTAAGGCCACTATTGAAGCATCCTGGGCCTCCATAACATCTCAGCAGTGTCACAGGCTGATTGCCTCCATGCCACGCCGCATTGAAGCAGTCATTTCTGCCAAAGGATTCCCGACCAAGTATTGAGTGCATAACTGAACATTATTATTTGATGGTTTTTTTGTTTGTTATTAAAAAACACTTTTATTTGATTGGATGGGTGAAATATGCTAATTTATTGAGACAGGTTTTTTGGGTTATCAGGAGTTGTATGCCAAAATCATCAGTATTAAAACAATAAAAGACCTGACAAATTTCAGTTGGTGGATAATGAATCTATAATATATGAAAGTTTAATTGTAATCATTACATTATGGTAAATAATGAAATTTAACACTATATGCTAATTTTTTGAGAAGGACCTGTATACTCTTGTACAACAAGTTTAGGTTTACACAGTATGAACCCAATAAAAGAAAACTGTTACTTACATAGAGAACACTTTTGAACAGTGGCAAATGTTGGATTATCCTCTATTTACCCTTATATGAACAAAATACATGCCTTTATAAATAATTAAATATTTAAACACATTCAAATCGTGTATAAACCCTGATTAAGACCCATAATATGGCCATATGCCACATTACAAGGTCTAAATAAAAGCGTACAAAACAAGAATTATAGTAAATATTTGTAATAGATGTAGCCGAATCCACAGTTCCAAATTAATAAGCAAATTCTGATTTAAGTCTCATAAAGATGTAATAAATTCATGGATGAAAGGACTTTTAAGGTCACCAAAATAAATCTTAAACACCTGTGATAATTAGTTTGCAGGTGAGTCCAATTAAAGGAAAACTACTTAAGAAGGAAGTTTTATATTATACTTAAAACAAAATTAAAGCAAAACCACAAAAAGAGGAATAAAAAATCCTCCAAAAATTCAAGAATTATCACAGCAAAATTACATGCAAAAAAAATCATAATTTATGAGGTATTGTACAGCTCTTTTTGTGGCTTTGCTTTTAATTTTACTGATAGGATTCTCATGTGTGATGACCCTTGATGTGGAATGCGAGCTTGTATATCTTAGCCAAAATATGGACCAATAATGAGTTATTGGTCAATATTTTTAATTTTTTTACACATCTTTTTCGGTGCAGCCAGGCCCAGCATTTTTTTGCCTTGTAAACTATGGATTCTGTTCTCATGGGGTGCACTTAGATACTGCTAATCAGCCCGCCTAATCTAATAATATGGATGTTGGTAATAGGCTGCCTTACCAGTGGGTGACCAGCACCCTATACAAGCCATTTTTGTGCAATTTCATCCTAATTAATCACCTCCTCCATGAATTGGTAGGTTCTGAGTGGTTTTCTCATCTGTATTTTGCATCTGTGTTGCTACCATCTTTATTATATGGATTTGCTGTATCCTGATATCATCGTATTTGTGGCTGATACATGAGTTTGTGCAGATAAAGGCAGAATGAGGAAGGTTTTTGCCAGACAAATTCAATAGATTAGAGAAGCTGCTAAAATACGATTACTAAGCAGCAAACAGGTATTTGAAGTTTCTGATGCCTCTGGAGTCTGCTGCTGTGGTCTTTTTGGGTTAACTCCTGAGACAGGACACAATAGCCATAGGGGAATATAGAGATAGCTGTCAAATTGCATTATACTAGGGTGCCAACCTCTGCGGTCAGGAATGAAATTGAGCAGTGCAAATTAGTTTACAACCATCCTCCCTGCTTTGGATCCCGTGTGATAACATTTTGAAATTTGTTACCATCTTTTCAGTTAGCCAAGCTATCAACCACTGAGGACTCTAAATGTGCTCCTACACATTGCACTTATACCAACATATGTCCTATCTTAAGTATATCGTTTTGACAACATTTTATCGATATAGTCATGTGTGGTTTTGATGCGTTTCCGCCACTGAAATACTCTAAAAACGCATGTGCATTTTTAACCTGTGGGTTTTCCACATCTAATGCAAGTTTATGGGAAAAATCTGCACATAAAACTCAGAGTACCCACAGGAGAGATGGACATGTTGCAGATTTGAAAAGTGCATTGCAGGTTAGTTTACTCCGAGAAAAGAAAAAGGATTGTGGACGTGGTATTTCTATAATTCGCTTCCCCTGTAAAATGCTGCATTTTTGACACTGTAAAAATATGTAGCATCAAAACTAACTACAAACTCATCATGGAATGCAGTAATTGTTGTGCTATCTAAAGATTTGCTGATTCTCACAGATTTTCCTCTGATTTGATTCACACAGCAGACATTCTCTGCTATTTGAATAACATTTAATATATTCTGGGGTCTCTATAGAATCAAGAGCATAATAAATATAACATGTACGAAATAACAGAATTACTTATACTCTTATTTCTGCTCACCTGTCCAGCCCTTGATTTTCTCGCCATCAAATCCTTGGCATAGCTTCTTATCATTGCCACCATGGCTGAATCCCTAGGCCTCTTCACGCTAGATAAGAACATCAGACTCTGATGAGGTCCAGGACATTTTTGCTCAAGTGTGCAAAAGGTCTATACATCAAGTTGTCCCTATTTTCACCTTGATCTTGTACACACCTCATAGGCGTCAAAGTCTAATACAAGCATGATGAGGCCCAGGGATTCAGAGCTCAGCCATGATAAGAATATATACCATTGATAGTTGAGGTCAGAGGAGCTGGAAAGGTTACAATTATGTGAACATAAACATATTTTATTTTTTTAACCTTTCTATGACCCATTGCAGCTGAGCAAAACAGTTGACACCATTTTGTTTAATCCATGCAGATGCAAATTACAAAAAAAATTGTATTTTGGTGAATATGTGTTTTTGCAAATAGAATTATTAATAGAGTCAACCACAATTATACGCATGCAATAGACCTTGTATATAACTTGTGGGCCTCCTAATAGGAAGAAACACATGTAAAAAATGCCCTTGCTTAACAATAGTATAAGAAATCAATTTAATGTATCTCATGTTCACTGTTATGATCTGGTGGCCTTGGAGCAGCATGAGACGTACTCTGGAGAAGGTGGTCCCTGTACTGACCGCAAACCCTGAACCTCGCAGCACAACTAGTAGTAGCCGTGGGGGGTACCTAACACTCCCTAGACCCCTCGGCACAGCCTAAGATCTAACTACCCCTAAAGACAGAAACAGGAAACCTATCTTGCCTCAGAGAAGATCCCCAAAGGATAGATAGCCCCCCACAAATATTGACTGTGAGAGGAGAGGGAAATAACATACGCAGATATGAAATAAGATTTTAGCATAGGAGGCCATACTAGCTAAAAAGAAAGAATAGAACAGAGTACTATGCGGTCAGTATAAAAACACTAGAAAATATCCACCGCAGAAAATACGGATCACCACATCTGACTAAAGACATGGAGGGTATATCTGCATCTCCAGAGAAATAGGTATGCTGCAAAAAATCCTTCACAGACCAAGCTGGACAAGACAAAAACATGAAAATGCACAGAACTATAAGGTCCACTGCAGGTGGACAGCAAAAACAAAGCTAGGACTTATCTTTGTAGAAAAACACAGCAAACTGGAGAGACCAGCAGGGAAGTGAATCCTTCAAGAACAATGGACATCTGGCACTGACTAAAGGATCCAGCAAAGCTATATACCCCAGTCAGTTTTGCAATTAGTAGATACACCTGTCCACTCCTGCAGTCCAGGCACAACTGCATTACCCTCTACAACCACCGGAGGGAGCCCAAAAGCTGAATTCACAACAGTTCACATCTGAGACCAAGCAGCAGTGCAACTAAAAAATATGGTGCACTGCAATTAAATCAACCATGAATATGTTGGTATTTTACTAAGTTGGTTAGGATATACTGTGAGTATTTAAAAAGGGTAAAAACTAGTGTTGAGCCACCTCCCTAGTGTTCGGGTTCGGTTTAGTTCATCGAACAGGGACGTGTTCGACAAAATGTTTGTCAAATGTTCGACGAACACCGTTGAACACTATTGAAACCAATGGCAGGCAATCACAAACACATACAAACACATGGAAAACACATAGAAAACACCTTAAAAGGTGTCCAAAAGCTGACAAACTGCTCAGAAGACACAACAAACACATGGAAAAGTCACAACTATATATAGTCATGCGAAAAGAAAAGAGGTGAAGGAGGAGGAGACACAGATATAGGCATGTCATGCCCTTCTAAAATCAAGAAAGGCTGGAGTAAAAATGTAAACTCACTTTACCATCAGCAGAGCACCCCCACACTATTACACCTCCTCCTCCATGCTTCACAGTGGGAACCAGGCATGTCGAGTCCATCCATTCACCTTTTCTGTGTCGCACAAAGACACAGTGGTTGGAACCAAAGATCTTAAATTTTGACTCATCACACCAAAGCACAGATTTCCACAGGTCTAATGTCCATTCTTTGTGTTCTTTAGCCCAAATAAGTCTCTTCTGCTTGTTGCCTGTCCTTAGCAGTGGTTTCCTAGCAACTATTTTACCATGAAGGCCTGTTGCACAAAGTCTCCTCTTAACAGTTGTTGTAGAGATGTGTCTGCTACTAGAACTCTGTGTGGCATTGATCTGGTCTCTAATCTGAGCTGCTGTTAACCTGCGATTTCTGAGGCTGGTGACTCGGATAAACTTATCCTCAGAAGCAGAGGTGACTCTTGGTCTTCCTTTCTCTGGGGCGATCCTCATATGAGCCAGTTTCTTTGTAGCGGTTGATGGTTTTTGCCACTGCACTTGGGGACACTTTCAAAGTTTTCCCAATTTTTCGGACTGACTGACCTTCATTTCTTAAAGTAATGATGGCCACTCATTTTTCTTTACTTGTCTGCTTTTTTCTTGTCATAATACAAATTCTAACAGTCAATTCAGTAGGACTATCCGCTGTGTATCCAACAGACTTCTGCACAACACAACTGATGGTCCCAACCCCATTTATAAGGCAAGAAATCCCACTTATTAAACCTGACAGAGCACACCTGTGAAGTGAAAACCATTCCCGGTGACTACCTCTCGAAGCTCATCAAGAGAATGCCAAGAGTGTGCAAAGCAGTCATAAAACCAAAAGGGGGCTACTTTGAAGAACCTAGAATATAAGACATAATTTCAGTTGTTTCATACTTTTTTGTTAAGTATATAATTCCACATGTGTTAATTCATAGTTTTCATGCCTTCAGTGTGAATGTACAATTTGCATAGTCATGAAAATACAGAAAAATCTTTAAATGAGAAGGTGTGTTCAAACTCTTGGTCTATACTGTATATATACACCTATTCTACGTGTATATAGCTATTCTATCTATTCTATTCTAACCTATTCTATTCTATACTGTACGCGACAGATCATTTGCCGGCTTTTAATATATCCATCTATCTATTTTATATGTATAAATATATGGTTTGATGAATATTTTATTTTAAAATGATGTGTAAATGACAGAGAATTTCTCTATGTAAATGCTCATGTTAAAATCGCATTGCAGTCTGATAGCAATCGCACTGCATTCGTATGTAAATCGGATGCTAGGTGTGAATAATTGGATTGCAATCGCACAAAAAATGCATGACACTCGCATGAGAATTGCATTGCACTCGTCCGACTTTCCTGCATCAAAATCTGACCGATTTTTAATTCGCTAGTGTGTGTGTGCGGAGCATAGTGAGGAGGAGCTGATGATCCACAGTGTCGAATGCTGTGGATAGATCCAAGAGAATTAGCATGGAGTAGTGACCATTAGATTTAGCTGTTAGCAGGTCATTAGAGACTTTAGTGAGGGCAGTTTCAGTAGAGTGTAAAGAGCGAAAACCAGATTGAAGAGGATTGAGAAGAGAGTTATCTGAGAGATAGCGGGTAAGACGGGAATGGACCAGGCGTTTGAGGAGTTTAGAGATGAAGGGAAGATTAGAGACAGGTCTATAATTAGTGGCACAGTTTTGATCGAGGGATGGTTTTTTAAGTAATGGATGTATGATGGCATGCTTAAATGAGGATGGAAAATTAGTTGTATAGAATAGAAATCCTTCCGAAACTTTAACAGCTTTTCTGATTTTTTTTTTAAATATTTGTTTTTCAATACTGAAAAACCTCTAATTGCCTTGAAAATATGTGAATAACATTCTGAGATCAAGGAATGCAGTGAACTAGTTTATAACTCTTTGGTTTTAGCACAGCCTTATTAATGTCCAAGTGATCTCAAACTATCTGGTTATGAAAAAATTGATGGTATCCTAGAATTTTTATATACGGTTTTACCGACCCCTGTTCTGCGATCACCGGTAATTAACCGTTAACCGGCGACCGCAAAAAAAAAAAAAAAAAAAAGCAAAGTGTAATTCTCTGTCCTCTGATGTGATCGCACATCAGAAGACAGAGAAATAGGGGGATTCGGGGACCCTATTATACTTACCCGTGTCCCTGGGTCCTCCTGCTGCTCCTCCTGGCTGCCGGCATCTTCTGGGGAAAAGAAAATGGCGGGCGCATGCGCAGTGCGCCCGCCATCTGTCTCCATCTGCCGGCCGGCAGGAGAAGAGCAGTTGGGGCTAAAATTAGGTTTAGGGCTAGGGTTAGGGATGGCGCTAAATTTAAGGTTAGGCTTCTTTCACACTTACGTCGGTACGGGGCCGTCGCAATGCATCGGCCCGACATACCGACGCACGTTGTGAAAATTGTGCACAATGTGGGCAGCGGATGTAGTTTTTCAACGCATCTGCTGCCCAATCTATGTCCTGGGGAGGAGGGGGTGGATTTACGGCCACGCATGCGCGGTCAGAAATGGCAGATGCGACGTACAAAAAAAGTTACATTGAACGTTTTTTTTGTGCTGACTGTCCACCAAAACACTGATCCAGTGCACGACGGACGCGACGTGTGGCCATCCGTCACGATCCGTCGGCAATACAAGTCTATGGGCAAAAAATGCATCCTGCGGGCACATTTGAAGGATCCGTTTCTTGTCTAAAACGACGGATTGCGACAGATGCCAAACGATGCTAGTGTGAAAGTAGCCTTAGGGCTAGGGTTAGGGTTGGGGCTAAAGTTAGGGTTAGAGTTGGGGCTAAAGTTAGGGTTAGAGTTGGGATTAGGGTTAGGGTTTGGATTAGGGTTGGTATTAGGGTTAGGGTTGGCATTAGGGTTACGCTTGGGATTAGGGTTAGGTTTGGGATTAGGGTTAAGGTTAAGGTTGTGATTAGGGGTGTATTGGGATTAGGGTTAGGTTTGAGGTTAGGGTTGAGATTAGGATTAGGGGTGTGTTGGATTTAGGGTTTTGATTAGGGTTATGGTTAGGGTTGACATTAGGGTTGTTTTGGGGGTAAGGGTTGTGATTATCGTTAGGGTTAGTGATTAGGATTATGGATCAGGTTGGGATTAGGGTTACGGGTGTGTTGGAGTTAGGGTTGGAGCTAGAATTGGGGGGTTTCCACTGTTTAGGTACATCAGGGGGTCTCCAAACACGACAGCCAATTTTGCACTCAAAAAGTCAAATGGTGCTCCCTCCCTTCTGAGCTCTGTCGTGCGCCCAAACAGTGGTTTACCCCCACATGTGGTGCATCAGCGTACTCGGGATAAATTGGACAACAACTATTGCAGTCCAATTTCTCCTGTTACCCTTGTGAAAATAAAAATTTGGGGGCTACAATATCTTTTTTGTGGAAAGAAAAATATTTTTTATTTTCATGACTCTGCATTCTAAACTTCTGTGAAGCACTTGGGCATTCAAAGTTCTCACCACACATCTAGATAAGTTCCTTGGGGGGTCTAGTTTCCAAAATGGGGTCATTTGTGGAGGGTTTCTACTGGTTAGGTACATCAGGGGCTCTGCAAACGCAACATAACGCCCGCAGACCATTCTATCAAAGTCTGCATTCCAAAACGGCGCTCCTTCCTTCCGAGCTCTGCTGTGCGCCCAAACAGTGGTTTACCCCCACATGTGGTACATCAGCGTACTCGGGATAAATTGGACAACAAATATTGCAGTCCAATTTCTCCTGTTACCCTTGTGAAAATAAAAACTTGGGGGGCTACAATATCTTTTTTGTGGAAAAAAATTTCTTTTTATTTTCACGACTCTGCATTCTAAACTTCTGTGAAGCACTTGGGCATTCAAAGTTCTCACCACACATCTACATAAGTTCAATGGGGGAGTCTATTTTCCAAAATGGGGTCACTTGTGGGGGATTTCTACTGTTTAGGCACATCAGGGGCTCTCCAAACGCGACATGGCGTCCGATCTCAATTCCAGACAATTCTACATTGAAAAAGTAAAACGGCACTCCTTCTCTTCCAAGCTCTGCGGTGCGCCCAAACAGTTGTTTAACCCCACATATTGGGTATCGACGTACTCAGGAGAAATCGCACAACAACTTTTGTGGTCTAATTTCTCCTGTTACCCTTGTGAAAATAAAAATTTGGGGGCAAAAAGATCATTTTTGTAGAAAAAATGTGATTTTTTATTTTCACGGCTCTACGTTATAAACTTCTTTGAAACACATGGGGGTTCAAAGTGCTCACCACACATCTAGATAAGTTCCTTAAGGGGTCTAGTTTCCAAAATGGAGTCACTTGTGGGGGGTTTCCACTGTTTAGGCACACCAGGGGCTCTGCAAACGCAACATGGCGTCCAATCTCAATTCCAGACAATTCTACATTGAAAAAGTAAAACGGCACTCCTTCCCTTCCAAGCTCTGCGGTGCGCCCAAACAGTGGTTTACCCTCACATATGGGGTATCAACGTATTCAGGAGAAATCACAAAACAACTTTTATCGTCTAATTTCTCCTGTTACCCTTGTGAAAATAAGAATTTGTGGGCGAAAAGATCATTTTTGTGTAAACAAAAGCGATTTTTTATTTTCACGGCTCTACATTATAAACTTCCGTGAAGCACTTGGGGGTTCAAAGTGCTCATCACACATCTAGATAAGTTCCTTAAGGGGTCTAGTTTCCAAAATGGTGTCAACTGTGGGGAGTTTCCACTGTTTAGGTACATCAGGGGCTCTCTAAACGTGACATGGCGTCCGATCTCAATTCCAGCCAATTCTGCATTGAAAAAGTCAAACGGCGCTCCTTCACTTCCAAGTTCTGCGTTGCGCCCACAAAGTGGTTTACCCCCACATTTGGGGTATTGGCGTATTCAGGAGAAATTGCATAACAAAATATATGGTTACATTTCTGTTTTTACACATGTGAAAATAAAAAAAATGGTTCTAAATTAAAATGTTTGCAAAAAAAAGTTAAATGTTCATTTTTTCCTTCCACATTGTTTCAGTTCCTGTGAAGCACGTAAAGGGTTAATAAACTTCTTGAATGTGGTTTTGAGAACCTTGAGGGGTGTAGTTTTTAGAATGGTGTCACACTTCATTATTTTCTATCATATAGAACCCTCAAAATGACTTCAAATGTGATGTGGTCCCTAAAAAAAAATGGTGTTGTAAAAATGAGAAATTGCTGGTCAACTTTTAACCCATATAACTCCCTAACAAAAAAAAATTTTGTTTCCAAAATTGTGCTGATGTAAAGTAGACATGTGTGAAATTTTATTTATTAACTATTTTTCGTGACATATCTCTCTGATTTAAGGGCATAAAAATACAAAGTTTGAAAATTGCAAAATTTTAAAAATTTTCGCCATATTTCCATTTTTTTCATAAATAATCGCAAGTAATATTGAAGAAATGTTAACACTAACATGAAGTACAATATGTCACGAAAAAACAATCTCAGAATCAGTGGGATCCGTTGAAGCGTTCCAGAGTTATAACCTCATAAAGTGACAGTGGTCAGAATTGTAAAAATTGGCTCGGTCATTAAGTACCAAATTGGCTCTGTCACTAAGGGGTTAAACCTGTTTTCCATCATAGTTTTTTCCTTCTCTTTCCTTCTCTGTGTTTCTTCTGTGGTTGTGTGAGCATTTGGTGAGTTTGAGATTTTATTTACCTTGTCTGCATACTCTGTTTAATTGTTGTATTTATACACTGGTGCAGTCCACCTCCCTTGGGGGAAGAAGGGGCCACTGATAGGGCCTGCACAGGAGACAGGGATACACTGGCAGCTCAGGCCTCCTAACCATTATAAGATAAGGGAAAGTCAGGGCCCCATTATAGTGGCAGGGACAGGTATGGGTCCCAGTACGCCTTAATGCCCCTTTATCGCCGTTAACAGCGTGACAGTATCACTGACCATAAAAATTTTCTTGGTCCAATATGGACCCCATTGCTGCTTTAGCTGGACAGTTGCAGCAACTCAGTCTAGAGATGGCTGACCTCCGCTCCACGGTTGTACAGCGCACTCCAGTGGCCACTGCAGGGGTTGCTACACCTCCACAAGTTTTGCTGGAGCCTAAAATTGCATTACCTGACAGGTTCTCTGGGGGCATGACAAATTTGTTACATGCAGGGAGGCCTGTAAATTATACTTTAGGTTGTGTCTCACACTTCAGGTTCAGAGGAGCAGAGGGTTGAAATTGTAATATCGCTCCAACAGGGTGATCCCCAGGCCTGGGCTTTTTCACTTCCCGCTGATGCATTGCCGTTATGTACTGTTGAGGAGTTTTTTTGAGCCTTAGGTCAAGTGTATGATGATCCTGACCGCGTCTCCCTCGCTGAGTCCACAATACGCCACCTTATACAGGGAGACCGGCCAGTAGAGGAGTACTGCTCTGAGTTTCGGAGATGGGCTACTGACACAAAGTGGAATGACCCTGCACTCCACAGTCAATTTTATCAGGGACTATCTGAGAAGATAAAAGATGCCTTCGACCTACAGGAGACACCAACCACACTGGAGGCAGCTATGTATCTTGCAATCCATGTGGACCGCCGCCTGCGCCAGAGACTTAATGAATCGCCGCTATTCAAGGGTAACTCAGATTTGGACTCACCAGAACCTGAGTCTCTAGGAGAACCTATGCAGTTGGGTGGTGCTTTTCATTCTAAGGGGGCTGCAGTAGTACGGCGTAAGGGAGGTGCATGTTTTTTTGTGGCAGAAGGGGTCATTTTGTGAATGTGTGTAGCAAAACTATTGAGTCCAGGTTGTGGGGAGGTTGGCAACTTGGGTGTACTAGTTTCCTCCATAGGTAAACCACAATTTTTCTTACCAGCCGAGATTCGTCTTGGTGAAAGTAGGCTCAATATCTCTGCCTTCCTGGATTCTGGGGAAGGGTTTAATTTATTTGATGCTGAATTTGTTCAGGCACAGGGGTTTAAAACTCAAGAGTTGTCTAGACCCATACCTATAATTGCTATTGATTCTGCAACTTTGAGCCAAGGGACTTTCACTCAGATCGTCCGTGGGGAGAGCCTACAAATAGGGGCATTGTACTCGAAGTCAATAGATTGTTATGTGTTGGGGGGTTTGCCGTCACCTGTAGTTCTCGGTTTACCATGGCTCACGTTACACAACCCAGTGTTAGACTGGCAGACTCGGGAGGTTACTAGATGGAGTGAGTTTTGTCAGGAACATTGCCTGGGCACTCGGCTGGCTGGGTTGAGTTCTCAGGTTCTGCCAGAGTTCATCTCAGATTTTGAGGATGTATTCTCTGAGGAGGGGAGTCAGGAGCTACCTCCACACCGTCCTTATGATTGCGCCATACGTCTCATTCCTGGTGCTAAACTGCCTAACAGTAGGCTATACAACATCTCTGCCCCAGAGAGACAGGCCATAAAGTACTATATCATGGAGAGTATGGCCAAGGGTCATATCAGACCCTCGTCATCACCCATTGCTGCTAGGTTCTTCTTTGTAAAGAAAAAGGACGGGGGTTTACGCCCATGCTTTGACTTCCATGAATTAAACCAAATTACGGTCCGGGATTCTTTCCTGCTACCTCTTATTCCAGACCTCTTTAATCAAATTGTGGGGGTTATGTGGTTCTCCAAATTAGATCTCAGGGGGGCATATAATCTCATTCAGATGAAGGAGGGGGATGAACGGAAGATGGAGTTTAATACTCCAGAGGGACATTGCGAGAACCTGGTTATACCTTTTGGGTTAGGTAATGCTCCTGCTGTGTTTCAGCACTTTGTCAATGATATACTTAGTCACCTGATAGGTAGGTTTGTGGTGGTATATCTCAATGACATCTTAATTTATTCCCCTGACCTCGAGTCCCATTAGGTTCATGTATGGCAGGTCCTTCAGGTACTCAGGGACAATAAACTATTTGCCAAACTTGAGAAATGCATGTTCGCGGTCAAAGAGATTCCGTTTTTGGGTTATTTCTTATCTTCCACAGGATTTCGTATGGATCCGGCTAAGCTCAAGGAGGTCTTGGAGTGGGAGCATCCTGAGGACCTTAAGGGTCTCACAGAGGTTTTTAGGTTTTGCAAACTACTATCGCAAATTTATTAAAGGGAACCTGTCACCCCGTTTTTTGAGATTGAGCTATATATACTGTTAAATAGGGCCTGCGCTGTGTGTTCCTATAGTGTATGTAGTGTACCCCGATTCCCCATGTATGCTGAGAAATAACTTACCAAAGTCGCCGTTTTCGCCTGTCAATCAGGCTGGTCAGGTCGGGAGGGCGTGGTGACATCGCTGGTTCTTCCTCAGCTTTACGTTGGTGGCGTAGTGGCGTAGTGGTGAACAAGCAGCGCGCGATCTGCGCTGTAATCCCTTGCATCGGTGGGGGCGGCCATCTTCCTGGGGCCGCGCGTGCGCAGATCGAGTGCTCTGCTGCACGGGGCTTCAGGAAAATGGCCACGGGATGCCGCGCGTGCGCATTAGAGATCGCGGCGGCCATTTTCCCAAAGCCGAGTTTGCATCTCGGCTTTGGGAAAATGGCCGCCGCGATCTCTAATGCGCACGCGCGGCATCCCGCGGCCATTTTCCTGAAGCCCCGTGCAGCAGAGCACTCGATCTGCGCACGCGCGGCCCCAGGAAGATGGCCGCCCCCACCGACGAAAGGGATGACAGCGCAGATCGCGCGCTGCTTGTTCACCACTACGCCACTACGCCACCAACGTAAAGCTGAGGAAGAACCAGCGATGTCACCACGCCCTCCCGACCTGACCAGCCTGATTGACAGGCGAAAACGGCGACTTTGGTAAGTTATTTCTCAGCATACATGGGGAATCGGGGTACACTACATACACTATAGGAACACACAGCGCAGGCCCTATTTAACAGTATTTATAGCTCAATCTCAAAAAACGGGGTGACAGGTTCCCTTTAAAGACTTTTCAGTAATAGCCATACCTTTAACGGACATAACCAAGAGTGGTACGGACTTCTCTGTCTGGTCCAGTACGGCCTGCCAGGCTTTCGAGACTTTGAAGAAGTGTTTTTCCACTGCACCCATACTAATACAGCCTGACATCACGCAGCCATTTGTGGTAGAGTTGGATGCCTCTGAGGTGGGGGTGGGAGCTGTATTGTCACAGGGGATTTCTCTGAGTAAGTGGCGTCCATGTGCATTTTTCTCGAAAAAATTATCTCCTACTGAGAGGAATTATGATATTGGTAACAGGGAGCGGTTGGCAATTAAATGGGCATTTGAAGAATGGTGCCATTTTTAGAGGGAGTACTTCACCCAGTCATGGTGATCACAGATCACAAAAATCTGTTGTATTTAGAATCTGCGAAGTGTCTCACACCTAGGCAAGCTAGGTGGTCTCTGTTGTTCGCCAGGTTCAATTTCTACATTACGTATAGGCCAGGAAGCAAGAATGTCAAGGCTGATGCGTTATCCCGTTGTTTTCCAGCGGGTGGGGATAATTGTGAGCCAGGTCCTATACTTCAGAAGGGTGTAATTGTCACCACAATTAATTCGGATCTTGAGAGAGAGGTGCTTGAGGCGCAGGGGGACGCCCCAGCAGCCTGTCCTTTAGATAAACTTTATGTTCCTGCTAATCTTCATCTTAGGGTCATTAATGAACATCATGATTCGGTTCTGGCCGGACACCCTGGATGTAAAGTTACCAGGGACCTTCTCACTCTGCGTTTTTGGGGGTCTGGGGTAAATCATGATGTACAGGAATATGTTGCTGCGTGCTGTGTGTGTGCGCGTTCCAAGACCCCACGTACTCGCCCATCTGGGTCTCTCCAACCTCTGGAGATTCCCAATAGACCTTAGACCCATTTTTCAATAGAATTCATCACCGACTTACCAGTTTCTGAGGGTAATACAGTTATTTTAGTCGTAGTTGACAAATTTAGCAAGATGTCACATTTTATTGCCCTTCCCGCGTTACCTAATGCCAAGACTCTGGCACAGATCTTTATCAAGGAGGTTGTGAGATTACATGGTGTTCCTTCAGATATTGTGTCAGACTATGGGGTGTAGTTAAATTCTAAGTTTTTGCTGCCAGCTGGGGAATCATTTGTCGTTTTCTTCAGCTTTTCATCCTCAATCCAATGGTCAAACAGAATGTGTAAATCAAAATCTTGAAACTTATCTCAGGTGTTTCATTTCAGAAAATCAGGAGGACTTCGTTAAATACTTACCATTGGCAGAGTTTGCAATAAACAACTGTACCCATGAGTCCACTGGTAAGTCCCCGTTTTTTGGGGCATATGGTTTTCATCCTCAATTCAGTTCATTTAATAGGAAGGATTCCTCGGGGGTGCCTGAAGAGGAGAGGTTTTCTTCGTCTATCATGTCCGTATGGCAAGGGGTTCTTGATAAGTTAAAGAGGATAAGTTCCAGATATAAGAAAGCAGCTGATCGGAGACGTATGAAAGGTCTGGACCTATGTGTGGGTGATTGGGTTTGGTTGTCCTCAAGGAATATTAAACTGAGAGTTCCCTCGTGGAAATTGGGCCCTAGGTTTATTGGCCCCTATAGGATTGTGGCCGTCGTCAATCCTGTTGCATTTCGGCTGGCTGTATCTCAGTCGTTTAGGATCCATAATGTTTTTCATTGCTCCTTACTCAAGAGGTTTGTGGCGTCACCTAATCCATCACCTTTACCTCCCTCTCCGGTCCTTGTTGATGGAAATCTCGAGTTCCAGATAGCCAGGGTCATGGATTCTCAATTTATTCGCCGGTCTCTACAGTATTTAATACATTGGAAAGGGTGCGGTCCTGAGTATAGGATGTGGGTACCTGCAGCCGATGTCCATGCAGTTAGGTTAGTCCAGGCATTTCATACAGCTCATCCTGAGAAACCTGGTCATGAGGTTCTGGAGGTCCCTCGTAGAAGGGGGGTACTGTCACGGGGCTACCGCGACAGAGAGGTTCCAGAGAACCACAGCGCTCTGGGCCTCGTTCACACACGATGAACAGAAGCTCTTCTCCTGAATTCTGACCTGGCTGTTTTGTGAATTTTTAGTTTGAATACGAAAATTGGGGTAATGATTTGTAAGTAATCATATAAAAACCGAAAATGAATTTTATTAAATCTTATTAAAATGCCACCAACCTGTGGCTGCACGAAAAACAAACAAACAAAACACACACCATGGAAAAACTGGTGTGGGGAAAAGGAAATTCCCTGCATGATATCTAAGCTGCGAGCTGCCTATCAGCGGGGGTTGGCGCCCTAGGGGGAACGGTGTGATCTGTTTGACAGATAACATTGATTTCAATGCATGTGAATATGCCCCACAGTGCAGGTGGAGGTTAATTGCAGTATTATATGCTAAGGGACGTCTGTTATAAGGGTCACAGACTAAGTGTGCAAACTGCATCCCTTTTCCGCATGTTCTCCTATTGTTTTTATTACACAGATTTGGGGTTTAGGACTCCCTATTTATAGGTTTGCTTGATGTATAATGAATAGGTGTACCTAGTACATGATTGTGTGGGTAGAGGACCCATTGGGAATACTAGGGTCTTTCTCGGGACCCCAGGGTCAGCCATCATTGAGTGTGGGCGCCACAATGTTCCCCCTAGGGTGCCAACCCCCGCTGATAGGAAGCTTGCAGCTTAGATATCATGCAGGGAATTTCCTTTTCCCTACACTAGTTTTTGCACGGTGTGTGTTTTGTTTGTTTTTGGCGCAGCCACAGGTTGCTGACTGTCTTGTGCCAGCAGGGCAGGAGTTAAACCTTGTTACTAAAGTTACTGAGAGCTTGGTCTCTCAGCTGATTTGTTTTTTTTTAATCTCCGCTCCTATATAGACTCAGCTTTGACTACAACTGTTGTCAGTGATCAGTTCTGCTTCCTGGCTTGAAGTGGGAACGAGCATGGTGTTAGGACCTTGGAGGTTTATTTACAGAGATTGGTGTCTGCTGTTTTGGTTGCATGTTAAACCTGTTTTCCTTCCTAGTTTTTTCCTTCTCTTCCCTTCTCTGTGTTTCCTCTGTGGTTGTGTGAGCATTTGGTGAGTTTGAGATTTTAGTTACCTTGTCTGCATACCCTGTTTAATTGTCATATTTATACACTGGTACAGTCCACCTCCCTTAGGGGGGAGAGGGGGCCACTGATAGGGCCTGCACACGAGACAGGGATACGCTGGTGGCTCAGGCCTTCTAACCATTATAGGTTCCCCTGAGATAAGGGAAAGTCAGGACCCCATTATAGTGGCAGGGACAGGTGCGGGTCCCAGTACGCCGTCCTGCCCCTTTATCGCCGTTAACGGCGTGACAGAACTTATCTACAGGTATAGTGATTAATTTGACTCCATGGATGTTTTCCAGAAACAATCAGCAGAGGATGTTGCTGAGTAAAAATTGAGAACTGCCATTGTAGTGTCCAGTATGTTGTATTGTCCAGTAGGTTGTAGTACCCAGTATGTGGTAGTCACCAGTACATTGTAGTGCCCAGTACGTGGCACCTAGCTTATGCTTTTGGAAACATGCACTCATATATCAAGAGGGCTCTTATCACTACAGAAATGCCAAACATGTGGGAGCTACATGTGGTTTAAGTGGTGCAAGTGCCCCCTTTTCCTCTAATGGAAGAGGGGTACTTGAATTTGAGAGCTGAGAATTTGCTAAATTTCTTTTGAGGGGTGAGGACTCGGAGCCATTCGACTTTTCCAGAGCCTTTGTAATACCAGTAACCTGAAATCCCTCTATATTTCCATTAAAAGACGGACTTGAGTGGGGACTTGTTTTTTTTTGGAATGAGTTAAAGCTTTTATTGGGAACATTTAACATAATGTTTGGGATCACATATATACTGTGCTCTATGCTGAGCATTTACTTTGGGGTTTCCATCTAAATCTCCAATTAGCGTGTTTCAGATGAAACCCTGAAGGGATACATTCACTATATTGGTGCAGCAGAGATACTCTGGACTCAGTGTGGCTTCTCTTCAGTGATCTACTGCTTTTCAGAAGTGCATAAAACTGTGGCCGTCCATGCTTTTATGCACATCTAAAAAGACAGACACCACCAGAGCAAAGGTCAGAATTCACAGTGCCTCCATGTGCCTCATCATAGGGAATCTTCCACCTGGGGTTCAGTCTGGATCACATTTTTCAGAGATTTACACAGAAACCCTGGTGTAAGCTCTCAGCATAGAGTGCAGGATAGAGACAGAATGAAAAAAACAATAGTAGGTCAAAATTGGTTTAATTTATTTTTTATGCAGTTTTTGGTGCAGTATAAGTGACTAATCTACATTATTCTTCTGGTCAGTGTGATTACAGCAATACCAGATTTATATCAGGTTTTTATGCTTGGCTGCTCTCACACACTTAAAGACACTTAAAAACAGGTTTTTGCATCACCATATTTTGAGAGCTATGATTTTTCCATATTTCTGTAGACAGTCATTTGAGGACTATTTTAAGTTTTTATTGGTATCATTTTCAGCCACGTGACTTTTTTTTTATCATATTTGATTCCAATTTTTGGGAGACAGAATGAACAAAAACCAGCAATGCAGGAATTGTTTTTTATGACTTTTTTTGTGTGTGGTAAAACTTATAAAGTAGCTTTAGCCTTCCTGTCAGTCCCATTACAGCTATTCCCCATTTATATATATTTTTTTATGTTTTGGCGCTTTTACACAATAAAAACTTTTTTACAGAAAAAAATAATTATTTTTGCATCATTTAATTCTGAGAGCTATAACTTTTTTTATTTTTCCACTGGTAGAGCTGTATTGCTGCTTGTCTTTTGCTGGACAAAGATGACATTTTGAGCATTATCATATATATAATTGTCTTTTTAATCTAGTTATCTAGTTATATTTACATTTTTGCTCTGCAGTATAATGATAAAGCATTGTTTGTTTACTAGTTGTTTTTTTTTTTTTTACTGTGTTCATTAAAGGTGTCAAATAATAGGACAGTTTTATAGGTCGGGTTGTTCCCGACTCAGAGGTACCAAATTTGTGTACTTTTTTGTTTACTTTTATTTTTTTCTGGAAAATATCTGATTATGGATAAAATATACAGTAGGTATATTTTTTTATTATTTTGTGACCTTTTCTTACTTTTTATTACTTTTATATACTTTTTTAATTACCGTAGTCCCTCTGTGGGACTTTCACTTTTAAAACTCTGATCTGCTATACTTTATAAACTGTCAGTGCTGCACTGACAAACAAACTTGATACACCATGGTATGATTATTTTGTAACAAGTTTTCTATCTTTCTTGACCTGGATATTGTCATGATGACATCGGGTCACCATGACAACGATCGACCCCTTGCGATGATGTCATAAGGGGCATCAATCAGAGAGCAGAAGAAGCCCCCTTCAAATTGCTGTGATCTAGAGGGTGGGCCATTTATATGGATACACCTAAATAAAATGGGAATGGTTGGTTATATCAACTTCCTGTTTGTGGCACATAAGTATATGGGAGGGGGAAACTTTTAAAGATGGGTAGTGACCATGGTGGCCATTTTGAAGTCGGCCATTTGGATCCAACCTTATTTTTTCCAATGGGAAGAGGGTCATGTGACACATAAAATTTATAGAGAATTTCACAAGAAAAACAATGGTGTACCTGGTTTTAACGTAACTTTATTATTTCATGAGTTATTTACAAGTTTATGACCACTCATAAAATGTGTTCAAAGTGATGCCCATTGTGTTGGATTGTCAATACAACCCTCTTCTCCCACTCTTGACACATTGATAGCAACACTGCAGTATCCAATGTTTCAGATGCTGCACATCTCATATCTTCACAGCATAGACAATTGCCTTCAGATGACCCCAAAGTTAAAATCTAAGGGGGTCAGATTGGGAGACCTTATTGGCCATTCAACTGACCCACGATGACCAATCCACTTTCCAGGGAACTATTCATGTAGGAATGCTTGGACCTGACACCCATAATGTGGTGGTGCACCATCTTGCTGGAAAAATTCAGGGAACGTGCCATCTTCAGTGCATAAAGAGGGCAACACATCATCATGATGGTCATCATGGGCCAGTTGAATGGCCATCAAGGTTTCCCAATCTGACCCCTTTAGACTTTTATCTTTGGGGTCATCTGAAGGCAATTGTCTATGCTGTGAAAATACGAAATGTGCAGCATCTGAAACAATGGATATTGGAAGCCTGTGCCAGCATTTCTTCTGCGGTGTTGCTATCAGTGTGTCAAGAGTGGGAGAAGAGCGTTGCATTGACAATGCAACAAAATGGGCAGCACTCTGAACACATTTTATAAGTGGTCATAAACTTGTAAATAACTCATGGAAGAAAAAAGTTATGTTAAAACCAAGGTCACCATTGTTTTTCTTGTGAAATTCTCAATAAGTTTGATATGTCATATGACCCTCTTCCCACTGGAAAAAAAAAGTTGGATCCAAAGTGGCCGACTTTAAAATGGCCACCATGGTCACCACCCATCTTGGAAATTTTTTCCCCTCCCATATACTAATGTACCGCAAACAGGAAGTTGATATCACCAACCATTTCCATTTTATTTAGGTGTATCCATATAAATGGCCCACCTTGTATATTGATCACAGCACTTAGCAGGTTAAACTTCACAGATGTGCGGGCACTGCTCATGGCATTGAGTACTTGGTGTCAACTGTTATATCAGCTATACATCCAGCGGCAATCCCCTCACGCAGCCTCCTATATGCTGGCAATTACCATGATGTATATATGTATATATACTTCAGTGGTCAAGAAGCAATTCCCAACCATGATGTATATATTATATACTTCAACTGTTGGGAAAGGGTTAAAGACTTTTTAATAACATGCCGTTAGCTAAGGTTATGCAAATTTCCTCTTCAAAGAGGATGAGGACTTGAACTCTATTGCCAGGTATTGGAAGGCCTGGCATATTGTGCTCCACAAGGAGAAACATTACCCCTTAGATTAGCTAGGGTTGTAGTTACCTGATAACAGGTCCTCTTTAGGCTACTACATAAGATGCTGTCCATCGAGAGAGATTCATTTAATAATGACAATTGCAGTACAGTGAAAATTAATATGTTGAATTATTTAATACAAAAATAGATACAATCTTATTTGATCTAGAGCTAAGTAAATGAATATATATTTTCCATAGTGTACAATGAGACCCAAAAGCATAAAAACCAAAAGGGCTAAGGTTATTCTATTCTGTAAAATTTCCAGTGATTTGAATTCACTTAATTCACATAATATCATGTTGTTATGTTTTTACATATCTGCTCATCATTCTGCTTTTCGTGCAAACACAATCAAGTCTTTGTTTAACCTTGCTTTGATGTCTAAAAAAGGCTTTTGTCAATCTCTATTCGATTGCTGGCAAACAGTTTGATGATTTTATTGTGAAATAGTTTTCAAAAGGGTTTTCTGTCTCTCCATGCGATCGTGCCTGAATAATAACAAGTGCTCACTGTTCCTCATGTGATGTTTTCATCTGCAGCTCGCCTACTCTGTGCATTAATATGCATTTGATAATGAGACTCTGTGGTGTGTCCATAGAAACCTTTGCTAAAACACTCATACTAATTAGATTTGTTTTGATTTGGTTGTTTTCCTGGCACCTTTCCTTTTCAACCATATTCAACCAATTCAAAGCTATTGGGAAGTCGCAATAGAGATCAACATATTTGACCACGAGAAAGTAATTGTTGTTATAGTTCAATATTGACCGTCGCTATAAAATGTATTTTTTACTCAGACATACCAACCAAAACTCATTAACATAAAAAATCCTCGTATGCTTATTTTACTTTTTCTACTGTTAATCAATATTGTTTTTCAAGGGCACATAGTTAAATGTTTTTACTTATGACAAGCAAAATAAATTGATTTGGTTAAGGTAAAAAATAATAAACATTATACTCACCTCACCCCTCAACTGTCCTTGCCCTAAAGCTCTCCACCCAGTCCTCCAATTTCTGGTTTCCTCTTTCTGGCTTCAGTCCTCTCTTTTGTCTTCACAATTTAGTGCCTCTAGGTAATAGGCCTTGAGTGACATTATGATTCCTTGTGCCCATGAGGCATAGTAAGTGCTGTTTTGGTATATGGAATATGTTTTGGTCCGTTTACGCTGAACGATTATCTTGACTGAGCTTTCCCACTCATTTTACAATAATTGTTCATAATAAATAGGCAGTCGATCATCCGACAAAGGAGCAAAACGCTGCTCATCTGGTCAATTGACCTTTTAGTTTGCATAAATAATTATCATTCTCGACATTGCAACTTCTTGTCTAAGGGTACCGTCACACAGTGAAATTTTGATCGCTACGACGGCACGATTCGTGACGTTCGAGCGATATATCTGTGACGTTCGAGCGATATCGCAATGTCTGACACGCTCCTGCGATCAGGGACCCCGCTGAGAATCGTACGTCGTAGCAGATCGTTTGAAACTTTCTTTCGTCGTCTAGTGTCCCGCTGTGGCGGCATGATCGCATGGTGTAACATATATCGTATACGATGTGCGCATAGTAACCAACGGCTTCTACATCGCACATACGTCATGAAATTATCGCTCCAGCGTCGTACATTGCAAAGTGTGACAGCAGTCTACGACGCTGGAGCGATATTGTTACGACGCTGGAGCGTCACGGATCGTACCGTTGTAGCGATCAAAATTTCACTGTGTGACGGTACCCTAAGCAGGACCTGCTGTTGTGAATTCTGTTGTCGGGCTCCCTCCTGTGGTCATGAATGGTACTTCGGCTGGTTCTGTCCATGGACTTCCTCTGGTGGGTGTTTCTGAGTTTCCTTCCTCAGGTGACGAGGTTAATTCGTTAGCTGGCTGCTCTATTTAACTCCACTTAGATCTTTGCTCCATGCCACCTGTCAATGTTCCAGTATTGGTCTAGTTCACTCCTGGATCGTTCTTGTGACCTGTCTTCCCAGCAGAAGCTAAGTTCCAGCTTGTATTTCTTTGGTTTGCTATTTTTCTGTCCAGCTCGCTATTTTTATTGTTGTCTTGCTTGCTGGAAGCTCTGGGACGCAGAGGGAGCGCCTCCGCACCGTGAGTCGGTGCGGAGGGTCTTTTTTGCGCCCTCTGCGTGGTCTTTTTGTAGGTTTTTGTGCTGACCGCAAAGTAACCTTTCCTATCATCGGTCTGTTCAGTAAGTCGGGCCTCACTTTGCTTAATCTATTTCATCTCTGTGTTTGTATTTTCATCTTTACTCACAGTCATTATATGTGGGGGGCTGCCTTTTCCTTTGGGGAATTTCTCTGAGGCAAGGTAGGCTTTATTTTTCTATCTTCAGGGCTAGCTAGTTCCTTAGGCTGTGCCGAGTTGCATAGGGAGTGTTAGGCGCAATCCACGGCTATTTCTAGTGTGTTTGATAGGATTAGGGATTGTGGTCAGCAGAGTTCCCACGTCCCAGAGCTCGTCCTTAATTATCAAAAACTATCAGGACATTCCGTGTCCTCTTAACCACCAGGTCCATTATTGTCCTGACCACCAGGTCATAACAGTACAGGTGGCCCAAAGTACTAAGGCATCTCAATAGAGGGATAAGAGAAATTCTGAGACCATTTTTTTTTCTTTGCAGTGTGTTTTGTCTCTCTCTTCCCCTTTACCTCTGGGTGGTTCAGGACACTGGTGTAAACATGGACATTCAAGGTCTGTCCTCTTGGATGGATAATCTCACTACAAGGGTACAAAACATTCAAGATTTTGTGGTTCAGAATCCGATGTCAGAGCCTAGGATTCCAATTCCTGATTTGTTTTTTGGTGATAGATCTAAGTTCTTGAATTTCAAAAATAATTGTAAATTGTTTCTTGCCTTGAAACCTCGCTCCTCAGGTGACACTGTTCAACAAGTAAAGATCATTATTTCTTTGTTACGTGGTGACCCTCAAGACTGGGCATTTTCCCTTGCGCCAGGAGATCCGGCATTGCGTGATGTTGATGCGTTTTTCCTGGCGCTTGGATTGCTTTATGACGAACCTAATTCAGTGGATCAGGCAGAGAAAATCTTGCTGGCTCTGTGTCAGGGTCAGGATGAAGCGGAGATACATTGTCAGAAGTTTAGAAAGTGGTCTGTGCTCACTCAGTGGAATGAATGTGCCCTGGCAGCAATCTTCAGAAAGGGTCTCTCTGAAGCCCTTAAGGATGTCATGGTGGGGTTTCCCATGCCTGCTGGTCTGAATGAGTCTATGTCCTTGGCCATTCAGATCGATCGACGCTTGCATGAGCGTAAAGCTGTGCACCATTTGGCGGTACTATCTGAGCATGGGCCTGAGCCTATGCAATGTGATAGAACCTTGACCAGAGCTGAACGGCAAGAACACAGATGTCGGAATGGGCTATGTTTTTGCTGTGGTGATTCCACTCATGCTATCTCCGATTCTCCTAAGCGCACTAAGCGGTTCGCTAGGTCTGCCACCATTGGTACGGTACAGTCTAAATTTCTATTGTCTGTTACTCTGATTTGCTCTTTGTCATCCTATTCTGTTATGGTATTTGTGGATTCAGGCGCTGCCCTGAATTTGATGGACTTGGAGTATGCTAGGCGCTGTGGTTTTTTCTTGGAGCCCTTGCAGTATCCTATTCCATTGAGAGGAATTGATGCTACGCCTTTGGCCAAGAATAAGCCTCAGTACTGGACCCAATTGACCATGTGCATGGCTCCTGCACATCAGGAGGATATCCGCTTTCTGGTGTTGTATAATCTGCATGATGTGGTCGTTTTGGGGTTGCCATGGCTACAGGTTCATAATCCAGTATTGGACTGGAATTCTATGTCTGTGTCCAGCTGGGGTTGTCAGGGGGTACATGGTGATGTTCCATTTTTGTCTATTTCGTCTTCCACTCCTTCTGAAGTTCCAGAGTTTTTGTCGGATTATCGGGATGTATTTGATGAGCCCAAAGCCAGTGCCCTACCTCCTCATAGGGATTGCGATTGGGCAATTAATTTGATTCCTGGTAGTAAGTTTCCTAAGGGCCGATTGTTCAATTTATCTGTGCCAGAGCACGCCGCTATGCGGAGTTATATAAAGGAATCCTTGGAGAAAGGCCATATTCGCCCCTCGTCATCACCGTTAGGAGCAGGGTTCTTTTTTGTGGCCAAGAAGGATGGTTCTTTGAGACCTTGTATTGATTACCGCCTTCTTAATAAAATTACAGTCAAATTTCAGTATCCTTTGCCGTTGCTGTCTGATTTGTTTGCTCGTATTAAAGGGGCTAGTTGGTTCACCAAGATAGATCTTCGAGAGGCGTATAATTTTGTGCGTATTAAACAAGGCGATGAATGGAAAACAGCATTTAATATGACCGAGGGCCATTTTGAGTACCTGGTTATGCCATTCGGGCTTTCCAATGCTCCATCAGTATTTCAGACCTTTATGCATGATATCTTCCGAGAGTACCTGGATAAATTCCTGATTGTGTATTTGGATGATATTTTGGTCTTTTCGGATGATTGGGAGTCTCATGTGAAGCAGGTCAGAATTGTGTTCCAGGTCCTTCGTGCGAATTCCTTGTTTGTGAAGGGGTCAAAGTGTCTCTTTGGAGTTGAGAAGGTTTCATTTTTGGGGTTCATTTTTTCCCCTTCTACTATCGAGATGGACCCTGTTAAAGTCCAGGCCATTTACGATTGGACTCAGCCGACATCTGTGAAGAGCCTGCAAAAGTTCCTGGGCTTTGCTAATTTTTATCGGCGCTTCATCGCTAATTTTTCTACTGTTGCTAAACCGTTGACTGATTTGACCAAGAAGGGTGCTGATGTGGTCAATTGGTCTTCTGCAGCTGTAGAGGCTTTTCAGGAGTTGAAGCGTCGTTTTTCTTCTGCCCCTGTGTTGTGCCAGCCTGATGTTTCGCTTCCGTTTCAGGTTGAGGTTGATGCTTCTGAGATTGGAGCATGGGCTGTTTTGTCGCAAAAAAGTTCTGATGGCTCGGTGATGAAGCCATGTGCTTTCTTTTCTAGAAAGTTTTCGCCTCCTGAGCGTAACTATGATGTTGGTAATCGTGAGTTGTTGGCCATGAAGTGGGCATTCGAGGAGTGGCGTCATTGGCTGGAAGGAGCCAAGCATCGCGTGGTGGTCTTGACAGATCACAAGAATTTGACTTATCTTGAGTCTGCCAAACGGTTGAATCCGAGACAGGCTCGATGGTCGTTATTTTTCTCCCGTTTTGATTTTGTGGTTTCGTACCTTCCGGGCTCTAAGAATGTGAAGGCTGATGCCCTGTCAAGGAGTTTTGTGCCTGACTCTCCGGGTGTTCCTGAGCCGGCGGGTATTCTCAAAGAGGGGGTAATTTTGTCTGCCATCTCCCCTGATTTGCGGCGGGTGCTGCAAAAATTTCAGGCTGATAGACCTGACCGTTGCCCAGCGGAGAAACTGTTTGTCCCTGATAGATGGACTAGTAGAGTTATCTCTGAGATTCATTGTTCAGTGTTGGCTGGGCATCCTGGAATCTTTGGTACCAGAGATTTGGTGGCTAGATCCTTCTGGTGGCCGTCTTTGTCACGGGATGTGCGTTCTTTTGTGCAGTACTGTGGGACTTGTGCTCGGGCTAAGCCCTGCTGTTCTCGTGCCAGTGGGTTGCTTTTGCCCTTGCCGGTCCCGAAGAGGCCCTGGACGCATATTTCTATGGATTTTATTTCGGATATCCCTGTCTCTCAAAAGATGTCGGTCATTTGGGTGGTTTGTGATCGCTTTTCTAAGATGGTCCATTTGGTACCTTTGTCTAAATTGCCTTCCTCCTCTGATTTGGTGCCATTATTTTTCCAGCATGTGGTTCGTTTACATGGTATCCCGGAGAACATCGTTTCTGACAGAGGTTCCCAGTTTGTTTCGAGGTTTTGGCGATCCTTTTGTGCTAGGATGGGCATTGATTTGTCTTTCTCCTCGGCTTTCCATCCTCAGACAAATGGCCAAACCGAACGAACTAATCAAACTTTGGAAACATATCTGAGATGCTTTGTTTCTGCTGATCAGGATGATTGGGTGTCCTTTTTGCCAATAGCTGAGTTCGCCCTTAATAATTGGGCCAGCTCGGCTACATTGGTTTCGCCGTTTTTCTGCAATTCTGGTTTCCATCCTCGTTTCTCTTCAGGGCAGGTTGAGTCTTCGGACTGTCCTGGTGTAGATACTGTGGTGGATAGGTTGCAGCAGATTTGGACTCATGTGGTGGACAATTTGACATTGTCCCAGGAGAAGGCTCAACGTTTCGCTAACCGCCGGCGCTGTGTGGGTCCCCGACTTCGTGTTGGGGATTTGGTTTGGTTGTCGTCTCGTTATGTTCCTATGAAGGTTTCCTCTCCTAAGTTTAAGCCTCGTTTCATTGGTCCGTATAAGATTTCTGAGGTTATCAATCCTGTGTCATTTCGTTTGGCCCTTCCTGCTTTGTTTGCCATCCATAATGTGCTCCATAGGTCGTTATTGCGGAGATACGTGGCGCCTGTGGTTCCATCCAATGATCCTCCTGCCCTGGTGTTGGTTGAGGGGGAGTTGGAGTATGTGGTGGAGAAGATTTTAGATTCTCGTGTTTCGAGACGGAAACTCCAGTACCTGGTCAGGTGGAAGGGTTATGGTCAGGAGGATAATTCCTGGGTTTTTGCCTCTGATGTTCATGCTGCCGATCTGGTTCGTGCCTTTCATTTGGCTCATCCTGGTCGGCCTGGGGGCTCTGGTGAGGGTTCGGTGACCCCTCCTCAAGGGGGGGTACTGTTGTGAATTCTGTTGTCGGGCTCCCTCCTGTGGTCATGAATGGTACTTCGGCTGGTTCTGTCCATGGACTTCCTCTGGTGGGTGTTTCTGAGTTTCCTTCCTCAGGTGACGAGGTTAATTCGTTAGCTGGCTGCTCTATTTAACTCCACGTAGATCTTTGCTCCATGCCACCTGTCAATGTTCCAGTATTGGTCTAGTTCACTCCTGGATCGTTCTTGTGACCTGTCTTCCCAGCAGAAGCTAAGTTCCAGCTTGTATTTCTTTGGTTTGCTATTTTTCTGTCCAGCTCGCTATTTTTATTGTTGTCTTGCTTGCTGGAAGCTCTGGGACGCATAGGGAGCGCCTCCGCACCGTGAGTCGGTGCGGAGGGTCTTTTTTGCGCCCTCTGCGTGGTCTTTTTGTAGGTTTTTGTGCTGACCGCAAAGTAACCTTTCCTATCTTCGGTCTGTTGAGTAAGTCCGGCCTCACTTTGCTAAATCTATTTCATCTCTGTGTTTGTATTTTCATCTTTACTCACAGTCATTATATGTGGGGGGCTGCCTTTTCCTTTGGGGAATTTCTCTGAGGCAAGGTAGGCTTTATTTTTCTATCTTCAGGGCTAACTAGTTCCTTAGGCTGTGCCGAGTTGCATAGGGAGCGTTAGGCACAATCCACGGCTAGTTCTAGTGTGTTTGATAGGATTAGGGATTGCGGTCAGCAGAGTTCCCACGTCCCAGAGCTCGTCCTTAATTATCAGAAACTATCAGGTCATTCTGTGTGCTCTTAACCACCAGGTCCATTATTGTCCTGGCCACCAGGTCATAACAACCTGCTCTGCCAATTAGCATCATATGCACAATGAATGATCTTAAAAGAAGAGGTAAGACAAATACAAAAGATTGCTTGCTCAAAGTTTTAACAATATAAATCTTTAGTATGTAACAAACACAAATTAAATTATTTAAGAGTGCGCTCATTGCACCAGAACATTTATCGTAGGCAAATAGTTGACACTGTGATATGACCCATATGACAGCTATGAAAACAAGGGATGAGTTGACCCGTAGAAGTATGTTTCTGGCCCCGAATCCAAATTTAATTCCAAAATTGCGACGGACTTCCAGAAGAAGAATATTAAATGTTTATTAGAATATACCGTACATTTCATAAAATAGTATGAAATGTATCTAGACTTGTGAATTTGTCACAAATAAGGTCTTTCAAGTTTTGGTTAAATATAATGAACATTCAATTTGTCTCTGTGGAGCATTATGAAAAAACAATACAAGCTATAAGTCTGCTTCACATGGTATTTTTGAATTTTTTTTTAAAGTATTTTAAGAAAAGGGTATACCGTATTTTTCAGACTACAAGACGCACTTTTTCCCCCCAAAAAAAGGGGGGAAAATGGGGGGTGCGTCTAATAGTCGCAATGCAGGCTTACCGTGGCGGCAGAGGTGCGGTGGCAGAGGTGCAGCGGCAGAGGTGCAGCAGCAGAGGTGCGGCGGCAGAGGTGTGGCGGCAGAGGAGGCGCAGTAAGCGGGGTCCCTTTCTCCGGTGAGGTGATGCAGCGGCCCGGTATGCAGCAGAGCCGGGTGAATCCTGTTGTTATCGGTGGTGGCGGCCATTTTCCTGAGGCCGCGCGTGCGCAGATGGAGTGCTCTGCTTCCCGGGGCTTCATGAAAATGGCCGCCGCGATCTCCATCTGCGCACGCGCAGCCTCCCGCGACCATTTTCCTGAAGCCCCGGGAAGCAGAGCGCTTCATCTGCACACGCGCGGCCTCAGGAAGATGGCCGCGCCCACCGATAACAACAGGATTCACCCGTCTCTCCTGCTTACCGGGCTGCTGCATCACCATACCGGGGAAAGGGACCCCGCTTACTGCGCCTCCTCTGCCGCTGCACCTCTGCCACCGCACCTCTGCCACCGCACCTCTGCCGCCACGGTAAGCCTGCATTGCCTGCACGGTAAGCCTGGGACCCCTCTCATGCCATACCTCTCACTGCACCTCCTGATCCCAGCACCTCCTGATCCCAGCACCTCCTGATCCCAGCACCTCCTCATCCCAGCACCTCCTCATCCCAGCACCTCCTCATCCCAGCACCTTCTCATCCCAGCACCTCCTCATTCCAGCATCACCCCACCTCTGCCGACACCTTGCCTCCTGTGACCCTGCTCTGCCACCGCCAGCCCTCAGGTAAGATACTGTAAATTCGGACAATAAGACGGACCCCCATCTTATAAAAAATCTTTTTTTCTGCAATTTTCACCCCAAATTTGGGGTGCGTCTTATGGTCCGGTGCGTCTTATAGTCCGAAAAATACGGTAGTTTGAATTTTTTTAAGCAATATTTTTAAGCCAAAAGCAGGGGTGGCTCCAATTCGAGAAGCAGCATGAATCTTTCAACTATACTTTTTCTCTCTATATGTTACATTCCAAATTTATGTTTACAAATCTTGATAAAAGACTAACACAAAAAACATTGATGTGTGAATAAGGCATTACTTTAAATTTTTACGCTCAGGCAGCTTAGAATAAAAATAAAGTTCTCACCCAGCGGGGCTGTAAATAAGTTCACCAGTTCAGATATGAACTCCAGTAAACTTTCTTGCTGCAGAAGCACAGCGCTAGACACTGACAGGAGCGATTACGCTTACAAATCATCATGGGACAGCATGAATTAGCTGCACTTAAGATAGGTCAGGAATATGGTTGTTTAATATTTTTCTTTTTAATAGGGGACATGGGCATTGGGGATTAGGTGTGAGTTGAGTATTTTTGGTGTTTATTATTTTCTGTTTTTTATAGGGGACAAGTGTTTCAATGGAATGGACCTAAGGTGACTATAACTGTTTTAAATTTTTACATACATTTGTAAAACAGGGTGTGGATTTTTATTACAAATAACAGATATTATTCTGGTTGTTTTTTATTAACAAAATTATATGGGTTTAGGAATGGAAAAGCATCTTATAGACACTTCTCTATTACTAACCTGTGGGTTTGATGTCACATGACAATAAAAAGGTGACATCAACCTCACAGGGCAAGTGGGAAGGGTCGGGCAAGGCGGTGGTGGCTGCAGGCTGCTATTTTTAAGCTGGGGGGTAATATCCATGGCCCCTTAGCCTGAGAATACTAGCCACCAGCGGTCTGCTTTAGCTTGGCTGGTTATCATAAATGGGGGGATCCTATGCCATTTTTAAAAATTATTTATTTAAATAATTTTTAAAAATGGTGTTGGGAATCCTCCATTCTTGATAACCAGCCATGATAAAGCTGACAACTGAGAGTCACAGCCCACAGCTGTTAGTTTTGCCATGTTGGTTATCAAAAATAAAACAGACCCCAAGGCATTTTTTTTATAATGCAATTATTTATAGATAGATCAGGTGCTGGATGCTGAATACTCCCATCAGCGGTGCCTGCTTTAGCTTTTACGTAGGCTGACGGAAGTTGTACTCACATGGGCCTCACCTCTGTGACCCAAGGCAAACTTTTTATCCCTAATCACAGCTGCTAATCTTACCACCGATCAGAGGCAGTGTTTTCTGCGCTGTCATGAGATGACAGCATGGCAAACAGCAAATGTTCGAGACCCACATTCATTATTTTTTTTAAACCTTTGGCTGAACTCAAACATCCATAGTTTTGCCCATCAGTTGTAGAAAGTCATTCCCTTTTCAACCATGTAACATTAAAAGAGACATACAGTAGCTAAAAATAATCCCCTTATATTATTACTAGATGAAAGATACATCAAGTAAAAATATACAAAGTGCACTTATGCAAAATTATCCATTATTATAAAAACAAATAGCGCTATCAGACATTAGAATTATAAAAAGATATACATGTCAATTTTGTCATTGAAGTTGATGGATTCTATCGCTTGTGTGCTCGTAATCCACCTGGCTACTCTCCCAAGAAGGAGTCTATGAAGATCGCCTCCCTGTGGGGGCACAACAACTTTTCCCAGCCAGCGAATGATAACACCTGCGGATCCCCTGCATGCCAGTGTTAGTAGAATTGAAATGTTTCCTAAATCTAACATATAAAGGGCATATCATTATTTCAATGTAGAAGAATTTGCATGGACAAAAGATTACACGGACAACATAATTAGTCTTGCATAAAATGAAATCAAAGACCTGATCAGAAACTGCACCAATCTGGAAACAACATCCCGTGATATGGTCGGTAAAAAAGGGACAGTGGCCACACCTGTGGTTTCCCTTAGGAGCTCCAGTTCGCAGCCAATCATTATGTTCTGTCCTCATGCGGTTATGCACCAAGATATCTCTCAAACTGGTACTTTGTTTGCAAGAAATTATTGGACCTCTGGATATCACATTAGCCAGTTCATCATTCTGTTCCAAATGTGCCAATTCTTCCTAATGCTAGAACGGATAAAATTATCCATAGGACCATATTGAAAACAAAAAAAAAACTAATCTTTTATCCTTATTATCACTTTTGTTTTTTCTAATGTGCTGATTGCTGAGAATTCCTGTTGTTTTCTGTCCAAAGCTGCATCCAACAAAGAAATGGGATACCCTCTCTCTCTGAATCTCTTACAAAGGTCAGAAGACTGTTCCACAAAACCTTTGGGGGTGCTATTAGTTCTTTTTAATCTAAATAATTGGCTGTATGGTAATGATTGCATAACCGCATGAGGACAGAGTGTAATGACTGACTGAAAGTAGATCTTCTGTAATGGTGGAGAAGTTGGCTTTGGAGGAGGAGGGCTGAGTAGTTATGAGAAGGGACTGTGGGAGTTGTAGGCCAAAGCTTTCTCTCATGTTATCAATCTTCTGCTTGAGACAAAGATTGAGGCAAAGTGTTCAGCTGTGATGAGTGAGGGGAGAGGAGGTGATGGGGGATGGAGGAGAGAATTGAAAGTGTTGAATAGCAGATTAGGGTTATGAGACAGAGAGGATATGAGAGATTAGAAGTAGTTTTGTTTTCCTGCATTGAGTGTAGACTTGAAAGTAGTGAGGGACTGCTTGAATGTGATGAACTGCTCGTTAGAGTGGGATCTTTTCCATCACCTCTCAGGAACCCTAGAAGACCGCCTCAGCTCTTTGGTCAGGCTGGTGTGCCAGGGTTCCTTGTTTATTTTGCCAGCTGTGATATTTGTGAGAGGGGCAACTAATTTGAGAGCTGCAGCTATCATAGTGTAATATAAAGTGGTAGCAGCATCTGCATTGCATAAGGAACTTATGTCTGTGAGAGGGAGAAGGGATTCAGAGAGTAAGTGTGGACCAAGGTGTTTAAGATTTCTGCAAGGATGTGCAAGTTTGTGTAGTTGGGATTATACTCCTGGAGAGGAATGGGAAGAGAATGTAAGTAGGTTGAGGTCAAAAAGCGGGAGAGGTGAGCTAGAGAGGTTAGATAAGAAGCAGAGGCAAGTGAAGATAAGTTCAAGTGTGTGGTCATCTTAGGCTAGGTTCACACTAGCGTTGCGCCGCCCTGCGTCGGCGACGCAACGCGCGACGCACGTAAAAACGCGCGCAAACGCGCGCAAAAAACGCGCGCGTTTTGCGACGCGTGCGTCGTTTTTGACGAAAATCGGACGCACAGAAAATGCTACAATGTAGCGTTTTCTTGCGTCCGACGCTAGCGTCGGAAACGACGCACATGGCGAAAAACGCCACCAAAACAACGCACGCGTCCCCTATGTTAAACATAGGGGCGCGTCGCCGCTGCGTCGACGCTGCGTCGCCGGCGCAACAGCGACGCACATTGGCGGAATGCCAATGTGAACGTAGCCTTAGTGAGTTGCTGCAGAAGACCATTGAGTGAGGCCGAAGGAGGAAGTGAGAGATAAAAGCTTAGAGACAGCTGAGAGGGAAGTGTCAATGCGAATGTTGAAGTCGCCCATGATGATAGTGGGAATGTCAGTGAGGAAGAAATTAAGTAGCTAGGTGGTGAAGTGGTCCAATAAGGTGGTGGTTGCCATTTGGGAGAGCAGTAAATGCCAGTTGGAGGTTGAAGGGGGAGTAGATGCGCACAGAGTGCAACTCAAAAGTGATGAGGGTAATGGAGGATGGCAGTGGAATTAGGGTAAGGAAGCAGTTGTCTGACAGGAGAAAACCAACTCCCCCACCATGGTTGCTGATGGAGCAAGGGGGGTGAGAAAGATGGAATCCACCATAAGAAAGTGTAGCTTGAGAGGCTGTGTCAGTGGGGGTGAGCCAGGTTTCAATGATGCCAAGGAAGGTAAGTTTGTTAGTAATGCCAAGATGATGTATGTAGGAAAGTTTGTTGCAGACAGAGCGAGTATTCCATAAAGCCCCTGTTAGTGGGACTGGGGAAGTGGTGGCTGAGCAGACGGTTATAAGGTTAGAATAAGGTTATAAGGTTACAAGGTAGATAACACGGTACCAAGATATATATCTTTCCTGTATCAAAATCAAGGTTAGAAGGGTAACGGAAAGTTGTGATAGATGTTGGATGAGAGGTAGAAGTGATTATGGGGATGTGATGAGGAAATTCAGGATTTGGAGAGATATCGCCAGCAGTGAGGAGGACCAGAGAAATTGTTAGCATGTGGGAGCAGGAGAGGGCATGAGGTGACTTTCTGTGTTGGGAGATTGTTTGTTGAGGAACAGATCTGAGGAGGAGGTGAGATGGATGGGGAGGATGGAGGGAGATTCAACCAGTTCCTTATTAGGTGTAGGAATTAGGGGGATTAGTGGAAAGTGAAGGATTATAGGGGTGAGAGTGAAAACAAACAGAAACATTGTTTGCAGTGACTATGTATCCAGTTACCCTCAATTCCCTTCTGGTTCAATTCTGGTATAATTCATAGCTGCAAACCTCTATAATGAAGAATATAATGTAATATAGTAACATAGTAACATAGTTAGTAAGGCTGAAAAAAGACATTTGTCCATCCAGTTCAGCCTATAATAATAATAATAATTTTTATTTATATAGCGCCAACATATTCCGCAGCGCTTTACAAATTATAGAGGGGACTTGTACAGACAATAGACATTACAGCATAACAGAAATACAGTTCAAAACAGATACCAGGAGGAATGAGGGCCCTGCTCGCAAGCTTACAAACTATGAGGAAAAGGGGAGACACGAGAGGTGGATGGTAACAATTGCTTTAGTTATTCGGACCGGCCATAGTGTAAGGCTCGGGTGTTCATGTAAAGCTGCATGAACCAGTTAACTGCCTAAGTATGTAGCAGTACAGACACAGTGAGCTATTAACTGCATAAAGTGAATGAGAACATGATGCGAGGAACCTGATAGTTTTTTTTTTTTTTTTTTATAAATAGGCCACACAAGGATAGTTAGGTTAATGCATTGAGGCGGTAGGCCAGTCTGAACAAATGAGTTTTTAGGGTACGCTTAAAACTGTGGGGATTGGGGATTAATCGTATTAACCTAGGTAGTGCATTCCAAAGAATTGGCGCAGCACGTGTAAAGTCTTGGAGACGGGAGTGGGAGGTTCTGATTATTGAGGATGCTAACCTGAGGTCATTAGCGGAGCGGAGGGCGCGGGTAGGGTGGTAGACTGATACCAGGGAGGAGATGTAGGGTGGTGCTGAGCCATGGAGTGCTTTGTGGATGAGGGTAGTAGTTTTGTACTGGATTCTGGAGTGGATGGGTAGCCAGTGTAATGACTGGCACAAGGTAGAGTGAGGAATATGATCCTGGCAGCAGCATTCAGGACAGATTGGTAAGAGGGAGGCCGATTAGTAGAGAGTTACAATAGTCCAGACGAGAATGAATAAGTGAAACAGTAAGAGTTTTTGCAGAGTCGAAAGTAAGAAAAGGGCGAATTCTAGAAATGTTTTTGAAATGCAGGTAAGAAGAGCGAGCCAGTGATCGGATGTGGGGGGTGAATGAAAGGTCAGAATCAAGGATGACCCCAAGGCAGCGGGCATGTTGCTTTGGAGTAATGGTGGAACCGCACACGGAGATGGCAATGTCAGGCAAAGGTAGGTTAGTAGAGGGAGAGAACACGAGGAGTTCAGTTTTTGACAGGTTAAGTTTCAGATAGAGGGAGGACATGATGTTAGAGACAGCGGTAAGACAATCACTGGTGTTTTCTAAAAAGGTCGGTGTAATATCAGGAGAAGAAGTGTATAATTGGGTGTCGTCAGCATAGAGATGGTACTGGAAACCAAATCTACTGATTGTTTGTCCAATAGGGGCAGTATACAACGAGAAGAGGAGGGGGCCTAGGACTGATCCTTGAGGAACCCCAACAGTAAGGGGAAGGTGAGAGGAGGAGGAACCAGCAAAACATACAGTGAAGGATCGGTCAGAGAGATAGGAGGAGAACCAGGAGAGAACGGTGTCCTTGAGGCCGATGGAGCGGAGCATAGTGAGGAGGAGCTGATGATCCACAGTATCGAAAGCTGCGGAGAGATCCAAGAGAATTAGCATGGAGTAGTGACCATTAGATTTAGCTGTTAGTAGGTCATTAGAGACTTTAGTGAGGGCAGTTTCAGTAGAGTGTAAAGAGCGGAAGCCAGATTGAAGAGGGTCGAGAAGAGAGTTATCTGAGAGATAGCGGGTAAGACGGGAGTGGACCAGGCGTTCGAGGAGTTTAGAGATGAAGGGAAGATTAGAGACAGGTCTATAATTAGCGGCACAGTTTTGATCGAGGGATGGTTTTTTAAGTAATGGATGTATGATGGCATGCTTAAATGAGGAGGGAAAAATACCGGAAGTGAGGGAAAGGTTGAATATTTTTGTTAGGTGAGAGGTGACAGCCGGGGAAAGGGACTGGAGGAGATGTGACGGAATGGGGTCACTGGTGCAAGTGGTCGGGCGAGAAGATGCAAGGAGCCTGCTTACTTCTTCTTCTGTAACTGCTTCAAAGTCAGAGAGTGAACTAGATGCAGTGGGGGAGGGAGGACAGTGCATGGTATGAAAAGATTGGGAGATGATTTCCTGTTGAATGTGGTCAATTTTTTCTTTGAAGTAATTGGCCAGATCGTCAGCACGGAGATCCGTGGTTGGGGCCTGCTCTCTTGGGTTGAGTAGGGACTGGAACGTGTCAAAGAGACGTTTAGGGTTATTGGACAGTGAGGTGATGAGGGTGTTGAAGTAGGTTTGTTTGGAGAGGTGAAGGGCAGAATTGTATGTCTTTAGCATGAACTTATAATGGATGAAATCTTCGGGTAGATTAGATTTTCTCCACAGACGTTCTGCGCACCTGGAGCACCGCTGCAGGAAACGTGTTTGCAGCGTGTGCCACGGTTGTTGCCGTCTGTGCCGAGTTGTTTTATGTATAGGAGGAGCAGCTTCATCCAGAGCACTTTGCAGGGTTTCATTGTAATGCTTCAGAGCAGAGTCAGGACATGAGATGGAGGAGATTGGGGCCAATGAGGACTGCAAGTTCTTCATAAGTTTCTGGGTGTTAATGGCCTGTATGTTTCTATAAGTGTGGAAAGTGGGGGTGACCTGAGCGGAATGGCAGTTCTTGATAGAGAATGAAAGAATGTTGTGGTCAGAGAGCGGGAGAGGGGAGTTTGTGAAATCATCCACTGAGCAAAGCCGGGAGAAGACCAAGTCAAGGGAGTTTCCATCTTCATGTGTTGGAGAGTTAGTATGCTGCGAGAGGCCGAAAGAGGAGGATAGCGATAAAAGGTGAGAAGCAGATGGGGAGAGGGGAGAGGCAATGGGGATGTTGAAATCACCCATGATAAGGGTGGGGGTGTCACAGGAGAGAAAGTGTATATTCCATCATAATAAATCCCCAGATCTACGTCCTTCTACAGAACCTAATAATTGTATGATACAATATTGTTCTGCTCAAGGAAGACATCCAGGCCTCTCTTGAACCCCTCGACTGAGTTCGCCATCACCACCTCCTCAGGCAAGCAATTCCAGATTCTCACTGCCCTAACAGTAAAGAATCCTCTTCTATGTTGGTGGAAAAACCTTCTCTCCTCCAGACGCAAAGAATGCCCCCTTGTGCCCGTCACCTTCCTTGGTATAAACAGATCCTCAGCGAGATATTTGTATTGTCCCCTTATATACTTATACATGGTTATTAGATCGCCCCTCAATCGTCTTTTTTCTAGACTAAATAATCCTAATTTCGCTAATCTATCTGGGTATTGTAGTTCTCCCATCCCCTTTATTAATTTTGTTGCCCTCCTTTGTACTCTCTCTAGTTCCATTATATCCTTCCTGAGCACCGGTGCCCAAAACTGGACACAGTACTCCATGTGCGGTCTAACTAGGGATTTGTACAGAGGCAGTATAATGCTCTCATCATGTGTATCCAGACCTCTTTTAATGCACCCCATGATCCTGTTTGCCTTGGCAGCTGCTGCCTGGCACTGGCTGCTCCAGGTAAGTTTATCATTAACTAGGATCCCCAAGTCCTTCTCCCTGTCAGATTTACCCAGTGGTTTCCCGTTCAGTGTGTAATGGTGATATTGATTCCTTCTTCCCATGTGTATAACCTTACATTTATCATTGTTAAACCTCATCTGCCACCTTTCAGCCCAAGTTTCCAACTTATCCAGATCCATCTGTAGCAGAATACTATCTTCTCTTGTATTAACTGCTTTACGTAGTTTTGTATCATCTGCAAATATCGATACTTTACTGTGTAAACCTTCTACCAGATCATTAATGAATATGTTGAAGAGAACAGGTCCCAATACTGACCCCTGCGGTACCCCACTGGTCACAGCGACCCAGTTAGAGACTATACCATTTGTAACCACCCTCTGCTTTCTATCACTAAGCCAGTTACTAACCCATTTACACACATTTTCCCCCAGACCAAGCATTCTCATTTTGTGTACCAACCTCTTGTGCGGCACGGTATCAAACGCTTTGGAAAAATCGAGATATACCACGTCCAATGACTCACCGTGGTCCAGCCTATAGCTTACCTCTTCATAAAAACTGATTGGTTTGACAGGAGCGATTTCTCATAAACCCATGCTGATATGGAGTTAAACAGTTATTCTCATTGAGATAATCCAGAATAACATCCCTCAGAAACCCTTCAAATATTTTACCAACAATAGAGGTTAGACTTACTGGCCTATAATTTCCAGGTTCACTTTTAGAGCCCTTTTTGAATATTGGCACCACATTTGCTATGCGCCAGTCCTGCGGAACAGACCCTGTCGCTATAGAGTCCCTAAAAATAAGAAATAATGGTTTATCTATTACATTACTTAGTTCTCTTAGTACTCGTGGGTGTATGCCATCCGGACCCGGAGATTTACCTATTTTAATCTTATTTAACCGGTTTCGCACCTCTTCTTGGGTTAGATTGGTGACCCTTAATATAGGGTTTTCATTGTTTCTTGGGATTTCACCTAGCATTTCATTTTCCACCGTGAATACCGTGGAGAAGAAGGTGTTTAATATGTTAGCTTTTTCCTCGTCATCTACAACCATTCTTTCCTCACTATTTTTTAAGGGGCCTACATTTTCAGTTTTTATTCTTTTACTATTGATATAGTTGAAGAACAGTTTGGGATTAGTTTTACTCTCCTTAGCAATGTGCTTCTCTGTTTCCTTTTTGGCAGCTTTAATTAGTTTTTTAGATAAAGTATTTTTCTCCCTATAGTTTTTTAGAGCTTCAATGGTGCCATCCTGCTTTAGTAGTGCAAATGCTTTCTTTTTACTGTTAATTGCCTGTCTTACTTCTTTGTTTAGCCACATTGGGTTTTTCCTATTTCTAGTCCTTTTATTCCCACAAGGTATAAACCGCTTACAGTGCCTATTTAGGATGTTCTTAAACATTTCCCATTTATTATCTGTATTCTTATTTCTGAGGATATTGTCCCAGTCTACCAGATTAAGGGCATCTCTAAGCTGGTCAAACTTTGCCTTCCTAAAGTTCAGTGTTTTTGTGACTCCCTGACAAGTCCCCCTAGTGAAAGACAGGTGAAACTGTACAATATTGTGGTCGCTATTTCCTAGATGCCCGACCACCTGCAGATTTGTTATTCTGTCAGGTCTATTAGATAGTATTAGGTCTAAAAGTGCTGCTCCTCTGGTTGGATTCTGCACCAATTGTGAAAGATAATTTTTCTTGGTTATTAGCAGAAACCTGTTGCCTTTATGGGTTTCACAGGTTTCTGTTTCCCAGTTAATATCCGGGTAGTTAAAGTCCCCCATAACCAGGACCTCATTATGGGTTGCAGCTTCATCTATCTGCTTTAGAAGTAGACTTTCCATGGTTTCTGTTATATTTGGGGGTTTGTAACAGACCCCAATGAGAATTTTGTTACCATTTTTCCCTCCATAAATTTCGACCCATATGGACTCGACATCCTCATTCCCTTCGCTAATATCCTCCCTTAAAGTGGACTTTAGACAAGACTTTACATAGAGACAAACCCCTCCTCCTCTCCGATTTTTACGATCCTTTCTAAACAGACTGTAACCCTGTAAGTTAACTGCCCAGTCATAGCTTTCATCTAACCACGTCTCGGTTATTCCCACTATGTCAAAGTTACCTGTAGATATTTCTGCTTCTAGTACTTCCATCTTGTTTGTCAGGCTTCTGGCATTTGCGAGCATGCAGTTTAGAGGATTTTGTTTTGTTCCAATCTCCTCGCTGTGGATTGTTTTAGAAATGTTCTTACCTCCCTTCTCAGTATGTTTTCCTGGGTCTTCTTTGTTCAAGTCTAATGTTTTTCTTCCCGTCCCCTCTTCTTCTAGTTTAACGCCCTCCTGATGAGTGTAGAGAGTCTTCTGGCGAATGTGTGTTTCCCAGGTTTGTTGAGGTGTAGTCCGTCTCTGGCGAGGAGTCCATCGTACAAGTAATTCACACCGTGGTCCAGGAACCCGAATCCTTGTTGTCTGCACCATCGTCTTAGCCAGTTGTTCGCATCAAGGATCCTGTTCCATCTCCTGGTGCCATGCCCGTCTGCTGGAAGGATAGAAGAAAAAACTACCTGTGCATCCAGTTCCTTTACTTTCTTCCCCAACTCTTCAAAGTCTTTGCAGATTGTCGGTAGGTCCTTCCTTGCCGTGTCATTGGTGCCAACATGTATCAGAAGAAATGGGTGGACGTCCTTGGAGCTGAAGAGCTTTGGTATCCTATTGGTCACATCCTTGATCATCGCACCTGGAAGGCAGCATACTTCTCTTGCAGTTATGTCCGGTCTGCAGATGGCTGCTTCTGTGCCTCTCAGTAGTGAGTCTCCCACCACCACCACTCTTCGTTGCTTCTTGGCTGTACTTTTTGCTGTCACTTGTTGCTGTGTGCCCTTTTCTTTTTTGCTTGCTGGTATTGCTTCATCCTTAGGTGTGCCATCTTCATCCTCTACAAAGATTTGATATCGGTTCTTCAGTTGTGTGGTTGGTGATTTCTCCATGGTCTTCTTGCTTCTTTTGGTCACATGCTTCCACTCATCTGCTTTTGGATGTTCTCTGACATTTTTTTTCACCTTCTGTGACCAGTAGAGATGCTTCTGTTCTGTCTAGAAAGTCTTCATTCTCTTTGATGAGTTTCAAAGTTGCTATTCTTTCTTCCAGACCCCGCACCTTTTCTTCTAAAAGGACCACTAGTCTACACTTCTGACAGGTAATAATGCGCCAATACCAGACAGCCGTTGCTCGTAGTCACCAGCAACACTATATCTTATTGCCACAGTAGGTACATGTATAGAGATGATAGATATGTTTAAAGTAACCGCACACTTACTGTTGGTAGCATGACTGAGGTAAAGGTGCTGGCATTGTGCTGGTGTATATATAGGAGCAGGGGCTGCGGCCACCTGTGTATCCGGAGCTGAGAGGTGCAGACGGCGGTGTGGAGCGGCAGAAACACTCACTATTGGGGAGCGTCCTCCCTTGCTAGTGCTCTGCCCCCATGCGCCTGAAACGCTGTTAGCCGGCACATGTGGGCTGCGAGGACGCCGCTAGAGAGAGCGGTGGAGTAAGTGGGTGTGTAGTCTGGGTGACGTCACCAGATTTGGACAGGAAAAAAAAGGCAGAGGATGGGTGCCGATAAGGACCAAAGTGCCTACGCATTTCGAAGGTCTCCAGACCTTCTTCGTCAGGGACAGCAACGGCTGTCTGGTATTGGCGCATTATTATTATTATCACTATTGCTATTGGTGATTTTAGCCGCTTTTGCATTGGCTGCTGTCTCTGTTGATTATTTACTACCAGCATTTTGTGCCCATTTATAGGTTTTCTCACCTATCTTATTGCATTTTTTCGTCTGGTTAGCGCAGGTGTCCTAATTTACATTATATTCTTCTCTTACTGCATGACAGATTTAGCACAGTAGCTGTCTAGGCACCAGTAGCTTCCCATTGCATCTTCCTTAGGAGCGCCGGTGTGTTCCCATCCTTTTGAAACTGCTATAATGCACTGTGCAGACTGACATCTTGCAGACGTATTGTTTGCAAAATATTTGATGGAAAATGCAGGTGTAAAACAGATAGGAGTGGTCTGTGCTCATCTTGGTTAGATAATTAAGACAGAGCTAGAAGCAGGATATTCAAGGCAGAGTAAACTAGGAGTTCATAAATAATAAGGAAGAAATAGCAGTGGGTAGTTGAAAAACATACCAAGTGAATGCAAGTAGAAGGTGTAGGGAAAATTAGATTGGAAAAGCTGAATGACGTACCAAGTGAATGTAATGAGTAAAGGTAGGAAAAATCAGGATGGAAAAGCTGAATGACGTACCAAATAAATGTAAGGAGCAGATGTAGGGAAAATCATGGAATAGCTGAATGGTGCACTAAGTGAATGCAAGGTGCAGAGGTAGGGAAAATCAGGATGGAAAATCTGAATGGCGTACCTAGTGAATGCAAGGTGCAGAGGTAGGGAAAATCTGGATGGAAAATCTGAATGACGTACCAAGTGAATGCAAGGAACAGATGTAGGGAAAATCAGGATGGAAAAGCTGAGTGACGTACCAAATGAAAGTAAGGAGCAGATGTAGGGAAAATCATGATGGAAAAGCTGAATGGCGTACCAAGTGAAGCCAAGGAGCAGAGGTAGGGAAAATCAGGTTGGAAAAGGTGAATGACGTAACTGTAGGAAGAACAGATAAGCAGACATGCTGATTAGTGTGCGATGGTGGCAGATGGCAAGGTACAATCTGTATATATCATATTTAATTCTGGTATAATTCACTTGCTCACTGCAGGATTCACTAAACCATCTCAGACAGATGTCTGTCCAGACTCTGTTTGAGACTTCCATTGAAGGAGAACTCACCACGTCTCGTGGCAGCCTCTTCCACTCATTATCACCTTCACTGTCGAAAAGTTTTTCTAATATCTAATCTGTATCTTCTCCCTTTCAGTTTCAGAGTAATACATATACATGTGTTCATTTTTTCTGGTCATGATCACTTATTTTTACAAGTCTACATCCACTTATATGTTCTCTTTTACACATCTTCTAGATTTGATATACTTCCCATTTGTTTCCTCCTTATTTATGATGTTACATGCATCACATTTTTGTGACTCTGTCTTTATTTATTATGTTTTTTATGTATCACTTTTGGTTTATATTAAATATTTACACTATTTACCTGATCACCTTTGTCTTTTATTCACATAACTCCCCTTTTTTTTGTTGTTTTTTGATCTTCATGTGGTGACATCATACATCGGGCCTTGGTACATATCGAACTTAGAGACCTCATTAAGCTTCCTATAGTCACTACAAAACTGCCATTCTCCATCAGATTTCGGTACTAGGACTATTAAACTGGTCCAGTCACTCTTGGACTCTTCGATAACACCAAGACTCAGCATCTGCTTTACCTTTTTTGAGATCACCTCTCGCCGGGCATTTGGAATTTGATATGGTTTCAAATTGACGCAGACATGAGGCTCCGTCAGAACCTCATGCTATAGGCCCTTTGTACAACCTGGCAGTTCCGAGAACAGGTCTCTGTTCCTCTGTAACAACTTTCGGCACTAGGGTTGAGTGAAATGGATCGGACAAATTAAAAAATCGCCGACTTTTGGCAAAGTCAGGTTTCGTGAAACCCAACCCGATCCTAGTGTGGGATCGGCCATGAGGTCAGTGATCTTCGCGCCAAAGTCGCGTTTCGTATGACGCTTTCAGCGCCATTTCTCATCCAATGAAGGAGGACGCAGAGTGTGGGCAGAGTGATGACATGGGTCTTGGTCCCCACCATCTTAGAGAAGGGCATTACAGTGATTGGCATGCTTTCTGCGGCGTCACAGGGGCTATAAAGGGGTGTGCACGCTGACCGCCATCTTACTTCTGTCGATCTTAGCATAGGGAGAGGTTGCCGCAGCTTCATCAGAAGAAGGGATATAGATAGGGAGGGAAGATTAACCCTGAAACTACTTGTGCTGTAGCGATTGTCACTGTCCAACACCACCTTTTCTTTGCAGGGACAGTGGAGTTTATTTTTCTGTGCATCAGCTCTGTAGCTTATTAGGCTGCCCTATAAGGCTCCCTGATAGCTGCATTGCTGTTTGTACGCCGCTGTGCAAACCAACTGCTTTTTTAAAAGCAAAAATCCTGTTGCTCCTTTCTGCAAAGTTCTCTTCTTTCTTTGTCCACACTTTTGTGTGCAGCAGTCCTTTTTAATGCTGCCATACTTGTCCTCAGATCATTGTATGGAGATTGAAATTGTACTACAGCCATTTTTTTATATATATCTTCCAGCCATGTTCTGCCACTTACATTGTGTAGTGTAATACACTGGGCCTGAGTTTTGTTGCAGTCTCCCCCAAATAAAAGGGAGATTTAAATTGGCACTAAGTGGATCTTGTCAAGATCCTGTCAGCACCGAAGCACTGTCACGGCTGAACAGGGTGACTCACCCACACTACAGGAGGACCCGGGGTCAGATACCACAAGGAAAACGCAGACAGATGGGAGGCTTGAGTTATGTTGCAGTCTCCCCCCAAAAAAGGGAGATTTAAATTCTCCACAAGTTTATATACACCTTCTACCTTGTTTCACAGTACCGTATAACGGTTGTTATTTTGGTTAGATTTTGCCAAAAATGAGGAAGTCTGGTGGAAGAGACCATAGGCGGGCGTTGCCAGCTGGTACTGATGGTGGTGGTGGTGGAGGTGGAGCATCTGGTGGTAGTGGGAAAAGCAAAATAGCACCAAAGGCTCAAGGTATTGAGCCAGCATCATCGTCTGGGTACACAAGGCCTCGAAGGCTCCCTTATCTGGGAGTAGGGAAAAAGCTTTTAAAGCCGGAGCAGCAGGAAAAAGTTTTGGCTTTCCTTGCTGACTCAGCCTCTAGCTCTTTTGCCTCCTCTTCAGAAGGTTCGAAATCTAAAAGCAGCGAATCGTCAGTGAATGCTCCCGGTCAGGAACAAGTCGCTTCCTTGTGTCCTTCACCCGAACCAAAACTGAAGGATGCGGCAGGCGAAACTACAGTTTACTCCACGGAGCTCTTTACACATACCATGCCTGGGTTAGAGAGGGAAATTGTTAAAAGCCCATTACAAGATGAATCGGACATGGAGTGCACAGATACACAGCCACAGCTAGATTATTATGCTGTTCCATTGCCTCAGATCACTACATTGCCCTCACAGTGTACTGAGCCAGAATCTGACCCTGATGAGACTATGGTGCCCCGTCACGAATGCTATAGCACCTTACACGGTGACACAGAGGAAGATGCACATGAAATTGAAGAGGAGGTGATAGATGACCCAGTTGTTGACCCAGATTGGCAGCCATTGGGGGAAGAGGGTGCCGCTGCCAGTAGCTCAGAAGCGGAGGAGGATGATCCGCAGCAGCTATCTATATCGCAACAGCTTTCATCTGGCAGGCCCGTATCTTGCCAAAAATGTTTGTCAAATCCAAAAACAGTTTTAGGACACCGTGGCCATCCGGTGAAAGTAGCACAGCGTGCAATGCCTGAAAAGGTAATCCATAGTTAGAAGTGTGCAGTGTGGGCATTTTTTAACCAAGATCCGAATAATCAGTGCAAAGTTACCTGTAAGAAGTGCTCAAAGACCTTTAGCAGAGGGAAGAATCTCCTAAATTTAAATACAACGTGCATGCGTAGGCATTTAACCAGCATGCACTTGCAAGCCTGGACTAACTAACAAATGTCCAGTACCGCTGGTGCACCTGCTCAGAATGAAGGTAGTCAGCAACGCTACATTGCTTCCCTCACAGTAAGCCCACCGGTTAGGACACCACCAGCAGCAAATGTGGAGGTATCGTCGCAAGGCCAAAGCAGTCAGGGAATCACAAGGTTCTTGGTAGGAAACACTGTAGGCAGGCCAACATCAAGAATACCATCACCAACCCTCTCTCAAACTGCCATGTCCACCACCACCCCCGCTAGTTCCACCATATGCAGCTCTCCAGTTCAGCTTACCCTACAAGAGTCTCTCGTTAGGAAAAGAAAGTACTCATCCTCTCATTCGCATGCACAGGGTTTGAACACACACATTGCTAGACTAATCTCGTTAGAGATGATGCCCTACCGGTTGATTGAAAGCAAAGCTTTCAAAGCCCTGATGGCCTACACAGTACCACGCTAAGACCTACCCAGTCGACACTTCTTTGCGAGAAAAGCCATCCCAGCCCTCCACCAGCATGTCAAAGACCGCATTGTCCATGCACTCAGTCCAGGCAATCAGTCAGTAGAAAGGTGCACCTCAAAACAGATGCATGGACCAGTAGGCATGGCCAGGGACGTTACATGTCCATCACGGTGCACTGGGTTAATGTGGTGGATGCAGGGTCCATAGGAGACAGCCATAGTGGGACACTTCTGCCTAGCCCACGGTCTAGGAAACAGTTGGCTGTAGGTGTTCGCCACCCCTCCTCCTCCTCCTCCAGAAGTGAAAGCTCGTCCACAAAGCGCAGTCGCACGAACACTCCATCCGCAGCTGCCAGTTTTGCACACGGGGTGTCCCAATATGGAACAGCTAGTGGTAAGCGTCAGCAGGCTGTGCTACAAATGAAGTGTTAGGGCGACAAGAGACACACCGCGGAAGTACTGGCCGAGTACTTGCAGCAAGAAATTCAGTCATGGCTGGGCAGTGTACATCTTGAGGCAGGCAAGGTAGTCAGTGATAACGGAAGGAATTTTATGGCTGCCATAGCCCTTTCAGGACTGAAACATATTCTTGCCTGGCTCACACCTTGAACCTGGTGGTGCAGTGCTTCCTGAAAAATTATCCGGAATTACCAGCCCTTCTCCTGAAGCTGCGAAGACTTTGCTCGCGCATCCGCCGGTCGCCCGTACATTCCAGCCATATGCAGAAACATCAGCGATCGCTGAATCTTCCCCAGCACCACCTAATAATCGACGTTGCAACAAGGTGGAACTCCACACTGCACATGCTTCAGAGGCTGTGCAAACAGAGGCATGCTGTCATTTATTTGTGGGAGGACACACATACATGGGCAGGCATGGAGTTGTCTGGTGTGCAGTGGTTGAAGCTCCAAGACCTCTGTCAAGTCCTTCAGTGTTTTGAGGAATGCACACGGCTGGTAAGTGCAGACAATGCCATCATAATCATGAGCATCCCACTAATGCATCTGCTGATCAAAGTTTTAGGCACATCAAGGAGCAGGCGTCTGCAGCCGAGGAGGGAAGCCTTGATGACAGCAATGGTCTGGTCAGGGAACTCTCCTGGACGAGGTGGCGGACGAAGAGGAGGAGGAGGATGATGGGGATGAATATTTATGGGAGGAGGATGCTTCTCAGGGGGCAATAGAAACTGGTGGCGTTGCAAGGTCAGGTACAGGGTTTTTGCGGGCCACAAGTGATGTTGATTTGCAAGAAAGTGCTCCTCAACCCAGCACAAGCAGAGAATTGACACCTGGAACATTGGCCCACATGGCAGAGTATTCCTTGCGTATCCTAAAAAGGGACCCCCGCATTATCAAAATCATGACCTATGACGAATACTGGTTGACCTGCCTCTTGGATCCACGATACAAAGGAAAATTACAAAATATCATGCCACATGAGAACCTTGAGCAAATAGTAGTGACCAAACAAGCAAATCTTGGAGACTATTTGGTTCAGGCATTCCCAGCACACAGAGGCGGTGATGTTTCTCACACGAGCTGTAGGGGGCAACATGGCAGAGGTGTTAGAGGTGCACAAATCTGAAGTGACGTTGGACAGAGGGGTTTTATGACCAGGTTTTGGAGTAATTTCGCAATGACCACAGATACGACAGGTACTGCTGCATCAATTCAAAGTGACAGCATTTGTCCAGTATGGTTACCAACTATTTTTCCTCCCTTATCGATGTTCTCCCTCACAGGTCATTCTCCTTTGATTACTGGGCAATCTAAAATAGACACCTGGCCTGAACTGGCAGAATATGCATTACAGGAGCACGCTTGCCCAGCTGCTAGTGTGCTATCAGGAAGAGTCTTCAGTGCTGCTGGTTCAATACTGATGGAAAAAAGGACACATCTGGCTACGCAAAATGTTGATGATCTACTCTTCATTAAAATGAACCAATCATGGATTTCAAATTATTTTGCCCCACCTTCCCCTGCTGACACGTAGCTTGCCTTCAAATTGTCTTGCTTTTGGCCTCCTCTTACTGACTGCTCCAATTCCTCCATGTGCAGCTGCTGAATGTCCACAATAGGCCATTTTTATACTTCCCTAAATGGGCTGAGTCCCCCCACAGGGCCATGGTCACCACTTGGCGCAAGCACCCGTGCGAGTGCCGTTTGCCTGGACAGGTGGGTGTGCCCACTCTTGGGCGACGGCACTGGCACAGGGTTCCTCATAGTACAATGAAGTGTCTCTGATGGTGGTGGTGCACCGTCGTAATATGAGGGGCCTTGTGCCAGTACCGCCGCCCATGAGAGAGTGTTCCCCCCCCAGCTCGAACAGTGCTCTACCACTTGCAAAACTTACCTCTCCCTACTCCACCACTGTAGTGTGTGCTGTTAAATCCTTCAATGGCACTTCCAATACAAATTTGTTGAAGTGATAGATGATAGTAAAAATATACAGGGTCCCTGGCCTCCATTTAGACCAGTTAATACTTTGCGCCAACTTCCACTGTCTACTACTCAACAGAGGAGCCCACCCCTGTACCTAGCTATGCAACCAGTTTATTTGTGAACATTTTTTTGGCTGACATTTAGCCCACTTTATTATTTTGGTCTACTAACTGTGTCCGCCACTTATTACAGTTGTCCTCCACTGAACAAAGCAATGCCGCCTGTATACTCCTCTTACCTATTTTGAACTGCATTTAGCCTACTTACTTACTTAAGCCTAGTAACTGTGTCAGCCTCTCATAACAGTTGTCCTCCTCCACTGAAAAAAGCTATGCTGCCTGTCTACTCCTCTTACCAATTTTGAACTGCATTTAGCCTACTTACTTACTTGGGCCTAGTAACTGTGTGAGCCTCTCATAACAGTTTTCCTCCTCTGCTGATAAAAGCTATGCCACCTGTGTACTCCTCTTACCAATTTTGAACTGCATTTAGCCTACTTACTTACTTGGGCCTAGTAACTTTGTGAGCCTCTCATTACAGTTGTCCTCCTCCGCTGAACAAAGCTATCCTTCCTGTGCACTCCTCTTACCAATTTTGAACTGCATTTAGCCTACTTTTTTTATTTTGGGCCTACTAACTGTGTCTGCACCACTCATTACAGTTGTCCTCCACTGAACAAAGCTATGCCGCCTGTTTAGTTCTGTTACCAATTTTGAACTGCATTTAGCCTACATTATTATTTGGGCATATATCTGTCTTTCCTGCCCATTGCCCAGCCACTGCTAGATGAGTCTGCTGGTACATTGACCCAGACCACTACATTCCCCTTGCACTCTACACAGCCAGAATCTGATCCTGCTGAAAGTCAGGTTCCCTTTCCCACATACTATACCACCTTACACGGGGACAAAGAGGAAGGTGCAGATGAAAGTGCAGGTTCCTTTATCAGGTGGGGGGACATACTCGTTGGCACTTGCACAGGGCCCCTCATAGTACACAAAAGTGTCTCTGGCAGTGGGAGGCGTCGCCCACCGTCAAACACACCGCCGTACTATGAGGGGCCCTGTGCCAGTGCCAACTAGTGCCCCCTGTGCTTGCTCTGGATCACAGCACTTGCAAAGTTTAAATACTTACCTCTCCCTGCTCCACCGCCGTGACGTATTCTGCATTTCCGGGGCCCACGAAAATCTTGAACCAGCACTACCCCCCCCACAACTTTAGCCAAATGACCCCCAGTTTTCAATGCCTAACTATTATTATAATGTAAATTAAGATTGACAAGCTTAAGTAATAAGAATTGATGTTTTTGGCATTAAAATGGGCACTGTAGGTGTTTTCCTGTCCTCCACTCACTGCCGACTTTGATTCCCCATTGACTAGCATTGGGTTTTGTGTTTCAGTCGGCCCCTGACTTTTCGCAATAATCGTCCGATTTCATCCGACTCGACTTTTGAGAAAGTTGGGTTTCATGAAACCCAACTCGATCCTAGAAAAGTAAAATTCGCTCAACTCTACTTGGCACTGTTGCTTTTGGGCCTGTGACAGCGTCTCTGCCACCTTGATTTCTCCCATGTCAGCTTCCGGCTTGGCCACCAAACAAGGAGCTTGCACGGGCTCCTTATCTCGCCATGGCTTAATTAAGTTGACTTGGTATACCTGGTAGGTTTCCTTCTCCCTGATTGGTGGACTTTATAGTTGACATCCCTAATATTTTCAACTATTTCATAGGGGCCCTGCTACTTGGCCAGGAATTTACTTTCCGCGATAAGTACCAGCACCAGTACTCAATCCCCACAGTTAAAGCATCTCACACTCGTTGACCTAGTGTACACCCTCGACTGTGCCTCTTGTGCTTTGAGGAGATGTTCTCCAATGATGGGCATCACCTTAGCAATCCTCTCTTGCATCTGGGCCATATGCTTGATCACACTCTGGTAGGGTTTAGACTCCACCTCCCATGTCTCTTTTGCTAAGTTGAGGAGCCCATGGGGGTGTCGGCCATACAAAGGTTCAAAAGGGGAGAATCCAGTTGATGCCTGTGGGACCTCTCTGATGGAGAACAGAAGGTATGGTAGTAAACAGTCCCAGTCCCGGCCATCCTTCTCTATGACCTTTTTATCATGGCCTTCAACTTTTTATTGAACCTTTCTACCGAGCCATCCATCTCTGGATGGTAAACTGAGGTCAGGAGTTGTGTGACTTGCAGGGTTTTGCATAACTCCTTCATCACCTTTGACATAAACGGGGTCTCTTGGTCATTCAGGATCTCTTTAGGCAACCCCATTCTGGAGAAACTATGGACCAACTCTCTGGCGATACACTTGGCGGAGGAGGTACCCAGAGGAATGGCCTCTGGGTATCGTGTAGCATAGTCTATTACCACCAAGGTATACTAATGCCCTCTGGTAGACTTAACTAGGGGTCCCACTAGACCCATGGCTATGCGATCGAAGGTCACCTCATTAATAGTCAACGGCATTAAGTTACTATGAAAGTGAGCCTCTGGGGAGGTTAGCTGGGAGTTGGAACATGACCTACAATAGTTTAGGAATACTCTGTGACCACCGGACCAATAGAACCTCTGGAGGATCCATTCCTGGGTTTTTTCAACACCCAGATGACCACCAAACACATACTGTATGTATAGGCCATGTCTAACACCCTGACTCTGTATGGCCCTGGCACCATTAAATGCTCAATTGCCTCCCCTTTCAGCTGGGTCACCCGATATAGTAACTCCCTATTTACAGCAAAGTATGGGCAACGTGTGTCAGCCCCTGGCTCTTGAGCAACACCATTAAGCACCGTCATATTGTCAAACGCCCCTTTTAACTATAGCAATTGTTACCATCCACCTCTCGTGTCTCCCCTTTTCCTCATAGTTTGTAAGCTTGAAGGCAGGGCCCTCATTCCTCCTGGTATCTGATTTGAACTGTATTTCTGTTATTCTGTAATGTCTATTGTCTGTACAAGTCCCCTCTATAATTTGTAAAGCGCTGCGGAATATGTTGGCGCTATATAAATAAAAATTATTATTATTATTATTATTTTACAAATAAATTACTGAGTTTGGTGTTTCAAAAGTTCCCCCGGACACCTTTAGCTCAGGGATATTGGCCACTGTTGATGTGTCTTCATCCTCATTGCCAACAAGGACACAAAAAGAAATCCATCAGCTGATGCTTTCGACCAGATTTCTTTGGGAAGGGCCTGGCTTTTGACTGGGCAACCAGGCGTATTCCCTTTCCCCCACAAGTCCCAAAATAACACAAAGTCCTGTCCTATTGCAATAGGGTGCAATAGGTCCTTGACTACGTCAACCACATGGGACATGATACCACAGTTTGTGTTTATGACCACTCGGCCACAGGGTAATAATTAGAGTTCCCAAAGATACAGCGGACACCCACTATCTTTCCGGGAGCAAGCCGATGAGGTATTGTGACCCTCACTAGGGTTACCAAACTACGGGAGTTCAAAAGGCCAGTCATTTGCACTACATTCACCGTTATGGGGCATGCCTATGGTCCCTCACCTGGTTGAGGTACAGCACTGCAGGCAGGATATGCAAAATATGAGCAGCACTGTCTAGGCTGCAGTCCATTATCTAAGTAGTCATGGGGCAATGGGCAGCTTTGTGTCCTGTGTTGTGACCCTTCCAACAAATTACACTATGGGATGGGGCCTTGGACAACAACTCATATGCTTCCTGGGCTCTTGGATGACCCCCAGATGTGGCTCTATTTATTATTATTATTATTATTATTATTTATTTTTATAGCGCCATTTATTCCATGGCGATTTACATGTGAATGGGGCAAATATAGACAAGTAAAATAAACATGAGTAAAACAAGGCACACACAAGTACAGAGGGAGAGAGGACCCTGCCCGCCAGGGCTCACAATCTACAGGTGATGGGTGAGGATACACTAGGTGAGGGTAGAGCTGGTCATGTGGCGGTTCAATAGACTGGGGATCACTGCAGGTTGTAGGCTTGTCGGAAGAGGTGGGTCTTCAGGTTCCTTTTGAAGGTTTCTGTAGGAGGTGAGAGCCTGATGTGTTGGGGTAGAGAGTTCCAGAGTATAGGGGAAGCACGGGAGAAGTCTTGGTTGCGGTTGTGGGAGAAAGAGATGAGAGAGGAGTAGAGTAGGAGATCATGAGATGATTGAAGGTTGCGTGTAGGTAGGTAACGGGAGACCTTGTCACAGATGTATGGAGGAGTCAGATTGTGAATGGCTTTGTATGTCATTGTTAGTGTTTTGAACTGTAGCCTCTGGGCAATAGGAAGCCAGTGAAGGGCCTGACAGAGAGGAGAGGCTGGGGAGTAATGGGGAGACAGGTGGATTAGTCGGGCAGCAGAGTTTAGGATGGATTGGAGTTGTGCTAGAGTGCTAGAGGGGAGGCCAGAGAGTAGGATGTTGCAGTAGTCGAGGCGGGAGATGATAAGGGCATGTACTAGTGTTTTTGTGGTTTCATGGTCAAGGAATGTACGGATCCGGGAAATGCTTTTGAGTTGGAATCGGCAAGAGAAGGCAAGGGCTTCGATATGTGGCTTGAAAGAGAGGGTAGAGTAAAGGATCACCCCAAGGCACCGAGCGTGCGGGACCGGGGAAAGTGAGTAGCCATTGACATTGATGGATAGGTAGGGTGGAAGGGTAGAGTGAGGTAGGGGAAAGATGATGAATTTTGTTTTGACCATGTTCAGTTTTAGAAAACGAGCAGAAAGGAAGGATGAAATAGCAGACAGACATTGTGGGATTTTGGTCAGTAAGGAAGTGAGGTCGGATCCAGATAGGTAAATCTGCGTGTCATCAGCGTAGAGATGATATTGTAAACCGTGGGATTCTATGAGCTGTCCCAGGCCGAAGGTGTAGATGGAGAAGAGTAGGGGTCATAGAACTGAGCCTTGGGGAACACCGACAGACAGGGGGTGAGATGAGTAGGTGGTGTGGGAGAGGGAGACACTGAATGTCCGGTCTGTTAGATATGATGAGATCCAGGATAGGGCCAGGTCTCTGATGCCAAGAGATGAGAGGATCTGTAACAGGAGGGAGTGGTCCACAGTGTCGAAGGCAGAAGACAGGTCCAGGAGGAGGAGGACAGAGTAGTGTTGCTTGCTCTTGGCGGTTAGTAGGTCATTGGTCACTTTAGTTAGGGCAGTTTCAGTTGAGTGATGTGTTCGGAAGCCAGATTGTAACCGGTCAAAGAGGGAGCAGGAGGACAGGTAGGAGGACAGTTAAAGATGGACATGCTGTTCCAGTAGTTTTGAGGCATAAGGTAGAAGGGATATCAGGCGATAGCTGGACACAGAGGATGGGTCGAGGGAGGGTTTTTTGAGGATAGGTGTGATTGATGCATGTTTGAAGGATGAGGGGAAGACACCATTTGTAAGTGAGAGGTTGAAGAGTTGTGTTAGGGCTGGGATGAAGACTTTTGCGAGGTTAGGGATGAGGTGGGACAGGAGCAGGTCAAGAGTGCAAGTGGTGAGATGTGTTCTTGATTTCCCCTCTGTTAGGTGTCAGCGCCACTTTGGTAACCCGAATAGGGAGATAATAAGTCCCCTTGCTTCCTCAAGGATCTGTCGACAATCTGGTACCTTTTGATCAGAGCCACCAGTTCATCTGGCATTCTAAGGATCTCCCTGGGCAACCAAGGATAGCACAAGCCTTGGTAGGGAATGTATGAACCTGTCCATGATGATCCTCTCCACCATCTGTGCTGGAGAGGAAGATCCAGATGATAACTATTTTTGGACCAGGTGTAGGAGGTCAAACATTTGGGACTGGGGAGGTTTGTCACTGCAATAGCCCAGTGGTGCACCCATTGCACCCTGAAAGTCAGATTTACTCCCAAGCGTGCCACGATCTCAGTATTCAACATAGCATACTCCTTAGCATCCTGCAAGATCAGGTCATAATAGGCTATCTGCAGTTCACCTGTTAAATATGGTGCCAGAAGTCCTGCCCACTGATCCTTAGGCAATTTCTCTCACTCCTCCATTCTCTCGAAAACTGTCAGGAACACCTCAACTTCAAACCCCGAAGTAATCTTTTGCAATGCTCTTCTTATCGTCTTCCTGATGTACTAGTCATCACCTGGAGTTGGGGATTAGACCGCAAGCCTCCCACAAACCACCTCTGCGAGGAGTTCCATTTTTTGCGCTAGAACCTCCTGTTGCTGTCATTGTTGCTGCTTGTGGTGCTGGAGCTGCTGTGCCAACAGCTTACTTGTTTCTTGTTGATCCATCTGCTGTTGTTGACTGGCGAGCTGGTGCTGCTGTTGCACATGGACCAAATGCTTCACAAGCTCCTCCATGCTGCCAGATGTCTTGTGCAGGATGGCAGATTTTACCCAGCACATGTGGTTTGTCCTCAGCCGCTATGCATTTTCATGGATCACTGCCCGCATTGGAAACTCCAATTGTAAGGATTTGCACTCACTCAGCTGCTATTGAGGCAGGCACAGGAAACTGTTTTCACCAAAAAACATCCAGTCAGGTTCATATAAACTCCATAAACCTGCTCTAGCACAACGAACAAAGGATAACCTTCTCCGGCATGAAGTGAAAACAATCAGAAAAAAACAGTCCATATAACCTTGTGGGTTCGCCTGCTCAGTTCAGTGTCTTTAGCAAACACGCTGGAGACCTTCACACCTCCTGTCACATACACTGAAGGAGACACTCGGTCTCCATTTTATTTGCCAAAATATGCCCCTGAGGTTGGGATATGTGAACAGTCATTCCCACCCATCTCTTATGACTGCTTGTAAAACCCAGCCCTGGAATGGCCTAAGAACTCTCTCAGCACTATATATTCTGGAGCATGCTTCCAAGCTCACATCACAGCAGCTAATAACTGTGATGACTGTTGTGAATTCTGTTATCGAACTCCCTCCAGTGGTCATGAATGGTACTTCGGCGAGTTCTGTCCATGGACTCCCTCTGGTGACAGTGAGTGGAGCTGCTGCTTCTGAGGCTCCTTCCACAGGTGACGTAGGTTATTCTTTGGCTGGCTGCTCTATTTAACTCCACTCAGATCGTTACTCCATGCCAGCTGTCAATGTTCCTGTACTGGTTCAGTTCGCTCTTGGATCTTTCTGGTGACCTGTCTACTCCAGCAGAAGCTAAGTTCCTGCTAGTTAACTATTTGTTCATTGTTTCCTTGTCCAGCTGGCTATCATGATTTTTCCTTACTAGCTGGAAGCTCTGGGATGCAGAGTGGCACCTCCGCACCGTGAGTCGGTGCGGAGGTCTTTTTGCACACTCTGCGTGGTCTTTTGTAGTTTTTTGTGCTGACCGCAAAGATACCTTTCCTATCCTCAGTCTGTTTAGTAAGTTGGGCCTCCCTTTGCTGAAACCTGTTTCATTTCTGTGTTTGTGACTTTCATCTTAACTCACAGTCAATATATGTGGGGGGGCTGCCTTTTCCTTTGGGGAATTTCTCTGAGGCAAGGTAGGCTTTATTTTCTGTCTCTAGGGCTAGCTAGCTCTTAGGCTGTGAAGAGGCGTCTAGGTCGTGTTAGGTACGCTCCACGGCTATTTCTAGTTGTGTGATAGGATTAGGGGTTGCGGTCAGCAGAGCTCCCACTTCCCAGAGCTTGTCCTGTATGAGTTTAACCATCAGGTCATCCCGGGTGCTCCTAACCACCAGGTCATAACAGATGACACAATACCTGTGTACCTGTATATCTGCTCTTGTCCTATCGGTGGTTGCATATCATCTATATCTAGTTACTGTGTCCTTCTTAATAAGTCTATCTGGACTTTTTTTCCATATTTTTTTTTAGAAATGATGTTATTTGCCTATATCTGATATTGCACATGTCTCTTTGGTAGAGCAGCTTAGTATACATTTTTTGCAAAAAACGTATCAACCAAATACCCTGTTTTTTACATCTTTTATTATCACTTGCGGATTACTGCAACATTTTTTCAAACTGAGTGTATTTGGTTTTACTATTCTCTTTTGTGTCTTCATGTCTCTTTCACCCTAGAACACATATCTGGGGCCTCGCAGGCCTGCCAGGTTACTTGTTTTCTATTTTCTGTAAAAGTACTTTAGTTAGAATTTTGAAAATCTAGGTAATCCTCAGGTATATAGTTGTTAGTAATTTCCAGTTATTCATATATTTTTATGTTACACACATTTTGGTATAACAACCTTTTTTTGGGACTACCCCATATTCACGCACCTGGTGCCTTTTAGGCCTGTACTAGGTTTACATGTGATACTCTTTTTGTCTTTTTGTCTGTATTGTTGCTGGGGAAGAACTTTTATGACTCTGCTATTGCTGGGAAGAGTGTGGATTCTGCATGACAACATGGTCATGTGATCTTGGAAGGGAGGCTCCCTCACAAAGTCATGTGTCTCTGCCTATGTTCCGACATAGTAAAAACACTTGCTCTACCAATTCTCAATTCAGGAAAAAATATTATAATGGATAATTACTTTACCAATTTTGAAATGGCCAACTTTTTGCTTCAAAAGCAACTTACACTTGTTGGTACTATGAGGCCAAACCGCCACGAAATTCCTCCAATCATGAAGCACAATGCACAGCGAACAATCTACGAGAGTGTATTTGGTTTCTGCAATCAAGCAACAATGGTGTCTTCTAAAGCCAAGAAAGAAAAATCCGTGATATTACAGAGTACAATGCATCATGATGGAAGTATTGACACCAGTGACAGGAAAAAAAAACCTGATATCATACTGCATTATAATAAGACAAAAGGAGGTGTCGACAAGATGGACGAAATGATTGGAGAGTATTCGTGCAAAAGGCAGACTAAACGTTGGCCTGTTGCATTTTTTTCCCAATATCCTTGATGTGTCAGCCCTCAATAGCTACATTGTTTATTGTCAAACTAATCCAGAATTCCATGCCAACAGGAAAGACAAGAGACATCTATTTTTGACAGAACTTTGTTATGAACTTTTGATGCATACTATGATGGAGAGAAGCAGCATGATATGCTTATCAAGGCAAATTACGGAGGCAATGATCCGATGTGGAATACGCTTTCTGGAACATCCAGAGCAAAGAGAAAAAAAAAGAAAGTGCTGCTATATTTGTCCAGCAAAGAAGGAAAGAAAATCAGAGCGTTTCTGTTCTACTTGTGGACAAAATGTATGCAAGGAACATTCAGCCGAAAAAATAATATGCGAGAATTGTCGGGAGAATATGTAAAGTTACAAATAAATATTCCTGCAACAAGGTTGCTACAACCAAAAAATGTTTTCATAACAAAATTGCATATAGAATGCCTATATTTGGCGTGCCCGTTTACTTACTGTTTTGTTTTTTTTATGCACATAATTATGTTTTGAAATATACACAACTTAGGCTGTGTTCCCAGTAGCGCTGGGGTTCGCCAGAAGGGGATCCATAATGGATCTGACCTCCTGGTAACTCCAGCTAAGGCTGCCGGAATGGCGGGATTCCGCCAGCCTTAGCTGGGGTCACCAGGAGGTCAGATCCATTACGGATCCCCTCCTGGCGGACCCCAGCGCTAGTTGGAATGCATCCTTACCTTGCAAAGGTAAATTTTGAAAAGTATTTTTATTTGAGTTATTCTGTGTTATTTGCACACAAACCTAAAAGGCCCCAGGTGCGTGAATATGGGGTAGTCCCCAAAAAAGGTTGTTATACCGAAATGCCTATGAGATAAAAATATATGAACAACTGGAAATTACTAACAATTATATACTTGAGGAATACCTAGTGTTTCAAAATTCTAACTAAAGTAATTTTACAGAAAATAGAAAACAAGTAACCTGGCAGGCTTGCGAGGCCCCAGGTATGCGTCCGCCAACCTTAGCTGGGGTCACCAGGAGGTCAGATCCATTATGGAATCCCATCCTGGCGGACCCCTGCGCTAGTGGGAATGCATTCTTACTTTGCAATAAACTTTGAAAAGTATTTTTATTTGAGTTATTCCATGATAATTGTAAACAGGCCTAAAAGGCCCCAGGTGCATGAATGTGTAGATTTCTATGGGTATGCGTTCTAGGGTTAATAGACTGAGTATTTAGTGTATATTATACTGTTTCACTACCCTTTATTCTCATGTATTAATATTATGGTATTCAACATATCATTATCTGTATATTTTAAAATTGGTGAATTTGAGTACCTCTGCAGTGCCTCATACGCCTCTTAAACTCCCAAGCATACACACCCTTTTTTCCTGTACTTGTTCTTCCTCATCCTTTGTCGGTACAAACATATATTTATGTATTTTTATATTAACTATAGTAAAAATGTTATTTTAGCTTTTCTAAAAGTGTTGTGCTTTGATATTTCTTATATTCTATTTGCTTTTTTGGCTTTGATACCTTTGATAGAGGCATTCTTGGTGTTTATCATTTTTTCAATAAAGATAGTGTGAGATACTTTATCAAATGCTTTGCTGAATTCGAGATATACTATATCTACTGCATTTGCCTGATCCACTCAGTCAGTGATTACATCATAGAAGGAAATTATATTAGTATGGCATGACTTGTTTGCTTACAAACCCATGCTGGCTCTGATTAATTATACTGTGGATTATTTTATTCCTTCAATGGCACCGTGAAGATCAGTTGATGTTACATTTGCTTTCTTAGAGAACACAAATGCAAAAAAGGAATTTAAGTTTGGAGTCCTCAACATAATTTTTGACCACTTCACCCTTTTCATCCTGTAAAATCCTATAGCATCTTTGACTTTTCTTTTGCTTATGACATACCTTCAAAATACTTTTTTGCTGCTTTTGGTTTCCCTGGCAAGCCTTACTTCATTACTAGCTTTAGCTCTTGTATCTCTTGCCCTGCATTCCCTGCAAACAGCATTATATTCTTTTTTACATATACCCTCCTCTTTCACTTTGATATACTTTCATTTTTTTCCTTTTTAACAAGTGATGAAGTTCTGTGTTCATCCATCATGGTGTCTTTAAATGTTTCCAATTCTTCCTTATTTTTAGGATTGTTACCGACTGTGAGCTGAGAATTTCATTTAGCAAAATCTCCTATCTAGTGATGAGCGAGCACTAAAATGCTCGGGTGCTCGTTGCTCGGGTCGAACAAATTGGAATACTTGGTTATTCGACCCGAGCAACAAGCCCAATGTAAGTCTATGAGAAACCCGAGTATTTTTACCTTGATCCCACCCCAATACCCCTTACACGAGAGGTACAGGAGGGTTTCCTGAAAAAATGTTGCATTGAATGCAAGGTCTGCCCTGCTATCAAGTCAAATTCACCCCAATAAGCCTTTGAACCCAGGTACTGGATGGCCACAGGAAAACCCACTTCACATTATTCAGTTGGTCCTGCCATACTGTTTTCTTATGTATTACCTGCAAGGCCTGCCCTGCTATCAAGTCATATGCAGCCCAATAAGCCTTTGAATCCAAGTACTGGATGGCCACAGGAAAACCCACTTCACATTTTTAAGTTGGTCCTGCCATACTGTTTTCTTATGTATTACCTACAAGTAGGGTTGAGCGACCTTGACCTTTTTAGAGTCGAGCCGTGTTTCGCGAAACCCGACTATCTTAGAAGTCGAGTCGAGTGGAATCGGCCGATTATCGCGAAAAGTCGGGTATCACCCGAAACACGAAACCCAATGCAAGTCAATGGGGGAGCATAGTCGGCAGTGAGTGGAGGCCAGGAAAACACCTACACTGCCCATTTTAATGGCAAAAACATCCATTCTTGTTAAAGAAGCTTGTCAATCGTAATTTACCTTATAATAATTGGAAGGCATTTGAAATTGGGGGTCATTTGGCTAAAGTTGTGGTGGGTAGGGCTGGTTCAAGTAATTAGTGGGCCCAGTAAATCTGGACCACGTCACGGCAGTGGAGCAGGGAGAGGTAAGTATTTAAACTTTGCAAGTGCTGTGATCCTGAGCAAGCAGGGGGGGCCCACTCGTTGGCATTGGCACTGGCACAGGGCCCCTCAAAGTACAGCGGTGTGTTTGCACGGCGGGGGCGCCTCCCACCGGCAGCAACACTTTTGCGTACTATGAGAGGCCCTGTGCCAGTGACGTCGCCAACTAGTATTCCTCCCCCCACCTGATGAAGGAACCTGCACTTTCATCTGCACCTTCCTCTTTGTCCCCGTGTAAGGTGGTATGGTATGCGGGAAGAGGAACCTGACTTTCAGCAGGGTCACAATCTTGCTGTGTAGCGTGCACGGGGAATTTTGCGTTATGGGTCAATGTACCAGCAGACTCATCTATCACTGGCTGGGCAATGGGCAGGATGAGGAGGAAACACAGATATAGGCCCAAAGAATAAAGTGGGCTAAATGCAGTTCAAAATTGGTAACACAGGACTAACCAGGGGGCATTGCAGTGGAGGACAACTGGAATGAGAGGCTGACACAGAGAGTAGGCCCAAATCAGTAAGTAGTCGACATGCAGTTCAAAATTGGCAACCGTAGTAAACAGGCGGCCCAGCTTTGTTCAGTTGAGGAGAACAGCAAGGAGTGGCAGGCACCGATAGTAGGCCCCAACCCAACTAGTAGGCCAAATGCAGTCTAACATTAACAACTACTTAACGAGAGCCTGAAAATGGAATTTCAGGACAGGAAACCAGGAGAACAGCAAGGAGTGGCAGACACCGATAGTAGGCCCCAAACCAACTAGTACGCCAAATGCAGTTGTTCCATTTAACCACAATTTAATGAGAGCCTGAAGATAGAAGTTCAGGAAAGGCAACCTGGAGAACACCTTGGAGTGTAACACACCATCTCTCTACACCCCATACCCAATTTGTAGGCCTAATGCAGCGTAGTTTCCAACAACTACTAAACGAGAGCCGGAAGATCGAAGCTCAGGAAAGGCAACCTGGAGAACACCTTGGAGTGGAACACACCATCTCTCTACACCCCATACCCAATTTGTAGGCCTAATGCAGTGTAGTTTCCAAGAACTACTAAACGAGAGCCGGAAGATCGAAGCTCAGGAAAGGCAACCTGGAGAACACCTTGGAGTGGAACACACCATCTCTCTACACCCCATACCCAATTTGTAGGCCTAATGCAGTGTAGTTTCCAACAACTACTAAACGAGAGCATGAAGATCGAAGCATTGGCGAGGAAACCTGGGGAACACCTTGGAGTGGAACACACCATCTCTCTACACCCCATACCCAATTTGTAGGCCTAATGCAGCGTAGTTTCCAACAACTACTAAACGAGAGCCGGAAGATCGAAGCTCAGGAAAGGCAACCTGGAGAACACCTTGGAGTGGAACACACCATCTCTCTACACCCCATACCCAATTTGTAGGCCTAATGCAGTGTAGTTTCCAACAACTACTAAACGAGAGCATGAAGATCGAAGCATTGGCGAGGAAACCTGGGGAACACCTTGGAGTGGAACACACCATCTCTCTACACCCCATACCCAATTTGTAGGCCTAATGCAGCATAGTTTCCAACAACTACTAAACGAGAGCCGGAAGATCGAAGCTCAGGAAAGGCAACCTGGAGAACACCTTGGAGTGGAACACACCATCTCTCTACACCCCATACCCAATTTGTAGGCCTAATGCAGTGTAGTTTCCAAGAACTACTAAACGAGAGCCGGAAGATCGAAGCTCAGGAAAGGCAACCTGGAGAACACCTTGGAGTGGAACACACCATCTCTCTACACCCCATACCCAATTTGTAGGCCTAATGCAGCGTAGTTTCCAACAACTACTAAACGAGAGCCGGAAGATCGAAGCTCAGGAAAGGCAACCTGGAGAACACCTTGGAGTGGAACACAGCATCTCTCTACACCCCATACCCAATTTGTAGGCCTAATGCAGTGTAGTTTCCAACAACTACTAAACGAGAGCATGAAGATCGAAGCATTGGCGAGGAAACCTGGGGAACACCTTGGAGTGGAACACACCATCTCTCTACACCCCATACCCAATTTGTAGGCCTAATGCAGCGTAGTTTCCAGCAACTACTAAACGAGAGCCGGAAGATCGAAGCTCAGGAAAGGCAACCTGGAGAACACCTTGGAGTGGAACACACCATCTCTCTACACCCCATACCCAATTTGTAGGCCTAATGCAGTGTAGTTTCCAAGAACTACTAAACGAGAGCCGGAAGATCGAAGCTCAGGAAAGGCAACCTGGAGAACACCTTGGAGTGGAACACACCATCTCTCTACACCCCATACCCAATTTGTAGGCCTAATGCAGTGTAGTTTCCAACAACTACTAAACGAGAGCATTAAGATCGAAGCAATGGCGAGGAAACCTGGGGCACACCTTGGAGTGGAACACACCATCTCTCTACACCCCATACCCAATTTGTAGGCCTAATGCAGTGTAGTTTCCAACAACTACTAAACGAGAGCATTAAGATCGAAGCAATGGCGAGGAAACCTGGGGCACACCTTGGGGAGGCAGACACCGTTAGTAGGCCCTACCAAAGTTGTACCCCCAATGCAGTTTTAAAATTCCTAGAGGCTGAAAACAAGACTATTGACGCTCAGCTTTTTTCAAAGGAACACAGCTGAATTGAGTGGCGCAGACAGACACAGGTAGTAGGACTTAACCCAAAAATGTGGCTCACTGCAGCTTAAAAAAGTTACAGGGGTACACAAGCAGCAGTGCTCTGGGCAGTGGAGTACAATTTCAATAGTGGACCGCAGACAGACTTTGTACGTCTACTATTAAAAAAAGGATGCTCTATGCAATTAAAAATAGGTTCCAGGGGTCCACGGGCAGCAGTGGTGTGGTCAGTGGAGGCCTAGTGGAAGGAGTGACCGCAGACAGGCATCAAAGGCCTAAAATAATAACACATGGCTGTAGGCAATTTTAAATTGGTTCCAGGGGTACACGGGCAGCAGTGGCCTGGTCAGTGTAGTAGTAGAAAGAACGGACCGCAGACAGGCATCGAAGGCCTAAAATAAAAAAATTGGGCTGGCTGTAGGCAATTTTAAATTGGTTCCAGGGGTACACGTGCAGGAGTGGTGTGGTCAGTGGAGGCATATTGTAAGGAGTGACCGCAGACAGGCGTCGAAGGCCTAAAATAATAACACATGGCTGTAGGCAATTTTAAATTGGTTCCAGGGGTACACGGGCAGCAGTGGTGTGGTCAGTGGAGGCCTAGTGGAAGGAGTGACCGCAGACAGGCATCAAAGGCCTAAAATAATAACACATGGCTGTAGGCAATTTTAAATTGGTTCCAGGGGTACACGGGCAGCAGTGGTGTGGTCAGTGTATGCCTAGTGGAAAGAGTGACCGCAGACAGGCATCGAAGGCCTAAAATAAAAAAATTGGGCAGGCTGTAGGCAATTTTAAATTGGTTCCAGGGGTACATGGGCATCAGTAGTGTGGTCAGTGGAGGCATATTGTAAGGAGTGACCGCAGACAGGCATCGAAGGCCTAAAATAATAACACATGGCTGTAGGCAATTTTAAATTGGTTCCCGGGGTCCATGGGCAGCAGTGGTGTGGTCAGTGGAGGCCTAGTGGAAGGAGTGACCGCAGACAGGCATCGAAGGCCTAAAATAAAAAAATTGGGCAGGCTGTAGGCAATTTTAAATTGGTTCCAGGGGTACACGGGCAGCAGTGGTGTGGTCAGTGGAGGCATATTGTAAGGAGTGACCGCAGACAGGCATCGAAGGCCTAAAATAATAACACATGGCTGTAGGCAATTTTAAATTGGTTCCAGGGGTCCACGGGCAGCAGTGGTGTGGTCAGTGGAGGCCTAGTGGAAGGAGTGACCGCAGACAGGCATCGAAGGCCTAAAATAATAACACATGGCTGTAGGCAATTTTAAATTGGTTCCAGGGGTACACGGGCAGCAGTGGTGTGGTCAGTGGAGGCCTAGTGGAAGGAGTGACCGCAGACAGGCATCGAAGGCCTAAAATAAAAAAATTGGGCAGGCTGTAGGCAATTTTAAATTGGTTCCAGGGGTACACGGGCAGCAGTGGTGTGGTCAGTGGAGGCCTAGTGGAAGGAGTGACCGCAGACAGGCATCGAAGGCCTAAAATAATAACACATGGCTGTAGGCAATATTAAATTGGTTCCAGGGGTACACGGGCAGCAGTGGTGTGGTCAGTGGAGGCCTAGTGGAAGGAGTGACCGCAGACAGGCATCGAAGGCCTAAAATAAAAAAATTGGGCAGGCTGTAGGCAATTTTAAATTGGTTCCAGGGGTACACGGGCAGCAGTGGTGTGGTCAGTGGAGGCCTAGTGGGAGGAGTGACCGCAGACAGGCATCAAAGGCCTAAAATAATAACACATGGCTGTAGGCAATTTTAAATTGGTTCCAGGGGTACACGGGCAGCAGTGGTGTGGTCAGTGTATGCCTAGTGGAAGGAGTGACCGCAGACAGGCATCGAAGGCCTAAAATAAAAAAATTGGGCAGGCTGTAGGCAATTTTAAATTGGTTCCAGGGGTACATGGGCATCAGTAGTGTGGTCAGTGGAGGCATATTGTAAGGAGTGACCGCAGACAGGCATCGAAGGCCTAAAATAATAACACATGGCTGTAGGCAATTTTAAATTGGTTCCAGGGGTCCACGGGCAGCAGTGGTGTGGTCAGTGGAGGCCTAGTGGAAGGAGTGACCGCAGACAGGCATCGAAGGCCTAAAATAAAAAAATTGGGCAGGCTGTAGGCAATTTTAAATTGGTTCCAGGGGTACACGGGCAGCAGTGGTGTGGTCAGTGGAGGCATATTGTAAGGAGTGACCGCAGACAGGCATCGAAGGCCTAAAATAATAACACATGGCTGTAGGCAATTTTAAATTGGTTCCAGGGGTCCACGGGCAGCAGTGGTGTGGTCAGTGGAGGCCTAGTGGAAGGAGTGACCGCAGACAGGCATCGAAGGCCTAAAATAATAACACATGGCTGTAGGCAATTTTAAATTGGTTCCAGGGGTACACGGGCAGCAGTGGTGTGGTCAGTGGAGGCCTAGTGGAAGGAGTGACCGCAGACAGGCATCGAAGGCCTAAAATAAAAAAATTGGGCAGGCTGTAGGCAATTTTAAATTGGTTCCAGGGGTACACGGGCAGCAGTGGTGTGGTCAGTGGAGGCCTAGTGGAAGGAGTGACCGCAGACAGGCATCGAAGGCCTAAAATAATAACACATGGCTGTAGGCAATTTTAAATTGGTTCCAGGGGTACACGGGCAGCAGTGGTGTGGTCAGTGGAGGCCTAGTGGAAGGAGTGACCGCAGACAGGCATCGAAGGCCTAAAATAAAAAAATTGGGCAGGCTGTAGGCAATTTTAAATTGGTTCCAGGGGTACACGGGCAGCAGTGGTGTGGTCATTGGAGGCCTAGTGGAAGGAGTGACCGCAGACAGGCATCGAAGGCCTAAAATAATAACACATGGCTGTAGGCAATTTTAAATTGGTTCCAGGGGTCCACGGGCCGCAGTGGTGTGGTCAGTGGAGGCGTAGTGGAAGGATTGACCGCAGACAGGCATCGAAGGCCTAAAATAATAACACATGGCTGTAGGCAATTATAAATTGGTTCCAGGGGTACACGGGCAGCAGTGGTGTGGTCAGTGGAGGCCTAGTGGAAGGAGTGACCGCAGACAGGCTTCGAAGGCCTAACATAACAAAAATGTCAATACAATGGTATTGTCAGTGGCAGGCATTGAAGGATGTCAGCGCATAGACTAAACATTGGTGGAGCTGTGAGATAATTTTGCAAGTGGTAGAGCACTGTTTGAGCTGGGGGGGGGAACTGTCTTGTGGCCGGCGGTACAGGCCCAGGGCCCCTCATATTACAACGGTGTGTCTGACGTTGGGTGCGCACCACCACCGCCAGAGACACTTTATTGTACTAGGAGGGACCCAGTGGCAGTGCCGTCGACCAAAAGCGGGCACACCCACCTCTTCAGACAAACAGCACTCTCACGGGAGTTGTCGCCAAGTGTCGATACCACGGCCCCGTGTGGGGAGTTTGGCCATTTAGTGAGGTGTAAACATGTCGTATGCTGGACAATCAGGTGCAGAAAATTACGAGATTTGAAAAGGCATTCAGAATAGTCCACAGGCAAGACCTTTTCATAGGAAAGCTAGGTGTCAGCCGGGCAAGGTGGGGCAAAAGATTTCGAAATCCAGTTGTGGTTCATTTTAATGAAGGTTAGATCATCTACATTTTGGGTAGCCAGACGAGTCCTTGTTTCTGTTAGTATTGAACCTGCAGCACTGAATACTCTTTCTGATAGGACACTAGCTGCCGGGCAAGCAAGCTCCTGCAATGCATATTCTGCCAATTCTGGCCAGGTGTCTAATTTTGATGCCCAGTAATCAAATGGGAATGACGGTTGAGGGAGAACATCGATAAGGGATGAAAAATAGTTTGTAACCATACTGGACAAATGTTGTCTCCTGTCACTTTGAATTGATGCTGCAGTACCTGTCCTGTCTGCAGTCATAGCAAAATCACTCCACAACCTGGTCAGAAAACCCCTCTGGCCAACGCCACTTCTGATTTCTGCCCCTCTAACTCCTCTGGTCTGCTGGCCCCTGCAGCTCGTGTGAGAACGATCACGGGCGCTGTGTGCAGGGAATGCCAGAAGCAAACGGTCAACAAGAGTTGATTGTTTGGTTGCTAATATTAGTTCCAAGTTCTCATGTGGCATTATATTTTGCAATTTGCCTTTATAGCGAGGATCAAGGAGGCAGGCCAACCAGTAATCGTCATCGTTCATCATTTTAGTAATGCGTGTGTCCCTTTTGAGGATACGTAAGGCATAATCCGCCATGTGGGCCAAAGTTCCAGTTCTCAAATCTGCGGTTGTGCTTGGTTGAGGGGCAGTTTCAGGCAAATCCACGTCACTTGTGTCCCTCCAAAAACCAGAACCCGGCCTTGCCGCGCCACCAATTTCCAGTGGCCCCGGAAAAGCTTCCTCATTAAAAATATAATCATCCCCATCATCCTCCTCGTCCTCCTCCTCCTCTTCGCCCGCTAACTCGTCCTGTACACTGCCCTGGCCAGACAATGGCTGACTGTCATCAAGGCTTTCCTCTTCCTCAGCTGCAGACGCCTGATCCTTTATGTGCGTCAAACTTTGCATCAGCAGACGCATTAGGGGGATGCTCATGCTTATTATGGCGTTGTCTGCACTAACCAGCCGTGTGCATTCCTCAAAACACTGAAGGACTTGACACATGTCTTGAATCTTCGACCACTGCACACCTGACAACTCCATGTCTGCCATCCTACTGCCTGCCCGTGTATGTGTATCCTCCCACAAAAACATAACAGCCCGCCTCTGTTCGCACAGTCTCTGAAGCATGTGCAGTGTTGAGTTCCACCTTGTTGCAACGTCTATGATTAGGCGATGCTGGGGAAGGTTCAAAGAACGCTGATAGGTCTGCATACGGCTGGAGTGTACGGGCGAACGGCGGATATGTGAGCAAAGTCCACGCACTTTGAGGAGCAGGTCGGATAACCCCGGATAACTTTTCAGGAAGCACTGCACCACCAGGTTTAAGGTGTGAGCCAGGCAAGGAATGTGTTTCAGTTGGGAAAGGGAGATGGCAGCCATGAAATTCCTTCCGTTATCACTCACTACCTTGCCTGCCTCAAGATCTACAGTGCCCAGCCACGACTGCGTTTCTTTCTGCAAGAACTCGGACAGAACTTCCGCGGTGTGTCTGTTGTCGCCCAAACACTTCATAGCCAATACAGCCTGCTGACGTTTGCCAGTAGCTGCCCCATAATGGGAGACCTGGTGTGCAACAGTGGCAGCTGCGGATGGAGTGGTTGTGCGACTGCGGTCTGTGGATGAGCTCTCGCTTCTGCAGGAGGACGAAGAGGAGGAGGAGGGGGTGCGAACGGCTACAGCCAACTGTTGCCTAGACCGTGGGCTAGGCAGAACTGTCCCAAACTTGCTGTCCCCTGTGGACCCTGCATCCACAACATTCACCCAGTGTGCCGTGATGGACACGTAACGTCCCTGGCCATGCCTACTGGTCCATGCATCTGTTGTCAGGTGCACCTTTGTGCTCACAGATTGCCTGAGTGCATGGACGATGCGCTCTTTAACATGCTGGTGGAGGGCTGGGATGGCTTTTCTGGAAAAAAAGTGTCGACTGGGTAGCTCGTAGCGTGGTACAGCGTAGTCCATCAGGGCTTTGAAAGCTTCGCTTTCAACTAACCGGTAGGGCATCATCTCTAACGAGATTAGTCTAGCTATGTGGGCGTTCAAACCCTGTGTACGCGGATGCGAGGCTAAGTACTTCCTTTTTCTAACCATAGTCTCATGTAGGGTGAGCTGGACTGGAGAGCTGGAGATCGTGGAACTAGCGGGGGTGCCGGTGGATATGGCAGACTGAGAGACGGTGGGAGATGGTATTGTTGCCGCCGGTGCCCTAGATGCAGTGTTTCCTACTACGAAACTGGTGATTCCCTGACCCTGACTGCTTTGGCCTGGCAAAGAAACCTGCACAGATACTGCAGGTGGTGCGGAAAATGGTGGCCCTACACTGCCGTAAGGGATGTTGCGTTGCTGACTAGCTTCATTGGCCGAGGGTGCTACAACCTTAAGGGACGTTTGGTAGTTAGTCCAGGCTTGCAAATGCATGGTGGTTAAATGTCTATACATGCAACTTGTATTGAGACTTTTCAGATTCTGTCCTCTGCTTAAGGTAGTTGAACATTTTTGACAGATGACTTTGCGCTGATCAATTGGATGTTGTTTAAAAAAATGCCAGACTGCACTCTTTCTAGCATCGGATACCTTTTCAGGCATTGCAGACTGAGCTTTAACTGGATGGCCACGCTGTCCTCCAACAGGTTTTGGCTTTGCCACGCGTTTTGGGCAAGATACGGGCCCGGCAGATGGAACCTGTTGCGATGTTGATGCATGCTGCGGCCCCTCCTCCTCCGCTTCAGAACTGCTGCCGCCTGCACCCTGTTCCCCCAATGGCTGCCAATCGGGGTCAAGACCTGGGTCATCTATTACCTCTTCTTTTAGCTCGTGTGCAACTTCGTCTGTGTCACCGTGTCGGTCGGTGGTATAGCGTTCGTGATGGGGCAACATAGTCTCATCAGGGTCTGATTCTTGATCATTACCCTGCGAGGGCAATGTTGTGGTCTGAGTCAAAGGACCAGCATAGTAGTCTGGCTGTGGCTGTGCATCAGTGCACTCCATGTCAGATTCAACTTGTAATGGGCATGGACTGTTAACTGCTTCACTTTCTAAGCCAGGGACGGTATGTGTAAAGAGCTCCATGGAGTAACCCGTTGTGTCGCCTGCTGCATTCTTCTCTGTTGTTGTTTTTGCTGAAGAGGACAAGGAAGCGACTTGTCCCTGACTGTGAACATCCACTAACGACGCGCTGCTTTGACATTTACCAGTTTCACGAGAGGAGGCAAAAGAGCTAGAGGCTGAGTCAGCAAGATAAGCCAAAACTTGCTCTTGCTGCTCCGGCTTTAAAAGCGGTTTTCCTACTCCCAGAAAAGGGAGCGTTCGAGGCCTTGTGTAGCCAGACGATGAACCTGGCTTCACAGCTCCAGACTTAGATGCAATATTTTTTTTCCCACGACCAGCTGATGCTCCACCACTACCACTACCCTCATTACCAGCTGACAATGAACGCCCCCGGCCACGACCTCTTCCACCAGACTTCCTCATTGTTTTAAAAACGTAAACAAACTAACGGTATTTGTTGCTGTCACACAACTTACACGGTGAGCTATAACTTCAGTATGATTTAGCTACCCCTTTACAGGTGAGTGAGACCACAACGAAAATCAGGCACAATGTTACACACTCTGTTGTTGGTGGCAACAAATGAGAGAGATGCCACACACGCAGGACTGTCACTGAAGCACAAATGTAAATATTAATCTCCCACTGATTTTTTTTTTTTTTTTTTCAGGGAGACTTTAGGAAAAAAAAATAATAGAATAAAATGATTTTTTCAGGAATAATTTAGAAACCAAATAAAATAAAATGATTTTTTCAGGGAGAATTTAGAAAACAAATAAAACAAAAAAAGGCTTTCTATGGCCCACTGAGTGAGAGATGACGCACACAGGAGTCAGGAGTGGCACACAAGCCCAGAGGCCAATATTTATCTCCCACTGATTGATGTAGTGATTTTTTCAGGTAGATTTTGGAACCCAAATCAAGCTAAAAAAATAATAGGCTTTCTATGGCCCACAATTGGAGAGAGAGAGAGAGATGGCACACCCAGGAGTCAAGACTGGCACACAAGCAGAAAGGGCAATATTAATCTCCCACTGATTTGTTTTTGTTTTTTTTTCAGGGAGACTTTAGGAAAAAAAAATAATAGAATAAAATGATTTTTTCAGGAAGAATTTAGAAACCAAATAAAATAAAATGATTTTTTCAGGGAGAATTTAGAAAACAAATAAAACAAAAAATAGGCTTTCTATGGCCCACTGAGTGAGAGATGATGCACACAGGAGTCAGGAGTGGCACACAAGCCCAGAGGCCAATATTTATCTCCCACTGATTGATGTAGTGATTTTTTCAGGTAGATTTTGGAACCCAAATCAAGCTAAAAAAATAATAGGCTTTCTATGGCCCACAATTGGAGAGAGCGAGAGAGATGGCACACCCAGGAGTCAAGACTGGCACACAAGCAGAAAGGGCAATATTAATCTCCCACTGATTTGTTTTTGTTTTTTTCAGGGAGACTTTAGGAAAAAAAAATAATAGAATAAAATGATTTTTTCAGGAAGAATTTAGAAACCAAATAAAATAAAATGATTTTTTCAGGGAGAATTTAGAAAACAAATAAAACAAAAAAAGGCTTTCTATGGCCCACTGAGTGAGAGATGACGCACACAGGAGTCAGGAGTGGCACACAAGCCCAGAGGCCAATATTTATCTCCCACTGATTGATGTAGTGATTTTTTCAGGTAGATTTTGGAACCCAAATCAAGCTAAAAAAATAATAGGCTTTCTATGGCCCACAATTGGAGAGAGAGAGAGAGATGGCACACCCAGGAGTCAAGACTGGCACACAAGCAGAAAGGGCAATATTAATCTCCCACTGATTTGTTTTTTTTTTTTTTTTCAGGGAGACTTTAGAAAAAAAAAATAATAGAATAAAATGATTTTTTCAGGAAGAATTTAGAAACCAAATAAAATAAAATGATTTTTTCAGGGAGAATTTAGAAAACAAATAAAAAAAAAAGGCTTTCTATGGCCCACTGAGTGAGAGATGACGCACACAGGAGTCAGGAGTGGCACACAAGCCCAGAGGCCAATATTTATCTCCCACTGATTGATTTATTGATTTTTTCAGGTAGAATTTAGAACCCAAACCAACCAAAAACATAAATAGGCTTTCTATGGCCCACTATTTGTGAGATAGATGGCACGCTCAGGACTGGCACACAAGCCCAGAGGCCAATATTAATCTCCCACTTTTTATTTTTGTTCCAGGGAAAATTTATAAACCCAATAAAAAAAAAAAAAATAGGCTTTCTATGGCCCACTATCTGAGAGAGAGAGATGACACGCTTAGGACTGGCACATAAGCCCAAAGGCCAATATTAATCTCCCTTTTTTTTTCAGGGAGAATTTATAAAACCAAAAAAAAAAAAATAAATAGGCTTTCTATGGCCCACTATTTGTGAGAGATGGCACGCTCAGGACTGGCACACAAGCCCAGAGGCCAATATTAATCTCCCACTTTTTTTTTTTTTGTTCCAGGGAAAATTTATAAACCCAATAAAAAAAATAATAAATAGGCTTTCTATGGCCCACTATCTGAGAGCGAGAGATGGCACGCTTAGGACTGGCACACAAGCCCAAAGGCCAATATTAATCTCCCACTGATTGATTTATTGATTTTTTCAGGTAGAATTTAGAACCCAAATAAAGCAAAAAAAAAAAAAAATGGGCTTTCTATGGCCCACTGAGTGAGTGATGATGCACACAGGAGTCAGGAGTGGCACACAAGCCCTGAGGCCAATATTTTTCTCCCACTGATTGATGTAGTGATTTTTTCAGATAGATTTTAGAACCCAAATCAAGCAAAAAAATAAATAGGCTTTCTATGGCCCACTGACTGAGAGACGGCACACACAGGAGTCAAGAGTGGCACACAAGCCCTGAGGCCAATATTTTTCTCCCACTGATTGATGTAGTGATTTTTTCAGGTAGATTTTATAACCCAAATCAAGCAAAAAGATAAATAGGCTTTCTATGGCCCACTGAGTGAGAGATGGCACACACAGGGATGGCACTCTAGCAGAAATGTCAATCTTAATCTCCCACAAAAAAAAAAAAAAACAGGGAGTGTCCAACAATTACTATCTCCCTGCAGTAATCTCAGCCAGGTATGGCAGGCAGCAATAAGGAGTGGACTGATGCACAAATTAAATAAAAAGTGTGGACAAACAAAAAAGATAGCTGTGCAGAAAGGAAGGAACAAGAGGATTTGTGCTTTGAAAAAAGCAGTTGGTTTGCACAGCGGCGTACACACAGCAATGCAGCTATCAGGGAGCCTTCTAGGGCAGCCCAATGAGCTACAGCGCTGAGGGGAAAAAAAAAAAGGTAGCTTCCACTGTCCCTGCACACCGAAGGTGGTGTTGGGCAGTGGAAATCGCTACAGCACAAGCGGTTTGGTGGTTAATGGACCCTGCCTAACGCTATCCCTGCTTCTGACGAAGCGGCAGCAACCTCTCCCTAAGCTCAGATCAGCAGCAGTAACATGGCGGTCGGCGGGAACGCCCCTTTATAGCCCCTGTGACGCCACAGACAGCAAGCCAATCACTGCAATGCCCTTCTCTAAGATGGTGGGGACCAGGACCTATGTCATCACGCTGCCCACACTCTGCGTTTACCTTCATTGGCTGAGAAATGGTGCTTTTCGCGTCATTGAAACGCGACTTTGGCGCGAAAGTCGCGTACCGCATGGCCGACCCCGCACAGGGGTCGGATCGGGTTTCATGAAACCCGACTTTGCCAAAAGTCGGCGACTTTTGAAAATGAACGACCCGTTTCGCTCAACCCTACCTACAAGTCCTGCCCTGCTATCAAGTCATATGCACCCTAATAAGCCTTTGAACCTAGGTACTGGATTGCCACAGGAAAACCCACTTCACATTCTTCAGTTGGTCCTGCTATACTGTTTTCTTATGTATTACCTGCAACGCCTGCCCTGCTATCAAGTCAGATGTACCCGAAAAAGCCTTTGAACCCTGTTAGTGGATGGCAACAGGCAAACCCACTTCACATTCTTCATTTGGTCCTGCCATACTGTTTCCTTATGTATTACCTGCAAGAAGGAGAGTGATGGGGTGCCAGGCCAGATGACCTGGCCTCCACAGTCACCTTACCTGAACCCAATCGAGATGGTTTGGGGTAAGGCTAGTTTCACATTTGCGTTTAAATCTGCAGCGTTTAAAACGCATCCACAAGTGGTGGAAAAAATGCATATAAACTTGTACAAACGCAGCGTTTTTTAGACGCATGCGTTGTCGCGTGCGGTTAAAAAAATACCACGTTTGTACGCGTTTACATGCGTTTTTTCCTGCGTTTGCGTTTTTGGTGCGCATGATGAGAAATTTCACAAGAGAAAAATCAAGATAACCAGACACCGCCAATGGGACTACAGAGGGCGTGCATGATGGGATCTCTATATATAGACCCTAGGGCTACTGAAAATTTTACAGTTTGCTACTGTATCCTGTGTCATGATGGATCTTCGCATGGAGAGCTTTTATTTCAACCTGGATTTCAGCTTCAAGCTGTTTCTTGCCTGTGCTTTTGCTTGGGAGCAAGACAGAAATCGCGAAAGATGTAGAAGGAGACAGCGTAGGCGTTTTTGGAGGCACCCCATTATTGAAGTACGTGAGAGCTGTGGAGCCTATCACACGCTCTATGCCGAGCTTAATGCCAACCTGGAGAAATTCCAGGAATACACACGAATGTCGCAAGACTCGTTCCGGCATTTGCTTTCTCGTGTCCAAGGAGCCATACGGCGACAGGACACCCAGCTCCGTAGAGCGATTCCACCCGAGGAACGTCTGCTGGTTACATTAAGGTACGTTCAAAATCTAAACCAATGACTGTCCAAATTTAGTGTTGTCTGACATGTATTTTGTGTGCATTTTCCTTTCTTTTTTTTTATCGTAACCACACCATAAAATGAATAGATTGTAATTTTTTTTGTGTTTGTTTTTCTTCCAGATTTCTGGCCACCGGAGAGAGTTTATCATCCCTCCACTTCCAATACCGGCTTGGAATATCCACCCTGTCCGGAATAGTTGCGGACACCTGCCGGGCTTTGTGGAATGTACTCCGGGATAAGTTTATACCCCTACCCACCTTGGACATGTGGCTTGAAATTGTGGAAAAATTCTGGAATGTGTGTAATTTCCCCAACTGTTTAGGAGCAGTGGATGGAAAGCACATTCACATTATCAAACCAGCCAGGACAGGATTGGAGTACTTCAATTACAAAAAAATATTTTTGTGTGGTGCTCATGGCAATAGCCGATGCGAACTGTCGCTTCATCGCCGTGGACATTGGAGCTTTTGGCCGTGGCAACGATTCCCAGACTTTCAAGAACTCGGATATGGGCCACCGTGTGTATGGCAACAATTTCAATTTTCCACCACCACAACCTCTTCCCAACACTCAAGGTCCACCGATGCCATTTGTTATGGTTGGGGATGAGGCCTTCCAGATGTGTGAAAACCTACTGAAGCCATATTCCAGTCGGGACTTGAACCACACTAGAAGGATCTTTAACTACAGACTGATCAGGGCCCGAAGAACAGTACCTTTGGCATTCTGGTCGCTAAATGGCGCATTCTTGCATCAGCCATAAATCTAAAAGTGGAAACAGTCAATGAGGTGGTCAAAGCCTGTGTGGTTCTGCACAATTATATAATGGTTAAGGAGCAACCCAACATTGAACTGGATGAACCAGTTGCACACCCACTGCCCGATTTCCAGCATCACCGGCTGTGGTCAACTGCAGCTGTTGGTCACATGCGGGACCAATTTGCTGCCTTTTTTGATTCAGATATTGGATGTGTGTCATGGCAGGACAATGTTGTGTAAATGTCCTGTTGTAATTACATCTGTACCAGTAATTTTCTACAATGATAATAATATTTCTCATTAATAAACTTTAGTTTTGGTTGTGTTGACCGTCACTCCTATCTTTTTCCTCTCCAAACCAAGGTTGTCCTAAAACTGGCAGTATTTGATCTGTATTTAATATCAGTTTTTGTAATCCAAAACCAGGAGTGGGTGATAAAAGCAGAGGTGCTAGTTATTATGTTAATATTATAATTTACCTCTAATTGTTCCACTCCTTGTTTTGGCTTACAAATACTGATATAAAACACTGGCCACATACTGCTAGTAATGGCAGCCATGTTGCTTTATTGGTAAGCTTGTTGACATCATTGCGTCATGATTCTCTTCTCTTGTATCCATTGGACACAAACTGAAGAGACAATCACTGTCACACTATCTATACTCATCAAGTCAGGTGTCAGAAATAATGAATTCATGATAAACATATACAGGCTCATGAATTCACTATTTCTGACACCTGTGCAGGTGAGCATAGATATGTAGCGTGTGACCACCATTGTCCCCTCAATTTGTGTGTAATAGATTATGTATAAAGAAGAGAAAATGGTGATTATACAAGGCAGTTCTCTACTCAACAGGTCAGGTGTCATAACTAATGAGTTTTTTGACACCTGATCTGTTCAGTAGAGGTCTGCACTGTATTTCCACCATTTTCTCTTCAGACTGCCACACTAGGCACAGACAAAAAGAGATTATGGAGATACATGTAATATTTTTTGGCCCACCTCATATCTGTATACTAAAGACAAACAATGCTGCAGTCTTTTTATTTTTAACTACTGGAGATATGATGTGGCCCAAAAAGTAAGTGTGTGGTGACGTTTCTTGGCGCACGGTGTGTGTTGCCGGCGGCAGAAGACACAATAAACCAAACATAATTGTGGCAAATCAAACTTTTTTTATTTTGTTAACAACTCAAAAAATTATTTTTTACTGCGCCGGCTTGGGGTAGAGTGATGTAAACAGGGGGTGTGAAGAACTGAGGCCTGGCTAACCGTGGACGACGCAGAGGTGGCAGGAGAAGGAAAAATGAAACTAGAAGTGTCTGGAAGTTCTGGGATGGGGCTTGACACATGAGAGGCTTGAGACGCACTGGAAGGGTGAGACAAACCTGACATTACAGACAAATTGGTAGGTGAAAGGGGAGGAATGCTAAGAGTCCTCTGTTTTTTTTCTGTTTTTTTTTTGGTTTGCCTGGTTGGGGGAGGTCTTGGTTGGCTCATATGCCGTGGCGTGGTGGCGGGTGGCCTGTCAGGGTCCGGCTGCACTGTGTCAGAGTCCATAGTGCTCGTAGATCGTGCAGCCATGCCAGAGTCCATAGTGCTCGTAGAGCGTGCAGCCATGCCAGAGTCCATAGTGCTCATAGAGCATGCAGCCATGCCAGAGTCCATAGTGCTTGTAGAGTGTGCAGCCATGCCAGAGTCCATAGTGCTCATAGAGCGTGCAGCCATGCCGGAGTCCATAGCGCTTGAAGAGCGGAAGGCCATGCCAGGGTCCTGCTGCATCGTGGTGGTGGCAGTACGGAAGGCCATGCCAGGGTCCTGCTGCATCGTGGAGGTGGAGGTATGGAAGGCCATGCCAGGGTCCTGCTGCATCGTGGTGTCAGTGGAGGAGGTCCAAGCAGGAGCAGCGGATGTCATGGTGGGATGTCCAACTGCACTCAGCGTGGCCCACTTGCTGCTGCGCTGCTGGATGGCTGGGAACGGTCCGTGGCTGTCGGATAAAGGACCGCTCCAGAACCTGTGCCAACAGTCGTGCTGTATGTGCTGTGAAAAAAGGAAAAATAAAATTATTATCAAAAATTTACCAGACGCAAAATCATGTGGAATTTAAAAATACAGATTATGGCAATACAATACAACCTAATGCACGTGATAAATACTTACGTTCTCTGGGCATGGACCAGTCTCAAAAATGACAGAACGCTATGGTATTTGTAGCATCTGATCCTTGCTCCTGAACCACTGGGAACACGGCTCTCTTGACACAAGTCCTTGTTGAAGCGGTCCTTCATCGAACGCCAACGTGTATTGACTTTGCCCACTGTTAAAAAAAACATTAGGGTCAGAAAATGGACTTTTTGCCGTGCTCACACAACTGTGTGTGATGACAGAAACTCCTGAGAGTTTCTTTCATCACACACAGTCGAGTGAGCATGGCCAAGGTCTCTGCTGCTTCACACTGCAGTGCAATACTCACCAAATGCAGTTCGGACCCGTGTCGGGGCGTTGTCCCAGCCATCCCACATTGCTTGGGCCACCTTATTCCATAACCGCTGGATCGTGGTGTTGTTCGAGTGCAGTGGATCCCGGCTGTCCCACAATGGGACTCGCTCCTGGACCAGGGTGATAAGGAGGTCATTCTCTATCAGATCATCGTCCCGTTGGGAAACCTAAAAATTAAAGAAAGTCATTAAAGTTTTCTCAATTACATAAGGAAAAGAAAGAAAAAAGATGCTGAGAAATGGCAGGAATAGGAAAGACAACATACAAAAGGATTCCAGAAGAAAAAAGTTAAGAAATATGGATGGAAAGAAAGGAAGATTCAAGAATATTACACGGAGGACAGTCAGCCTTGTATACGTACCCAGAATAGAAAAACAGGAGAACAAATGAGTCAAAGGAGTAAGCCACTATTTAAACAAACGTGAAAAAGCTTTATTATATATGAGTATAAAAACATACACACACACAAATACTATATAATGTATGTACAGAACAGCGGAACAGTCAATATAATGAGTAACGGCATAATAAAAATGGGTGTATGGACAGATACCAACTAATAATAAGGAGCGGTGGGACTAAACCTCCATATGGGCACACACAGTGTGGTACAGTGTATACGGCTCCCACGGTATGCTGAGCGAGAATAGGTTATAAATTAAATGTATTATACATTGTAAAGGTACGCAGGGAAACGGGGGGAGGGGAGTCCATATATAGAGCAAAATATGTCATATGGCTTCCACTGCTCTAAGGCACACCCTCACCACGTAACCTGCTAGATATAAATTACCCATATGGTAAATAACACTCAAGCAGCAGAGCCGCAACAACAAAGAGTTTAACAGCGGTATTTACCCATATCTAGAGGGGACAGTCCGTCCGGTCCTTAATCCCCAACGCACGTTTCGGTGCGGGTTCACCTTCTTCAGGGGGCGTGGTTTTGATGGAGGATATAACCTCCCTATATATCCAACAAGAGGTCACATGATATGACTATACCAATGGGGGCAAAGTACTAAAGCTAAATCGACAGCTGCTGAACCAGTCAGCAAACAGACAGAGCAGCGCTGTAAAGTCACGTGGGGCCGCTAGCATAAACATCCGCTCTGCCACAGGACAGGCAAGAGGATGTAATCAGGAAGCGGCGGCCAGTGAACGAATACATATACTGCGCATGCGTCGCCAGCGCGAACATAATGCGTATACAGCGGTAACCAAGGTAACTTTCTGCTCTGAATGTGCTGTCCAGGAGAGGGCGGGCTAATCAAGCCGCCCAAACACAATCCCTGCTACACAGACTCATGGGTGAGTCGGCACCTAAACACGCCCACAAAAAGAGCAGGCAGATCGAAATAGCAGGGGGGCGAGAGAGATAGCCCACCAGCATACGGACCAGAATCACTAACTGATGGCAATATTATGCAAAGAATTTTGATAAATAAATAAATAATCAAATAAAGCATAAACTGTATCTTTGCCTACATAGCACATATGAGCATAAAGACACGGCAATTGTCAGAGAGCCAATACTGTGAAGGCTGGTAACACACGGGAGGCTGGCGCCCCACCTCCACCATGCACCACGCCACAACAGGAGGCTCTGTACAATCTCACACATAGTATAAACCATATTATTTAGAAACATATATTATCATAGAAAGAAAATCATACACTCAACAGACATAGCCATAAATGTAGACCACAAATAATTAATCAGCATAGTCTAAATATGAGATACTGAGTCCATATTGAAATAACATTTCTCCTTAAAGTGTAACAGATAGCTTCAGAGATGCCACTCCATGGTATAAGGTGTGTGACTTCGATGGAACATAGGGATATATCTTGAACGAATCATACCGTACATGTTCTGATCAACGAATAACTGAAATAATGATTAAAGCATAGATTAAAATGATTAAAAAGAAACACCAAAACCAAATTAAAAGACAATACAGTGGCGGAAGGTCATGCAGGGGCACATCAGGCAAAACCAATAAATAAATACAGAATAATCCCACTAAAAAATGGCGATTACAGGAAAGAGGCAAAACCATGTGATTCATTGAGGCCGCGTGGAGACATTGTGCCCAAAACCGTGATCCACCTACATTCTTTCTGGGCAAGTAATTGTTTAATGTCTCCACCACGGATCCCAAGTTGAATATGTTGGATGCCCCTAACCATGAAGGATTTAGGGTCACTCTGATGGTATATGCGAAAATGTCTCGGTATGGTTTTTAACATGGTCTCATCCGTCACCGAGGCAGATGCTAGTATGTCACGCACATGCTCTCGGGTACGAATTCTCAACTGACGAGACGTCAGACCAATATAGATCTTGTTACACCCACACGTGGCATAATATATCACCTGTGTTGTCGCACAGGTGATATAATTTCTGATATCAAAGGTACGTTTCCCGTCAGATGAGGTGAAGGTAGTGGTTCTCAGCATATTCTTGCACGCCATGCATCTCCCACATGGAAAGCAACCATGGGGTGGTCCATGCGAGTTGAAGGGATTATTGACTACTGGGACGTAGTGGCTGTTAACTAACATATCTCCCAGATTTTGGCTTCTTCTAGCAGTCATAAGTGGATCTGTTGATAGATATCTGGAGAGGATAGGGTCGGTCTGAAGCACATTCCAGTGTCGCCTAAGGCACTCCCTCATCTGTGGCCACTGGCCATTGTATGTTGATATAAACCTAATATGTTCTTCACCCTTTTTAGTTTTGGACTGGCCATGTAACAGAGCAGGGCGATTGCTTTTTTTCGCCCTTAGATAGCCTCGCTTTATACAGCGTTCGCTGTACCCGCGCGTCCGAAACCGATCACGAAGGTCCGCCGATTGGGCCTCAAATTTTTCCTCCGATGAGCACACGCGTCTCATTCTGAGGAATTGGCCTACTGGGATGGCCCTAATAGTGGCTGGAGGATGACTCGAGCTCGCATGCAACAATGCATTAACCGAGGTGGGCTTCCGATATACATCAGTCTGTAACTGCAGATGTTCATCAGTGAAGATTTTAATATCAAGGAAGTCCACCTCGGTCCTACTGTATTTGTAAGTCAACTTGATATTATACGTGTTTGAGTTCAAGTCATCCATAAAGTCCCGCAGCTGCTGCTCAGTACCCTGCCACACAATAAAAACGTCATCAATATAACGTAACCAGCACTGCACATGGTCCGCCGCCTGGGCGCCCTCCCCACCAAAAACCTCTCTCTCCCAAAATCCAAGAAAGAGATTAGCAAAAGAGGGCGCACAGGCCGCCCCCATGGCAGTGCCGCATTGCTGTAAATAAAAGATGTCACAAAAAACGAAAAAATTGTGAGTAAGGATATACCGAAGCAGCTGCAGGACAAATTCACACAGAGGGCCATCCCAGTTGCTGCTGGCAAGAAAGAACTGACAGGCCCGAAGACCATCATCGTGTCGGATGCACGTGTACAGCGACTCAATATCTGCCGTAACGAGCATCATTTCACCATCCAGGGACATACCATCAATTCTCGACAGAACATCCATCGTATCACGTGCATACGAAGGAAGAGATTCCACAAGAGGCTTGAGATAATAGTCTATAAACCTACACACAGGTTCACAGAGTCCACCCAGGCCCGACACAATAGGCCGGCCTGGCGGAGTCAGCGGGTCCTTGTGGATTTTAGGTGTGAAATAAATGGTCGGGACTTTTGGAGTTTTAATAAACAGTCCCTCCATTATTTTTTTGGGAATAATACCCTTCTCAACAGCCTGCTGTAGAATCAATTCTAGTTCTGCCGAGAAAGCTACTGTTGGATTACGATCAAGGCGGCAGTATGTTTTCTTGTCTTTCAGCTGCCTGTAAGCCTCCTTTTCATACATCCATTGTGGCCATATCACTATATTACCCCCCTTGTCGGCCGGCTTGATCACAATGTCCTTATAGCTTCTCAAATCTCTAAGAGCCAGACGCTGCTGTGCTGTAAGATTGTCATTTATACGGCAGGTGGTCAAATGTTCAAAATCCTTCGCCACTAATCTAGTGAAGATATCAACAGCAGGGCAAGCCGACAAGGGGGGAAAGCGAGTGGATCGTGGATATATGAAGCGTGGGAACGTACCTGCAGCCGTTGACTCCTGCTCAATTAGAAGTTCCTCCAGGGCCTTAAGGGCTTCCATCTCTGCTTGTACTTCAGGCCCACCATCTCCTCTACTGTGTAATTTTTTAAGTATTAATTTTCTTGCAAATAAAAATAAATCTTTTATGGCTGTAAAAAAAATCAAAATTATTAGTTGGTGAAAATGTCAAACCCCTGGAGAGAACCTCCAATTGAGCCTGAGTAAGAGTATATTCAGACAAGTTAATTACCTCCAGTTGGTTGGTTTTATATTTTTTATCTTGTTTATTGGTGTATCCAACTTTCCGCTTGACCACCTGAGCCTCCCTGCTTGGAAACATCCTATGGGATTCAGGCACCTTTGATGTAGATCTTGATGATTCTTCACTGGATGCTAGGGAGGCCATAGAAGCAGATGTAGACCTTCTCCTGAGGTCTTTTATATGTCTACGGGATTCAAGTTCCAAAGCAGCTATGGACTTTAAAGCACGTGAGCAGTCATGGCTCACACGTATTAATGAGGTGTTCAGTGACAGTTCCAAGGCATCAGTGGCGGATGGCGGCAGGGATTCACATGAGGCAATTAAAAAGTTGAAGGATTTACTACATAGACGGACTCGCATCTGGTGGAATCGTGCATTTTTGATGAAATATATAGAAACGGGCCTTACACCAAGGGGTCTGAGAGTTCAGGTTTTCCCGTCATTTGAGGTGGAGGATGTGGTTTTTAGGCAAAATTGGGAGGAACTCGCTACAACATGCTCGAAGGGTTTTATGGAGCTGTTGGCTCAATCTAACAAAGAGTCTATAGACTCCCTGGATAGGGAAATTGATACTGTACAGGGTGTATTAAAGCGAGATCTGTCTGAAGCAGAGTTGCAAACACTTAATGGTGAAATTGATAAAGAATTCCAAAAATGGGAGAAGGATATCTGTGCCACTAAGACTGCCAAATTCCAGCGGGATGTTGGGGATAGGCAGTCCAACACGGTATATAGGTGGAACAGAAAATCCCGTAGACATATAAAAGACCTCAGGAGAAGGTCTACATCTGCTTCTATGGCCTCCCTAGCATCCAGTGAAGAATCATCAAGATCTACATCAAAGGTGTCTGAATCCCATAGGATGTTTCCAAACAGGGAGGCTCAGGTGGTCAAGCGGAAAGTTGGATACACCAATAAACAAGATAAAAAATATAAAACCAACCAACTGGAGGTAATTAACTTGTCTGAATATACTCTTACTCAGGCTCAATTGGAGGTTCTCTCCAGGGGTTTGACATTTTCACCAACTAATAATTTAGATTTTTTTTACAGCCATAAAAGATTTATTTTTATTTGCAAGAAAATTAATACTTAAAAAATTACACAGTAGAGGAGATGGTGGGCCTGAAGTACAAGCAGAGATGGAAGCCCTTAAGGCCCTGGAGGAACTTCTAATTGAGCAGGAGTCAACGGCTGCAGGTACGTTCCCACGCTTCATATATCCACGATCCACTCGCTTTCCCCCCTTGTCGGCTTGCCCTGCTGTTGATATCTTCACTAGATTAGTGGCGAAGGATTTTGAACATTTGACCACCTGCCGTATAAATGACAATCTTACAGCACAGCAGCGTCTGGCTCTTAGAGATTTGAGAAGCTATAAGGACATTGTGATCAAGCCGGCCGACAAGGGGGGTAATATAGTGATATGGCCACAATGGATGTATGAAAAGGAGGCTTACAGGCAGCTGAAAGACAAGAAAACATACTGCCGCCTTGATCGTAATCCAACAGTAGCTTTCTCGGCAGAACTAGAATTGATTCTACAGCAGGCTGTTGAGAAGGGTATTATTCCCAAAAAAATAATGGAGGGACTGTTTATTAAAACTCCAAAAGTCCCGACCATTTATTTCACACCTAAAATCCACAAGGACCCGCTGACTCCGCCAGGCCGGCCTATTGTGTCGGGCCTGGGTGGACTCTGTGAACCTGTGTGTAGGTTTATAGACTATTATCTCAAGCCTCTTGTGGAATCTCTTCCTTCGTATGCACGTGATACGATGGATGTTCTGTCGAGAATTGATGGTATGTCCCTGGATGGTGAAATGATGCTCGTTACGGCAGATATTGAGTCGCTGTACACGTGCATCCGACACGATGATGGTCTTCGGGCCTGTCAGTTCTTTCTTGCCAGCAGCAACTGGGATGGCCCTCTGTGTGAATTTGTCCTGCAGCTGCTTCGGTATATCCTTACTCACAATTTTTTCGTTTTTCGTGACATCTTTTATTTACAGCAATGCGGCACTGCCATGGGGGCGGCCTGTGCGCCCTCTTTTGCTAATCTCTTTCTTGGATTTTGGGAGAGAGAGGTTTTTGGTGGGGAGGGCGCCCAGGCGGCGGACCATGTGCAGTGCTGGTTACGTTATATTGATGACGTTTTTATTGTGTGGCAGGGTACTGAGCAGCAGCTGCGGGACTTTATGGATGACTTGAACTCAAACACGTATAATATCAAGTTGACTTACAAATACAGTAGGACCGAGGTGGACTTCCTTGATATTAAAATCTTCACTGATGAACATCTGCAGTTACAGACTGATGTATATCGGAAGCCCACCTCGGTTAATGCATTGTTGCATGCGAGCTCGAGTCATCCTCCAGCCACTATTAGGGCCATCCCAGTAGGCCAATTCCTCAGAATGAGACGCGTGTGCTCATCGGAGGAAAAATTTGAGGCCCAATCGGCGGACCTTCGTGATCGGTTTCGGACGCGCGGGTACAGCGAACGCTGTATAAAGCGAGGCTATCTAAGGGCGAAAAAAAGCAATCGCCCTGCTCTGTTACATGGCCAGTCCAAAACTAAAAAGGGTGAAGAACATATTAGGTTTATATCAACATACAATGGCCAGTGGCCACAGATGAGGGAGTGCCTTAGGCGACACTGGAATGTGCTTCAGACCGACCCTATCCTCTCCAGATAGCTATCAACAGATCCACTTATGACTGCTAGAAGAAGCCAAAATCTGGGAGATATGTTAGTTAACAGCCACTACGTCCCAGTAGTCAATAATCCCTTCAACTCGCATGGACCACCCCATGGTTGCTTTCCATGTGGGAGATGCATGGCGTGCAAGAATATGCTGAGAACCACTACCTTCACCTCATCTGACGGGAAGCGTACCTTTGATATCAGAAATTATATCACCTGTGCGACAACACAGGTGATATATTATGCCACGTGTGGGTGTAACAAGATCTATATTGGTCTGACGTCTCGTCAGTTGAGAATTCGTACCCGAGAGCATGTGCGTGACATACTAGCATCTGCCTCGGTGACGGATGAGACCATGTTAAAAACCATACCGAGACATTTTCGCATATACCATCAGAGTGACCCTAAATCCTTCATGGTTAGGGGCATCCAACATATTCAACTTGGGATCCGTGGTGGAGACATTAAACAATTACTTGCCCAGAAAGAATGTAGGTGGATCACGGTTTTGGGCACAATGTCTCCACGCGGCCTCAATGAATCACATGGTTTTGCCTCTTTCCTGTAATCGCCATTTTTTAGTGGGATTATTCTGTATTTATTTATTGGTTTTGCCTGATGTGCCCCTGCATGACCTTCCGCCACTGTATTGTCTTTTAATTTGGTTTTGGTGTTTCTTTTTAATCATTTTAATCTATGTTTTAATCATTATTTCAGTTATTCGTTGATCAGAACATGTACGGTATGATTCGTTCAAGATATATCCCTATGTTCCATCGAAGTCACACACCTTATACCATGGAGTGGCATCTCTGAAGCTATCTGTTACACTTTAAGGAGAAATGTTATTTCAATATGGACTCAGTATCTCATATTTAGACTATGCTGATTAATTATTTGTGGTCTACATTTATGGCTATGTCTGTTGAGTGTATGATTTTCTTTCTATGATAATATATGTTTCTAAATAATATGGTTTATACTATGTGTGAGATTGTACAGAGCCTCCTGTTGTGGCGTGGTGCATGGTGGAGGTGGGGCGCCAGCCTCCCGTGTGTTACCAGCCTTCACAGTATTGGCTCTCTGACAATTGCCGTGTCTTTATGCTCATATGTGCTATGTAGGCAAAGATACAGTTTATGCTTTATTTGATTATTTATTTATTTATCAAAATTCTTTGCATAATATTGCCATCAGTTAGTGATTCTGGTCCGTATGCTGGTGGGCTATCTCTCTCGCCCCCCTGCTATTTCGATCTGCCTGCTCTTTTTGTGGGCGTGTTTAGGTGCCGACTCACCCATGAGTCTGTGTAGCAGGGATTGTGTTTGGGCGGCTTGATTAGCCCGCCCTCTCCTGGACAGCACATTCAGAGCAGAAAGTTACCTTGGTTACCGCTGTATACGCATTATGTTCGCGCTGGCGACGCATGCGCAGTATATGTATTCGTTCACTGGCCGCCGCTTCCTGATTACATCCTCTTGCCTGTCCTGTGGCAGAGCGGATGTTTATGCTAGCGGCCCCACGTGACTTTACAGCGCTGCTCTGTCTGTTTGCTGACTGGTTCAGCAGCTGTCGATTTAGCTTTAGTACTTTGCCCCCATTGGTATAGTCATATCATGTGACCTCTTGTTGGATATATAGGGAGGTTATATCCTCCATCAAAACCACGCCCCCTGAAGAAGGTGAACCCGCACCGAAACGTGCGTTGGGGATTAAGGACCGGACGGACTGTCCCCTCTAGATATGGGTAAATACCGCTGTTAAACTCTTTGTTGTTGCGGCTCTGCTGCTTGAGTGTTATTTACCATATGGGTAATTTATATCAAGCAGGTTACGTGGTGAGGGTGTGCCTTAGAGCAGTGGAAGCCATATGACATATTTTGCTCTATATATGGACTCCCCTCCCCCCGTTTCCCTGCGTACCTTTACAATGTATAATATATTTAATTTATAACCTATTCTCGCTCATCATACCGTGGGAGCCGTATACACTGTACCACACTGTGTGTGCCCATATGGAGGTTTAGTCCCACCGCTCCTTATTATTAGTTGGTATCTGTCCATACACCCATTTTTATTATGCCGTTACTCATTATATTGACTGTTCCGCTGTTCTGTACATACATTATATAGTATTTGTGTGTGTGTATGTTTTTATACTCATATTTAATAAAGCTTTTTCACGTTTGTTTAAATAGTGGCTTACTCCTTTGACTCATTTGTTCTCCTGTTTTTCTATATATGTTTCGAGTCGTGTTTTGCCTTCGATAGATATGCTACCTAGCGCCTATATGCCAGTCTATGCATGGTATCAGATGAATATGTGTTTGGGACTATTTGTATTCTTGTATACGTACCTGCTGCTGTCTTTCCACTGGACCTTGACTCTGCTGCTCCTGCCCTGTCTGTGCCGCAGTAGAAGAGCTCTAAAAAAAAGGAAAAATCAAAATGTGTCGATGTGACAGTGAATTCTTACCAATCTGACGAGGCAAATACTCTCCTCACTGACATGCTCCACTTCCGACTGTCCTGGCCGAAACTCCTCACCAGATGAAGAATCCGAAGAAGACATTCTGATGCATGTAGAAAGAAAGAAATGGCAGAAATTAGGACATGTAGAGACAGAAAATAGAAAATAAAGGCATTGGCTAGGATATACTGAAATTGTTAAGGGTCTTGTTATCCTCCAAGATGTAGCCTGTCTGTGTCTCGTCTGCTTCAGAGTCTGGTGAGAAGTGACCTGCAACTGTCCACACCCTCCCTTTTATCACCTTGATGGTGGGGGGTGGCTTATCAGTGTCTAGACATGTTTTTCTCAATTGAAATGCATGCGTTCGAAAACGCAACCAAACGCATGTGCTTAAAAACACATGCGTTTACATAGACAGCAATGCATTTTTTGACGCAAACCTTGCGCAATCGAACGAATGCGTTTCCTGGCAGCAAATAGATGCCTCTAGAAATTAGTACATGTTGCATTTCAGCGCCAAGTTGCAAGCAACGAAACGACGCATGCGTCGTCAAACGCGGCAAAACGCGAACAATAAAAACGCATGCGTTTTTAATGTTAAATATAGGAAAACACGACGCATGGGTTTATATGCGGTACAAACGCTGCGGCAAAAAACGCAAATGTGAAACCAGCCTAAGCTGGACCGCAGAGTGAAGGCAAAAGGGCCAACAAGTGCTAAGCATCTCTGGGAACTCCTTCAAGATTGTTGGAAGACCATTCCCGGTGACTACCCCTTGAAGCTCATCATGAGAATGCAAAGAGTGTGCAAAGTAGTCATCAAAGCAAAAGGTGGCTACTTTGAAGAACCTAGAAAATAAGACATAACAAAAAAAGTGTGAAACAACTGAAATTAAGTATATAATTCCGCATGTGTTAATTCATAGTTTTGATGCCTTCAGTGTGAATGTACCATTTTTATAGTCATGAAAATGCAGAAAAATCTTTAAATCTTTGGTCTGCACTGTATATACAGTGTATATATATATATATATATATATATATATATATATATCATTATATTATATATTTTTTTTGCTTGTTTTAAGGGATATATAAGCAATTGTTATGAACATTCATAGTGTGGAAAGCTAATGCTTATTTTTAATATCCACGATGCTTCATTGTTAAGTAAAACATTTCTCCAATCTCCTTCCCATTTGGATTCATTAACCTCTAAAGCTGATTAGACTAAATTATTGTACATTATCTGCATGTGTCTTGGGAAAATGTTTTTTAGCATGAAAAGTATTGAATGTATTTGTGCAATATTTTCTGTAATTCTCCTCTTTATTTTCCTTATGGTGCACCCAATATTTATAAAGTTGCACTCTATGAATATGCTCACATGTACATCATTGTGAAGTATAACAAATAAGAAAATAATACATTTAAAATGTTTTAGATTCATTATTTTTTACTATGTTGATTCTGATAGCACAACTGCACCGAGTACATGTGGTATGACCACATTTAAAAAAATCAATTTTTTTAGCAAATAGATTTGTTACTTTCATAAAGACTTGGCAAATAACACATTTCTTAAACAGCTTCCTTTTTTTTTTGCAAAACCTCCACAACCCTGATTTAAGATTTTTTAATTTTTAATTGTAAAATAGGTTAATCGTAAGCCATCATTTGGAAACCAAATCATAAATTTCCAAGAAGGTTAACCAAATATTAACACACCATATCATTTTAAGAAAATATGCGTTATTGTTTAACTTGTTCTTGTCTTTTGGCTGGGGAAAACCAGAACAAATTGAGGGACATATCTATCATTTATCAAGTGGACAGGTTGTAATTTTTGTACACTGGAATATCTATTTAAAGAAGAGATATAGAAACAGTATGAGCTATGTAAAGCCATGTAAACATTAACCTAATTGGCAGCACTTTCACCTCTAGAAACCTGCAAGTTCATCTACTACATCTACTAAATTCCACTCTCAATAGTGAGTCAAATTATATGCCCCTGCAGGCAATATGTTAATACCAGCTGCTCACTGGAGAGCCATGGTTTCCATCATTAAGTTAGAATATTTCAAAATTCTTAAGAAAGCTTGCCTTCACAGCAAGAACCTTCCAATACCGAGAGGATAATCATTTATCTTGTTTCCACCTTGCTACTATAATGTAATCAGAGATATGTACATGCGCTCTATGTCATGAATTATTTTCCTTTAACCCTGCTGTTCTGTTCGGTCTGGGGAGACCTATTTTGAACTTTGGTATTTTTTGGGGTGTTCAAGATGCGGTTCTGAAACTTGTGGTTGATTGACTTAAATGAGGATGGGTCGGTCGGCCACGGGTTTCAGAGCCGCATCTTGAATATTTTAAAGAATATTGAAGTTCAAAGTCGGTCATTTTTGACCAACAGAACAGCAGGGTTAATACATCTGATACTGTTTGCTTACACCAGCTGGGTCTGATCTTTATAGGTACAACTTTACACACAGTGGGACAAAAATACTAAGATTCTTAAGAGTGATGCGTAAGAACATTTGTTTTCTAGTGATGTCACAGTTACAAAGCCACATACATCTATACACGAAATAGTATTAAAAGAATGGATGTACTCAATCCAATGTGTTGTTCGAAGCAAGAATACTAAAGACAAACCATAGTATGTTCTAAACCAATAACAACAAGAAAGATACTATCTAATCACATTTAGCTACTTCATGCACCTTAACACGGCAGTCCATTAATAAATGTCATTCCTGTATAACACAAGAGGGCAAATATGACTCAACACTATACAGTTGGTATGAAAACTGGCCAATAAAGGGGTCACAGGGCTTATACTTAGATTCAATAAAAGGGACTCAAAGATAATGCATTTTCCTGTTTTTAACAGTTATTTTTCATTTTAAAAAATGAGGGCAATAATAACGTAGCATGACCCATGTAAAAAATAAATCAAGAATCTACTGTTACACAAAGTTACCCTATATGTTATCTTAACCCCTTCATCCTCCAGACTGTTTTAAGATTCCCGAAAAGGCCAATTTTTTTTTTCATTCTGACCAGTGTCACTTTATGAGATAATAACTCTGCAATGCTTCAACATATCCTGGTAATTCTGAGATTGTTTTTTTGCGACTTGATGTGCTTAATAATAATAGTAAATGTAGGTTTACATGATTTAAATTTATTTAAGAAAATAGCAAAACTTTGACGAAAAATATGAAAACATAGTAATTTTCAAGCGTTTAATTGTTACACTCTTAAATCAGATAGTTATATCACAAAAAAAGTTAATAAATAACATTTACTACTTGTCTACATTACTCTAGCATAATTTTTTAAATATATTTTTCGTGAGGAAGTTAGAAGGCTTAAAAGTTTATCAGCAGCTTCTCATTTTTCCAGCTAAATTTATAAAAGAAATTTAGAGACCACATTCAGCTTGAAGTTACTTTGAGGGCCCAATGTGACAGAAAATACCCCAAAGTGACACAGTTTTAAAAATGTCACCCCTCAACCCTTTAAAGGATTCACCATAATTAAAATAATTAAAATAATGTGGAAAGAAAAAGTTAAAAGTTTACTTTTTCACACCAAAATATTGATTTAGCCTCAGACTTTGCATTTTTAATAGGGTAAAAGGAAAAAATGGACTATGCAATTTGTTGTGTGGTTGATCCTGAATACACTGGTACCCCATATGTGGTGGAAAAGTCCTATTTCAGCACATGGCAGGGCTTGGAAGAGAAGGAGCACCTATCAACTTTTGAGCACAAAACTGGCTTGAATAGATAGTGGATGCCATGTAGTTTTGCAGAGCCCCTAATGTGCCTAATCAATGGAAACCCCCACAAGAGACCGAATTTTGAAACTACACCCCTTAAGGAACTCCTCTATAGGTGTTGTGAGACTTCACAGAATGCTATAACATTGAGCCGTGAAAATGCAAAAAATACATTTTTCATCCAAAAATGTTGTCTTTGCCGCATATTTTTTATTTTCACAAGGGTAATAAATGAAAATGGACGATAAAATGTGTTGTAAAATTTTTCCTGAGTACACTGATACCCCATATGTGGTGGAAAACTACTGTTTGAGCACACAGCAGGGCTCAGAAGGGACGGAGCGCCAATTTAATTCTGGAGTTCACTTTCAACTTGAATAGATTGTAGATGTGATGTCACATTTGAAAAGACTCTGACATGCCAAAACAGCAGAAACCCCCACAAATGACCCCATTTTGGAAACATCACCTCTTGAGGAATTTTTAAAGTGGTGTACAAGTATTTTTAACCCTCAGGCGATTCACAGAAATGTTTAATATAGGGACTAGTCAATAAAAAATTACCATTTTTTCACTCAAATGTTGCTTTGTTTTCAATTTACAAAATTAATGATAAAAGAGAAAGGACCATACAATTTGTTACATAATTTCTCCTGAGTACGCCAATACCCCTTATGTTATCGTAAACTACTTTTGAAGCACAATGGAAAGCTCAGAAGCGAAGGAGAGCCATATAGGAGTTCAGATTTTGCTGGAACTGTTTTAAAGGTGCCATGTCACATTGACAGAGATACTTAGGCTACTTTCACACTAGCGTCATGTGACGGACGTCGCAATGCATCGTTCTGGAGAAGAAACGCATCCTGCAAAGTTGCCCTCCAGGATGCATTTTTTCTCCATAGACTTGCATTAGCGACGCATTGCGACATATTGCCACACGTCACATCCGTCGTGCGACGGATGCGTCGTGTTTCTGGCGGCCGCGACGCACAAAAAACGTTCAATGTAACATTTTTTTGTGCATCGGGTCCGCCATTTTCGACGACGCATGCGCGGCCGAAACTCCACCCCCTCCTTCCCGGAACTCACAATGAGCAGCGGGTGCATTGTAAAACTGCATCTGCTGCCCACGTTGTGTTAATCAATCACGCTGTCCATCGGTACGTCGGGCCGACGGTTTGCGACGGCCCGTACCGACGGACTAGTGTGAAAGTAGCCTAAGGTGCTAGAACAGAAGAACCAAACATAAGTGACCCCATTTTACAATATACACCTCTCAATGAATTTGTCTAGGGGAGCAGTAAATATATTGATACCACATGTGCTTCGCAGAAACTTACACCATTGGGCAGAGAGGAAATAATAATTACATTTTTACCACTAAAATGGTATTTTAGCATTAAATGTTTAATTTCTATAAGGACTAATAGGAAAAAATGGACCTCACAGTGTGTTGTGCAATTTCTCCTGCGGGCACCAATACCCTACACTAATCAGGCACTGTGGAAAGCTCAGAAATGAAGGAGCACTATATATTTTAGTGCAGATTTGGCTGTTATGGTTTCCCTGGTGCAATTACCCACTAGAAGAACCCCTTATATGCCAGAAAACAAGAACCCCTTATAAATTACACCATTTTACAAACTAAACCTCTCAAAGAATTAATCTAAGGATGCAGTGATCGTTTTGACACCACGTGTGTGTCACATAATTTTATAACATTGGGCAACAAAGAAAAAATGACTACATTTTTTATTAAAAAAAAAATGTTGATTTAGCCCCACATTTCACATTTTCACATAGAAAATAAGTAACACTGACAACAAAATTTTTCTTGTAATTTTTGCTGAACAACGCAATATCCCAAGTGTGGCTGAATAGTTCTGCTTAGCCACAAGGCGAGACTCAGGAGGGAAGGAGCACTAATTCACTCTTGGAGAACGCATTATTGAAGAACAATTTGCTGACTCTATATTAAGAGTCAATAATTGCCAGAAAAGCAAAGTCTCCCTTAAGGTGACCCTATTGTGGAAATTACATCCCTCTGGGAATTTATCAACAGGTGTAGTGACGATTTTGAGTTCATTTATTTCATTCATTGGGAGATGAGATGAAAGTCAGTAGACTAGGCTCTTATGGGTGCAAATGGGTCTGGAAGAAACAAGGGAAATATTGGCAAAAAGATCTAGAAATACACATACCTAAGTGAGGTGACAAGTATGCACCAACTTTGGGAACGTTCAGAAGAGACCTGGGATCACATTTCGGTTGAGGCATGCTTGAATCTGATTGAGAGCCTGCCCATAAGGATTCAGGCAGTGTTGGAAGCTAAAGGTGGATTTAACAAATAGAAAATAGCTATTGGATATCATAAAACTTGACTTTTATTAAATCATGTTAAAAATTCAAAAATTCAAAAAATGCACATGGGGGAAGGGAAACCTAGTGAGGAAAGTGCCCTATACCCTACACAGAAGGGAAGACTAACATAAATACATATAAAATGACAGTACCGATTTTTCCTATTCTGGTGTTCTACCAGCCTAAGGGATGATGCAAAATTCCACTTTATATGCAGTGGGGAAAAGGGCGTATTTCTCTTAGACCCCTTGGAAAAAATACAAATTCAATCTACAGACATTGTATTTCAAAACAATCCACCATACGGGACATGAACTAACATGGACTGATATTTTCCTGTGATCATTAATCCAAACTGGAATCAAGCCTTTCAATGCACCTTTGCACAGTTATCAGAACCAGTCATAGAGAAATGGTTAGTTAATGTCAAATTCCAGCCCACAGTGTTATATTAGGAGGCTTTTTCAAGGAATCTGAAGACCTGCATTTGCCACTATGCCTGTCTATCTCCTGTGGTGTTATATATCAGGAGGCTTTTCCCACTAGTTGTATAGTCACATGCATCCTTTTTCAACACAAATCACAGTCACTGTCAGTTTGTAGCAGCATAGCAGTGAGGCTTCAAATCTTACACCAACGTCCAAAGAAAACAACTGCAAACCGACACTTTTGTAAACATGTGGGTTAACATGGGTGTCAATTTTTGGACAAAAAGAGGCCAGGTATCAGGACAGAATGGGAGAGACCGGCGATAGCGGCAGATGCAGGTTTTTATACTCCCCTGATGATTCCGTAGGATGAAACGCATCAGGAGACGCTGGCCATAGCTAAGGCTTCTACTTCCCTCACCACTACAGGGGGACTCCAGATAGAGAGGAATCTCTCCAAAAATTTCCGGTGAGATCCACCCATATATTTGGGGATTTTTTTGCACACATGTTTGTACAGTTATACAACTAGTGGGAAAAGCCTCCTGATATATAACACCACAGGAGATAGACAGGCATAGTGGCAAATGCAGGTCTTCAGATTCCTTGAAAAAGCCTCCTAATATAACACTGTGGGCTGGAATTTGACATTAACTAACCATTTCTCTATGACTGGTTCTGATAACTGTGCACAGGTGCATTGAAAGGCTTGATACCAGTTTGCATTAATGATCACAGGTAAATATCAGTCCATGTTAGTTCATGTCCCGTATGGTGGATTGTTTTGAAATACAATGTCTGTAGATTGAATTTGTATTTTTTCCAAGGGGTCTAAGAGAAATACGCCCTTTTCCCCACTGCATATAAAGTGGAATTTTGCATCATCCCTTAGGCTGGTAGAACACCAGAATAGGAAAAATCGGTACTGTCATTTTATATGTATTTATGTTAGTCTTCCCTTCTGTGTAGGGTATAGGGCACTTTCCTCACTAGGTTTCCCTTCCCCCATGTGCATTGTTTTTGGTGTTACATGTCGCATTTTTTGAATTTTTGAATTTTTAACATGATTTAATAAAAGTCAAGTTTTAAGGTATCCAATCGCTATTTTCTACTTTGAGTTACTCATTGGATTACGCACCCTGCTTATATATATGTATTTAAAAAATACTAGGAAAATAATAAAAACTAAACTTTATATTTTTAGGACCAAAACAGTAACAATGCAGAGATATGACAAGAATCTGCATAACTAATCATGTGCTAAATATTTGCCGAGATGATTGTGTATAAAATCATGGTAGTCTCAAATTTAAAGCAGTAGTGAATAGTGAGTTATGGAGCCTGGAAGTCAAAGGTTCAAAACATTGCTAATCCTTGGGTCATCAGTGTATGTACAGTTGACAGTATATACAGCACTAGCTATTAAACCCGTTCTATGCCCGGGTGGCGAGCATTTATATTGGTATATGGTCTCCATCCTGGTATGTGCTGGTATGTGCTGCTCCATCCTGCGTCCCCATCCTGTCATGTGCTGCTCCATCCTGCGCCTCCATTCTGTCATGTGCTGCTCCATACTGCTTCCCCATCCTGTCATGTGCTGCTCCATCCTGCGTCCCCATCCTGTCATGTGCTGCTCCATCCTGCGTCCCCATCCTGTCATGCGCTGCTCCCATCCTGTGTCCCCATCCTGTCATGCGCTGCTCCCATCCTGTGTCCCCATCCTGTGATGCGCTGCTCCCATCCTGTAATGCGCTGCTCCCATCCTGCGTCCCCATCCTGTCATGTGCTGCTCCATCCTGCGTCCCCATCCTGTCATGTGCTGCTCCATCCTGCGTCCCCATCCTGTCATTCGCTGCTCCATCCTGCATCCCCATCCTGTCATGTGCTGCTCCATCCTGCGCCCCCATTCTGTCATGTGCTGCTCCCATCCTACGTCCCCATCCTGTCATGCGCTGCTCCATCCTGCGTCCCCATCCTGTCATGCGCTGCTCCCATCCTGCGTCCCCATCCTCTGATGCGCTGCTCCCATCCTGTGATGCGCTGCTCCCATCCTGCGTCCCCATCCTGTCATGTGCTGCTTCATCCTGCGTCCCCATCCTGTCATGTGCTGCTCCATCCTGCGTCCCCATCCTGTCATGCGCTGCTCCCATCCTGCGTCCCCATCCTGTCATGTGCTGCTCCCATCCTGCGTCACCATCCTGTCATGCGCTGCTCCCATCCTGCGTCCCCATCCTGTCATGCGCTGCTCCCATCCTGCGTCCCCATCCTGTCATGTGCTGCACCCATCCTGCTTCCCCATCCTTATGTGCTGCTCCATCCTGCGTCCCCATCCTGTCATGTGCTGCTCCATCCTGCGTCCCCATCCTGTCATGTGCTGTTCCATCCTGCGTCCCCATCCTGTCATGTGCTGCTCCATCCTGCGTCCCCATCCTGTCATGTGCTGCTCCATCCTGCGTCTCCATCCTGTCATGTGCTGCTCCCATCCTGTCATGCGCTGCTCCCATCCTGCGTCCCCATCCTGTCATGTGCTGCACCCATCCTGCGTCCCCATCCTTATGTGCTGCTCCATCCTGCGTCCCCATCCTGTCATGTGCTGCTCCATCCTGCGTCCCCATCCTGTCATGTGCTGCTCCATCCTGCGTCCCCATCCTGTCATGTGCTGCTCCATCCTGCGTCCCCATCCTGTCATGCGCTGCTCCCATCCTGCGTCCCCATCCTGTCATGTGCCGCTCCCATCCTGCGTCCCCATCCTGTCATGCGCTGCTCCCATCCTGCGTCCCCATCCTTATGTGCTGCTCCATCCTGCATCCCCATCCTGTCATGTGCTGCTCCATCCTGCGTCCCCATCCTGTCATGTGCTGCTCCATCCTGCGTCCCCATCCTGTCATGTGCTGCTCCATCCTGCGTCCCCATCCTGTCATGCGCTGCTCCCATCCTGCGTCCCCATCCTGTCATGTGCCGCTCCCATCCTGCGTCCCCATCCTGTCATGCGCTGCTCCCATCCTGCGAACCCATCCTGTCATGTGCTGCTCCATCCTGCACCTCCATTCTGTCATGTGCTGCTCCCATCCTGCGTCCCCATCCTGTCATGCGCTGCTCCATCCTGCGTCCCCATCCTGTGATGCGCTGCTCCCATCCTGCGTCCCCATCCTGTGATGCGCTGCTCCCATCCTGTGATGCGCTGCTCCCATCCTGCGTCCCCATCCTGTCATGTGCTGCTCCATCCTGCGTCCCCATCCTGTCATGTGCTGCTCCATCCTGCGTCCCCATCCTGTCATGTGCTGCTCCCATCCTGGGTCCCCATCCTGTCATGTGCTGCTCCATCCTGCGTCCCCATCCTGTCATGCGCTGCTCCCATCCTGCGTCCCCATCCTGTCATGTGCTGCTCCCATCCTGCGTCCCCATCCTGTCATGCGCTGCTCCCATCCTGCGTCCCCATCCTGTCATGCGCTGCTCCCATCCTGTGTCCCCATCCTGTCATGTGCTGCACCCATCCTGCGTCCCCATCCTTATGTGCTGCTCCATCCTGCGTCCCCATCCTGTCATGTGCTGCTCCATCCTGCGTCCCCATCCTGTCATGTGCTGCTCCATCCTGCGTCCCCATCCTGTCATGTGCTGCTCCATCCTGCGTCCCCATCCTGTCATGTGCTGCTCCATCCTGCGTCCCCATCCTGTCATGTGCTGCTCCCATCCTGTCATGCGCTGCTCCCATCCTGCGTCCCCATCCTGTCATGCGCTGCTCCCATCCTGCGTCCCCATCCTGTCATGTGCTGAACCCATCCTGCGTCCCCATCCTTATGTGCTGCTCCATCCTGCGTCCCCATCCTGTCATGTGCTGCTCCCATCCTGCGTCCCCATCCTGTCATGTGCTGCTCCCATCCTGCGTCCCCATCCTGTTATGCGCTGCTCCCATCCTGCGTCCCCATCCTTATGTGCTGCTCCATCCTGCGTCCCCATCCTTATGTGCTGCTCCATCCTGCGTCCCCATCCTTATGTGCTGCTCCATCCTGCGTCCCCATACTGCCTCTGACCCGCTCGGCGCCGAGTGCTGGGGGGCCTGAGCAGGCGGGGACACCGGCGCGCTGTGGGGGTCAGGTGCCGGTATCGCCGCCAGCTCAGGCCCCCAGCACTTACTATATTCACCTGTCCTGCGTTCCACCGCTGGGCGCCGCTATCTTCCCGGTCTCCTGGCTGTGACTGTTCAGTCAGAGGGCGGCGCCTGCGTGCATTAAGCGCGTCATCGCGCCCTCTGAACTGAAGGTCACAGGCCGAAGACCGGGAAGATGGCGGCGCTCAGCGGTGGAAAGCAGGACAGGTGAATATGGCCGATACTCACCCTCCTGGCGGTCCCTGCTTCTCTGTTGGAGATCGCGGTGTGCGTTCAGTGTGAACACACACCGCGATCTCCCGGGAGCGTCACTCTGTGAGGCCAAGACTGCGCCGGCGCTTGCGCCTGCGCAGTCTATAAAGGCTTCGGACAGAGTGACACTCCCAGCGTTATATTATAGATATACAGAGTAACATACAGTTGACAGCATACACAGATTAAAATACAGGTGACAGCATATACAGTATAAAATATAGGTGACAGTATATATAGAGTAACATACATTGGACAACACATATAGTGTAACATAGAGATGATAACATATACAGTGTAATTGTCACTCATAGAACAGAAATGCCCAGGCCACCGAGTACAGTTTGTATTGTTTGTCCAGCAGCTCTGTCCTCCTGTCCTACAATAAAAATGTTGGGCTGACTGAGATAAATGTTCTCATTCAGGCAAAGAAAAGTTATCTTCTTCTGCTTTAGTCACTTTGCTCCTCCTGTACAGTTCATTGAACAGAGGAATGCACATTTGAGATACCTGAAAGAGGCTGCATTCACTTAACATCTGTCTCAAGCATGCCTTTAAGCAACCCATCCAACTACGTCACAGTCTGCATTTCTGGGGCAGCTATGTCATCTGACATTTAAAATCCTGACAGTTCACTAAATAAAGGTATTTACTAAAATTTGTAATATTTACATGTATTTTATTTATTTAGTTTATTGAATTTCCCAGAGAACCTCTTTTAATTATCAAATCAGTTATCTTTTAAAGACCCCTGAGGAAGCCCCCTGAGGAAGCTGTTGTGAAACGCGCGTAGGGGCGCGTGGGTATCCCTATGGACAGGAGCATGGGTAAGGTCCACTAATGGTCTCGGGTATATTCTACTATATAGCCACTGGGCTGTCTTATGTGGAGGGATCCATTTACCCGTGACCTAGAAGAATGTATTAGCCAGTTTTGTGACTGAATGCACTGTGCATCTTATGGCTTTTGTTTCTGTGTGTGAATCATACATGGAATAGTGGTTTCATGTTCTTGTCCAGGGGGTGCCATCACTTTAGGTGCACCATTAACCCCGTACTTTTGCTCTGTGTGGTATACTATTTCAATATGTAATTTTTAATGATGGAATCTAATGAAATTTAATATTTTTTATATACTTTGGTTGTTTGCTCCAATTTCTTTGTTGTTTTGATCTTTTAAAGACCAGCATGATAGATATAGATTGTGTAGGATAGCAGCCGATGAGGAGAGATATGTATCATCAAAGTTGGTAACTTCGGTGATGTAAGCTCAGGAAAGCATGCTACAGCAAATATAGTACTGAGAGAGTTGTTAGGGCATTCCGTGGCCGGGTTTTACAAGCAGTCAAAAGAGATGGGTGGGAATGACCACTCACATATCCCCACCCCAGGGCATGGTCTGGCAGATAAAATGGAGACCAAGTGTCTCATTCAGTGTCTGTGACTGGAGGTGTGAAGGCCTCTAATGTGTTTGCTAAAGACACTGACTAGACCAAGCAGATCCACAGTATCAATGGACTGTTAATTTTCTATTTGTTTTCACTTTTGTGCTGTAGAAGGCCTTTTTTGTTTTGCTTATGCTTAAGCAGGTTTATAGAGCTTTAATAAACCTAACTGGACATATTTATGAAAACCGCTTACTGTGCCTATCTGATCCACAGCTCATTGAGTACAAAACCCTAGAATACAAAGGTAGATGATAGATCCCTCCATAAATGCTAGAGAGCAAAGAAACTGTTTACATATTGTGCAAACCACTTTCAACATCATAATACATATTTCTTACTGTTACAGGAAAGAACACAGGCTCCTTCAATCGAGTATCTGTGGACTCTAGCAACATTATCATAAGGAATCACTTCTAATCTGTGGGCAGCATAAATCAGGCACTGGCTCAGCTGTGGTATTTCAGAAAAAAGCATGCTTGAAAAGTCACCTGGGACCAAGGCCACGCTTAAGGGCACGTGCACACATTGAGTATTTTTAGTTTTTACCTTAGTATTTGAAAGTCAAAACCAGGAGTGGAACAATCAGAGGAAAAGTATAATAGAAACAAGTTACCACTTCTGTATTTATCACCCACTCCTGGTTATGGGTTACAAATACTGAGGTAAAAACTCACCAAATGCTCAACATGTGCACATGGCCTTAGACTAGTTGGACAGGCTTGACCCCTGTGGTTTTTCCTCCCCCATTGACATGGATCAACAGTTCTTTTCCTATATGTGCACCTATGCAGACACCTGTCAGTCAGTAGCACTGGGTGAAGAGAAGCTGTAGTGGACCCAAATATCTGTCTAGTCTACAGCATGGCCTCGGTCCCTGGTGGCTTTTAAAGTATGCTTTTCTCAGAAACGCCGCAGCTTTTCAGAGTCAAACATACCTGGCTGAGATCATACAGCCAGTGCCTGATACATGTTGCCCCAAAATTGGGCAGCATGTTTCAGCTGACATGTTCACTTTCAACAGGTAGCATTGAGAGGACCCCATGGCAGTCTTCTAAATGACAAGAATATTCATTCTTATATCATGATATACAAAAAAAGGTTGCACTCTATCGTGCCAAAACATGTCGAATATGAAATACATGAAATATGAATAGCAAAATGGCGTTTTGAACATTAGGAAAAATATTTGAGAAGCTTTGCACAGAATTTGACCAAATAGTGTGAGCCCATCAACCATCGTCAAGGTGGTCTCATTAATCTGATGGGTCCCTGACCTCCCTGACCTCCCTGACCTCCCTGTCCATGGGTCCCTAGCCATTTTACTATTCATATTTCATGTATTTCATATTCGACATGCTTTGGCACGATAGAGTGCAACCTTTTTTTGTATATTGTATATGGAGGTAGCTGCTCCTGGTATGCACCTATTCACATTAGTTTGCATGTGCCAGTCTTTTTTCTGTCATTTCTATGTTAGCTTACTGACTGAGCACTCCTCCCTTCACCATGTGTTTTTTAATTACATCTAATAACACTTGGTTCCAGCCAACCCATATATGTAGGCTTTAATGGTAGAGGTGTCCACATTCACCCAGGCATACAGACATTAGCCTTCAGTAAGTGTTCACATTTGGACAGGGAGGTCAGGGACTCATCAGATTAATGAGACCACATTGATGATGTTTGATGGGCTCACACTATTTGGCCAAATTCTGTGCAAAGCATTTCAAATATTTTTCCTAATGTTCAAAAAGCTATTTTGCTATTCACTGAGAGTGGTGTCCACATTCACCCATGCATGCAGACATTAGCCTTCGGAATTGTTCACATTTGGACAGGGAGGTCAGGGACCCAACAGATTAATGAGAACACATTGACGATGGTTGATGGGCTCACACTATTTGGCCAAATTCTGTGCAGAGCGTCTCAAATATTTTTCCTAATGTTCAAAAAGCCATTTTGCTATTCATATTTCATGCATTTCATATTCGACATGCTTTGGCATGATAGAGTGCAACCTTTTTTTGTATATTAAATGTGGGGTAGCTGCTCCTGGTATGCACATATTCACACTAGTTTGGATGTGTTAGTCATTTTTCTGTCAGTCTTATCACATTATGATATCATGATGCAGCAATCTGAATGTGACATTATTAATGTGACATGCAAGTACCAGTAGATACAGATGTGCCACCTGTGTAGTGATGATTAATGAATACAAATATCTAATATATAATTGCCTAGAATACTACTTCCTGCAATTTGTGCCAACTTCCGTGGCTTTGTCCGGAGTTAATGTCCGGAGCTAATGTCCGGAGCTAATGTCCGGAGATTAATTGCCTAGAATACTACTTCCTGCAATTTGTGCCAACTTCCGTGGCTTTGTCCGGAGCTAATGTCCGGAGCTAATGTCCGGAGCTAATGTCCGGAGATAAGTGACGTCAACAGTGTCCAGTGTCTGATTGGTTGCCGCCTGCTGCGAGCGACCAATCAGAAACGTGCCGTACTGTGACACACTCCGCCCGCCATTTTGGTGTGATTTTTGAATTTTTACCTCACAGCAAGTTTCTACTGCGTGGAGGCGGGCCCAGTGACGTTGCTCTTCAAGCTCCTGCCGAATTTCGTCAAAAAAAATGATAATACCATTTACCAAAACTATATATATTTAGTTGTGAAGTGGTTCAGTGACATTTTCACACCAATTTTGAACTTTTGTTTGGTGTTTTCTCCATATACTGCCTATTATTCACTGACTGTTATACTGAGAGACTGCCGTTTATTAACCTCTTCTTTGCCACATTGGGTATATTGCTCTATTATTTGCCACATAAGGACATTGTCCATTATTGCCCAGCAATTTCTCTGCAATATAAACTGCCTATTTATTAATATCTGCATTCCTGCAAAGAACTATTGCCTATTATTAACTGGCTATTTTCCTACTACCTGACACTGCCTCTTATTAACCTGTTGTTTGCCACCACCACGCTTAAAGCTGTTTAGCTTAGCCAACATGAGCTCTAATAGTAAGGATACTAATGACACAGAGCCCAAAGCTGCTGATGGCGCACGTAAGATTAGGTCTGATAGAAAGTATACTAATAACGCAGAGCAAAAAGACGCCGATGCCGCACGTAAGCGCAAACAGCGTGCTAACAAGAGTACAGAGGATACATGCAAGCGCATGGACACTGTTAAGTATACTAATGACACAGAGTCCAAAGCTTATGATGGCGCACGTAAGATCAGGTCTGATATAAAGTATGGTAATGATGCAGAGCGAAAAGCCGCTGATGCCGGACGTAAGCGCAAACAGCGTGTTAACAAGAGTACAGAGGATAGATGCAAGTGCCTGGATACTGTTAAGTATACTAATGACACAGAGCCCAAAGCTGCTGATGGCGCACGTAAGATCAGGTCTGATATAAAGTATGGTAATGATGCAGAGCGAAAAGCCGTCGATGCCGCACGTAAGCGCAAACAGCGTGTTAACAAGAGTACAGAGGATAGATGCAATCAAGAGCTGGTGAGTGCAGCCATTTTTTGTTCTTTCTTACTATTATTTATTAATTGTATTATTCTTACATTTGAATAAATAAATTATATATGGATTCTAGACTCCCGATTCTTTAGAATCGGGGTGCCATCTAGTTAAATATAATTAGTAATAAAATAATATATTACACATAGGAATACATTTTCTTTACATTTAGAATGCTACCGCTTTTTGATTTGGTCATTAATGTTCTTCCTTGTACTAAAGTGAAGTTGGCTCTGTTTCTTAGTTAAGCTGTAAAAGTAAGAAGTATTTAGAAAGAAGTATTGAAAAGACTAAGCAGAATATTCCAGAAGTTTCTTTGATCTCCCTGCAAATATGGAGAAAGTGTGTCTGAGAATAACTTGCATATTAAATAATACAAAAAACACAGAATTTTTGAAAAATCAGTAATTGCAGAATCTTCTACTTTGGATACACAAGTACGGTAAGCCATTTTTGCGCAAATGGATTAAAGTGTACCATGAAGTATCTTTAGCGTGAGTCACACTGTCAATTCAGGTACATACATTTTATATTAAGCAAACATTATTAATGTTTATTTGGACTTTATGCAATGTAAGTAATGATGAGGATATCAGCTTAATTCCTGTAAAGCACAATGCCCAAATAATATAGTGAGCCCAAATTTAGAGAGATACATATCATCTAGATAATGGAAAAAATGTAAGAGTAACGCAGAACAAAATAAATAGTCTTATTTAGAAAAAAAACAATATTTTAATGACATAAAAGTATTAAATCAACTATAATCAATATCCATTTTTATCAAAGGTAATGGATTGTAATTTTTACACATCTTGCAGAGTAAAAAACAGTGCTCTACTCCTCATTTCAATCTAAACTCATAATGCTCATGTACTTTTCACCTTCAAATTTACTTCATTTTTTAGGTCTATTTCACAGGATGTTTTTACTTGTTTCCTTTTTAGCCCAGCTTGTATTTCTAACACTTCATTGGCATTCTGAAACACGTTCTGTAAGGTTATGTCTTCAAGGTTAAAATTCTGATGGTAAGCGAGATTCTAAATCGGAAGATTTCCTTTGAAGTTTTTCTTTTTATTTTTTTTTACAACTCATTGGGGAAGTAGCAAGGCAATGAGCTAGTGCCTGGAATATTGACATTACAACTTGGTTCATGAACTGGTGTCAAGCGTAATTTTTGCATAGAATTGTTAGAACAAGTGCCAGATGTTTTTTATGTGACTTACAATAAAAAAGAAAGTTCTGAATAGGGCATATTTATTCTACATCTTCTAAATCCTTCTCTGCATGGTGTTATAGGGCATCTGATAACACTGAAGCATTTTTTCATGTTTAGTGACATTATTTAACCTTCAGCTTGTGTGATCGTGCTTTCAAAGCAGTAATAACTGATAACTTAAGTTGAGAACTGCAGATGTAAAATATGATTTTCTACTGACTGCTAAGTGCTAATAATACAACATAGGTAATGTGCATATGGATATAGGAGCTGTAGACTTGGTTTGCGTGATATAAACAATGCATGAAAATAGTAGAGATTAGCAAGTTGATTTGAACTGAATCCAATTTGTTTGAATTTCACAAATAAAAAAATTCATGCTTTCTATAATTTCAATATTTTGTGATTCTTTTCTCTTAAATCCAGCAAATTGGAATGAGTTAAAAAATGTAAATATTATACTAATTTCACCCTTCACTGTCCTACCAGTGAAGCTTCCATTTGATTGTCTGTTTGTTCATTGGAAAACCGCAAGCTGGATGGCTAACTCATGGTACAATGTCGCGCAAATGCCTTCTGTTGATTTGTGTAGACACAGAAGAAGACTGGAAGTTTGAACACTAATTTCTCTTGTGGTACAGAATGAATCACTACTAGTGATGAGCGAAGTTGTTTGAAAAATAATCGCCAAACATAAATTCGGCACATATATGAAATGTTCAGATTCGTGATTGGAAACGAGAGCAAAATTTTTAGAAAATGGGAAAAAAGTGTTGCAAAATATTTGAGTTGCCACTAAAGTAATTTTTTAGCACTTTTGCTAGGATAATGGTGATATATTTATGTAAATTTTTTTCTTCTAACATTATGTGTGCACATTGCAGCTAGCCAATAACAGGCACAGGAAACATCCACAATGCCCTGACAGCATGGCTTGTGTCATAGGCTGATCAAATCACATGCCCCTCTCCATATAAAAAGCGGACATCTTGTTTTGGCACCATTTTGACACTTTAACAGCGCAAAGAGGCTGCTCCTGAAGATAGCACTGTTTGCAGTTAGATATTAGATAATTAGCTAGGCAGCTGCTTATTATTCAGATAGTTTAGCTAGCTAGTGTCCTGTGTGGCTGTGAAATTGACCTTCCAGCAGATTTTTTTGTGCCATTACCGCATTCCACAGGGCACATTTCATAGAAGTGTGTTGTGCACTGCTTCTATTGTTTGTAGTATTTAGTCTATGTTATACAGGCCTCATCCACAGGACAAAAATTATTTCTTCTATTACTAACGTTATTCCGTAGGGGACATCTCACTTTCAAATTGTTTGTAGCATCTAGACAATGTAATATAGGCCTCATCCACTGTCCCCCAAAAAGTTCTTCTGTTACAAAAGTCATACAGTAAGGAACATCTAACTTTTAAAATTCATTGTAGCATCAAGTCAATGTTATACAGGCCTTATCCATGGGCCCCCCAAAATTCTTCAGCTATTAATGATAAACAGTATGAGAAATACCACTTTGAAATTGTTTGTAGCATCTAGACTATTTTATTCAGACCTCAATCAACAAAAAAACAAAATAATTTCTTCTGTTACTAACGTTCTACAGTAGGGGAGATCTCATTTTGAATTTTTGTTTGTCCTCATCCAACAAAAGAAACATTAATTCTGTTACTAGCATACTACTGTAGGGAAGATCTCACTTTGAAATTGTTTGCAGTATCTACCGTATTTTCCGGCGTATAAGACGACTGGGCGTATAAGACGACCCCCAACTTTTAACTTTTCCAGTTAAAATATAAAATCTTCTCAAAAGTCGGGGTTGTCTTATATGCTGGGTGTCGTCTTATAGGGTGGGTGCGGAGCAATTTGCGGTAGATGTATATAGTGGGGGAGTGGTCCCGATGACGAGGTGAGGGAGCGCCTAACCAGGAAGGTGTAAGTGAAGCAAACTGTCAGCGTCTGGGATGCCAGGGTTATGCAAAAAAGAGAGAGAGCGGTGCTGTGCCTAGAAAAACACTCCTCTTTCACTCATCTGGCTCGCCCTTGTATCCTATTATCTCCTTCTCTGCCTCTGCTTCACTTACACCTTCCCGGTGAGGTGCCCCCTCACCTCGTCATTGGGGTCGCTCCCCTCACAATATGCGGCGACCGCAGATTACTCCGCACCTGCCCTACAAGACGACACCTGGCGTATAAGACGATACCCGACTTTTGAGAAGATTTTCAGGGGTTAAAAGGTAGTCTTATACGCCAGAAAATACAGCAGTTTATGTTGTACTGGCCTCACCCACAGGCCAAAAGAAATGTCTTTGGTTACTAACGTTATACAGCAAGGGATATTTAGCTTTAAAATTGTTTGGAGCATATCTTCTTTGTAATACAGGCCTCATCCACACGCAAACAATTCTTTATTTTGTGACTAACCCGATTCAGCACTCTTTATATTTCATTACAGGAAAGAAATATATCTTGGTACCGTGTTAGCCAGTGGATAGAAAAATATTTAGAATTGAGAGTCCTCAGTGGTTGATACCTTTTAATGGCTAACTGAAAAGATGGTAACAAATTGCTAGCTTTCGAGACTACATGCGTCTCTTCATCAGGCAAAGACTAAAACAAATTCTGAAGAATCACATATTTATGCACAACATAGTATAGAAAAAAAAAAGGGGAAAAAAAACCATGGATAAGCCAGGTGACATGCAGCAGAATTACCATGGGTGATAAACAGTTACGTCCATACGGCCCAATATTTATGGACGTAACTGTTTATCACCCATGGTAATTCTGCTTCATGTCACCTGGCTTATCCATGGTTTTTTTCCCCTTTTTTTTTTTTTTCTATACTATGTTGTGCATAAATATGTGATTCTTCAGAATTTGTTTTAGTCTTTGCCTGATGAAGAGACGTATGTAGTCTCGAAAGCTTGCAATTTGTTACCATATTTTCAGTTAGCCATTAAAAGGTATCAACCACTGAGGACTCTCAATTCTAAATATTTTTATATCTCTCATTGTCATTTACTGCCAGTGTAATTCAACTGTTTGCAGAGCTGGTGCACAGTTAAAAAACTATTTGTTTGTTGCTAATACTGTGCTACTACCACACTATCTGAGCAACATTACTGGGAAAAAGCGAGGTCATGGTGTATGTGGGGTAGATGGTAATGTTTGTAAAAGCACTAGTGAACCAACAACGTCACGTCCTGTTCAAAAACAACTGACAACTTCTGTTACTGAATGGGATACTCCATTATCTATCTTTGGCAGACGCACAGCTGTACGCCTTGATGATGAGGCCCAGAAAGAGCATGTGATCGAGTGGATGGCAAGCGCAGCTTCAAGTGGTCTCTCCTCTTTTTCCTAAATCTCAACATCACACCCAGTAGAGTCCATAAAGGTGACACCCAAATTACCCTTGCTTCTCCCACATCACAACTCTCCTACCATACGACTGTAGGGAACCACAGATGGGTGAGACTGTAGAACTCTTCACACATTCTATGCCATGGGGATCAAAAGATTCACAGAGTCTTCACAGGAAATCTGCAATAGGGTAGGGTCTGAGCAGAACCGAGGAGGGTCCAAGCAGCATCCTGACCCACATCACCAGACATTAAACCCTCGGGGAAGGTGATCCTGAGGAGAATATTTAAGGCTCAGGTAGACTGTACTGTGCAGTACTGTGTTACCATGCCAAGCTCTTTACCTGCTCCAGTCATGCTGACTGAGAGCCTATCAGCTGTAACGGAAGTGCCAGCTGTTTTAGACCAATTACAGAGAATGTGCACACCACAATTTTATCAATCAACTGTAACATCTCCGTCTGCACCTACCTCACAGTCCAGCAGTTTGTCCAGTTCACCACACTCTGCTCTCTCTCAGCACTGCAGCAAGCCTACGGTCCCGCAATTGTGGTCATGTAAAAGAATGCTTCCTCCTACACATGACAAAGCTCAGAGGTTGAACTTCACCATCTCCAATCTGTTTACCATGGAAATGCTGCCTTTTTGCCTGGTAGATGACAGATGGTAGTTTAAATGCCCCAGTATCAGTTGCCCAGTCACCATTATTTTTCTAAGAAAGCTGTGCCTGCGCTACACCAGCATGTCACAGACAATATCACTCATTCACTCATTAAATCTATGTCTGCCAGGGTACATTGGACAAGTAAGCATGGCCAAGGGTGTTACATCTCGCTGACTGGGCACTGGGTGACTCTGGTGGTGCTGGGGGCAGGTGCTGCCCCACAAGTTTTGGAATCCCCAAGGCTTGCAGGACAAACCTCTATATTTCACACATCCTCCAGTGCTTTTGCCTCTTCCACTTCCTCTAGGGCCTCCACCTGCGCTCTCAACCTCTGTCTTAATGAGACATGCGTTCCAACAGTGCAGAGCGAATCCCCACCACCTCTGTACTGTGCAGCCAGGGCTCACTGCAATGAGGCAGTGGCAAAATTTATATTCTTTGGAAAGAGCAGTCATGCAGCTGAAGAGTTGTGGACAGCTCTTCAGGTCGAGTTTCAGTAATGACTGTCTGATATTGGTGAGAATCTTGTGCCGGCACTACGCCGAGGTAAGCTCACACAAGTGATTTGCATGGCTCACGTCCTCAATCTGGTTGTACAGCATTTTCTCCACCATTATCCAGGCCTGAGTGAGCTGCTACAGAAAGCATGAAAGCTGTGTGCTCACTTCTACCATTCTCACCCCTCTGGTCATCGACTTGCATCGATACAGAAGCCTTTGTCCATGCCAGTTAACAGGTTAATATGCAATGTGCCAACACAGTGGAATTCCACTCTGCAAATGTTGCAGCGCCTGTGGCAGAATAATCGAGCCCTCACGCAGTATTTCATTTTCTATAGCCTAGGCCAAAGCAGTACGGATGTGGTGCATATCACGTTTACTGAGTGGGAGCAGATTAAGGATTACTGCCCCTTTATATACAGTTTCAAAATGGCTATTAAGATGGTTATTGCTGACGATGCCATCATCAGCATCACTATTGCGGTCATCTATATGCTGAAGCAGACATTGAATAACCTGCAGGAGGAGATGGCGGTCCCAGAAGAAGAGGAGGTAGCAGAGGAGGATGCGGTAGGAATAACATTGTCTCAAAGTTCCAGACTGTCGTCACACAGGTGGGTGACAAAGGAGGGTGGATTACTGAGATCAAGCCGAGCTGGTGATAAAACGGTTAGTGAAGGTGCAAGAGCCAAGGAACAAATGGATGAGGAAGAGATGATGGTTGGGCAACTGTCAAGAGAAGAAGAGGATAATCATCCCCTCTCTGTTGTTCGTGACTGGCTGGAGGGTATGGAAGAAACAAGAATCAGTGTTATCCAGTCACCAACACAGCATGGGCTTGGACCTTATGGAAGAGCCTGACATATGAGTGCCTTCTTGCTGCACTATCTGCAACATGATCCTGTATAGTTATGATACAAAATAGTGCTCACTACTGGGTTGCCACTCTGATTAACGTTATAAGACCAAATTTTGCCAGATGCACATAACGAATACAATGTAAGTCAATGGGAAAGCCAAATATTTTTCTGATGAACTGTGGTAAAAAATGGATGGAAATGTGCTAAAATTAAATGGGAACATGATGGAGAAGATGCCTGTATGCCTTTGTGACTCACATATAGTCTTTGTGAATAATGTTGTCAGACTATTGCGCCAGTTTTACGGATTTATAAGAAGACCTGCCAAACTAATGTCATTATTTGCTTCAAATTTTCAGACGGCCAGAAGGTGCTGTGAAACTTGAGTTTGTGAAGGGCCCTCAGGTGGTTGTCTATCAAACATTTGGGAGGGTTCCCACTCCTACATTTGGGGGGTCCCTCACTCATTCAAAATTGTTAGCTAAATAGTGGAATACAAATTCTCCAGCAATTTTTAATGCCAGCTAAAACATACCCATTTGAATTGGGCTTTAACCGCCACCACCACCATGTCAACCGTCATGTCATTATGCGGCCCTAGCTTGACATTTTCAGAGAGCCAGCAGGTGCCATAAATCCTGAGTTTATTGAGCTCAACGGTTCATTTTGGCCACCATATCCTATTAGAGCCACTGTCATAGCGGGTGAAGCTGCTCTAAGGTGAATACAATACAGGAGTTGGAGGAGCTGTATGATCAATGTCAGTAAATTGAATTCTAAGTCAGCAATTCACACCACTCTGAAATTGTTATGTGTGAGGGCTGAATGTTTCTCTGACAGGCATTGAGAAGCTGGAATTCAGACACTGCCCTCTGCTGCTCACTAAGCCTTGCCAACATATGAAAGGTCGAATTCCAACATGTGTGCATGTGGGCACATCACAAATCAGTCAGTGACAAAGCAAAGTGCCAGATTGGCAAAAGCCTGAATGACTTTCGGAACTGGGAACTGGCACAGAGTACCTTGGCAAGTAAATCTCACAGTCAGGGTAAGTTTTTAAAATGCGCTGTACAACCAAGTTCAGCACGTGGTCCATGCCTAGACGTGTGCCAACTTGCCAAGCTTTAAAACCACCACCAAATTACGCCCATTATCACACACAAACAGACCTGGTTGGAGCTTTGGCCGGGAAAGCCACTGTTCAGTCGAGTTTTTTATCCCTTTCAACAACTCTGCTGCGTTGTGAGCTTTTTCACCTAAACAGATGAAGTTCAGCAGAGTGTGCTGCCTCTTTCCCAAGGCAATGCTGCAGAGCTCCCAGCTGGGAAGTGATGGGGAGGCTAGTTTACCTGAGGATGAGGAGGAGGAGCAGTAGGAGAGAAAGGAATTGGCATTCGAGAAGACTGAAACCCTGATTGAAGTTGGGCCCGCCAATCTTGAAGTGGGTAAGATGTATGAGTGTAAGGAGTTGGCAGGGACCCTCACATGCATCCTCTCCCCTAGTTACTCCATGGTGTATTAATGTGAAATTCAACATTTATACATGTTTAATGATGTTTGTGTACTGCAATGTACAGGCATTTGTCATGTATTGTGCATTTGCCTAGGGAAAGGTTAGGAAGTAGTATAGAACCAAGGGGATTAGAATAGAGATAGTAAATAGAATAGCATAGAATAGACTGGAGTATTAGTGAGATAGAGGCAGAATATGGGTTACACAGTTGGGAGGAGTTAGAGCAGGGCAGTGCAGAGCCACAGGGATATAGGAGTAGCACTTCCTGTATAGGCAGCAGAGCCCGGGCAATCTTGCCCAGGGCGAGATGCACGCCGCAGTGAGAGCAGAAGGCTCACAGGCCATGGGGATAAAGCTGCTAGTAAGTAAGGGGCCCCAGGCTGGGAGTCGTGCAGGTGGTCACCAGCAAGAATAGAAGCCAACCTGAAGAGGATCTGGGGTCTAAGACTGGGGCAGGAGGAGCTGAGACGGCAATACTGGCACCATTCCCAATTGGAACTGGACATGTGACTGGTAGGAAGCTGGTAGGCCTAGAGCACGAGTGGGACAGAGATTGTCCAGAAGAGGGACAGGGATTGTCCAATAGTGAGTCAGAGATTGACTCAGAGAGAGACATAGGCTGCAAGAATATAGACAGATTCCGCAAGGATGTAGATAGAGGCTGCAAGGATAGAGACAGAGTTGACAGGAAGAACCGAGTCTGTCCGGAAGGCCGGGAGAGATAAGAAGATGTCTCTGTGTTTAACTTGTGCTGCCTGTGAGAAGAATACAGATAACATCTCTGTGTTTGAGCTTTGCTGCCTATGTGATGAATATACTGCTGTTTAGTAAAGGTAAGCTGCTGGAGAAAGAACAAATCTCAGAAGTGATTTGCAGAGCTCATGAATGCGGAGCCAACATGACAGCGGATGAGAAGCCTCGGACCATTACCATGAGTGTGTTGCTGCGTACGCTGCACATGCAGCAGAAGGGACACTGTATTTCATCTGTAGGTTGCCAGGGTGTGGAAACAGGATAGACCGTTGCCATGACTACCTACCTAGGCCCCTTACATGATGTCCCAGCCTCTAACTCTGTCCTAGATTCCGCCAGGTTCATCCACTGTTCTGTCAGGGAAATGTAGCATCCCTGTCCACAAGAACTTGTCCACATGTCTGTGGTTAGGCTGACTTTCCCTGTAACTGCATTACCCAGAGCATGACTGATATTGTGTAACATGTGGTGCTCAAGTTGGCAGTGTTCTTGCCACTTCTCAGCTTGGTATGGAAGATGCTGCAAATTACAATTGTTTTGTCTGAAGACTTTCAGAGAAAAAACTGCCATACAGTGGAACAGTGTACCCTTGGCCTGTTATCTAGCTGAGTGCAGGGGGCTCTGTCAAACAGTTGACTGAGTTCTCCCTCTGGTCAAACCACTACCTCTTCTTGCCTGTTTCATGCTACGGATACACCCCTCTCTTCACTGCTGTGCTCGCTAGGTGTGCCACAGTGCCAGGTAGGGACAATGGCCTCATCATCGATGACCTGACCTGATGGCAATTGTGTGCCATGATTATCCTCCACATCTACAGACATGAATTGACATTTTCCAACAAGGCTTTCTTCTGGCCGTGTGTGCTCAAATGTTTGTACATCTTTGCACTATACCTCCTCATGACCCTGTTTAATGGTGCATGGAGAGAGGTCAGAATAATTACAAGGGAATGTAAACAGTTCCTTGGAGTTGCCATGGATGAGTAAATATGTCCCCTGGGACTATTTATGGGGGTAAGGAGGACTAGGTTGAGGATTGAGAGGCCCAGCCTCTTGGCTAATCACACTGGACCATGAGGAATACTTTATGGCGCTGATTGTCAACACACTGGAGCCTTTATCTGCCATCATACCCACAACATCCTCACACTTGTCTGGGTTTGACAGTGACTGAATTTTGACAGGGAGCTAGAACAAGAAAAACTCACTTTCTGTTCTGTCACACGGCCTTGGAGGGCACCTCCACATCCACGTCCCCGTTCTTTAAATCACTAATTCCCATGCTGAATGTGTTATGAAAAAACTATTCCTGGGTTTATTTATCACAAGTACCCTAGCAGAAGTGTAATGTACAAATTCCCTGTATCTAGCAATGTGTGGGTAATTTTTTTTTAAGCTAACAGCTTTATTACACACGGAAACAACACTCAGGAAGATTACTGGAAAATAGTGATGTTTGTGTATCTCAGCAGGTTTTCCACCAGTCGCACAATTGCTTGATAAATATACGCTATTTAACAAACAGCAATGTAATTTTTTTAAATTTTGCCTTTATTACACAAAGCAGCAGCAGATTCAGGAAACTTACTGGCAATTAGTGAAGTTTGTGTATCTCAGCAGGTTTTGCTCCAGTCGCACAACTGATAGATATACGATTTTTATTTAATCAATAGCAGAGAAATTTTTATTTTTATATCACATTTACAGTATTACACACTGCAACTGCAGACTCAGGAAAATTACTGGTAAATAGTGACGCTTACGACTGCTAAATGTATACTATTTACTTAACCAATAGAGTAATTTATTTTTTATATTATCTTTATTACACAGAGCAACTGCAGACTCAGGAAAATTACTGGTAAATAGTGATGTTTGCATATCTCAGCTTGCTTTGCACCAATTGCACAACTGCTAGATAAGTATACATTATTTATTTAGCCATTAGAGTTTTTTTAAATTTCGCCTTTATTACTCATGCCAGCAGCAGGCTCTGGAAAGTTACTGGCAAATAGTGATGTTTGCGTATCTCAGCAGGCTTTTCACCAGTCGCACAACTGCTAGATAAATATACGCTATTTATTTAACTAACAGCAGATTATTTTTTATATCATCTTTATTACACACGCCAACAGAAGGCTCAGGAAAATTACTGGTAAATAATGACGTTTGCATATCTCAGCAGGCTTTGTGCCAGTCACAAAACTGCTTGGTAAATATACACTATTTATTTAACCAATAGCAGAGTAATTTTTTAAAAACATCACCTTTATTATACACGCCAACAGCAAACTAAGGAAAATTATTTGTAAATGGTGACATTTATGTATTTCAGCATGCTTTGCACCAGTCGAACGACAGGTAGAAAAATATGCACTATTTCAGCAATAGGTGAGGAAAATTGTTTAGGTCTAAAAAGAGTGGTTTAGTATGTGCTGCTACCGAGGAATATTATTTATCTGTAAAAAAAAGTGGTTTAGTATATGCTAGTACAGAGGAACATGTTTTGCTATAGAAAAGCGCTTTAATATATGCTGGTACTCATAAATATTATTTTGCTGTAAAAAAGAAGCTTAGTATATGCTGATACTGAGGAACATTTATAGCGCTAAAAAAATGTTTAGTATTGGAATATTATTTTGCTTTAAAAAGAGCTGTTTTGTATATTATGGTACTGTATATGAAACTGAGCCTCTCTCCCTACTCCTACAATCTTTTCCTACACTATACACAATGCAACCTAGGTGAGATCTGCAGCATGTACTTGCAATGCTAACACCCTGCCTGCCTTTCCCTCTCCCTCATATTAAGTCTCTCCCTATGCTATCTTAACCTAAGAGAGAACTAATCTTCACTCTAAGTAGCTTTTAAAAGAGCTTTTTAGACTCAGAAACTCTCCCTCTATGCTGCTTTCACTCTTCTTATGCTCACACTACGCTTTCAACATGCTGTTTCACCTTGAAACGTGTGCAAAATGGCGCCGGCAGGGCTTAAATATCCTCCTATGACACTATAAGGCCAGCCAATCATAGTAATGCCACAACCAAGATGGTGTCGGCATTACGGTGATTGGCAAGCAAGCCCAGCATGTTCATTGGCTGCAAATAAAGTGCCAAACATGATGGGCAGGTCACTCGAAAATACCGAGGCGAATAGCTAATTACTCGCTGAATAACAAATAGCTTGAATAGCGTACTATTCATGCGAGAAACAAATACTGCTGAATGTATTCCCTCATTACTAGTCCTTATCTTTTCTCTGGTCTCAAATTATCTTGTGATACTTACCACAAACTGAGGAGCGTTGATAAAAATGTTAGTCTGTAGAACATTTTTTAATGCTATCTGTGATTTTATTAGAATGAGAGAACAAACAAACTTTATGTTGCGCTTAGCAAGATTTAGACTGAGGACATTAGTACTGTAAGGCAGAGGTCCCCAACTCCAGTCCTCAAGGCCCACCAACAGGTCATGTTTTCAGGATTTCCTTAGTCTTGCCCAGGTAATAATTGCATCACCTGTGCAATGCAAAGGAAATCCTGAAAACATGACCTGTTGGTGGGCCTTGAGGACTGGAGTTGGGGACCTCTGCTGTAAGGGACAAGCATTGACTGCTTAGCCACCACCCTGCCCAATTGCTCTTATGGTCATGTCACATTCTGTTTATACTGTACATATTTCGATTTCTAAATGATTTCTAATTATTTTACGCAATGTTTTTCATTTATAATTCACAATTATATAGTTTTTTAGTTCCTCAAAATGTTTAGGCCAGAAAGCTGGAGTAACATTTTTTGAAAAGCTGCAAAACCCGTGGCAAACAGCAAACTTGAAGAAAAATGTTGCAACTTTTGGTATTTTCATGCCATTCCCGGCCAGCTCTTATTCATATCCAGAAGAAGCGTACTTTATACCAGAAATCTTACTCCAGTTCTGGACTAAATTAAGAATTCTGGTGAGGCACACGCCACTTGTAAGATGCACCTGATTCATTATGTGATATGCCCCTCTTAATGAATCAAGGTACCTGTTACTCCATCACAACCCTTCATTAACGTAGTCATGTAAAAGGTAAGTCTTTATGAAATGGGGCCATAGTGTAAACTTAAAATGCTAATGATAGATGTAAAATATTTACAATAGACTATAAAATAATTCCTAATTTGAACAGTTCAGTCAGGTCATGTTTCCTTTTTCTTTGAATCTGATAAATCAATTGCATGTAATCTAATTAAATATATGTAAATGTCTGGCTTCCCATCAGGAATAATTAGGCGCATACATCATTCTATATTGTTTTATCCATTATGTTCAGGATGCATGAATTATTCTATTTAGAGCTGATATTTGTCTCTTCTCAGCAGTGAATTGTGTAAATGATTCTCTTTTGTACTAGTTTGAGCTAAATCCATGTAAAGTAAAATTATAATAATTATTATTTCTTTAGGCATATTAAAACCAATGAGACTGCTTAAACCAATAGCAGTTTGTTATATATACTGGTGACGTTAAAAAAGTAAAGCTACCCTACTTAATGCCTTTACACAAAAGATAATTTTGTTACTGAGTGGGGTGATATTATTCTTCTTGATCAGTTTTTGGTAGTCGTCTTGCTAGTACTACAAAATAATCAGTTCTGCCTTTTCATCTTTGCAGATCATCATTTCCTATGTGCAAAGTCTGATAAATCATCTTTATTCCAATAACTATAATGCAATTTACCATTTGCTTCTAGGAAAAGATCAGTATTATGTATAAACCTATATACACACATATAATAGGCGAACATTCTCTGAGTTCAATAGCTCTCAGAAATGCTATTTAAATATGATTAGATGGATCTAAAATAATTACTCTTAAGTAACATCTTTCAGACCAAGACTCTTTCTTCAATATCTCTGCTGTCATTTAGATGGCAAATTTCTATACTGTAATAGAGCAGCGGCTTAAGATTGTTTTTTTTTTTATTAAAGCCAATAAACTGAAAAGTGCTTTAGAAGGAGCAATGGTTTCAATATTCAAACTCTTGTCAGAAGACGAAATTAATATCTACAATATTCCCGTTCACTGGAATAGGATATAAACTGCAGTAGTCAGCAACAGTCACTATGCAATATGTGAAACTGCTGTGTTCCACCCTGCATATTACTTAGTATTGGTTGCTACTCGAGCAGTTTTCAGCTGATTAGTGGGGTTGCTGGTTGTCCAAACCCCACCAATCTCATAGTGATGACCCATCAAATTGATAGGTCATCAATGGTTCAGTCCCAGGACACCCAGGTATTAACTAACTTTCATCAAATAGTTTTAAAGGAAATAGTAAAAAATTCATCTTTGAGATTGTTCTAGAAAATGAAGTATTTCTTCCAGAAAATTGTTGCAATTACACGTATTTTGCTATAGAGATTTATTTCCTTTTTGTGCATTGGAACAACATTAAAAAAAATGAGAAAAAAAGGCAAATTGGACACATTTTCACAAAAAACCTCAAAACGGGAGGTAGAAAATTGTTGACACTTTTCCAAAATTATGGGTAAACAACATTGTTTCAAGTATGTGATGCTCAATCAAGCTCACCTATGGCAAGTAACAGGTGTGGGAAATATGAAAATGTACACCTGAAACCAGATAAAAACGGGAAAAGTTGACATTGCATTGTGTGTCTGTGCGTGTTAAGGCTAGCAGAAAGCACCAAATAATAAGAAAGATAGAATAAGGTGCGTTCACAGCCCGGGGTCCACCGTGCAGAGATAGAACCTGCTGCCAAGTAATGACGGAATATATGGTGGTACAATGTGAATACACACACGGGTTAACTTCACACTGTGTGAAGGAAGCAAACCCTGTTAAGTCACAGGGCCGCGGTACCGCACACAAGAGCGCAAGCAAGAAGTCACCGAGCTCAGTCCCAAGACTTAGGATCCGAGTCCGTCTAGACTACTTGTGCTCGACACCACTAATGGGGTGTCAGCGTAACCAAAATAATAATTATAGATGCACGAGAGTGCGAGCTGTGCCATACTGGCGGACGCCACTAAGCACCCAGACTTGGGCTAAAGAAGCGCTCTAATGGCGCGTGGCGCCGTACTGGCGGTCACAGCAGTAGACGCTGTTTTGTGTGTTAATGCTGTGAGTTCAGCTGGGCGCTAGATTGCAGCCATACACCTTACGCGAACAGTCATACACAAAGGATGGGTTTTTTTAAGGAACGACTAGCACTCAACACACACACAATAACAATTGTATACTAGCGCATGGCCGTGCGGTCATGCAAACCTTATATAGCTGCAGCATGTACATGACCTTCCCATGACCAATGGGAGGCTGCCACAGATGTTGAGCACCTTCAGGACCTTCCTGGAGGACCAATGGGATCTGCTGCAGTATCTGAGCATGTGACCCTCGATCTCCAACGGGAGATCTTGCCCTGGGCATGCTCAGAAGGGGAAAAGCAGGACTAAGTCCCAAAAGTGTCTGCTCGCCGCTGACCAGCACTGGCCTCAATGGCAGAAGCTGGAAAAGCAGCAGTAACCCTATGCACAGAGTGAGACTGAGCAAGACGCTGGGACCGACGTCTCTGCTGAGCAGACTCCACTGCGGCTGGAGAAGAATGGGAGACCACAGCAGATATGGTTCGAGATTCCCCCTGTGCAGAGGTGGGAACTCGACACCTAACAGTGCGTGACACATGTGATGCAGTGACCCAAGTTACAGCCAGGGGGCACTGTATATGGTCCTCAGGATACGCATTGAGGTGTTTTTGTAATGGTTATGGTGAAACAGTAGCCGACAGGATTGTAAATGCCCAGTATGTGTCACAGAGGGAGTCTGCACTGTAAGCCTGAAGAAAGGTTGATCTGGGACCTGTAGTCCCGCAAGTATTTGTGTTTGTTTACTTGAAAGGGAGGCTTGCAGGGTTAGTCGGAGAGCTGGGCGGGTCTGACTAACCACACACCTCCCACCTATGGGGGTGGTTACAGTTCCATAATGTGACCAGGGTTTGGTCACATGATTGTGAGTGTTTGGATCTGTATAGTCCGTGTGCAAGATCCTGAAAAATCCTATGTGTTAGGAGTGCTATTTCCCTGAAGAGCACATGATGGGGCTTTGGCACTGAGTGGCCTGTGTGTTGGAAGGTCCCAGCTGGGGACGGACGTCCTGAAGACCACACAGAGAGGCCATGTACCTACAGAGCCTGGGACAGCTTCTGTGTGGGCAAAGCCCGGACTGACAAGGAGTCAGCGTGAGGTGTTATGACCTGGTGGTCAGGACAATAATGGACCTGGTGGTTAAGAGCACACGGAATGACCTGATAGTTACTGATAATATAGGACGAGCTCTGGGACGTGGGAACTCTGCTGACCGCAATCCCTAATCCTATCAACCACACTAGAAATAGCCGTGGATTGCTCCTAACGCTCCCTATGCAACTCGGCACAGCCTAAGGAACTAGCTAGCCCTAAAAATAGAAAAATAAAGCCTACCTTGCCTCAGAGAAATTCCCCAAAGGAAAAGGCAGCCCCCCACATATAATGACTGTGAGTAAAGATGAAAATACAAATACAGAGATGAAATAGATTAAGCAAAGTGAGGCCCGACTTACTGAACAGACCGAGGATAGGAAAGGTAGCTTTGCGGTCAGCACAAAAACCTACAAAAAGACCACGTGTCCATGTCCATGTGCACAATGCCATTCTGATCAGTAGCGTAACTACTGGAGAGGCAGTAGGGCAGTTGCTCCAGGCCATGTGCTCAGAATGCACTGAGGAGTTGGCACATGCACACGATGTCAGAGTCCTGACATGGTGATGTCATTGCGCCTCTGATGTCCTGTGTGTGCGTCGGCGCTATGACATCAGCTTGGGCTTTGCCTGTGAAATCATGAGGATCCTGGATCAGCAGAGTATGTGATTTTTTTATTTTAATTAAAACTTGTGATGGACTGTTGGACATAAAAACAATTGAAGAGCCTCATATAATGTGGGAGACATGTGTAGGCAATTATAATGTTTGGGTTCTAATCTAGGATCCATCATACAGAGGGGACTATTGTGTGCAGTGTGGGAGCTAATGTAGAGGCCATTATACAGTTTGGAGGCTAATGTGGGGGCCATTATACAGTGTGGTGACTATTGTGGGGGTCTTTATACAGTATGGTAGCTAATGTGGGGGTCATTAAACACCTTGGGGTCTTCTGTGGGAGCAATCATACAATGTGGCCATTATACACTGTGGGAGCTATTGTGGGGGCCATAATACAATGTGGGGGCTACTGTGGAGGTCATTATACATGTTTTAAGGCTGCAATGGGGAAATCATATTATATATAGGGGAGCTGTGGGGTAGCATAGTAGGTATGGCAGTGTTTAAGAGAGCTGTAGGGACATTGTAATATGTACAGAGGAGCGGTTGGCCCATTGCACTGTGTATAGGAGAGATGTTGGCCAAATATACTGTGTATAGAAGATATATTGGGGATTATATTGTGCACAGGGAAGCTGTTGGCCAATCATACTGTATATAGTAGAGCTGTGGAGACATCATACTCTGTAAGGCAGCTGTGGACCCACCATACTGTGTCATAGGGGAGCTGTATATTAGAGGAATCATGGGACATTATTAAATGTTAAGTGGGCACTTAAGAAGCATTACTGTTATAGGGCACTCAGAGTATGTTGACTGTCAAAGATGCACAGGGGTATTATTACTTTCTAGGGGAAACTTGTGGACACTGTTTTCTAGAACATTTTCACAGGACAATTTTTAATTTTCTAGGTGCACTTCTTCACTTTTAATCATATTTACCTGTGAAGTCTAACTAATATGCCAAATTTTAATCTCAGCAGATCCGCTTATCTCAAGCCAGTATTCATGTATTCTGATTTACAGTGCCACCTCCCAGTGGCAAATAGTTTATATATCAGAAAATAGCGTACCACAATTTATATAGTTTTGCATCAGTAAAAAAAATGTATTAATTATGATGCAAATATATTTACAAAGTAATACAATTTTTGTCATACAGAAAGAAAGAAACGGAATGCAGATCTGGCATATCACTTAGTTTTTAATACACTTATTGGATTAAATAATATTAAAAACAGAACCTATTATAACATTTATCTTGTAGTGATAATAACAAATGCTTATTTCACATCCATCAGTATACAATACTGATAGATTCACATCATATTAATATGATGACAGGTGGAATTATGTTGAAAAGTACAGTACACGAGTTACTCTAATTCTGACTAGAGATGGCTGCAGGGTCCTTCAGAGAATTTGGCTTCGCAGTGCCTGCTTAGAACAGGACCTGAGACGCCTCCTTGTCTGCCAGTCAGATGATGGTCCGATGCCCTGCAGTGCAGAAGCATTGCAGAGTATGAGATCAGTGATCTGACTCTATACAGTGATGTCCCAGGATTGGATATGTAAAAAAGTAAAAAAAAAGATATTAAAAAGTTTAAAAATATTTTTTTAAAAAATCCCCAAATAAATAACAAAAAAGAAACAAATATTTTTCCAATAAATACATTTATTTATGCAAATAAAAAATAAACAATAACAGTACACATATTTGATATCAAAGGATTGTTACCACTGTCATGAAGGACAATATGTCACGAGAAAACATTCTCAGAATCATTGAGATACATTGAAGTGTTCCAGAGTTATGACCTCATAAATTGACAGTGGTTAGAGCTGTTAAAAATTGGCTTGGTCAGGAAGGTGAAAACAGGCTTCAGGGTGAAGGGGTTAAAACAGAGATATTACCACCATAGTGTTGTAGATATCAGTCCTGCCGACCATACTAGAGAGATTAAAGTACAGTTACATCTAGTACCTCCCTGATGATGTTCATTATGATGGAGATGTTCACTTTTCCCGTCTTTTCCATCTGGCAAAAACCGACATGACAACACAGACATATTTGACTTCTCACATTTCCAGTACTGTCCCCAATCTAATCCCCAACCTGAACAACCTCCCCATTATGCCTGCTATTCCTGTATGGAACAGTAACCCCAATTCCTCAAAAATTACAGATGTGCTCAAAAGTTTACATACCCCAGCAAAATGTTTGCTTCTTTGCCTTTTTCAGAGAATATGAATGATAACACCAAAACTATTTTTAACTCATGGTTAGTGGTTGGGTGAAGCCTTTTGAGCACAACTGTATGTCAGGACTATGATTACACCTACACCAATTAATTCTGCAAAGACAATGTGACAAATGTCTCAAAAAAGTAGTAATGCCCTCATTGTGCTACCTAGAAAGTAATAATGCCCGATGTGCTTCTTTGAAGGTTATAATATCCCAAGTACTCTCTTCAAGAAAGTGTTCCCTTTAACTACCAATGCCCCCCTTCCCACCCAAAAGAGTAATAAAGCCCCTGAAAGCCCAAACAAAACTAATGGTGCACCCATTTAAAACAAATGTCCTGAGTGATGCCGCAGATCCCCTATATACAGTATGATATTGCCACAGCTTACTATTTATACTGTATGATAGTTCCTACAGCCCCATGTATACTGTATTGTGGTCCACACAGCCCCATTTGCACTGTATTGTGGTCCACACAGCCCCAGTTGCACTGTATTAAAGCACCAGCAGCCCCATACAGTGGGGCAAAAAAGTATTTAGTCAGTCAGCAATAGTGCAAGTTCCACCACTTAAAAAGATGAGAGGCGTCTGTAATTTACATCATAGGTAGACCTCAACTATGGGAGACAAACTGAGAAAAAAAAATCCAGAAAATCACATTGTCTGTTTTTTTAACATTTTATTTGCATATTATGGTGGAAAATAAGTATTTGGTCAGAAACAAACAATCAAGATTTCTGGCTCTCACAGACCTGTAACTTCTTCTTTAAGAGTCTCCTCTTTCCTCCACTCATTACCTGTAGTAATGGCACCTGTTTAAACTTGTTATCAGTATAAAAAGACACCTGTGCACACCCTCAAACAGTCTGACTCCAAACTCCACTATGGTGAAGACCAAAGAGCTGTCAAAGGACACCAGAAACAAAATTGTAGCCCTGCACCAGGCTGGGAAGACTGAATCTGCAATAGCCAACCAGCTTGGAGTGAAGAAATCAACAGTGGGAGCAATAATTAGAAAATGGAAGACATACAAGACCACTGATAATCTCCCTCGATCTGGGGCTCCACGCAAAATCCCACCCCGTGGGGTCAGAATGATCACAAGAACGGTGAGCAAAAATCCCAGAACCACGCGGGGGGACGTAGTGAATGAACTGCAGAGAGCTGGGACCAATGTAACAAGGCCTACTATAAGTAACACACTACGCCACCATGGACTCAGATCCTGCAGTGCCAGACGTGTCCCACTGCTTAAGCCAGTACATGTCCGGGCCCGTCTGAAGTTTGCTAGAGAGCATTTGGATGACCAGAGGAGTTTGGGGAGAATGTCCTATGGTCTGATGAAACCAAACTGGAACTGTTTGGTAGAAACACAACTTGTCGTGTTTGGAGGAAAAAGAATACTGAGTTGCATCCATCAAACACCATACCTACTGTAAAGCATGGTGGTGGAAACATCATGCTTTGGGGCTGTTTCTCTGCAAAGGGGCCAGGACGACTGATCCGGGTACATGAAAGAATGAATGGGGCCATGTATCGTGAGATTTTGAGTGCAAACCTCCTTCCATCAGCAAGGGCATTGAAGATGAAACGTGGCTGGGTCTTTCAACATGACAATGATCCAAAGCACACCGCCAGGGCAACGAAGGAGTGGCTTCGTAAGAAGCATTTCAAGGTCCTGGAGTGGCCTAGCCAGTCTCCAGATCTCAACCCTATAGAAAACCTTTGGAGGGAGTTGAAAGTCCGTGTTGCCAAGCGAAAAGCCAAAAACATCACTGCTCTAGAGGAGATCTGCATGGAGGAATGGGCCAACATACCAACAACAGTGTGTGGCAACCTTGTGAAGACTTACAGAAAACGTTTGACCTCTGTCATTGCCAACAAAGGATATATTACAAAGTATTGAGATGAAATTTTGTTTCTGACCAAATACTTATTTTCCACCATAATATGCAAATAAAATGTTAAAAAAACAGACAATGTGATTTTCTGGATTTTTTTTTCTCAGTTTGTCTCCCATAGTTGAGGTCTACCTATGATGTAAATTACAGACGCCTCTCATCTTTTTAAGTGGTGGAACTTGCACTATTGCTGACTGACTAAATACTTTTTTGCCCCACTGTATATACTGTGATATGGCCTCCAAAGCCCCATATATACCGTGTTATGGCCACTCACATGCCCATATATACAGTTAGGGCCAGAAATATTTGGACAGTGACACAATTTTCGCGAGTTGGGCTCTGCATGCCACCACATTGGATTTGAAATGAAACCTCTACAACAGAATTCAAGTGCAGATTGTAACGTTTAATTTGAAGGGTTGAACAAAAATATCTGATAGAAAATGTAGGAATTGTACACATTTCTTTACAAACACTCCACATTTTAGGAGGTCAAAAGTAATTGGACAAATAAACATAACCCAAACAAAATATTTTTATTTTCAATATTTTGTTGCAAATCCTTTGGAGGCAATCACTGCCTTAAGTCTGGAACCCATGGACATCACCAAACGCTGGGTTTCCTCCTTCTTAATGCTTTGCCAGGCCTTTACAGCCGCAGCCTTCAGGTCTTGCTTGTTTGTGGGTCTTTCCGTCTCAAGTCTGGATTTGAGCAAGTGAAATGCATGCTCAATTGTGTTTAGATCTGGAGATTGACTTGGCCATTGCAGAATGTTCCACTTTTTGGCACTCATGAACTCCTGGGTAGCTTTGGCTGTATGCTTGGGGTCATTGTCCATCTGTACTATGAAGCGCCGTCCAATCAACTTTGCAGCATTTGGCTGAATCTGGGCTGAAAGTATATCCCGGTACACTTCAGAATTCATCCGGCTACTCTTGTCTGCTCTTATGTCATCAATAAACACAAGTGACCCAGTGCCATTGAAAGCCATGCATGCCCATGCCATCACGTTGCCTCCACCATGTTTTACAGAGGATGTGGTGTGCCTTGGATCATGTGCCGTTCCCTTTCTTCTCCAAACTTTTTTCTTCCCATCATTCTGGTACAGGTTGATCTTTGTCTCATCTGTCCATAGAATACTTTTCCAGAACTGAGCTGGCTTCTTGAGGTGTTTTTCTGCAAATTTAACTCTGGCCTGTCTATTTTTGGTATTGATGAATGGTTTGCATCTAGATGTGAACCCTTTGTATTTACTGTCATGGAGTCTTCTCTTTACTGTTGACTTAGAAACAGATACACCTACTTCACTGAGAGTGTTCTGGACTTCAGTTGATGTTGTGAACGGGTTCTTCTTCACCAAATTAAGTATGCGGCGATCATCCACCACTGTTGTCATCCGTGGACGCCCAGGTCTTTTTGAGTTCCCAAGCTCACCAGTCAATTCCTTTTTTCTCAGAATGTACCCAACTGTTGATTTTGCTACTCCAAGCATGTCTGCTATCTCTCTGATGGATTTTTTCTTTTTTTTCAGCCTCAGGATGTTCTGCTTCACCTCAATTGAGAGTTCCTTTGACCGCATGTTGTCTGCTCACAGCAACAGCTTCCAAATGCAAAACCACACACCTGGAATCCACCCCTGACCTTTTAACTACTTCATTGATTACAGGTTAACGAGGGAGACGCCTTCAGAGTTAATTGCAGCCCTTAGAGTCTATTGTCCAATTACTTTTGGTCCCTTGAAAAAGAGGACGCTATGCATTACAGAGCTATGATTCCTAAACCCTTTCTCCGATTTGGATGTGGAAACTATCATATTGCAGCTGGGAGTGTGCACTTTCAGCCCATATTATATATATAATTGTATTTCTGAACATGTTTTTGTAAACAGCTAAAATAACAAAACTTGTGTCACTGTCCAAATATTTCTGGCCCTAACTGTAAATGTGCACCTCCTATGTACTGTGTAATGGCTCCCACAGCCCTATATAAACTGTATTATGAACACAACAGTCCCTTATACACTGAATTTTGCCCCTTACAGAGATTCTAAATAGTATGATGGCCTTCATAGCTCCAAAAATGCATGATGGCATCCACAGCCTCTTATATACTGTATGATGGCCCCCATAGCTGCCTACATACAGTATGGTGGCCTCCACAGCTCCCTACATTTTGTATGATGGCCTCCACAGCCCCCTATATACTGTATGATGGCACCCACAGCTCCCTATATCATGTATTATGGCATCCACAGTCTCCTATATACTTAAACATAGTAGTATTGCCCCCATAGCTCCCTATATATAGCATGATTGCCTCTGCAACCTCTTATGTACATTATTATGGATCCCACAGCTCTCTTTAAACTTATATATAGTATTGTGGCCCCTACAACTGGATAATATAAAAAAATGACTATACTAACATAATTATGTTTTCTGGTACCACATCCTCCATCTCCTCTTCTGAATAGTATAGAGGGCTTGCAGAGGTGGCGCAATACACTGTTGTCATCCCATCACCTGCGTGTATACACTGAAGTCATGTAAACTGCAGGCCTTTAGCGGTCTGCAGTTTAGCAGGCACAGTGATAGAGATGAGAACTTGCATCTTGCTTCTCTATCACGGGATTTAAAAGTGTCAGGGGTGGTTGGCAAATTTTAGCATAGAGGGCAAATATAAAGCATTGGCCCAGTATGTTTGGGGGCCTGTCTTTAGCCTGCTTATCTCTGGATGCTGAAATAAAGCAGATATATCAAGATTTAAAAATAACAGTGACTGGTAGATAGATATGGGAACAGAAAATACCTTACTACATAGATACTGAAACAGAACAGAGTTAAGTACATAGATATTGAACAGCCTTGGGGAATTCCAACTTGACTTGGGGAAGTCTTTTCCTATATGTATATATACACTGCTCAAAAAAATAAATGGAACACTAAAATCCCACATCCTAGATATCATTGAATGAGATATTCCAGTTGTAAATCTTTATTCATTACATAGTGGAATGTGTTGAGAACAATCAAATTTAAAAATGATCATCATAAATCACAACTAATATCACACGGAGGTCTGGAGTTGGAATGATGCTCAAAATCAAAGTGAAAAATGAAGTTACAGGCTGATCAAACTTCAGTTGAAATGCCTCAAAACAAGGAAATGATGCTCAGTAGTGTGTGTGGCCTCCACATGTCTGTATGATCTCCCTACAATGCCTGGGCATGCACTTGATGAGGCGGCAGATGGTCTCCTGAGGGATCTCCTCCCAGACATTGACTAATGCATCCGCCATCTCCTGGACAGTCTGTGATGCAATGTGACGTTGATGGATGGTGTGAGACATGATGTCCCAGATGTGTTCAATCGGATTCAGGTCTGAGGAACGGGCTTCAATGCCTTCATCTTGCAAGAACTGCTGACACACTCAAGCCACATGAGGTCTGGCATTGTCCTGCATTAGGAGGAACCCAGGGCCAACCGCACCAACATATGGTCTCACAAGGTGTCTGAGGATCTCATCTCAGTACCTTATGGCAATCAGGCTACATCTTGTGAGCACATGGAGGACTGTGCGGCCCTCCAAAGAAATGCCACCTCACACCATTACTGACCCACTGCCAAACTGGTCATGCTGAAGGATGTTGCAGGCAGCCGATCGCCGCTGTCCATGGCATCTCCAAACTCTGTCACGTCTGTCACATGTGCTCTATGTGAACCTGCTTTCATCTGTAAAGAGCAGAAGGTGCCCATGGTGAATTTGCCAATCCTGGTGGTCTGTGGCAAATGCCAAGCATCCTGCACGGTGTTTGGCAGGATGTATATCCCCCATCCTGAAACTGAAAAAAAATGAACCAGTGGTTTTACAACCAGATCAATGTAACTTTGAACTGTTGGTAACTGAGCTATTCACTTAGAATGAAGACTGGAGTGGTCTTGCTAACATACATTATGCCAACCCATAATTTAATCTCAGTAGTGGGGTCAACGTGATGTGTCCTTGTGAAGGCTTCTTCATGACTTTGCCCATATGGTCAAAATGGACACAGTGATTAGAGATGAGCGAACATTTCAACATTAGGTTCGGATTACGATTGCCGAATTTGCAATATTAAACAATTTATTGGTCAAATATTTGCCAAACACAGTTGAATGCCATTCAAGTCAATGGGAGGCAAAAACAAATGCATATACAACACTTTCAAATGGATCCAAAAGCTGCCACAATGCATCAAATTAAGGGTTAACACCAGGAAAGTGGCTTCAGTTCACAAACAGTACAAATTTTAGTATGGCACTGCACCAATCATCCATGCATGAGGTATCAGGATCAGGACCAGCATTTAAAGATTTGAATTGAATGTCAAATTAAGGCAAGGTGGGTAAGGGTACAGTATAGGCCTGCTGTGCTGGGAGGCCTGAAACCACATGCAACAGCTCAACCTGCATTCATGCTCAGCCACACTAAGGTGGCACAAATATCAGTTTCATAGACTACTATTGTCAGAAAACTCTAAGGAGAGTAACACAGGTAGTTGACTTAAAAGAGGTGGAGGTCTGCTAGTCTCAGAGGCCTACTGCTACAGTCAACACACATGAAGGAGACCCAACTAGGGGTCTACACATTTACAAATATGAGTGACAGACACCAAAGAGGCATGAATTTCACCACAGTAGAAATAGTATAATAGGGACCAACATCTTCCATTACAGACAATGCAGCAGATGGACACGCAAAGAGTTTACACATTTCCAAAAAATTGTGGCAGACACCAACAAAGTGGCATCAATTTCACCACAGTAGAAATAATATAATGGGGATCGACATCTCTTCCACTACAGCCAACCCATCAGATCTACACCCAACCAGGAGTGTTCACAATTCCAAAAATTAGTGGCAGACACCAACAAAGTGGCCTCAATTTCACGAGAGTAGAAAAAGTATAAGAGAACGAAACATTTTCCACTACAGCCAACCCAGCAGATGGACACTAAACCAGGAGTGTACACCTTTCCAAAAATTTGTGGCAGACACCAACAAAGAGGCAACAATTTCACCATAGTATAAATAGTATAATAGGGAGCAATATCTCTTCCACTGCAGCCAACTCAGCGGTAAAATGAAGATGTCTGCAGACCTCACACACAAAAAAAATTCAGTTGCCAAAAGTGATGGAGACCCTCTGCCGAGTCAGCGGATTCAATGGGCAACTGGTACTGGGGGACTGCGATGGCCATCAGCTTTCAGAAGCCATCTTTATATAACAGGTGGAAAGGGAGCTTTCCTGTGGCCAAGAGATTGGAGATGGTGGAGTTCAACCTCTTAGCTTTGTCATGTGTAGGAGGAAACAATCTTTTACGTGACCACAACTGCGGGAATGTGGAATAGCTGAAGTGCTGAGAGAGAACTAAAGCAATGTGGAAGGAAAAAATTAAAATTTTACTTTTTTCACAAAAAATTTATTTTGGAACCAAACTTTTTCATTTTACAAGGGTATCAAGAGAAAATGGACCACAAAATTTGTTGTGCAATTTCTCCTGAGTACGCTGTTATCCTGTATGTGGGGGAAAGCCACTGTTTGGGTGCATGGCAGGGCTCAGAAGGTAGGGAGCACTGTTTTACTTTTTGAAAGCAAAATTAGCTGGAATCAATGTCGGGCACCATGTCGCGTTTGGAGACCACCTGGTGTATGTAAACAGTGGAAACCCCCCAATTCTAACTCTAATCCTAACTCAGCCCTAAGCCCAACCCTAGCCACAACCATAATCCCAACATAACCCTAACTCCAACACCTCCATAACCCCAACTCAACCCTAACCTCAACACCATCCTAACCCCAACGCCACAACCTTGACCAAAACAGCCATTCACCAACATAACCATAACCCCAACATAACCCTAGCCCCAACCTAACCCTAGCACTAACCCAAGCCCCAACCCTAGCCCCAACCCTAACTCTTACCCAACCATAACCCTTGCTCTAGCCCTAACCCAAGCCCCAAACCTATCCCTAGCCCTAACCCGAACCCTAGCCCGACCCTAACCCTAGCCCCAACCCTAGCCCCATCCCTATCTCTTACCCAACCCAAACCCTAGCTCTAACCCTAGCCCTAACCCTAGCATTAGCACATCCCTAACCCTTGATCTAACCCCAACCCTAACCCCAACCCTAGTGTTATTATCCGGTGACCTTGGAGCAGCATGAAAACTTGCACTGGAGTAGGTAACTATACTGACCGCAAATCCTGATCTTAACACCGCAACTAGAAGTAGCCGTGGGGTGTACCTAACAAGCCCTAGACACCTCGTCACAGCCGGAGGACTAAATACCCCTAAAGATGGAAATAGGAATACTACCTTGCCTCAGAGCAGAACCCCAAGGGATAGGCAGCCCCCCACAAATATTGGTTGTGAGTAGGTGAGGAAAGACACACACAGTCAGAAAACAGGATTTAGCACAAGAGGCCACTCTAGCTAAAATAGGAAAGGATAGGACAGAGTTCTGTGCGGTCAGTATTAAAACCCTTCCAAAAATATCCACAGCAGATTATACAAAAAATTCCTCCATCTAACTAAAGACGTGGAACGTATATCTGCAACTCCAGAGACTCCTACACACAGAGCAGGAATACAATAAAAAAAACAAGCACACAGCTTGTGTGCCATAGAAAAAGAAACAGACTCTTATCTTTGCTGAATTGGCAGCTAAGCAGGAGAAGACAGACAGAGGTCCAACACTTCCCAAGAAACATTGACAACTGGCAAGGACTAATGAGTCCTGCAAACCTAAATACCCCAGTCAGAATTGCAATCAGCAGATACACCTGTCCAAGACTGCAGCCCAGGGACAACTGCATTACCACCTACAACCACCGGAGGGAGCCCAAAAGCAGAATTCACAACACCCTGGCCCCAACCCTAACCCTAACTGCAAAGAATGGAAAAAATACATTTTTTATAATTTACTATTTTTAACTAACTAAGGGGTGACAAAAGGGGCTTTGATTTATTATTTTTTTATTTTGATCATTGTGATAGTGATAAAAAATCTATTGTTGCTGGGTCCCAGCTGGCAGATCTCGGTGGGCACACTGCGCCTGCGCCCACCATTTTCTTCTGGGAAAATTACACCTAAGGCTGAAGGGTCCCGGGATACCAGAGGTACAGGGGGAGCTCGAGTGTCCCCATTTCTCTCTCCTCTGGTATGCTAGATCATATCAGAGGAGAGAGAAAAGAATGGAAAATCAGACTTTTTTATTCAGTGAATAATGGTGATCACAAGACTGGGGATGATAAAAACTGACATTTTCCAACACTGGGGAGTGCTATACACTTATTTCTCAGTGCTGTTAAAAAGCGGCACTGAGGAATAAGTACTCTTAACTGCTGCAAGGGGTTAAGATATAATAGTACAAAATCGACTGACTTATGTAAAAAAAAATTGAAACAAGATGCTTTTTACTTAAAATATAATAAGTAACACATCAATATTAGTAAAGGAAAAGCTATTTTAAAAAATATCTTCTTTCCAAATTACATCAATCAAAGAAAATACATGAACTATAATGGGGGCTTTGAAGTTGGATGTGAAATTGAACAATATGCACATTTCCTTTATTGTGTGAGTTTAATAATTTTAAAAAGTCTAAGTGAAAAATTTGCTCAGAAAATTCATCGTACCCGTAAGAGAAATTGACATGCTGTGGATTTGAAACACGCACCACATGTCAATTTATGCTGAGTAAAAAAAAAAAGTACAATGGGCATGAGGTTTCTATTAATCCCATCCACCTTGACGGAACTGTAAGACACGTTTTGTCTCAGTATAAATTAGCAACATCAAAAACGCACCTCATTGTGGGAAAGTAGCCTTAGAGTATATAATACGAGTCCTGTAGAACGCAGCACTCTTATACTGTAAATTGTTCACCGTAAGTTTTCTTTTCAAAACATCAAAAATTGTCTACTTTTACTTTTTCCAGACATTTTCCAGGCAATTTTCCATTTTGCATTGTCATTTTTTATCCCCTTCTTCCAACAGCTCTAAATATTTTTTTTATTTATTCAAATAGCTAAAAGAAGGCATTTTTTTTACAGGATAAGTTGTAGCTTTTAATGACATCTTTCACGGCATCACCCATCATCATGCCATTTAAATGCTATTGCCAAAGTTTGCTAAGGTAATTTAACCCCTTACTGACCTCCGCCATACTATTACTGTGGAGGTCAGATCCCCTACTTTGATGTGGGCTCCGGCGGTGAGCCCGGATCAAAGCCTGGACATGTCAGCTTTTTTGAACAGCTGACATGTGCCTGCAATAGCGGCGGGTGAAATCGTGATTCACCTGCCGCTATTAACTAGTTAAATGCCACTGACAGCGGCATTTAACTAGCGCTTCCGGCCATTGGGACGGAAATGAGTAGGGTTGAACGAAATGGATCGTTCATTTTCAAAAGTCGCCGACTTTTGGCAAAGTCGGGTTTCATGAAACCCGACCCGATCCCTGTGTGGGGTCGGCCATGCGGTACGCGACTTTCGCGCCAAAGTCGCGTTTCGTATGACGCGCTTGGCGCCATTTTTTCAGCCAATGAAGGAGCGTGGGCAGAGTGATGACATAGGTCTTAGGGGCGTGGATGCCTATCGCCATCTTGTTGCTTGTGCGCTGTAGCGATTTGCAATGTGTAACACCAGCTTTTCTGTTCAGGGACGGAGGGGAGAGAGAGAGAGAGAGAGAGAGAGAGAGAGAGAGAGAGAAAATCCCATTGACTTTGCATTGGGTTTCGTGTTTTGGTCGATCCCCGACTTTTCGCCATAATCGGCCAATTTCACTCGACTCGACTTTTGAGATAGTCGGGTTTCGCGAAACCCGACTCGACCCTAAAAAAATAAAAGTCGCTCAACCCTAGAAATGAGCACATCGCCGACCCCCGTCACATGATCTGATGCATCGACATAGCAACCAGATGTCTCTTTGAGACCTCTATGGTTGCTGATGCTGGCTTGCTGTGAGCGCCACCCTGTGGACGGCGCTCATAGCAAGCTTGTAATTCAGCTACATAGGAACGATCTGATGATAACCTTAGACTAGTGCTAGGGTCTGTCTAGTAATGACGGACATACAGCAATCCTTGCGGTATATCCAGCAGCTGGAGGGTAATTTGGCGGCTCTCGAGAGCTCAACCTCAGCTGTGGATGTTACCGCAGTTGCTGTACAGGCTGCTTGCGTGGCTGCAGAAACCTTGTCCACTGCCACCCCTGTTCTGACATTATCTCGCCTCCCGCTGCCAGAAAAAATTTCTGGAGATAGCAAATCTTGTAGGGGATTCGTGAGTCAGTGCTCTATTCACCTCGTGCTCCTGGCTGCACGTTTTCCCACAGAGCGGGCTAAGATGAGATTTATTGTCTCTCTCTTGTCGGACAGGGCGTTGGAATGGGCTACGCCGCTGTGGGAGCGTGGCGATCATGTGATGCAGAGTGCTCCACTGTTTCTGAGCACTCTGAAACAGGTATTTTTAGGACCTCAAGTCACCCATGATACTGCGCTCCAACTCCTGGCATTAACTCAGGGTGAGTCCTTGGTCAGCCATTTTGCCGTCCACTTCTGCACTTTAGCTTCTGAGCTGGAGTGGTCGGATACAGCCCTTATCCCCATATTTTGGAATGGGCTGGTTGATCACGTGAAGGACACTCTGGCCACTAGGGAGATTCCTGCCACACTGGAGGAGTTAATAACTATCTCTACTCGTATTGACCTCCGTTTAACGAGCAGAGGTTAGAACGAGCCCAGTGTAGGCATAGGTTTTGGCTGGCTCCTACCTTCACCAAACCTCTGAAATCTCCGGTCCTGGTTTCTGAGTCACATGAGGCCATGGAAGTGTCACGAGCGGGATCTAAGTCCCGGACCGCTTGTGCACTCAAGGTCTGTCATGTTTGCCAGCAGTCAGGATATCTTGCCACCAGATGTCCCCAGCGGTCGAGGAAACGTCAGCGTCTAGTGGCAGTGGGTGGAGGTACACTAGACACGGCGACATTTGCCTCAAAATTGTCCTTTAAGGGGACAATTATTATAGGCTCATTCTCCCACTCGGTAGAGCTCTGCGTGGATTCTGGGGCGGAGGGCAATTTTGTGTCTTCTGCCTTCGCCCAACGTCACGCAATACCCCTGGTTATGCTAGCTCAACCAGTAACAGTACGAGTGGTGAATGGGTCGACACTGCCCTCACAGATAACTCACCAGACCATCCCTTTTACTCCGTCCATGCCACCATCCCATCCGGAGATTATTTCTCTGCTCGTCATTCCTGAGGGAATTGATGAGGTCCTGTTGGGAATACCTTGGCTACGGTACCACTCTCCTCATATCGAGTGGTCCTCAGGTAGAATTCTGGGATGGGGTGAATGTTGTGGGGGTAGGTTTCAGAGGGAGTGCGTTCAGGTTGCTACTACAGAGGTACCCGCAGATCTTTCCTCTCTCCCCAAGCAATACTGGTCTTATGAAGATTTGTTCTCCAAAAAGGTGGCGGAGACCCTTCCGCCCCATCGCCCCTATGACTGTCCTATTGATCTCTTGCCTGGTGCTGAGCATCATCGGGGTCGAGTCTATCCGTTATCTCTCCCGGAGACGGAGGCAATGTCACAGTACATCCAGGAAAATCTGGCAAGAGGATTCATTAGGAAGTCAGTGTCACCTGCTGGGGCAGGGTTCTTCTTTGTGCAGAAGAAGAATGGGGAATTGTGCCCATGCATAGACTACAGGGGTCTTAACGCCATCACCGTTAAGAATAAGTATCCTTTGCCCTTGATATCTGAGTTCTTCGATAGGCTTCGGGGAGCAAGGGTATTTACTAGTGTTGAGCATTCCGATACCGCAAGTATCGGGTAGCGGCCGATACTTGCAGTATTGGAATTCCGATACCGAGATCCGATACTTTTGTGGTATCGGTATCGGATCCATAGTGAGGTGTAAAATAAAGAATTAAAATAAAAAATATTGATATATTCACCTCTCCGGCGGCCCCTGGACATCACCGCGGGTAACCAGCAGGCTTCTTTGTTTAAAATGAGCGCGTTTAGGACCTGAGAATGACGTCGCGGCTTCTGATTGGTCGCGTGCCGCCCATGTGACCGCCACGCGACCAAGCAGAAGCCGCGACGTCATTCTCAGGCACTAAACTGCTCATTCTAGGAATTTAGGACCTGAGGAATGACGTCGCGGCTTCTGATTGGTCGCGTGGCGGTCACATGGGCGGCACGCGACCAATCAGAAGCCACGACGTCATTCCTCAGGTCCTAAACGCGCTCATTTTAAACAAAGAAGCCTGCCGGTTACCCGCGGTGATGTCCAGGGGCTGCCGGAGAGGTGAATATATCAATATTTTTTTATTTTAATTCTTTATTTTACACATTAATATGGATCCCAGGGCCTGAAGGAGAGTTTCCTCTCCTTCAGACCCTGGGAACCATCAGGATACCTTCCGATACTTGGTGTCCCATTGACTTGTATTGGTATCGGATATCGGTATCGGCGATATCCGATACTTTTCGGGTATCGGCCGATACTATCCGATACTGATACTTTCAAGTATCGGACGGTATCGCTCAACACTAGTATTTACTAAATTAGATCTGCGGGGTGCTTACAACCTGATTCGCATCCGTGAGGGGGACGAATGGAAGACGGCTTTTAACACCAGGGATGGGCACTATGAATATCTAGTGATGCCCTTCGGGCTCTGTAATGACACAGCCGTCTTCCAAGAATTTGTGAACGACATCTTCCGGGATATGCTCTCCACCTCGGTTGTAGTCTATCTGGATGATATTCTCATCTACTCTCCAGTAGAGTTGAGCGACCTTGACCTTTTTAGAGTCGAGCCGGGTTTCGCGAAACCCGACTATCTCAAAAGTCGGGTCGAGTGAAATCGGCCGATTATGACGTAAAGTCGGGATCGACCGAAACACGAAACCCAATGCAAGTCAATGGGGCAGCATAGTCGGCAGTGAGTGGGGGCCAGGAAAACACCTAGAGTGCCCATTTTAATGTCAAAACCATCCATTCTTCTTAATGAAGCTTGTCAAGCGTAATTTACCTTATAATAATTGGAAGGCATTTGAAATTGGGGGTCATTTGGCTAAAGTTGTGGTGGGTAGGGCTGGTTCAAGTAATTAGTGGGCCCAGGAAATCTGGACCACGTCACGGCAGTGGAGCAGGGAGAGGTAAGTATTTCAACTTTGCAAGTGCTGTGAACCTGAGCAAGCAGGGGGGCCCACTCGTTGGCATTGGCACTGGCACAGGGCCCCTCAAAGTACAGCAGTGTGTTTGCACGGCGGGGGCGCCTCCCACCGGCAGCAACACTTTTGCGTACCATGAGAGGCCCTGTGCCAGTGACGTCGCCAACTAGTATTCCTCCCCCCACCTGATGAAGGAACCTGCACTTTCATCTGCACCTTCCTGTTTGTCCCCGTGTAAGGTGGTATGGTATGCGGGAAGGGGGACCTGACTTTCAGCAGGGTCACAATCTTGCACTGTAGCGTGCACGGGAAATGTTGCATTATGGGTCAATGTACCAGCAGACTCATCTATCACTGGCTGGGCAATGGGCAGGATGAGGAGGAAACACAGATATAGGCCCAAAGAATAAAGTGGGCTAAATGCAGTTCAAAATTGGTAACACAGGACTAATCAGGGGGCATTGCAGTGGAGGACAACTGGAATGAGAGGCTGACACAGAGAGTAGGCCCAAATCAGTAAGTAGTCGAAATGCAGTTCAAAATTGGCAACAGTAGTAAACAGGCGGCACAGCTTTGTTCAGTGGAGGAGAACAGCAAGGAGTGGCAGACACCGATAGTAGGCCCCAACCCAACTAGTAGGCCAAATGCAGTCTAACATTAACAACTACTTAACGAGCGCCTGAAAACGGAATTTCAGGACAGGAAACCAGTAGAACAGCAAGGAGCGGCAGACACCGATAGTAGGCCCCAAACCAACTAGTACGCCAAATGCAGTTGTTCCGTTTAACCACAATTTAATGAGAGCCTGAAGATAGAAGTTCAGGAAAGGCAACCTGGAGAACACCTTGGAGTGGAACACACCATCTCTCTACACCCCATACCCAATTTGTAGGTCTAATGCAGCGTAGTTTCCAACAACTACTAAACGAGAGCATGATGATCGAAGCATTGGCGAGGAAACCTGGGGAACACCTTGGAGTGGAACACACCATCTCTCTACACCCCATACCCAATTTGTAGGCCTAATGCAGCGTAGTTTCCAACAACTACTAAACGAGAGCATGATGATCGAAGCATTGGCGAGGAAACCTGGGGAACACCTTGGAGTGGAACACACCATCTCTCTACAGTGGAACACACCATCTCTCTACACCCCATACCCAATTTGTAGGCCTAATGCAGCGTAGTTTCCAACAACTACTAAACGAGAGCCGGAAGATCGAAGCAATGGAGAGGAAACCTGGGGAACACCTTGGAGTGTAACACAACATCTCTCTACACCCCATACCCAATTTGTAGGCCTAATGCAGCGTAGTTTCCAACAACTACTAAACGAGAGCCGGAAGATCGAAGCAATAGAGAGGAAACCTGGGGAACACCTTGGAGTGTAACACACCATCTCTCTACACCCCATACCCAATTTGTAGGCCTAATGCAGCGTAGTTTCCAACAACTACTAAACGAGAGCATGAAGATCGAAGCAATGGAGAGGAAACCTGGGGAACACCTTGGAGTGGAACACACCATCTCTCTACACCCCATACCCAATTTGTAGGCCTAATGCAGCGTAGTTTCCAACAACTACTAAACGAGAGCATGATGATCGAAGCATTGGTGAGGAAACCTGGGGAACACCTTGGAGTGGAACACACCATCTCTCTACAGTGGAACACACCATCTCTCTACACCCCATACCCAATTTGTAGGCCTAATGCAGCGTAGTTTCCAACAACTACTAAACGAGAGCCGGAAGATCGAATCTCAGGAAAGGCAACCTGGGGAACACCTTGGAGTGGAACACACCATCTCTCTACACCCCATACCCAATTTGTAGGCCTAATGCAGCGTAGTTTCCAACAACTACTAAACGAGAGCCGGAAGATCGAAGCAATGGATTGGAAACCTGGGGAACACCTTGGAGTGTAACACACCATCTCTCTACACCCCATACCCAATTTGTAGGCCTAATGCAGCGTAGTTTCCAACAACTACTAAACGAGAGCCGGAAGATCGAAGCAATGGAGAGGAAACCTGGGGAACACCTTGGAGTGTAAGACACCATCTCTCTACACCCCATACCCAATTTGTAGGCCTAATGCAGCGTAGTTTCCAACAACTACTAAACGAGAGCATGAAGATCGAAGCAATGGAGAGGAAACCTGGGGAACACCTTGGAGTGTAACACACCATCTCTCTACACCCCATACCCAATTTGTAGGCCTAATGCAGCGTAGTTTCCAACAACTACTAAACGAGAGCATGAAGATCGAAGCAATGGAGAGGAAACCTGGGGAACACCTTGGAGTGGAACACACCATCTCTCTACACCCCATACCCAATTTGTAGGCCTAATGCAGCGTAGTTTCCAACAACTACTAAACGAGAGCATGATGATCGAAGCATTGGCGAGGAAACCTGGGGAACACCTTGGAGTGGAACACACCATCTCTCTACAGTGGAACACACCATCTCTCTACACCCCATACCCAATTTGTAGGCCTAATGCAGCGTAGTTTCCAACAACTACTAAACGAGAGCCGGAAGATCGAAGCTCAGGAAAGGCAACCTGGGGAACACCTTGGAGTGGAACACACCATCTCTCTACACCCCATACCCAATTTGTAGGCCTAATGCAGCGTAGTTTCCAACAACTACTAAACGAGAGGCGGAAGATCGAAGCAATGGAGAGGAAACCTGGGGAACACCTTGGAGTGTAACACACCATCTCTCTACACCCCATACCCAATTTGTAGGCCTAATGCAGCGTAGTTTCCAACAACTACTAAACGAGAGCCGGAAGATCGAAGCAATGGAGAGGAAACCTGGGGAACACCTTGGAGTGTAACACACCATCTCTCTACACCCCATACCCAATTTGTAGGCCTAATGCAGCGTAGTTTCCAACAACTACTAAACGAGAGCCGGAAGATCGAAGCAATGGAGAGGAAACCTGGGGAACACCTTGGAGTGTAAGACACCATCTCTCTACACCCCATACCCAATTTGTAGGCCTAATGCAGCGTAGTTTCCAACAACTACTAAACGAGAGCATGAAGATCGAAGCAATGGAGAGGAAACCTGGGGAACACCTTGGAGTGGAACACACCATCTCTCTACACCCCATACCCAATTTGTAGGCCTAATGCAGCGTAGTTTCCAACAACTACTAAACGAGAGCATGATGATCGAAGCATTGGCGAGGAAACCTGGGGAACACCTTGGAGTGGAACACACCATCTCTCTACAGTGGAACACACCATCTCTCTACACCCCATACCCAATTTGTAGGCCTAATGCAGCGTAGTTTCCAACAACTACTAAACGAGAGCCGGAAGATCGAAGCTCAGGAAAGGCAACCTGGGGAACACCTTGGAGTGGAACACACCCTCTCTCTACACCACGGAAGGGCTGATTCTTAGGAAGGAAGGCTGTCGGAAAGAAGCAGGGCGCGTCCGAGGGTGATTATATTCTTATTAGGTATATACTCACCCTCGGACGCGCCCTGCTTCTTTATTTGTAATGAATGTTTATTTGCAATGTGGTTTTGACTTACTCTATTTTTTTGGTAAATAATGATTTTATTATTTTCATTGTTTTGCATCTTCTTGGCAATAATATAAAGTAGACGCGACAGGACAACACTCGGTGGATGCCATATCTGTGTTTAAAATTGAAAAAACCTTTCAGTTAACTACTTGCAGGAGAAAGTTATTGTAGCTGGTGGCCATTTTTAGTACTGTACCAGATTTTTGTTGTATGTGTTTGTTTTTAATGTTAAAATGTCTGCATTTGATATCTCTCCAGTATTTTCTTTTTTATAAGCAAAATACTTATTTTTATATTTTCTGATGTTGGTTCCAGGGGTACACGGGCAGCAGTGGTGTGGTCAGTGGAGGCCTAGTGGAAGGAGTGACCGCAGACAGGCATCGAAGGCCTAAAATAATAACACATGGCTGTAGGCAATTTTAAATTGGTTCCAGGGGTACACGGGCAGCAGTGGTGTGGTCAGTGGAGGCCTAGTGGAAGGAGTGACCGCAGACAGGCATCGAAGGCCTAAAATAATAACACATGGCTGTAGGCAATTTTAAATTGGTTCCAGGGGTACACGGGCAGCAGTGCTGTGGTCAGTGGAGGCCTAGTGGAAGGAGTGACCGCAGACAGGCATCGAAGGCCTAAAATAATAACACATGGCTGTAGGCAATTTTAAATTGGTTCCAGGGGTACACGGGCAGCAGTGGTGTGGTCAGTGGAGGCCTAGTGGAAGGAGTCACCGCAGACAGGCATCGAAGGCCTAAAATAATAACACATGGCTGTAGGCAATTTTAAATTGGTTACAGGGGTACACGGGCAGCAGTGGTGTGGTCAGTGGAGGCCTAGTGGAAGGAGTCACCGCAGACAGGCATCGAAGGCCTAAAATAATAACACATGGCTGTAGGCAATTTTAAATTGGTTACAGGGGTACACGGGCAGCAGTGGTGTGGTCAGTGGAGGCCTAGTGGAAGGAGTGACCACAGACAGGCATCGAAGGCCTAACATAACAAAAATGTCAATACAATGGTATTGTCAGTGGCAGGCATTGAAGGATGTCAGCGCATAGACTAAACATTGGTGGAGCTGTGAGATAATTTTGCAAGTGGTAGAGCACTGTTTGAGCTGGGGTGGGGGGAAACTGTCTTGTGGCCGGCGGTACAGGCCCAGGGCCCCTCATATTACAACGGTGTGTCTGACGTTGGGTGCGCACCACCACCGCCAGAGACACTTTATTGTACTAGGAGGGACCCAGTGGCAGTGCCGTCGACCAAAAGCGGGCTCACCCACCTCTTCAGACAAACTGCACTCTCACGGGTGCTGTCGCCAAGTGTCGATACCATGGCTCCGTGTGGGGAGTTTGGCCATTTAGTGAGGTGTAAACATGTCGTATGCTGGACAATCAGGTGCAGAAAATTACGAGATTGGAAAAGGCATTCAGAATAGTCCACAGGCAAGACCTTTTCATAGGAAAGCTAGGTGTCAGCCGGGCAAGGTGGGGCAAAAGATTTCGAAATCCAGTTGTGGTTCATTTTAATGAAGGTTAGATCATCTACATTTTGGGTAGCCAGACGAGTCCTTTTTTCTGTTAGTATTGAACCTGCAGCACTGAATACTCTTTCTGATAGGACACTAGCTGCCGGGCAAGCAAGCTCCTGCAATGCAGATTCTGCCAATTCTGGCCAGGTGTCTAATTTTGATGCCCAGTAATCAAATGGGAATGACGGTTGAGGGAGAACATCGATAAGGGATGAAAAATAGTTTGTAACCATACTGGACAAATGTTGTCTCCTGTCACTTTGAATTGATGCTGCAGTACCTGTCCTGTCTGCGGTCATAGCAAAATCACTCCACAACCTGGTCAGAAAACCCCTCTGGCCAACGCCACTTCTGATTTCTGCCCCTCTAACTCCTCTGGTCTGCTGGCCCCTGCAGCTCGTGTGAGAACGATCACGGGCGCTGTGTGCAGGGAATGCCAGAAGCAAACGGTCAACAAGAGTTGATTGTTTGGTTGCTAATATTAGTTCCAAGTTCTCATGTGGCATTATATTTTGCAATTTGCCTTTATAGCGAGGATCAAGGAGGCAGGCCAACCAGTAATCGTCATCGTTCATCATTTTAGTTATGCGTGTGTCCCTTTTGAGGATACGTAAGGCATAATCTGCCATGTGGGCCAAAGTTCCAGTTCTCAAATCTGCGGTTGTGCTTGGTTGAGGGGCAGTTTCAGGCAAATCCACGTCACTTGTGTCCCTCAAAAAACCAGAACCCGGCCTTGCCACGCCACCAATTTCCAGTGGCCCCGGAAAAGCTTCCTCATTAAAAATATAATCATCCCCATCATCCTCCTCGTCCTCCTCTTCGCCCGCTACCTCGTCCTGTACACTGCCCTGGCCAGACAATGGCTGACTGTCATCAAGGCTTTCCTCTTCCTCAGCTGCAGACGCCTGATCCTTTATGTGCGTCAAACTTTGCATCAGCAGACGCATTAGGGGGATGCTCATGCTTATTATGGCGTTGTCTGCACTAACCAGCCGTGTGCATTCCTCAAAACACTGAAGGACTTGACACATGTCTTGAATCTTCGACCACTGCACACCTGACAACTCCATGTCTGCCATCCTACTGCCTGCCCGTGTATGTGTATCCTCCCACAAAAACATAACAGCCCGCCTCTGTTCGCACAGTCTCTGAAGCATGTGCAGTGTTGAGTTCCACCTTGTTGCAACGTCTATGATTAGGCGATGCTGGGGAAGGTTCAAAGAACGCTGATAGGTCTGCATACGGCTGGAGTGTACGGGCGAACGGCGGATATGTGAGCAAAGTCCACGCACTTTGAGGAGCAGGTCGGATAACCCCGGATAACTTTTCAGGAAGCACTGCACCACCAGGTTTAAGGTGTGAGCCAGGCAAGGAATGTGTTTCAGTTGGGAAAGGGAGATGGCAGCCATGAAATTCCTTCCGTTATCACTCACTACCTTGCCTGCCTCAAGATCTACAGTGCCCAGCCACGACTGCGTTTCTTTCTGCAAGAACTCGGACAGAACTTCCGCGGTGTGTCTGTTGTCGCCCAAACACTTCATAGCCAATACAGCCTGCTGACGTTTGCCAGTAGCTGCCCCATAATGGGAGACCTGGTGTGCAACAGTGGCAGCTGCGGATGGAGTGGTTGTGCGACTGCGGTCTGTGGACGAGCTCTCGCTTCTGCAGGAGGACGAAGAGGAGGAGGAGGGGGTGCGAACGGCTACAGCCAATTGTTTCCTAGACCGTGGGCTAGGCAGAACTGTCCCAAACTTGCTGTCCCCTGTGGACCCTGCATCCACCACATTTACCCAGTGTGCCGTGATGGACACGTAACGTCCCTGGCCATGCCTACTGGTCCATGCATCTGTTGTCAGGTGCACCTTTGTGCTCACAGATTGCCTGAGTGCATGGACGATGCGCTCTTTAACATGCTGGTGGAGGGCTGGGATGGCTTTTCTGGAAAAAAAGTGTCGACTGGGTAGCTCGTAGCGTGGTACAGCGTAGTCCATCAGGGCTTTGAAAGCTTCGCTTTCAACTAACCGGTAGGGCATCATCTCTAACGAGATTAGTCTAGCTATGTGTGCGTTCAAACCCTGTGTACGCGGATGCGAGGCTAAGTACTTCCTTTTTCTAACCATAGTCTCATGTAGGGTGAGCTGGACTGGAGAGCTGGAGATCGTGGAACTAGCGGGGGTGCCGGTGGACATGGCAGACTGAGAGACGGTGGGAGATGGTATTGTTGCCACCGGTGCCCTAGATGCAGTGTTTCCTACTACGAAACTGGTGATTCCCTGACCCTGACTGCTTTGGCCTGGCAAAGAAACCTGCACAGATACTGCAGGTGGTGCGGAAAATGGTGGCCCTACACTGCCGGAAGGGATGTTGCGTTGCTGACTAGCTTCATTGGCCGAGGGTGCTACAACCTTAAGGGACGTTTGGTAGTTAGTCCAGGCTTGCAAATGCATGGTGGTTAAATGTCTATGCATGCAACTTGTATTGAGACTTTTCAGATTCTGTCCTCTGCTTAAGGTAGTTGAACATTTTTGACAGATGACTTTGCGCTGATCAATTGGATGTTGTTTAAAAAAATGCCAGACTGCACTCTTTCTAGCATTGGATACTTTTTCAGGCATTGCAGACTGAGCTTTAACCGGATGGCCACGCTGTCCTCCAACAGGTTTTGGCTTTGCCACGCGTTTTGGGCAAGATACGGGCCCGGCAGATGGAACCTGTTGCGATGTTGATGCCTGCTGCGGCCCCTCCTCCTCCGCTTCAGAACTGCTGCCGCCTGCACCCTGTTCCCCCAATGGCTGCCAATCGGGGTCAAGAACTGGGTCATCTATTACCTCTTCTTGTAGCTCGTGTGCAACTTCGTCTGTGTCACCGTGTCGGTCGGTGGTATAGCGTTCGTGATGGGGCAACATAGTCTCATCAGGGTCTGATTCTTGATCAGCACCCTGCGAGGGCAATGTTGTGGTCTGAGTCAGAGGACCAGCATAGTAGTCTGGCTGTGGCTGTGCATCAGTGCACTCCATGTCAGATTCAACTTGTAATGGGCATGGACTGTTAACTGCTTCACTTTCTAAGCCAGGGACGGTATGTGTAAAGAGCTCCATGGAGTAACCCGTTGTGTCGCCTGCTGCATTCTTCTCTGTTGTTGTTTTTGCTGAAGAGGACAAGGAAGCGACTTGTCCCTGACCGTGAACATCCACTAACGACGCGCTGCTTTGACATTTACCAGTTTCACGAGAGGAGGCAAAAGAGCTAGAGGCTGAGTCAGCAAGATAAGCCAAAACTTGCTCTTGCTGCTCCGGCTTTAAAAGCGGTTTTCCTACTCCCAGAAAAGGGAGCGTTCGAGGCCTTGTGTAGCCAGAAGACGAACCTGGCTCCACAGCTCCAGACTTAGGTGCAATATTTTTTTTCCCACGACCAGCTGATGCTCAACCACTACCACTACCCTCATTACCAGCTGACAATGAACGCCCCCGGCCACGACCTCTTCCACCATACTTCCTCATTGTTTTAAAAACGTAAACAAACTAACGGTATTTGTTGCTGTCACACAAATTACACGGTGAGCTATAACTTCAGTATGATTTAGCTACCCCTTTACAGGTGAGTGAGACCACAACGAAAATCAGGCACAATGTTACACACTCTGTTGTTGGTGGCAACAAATGAGAGAGATGCCACACACGCAGGACTGTCACTGAAGCACAAATGTAAATATTAATCTCCCACTGATTTGTTTCTTTTTTTTTCAGGGAGACTTTAGGAAAAAAAAATAATAGAATAAAATGATTTTTTCAGGGAGAATTTAGAAAACAAATAAAACAAAAAAAGGCTTTCTATGGCCCACTGAGTGAGAGATGACGCACACAGGAGTCAGGAGTGGCACACAAGCCCAGAGGCCAATATTTATCTCCCACTGATTGATGTAGTGATTTTTTCAGGTAGATTTTGGAACCCAAATCAAGCTAAAAAAAATAATAGGCTTTCTATGGCCCACAATTGGAGAGAGAGAGAGAGATGGCACACCCAGGAGTCAAGACTGGCACACAAGCAGAAAGGGCAATATTAATCTCCCACTGATTTGTTTTTTTTTTTTTTTTTTTCAGGGAGACTTTAGGAAAAAAAAAATAGAATAAAATGATTTTTTCAGGAAGAATTTAGAAACCAAATAAAATAAAATTATTTTTTCAGGGAGAATTTAGAAAACAAATAAAACAAAAAAAGGCTTTCTATGGCCCACTGAGTGAGAGATGACGCACACAGGAGTCAGGAGTGGCACACAAGCCCAGAGGCCAATATTTATCTCCCACTGATTGATTTATTGATTTTTTCAGGTAGAATTTAGAACCCAAATAAAGCAAAAAAAAAAAAAAAAGGGCTTTCTATGGCCCACTGAGTGAGTGATGATGCACAAAGGAGTCAGGAGTGGCACACAAGCCCTGAGGCCAATATTTTTCTCCCACTGATTGATGTAGTGATTTTTTCAGGTAGATTTTAGAACCAAAATCAAGCAAAAAAATAAATAGGCTTTCTATGGCCCACTGAGTGAGAGATGACACAGACAGGGATGGCACTCTAGCAGAAATGTCAATCTTAATCTCCCACAAAAAAAAAAAAAAACAGGGAGTGTACTTCAATTACTATCTCCCTGCAGTAATCTCAGCCAGGTATGGCAGGCAGCAATAAGGAGTGAACAATATAGCAAAATGAAGGTAATGAACCACTCACTGAAAAAAACGGGTGCCCAAAGAATTATGTATAAATAGCAAAAAGGGAAACCTAAAATATAACATTTAATAAATACTAATTAAAAAACTATACGACACAACAATACATATAATGACAAACTCATGTATTGACCAACAGGTCAATCAGACAGAGAACTGATAAACAGTCCAAAGAGAAAAAAAAGAAAAAAACAGTAGTAAATTTGGAACCCTACACAACCTTCAGGGCTTATTATCGTAATATGCACCCAGTCAAGTAAAGCAGAGGAAACCAACATAACAAGTATATACTACTGTGAAAAAATTATAACTTGAGGTTCTATATAAGGTGAACGGGGAAAATACCACTATCTATCACCAATAAGAAACCTTCAAATACATGGGGATACACATAAAGCTATTGGAACAATCTCACCCAGATGTGATGCTGCAGCATATTGTACAGTGTTCATTTTAGGACATGGTCACAAATCAAAGTCAAACATCAGAAATACTCTGTCTGATACCTCATTCTGATACTTGACTCTTATACCTGACTTTCACACATGGTCACAAATCAAAGTCAAACATCAGAAATAACATCAGAAATACTCGGTCTGATACCTCATTCTGATACTTGACTCTGATACTTAACTCTGATACTTGACTCTGATACCTAACTCTGATACCTGAGTCTGATACCTAACTCTGATACCTGAGTCTGATACCTAACTCTGATACCTGAGTCTGATACCTAACTCTGATACTTGACTTTGATACCTAACTCAGATACTTGACTCTGATACCTAACTCTGATACCTGAGTCTGATACCTAACTCTGATACTTGACTTTGATACCTAACTCTGATACCTGAGTCTGATACCTAACTCTGATACTTGACTTTGATACCTAACTCTGATATTTGACTCTGATACCTAACTCTGATACTTGACTCTGATACCTAACTCTGATACTTGAGTCTGATACCTAACTCTGATACTTGACTCTGATACCTAACTCTGATACCTGAGTCTGATACCTAACTCTGATACTTGACTCTGATACCTAACTCTGATACTTGACTCTGATACCTAACTCTGATACCTGAGTCTGATACCTAACTCTGATACTTGACTCTGATACCTAACTCTGATACTTGACTCTGATACCTAACTCTGATACTTGATTCTGATACCTAACTCTGATACTTGACTCTGATACCTAACTCTGATACCTGAGTCTGATACCTAACTCTGATACTTGACTTTGATACCTAACTCTGATACTTGACTCTGATACCTAACTCTGATACTTGACTCTGATACCTAACTCTGATACTTGACTTTGATACCTAACTCTGATACTTGACTCTGATACTTAACTCTGATACTTGACTCTGATACCTAACTCTGATACCTGAGTCTGATACCTAACTCTGATACTTGACTCTGATACCTAACTCTGATACCTGAGTCTGATACCTAACTCTGATACTTGATTCTGATACCTAACTCTGATACTTGATTCTGATACCTAACTCTGATACTTGATTCTGATACCTAACTCTGATACTTGACTCTGATACCTAACTCTGATACTTGACTCTGATACCTAACTCTGATACTTGACTCTGATACCTAACTCTGATACTTGACTCTGATACCTAACTCTGATACTTGACTCTGATACCTAACTCTGATACTTGACTCTGATACCTAACTCTGATACTTGACTCTGATACCTAACTCTGATACTTGACTCTGATACCTAACTCTGATACTTGACTCTGATACCTAACTCTGATACTTGACTCTGATACCTAACTCTGATACTTGACTCTGATACCTAACTCTGATACTTGACTCTGATACCTAACTCTGATACCTGAAATTAGTAAAATTAGTAAAATTAGCTAAAATTAGCACCTGGGAGATTGTGGTGCAATGGTAAGGCTAACGGCTGTAGTCTCTAGACGCAGGATCCGTTTTTTTACCGCCGATCCTTTTTTTTTCCGCCAGATCGTTTTTATTTTTGTGCCGGATTAGTTTTTGTCGGCCGGATCCGTTTTTTTTTCCCACCGGATCCATTTTTTTTCTGACGACTCCATTTTTTTTGCGCAGGATCCGGTTTTTTTTCTGCCGCATGCGTTTTTTCTGCCGGATCCATTTTTTTGCGCAGGATCCGTTTTTTCTACCGGATCCGTATTTTTCTGCCAGATCCTTTTTTTTTACGCAGGATCCGTTTTTTTGCCGCATCTGTTTTTTTCCGCCGATCCTTTTTTTCCGTCGGATCCGTTTTTTTCTGCCGGATCCGTTTTATTTGGCGCAGGATCCGTTTTTTTCACCGGATCTGTTTTTTTTCCGCAGGATCGTTTTCTTTTCCGCCGATCCGTTTTTTTTCCGCCGGATCCGTTTTTTTTTTTTGCCGGATCCATTTTTTTTGCGCAGGATCAGTTTTTTTTCTGCCGGATACGTTTTTTCCTGCCGGATCGATTTTTTTGCGCAGGATCCGTTGTTTTTCTACCGGATCTGTTTTTATCCGCCAGATCCGGTTTTTTGCGCAGGATCCGTTTTTTTTCCGCCGATCCTTTTTTTTCTGCCGGATCTGTTTTTTTGCCACACGATCCGTTTTTTTCGCCGGATCTGTTTTTTCTCCTGGATCCGTTTTTACGTCGGATCAATTTTTTTCCGCCGCACCCGTTTTTTTGGCGCAGGATCCGTTTTTTTTGGCAGATCCGTTTTTTCTGCCGAATCCGTTTTTTCCGCCGGATCTAGTTTTTTTGCGCAGGATCCGTTTTTTTTTGCCGCATCTGCTTTTTTCCACCGATCCTTTTTTTTTCCCGTCGGATCCGTTTTCTGCCGGATCCATTTTTTTTTGCGCAGGATCCGTTTTTTTCATTGGATCTGTTTTTTTCTGCAGGAACGTTTTTTTTTTCCGCCGATCCGTTTTTTTTCTGCCGGATCCGTTTTTTTCTGCCGGATCCTTTTTTTTTGCGCAGGATCCGTTTTTTTCTGACGGATCCGGTTTTTCCTGCCAGATCCATTTTTTTGGCGCAGGATACTTTGTTTTTCTACTGGATCCGTTTTTATCCGCTAGATCCGTTTTTTGCGCAGGATCCGTTTTTTTCCGCCGATCCTTTTTTTTTGCCGGATCCGTGTTTTTTTGGCACATGATCCGTTTTTTCGCCGGATCCGTTTTTTTCCGCCAGATCCGTTTTTCCGCCGAATCAATTTTTTTCCGCCACACCCGTTTTTTTGACGCAGGATCCATTTTTTCGCCAGATCCGTTTTTTCTGCCGGATCCGTTTTATTCCGCCGGATCTAGTTTTTTTGCGCAGGATCCGTTTTTCCGATCCTTTTTTTTCTGCCGGATCTGTTTTTTTGCCACACGATCCGTTTTTTTCGCCGGATCTGTTTTTTCTCCTGGATCCGTTTTTACGTCGGATCAATTTTTTTCCGCCGCACCCGTTTTTTTGGCGCAGGATCCGTTTTTTTCGGCAGATCCGTTTTTTCTGCCGGATCCGTTTTTTTCCGCCGGATCTAGTTTTTTTGCGCAGGATCCGTTTTTTTTTGCCGCATCTGTTTTTTTCCACCGATCCTTTTTTTTTCCGTCGGATCCGTTTTCTGCCGGATCCATTTTTTTTTGCGCAGGATCCGTTTTTTTCATTGGATCTGTTTTTTTTCTGCAGGAACGTTTTTTTTTTCCGCCGATCCGTTTTTTTTATGCCGGATCCGTTTTTTTCTGCCGGATCCTTTTTTTTTGCGCAGGATCCGTTTTTTTCTGACGGATCCGGTTTTTCCTGCCAGATCCATTTTTTTGGCGCAGGATACGTTGTTTTTCTACTGGATCCGTTTTTATCCGCTAGATCCGTTTTTTGCGCAGGATCCGTTTTTTTCCGCCGATCCTTTTTTTTTGCCGGATCCGTTTTTTTTGGCACATGAGCCGTTTTTTCGCCGGATCCGTTTTTTCCGCCAGATCCGTTTTTGCGCCGGATCAATTTTTTTCCGCCGCACCCGTTTTTTTGGCGCAGGATCCATTTTTTTGCCAGATCCGTTTTTTTCTGCCGGATCCGTTTTATTCCGCCGGATCTAGTTTTTTTGCGCAGGATCCGTTTTTTTCCGCCGGATCCGTTTTTTTCTGCCAGATCCGTTTTTTTGCGCAGGATCCGTTTTTTTCTGCCGGATTCGTTTTTTTTCCGCCGATTCTTTTTCCTGTCCGCCATCCCGTTTTTTTTTGCTCAGGATCCGTTTTTTTTTTTTACAGCATCCGTTTTTTTCCCTCCGGATCCGTTTTTCTGGCGGATCCCTTTTTTTTCCGCAGGATCCGTTTTTTTCTGCCGTATCGGTTTTTTTCCGCCAGATCCGTTTTTTTTTACTGCCAGATCCGTTTTTTTCCGCCGCACCCTTTTTTTTGGCGCAGGATCCGTTTTTTTCGCCAGATCCGTTTTTTCTGCCGGATCCGTTTTTTTCCGCCGGATCTAGTTTTTTTGCGCAGGATCCTTTTTTTTTTGCCGCATCTGTTTTTTTTCCACCGATCCTTTCTTTTTTCCGTCGGATCCGTTTTCTGCCGGATCCGTTTTTTTTTGCGCAGGATCCGTTTTTTTCATTGGATCTGTTTTTTTTCCGCAGGAACGTTTTTTTTTTCCACCGATCCGTTTTTTTTCTGCCGGATCCGTTTTTTTCTGTCGGATCCGTTTTTTTTGCGCAGGATCCGTTTTTTTCTGACGTATCCGGTTTTTCCTGCCAGATCCATTTTTTTGGCGCAGGATACGTTGTTTTTCTACCAGATCCGTTTTTATCCACTAGATCCGTTTTTTGCGCAGGATCCGTTTTTTTCCGCCGATCCTTTTTTTTTGCCGGATCCGTTTTTTTTTGGCACATGATCCGTTTTTTCGCCGGATCCGTTTTTTCCGCCAGATCCGTTTTTGCGCCGGATCAATTTTTTTCCGCCGCACCCGTTTTTTTGGCGCAGGATCCATTTTTTTGCCAGATCCGTTTTTTTCTGCCGGATCCGTTTTATTCCGCCGGATCTAGTTTTTTTGCGCAGGATCCGTTTTTTTCCGCCGGATCCGTTTTTTTCTGCCAGATCCGTTTTTTTGCGCAGGATCCGTTTTTTTCTGCCGGATTCGTTTTTTTTCCGCCGATTCTTTTTCCTGTCCGCCATCCCGTTTTTTTTTGCTCAGGATCCGTTTTTTTTTTTTTTACAGCATCCGTTTTTTTCCCTCCGGATCCGTTTTTCTGGCGGATCCCTTTTTTTTCCGCAGGATCCGTTTTTTTCTGCCGTATCGGTTTTTTATCGCCAGATCCGTTTTTTTTTACTGCCAGATCCGTTTTTTTCCGCCGCACCCTTTTTTTTGGCGCAGGATCCGTTTTTTTCGCCAGATCCGTTTTTTCTGCCGGATCCGTTTTTTTCCGCCGGATCTAGTTTTTTTGCGCAGGATCCTTTTTTTTTGCCGCATCTGTTTTTTTCCACCGATCCTTTCTTTTTTCCGTCGGATCCGTTTTCTGCCGGATCCGTTTCTTTTTGCGCAGGATCCGTTTTTTTCATTGGATCTATTTTTTTTCCGCAGGAACGTTTTTTTTTTCCGCCGATCTGTTTTTTTTCTGCCGGATCCGTTTTTTTCTGCCGGATCCGTTTTTTTTGCGCAGGATCCGTTTTTTTCTGACGGATCCGGTTTTTCCTGCTAGATCCATTTTTTTGGCGCAGGATACGTTGTTTTTCTACCGGATCCGTTTTTATCCACTAGATCCGTTTTTTGCGCAGGATCCGTTTTTTTCCGCCGATCCTTTTTTTTTGCCGGATCCGTTTTTTTTTGGCACATGATCCGTTTTTTCGCCGGATCCGTTTTTTCCGCCAGATCCGTTTTTCCGCCGGATCAATTTTTTTCCGCCGCACCCGTTTTTTTGACGCAGGATCCATTTTTTGACGCCGGATCCGTTTTATTCCGCCGGATCTAGTTTTTTTGCGCAGGATCCGTTTTTTTTCCGCCGGATCCGTTTTTTTCTGCCAGATCCGTTTTTTTGCGCAGGATCCGTTTTTTTCTGCCGGATTCGTTTTTTTTCCGCCGATTCTTTTTCCTGTCCGCCATCCCGTTTTTTTTGCTCAGGATCCGTTTTATTTTTTTGCAGCATCCGTTTTTTTCCCTCCTGATCCGTTTTTCTGGCGGATCCCTTTTTTTTCCGCAGGATCCGTTTTTTTCTGCCGTATCGGTTTTTTTCCGCCAGATCCGTTTTTTTTTACTGCCAGATCCGTTTTTTTCCGCAGCATCCGTTTTTTGCAAAACTCGCCGGATCGTGCCCGATGACAAAAACCTGATGTGTGAAAGCAGCCTTATGCTTTTTCATCACACATAGTTTTGGTTTAAAATAATAAGAAAAACAATAATAAAATGAAATTAACTTTCATTGCTGGGATTCGAACTCACAGCTCTCTGTTTGCAAGCCTGCACACCTTACCACTGTACTATACACTCTGTTGTAATTTACTTGTCTTCTAGTTGCCTTATGTCACAGTCAATGTAAACATGTGGCAGACACTCCTAGTTCTGTGATTTCCATAAATGAGTTTGATACTTGATACCTGATACTTGACTTTTGTCAAACATCAAAATCAAAATGTTTTTGTCTGATACCTGATACTTGACTCTGATACCTAACTCTGATACCTAACTCTGATACTTGACTCTGATACCTAACTCTGATACTTGACTCTGATACCTAACTCTGATACCTGACTCTGATACTTAACTCTGATACCTGAAATTAGTAAAATTAGTAAAATTAGCTAAAATTAGCACCTGGGAGCTTGTGGCGCAATGGTAAGGCCAACGGCTGTAGACTCTAGACGCAGGATCCGTTTTTTTTACCGCCGATCCTTTTTTTTTTTTTTCTGCCAGATTAGTTTTATTTTTCTGCCGGATCAGTTTTTGTCGGCCGGATCCGTTTATTTCCCGCTGGATCCGTTTTTTTTCTGCCAAATCCTTTTTTTTCCGCCGGATACGTTTTTTTTCTGCAGGATGTTTTTTTTTTGCCAGGTCCGGTTTTTTCTGTTGATCCGTTTTTTTTCTGCCGGATCCGTTTTTTTCCTCCGGATCCGTTTTTTCCGCCGGATCCGTTTTTCTGGCGGATCCGTTTTTTCCGCAGAATCCGTTTTTTTATGCCGGATCCGTTTTTTTTGTGCAGGATCCGTTTTTTTCTGCCGGATCCGTTTTTTTTGGGCAGGATCTTTTTTTTCCGCCGGATCCGTTTTTTTCTGCCGTATCCGTTTTTTTACATCGATCCGTTTTGTTTCTGCCGGATGCGGGTTTTTTTTTTTCGCAGGATCCTTTTTTTACGATCCGTTTTTTTCTGCCGGATCCGTTTTTTTCCGCCAATCCGTTTTTTTCCACCGGACCTTCTTTTTTTCCGAATCGTTTTTTTTTTGCGCAGGATCCGTTTTTTTCCTCCAGATCTGTTTTTTTCCACCGGATCTGGTTTTTTTCGGCCTGATCTGTTTTTTTGGCGCAGGATCCGTTTTTTTCTGCCGGATCCGTTTTTTTTCCATCAATTTGTTTTTTTTGGCCGTGTCTTTTTTCTTTGCGAAGGATCCTTTTTTTTTCCGCAGGATCCGTTTTTTTCTGCCATTTTTTTCCATCGGACTTTTTTTTTTCCGAATCTGTTTTTTTTGCGCAGGATCCGATTTTTTCCTCCAGATCTGTTTTTTTCTGCTGGATCCGTTTTTTTGGCGCAGGATCCTTTTTTTTTGTTGGATCCTTTTTTGTGCGCCGGATCCGTTTGTTTCGGGTGGATCCTTTTTTTTCTGCAAGATCCTTTTTTTATGCTGGATCCTTTTTTTTTGCGCAGGATCCGTTTTTTTCCGCCGGATCCGTTTTTTTCGGCCTGATCTGTTTTTTTGGCGCAGGATCCGTTTTTTTTTTCTGCCGGATTCGTTTTTTTCCATCAATCCGTTTTTTTTGGCCGTCTTGTTTCTTTGCGCAGGATCCTTTTTTTTACCGCAGGATCCGTTTTTTTCTGCCAGATCCGTTTTTTTTTTACTGCCAGATCCATTTTTTTCCGCAGCATCTGTTTTTTGCAAAACTCGCCGGATTGTGCTCCACGACAAAAACCTGATGTATGTTTTTCAGATACTCACAGAATGAAAGGGAAGAAAATGGATCCATCCATCGACTGTTAAGCTCATGGCTGAGTGGTTAAGCTTCTGGTTTATGGAATAGCAAACTTTTGAGTTCTAGCCCCAAATAATTTTTTTTTTTTCTTAAGTAACATATGATATGTGACTTTCTGCACTCATCAAAGAGATGTTTCACTATGTGACATATGTCAGAAAAAAAATCTAAGTGATTTTTCCAGTAACTGACAGTGTGCATAGTTTTCATAGCCAAAGAAAATCAAAGCATAGTTACATTAGGGCTTATGGGCTGGTGGTAAGATTGCTGGATGCAGAGTCTCATGTGTAGCTTTTCTTCGGTTCGAATCCCATGTTTGATCATTTTTTTTTTTTTTTTTTTTTTTAATTCTGCAGGTTAACACACAAACTCAATCATGTTACACTTTTAATATCTGACATTCTTATCCCCCTACCTTGTTAGCAAATAGTTTCAGATATGCTGTGTATTTACATCACATGGCCAAAGAAATTGGGTGGGAGCCACTGATTTACTATATATCTATTTCCAAGTGACTGTACATTTACTTAAAGTCATAGGAAAGGTTCTAATGGTCAAATTACTTTATACAATTGTTTACTTTGCATCCACCCAAGAACTGGTTGCAAATTCATGACCACTAGGGGTCTCACTAATCCACTGTCTACAGCCTGCGAGGAGTGGTCCTTCTGTAGCAGCAAACACAGGGACGATGGGAGTGTCCTACACGATCTGATTCTGCAGGGGCCGTGCATGTCTGCAGCGCCATCTCACAGATCTGCGGAGCATCGTTTCCCTCTGTAAGTTATACTTTGATGCAACTTGTCCAAGTGTTTTTGCAGCACCATTATATCTCCAACCATGATTTCTCAAGCACTTCTCCAAATTTGTGTAGTCAAGCTAAGGGAATTCACTATCTACCTTTCTGTTATTTCATAGCAGTTGCGATGATGATAGGCATCTTCTCTGACGTACTGATGAACACAGAATCATTTTACTGCTTTTCAAGAACAGTTTAGTGCTTCTCTTGGTTCCTGTTCTCACTTAGCTTGTCCCATGACTTCTATCTCACTAATGATACAAGGAGCTTTCCATTCTCTACCAATGATGTAGCAGCATGTCTCCCAAGTGTCAGACTGGGGTGTTTAGAGTCCAATAGACGAATGCGAAGGGTCACCCTACAGCTGCAAGAAAAGATTTTCTTTTTGGTCTTATGCTCAAGGACCAAGTATTCTACCATTCAGTACATGTGCAAAACAGGACCCTAATGTACACGCTCCAAGTTAAAAACTAGGTGTCCATCAAGCAATTAAAACCCTTTTTTAACAACTTCCACTGCTAATGGCTGGGAGTGCTCCTGTGTGCTGGAAAAAATCAAGGTAAAGTTTATTGTTACTGTTGTACAAATATGTATAAACCTAGATTTGCTATTTCTTTTAAAATCTTTGCATACCCTTTCCAACTTTTTCATAACTCATCACAGTTTTCTCCTGTTAATTGTAATGTAGGCAGCCTCATTTCATAATACACAGTTGGGGGAATATTTACCAAGACTGACATGTCATATGACGGTCGTGATATCTCCCTTGCAGGTGCAGGATGTCCCAAAGGTAATCATAGGGTCACATGACTGATATTTTTCGTTCATGTTTTGTCAGTGCAGTGCGCAAGCTTCCCCCCTCCTTATTTTCTTCCTGACTTCTCGATGTATACATCCTGAATGCGCCCAGTGGCATGAGGTAGTGCACTATGTGTGTCTTACAACACAGTGAGTGTTATAAAGGGCAAAAATACATGTGGAAAATAACATTGAGTTGAAAATATTGTTTGCATGCAGTTTCAGATCTATCCAATATATTTTTTTCCTGTGTTACACAAAAGCATTCCACCTCAAGCCACAAATATTAATGACTTTTAAGAACATATTGTAAAGTAATATCTTATAAAATTAAAAAAATGTATGTCTGTCTATCACCCTACCTGTTCCCTCTGTTCCGCTAATGACCTAAGGCCGACGTCACACTAGCATATTACATCCGATGCGAGAGCATAGGATGCGATATGCTAATGACCCGCAGCTCCTGCTCTGCTGCGAGCGGAGCCGAGTGTCATGCATCTGTGCTCCGAGGCTCTCGCACAGGGAGGATCGGAGCACAGCTGCGGAGGAGGCGGAGAAACTAATTTCTCCATCTCCTCCATTGCTGGGGTCCGCTTATAACGCACAGTACTCGGATGATATCCAAGTGATGTGCGTTGGCTCACTCGCACCCATAGGCTTATGTGGGTGCGAGTGAGCCAAGAGTTGGCCGAGTGTCCATGACAATCGCAGCATGTTGCGATTGTCTTGGCCCGAGGAAAACGGCCAAAAAGTCGGCAGCTTGGAGGGGCCCCACATTGTAACATTGGTCCAAGTCCAATGCGATTTTTTTATTGCATTGCACTCGTCCATTTAAGTTGCCAGTGTGACGTCAACTTTAGACTCTAAGCCTCAATAATCCGAACCTCCCATTCCCGTCTTCAAGACTTCTCACGCGCTGCACCAATGCTCTGTAATGTTCTACCAATAACAATTTAATAACTTCACAATACCCACGGGTTTAAGCATGCCCCAAAAACGCATTTCTGCAGACTTGCCATCTCCTCACCTGACATATCTAACTATCCCCATTCTGCCCTTTACAATTTTTCTCCCCCAAAAAGTCTGGTCCCTTGTATCATCTGATTGCACCCTCCATGGCTGTAATAGCACTTTATCTGACTTGTACAGATCCAGGCTGGTAACCGGTTCATGAAGCGTTATGTGAATCTTCTATTTATTATATTGATAGCTGGACCATATATCAATGCAGTTTTTACCATGTTCCTTTTGTTCCTTCGATTTCTTCATAGATTGTAAGCTCTTGTGATCAGGAACTTCACTCCTCTTGGTATCTGTTGAATTTTCTGTTACTCTGTATTGTCTCATATTGTATGTACATGTCCCCTCTGAATTGTAAAGCTATGTACACACGTTGCGGATCTGCAGCGGTTTTTCAGCGTGGAATTGCACCACATCCGTCAATGATTACTAAAGCAAGGTTCATAAATGGGAATCCAGAATTGATGTGCACATGCTGCGGAAAATTCCATCCTTATTCTCTCCGTTTATTTTTAAGCAGCATGTCAATTCTTTTTGCTGATCTGCAGCATTTCTGCACCAATTGACTTACATTGAAGCACTCAAATCCGCAACAAATCCACAGGTGTAAAAATGTTTGCGGATTTCATGCATATTTTACTGAAAAACTGCAGTGGATTTGTAAAAAGCAAATAAATCTAAAGGAGGAAGAGTGTGTGGGAGGAGAATCAAAAATAGAGCCAATCTTAATTTAAACACATCAACAATGGAGGGAGGTCTTGAAAAAGGCAAATTTTTGTGTTTACAGTAGTACATCTTTAGTGAGTAGTGTTGAGCGATACCGTCCGATACTTGAAAGTATCGGTATCGGATAGTATCGGCCGATACCCGAAAAATATCGGATATCGCCGATACCGATATCTGATACCAATACAAGTCAATGGGACACCAAGTATCGGAAGGTATGCTGATGGTTCCCAGGGTCTGAAGGAGAGGAAACTCTCCTTCAGGCCCTGGGATCCATATTAATGTGTAAAATAAAGAATTAAAATAAAAAATATTGATATATTCACCTGTCCGGCGGCCCCTGGACATCACGCTGTGAACCGGCAGGCTTCTTTGATTAAAATGTGCGCCTTTAGGACCTGCGAATGACGTCCCGGCTTCTGATTGGTCGCGTGGCGCCCATGTGACCGCCACGCGACCAATCAGAAGCCGTGACGTCATTCGCAGGTCCTAAAGGCGCGCATTTTAAACAAAGAAGCCTCCCGGTTAGCAGCGTGATGTCCAGGGGCCGCCGGACAGGTGAATATATCAATATTTTTTATTTTAATTCTTTATTTTACACATCCCTATGGATCCGATACCGATACCCGATACCACAAAAGTATCGGATCTCGGTATCGGAATTCCGATACCGCAAGTATCGGCCGATACCCGATACTTGCGGTATCGGAATGCTCAACACTATTAGTGAGCTAATAAATCCACAAACAAAACCACATCCAAATCCACATGTCAATCTGCATCAAAACCACATGAAATCTGCACAAAAACGCATGGAATTTCCAATGCATTTTCTGCCAAGAGATACAGAATCCGCATAGAACTTTCCGCAATCAAATCTGCAATGTGAGCACATAGCCTAAAGTGTTGAGTAATGCTTTTTGGGCTAAATAAATAAAACTATTATTATTATAAATGTATAAAAATCATACAAAAGCCAAAACCTTTCAATCAAAGACTTTGTTCATTTTTTATCCAATGCTTTTTGCACTGATTATACCCACTATTATCGCATGATAGTACAAATCACATGCAATTTATTACATCACAGTCCTATAGTTGCTTGAATTGTTCTTGTTGTATTTTTAAACAGATTTGAAACCATGGATAAAAAATCTGATGTGTTATCAAAATATGATGAAATGAAAAAGGAGCTGAAAGAAGGTATGCATTGCATTGGTTCTCCGAGTCCTCTGAACAGGTTAAAAGGGTTATCCAGTTTTTAATAATGATGATCATTCCTCAGGATAGGTCATTATTATCAAATCAGCGGTTGTCTGGTACAACTGTTTGAAGAGGCTAGGCCATTGATCTCTGAGCACCGCTGTATTTTCTTAGGCCAGTGATGCCACTGTAAATCAGTCACAAGTCCTCGTTGCACCTCAGACTTATTCATGTCTATGCACCTTAGCTCTAAACTAAGCAAAGCCACCACACAATGTATGTCACTGTGCATGATGAGCTGATTGCCGGGGATCCCGTGTATCGAACCTCAACAACCTCATAATGATAACCTTACCAATTGGATAAGTCATTATTATAAAAATCTAGAAAACCCATTTAAATAGCTGGAGAGCTCTGCAGGAATAATGTAGTTGAAAATTGTACAAATTGGTGATCTTTTTACACTTGCTGATAATGTAGCAGCTTTTTGCCAATGATCTCGTCTATCAGGATAACAGTTTCATTGTCAGTGGAGAAGAGAGTTCAATTTATCTTCAACATTCACTACTCTTGTGTAGCATATCCAATTTTTGACTTTGGGGCTAATCAGAATGACAGAATCATCCCATGATGGAGTGTTTGCTCATTCATAATGTGATTTCTTCCTTGTGTAGAAGAAATAATCAAGGATTTATACAAATGTTTATCACAGACAATCTAATATTATCACTATTCCTTGTAAATTGACCTTTTGTCTGTGAATTCAAGTGCCATCACCAAGAAAACTGAATGTATTGTATTTTAGCAAAGCTTTTCCATTTTAATACCCTATTTTTGGGCCTGTAACACACATTTTTTACCCCCAGATTTCTAAGGGAAGCTGAGGAGCGTCTTGTAGTGTGGATATATCTGGCTCACTGTGGTTGGCTGTAAGCAGCTGTCGAGCGCCTCACAGGAGTCAGAAGTATGGTTGCTGCGGCATGCTGCCGGCAACTGGGAACACCAAGATGAGTCCATGATGGGGGACATACAGTAGGGAAAATAAGTATTTGATCCTTTGCTGATTTTGTAAGTTTGCCCACTGGTAAAGACATAAAAAGTCTATAATTTTATGGTTAGGTTAATTTTAACATGGCGAGATAGAATATCAAAAATAAAATCCAAAAAATTACATTGTATAAATTATATACATTTATTTTCATTTTGCAATGAGAAATAAGTATTTGATCCCTCTGTCAAACAAGACTTAATACTTGGTGGTAAAACCCTTGTTGGCAAGCACAGCAGTCAGACGTTTTCGTAGCTGATCATGAGGTTTGCGCACATGTCAGGAGGATTTTTTGTCCACCCCTCTTTGCAGATCATCTCTAAATCATTAAGACTTTAACGCTGTCGCTTTGCAACTCTGAGCTTCAACTCCTTCCATACGTTTTCTCTGGGATTATGGTATGGAGACTGGCTAGGCCACTCCATTACCTTTATGTGCTTCTTTTTGAGCCACTCCTTTGTTGCCTTGGCTGTATGTTTTGGGTCACTTTCTTGCTGTAAGACCCATCCACGACCCATTTTTAATGTCCTGGCGGAGTGAAGGAGGTTGTGACTCAGGATTTTAAGGTACATGGCTCAATCCATTCTCCCATTGATGAGGTGAAGTACTCCTGTGCCCTTAGCAGAGAAACCCCCCTAAAACATAATGTTGCCACCTCCATGCTAGACAGTGGGGATGATGTCCTTTTTGTCACAGTCAGCATTTCTCTTCCTCCAAACACTCAAACACTGCGAGTTGAGTTAATGCCAAACACCTCAATTATTGTCTCATCTGACCACGGCACCTTCTCCCAATCACTCACAGAATCATCGTGCACATGTGTCTTCTTCAGCAGGGGGACCTTGCGGGCACTGCAGGATATTAAACCTTTACGGCGTAATGTGTTATCAATGGTTTTCTTGGTGACTGTGGGCCCAGCTGCTTTGAGATCATTAACTAGTTTGTTCCCCAGTTTAGTTTTAGGCTGATCTTTCACCTTCCTCATGATCAAGGATACCACAAGAGGTGAGACTTTTCATGCTGCCCCAGATCGATATGAATTGACAGTCATTTTGTATTTCTTCCATTTTCTTACTATTGCACCAACACTTGTCTCCTTCTCACGCAGCGTCTTACTTATGGTTTTGTAGCCTATTCCAGCTTTGTGCAGGTCTATGATCTTGTCCCTGTCCCTTAGAAAGCTCTTTGGTCTGGCCCATGTTGTGGTAGTTACAGTCTGACTGATTAATTGAGTGTTTGGACAGGAGTCTTTTATAAAGGTTACTATGTAAGACAGCTGTCTTTAATGCAGATAATAAATTCATTACTAGCGTGTAACTGGTTTGTAGGAGCCAGAACTCTTAAAGGGACTCTGTCACCCCCAAAATCGTATATGAGGTAAGCCCACCGGCATCAGGGGCTTATCTACAGCATTCTGTAATGCATTCTGTAATGCTGTAGATAAGCCCCCGATGTATCCTGAAAGATGAGAAAAACTGGTTATATTATACTCACCCAGGGACGGTCCTGCTGCAGTTCGGTCCGATGGGCGTCGCGGTTGGGTCCGGCGCCTCCTATCTTCATTCGATGACGTCCTCTTCTTGCCGCGGCTCCGGCGTACTGATTTGCCCTGTTGAGGGTAGAGCAAAGTACTGCAGTGCGCAGGCGCCGGTAAAGGTCAGAGAGACCCAGCGCCTGCGCACTGCAGTACTTGCAGGGCAAATCAGTACGCCGGAGCCACGGCAAGAAGACAAGAAGAGGACGTCATCGAATGAAGATAGGAGGCGCTGGACCGGACCGCGACACCCATTGGACCGAACCGCAGCGGGACCACCCCTGGGTGAGTATAATATAACCTGTTTTTCTCATCTTTCAGGTTACATCGGGGGCTTATCTACAGCATTACAGAATGCATTACTGAATGCTATAGATAAGCCTCTGATGCCGGTGGGCTTACCTCATATACGATTTTGGGGGTGACAGAGTCCCTTTAATAGTTGGTAGGGGACCAAATTGTTATTTCTCACTGCAAAATGCAAATAAATTTATATAATCTAAACAATGTGATTTTCAGGATTTTATTTTAGATATTCCATCCATCTCTCAATGTTCAAATTAACCTACCCTTTAAATTATAGACTGTTCAGGTTTTTGTCAGTGGACAAACTTACAAAATCAGCAAGGAGTCAAACAATTATTTCCCCCACTGTAAATACCGTGAATGTGAATCATATATACCAAGATGAGTGATCATATATATCACAATGGTGGACATATATAACTGGATGAGGACCATATATACCACGATGGGAAACATAGACACCACAATTTGTAATATATATATATACGGTATATATATATATATATATATATATATATATATATATATATATATAATGGAAGACATGTAGAACAGGATGGGGGAGATATATACCAGTATGAGGGACATGTATAACAGACATATATAGCTGTATGGGGAACATATACTGTATATCAGGACATGAACCATATATAACAGGATGTGGGACATATATAACCAGATGAGGACCATATATACCAGGATGGGGACATATATACCAGGATTGGAGACATATATAACAGAATGGGGGACATATATACCAGAATGGGGATCATATACCTGGATGGAGGAGATATGCAGTACATATTGTCTGGTGCATCTTATAGCCTGAAAAATATGTTGATTTTTATTTTCGAAATATAACTTATTAAACAATAATTATCTGTACGGGTCTAAGGAGATTATAAAAATGGCCTGACTCTCAACAGTAGTAGTTTTCAAAGTTTAAATCAAGCAGCTCCCAACATAGTCAGTGATACTCTGATAACTACAGGGCAGAATATAGTGTTTGATTCATCAGATCTTGCCAGTTATCCTCACAGTTTACATAAAGAATGTAGTTTATAGAGATCTATAATGTACTATACAGTACAGGGATGAGTTTAACCATACCATGATTGTCTGTATATATATATATATATATATATATATATATATATATATATATATATATATATATATATATATATATATATATATATACACACACAGCTGAGGGTATGTATGTGTGTATGTGCATATCAAGCCATGCCCACTCCACATAGCCCCACCCACTCCACATAGCCACATATGTATAGTAATTATCTAATATATATATTTCATAGGCACATCTTCTTGACCACAACAGGTTACACTGCCTGTGTTGCCCATAGCTACCAATTACTAAGCATCTTTCATTTCATCAGAGCTGTTTAAAAGATGAAAGCTGAGCTGTGATTGGTTGCTATGAGCAGCAGTTTCCACACTCCACAAAACTTCAGCAGACACTGACTGGGTGGGAGAAATCTCGCATCCTCGGGAACATAAACTCCAGCCATTGTCTGCCCCCCAGACATGAGAGAAATGAATCCCCCCTCCTCTATTACTGCCACTCTCTATTGTTACCAGCGTAGAAAATTGCATCATCAGCAGCCGTACTGCCAGGAAACATAACACCATATCTCTAGGAACTCCCTGCTCAGCGCCACCAAGCTCGGGACTATGGGATGGAGGATATGTATGATGGGTATATGGCTATGGGATTCTGGGATAAAGGATGTATGATGGGTATATGGGTACTGGACTATGGGATGTATAATGTGTGATGGGTATATGGGCACTGTACTATGGGTTGGCAGATGTGTGATGGGTATATGGGCACTGGATTATGGGATGGAGGATATGTATGATGAGTATATGGGTATATGACTATGGGATAGAGGATGTATGATGGGTATATGAGTACAGGACTCTGGGATAGAGGATGTATGATGGGTATATGGACACTGGACTATGGGATGGAGGATGTGTGATGGCTTTATGGACACTGGACTATGGGATGGAGGATGTGTGATGGGTATATGGGAACCGGATTATGGGATAGAGGATATGTATTATAGGTATATGGGCACAGGACTATGGTATGGAGGATATGTATGATGGGTATATGGGCACAAGACTGGGATAGAGGATGTGTGATGGGTATATGGGCACTGGACTATGGAATGAAGGATGTGTTATGGGTGTAAGGGTACTGGACTATGTGATGGAGGATGTGTGATGGGTATATGGGCACTGGACTATGGAATGGAGGATGCGGGATGGGTAAATGGGCACTGGACTATGGGATAGAGTATATGTGATGGGTAAATGGGCACTGGACTATGGGATAGAGTATGTGTGATGAGTATATGGGCACTGGACTATGGGATAGAGTATATGTGATGGGTAAATGGGCACTGGACTATGGGATAGAGTATGTGTGATGAGTATATGGGCACTGGACTATGGGATAGAGTATATGTGATGGGTAAATGGGCACTGGACTATGGGATAGAGTATGTGTGATGGGTATATGGGCACTGGACTATGGGATAGAGTATATGTGATGGGTATATGGGCACTGGACTATGGGATAGAGTATGTGTGATGGGTATATGGGCACTGGACTATGGGATAGAGTATATGTGATGGGTATATGGGCACTGGACTATGGGATAGAGTATGTGTGATGGGTATATGGGCACTGGACTATGGGATAGAGTATGTGTGATGGGTATATGGGCACTGGACTATGGGATAGAGTATATGTGATGGGTAAATGGGCACTGGACTATGGGATAGAGTATGTGTGATGGGTATATGGGCACTGGACTATGGGATAGAGTATGTGTGATGGGTATATGGGCACTGGACTATGGGATAGAGTATGTGTGACTGGGTATATGGGCACTGGACTATGGGATAGAGTATATGTGATGGGTAAATGGGCACTGGACTATGGGATAGAGTATGTGTGATGGGTATATGGGCACTGGACTATGGGATAGAGTATATGTGATGGGTAAATGGGCACTGGACTATGGGATAGAGTATGTGTGATGGGTATATGGGCACTGGACTATGGGATAGAGTATGTGTGATGGGTATATGGGCACTGGACTATGGGATAGAGTATGTGTGACTGGGTATATGGGCACTGGACTATGGGATAGAGTATATGTGATGGGTAAATGGGCACTGGACTATGGGATAGAGTATGTGTGATGGGTATATGGGCACTGGACTTTGGAATGAATTAAATGTGAATTCTGGAGACAGGTAAGGGGGCATTTGTTTACAAGGTCATTAAGGATCCATGCACGAATGTCAATTTAGTGCTCCTGTTAAATCGGACTTAGCTTATAAGTTCAGTCACAATACATACACACAAACAAGTACAAGGCTGTGAATTTTTGTTAGCACCATCCACATAGCATCTAAGCCTAGAAGTAACAGATATCTAAGTAATTAAATTTTTTCTTCATTTTTATTCCTGCTATTAATCTTCCTTCCAATGGGTGTACTTAGTATCTCAGCTCAGCACCTATTCTTGAATGTGGCTGAGCCTGAGCTGTGCCTAGCCTAGGCTATGTGACTACTGTATGTGACTACACATGGCTTAAAGGCCCTCACCAATCTGAAAGGAATGACCTAGAGGCCTAGGTCCTCATCCAGAAATATGGCCTGATATATACAGCTGATCGGCCAGAGCCCTGAAAGTGAAGTCCCAGCCAATATCCTCTTGATAACCTATTCTGAGAATAGGTTTTCAGTATTATAATCCTTGCAATGCATTTTAATTCACCTCTCTCTCATTTGTCTTTTTTAAAAAAGGTATAGATTAAATTATTCATTGTATTTATTTTCTGCATTTTCAGGAATGATTACTGAAAAAGGTTTTGATGCTAAAGTAAAACAACTACTTGAGAATTGCTGCCTTTCAACATCTGCTCAGAATAGTAAAGGTACAGATGTAACAGTTATTGTTAACTGTAACCAAACTGATTATTTTACTTGCACTATCACACTTTTTAAAACAAAGATAGAAACTTATTAATATTTCCATGCTAGTTTTCTTCAATATAAAACACATCATTTTTTAAAATAGTTTTCTGAGCTAGTATTTTCAATTTTTCCCATGCTTATTCCATTCTCAATACTTCTTATACTTGTGAGTTGTGATAGCTTAATAATTTTATATCACTTCAATCCAAAATTATGTACATTCCAAAACCAAATCATTTACTTCTTCTAGGTGGCTTTGACTTTTTTTTCACTCTCCCTCAGGCCTCCCAACATATACACAAATTATGTATTATGTACATCACCAACATAATTTTCATAACAAGTGGCCTAATAAATTTCATTTCTACGCTACTTATTAGAGTGAATTTTCCGTCCATGTGCGATGCATCAAGTGAACACATATCGTCTTGTTTGCATTTTAGCCCATGCATTTTTAATGCCTCTGTGAACAAAAATGTAAATTTTTCAGAGATAATCTCTCCATTCAGGAAAATTGCTTTTCCTCCTTGTACATAAGAATATATAGTGGTCCTGCTGCTGTGTTGTTGCCCTCCTGCAGCCCCTACGTCTCCTGGAATCTGCTCCATGCTCTGTACATTGTACTGACAGACACAGCTGCCTTTCTTGCCATAGCTCGCATTGATGTGCCATTCTGGATGATCTGCACTACCTAAGTAACTTCTATGGGTTGTAGACACAGCCTCATTCAACCTCTATGGGTGAGACCAATCACAAAATGCAAAAGTGAACAAAACAGCCAAAAAGGATGAGAACAGAGAAATGGTCTGTGGTCACCCCCTGCAGAACCACTCCTTTATAGGGGTGTCTTTCTAATTTCATATCATTTCTGCCTGTTGTCTCCTCTATTTGCACAACAGCAGGAGAAATTGATTCACAATCAATGTTGCTTCATAACAGGATGGGTTGATTTCACAGAAGTGTGATTGACTTGGAGTTACATTGTGTTATTTAACCCCTTCCCAACATGCGCCGTACTAGTACGGCGCATGTTGTGTCTCACCCTTTGATGTTGGGTCCGGCGAGGAGCCCACATCAAAGGCGCGACATGTCAGCTGTTTTGTACAGCTGACATGTGTGCGCAATAGCGGCGGTTGAAATTGCGATTCACCCGCCGCTATTAACCTGTTAAATGCCGCTGTCAAACGATGACAGCGGCATTTAACCGGCACTTTCACCACGCAGCCGGAAATAAGCGTTTCGCCGACCCCCGTCACATGATCGGGGGTCGGCAATGCATCAGGATGGTAACCATAGAGGTCCTTGAGACCTCTATGGTTACTGATGCTGGCCTGCTGTGAGCTCCCCCCTGTGGTCGCCGCTCATAGCAAGCCTGCATTTCAGCTACATACATCTGATGATCGCTGCTATGTAGCAGAGCCGATTAGGCTATGCCAGCTTCTAGCCTCCCATGGAGGCTATTGAAGCAAGGCAAAAGTTAAAATAAATGTTTTGAAAAATATGAAAAAAAAATATATCAAAGTTTAAATCACCCCCCTTTTGCCCCATTCAAAATAAAGCAAAACAAAAAAAATCAAACCTACACATATTTGTTATTGCCGCGTTCAGAATCGCCCGATCTATCAATAAAAAAAAGCATTAACCTGATCGCTAAACGGCGTAGCGAGAAACAAATTCGAAACGCCAGAATTACGTTATTTTGGTCCCCGCGACATTGCATTACAATGCAATAACAAGCGAACAAAAGAATGTATCTGCACAAAAGTGGTGTCATTAAAAACACCAGCTCGGCATGCAAAAAATAAGCCCTCACCCGACCCCAGATCATGAAAAATGGAGACGCTTCGGGTATCGTAAAATGGCACATTTATTTTTTCTTTTTTTTTTTAGCAAAGTTTTGAATTTTATTTCACCACTTAGATAAAAAATAACCTAGACATGTTAGGTGTCTATGAACTCGTAGTGACCTGGAGAATCATAATATCAGGTCAGTTTTAGCATTTATTGAAGCTAGCAAAAAAGCCAATCAAAAAACAAGTGTGGGATTGCCCTTTTTTGGCAACTTAACCTCACTTGGAATTTTTTTCCTGTTTTCTAGTACAAGACATGGTAAAACCAATGTTGTCGTTTAAAAGTACAACTGGTCCCGCCAATAATAAGCCCTAACATGACCATATTGACGGAAAAATAAAAGTTATGGCTCTGAGAAGGAGGGGAGCGAAAAACGAAAACACAAAAACTACAAAGGGCCGCGGCGGGAAGGGGTTAAAGTTACCCTTTATTTTTAGAACAGTGTATATAGTTTATATATTTATATACCTTCTAACACTTGCACACCTCCAGTCCGTCCTTAACTCTGCTGCCCGACTATTTAACTTCTCTCCTCGCTACACTCCTGCTTCCCATCTTTGCAAATCCCTTCACTGGCTCCCAATTTCCCAGCATATCCAGTTTAAACTACTAACACTGACCTACAAAGCTATCCATAACCTTTCTCCTCCGTATATTTCCAAACTAATCTCTCAATATCTTCCCTCACGTAATCTCCAGTCCTCCCAAGACCTCCTTCTCTCCTCCACGCTTATTCGTTCCTCACCCAATCGCCTCCAAGACTTCTCCCGAATATCACCCATACTCTGGAATTCTGTGCCCAAACACGTCCGGCTATCAACCACATTTGGATCCTTCAAAGAAACCTGAAAACCCACCTCTTCAAAGAAGCTTACACCTAGTGTTGACCGATACCTTCCGATATTTGAAAGTATCGGTATCGGATTGTATCGGCCGATATCCGAAAAATATCGGATGTCGCCGATACCGATACCCGATACCAATACAAGTCAATGGGACACAAAGATCGGAAGTGTTCCTGGAATGGTTCCCAGGGTCTGAAGGAGACGAAACTCTCCTTCAGGCTCTGGGATCCATATTCATGTAAAAAATAAAGAATAAAAATAAAAAATATGGATATACTCACCCCTCCGGCGGACCCTGGACCTTAGCGGTGTAAACGGCAGCCTCTGTTCATAAGAATGCAGGGTGAAGGACCTTTGATGACGTCGCTGCTTGTGATTGGTCGCGTGACCGCTCATGTGACCGCTCACGCGACCAATCACAAGCCACGACGTCATCGCAGGTTCTTCACTCGCTCATTCTTAGGAAGGGAGGCTGCCGGTTGCAGCGGTTACAACCAGGGCGCGTCCAAGGGTGAGTATATCAATATTTTTTATTTTTATTCTTTATTTTACACATGAATATTCATCCCGATACCGATTCCCGATATCGCAAAAATATCGGAACTCGGGATCGAAATTCCGATACCGCAAATATCGGCCGATGCCCGATACTTGCGGTATCGGAATGCTCAACACTACTTACAGCCTGTAATGACCACACGGCCACCTCAACACCATTGGAGCTACTGCAACCCTTGACCTACTGTCTCCTTCCCCATAATCCTGTAGAATGTAAGCCCCCAGGGGCAGGGTCCTCTCCCCTCTGTATCAGTCTGTCATTGTTAGTTGTAACCCCTGCTCATGTACAGCACCATGGAATTAATGGTGCTATATAAATACATAATAATAATAAAATAGTTTGTAACTAAAGTATATACTGTATACTATATGGAGACCTGATGCTATCGCATTGGGAGGGCGGTAATGTCATGATGGTGCCTGGTTTTGCAGCGTTGAGAATCTCTCCCCCATGTGCTCCCCCACCTATCCACTCTCTCTTTCCCCATGTGCTGACTTTTCCCATCTGTGCTCTCTTCTTTGACCTGTCTACCCCATGTGCTATTCCCCTTGTCTGCTGTCTCTCCTGTGCTGTGTTCTCTCCTCAAAGACAATACTGAAATTACAGCTGGAGATTGCAGAGGATACATTTTGTGAGGTAAAATATTGTTTAAAAACAGTCAGTGAAATATTTTACCTGACAAAAGAAATCCTCTGTGATCCCCTGGTGTAATGTCAGTATTGTCTTTTGCTTCCTCCCCTGCCCATGAGCTGTGGTATGCTTCGTACACGGTCAGACACAGACACGTTTTACAATGAACTTTCGTTTGTGGGAAAACCTCTTTGATGTGACCGGCTTCCTCTGCCTGTAGACACGTCACACATCTGCCGCAGGGATCAGCCGAATGATTCACTACTCCTCTGCGGAATTCACATTAAAATTGCGCATGCGCTACTCCTGTACAAATATGGTGGCATTCAGTGAATCATTCGGCTGATCCCAGTGGTGGCGTGTTCCCGACGGTGTTACGCTGGTGGTACCGCGCAAGAGGATGCGTATGGCATATACTGTGTGTGTGTGTGTGTGGTGCGTACGGCATATAGAGTATATGTGTGTGTGTGTGGTGCGACGGTGTTCCACTGGTGGTACCGCGCAAGAGGCTGGTACCACCAGCAGTTTCCATATTGAGACACTCATCCCTTGCGTGTCCCAATATGGAGGTCGGTAAACTTCCGCTGCTTGGTATTCTGGGTTCCGGACACATCTGGACGGAACAGGATGTGAAGACATTACAACATAAGTATATTTTAAGATATATTTATATATATATATATATATATATATATATTTATATGTATATACCGTATTTTGTGGATTATAAGACGACCTTTTTTGCCCCAAATTTGAGGGGGAAATGGGGGGTCTTATAATGCATTTATACCTTACCGATACCGTTGCTGCAGGCCTCAGGATGGGATGAGGGGGTGTCCAGCGGTGCTGCGGTGTGTCCGGCTTTGCTGCGGGTGTGTCTGGCGGTGTTGCGAGGGGTGTCAGGTGCTGCTGCAGCTGTCTCCAGTGCTGCAGAGGCTGTGCTGACATTTTGTGAAAGGCCAGAGCCCTTGCAGGTCCATGGTTTCCTATGTGGTGTACTCCGTGAAAATGGTCGCTGGGGGGTGGCGCATGCGCAGATGTAGATCTCAGGAGATGAGATTTCAGTGCCGCACATCCGAACACCCCCTCATCCCAGCGTGCAGCCTGCAGCATCATCCCACTCCTGCCTCCTCTAGCAGCTAACCTAGGACCCAGCTTCACCGCAGCCACCACACCCGGTAAGCAATAAGATGCATGGATTATAACAAGCACCACCATGTTATTAATAATAATTTTTTTACTATTGCCCTCCTCATAATTTTGGTTGCGTCTTAGAATCAGAATAATACAGTGTATGTATTTACTGTGTATATATATATATATATATATATATATATATATATATACCTTTACAATGCATGTGTGTTGCATATAAATATTTGGATAAACCAATATGTAGAGCAGATTTTGCATTACAAATGATTAGTCAATAAATCTACAGATATGCAGGTCCTTACATTATTGTTTACCCTCATAGGCCACTATATAAAGGAGTGTCCAAATGATCCAGGGGTCACTGAAATGTTATCCCATAGGCTTGAAAAGGACAGAGTCCTACACTGTATACAGTGGATTTGAACACATATTTAATTTTTTTTGCCTTTCCTTGGTCACTGTGAGAGAATACTACTCAATACACTTTTGAGATCATTACTAGGGAAATCCAGGGGCCATGCTCAAGGTAAGGCAAGTAATGTTCTTTGGCCAACATCTCACCACTTATCCCCCTGCAACATATCTTAATCAGAGATATTGTGAAAAGAATGGATCTTGCCAGCAATTACTGGCCACCACTGAGGGGCAGCTAATGAGGAGTGTTGTGTGCTGCACTGTGGCATTTAGATTTGCTCGGATGGTATTTCATACTGTACTATAGTATTTTGGTGTCTATCTGGGTCTGTCTGTCTTCTGTTCATGTGAAGTTGTGTATCACACAGTACACCACAGTGGGCAAAATGCTTACACTTAGGCTCGGTGCACAAAATTTATTTTTTTAGTGCATTTTTTTCACAAACTGCACAAAGGCAATGAAAATTCAGTAGACTTGTCCACACATTGCTTTTCTTCCCTTGCAGATTTGGTGCAGAAATAAATCTGCAGCAGGTCAGTTATTGGTGCGTTTTGGCAGCGTTTTTACAACCCAAATGCATGAAAAATGCATGAAAATTTTTTTACAATAAAATGTAAAAAATGCATTGTGTTTTTCCAGACAGGAGATACAAGTTTGATGCAGAAATTTTGGCAATCATATATACTTTGTACATTAAGTAACCACATCACAACTCTCCAAACTTGTCTATTTCTTAAACTAATTCTCAATCAAAGAAGAATATTTATTCTATTAACACTGCATTGGATAATTTCTCTGTTATTCTTGTTTGGTTAACTTATTTGTATCTGTTCATGAGGAATAATCTTAGGACTTAAGACTCTAAATTGAGTCTTGAAGCCAAAATGACAAAACAGCTGATAGGTTATCTTTAAATAAGACATATCAACAAGAAACTGTTACCCAAAATATAATTTAAAAATTGAAGCCTCTAATTGCATTACCGTGCCCTGTGTTTAGTCTTTTGTAGAGTCTGGTTTACCTCAGGTGCATTTTTTAACTATTTTGTGCCACTACTTGACCTGAATAGATTTAATTTTAAATAATGTAGGTAATTTAGAAAGATCACTAACAGGAACATGTGGCTGGTGTATTGATTCCTAAAAGACACTGTAGCACTGTAGATAACTGAATTAGCATTTTGACAAAGTAAACAGTAACAACATTAAAGTGAACATTTCACCAGTTTTTTGGCTTATAAGCTGCGGCCACCACCAGTAACACCTTATATATGGCATTCTAGAATACTGTATATAAGTCCCCAGGCTGATCTGTATAATGCCAAAAACAGCTTTTCTTATACTCAGTGTTGCTGGTCTTGGCCCAGCACCTCTTCTCTTCTTGTGATTGCTGTTCTTCTTTTCTTCTTCTCATGGGAGATGCGTCCTGTGTCACCCACGCATAGTCTCTGCCATTGAGCTCCTGCGCACTTGCACTTTTATCTAGCCTGATTAGTGCAGAGCAAAGTGCGGTAATACGCAGGCCTGCACCTTTCCCTCCACCTATGCATTAATGCACTTTGCTATGCCCTCAGCAGGGCACATAAAAGTGCAAGTGCGCAGCAGCGCGATGAAGGCCATTGAGTGGATGACATAAGAAGCGTCATCCACAAGAAGGATGACAGCAAAAGCAAGAATAAAGAAGGCACTGGACCAAGACCAGCGAAAGCCATCAGACTTTACCATCAGGTGAGTGAAATCAAAGCTGTTTTTACATTATAAAGATCAGCCTGGGGACTTATATACATTTCATAATGCTGTATATAAGGCCTTACTAGTGGTGGCCACAGCTTATATGCGATAAAACTGCTGATAGGTTCACTTTAATGTTTGTCTTAGTAAATGCTTTGATAAAGAAGTTTAAAATGTTGAACATTTATCCTGCTGGCCAATTACCTTGTAATATTACATGTAATTATATTATTCTGTAGTCTAAGCTCTAATGTCCACATGTTTTGCTTATTTGCACATATTTGCTTAAAGCACCACCCCAGTATTTTCCTTTAATCCACCGCTATAGTGGTGCTTTAATTCTAAGTTGCCTAAGCCCTGTATTATACTCACCTTCTAGCAACTTCTTCTTTTTCCACCACCACTCTAGTCAGTCTGCGGTGAAAACTTTTCAATACATCTCAGTGGGAGCCTTTTTCTGCCTCTCATAGACAATCATTCAGTGCCTGTGACATAGCTTTTGAAGTCACTGAGTGGAGCGGCGGCGGTAATGTAGGTGAGTATATGACAGTGCTCAGGGGTTTCGATTTAAATCACCACTCCACTGCGGAAAACAAATCTCTAAATGATAGAGTGCTGCTTTTGTCAACTAATTTAACAAATTCTCATTGCTGAAATACAATATTTCTATTTAAATTTTCTGATATCATGATCACAAGTAAATTTCCGAGCACATTATATGCATGATATGCATGGTGCAAGTATATACAATCCTTGTTGACCTACACAAGGTCTGTGCCACATTAACCAATTTGAGATTGCCCATAGACTGTAAGTTTCCTTGCAGTCATCATCTGTCAGATTTCTGCAAGGACATTCCTGAACGTCTTTGCACACAGTAAGTTCACTTATTAAGCTGCCCATAGAGAAAACAGAAATTTCTTTTAACTTTTCCTGTCTTTTACACCAATATATAGAAAGTGATCAATGAGCATTGTATATACAGCTCAGGTAACACTGCTGCTTTCTATTCTGGTATTAGTGATAATGTGACTGCTGGGGTCTGGTATCTGCTCAAACTCACTTGTGAAGCACTTGGAAACTGTATTGCCCCATAATTTTAAAAAATATCTTAGCCTCAGTAACAGGAAAAACAACATGAGAGCTAAGACCTTATGAAGGACATAACATATTGTCTTGTTCTGACCTCATTTACATTTACACATATATGTTTTATATCAAAATACTTTTTATATAAAGGACACAATTTTATAAAGCATTTAAAAATAATCTATGTGCAAATCAGTCTTTTCTTTCCTTTTTTATCTTAAAACTAAACACAAACCTGCTCCTTGATATAAAAATAAAATCCACACATATATCAAAAATGTCCAACATTTATTTTCATAACCAAACACAAATAAATGGTGTGGCTGTCAAAGATGTAAGCATAACCATAACAGAAAATGTGTCAAAAAAGAGTGTGTAAATGTTATGTTTTTTACATGGTTAGGGCTGCTAATATGTCTTGGATCTACAAATAATATTTTATATTTTTAAAGAAGCAGCTTTGATATTTGAAGAAATGCAGAATTGCCTTCAAGGAAAATACAAAAATGTTAAAAAGAAACAATACCCTTTAAATGATGATGCCAAACCATCTTTTCTCAAGGTATGCATTTTCACAAATAAATATACTTAATTGCATACATATATAAAATACTTATGGAAAAATATATTGTTTTACAATTATTTAATTTCACATCTAGGTAAAAATTATTCCAATGCAATGGACATCTAAAACTAAAACTAAAGCAGGAAGGTTTACCAAAATTGTGCTGGATGAAGAGCCATCGCGCCTTTTTATGAATAGGGAGGATGGTTATGAACAATTACTGCAAAAAGGAAAGGATTTATATTGGCCAAATCATAGCAATGAGGAATATGAATTCAATTTGTGCAACCTGGATGGAACTAGATGGATAAAAACTGATTTTGAAATGGAACACAAAACACTTGGAGAAATTAAAGACGTGTGGAAACGTCATTTCTACATTGGTATGAAAAAAAAAGGTAGGCTTTAACCAGATAAAACCAAGAGATAAAATTTTGAAGCTACATTGAACATAATTTAATCACTTTTCTTTATTTCCTAAGACATCTCTGCTAATGCTGTTCCAAGTTTTCCATTTGGGGCATGCTCATCAGCTGCAAATGTAGATAGTTTCTCCAACTTGGTAAGTAATATGCTTACAGAGAATTTGTCAGCAGTGACCATCATATCAAATGGTTAACATAGACACATGATTGAAGTGCTGTTTTCTGTTTGTTGATCTCAGGCTCAGGTTCCTAGTTATAATGTTTTTTATTAACATTATAATAAGTCCATTTATTTAGTTAGCACTTCACCATTGCTCTTGTTGCTCCTTTCTGTTGCTATACCCTACTTGGCTGCTTTGCCCTTGCTTAGCTGTCACTCAAAGCAGTCAGGGATGGGACACCCACATCAATGAATGGAGATTTGGTGCAACAACACCAAAGGAGGGGTTTTCATTGCATCAAATTCCTAACTTGCATGTTAAAAGTGTTTTGTTCACTTCAGCCATTTATCACGTAGCGAATGCTACTAAAAGGGTTTTACTAAACTATTGTGATTGTCCAGATTGATCCCTTTTTGTGGTTGAATCATCTTTCTATTGCAGAATATACTTCTCATTTCCATGGTTACAGACTACACTGCAATACAGCACCAGTGTATATTCTTTCACATTACAATAAATATCTCTTGGCTCTGGTAGCTGGCACCAGGAGAGTACATGAAAGCATGGACATTGATGCTGGATTATAGGGTGGTCATTACCGTAGAAATGAGAAGTCTATAAGGAATTAGAAGAATGAATCAATTCAGTGAACTAGGCCATGGACGATCACAATACCATTACCAAGTTCCTTGTCTTAATTTTCTCTACATGATAAATGACATTTGCTGATGCGAGACAACTGTTTGGTGAAAAAGGAACCCAAAGATGCTAGCAGTGTTTTCCCATCAATATGAAATTTTATTCAGATGTGGGACACATAAAAATAAATTTTGATCAGTGTCATTATACCATATTTTTACAATGTAGAACAACGTGATCACATTTTTATGTGGTATTTCCTGATCAAGAAGTTCTTTGACACTCAGAAACGCGTTAAATAAAGACCACTTTTAATAATACCTTTAGACTACATGATTCAGCAGCTCAGAATTTGACCACGTTCTCCTACATAGTATTCTAAATGGCCGGTCTCTCATGGGTCTGCTGCAGCGAATCTCTCCAATGCTTGTCTTAAGTTGCGTCTGGTGAGTGCTTTTACCTTGCATTGACTGCTTAATCTCAGATAAAACCCTATTGGGCTATTTTCCTCCAACATTTTTTCTATCATATTTTTGGAACTTTAAGATGCATTTTTTACACAAAAAATTTGGGGGAACATGGAAGTGCATCTTATAGTCCAGATGGACAGTACCTGGCAGTGGCTTGGGAGGGGGTGGGCCATGTCGTCGTAGCAGGTCAACAGAAGCAAGAGCATGCTGCATCAGTGGCTGCCGGTGATCACAGGTACCGCAGTATAAGAAAATTGAATATGCACTCCTCCCTCCTACTATCACCTCTCAGCACTGAAGCCAGCACCAATAGGTGGGTGTGATGATAGGTGAGAAGAACAGAGCATATTAAACAGCCACTAGGAAAATGCAGTCATTCAATCCAGATGTACGGTAATGGCGGTTGGGGGATGCATCGGTGGAGTGGGTCACCGGAGCCAGGAACAGGCTGCAGTATCGGCTGTGGTGTAATCACGTGTGTCCGCTGTGAACATTTTTTAATATGCACTGCTTCCCGCTGCCCATCATCCACACATACCTCTCAGCATTGTATCTGTTGCCGAGAATTGGGTGTGATTATGGGCAGGGGGAAGCTGTGCATATTAAAATTTTTGCACAGCAAGCACACGTGATTACCCCACACTCGCTACTGCAGCCATGGTTGATCACATTTGCTCAATATTAAACAAAGTGGATATTCACTTTTTCTCACGCACATGATCCTGGTCATGTGAGCAGTGATTATCCTGGCAGCTGATGGCGTGTGGGGCAACAGCTTACATGCTGGTCAGCTGTTGGTATGAGAAGAAGATGTTGAGCTGTGTGGTAGTGATGGACGTTGAGTATAATCTTTTTTTTTTGTGTGCATTGTGATGGTGGATCATATATACCAGGATGGGGGACATATTCCATGATGGTGGCCATATATAGCTGGATGGGGGATCATATAAGGAAGCTTTCCCCAACTCCAGTCCTCAAGGGCCACCCACAGTACATGTTTTCATGATTTCCTTAGTATTGTACATATCATTGAATTATTACCTGTGCAGGTAATTAAATTATTGCTTCTGCAATATTTATGAAATAATGAAAACATGCCCATGGTGGCTTTCATGGGCTGGAGTTTGTGAACACTGATATACAGTATACAAAGATGGAATGATCATATATACCAGGATGAGGGATCCTTTATACCATGATGGGGTATCATGTGTACTAGGATGGGGCACATATATCTGTATTGGGGCACATATACCAGTATGGCAGGAGCATATACCATGATGCAGGGTGGGGAATATATACCAGGATGGAGGACATATATGTCAGTATGGTGGACATATACCTTTACTTGGAAGGGGCCCAAGATGGAGGACATTAGTACAGAATTGGCTGACATTAGTAAAGAATTGGGGTGCATTACCCCCATAACAGTGCCAGCAACCAATTTCCACCATAACAGTGCATCGTTACAAAAAAAAATTCAATGTTTTATTTCATATATTCTTCCGATCAAACCTGGTTGCGTTCAATAGTCCCAAAAAATGCTACGTGATATATTCAATTTGTGGGTCAACCATTTACAATTTTTAAATCTAAAAACTTTCATCATTATCATTCTTTGGCCTTCTGGATAATATAGTTTACAAAAATCTATATTAAATATTATTATTGGTTCTGCACACAAATTTTTAAATATTGTTTTTTTTTTGTTTTTTTAAGCCATTCAAACTCAATTTGGATTCAAATCCACAGTCACGTAAGTACATATGTTTACAACAACAGCCAACTAAAATAATCCATATTGACTTTCAAAATTGTTTTTATTTTCAGTAGAAAAACAACTACACATTGATCATCATGCATCTAAGGTGAGTTTTCAATAATAATTTTAGGTACAGGAATGAATACCTTATATACTCGAGTATAAGCCGACCCGAGTATAAGCCCAGACCCCTAATTTTGCCACGCAAAAATGGGAAAACTTAATGACTCGAGTATAAGCCTAGGGTGGGAAATGCAGCAGCTACCAGTAAATGTCAAAAGTAAAAATAGATACCAATAAAAGTAAAATTAATTTAGACATCAGTAGGTTAAGTGTTTTTGAATATCCATATTGAATTAGGGGCCCCATATAATACTCCATACAGTTTATGATGGGCCCCATAAGATGCTCCATATTAAAATATACCCCATATAATCCTGCATAAAGGGTAATAATGGGCCCATAAGATACTCAATAGACACATTTGCCCCATATAGTGCTGCACAAACGTTGATCATGGCCCCATAAGATGCTCCATACAGACACTTGCCCCATATAATGCTGCACAAACGTTGATCATGGTCCCATCCAGACTCTTCCCCCATATAGACACTTGCACAATATAGTGCTGCACAAACGTTATGGCCCCATACAGACACTTGCCCCATATAGTGCTGCACAAACGTTATGGCCCCATACAGTGCTGCACAAACGTTATGGCCCCACATAGTGCTGCACAAACGTTATGGCCTCATATAGTGCTGCACAAACGTTATGGCCCCATATAGTTCTGCACAAACGTTATGGCCCCATATAGTGCTGTACAAACGTTATGGCCCCATATAGTGCTGCACAAGCGTTATGGCCCCATATAGTGCTGCACAAATGTTATGGCCCCATGTAGTAACGTACAAACGTTATCTCCCCATATAGTGCTGCACAAACGTTATGGCCCCATATAGTGCTGCACAAACATTATGGCCCCATATAGTGCTGCACAAACGTTATGGCCCCATATAGTGCTGCACAAACGTTATGGCCCCATGTAGTAACGTACAAACGTTATCTCCCCATATAGTGCTGCACAAACGTTATGGCCCCATATAGTGCTGTACAAACGTTATGGCGCCATATAGTGCTGCACAAGCGTTATGGCCCCATATAGTGCTGCACAAATGTTATGGCCCCATGTAGTAACGTACAAACGTTATCTCCCCATATAGTGCTGCACAAACGTTATGGCCCCATATAGTGCTGCACAAACATTATGGCCCCATATAGTGCTGCACAAACGTTATGGCCCCATATAGTGCTGCACAAACGTTATGGCCCCATATAGTGCTGCACAAACGTTATGGCCCCATATAGTGCTGCACAAACGTTATGGCCCCATATAGTGGTGCACAAACGTTATGGCCCCATAGATGCTCCATACAGACACTTGCCCCATTTGCTGTTGCTGGGATAAAAAAATAAAAAAAACACATACCTCTCCGTCGCTCAGGCCCCCGGCACTTTCAATATTCACCTGACCTCGTTCCGGCATCGCTCCAGCTTCAGCGTCTTCTGCACTGACGTTCAGGCAGAGGGCGCGCACTATCCATGTCACCGCGCCCTCTGACCTGAGCGTCACTGCAGAAGACGCTGAAGACGGAGCGGCGCCCGGAATGGGGAGCAGGTGAATATCGTGCAGCGCTCCCCACCCCGTTATACTCACCTGCTCCTGGTGCGGCCCTGCACGTCTGTTCCCTGGCGCCGGCAGCTTCTTCCTGTACTGAGCGGTCACCGTTACCGCTAATTACAGTAATGAATATGCGGCTCCACCTCTATGGGACGTGGAGCCGCATATTCATTATTGTAATGAGCGGTACCATGTGACCGCTCAGTACAGGAAGAAGCTGTCAGTGCTCAGGAACAGACCTGCAGGGACCGCACCAGGACCAGGTGAGTATTATTACACAGCCCCCGCTCCCCCTCCCCTGCCGACCCCTGGGCATGACTCGAGTATAAGCCGCGAGGGAGACTTTCAGCCCCCAAAAATGGGCTGAAAATCTCGGCTTATACTCAAGTATATACGGTATGTGTGAAAAGATTTAAAGAAAAGAAAAATAACATATTGTGGGTTCTCGAATAAGCCATTAGCTTTTAATGGAAAACAATGGAAAATGTTCCATTTATCTGACCTGAAATTTTCTTTAATTATACCAAGGGGATGTCTTATAAGATTATTGTTAGAATATAAACATTGTGTACATGAAGCTCATAACACAAATCATTGAAAAGTTGACATTCAACAGCATTTGTATAAAAAAAAAATTAATCGTAATATTAATAGTAAGCCATTATTAGCATGTATAACATTGTTTATATCCATGCATATGAAAGCTATGCAGATTTAATGCTATGTGTTACAGAAAATGGATCAGACTGGTAATGTTTGTTGTGATTTCAATATATGATATACGCTTTCTTTCCATTTGTTAAGAAACTGAAAACATTGGACATACCAGGTAACATACTTTTATTTGTACCTACATGTACATATTTATGTTTTGCTAAAATAAATGTTTTGGTTTTGCTGGTAGTAGATTACTTGAATTACATCAATGATCTTGTCAGAAATAAGCCTACTTTGTTAAACAATGTTCAGCAAATAAAAAATTTTTTTGAAAAATTTCAACAGTAAACAAATTTAATTTTGGTGGTCTTTATTTGCTTTTCCAAAAATAAAAATATGGGTAGATTAAAACGTCCATCTGATTGCCTAGGCCTGTTTCACTTTCTCAGGCCCCACAATAGCGGGTGTATGCAAAACAGCCTTAAGCATTTTGATTGTCATTTCCATCCACTTGTGATTGCCTGTTGTTAAATAAGGATCACTAAATGAAGATCAGTCTGCAATTATTGGATTTCTTTTCACTAAGCAGCACCAATCAAATAGTGGCATTACTGCTTTATTAGTGATTGTTGCTATTACCTTGGGTGGTGCCAGCGATGTTTTCTATTTCTTAATTTTTTACAAACATAACAATGAACATAAGTTCAAATAAAATATAAAATTTTAATAAAATTTTGGTTGGATTGATATCAACGAATTGTAATAAACTTTACTATAATAAACCACATGGATTATTTAGCTAATTAATAATTTTGCAAAAAAATTATATTTCAAATGTACTTTTTTGTTAATATTAAAGCTCCACACTACCTGTATTAGTTTTTTAAATGAGCTGAAATGCTTTATTTCTCAGGACTATATATATATAGTAGAATGTAAGACCGCAAGGGCAGGGTCCTCGCCCCTCTGTATCAGTCCGTCATTGTTAGTTTGTTTACTGTATGTGATATTTGTAACTTGTGTGTAACCCCTTTCTCATGTACAGCACCATGGAATCAATGGTGCTATATTAATAAATAATAATAATATTAATATATATATATATATATTTTTTTTTTTTGTTTGTTTGTTTTTTGTTAGTAGTGTCAACAGATTTAAGAGTTCCGTATATACTCAGGTATAATCCGACCCGAGTATAAGCCGAGACCCCGAATTTTGCTACAAAAAAAGGGGAAAACATCATGACTCGAGTATAAGCCTAGGGTGGAAAATGCAGCAGCTACCGGTAAATGTCAAAAGTAAAAATAGATACCAATAAAAGTATAATTAATTGAGACATCAGTAGGTTAAGTGTTTTTGAATATCCATATTGAATCAGGAGCCCCATATAATGCTCCATAAAGTTTATGATGGCCCCATAAGATGATCCATATTAAAATATGCCCCATATAATCCTGCATAAAGGTTAATAATGGCCCCATAAGATGCTCCATAGAGACATTTGCCCAATATAATGCTGCACAAGCGTTATGGCCCCATAATATGCTCCATAGAGATATTTACCCCATATAGTGCTGCACAAATGTTAATTATGGCCCCATAATATGCTCCATAGAGATATTTACCCCATATAGTGCTGCACAAACGTTATGGCCCCATAAGATACTTCATAAAGTTGCCCCATACAGTGCTGTACAAACGTTGATTATGGCCCCATAAGATGCTCCATACAGACACATTTGCCCCATATAGTGCTGCACAAATGATGATTATGGCCCCATAAGATGCTCCATAGAGAAATTTACCCCATATAGTGCTGCACAAACGTTATGGCCTCATAAGATGCTCCATAAAGATCGTTGCCCCATATAGTGGGGCACAAATGCTGATTATGGCCCCATAAGATGCTCCATAAAGATAGTTGCCCCATACAATGCTGCACAAATGCTGATTATGGCCCCATAAGATGCTCCATAGAGACATTTGCCCCATATAATGCTGCACAAATGCTGATTATGGCCCCATAAGATGCTCCATGTAGATATTTGTCCCATATGCTGACCTTCAGGCAGAGGGCACGCACTAACCACGTCATCACGTCCTCTGACCAGAGCGTCACTGCAGATGACTCTAATGACAGAGCGGCGCCCGGAACCAGGAGAGGTGAATATCGCGCAGCGATCCCCCTCCCCATTATACTCACCTGCTCCTGGCACAGTCCCTGGTTCTCCGGTGCCGCAGCTTCCTGTACTGTGCGGTCACCGTTACCGCTCATTACAGTAATGAATATGCGGCTCCACCCCTATGGGAGTGGAGACAGGTCCATATTCATTACTGTAATGAGCCATACCATGTGACCGCTCAGTACAGGGAGAAGCTGCTGCGCCGGGAGAACCAGGGACCTGCAGGCATGCCGGGAGCAGGTGAGTATTATTAGACTCCCCTCCCCTGCCGACCCCTGGGTATGACTCTAGTATAAGCTGAAAGGGGGACTTTCAGCCAAAAAAAAAGGGCTGAAAATCTCGGCTTATACTCGAGTATATACGGTACTATAAATTGTAGACATCTTACAATTGTAAAATTATAATCCACAAACCATAAAAAAGGTCTGTTTTTTTAATTCATATAATATATAACTGCCACATTCTGCATAAGGCCTGTGTCCAACTAGCAAATGCGATGCAAGAAACTTGCTTGAGTCTCTTTCTACAATACCCGGCACTGCCGCTGGCACTCTGTACCGTAGTGTGGGCTGTATGTATTTCTTTGCAGCTGAAAGCTCTGTTCCAAACCGCCGGAGGCAATGCCAGGAATTGTGGCGAGAGACTCGCGCAAGTTTCTCACATCACAGTTGCAAGTGTGACCCCGGCATAACTACAAGGATTATAAACTTTAGTACATAAAACATTTGTTTTTACCATATTTTAAAAAAAATAATAAAAGTGCTTACTGATGATAATATGCTGTTATGCTGTTTTGCTGCTTGCAACTAATATAAATCAATTATAAGTAAAGTCTCTCCAAAAAACAACAATTTTTAGTTCAGTTATGATGTGGTATTACATGTAAAAAAAAAAAGGTTAAAATAAGATACTTGGTCCTAATAAAAAATATTAACAATATGTATATAAAATAGTGTTAATCTTATAAATTATTTTGCAGGTGTTTCATTTACAATGAAAGACTGTGAGGTATATTACAATAATTTATCTTGCACAAGTATATTTCATATAATTTTTCAACATTTAATATTGACTGACATGATTACCTTCTTCTTAAGTTAATAAAAAAAATTATCCTATTTCCTATATTTCATTTTTTGTCTGTGTGTATTTTAGAAATGATATCCACAGTGCCCCCTTAATTTTTAAATCCACAATGTCCACCTTAATTGTGACATTGATAGCATCCTCTTCACTGTGATATCCACAACACCCCCTTAAGTGACCGCCACATTGTCCTTATAGTTAACTGAAGAAAAAAAGCTGGTTGTTTTTTGCGGGACGAGATGAATCATTGAATGAAATCATTGATTTTAAGGCCGGCGTCACACTAGGCGTATGAAAATATGGTAATTTTTTTACGGACGAAATCCGCCTAAATGTTCACAAAATAATGGTCCGTAGCTCCTCCGTAGGCAGGGTGTGTCAGCATATTTTGCGCATGGCATCCTCCGTATGTAATCCGTATGGCATCCGTACTGCGAGATTTTATTGCAGGCTTGCAAAACCGACATACAATGGATCCATGGGCTGAAATATTCGTTAAAACATATATACTGTCTATATATATATATAAATATATATATATATATATATATATATATATATATCAGTGAGACACATATATAAATATTTATATACTAGATTGTGGCCCAATTCTAACGCATCGGGTATTCTAGAATATGCATGTCCCCGTAGTATATGGACAATGATGATTCCAGAATTCGCAGCAGACTGTGCCCGTCGCTGATTGGTCGAGGCAACCTTTATGACATCATCGTCGCCATGGCAACCATTATGACATCTACGTCGATACTGTGCCCGTCGCTGAATCAGAAACGTGTGATTTCTACGTCCTTTATGACATCATCGTCGCTGTGCCCATTGCTGATTGGTCGAGGCCTGGAGGCCTCGACCAATAAGAGACGCGGAATTTCTACGTCGATACTGTGCCCATCGCTGATTGGTCGAGGCCGCCAGGCAGGATTTCCAGGACAGACAGACAGACAGAAAAACCCTTAGACAATTATATATATATATATACTGTATTTATATTTAATTCAGCGCGAGATATATGAAAAGCCAGTAATTCAATTGCCGGCTTTTGCTATCTCCTTCACAAACCCGATAGGATATGAGACATGGTTACATACAGTTACATACAGTTGGGGGTTTGTTATTCAGATACGCTGGTTTGATCGCCTGTAATTGCATTTTATAGCAATGTAATAGTGAAAGAAAAATAAAATTGGCGATTTGATGTTTTTTTCTGTTACAGAGTTTGCTGATCACATTAATTTATTTTATATTTTGATAGATCGTGCATTTCTGAACTCTGCAATCCCAAATATGTGTATTATTATATTTTCATACTTGTATTTTCATTAGGGCTAAAGGGGGTGCTAATAATTTTTTTTTTCCAGATTTACATTTTTTTTTTTTTTTTTACAATTTTTCCTTATTTAACTTGGCCCCTTATGGCGCCTCAACACTGCAGTGTCTGATCACTTCTTCAGCATAGAGAGGTGGCTCGTCATCCCTCTATGCTGCAGAAATGATCTTCTCCTCTAAATGCCAGCTTGCCGGACACCCACAGGAAGTGAGTCATAACAGCGACAGGGGTCCTCACCTGTCCTGGTGCTGTCATGGCAACGCATCAGCGACCTATGATTGCGTCACACGGTTGCAGATGGCAGCGGGGAACTGAGCCGCCGCATATCAGCTATGTGACAAAATGTCGCAAGGTCAGAAAAAAACATCAAAACTCCCATGACTTGCAGCTTTTTTTAACATGTCCACCAATCTATGCATTACTGTAATATTTTTTTTTCCTCAGTTTAATTTTTCAGAATTGGAGAAAGACGCCTCCTCTAAAAATGAAGACCAAACAAGAAAAAAATTAGATACATGTATGTAGACTTTAATTATGTCTCAGTACTGATGGCTGTGTTGTTTATAAACATTTTCAGATTGCTGCAGCCTACAGATGAGAAAATTAATTTTAAATGAATTGTTTGCATTCAAAATTTGACAAAACATCAAATTCCAAATTAAGATGAATTTTTACAGTTGGATGTAGACAAACTGCCCAAAATATTGTCTGCCAATCAACATTTAATATTTACGACACTAGTCAGGGACATAGGGCAGGAAGCATAAGCATAAAACTAAAATATAGTTCACAGGGTGGAACCCAAGCTAGATGGTTTGCATACAATGCTCTGCATCAGGGGGGAGGATATTGCCTGGTATGCCAAGTTCTATGTTACCCATTAGGGGTAATACTCAATTGCGAGAAACTCGGATGAGTCTCACAGGTTAGTACCTGGGACTGCACCCAACACTTAGATCAGAGCGTGCGGCCGCATAGAATTACATGGAGTCGCACACTCCGCTCCTGAGTGCCGGCAGCAGCGCCGGGTATTGACGTGCGAGACTCATCCCAGTTTCTCGCAAGTGAGTATGAGTCCTTAAGGAGAGCCACTATCCTGAGTGCAGCCTCTGATGTTATGGGACACACAAGACAGCAAATTCAGGGTGACACACGGACACTCTTAATGATTTTGAATATAGATTTAGGAGGATTGAAATAGTTAATAGAAAGTCAGTTTGAGAATTAGTAACAGTATAACGTGAGTTAGTGTATTGTGTGTCTGTTCCCAAAAAATAAGTATCCTCTTACACAGTTGCAGGTTCATTGCAATCAATCACTTTGTAAGTTACATTCACTTGTAATAGTTATGACTAGGCTTAGGCTGCTTTCACACTTCCGTCGGTACGGGGCCGTCGCAATGCGTTGGTCCGACGTTCCGACGGACGTGAAATTACTGCAAGACGTGGGCTGCGGATGAAGTTTGTCAATGCATCCGCTGCCCATTCTGCAGTCCAGGGAGGAGGGGGCGGAGTTTCAGCCGCACATGCGCGGTCACAAATGGCGGACACGTCGCACAAAAAAACGTTACATTGAACATTTTTTTGTGTGTCACGTCCGCCAAAACACGACGCTGTGCTGTGTGCCCATCCGTCGCTAATACAAGTGTATGAGCAAAAAACGCATCCTGCAAGCACATTTGCAGGATCCGTTTTTTGCCCATAACGACGGATTGTGATGGAGGACAAAAGACGGAAGTGTGAAAGTAGCCTTAGACACAGGAGTTCGTTCTCTCACTTATGGCAGGACCGCTGTGTGATAATGTTATCACGCAGCAGTGCTGTAAGTAACAGCACGAACTCCGTTGACCTCGGACGACGTCGCAGTGATACACTACGGGAGGATACCGAGTCCTGCAATTGTGTCACCGGAGCCGTGTAGAGCAGTCACATCTCCCGATGTCACTGTTGTACACATGAGATCGTCGTGGGACACTTGTTATTTCGGACTGTGGCGTACAGGGAGTATTTGTGTTGGGTTATTATTTTTATTACAGGAGATCAAGGGTGTTGGGGAATTAGATGTTTGGTGAGTATGAATGTGTTTTTTTTTTTAAACTTGAACACAGGAGCTGGATGATGGGACTACTCTCCCATAATTGGCTCATGTTGTCACTGTTCTATGTGACAACAGACATGGCCAGATGGTAGTAGTAGTCTCATCAGACGATGCCTGGCTACAGACATCCACAGACACGCACACACACAGACACACACAGACATACACACAGATCCGGTCACGCACATATTCTCCGCACACGCACAGTCTCCGCACACACATACTCTCCACCCACACACTCTTCCTTCTCCCTATCTGCAGCATTTTTTGCGGCGGATTTGACTGACTCAATGGAAGTCAATGGGTGCAGAAACACTGCACATCCACAAAAATAATTGAGATGCTGCAGAAAATAAAATGCTGCAAATCCAAGTATAATTTTAAGCATGTGCACAGCAAATCTGGATTCCCATTGATTAACATTGTTGGGCCAATACATTGCTGATGTGGCGCCATTCCAAATGGAAAAAACACTGCAAATCGGCCAAAAAAAAACACAACGTGTGCACATACCTTAATTATTATTAGGAGAGCATATAGGGAATGAGAATAGGTTTTCTACTTGGACAACACATTTAATCATGGTTATATGAAGTGTCAAGGCCCTACCAAATGATCATTCACTTTATATATTTGGCTTAATGTAGATTCATAGTTCAATAGTGTTACAAAAAAAGTCTGAATGCAGGTTTACTAAATATAATCAATATGTTTTTTATATTATTTCCAAAAAAAAAGTGTATTATCCACGACTACCATATGTCCCAAAGGAACATATAAGGATTGATGACACATGTGTACTCGGAAGAGGAGCATTTGGCACAGTTTATAAAGGAGTGTATCAAGGAACTGTGGCAGCAGTAAAGAAAATTCCATGCGCTGATAATATTAGTCCTGACATTATGCACGAAATTTTGGTGAACATGTGAGTATCAACTTTCGCTAACAATAAAAAATATTTACTTAACACCTGAATTTACTGTTTAAGTACTATCTTCTATAGCATTTAAAACTATTAACTAAAAATAAATAATAGCTAACACCTGCAGATAGAAAAAGCAAAAAGTAATGTCTTTTTTGGGTTGAGACAGGTACAAAATTAGGAATTATGCTCACCTGATGTGGTTGTGAAAGCCACAGCCACTATGTAGGGTTATCAGATCTCCTGCTACAACCCCATGCTGGAAAAAACATCTAGGAGTGAAAAAAGGGCTTAATCTTGCACTAAAGCTAGGTAATGATAATGATTCTTCTGAAAGAGTCTATAAATTCCAAAACGCAAAATTAATTCACACTACAGGATTATTAATCTTCTCTCTTCATTACCTAGCTGATCATCAAAATTAACCACTTTTTCCCACTCCTGGATTAAACCATTAACAGAGTAACTTTTATATGTGTCATTTGTCAATGATGCCAACATTTCAGACATTGAAAATGAGTATTAAACATGTACAAGGGATTTTCACAGTAGTATTTAACCATGTATTAACTGTTAGTGGTTATTGTACATAGTGTTGGTTGTTTTGTAGAAGCTTTTACAGCATCCCATAGTCACAATGAAACAGGTAAATAAGATTCCAAGAGCTTGTTAGGCATTGTGTTGCAGGATATAGAGGCAGGGTGATTACATCAGGGACACCAATTAAAGTTGTGCTTGTGTGCACTTATGAGGACAGTGAGACAAGACCCACTATTCGCAGTCCAGTCTCACTGTCTTCCCACAACTGTATGTTTCCTTAGGAGTCTATGACAGTTGAAATTTTATGCCAAGGTTTATTATTGGTTTTCTGCTGGCTGAGGCTAAAATCTCCATGGTGTTCCAATCAATTGTAAAAATCTATCCATATATTTTGTAATACATTACATACAGTGTCACATAACATTTATATGTAGGGATGTCTCCTCTTATGTAGACATTATATTTCCCATCTTATGTAATCAGACAAGACCATTACGGTGACTAATTTGATTTTTGCATAGTGTTTTGGAGAGGTTCCCAGGCATCCTTGATAAGTTCCTCAGTTTTCTGTCATTGTCACCCTCTTAATGCTTCAACTGTGTTATATTCCAGCTATCATCAATATGGTGCCCTAACTGGTCCTAATTAGTTTACTTATAAAATAATAGTACCAGTATTATAGCCACTCAATTGTAATACTGCTGCCAAAATTCACATCAATGCCTCTAATTCTTTACCTGAATACATGCATTTATAATATTGTGCCCAATAATAATGGTGAAAACAGTAGTAGTAATGATGCATTTATGATGCCGCCTTGCAGTACCCCCAGTTTTGATAATTCGCTGCTCTAGTGCCAACAGTTTACATAATGGCAAAATGTAGTGATAATAGTATGTATAACACAATAATTCTCTCTGTATTTATAATTCCTCCTGTATTGCACCCAGCACTTTGCCCATGTATTGCTTTCAGTATGTTTATTAAACCCTAGTATTGCCCACTATATGTATACTGCACCCTATGGTTGGAGTTCCGTTTCTTTGTGTTCGCATATTTGTGACCTTCTTTAGATATTTTGTTGCACAATGACATCATGAGATTGGCCAATTCAGGATGTGCCTTTATATTGTAGTCTTGTAGTCTTCAGGTGTAACGGCCTTAGGCCTATGACACCGAATAGCAGGGCTAATAAATATAGACTTTCATGTTCAAAGTGGAACCTGGCACTTGAGCTGTCTGAAAGCCAACTGAAAGTTATAATTGTTCATTAAATAATTTTACTTCATTCAAATATACAATATCAGTTTATTTGCCTTGTTTGAGCTCAAAAATCTTTTATTAAATATATAGTGGTATTAAAAAGTGTTTCCCCCTTCCTGGTTGCTTATTCTTTTGCATGCTTGTCACACTGATATGTTTCAGATCACCAAACAAATGTAAATGTTAGATAAAGATAACACAAGATGCAGTTTATAACCTTTAACTCCCTCCTCCGCCCCCACTGCCCCCTCCAACCTCACTCATCTCTGCTGAGGACTTTGCCACACACTTTAAAAATAAGATCGACCAGACAAGGCAAGTCTTCATTGTTCAACCACCACAACTCCTTTGTATACCAGACCAATGCCCAAACCCCATAACCTCCCTACCCAACATCACTGAATTGGGGCTTGTCTCCTCTCCAAATCGCACCTCACCACCTGTGCGCTCAACCCCATCCCATCCCACCTCCTCCCCAACCTCACCACCACACTTATCCCATCCCTAACCCACCTCTTCATCCTATCACTAACTTCTGTCACCTTCCCTTCTGCTTTCAAACATGCCACAGTCACGCCTATCCTTAAAAAGCCAACCCTCGATCTTACTGCTATGCTATCTCCCAATATCGCTGCTCCCATTTGCTTCCAAACTCCTGGAGCAGCACGTCCACTCTGAACTTTCCTCCCACCTCTCATCTAACTTGCTGTTTGACAATCTGCAATCTGGTTTCTGCCCCATCACTCAACTGAGACAGCCCTGACCAAAATCACTAACGACCTACTTACCGCCAAAGCTAACGGACAATACTCTGTACTCCTCCTTCTAGACCTGTCCTCTGCTTTTGACACAGTTGAACACTGCCTCACTACAGATTCTCTCCTCCTTTGGCATCAAATACCTCACCCTATCCTGGATCTCCTTGTACCTTTCCAACCGCACATTCAGCGTCTCCCACTCCCACACTATCTCCTCATCCCACCCTCTCTCTGTTGGAGTCCCCCAAGGCTCTGTTCTAGGACCCCTACTCTTCTCAATCTATACACATGGCCTGGGACAACTCATAAAGTCCCATGGATTCCAGTACCACCTCTATGCTGATGGCACTCAGATCTACCTCTCTGGCCCTGATGTCACCACTCTGCTGTCCAGAATCACAGACTGTCTTTCAGCCATATCCTCCTTCTCCTCTCGCTTCCTCAAACTCAATGTGGACAAATCTGAACTCATCATCTTTCCTCCATCCCATAGATCTACCTTACCTGACCTATCTATCACAATCAACTACATCCTGCTTTCCCCCGTACCGGAAGTCCGCTGTCTCGGAGTAACCTTTGACTCTGCCCTGTCCTTCAAAACACACATCCAAGCTCTGTCCACCTGTCGCCTACAGCTCAAAAATATCTCCAGAATCCGTCCTTTACTCAACCACCAATCTACTAAAATGCTTGTGCATGCCCTCATAATCTCCCGCCTTGACTACTGCAACATCCTTTTCTGCGCCTCCATGCTAACACCCTTGCACCTCTCCAGTCCATCCTTAACTCTGCTGCCCGACTAATTCATCTCTCTCCTCGCTATTCCTCCGCTTCCCCCCTCTGCAAATCTCTTCACTGGCTCCCATTCCCTCAGCGTATCCAGTTCAAATTAATAATACTGACCTACAAAGCCATCCATAACCTGTCTCCTCCATATATCTCTGAACTAATCTCCCGATATCTTCCCTCACCTAATCTCCAGTCCTCCAAAGACCTCATTCTCTCCTCCACAATTATTCGCTCCTCATCCAACCGCCTCCAAGATATTCTCCTGAATATCCCCCATCCTCTGGAATTCTCTTCCACAACACGTCCGACTATCAACCACATTCGGATTCTTCAGACGGAACCTGAAAACCCATCTCTTCAGGAAAGCCTACAGCCTGAACTGACGCCGCTGCTTCCTCATCACTACCGTAGATACTGCCTCCTCACCAACACCGGAGCTCCAACAACCCTCAACCTATTGTCTCCTTCCACATAATCCTCTAGAATGCAAACCCCTCTGTATAAGTCTGTCATTGTTAGTTTGTTTAATGTAAGTGATATCTGTAACTTGTATGCAACACATTCTCATGTCCAGAACCATGCAAACAATGGTGCTATATAAATACATAATAATAATAATAATAATAATAATAATAAATAAATTTATTTATTATTAAGGAAAAAGAAAAAAATCCAAACCTACTGGAAAACGTTATGAAGCCATTTCTAAAGCATTTGTACTACAGCGAATCACGGTGGCAGCCATTATCTACAAATGGCGGAAACATGGAACAGTGTTGAACCTTTCCAGGAGTGGTTGGCCGACCAAAATTACCCAAAGAACACAGTGACAACTTATCTAAGAGGTGACAAAAGCACCCACAACAACATACAAAGATCTCAGGTAGCAAAAGAAAAAAAGCAGGATGCACTCACCAATCTTCAAAGTAGCAAATTTTATTGAGTCTTCACAATTAAAACTTCATGGCCGGGGCAGAAGAAAAGGAGCTCGTGCGAGCAGGGGAGACGACGGCCGTTTCGCGCGGTCCTTGCGCTTCAACGGGTCTGCATCCCATGTTATTTCATGGTTTTGCACCCGATATCTTTTTTGCCATGGCTGTTGCTGACATGATATAGCTTTCTAGTACCGGCTTTCCTGAAGATTATGGTTTTAGTTGGGGCAGTGCCGTCCATATGCTATTTTCTCTCTTTTATTCGTTTTTGACATACAAAGATCTGCCTGCCTAACTTGCCTCTGTTAAGGTTAGTCCTCATGACTACACCATAAGAAAGAGAGCCGGCAAAAATAGAAGCATGGCACAGCTACAAAACAAAAAACACTGCTGAGCAAAAATAACATATAGGCTTGTCTCAGTATTGCCAGAAAACATCTTGATGATCACAAACAGTTTTGGGAGAATACTCTGTGAACTGATGAGACAGAAGTTGAACTTTTTGGAACGTTTATGTCCCATTACATCCATCATTGAATTAACAGCATATGGTGGTGGTAGTGTGATGGTCTTGGGCTGTTTTGCGGATTCATAAAAACAGGAAGACTTGCAGTGGTAAATGGCACCATGAATTATGCTAGATGCCAAATAATCCTAAAAGAGAATGTCCAGCCATCTCTTTGTGACCTAAAGATGAAGCGCACTTGGGTTCTGCAGCAGGGCAATGATCAAAAACACACCAGCAAGTCCACCTCGGATTGTCTTATAAGAAAAACAAAATTCAGACTTTGGAGTGGTCTAGTAAAAGTTCTGACCTTAATATGATTGAGGTGCTTTAGCCTGACTTTAAAAAGACGGTTTATGCTCAGAAACCCTCCAATGTGGCTGAAGTAAAACTATTATGCAAAGATGAGTGGCTAAAGTTGCTCCAGAACATTTTAAAAGACTGCCACTTATCGCCAACACTTGATTGCAGTTGTCACTTTTAAGGATGGCCAAACCAGTTATTATGTTTAGGGGCCAATCACTTTTTCACACAGGACCCTGTCGGTTTCTATTCCTTTTATCATTAATAATAAAGACCTTCCATTATAAACTGCATTTTGTGTGTTAGTTGTGTTATCTGTGTCTATTATTTACATTTGGTGATTTCAAACATTTAATTTATTTAAATATGCAAAAAAATAAATCAGCGAGGGAGCAAACACTTTTTCATACCACTATTAATTAATAAGAAATAATTTACATAAATGATTCTACAGCAATTGTATTTGTTATTCAAGGAGACTTAGCCATCCAAACATTGTGCGATTAATGGCAGCTGCAAAAACAGAGAATGCTATCTTGCTGGCCAGTGAATACATACACGGTGGAAGTCTTGATAGAATACTGCACAGCGAGAATGCACCCACAAAGGTATTTTTATTATCAAGAATGAATTTAGATGTAAATAAAATAATCACTTAGTTACTATATTGTTCGTTTTATAAAATGGGTGCATTTTACAAATCGGATATAGCTTATTGGTGGGGTGTGTGGGTGTGGAACAGGTGACAAGGCAGGGTCGCGGTGGGGTTCATCGGTGGTGGCTACGTTGGTGGTGGAAATGCTGCAGGGTTACCGATGCTGTGTGGATTGGGTGTCCCCTGCAAGCACTCCCAGGCCGCCATTAATCTTGTTGGTCAGAGTGTGGCTATGGATGCAGTGCATGCATGGATTGAGATATCAGCTACCCCAAGATCTCAAAGTGCACGTGTGCTGCCTCTGCTGCCATTTTTCTTTTGCTTACAGCAAGATTATTGGTTGCCATTGACCTCTTGCTGGGGACACAGCATTGGGCCCCCTGCAGCATTGCATTTCCGTGCCACCACCATTGCCGACTAAGATCGAACAGGACACTGCTATAAGACATTGTGCCCCACCACCATGACCCTGCCTCTTGGGACCTGCTCCACCAACACCATGCCCTTCCTGAGTAAGCTACATTCAATATATAAAAGGGACATATGATTATAGGATGGACACCCTTTCTTACCCAAAATTTGTTTTTCTCCTAATTTCTTCATCTGAATTTCTTGTGCATTTTCTAATCCGTTGCATTTTATAATCCAAAAAATACAGTACATACTGTAATGTTGATATTGCATGTGGCAAAGATTGATAAACCACCATATAATTTGAAAGTTGTATTCTTTTAAGTTAGTATTTCTTTATTATTTTAGCTATATTATTTACCATTTGGTTTAGATCATTTTTTAGCTCTCTTTTTATTTTGTAGCTTTCGGAAGAAGAAAAACTGTACATTGGGTTGGAAATTGCACTTGCAGTGGAGTATATTCACTCCCAAAACATTTTACATCAAGATATCAAACCTGCAAATGTAATTGTAAGTATGTACTCGATTTTTTCCTTTCCTTTAATCTTTTGTTTGGTTTAATTTAGAATATTCTAAAATGTAAGAGGTTTGTACACTTTAATAATGCTGCTGAAGACATGTTCGTAGCTTTACATGCTGCATTGACCCCCAAAGCAGCATTACAGTGGTCAACACATGATAGGTCTACCTTGTCAGTTGCTTCATCATATTGTTCTTTTTTTTAAAGAGTATGCTGGACCAGCAAGAGATTTGATAATTCACTATTTAGTTAAGGGTATTTGAAAGTGAATTTTCCTTTTTTTTTATTACTGAGCTTTTATGCAGGACACCTCACGTCCGCCTAATATGACACTTTTGATGGAGGAATGGCATTTTACAACCAATCTTCTCTCAGCATGTGCATATCATGCAAATGTGTTATGTAACGATTTCAAGACCTCACTTTCACATCTTTGAGTTTTAATTTTTACTCATGGAGAATAAAAATTTCAGTTCTCTAATCACATAGCCAAACGAGTTACTATTGGTCAAAAGACAAGTTTAACTTTGGAGCTATATCATTTAAGATAGTATCTAGTTTATTTTAATGACAAAATAAAATGCAATTTGTCAAAGGTTTACCGGTATTTGAATTTGTTATGGTTTTCCCTATGCATTAACACTGACCTGTCCTTTTCAATCTTCACTTCAATGCAGTTATTGCATTAGCATTACAGTGTTAATGAACATATTATTTGGAAATAAGACGTTCTTTATTTTGCCTTAATTAGGGAGGAAAATAGATGTGCATCCTATATAATCCACATGCACCTGGCTCTCTTGGTGTGTGAGTGGTGGAGGTGGGTCACTAGAGGCAGGACCAGGGTTGTCAATGCAGGAAGCCAGCTACAACAGGAACAGTGAATATTAATTTCACAATTAAAGGAAAATTAATATGCACTGTTCACCACCCCCCTACTTCTCACCATCTATCAACACTGGCATCATTATTCACTCTTCTGTTAAGGTACCGTCACACTGAACGATATCGCTAGCGATCCGTGACGTTGCAGCGTCCTGGATAGCGATATCGTTGAGTTTGACACGCAGCAGCGATCAGGATCCTGCTGTGCCATCGTTGGTCGGCGCAGAACAGTACAGAACTTTATTTCGTCGCTGGACTCCCTGCAGACATCGCTGAATCGGCGTGTATGATGCCGATTCAGCGATGTCTTCACTGGTAACCAGGGTAAACATCAGGTTACTAAGCGCAGGGCCGCGCTTAGTAACCTGATGTTTATCCTGGTTACCAGCGTAAACGTAAAAAAACCCAATCACTACATACTTACATTCCGGTGTCTGTCCCCCGGCGTCGTGCTCCTCTGCACTGGCTGTGAGCGCCGGCCAGCCGGAAAGCAGAGCGGTGACGTCACCGCTCTGCTTTCCGGCTGGCCGGTGCTCACAGTGCAGGAAAGCAGAGCGCCGGAGGACAGACACCGGAATGTAAGTATGTAGTGTTTTTTTTTTTTTACGTTTACGCTGGTAACCAGGGTAAACATTGGGTTACTAAGCGCGGCCCTGCGCTTAGTAACCCGATGTTTACTGTTGTGAATTCTGTTGTCGAACTCCCTCCTGTGGTCATGAATGGTACTTCGGCGAGTTCTGTCCATGGACTCCCTCTGGTGGCTGTGAGTGGAGCTGCTGGTTCTGAGGTTCCTTCCGCAGGTGACCTAGTTTAGTCTTAGGCTGGCTGCTCTATTTAACTCCACTCAGATCGTTACTCCATGCCAGCTGTCAATGTTCTTGTACTGGTTCAGTTCGCTCTTGGATCTTTCTGGTGACCTGTCTACTCCAGCAGAAGCTAAGTCCCTGCTAGTTAATTATTTTGTTCATTGTTTCCTTGTCCAGCTTGCTATCATGATTTTGCCTTGCTAGCTGGAAGCTCTGGGATGCAGAGTGGCACCTCCGCACCGTGAGTCAGTGCGGAGGTCTTTTTGCACACTCTGCGTGGTCTTTTTGTAGTTTTTTGTGCTGACCGCAAAGATACCTTTCCTATCATCAGTCTGTTTAGTAAGTCTGGGCTCCCTTTGCTGAGACCTGTTTCATTTCTGTGTTTGTGACTTTCATCTTTACTCACAGTTAATATATGTGGGGGGCTGCCTTTTCCTTTGGGGAATTTCTCTGAGGCAAGGTAGGCTTTATTTTCTATCTCTAGGGCTAGTTAGCTCTTAGGCTGTGAAGAGGCGTCTAGGTAGAGTTAGGTTCGCTCCACGGCTATTTCTAGTTGTGTGATAGGATTAGGGGTTGCGGTCAGCAGAGCTCCCACTTCCCAGAGCTTGTCCTGTGTGAGTTTAACCATCAGGTCGTTCCGGGTGCTCCTAACCACCAGGTCCATAACAGTTTACCCTGATTATCCGGGGACTTCGGGATCGTTGGTCGCTGGAGAGCTGTCTATGTGACAGCTCTCCAGCGACCACACAGCAACGCTGCAGCGATCAACATCGTTGTTGGTATCGCTGCAGCGTCGCTTAGTGTGACGGTACCCTTAGTGTTTCCAGCATTAGAACATAATGCAGCACAGGTGGGGAGCGTAAAGAAGGTCAGTAGTATAATTTGTTTATGTGTGTGTGCTGCATAACGTGAGGCATATTAACCCAGATGTGCCCACGATTTGGAATATAAGGTATATACCAGGATGGGTAACATACATACCAGGATAGAGGACATATACACCAGGATGATGACATTCATACCAGGCTGGGGACATATAGACAGTCCTACACTATTTGGGGGCATTACCCTCATAACAGTTTCATCAAGAGATCCCACCTTTTAACAGTACATCATTCTTGACTTCACATTTTTTTTCCTATGTTACTACTCCAAAACATAGGTGCTAGGTGCGTCTTTCAGTATGAAAAAAGGTATGTTCCTGTGTGAACCTGCCTGTTGTCTCCACCCAATAAAGTTTATGCAGCTCAGGGTTGCTCCAGACAGTGAATGACTACCCCCATCGCCAGTGAGTGGGTCATTTCAGGCCCGAGAGCAAGGTCGTAGTTTTATACATCTCAGATGCAGACTTCACATTTTTGGACGACATGTTATGAGTTAAATGTTTGAAATCGGCATTATTGACCAAATGTAGACAATAGGCAAGAGTATCTGCTGTTTCAAACAGCATAAACTTTGCAGATATGCCCAATGCATCCATAAGCAAGCACCATCTGTAAAACCACCAATTTTTCCATACATGAATGGCAGTGATGTTGAAGTAGAACAAATGATTGAGACCCATGCATAAACACTGTCATTAAAATATTACATAAATAAAGTTTTATTATTACATGCTGATTAAACAATATATGTACCTAAATATTGTTTGAGGTGAACAAACTGTTCTATTGTTTTGCCTGAGGTTTTTAAGTGTATTGTGTGATTAACATTTTTTAAACATAATTGGTGTAGAGAAAATATTAGACATAAACAATTAGCACAATCATTTATTTCAACTGTTTGTATTCATTCTCAACTTCAACTACTAATTTCTTAGAATTACTAAAAATGTTTAAAAGCCAGTTTTGTTCATACTGAAATACTATTGTATATTTATGCTAACTTATTGTAAAAGAAATGCTTTTGTATTAAATATATTCTTCACTTTTTCAGATTGACCAAAAAACAAAAAAAGCCTTCTTAACAGACTGGGGAATGGCGAACATAAGAGATACAGTTATTCTGAAAGTAGGAAGCCGATCCTATTCTCAGAAAATTGGACCTATTGGAGGAACTGCCATGTATATGGCACCAGAATGCGTGATTCATTATGAGCTTCCAAGCATGAAGACTGACGTGTGGTCACTTGGGGCAACACTGCTTGAATTATTTAGTAACCAAGCACCATGGCACACAAAGAATGCCAGGGAATTATGTGTTGCAATGACATCTCAAATACCACCACATGCAACGGCATTTGTAGATAGCAGAATTTTAACTATTATCCAAAGTTGTTTTGCATACAATGCTGATGACAGACCCACCCCTTCAGATCTAATAGGGCAAATAAAATGTCTTGAGGGTGTAAACTTACAATCACATTATGGCTATTCATGGTAGCATAATGACATGATTTAAAACATTTTTTTTTTATGGAGGATGTTTTAAGTTTATTTTTTGGGGGTTGTTATCTGTTGGATGTGCTGGTAAGGCTCCCAGCACATATACATAAACATAGGCCCCAATTAATGTAAAATATTACAAGAGAGTGTCTCTTCAGGACTTCTTCAGGTATATACAGTATATACATATATGTAAATCACAAAAAGAAAAAAAGCAGGTAGCACCAACAGCTTAACCAGATGTCGGGCTTCAATCGTGCTTGGTGTTTGCCAGGAATTCGCCTTTGGATGGCAGGTGCTTGCATGGAAATAGCAATCTTACCATCCACGAGTAAGAAGAAAAGCAGCAGCACTGACCGATCATTTAAGTTGTATGGTTCCTTTATTCAATCATAATAAAAAGCCTTTACACGGCTCGGGGGTGTGCAATACAAAGAAGTGTACAGGTACCGACGGCGGCCGTTTCGCGCTCGTCACAGCGCTTCCACGGGTAAGTGGTTGAATGGACGTGTGGTCAGAAATACACCTGTGTAAACAGAAACTCCTCCCACTCTACCCCGATACACCCACTTATCAAAGTGCATGAAAACATATTAAAAAGAAAGCAATATGTATATCCCTGACAAACAATACTGCGTACATATTGTCCCCACTAATCTATAGTACTTTTGTTGAGAAATAAAAGGGAGAGGAATGAAAATAACAAATTGGTTGCCGGTAACTATCTATCTTATTTCTCTGTATTTCTCTTTTCTATTGGCAGCGTCCGCAACGCTAGTTTCCTTTGGGGATGCGCCGTTCTAACCAATTAGATTTTTTCTTAGTGATACGTTTCGTACCAAAATATCCCTTATTCATGTGCTACGTCTGTTTTAAATCAATGGACCTCCCAGTGTATTTCTCACCATGTCACGTCCTTTCAACCACTGACCTGTGGAAGCGCTGTGACGAGCGCGAAACGGCTGCCATCGGTACATGCACACTTCTTTGTATTGCACACCCCCGAGCCGTGTAAAGGCTTTTTATTATGATTGAATAAAGGAACCACATAACTTCAAGGATTGGCGAGTGCTGCTGCTTTTCTTCTTACTCGTGGATATATATATGTATATATATATTTATTAAGCTATATTTAAAGGGGTTGTACAATACTTGTACAACCACTTTTAATTCCCATTTGCATTTTTTTTTTTAAAAAGCCTAGACTCACCTATATGTAACAGGGGCACACTTTACATAGTTATGACACTCGAGCAACACAACCAATCGCCGCGTGGTGTTTGCCTCCCCACCTTTAGACGCTTAACAGGAAGTAAGCATTTCTGGTGACTTCCTGTTCAGCTTTCCAAGGCGGGTAGGAAAATGCTCTACGGTGATTGGTTGCTGGGCTAGCATGTTGTAACTATATAAAGTTGGCCCCTGTTACCTAGGTGAGTCTAAGTATTTTTTTTTTTAAAAGGATGCAAATGGGAATTAAAAGTGGGTGTACAAGCATTGTACAACCCCTTTAAATATATATACCTGAAGAAGTCCTGAGAAGACACTCTCTTGTGTGACTTCAGACATTGCTGGAACCATGCCAGTACCAGAGTTGAGATTATTTTTTTTGTTATGATGGCCAAAACAGCTAACACGTTCCCTTTAAGACTGAAAAATGCATATTTATGTTTTTATTACTTATTTAGATTATTATGACATAAAAATAACTCTTTGGCTATCCGACTGTTTACCAAAAACAAAATGTGACAATAGAACATTACACTCTCAAATTCTGTTCAATAAATGTATAGATAGAATTGGCTTCACTAAAGTTCTTAGGAATGTCTGCTTTCATTATCTTGAGTTTGTTCATAAAATAAGATGCTAGATGGATATAGCAAGTTGTGGCATTTTGAATTGTCGATCGATCCTCAAATGTTGTTCCATGAAGTTGTGTGCTGCACAGCCATCTAAAAGATTTATTTCCAACTTGAAAAGGCTCATCTGCATCACCACAATAGTTTGTGGCATATTCCAGGAGGTCCTTGTCAACACGTTGTAATTGATTGTTTGAACCTAAGAAAAGATAGAGTACAATATATGACCTAATGTCCAATCAGGTTGGTTGCAATTAATACATTTACTCCGAAAGTGCGTACAATTACACTGGCATATTTTAGCACCCATAACACAATTTTCCCATGATGAAGCAAGAGCGAAACATGTGTCGGGGCCTCGGCGTGACGCACAGGCAATTACATTATTGAACCATGGGTAAGAGGGTTTGTTATTTTGATTTATGGTAGCACTAAGGGCCTTTTTTTAACATATAGCTGGCTAGTGATATGTGATGTTATGATTCCTTGTCAAATGTATATAGACAAAGGAACTTGTGCATTATACACCTGCAAATGATTTTTTCACATAACGTAGCTCAGATTCACTAGTGTGTCCCGCTTTGGCTCCTTTTCTTTTTTCCACGTAGGTTTTCGGTTCAGGATATACAATATGGCTGTTATGCCACTTCAATGGATTTTTTTCCTGTTCTGATTATTACTTTTTGCCTGTGTGGTTGCACCATGGTTGCCGTGTCATTCCCTGGTTTTAAGCCATTATTATTCTGTTGTGTGATGCAATTTATTTGTATAGGAATTTTTGAATTTTATTGCCGTTATTATTGTAATAAATAAAGTTCTTTTTGCAGTTTTGTACTAACTGGGCTGTTATGACATTCTTTATTTATCTATAGATAAGTATGTTTACTTGATTAGACATTTAAGCTCCCTCAGGTTCAACATTGCCAAACACAATTTTCTATTAGTTTTTAGCTTTATTTCTTTGGGTATGGAAGTATCATACTTTTCTTACTTCCTTTGTGAAATCGGTTGATGGGAACTAGCTACTTTAACATTGTATATCTTTAATACAAATTCAACATGAATAAATAACATGATTTCATAATACAATAATAACTTTTCTTTAATGTCATATTTCAGACAAGTGATAAATTTAAAAGATAGTCAAAATTAAACTTTTGGACAAGTGTACCCTTTAATACAGATGTGTCACTTCAACAAATGGCATTCATCATGTACAGAAATATAATACAAGGCACTTAGTAATATCTTGTGATTTTGCATATTGGCTCCTGTGGGGGCTTGATTAATTTTTCAATCACATCATACACTGCTCATATCCAGGGATTATAATGAGCCTGGAATCCAATGGTTGTCATGCTTGTACACTACAACAAAAATATCCCTCTGTGCTACAGAAATTATAACTTTCTGTGTATGCCGACACTCACTGGACACCCACAGGAGGTGAGTCAAGACAGCGTCGGAGGTACTTAGCTGATCCCACAATATCATGGCAATGTATCGGCAACCCCTGATTGCGTCCTGGGGTCAGCGATGGTGGAGGGGAATGGAGCATTCCCTGCTGGTGTGTCTTAGATCGCGTTGTCAGTGTTTGACAGCGCAAACTAAGAAGTTAACAGAGATCTGCCTGTACATGAAGGTTGATGAGATCAGCTGCCATTCATGGGGAATGATATAAGCTCAGTGAGTGAGCCCACATGTAAGGGAGGCAGACAGCTAAGGACGTACTCCTACACTACATCCAATTTGGGAACATAACTTTTTGGATCTGTTCACTATTATCCTGTGCTATATGTGAGGCACTTACATTACAGTTTCCATCTATATCTTCAAAATGCGTGATTCAGGTGAAACCCCCCACAAATCCATTCACAAATGAGCTAGCAGACTTACTCTGGAATCTGTTCACCCTTTTAATCATTGCAATACTGTGCTGCTATCAAAGCTGCATTGTATGAATCTTCCGTGATCATGCTGCCCGTTACTGATCATGATGACCTTGGATCACGATGGTGGCGATCAGGCCCTCACGATCGAAGGGGCTACCGATCGTAGGAGAGAGGTAGCGCAATCCCTCTCAAAATTATATAACTGCCGCATTCCATACAGATCGCGTCAATAAGGTGTTTAAATCACAAGAGACGACACGGCAACTGTACTAGGTTGTGAGAGGCTAGGCACAGCTATCAGGAAAGACAAGTGCTTTTCAATGCAGTACCACATAGGCAGCTGATAAATTCTTGAAGATTAACCCCTTAGTGACGGAGCCAAATTTTTTAAATCTGACCAGTGTCACTTTATGTGGTAATAACTCTGCAACGCTTCAACAAATCCCAGTGATTTTGAGATTGTTTTTTCATGACACATTATACTTTATGATAATGGTAAATTTAGCTCAATATGTTTTGTGTTTATTTGTAAAAAAATATCAAAAATTTTAGAAAAATGTTAAAAAAAATTGCAATTTTCGAAATTTGAATGTTTATCCCTTTAATCCAGATGGCCATACCACAGCAAACCATTAATAAATAACATTTCCCTCATGTCCATCATTTGTAAAATGTTATTTTATTTTGTTAGCATTTTAGGAGGATTAAAAATGTAGCAGCAATTTTTCATTTTTTCAAGGAAATGTACTAAATTTATTTTTTTTAGGGACTTATCCATGTTTGAAGTGACTTTAGGGGTCTCATATATTGGGAAACCCCCAAACGTGATACTATTTTAAAAACAGCACTCCCTGACATATTGAAAACTGCAGTCAGGTAGTTTATTAACCCTTCAGATGCTTTACAGGAATTAATGTAAAGTGTTATGACAGAAATGAAAATGTGTATATTTACTACCTAAATGTCTCCAACTTCTGAACAGATTACTACAGCTGTCAGACTCTAAGGCCGCTATTTGGATGTGAATTGCCATGGCAAACATCAGGACCACACAATCATGATCTGAGGGCACCAATTTGGATAAAGAGGAAGCCCCCACAGTGTTAACCATTTATAATGATGTAGTCACTATTTACAGCATCATCTAAGGGGTTAAACAGACTTGGACTGTGCAAACAGTGATCGTGGCTGATGCAGCAAGTTGTCAGCTATAGTGTACAGCCGACAGCTGCTGGATTGTCACCTGTATGGGGAGGCTATTCTCTTATATCTCAGGTCAGTTAAAAGACGTATTGGCGGTCATTAAGATGTTAATCTTAATCAAGGAATAAGTAAATAAATTAACATTTGGCTGATAAATAGATACCACAGTGTTGAGATCAATGTTGTCCATTATGAGGAGAGTCAAGTTCCCAGTTGTGGACCTCAAGTATCTGTACTTGATCCTATTCCTTTTTATGCTTTTGCAAGTGACATAAGAGAAGGTGTACAAGTCTAATTGTACCTGTTTGCTGATAACACAAATGTGTTTAACAGGGTACATATTACTGTATGCATTATTAACATCGAAATATATTTCACTTGACTGTATAAATTGTCATAACAATGGAAAGGGCAGATCAATATGTCCAAAATAATTAACATAGTAAGTCCTCGGATTTTGGTCTGGTTCTGTTGGGGCAAATTCCTTAGTTGATGTAAAAACACATAAATCCATGCGACACATTCATTCCTGCACTATGACTGTCAAAGGTCGTTATTAGTTTATATTCCCATACTGTTCTGTCTCTCTTAGATTTGAAGCTACCTTTTAAACACAAGTAATTCCATGTCCATAATGTTATGATTTGGGAGACAGAAATGTATTGCCACAAGAAGATCCATTCTTTTTTCTCTTATTGTGTGGCGGTGAGAGTTCATCCTTGTTCTCAGTTTCTGCCCTGTCTCCCCCACATACAGACCCCCCCATTGGACATTTAGTACAAATAATTAGGTACACCACATTAGAAGTGGCGCAGCTGAAAGTACCTGGTATCTTGTAGTCTTGTAATTCTGCTTCATGTCACCTGTCTTTTCCATGTGTTTTTTTTTGTTTTTGTTTTTTTGTTCTCTGTGCTATATTGTGCATTCTTCTGAATTTGTATTAGTCTGTGTCCGATAAAGAGACCTGCGAAGTCTCAAAAGCTTGCAATATGTAACCATCTTTTCAGTTACCCATTAAAAGGTATTAACCACTGAGGACTCTCAATTCTAAAGATTTTTCCATCTCAGATAAGGGATCTTCTTCATGTTAAGTTACCAAAAGATTAAAAAAAAACAAAAAAAAACTGATGCACGTTATTGATTTCCAATGAACTCTCCTTGTGTGCTTGCAGAAGAGGGCAGTGATGTAACTACATGAATATTGATTCCTTGGGGAGTGGGCAGCACAGAAGTAAGGGATCACTCACTGTGATTGACAGATGGGGTGAATATTTTAGTTTTTTTTGCAGTTTACACAGGATAGGGGGTGAGTATAAATAAAAGGAATACATACACAGAGAGGGCTTCATCAGAGGAATAGGAAACACGGGTATTACATACCTGGTAATGTGTTTTTTCATGAGACATGACGGCACCACGAGAGGGGATCCGCCCATCAAGGACAGGAAACCTTCAAGATAAAAGGGGCGGCTCCTCTCTCCACATCAGTTGTTTTACAGAGTACGAGAGGAACTCCGCCGATTAGTGTACACAAATAATACATCCTATACGGTTCTATTCACCGATACCCCAGGGAGTGTATAATACAAATAATGCACCCAACTAATGACGTGATCTAAAGGGTGGGAATATAAGGGTGCCGTCATGTCTCATGAAAAAAAACATTACCAGGTATGTAATACCCATGTTTTTCCCATCATACATGACGGCACCACGAGAAAGTTACAGAGATTTGTATTCTCTTTAGGGAGGGATCACTGCTTGTAACACTCTTCTCCCAAATGTGAGATCAGAGGTAGCAGATAGGTCTAGCCTATAATGTTTAAAAAAGACAGGCCAAGTGGCCGCCTTACAGATTTGGTCGATGGCAGCATCGACGTCGCCATGGCCCTTGTGGAGTGGGCTTTCAGACCCTGTGGAACAACCCTGCCTGCACTACTATACGCTAGAATAATGGCCTCTCTCACCCATCTAGCTATATTTTGTTTTGAGGCTTTAAGGCCCTTCCTTGACTCCTGAAATGAAACAAATAAAGCCCTCTGCTTCCTCCAGGATTTTGTCATCTCTAGATACTGTAGGATACATCTCCTGACGTCTAGGCAATGGAGTCTCTCCTCTTTCTTGTTACTAGGATTGGGACAGAATGAGGGTAGGGTTATATCCTGAGCCCTATGGAATCTCGATACCACTTTGGGGAGATATGCCAGATCAAACTTTAATACAAACCTATCGTCCATAATTTGTGTGTAAGGGGGGTCAGCTGACAACGCGTGTAAATCCCCCACTCTACGGGCCGATGTAAGTGCCAGTAACAAAGCTGTTTTTAATGTTAGTATTTTATCTGAAGTTGTATTTAACGGCTCAAAGGGGCTTTCAGTCAGAGCTGTCAACACTAAATTTAGATCCCAAGGTGGAGGAGTAGGGTATGGAACAGAGTCAGCTCTACTACAGGCTCGGATAAACCTCACCACCCACCTATTGCTTGCCAGGTCAAAGTTGTATAGGGCTGCTAAGGCTGAAATGTGTACTTTGAGGGTACTAACAGCTAACCGCAGAGCTAAGCCCCTTTGCAGGAACTCCAGTATTGCCACTATCGGGACCTCCCCTTCCCGTATTGGCCCTGAGCTGGAGAGGAATTTCTTCCATACTCTCCCATGTCTCTTGGTCGTTACTGGTTTTCTGCTACTGAGCAAGGTGGATATTAAACCAGCTGAGAACACTTCTTTCTCTAGTAACGACCGTTCAAATGCCAGGCTGTCAAATGTAGCCTGGAATTCTGCGGGTGGTTGAAGGAACCCTGCGTTAGAAGGTCCTGGTCTTCCGGGAGAACCCACGGGTCTGTCACTGACATCACTCTCAGCCACAAGGGGGCTATCACAATCACTCTGGCCTTGTCTTCCCTGATCTTCCTCAGAACTGCTGGGATTAGACAAATCGGTGGGAAGGCATACAGGAGTCCTGATTCTATGCGGACGGCATCTACTGCCAACGGCCTGTCTGCTGGGTTCAGGGAGCAGAACTTATGAACTTTTTTGTTGGCTTTTGAGGCAAAGAGGTCTATACTGGGTCTTCCCCACATGTGTACTATCCATTGAAAAACGGACTTTTTTAGGGACCATTCCCCTTTCCTCAAGTGGTTCCTGCTTAAAAAGTCTTCCTTTATATTGTCCACACCTCGGATATGCAGGGCCGATAATGAAAGGAAGTGCCTTTCGGCTAGAGACATGAGTCTTGTGGTTATGTGCATCAGTGACCTCAAACGTGTGCCCCCCTGGTGGTTCACGTATGCGACCGCTGTTCGGTTGTCCGATAGGACTCTCACATGATGCCCTGCCAAGTGTGGAAGTAACCTCTCTAGTGCCTTTTCTATTGCTAGGAGCTCCCACTCGATTGAGGATAGATTTTCTTCCTCTTGAGCCCAGGGGTCTTGGACCCATTGTATGTCTGAGTGAGCTCCCCACACCCATGGACTGGCGTCCGTTGTGATCACTTTGGAGGCTGTATATGTCCAGGGAACTCCTTTTGGGGATATAGAAGTTTAACCGCTGACTTTATGGTTTCCATCTTAAATTATGGTATTACAAGAAATTTGTTGAGGCCTTTTAAATTTATTATTGTCCTCCAGGAATTGTCTGGTTTTTTTATGAGAAAAAAAAGGGGAATAAAATCCTTCCCTCCTTTCCTCTATAGGAACTTCTTCCAAGACGTGCTTGTCTAGGAGTGATGTTACTTCCCCCTCCAGACTGTCTTGTTTCTCTTGAGAGGACTGTACCGGGGTCTGCATATATCTTCTTGGAGGCCAGTGGTGAAATTTTAGTTTTAGGCCTGATCCTACAATCTGTCGGATCCAAATGCTGGATGAGATCCTCTCCCAAGCTGGAAGGAAGTGAGAGAGCCTCCCACCTGATAAGGACGGTCACTGGGAGGGTTTTTTGGTGTCTCTGGGGGATTTGACAAAATAGAAGCCCTTTCCTCCCCTGGGTCGCTTGTCCTGGTTGCTCCTGTCTCGGTCTCTATACTGCTGCCTTTTGAAATTTTGGCCTCTCCGAAAGGAGCGATGAAAGTGCTGAAATGGCTGTTTTGGAAAGTTTTTCTTTTTATCACCGGCTTTCTCCAATACCTCGTCTAATGCTGGTCCGAACAGGAATTTCCCCTCACAAGGCAAAGAGCAAAGCTTCATCTTTGCATGAGTATCCCCTGGCCAGCATTTAAGCCATACAGCACTGCATCCTGTGTTGGCTAAAGCTGCTGATTTTGCTGCTAGCCTAGCCGAGTCTTCTGATGCTTCAGCTAGAAACACAGCCGCTGCTCTCATTGTTGGTATTGCCTCTAGGATAGCTTCTCTGGGAACTTTTTGCTCTACCTGTTCCTCCAGGTTGTCTATCCAGATTTTAAGGGATCTGGCTACACAAGTGGCCGTGATAGCTGGCCTTAGTGCTCCTGCTGAGGCTTCCCATGCTGTCTTCAGGGAACTGTCCACCTTCCTATCCAGAGGTTCTTTTAGAGAACCTAGGTCCTCGAACGGCATGGAGGAATTCCTGGCAACGTTTGAGACTGCCACATCAATTTTTGGGGCTCTATCCCAAGATGAGGATGCCTCCTCTTCAAAAGGATACCTTCTTGTTAGGGAGGTGGTTATTTGGGACCTTTTTTCAGTTTTTTTCCATTCCCTTTTAATCAGTTCTTGTAGCTGTTCATTAACAGGGAATGACCTCCGTTTTTTCTTTTGTAGACCACTGAACATAAGTTCTTGGGCTGTCTTCTTGGCCTTCTCATCTACCAGCCCCATGGTAGAGCGAACAGCTTTTATAAGCTTATCCGTAGCCTCTGCTGGAAATGTATCCTCCTCCTCTGAGCTACTATCTGAGCAGCGAGCTGTATCCGAGTCCCCCTCTGACTCCGAGGAATCTCTTTGGGATGCTATTGAGGGGCTGGATCTGTCCCTAGATCTGGCATCCATGTCAGCTGTCTGTAATGCAGACTTTGGACTGGATCAGAGATCTTAGACTGTCCGTAAAGGAGGGTGTTTCCTCCGCCACAGTCTGGTTGATACACTCCTGACACAGACTTTTATCACAAGATGTCTTTAAAGGCTTTTTACATAAGGGACATTCTTTATTTTTAGTCTTCGCCTTAAACTTTTTGGGGACCTCCTATACTCCACCCCCCAATGTATGTAAGAAAAGAGGGGAAAGATGGAGGCAAGAGAAGAGAAAAGAACAGACATTAGCGTGCTGGACTTTCTCGAAGTTTACTCACCACTCGGACGCTTTCAAAGTACGGGTACCGGATCCGGAGGTTGATTGGTTTTCTCCATGTCTCCCAATGAGACTAGGGACCCCTCCTTGGTATGCCGATCCGTCCGTATGCTGTCCGAGCGGCTTCTGGTGCTACCATGGCGGGTCTGGCTCTTTTCGCTTGAGCGAGACCGCCTATCCTGTATCTCTTGCTGTGGCATCAAATGTTCTGGTGAAAAATTCTCCATCATACACACCACCACGCAACAAGAGTAGTCACCTTCAACCTGACCTGGTTTAGTGACACAGGGCAGCGCATCTGGTTCGTTTAAATAGATTCCCCTTTTTTTTTCCCTAATGGATCACCTGGTTGATCCTGCCTTTACTGGTCGCTTCAGAAATCAGGTGTATGATCGCACCTGTCATGAATGATTACCTGGCTGATCGTGCCTGCACCACTTCTGGTGCTCCTATAAGCAATCAAACACCTGGTTGATCCTGCCGCTGCAAGCGCAACGCCTGCGCTGTATAATTATGCCAGAGCGCGCACCCGGTAACCACTTCCGGTGCGCGCTCACCATTTACCTGGTTGATCCTGCCATCTGAATACCACCGACGGCCTGCGCGCCCACCCGGACGTACTTCCGGTGCGCACTGCTGAACTGTGCTCCAGGCGCATCACTTCCGGTGTGCGCCGCCTTTTTCGATCCCCCTGCCCCTTAGCTCCCAACAAATGTTCCAAGTGCTACCGCCGGGTAATGCGTGCCATGTGCGTACCTCCATTTCCGGGTACCCGGCGCCGGCTGGAGGGAGGCTCGCAACGCCGACGGTGTCCACGCCATGGATGACAGGAAGATAGCGCAGCACTTACCCTCAGCGTCCCTCATCGCCAGACACTGCTCCATGCTTCTCCCCTCAGGTACCGACCAGGAAGGAGGGGAGGGGAAGGAGGGAGGGGGAGACTTGCTCTTCATGCTCGACAGGGAGGGCCCCAATACCTCCAAGGAGCTTACCTAGCCCGGGCACCGATGTGCCTCACGGGCTGCATGGCCACCATTAGTCAACAGGGGGGGCACCAAAAGGTGATCCCCGTGGACAGCAGGATTTCTAACTCGACAGGGGGGTAGAAGCGCCACCTGCGGCCCCCCTGGAGAATCTTCACCCGGGCGTTCACCTCACGGGCTGTGGCCATGCTTTGCTCAAGGGGGCATGGTATACATTGACCCCCGAGGCAACTACCGGTACCTGACGATGGGTGCAGTAGACCAGCGTCTGCCCAAATCCACCCGACCCAGGCATCCTCTTCTATCTTCATCAGAAGTCTTCCATCTTGAGGGTTCCCCGTCAAGGACAGGAAACCAACTGATGTGGAGAGAGGAGCCGCCCCTTTTATCTTGAAGGTTTCCTGTCCTTGATGGGTGGATCCCCTCTCGTGGTGCCGTCATGTATGATGGAAAAAATTAGATCCGATACATACTTTTTTTTGACCTGACAGATTCCCTTTAAAGAACTGAATCTGTTTTGCCTCAATGAAAGAAGGGAATGGGTGACCAAACTAAAACAGTTAAATATGTTACATGACAAAAGAAGGAAAGTAGTTAAAGGCTTGAAAGCTTTACAGATATTTAAAGCAGAAATAATGTTCAGGGGGTTATTTTGTCACTAAAACACCTCCACGCAGGAACAAGGAAGCATCGACCTTAAGATACTCACGGGAAGGACCAGACTAAAAGTCTGGAAGTAGTTTTAGACTGATACATTAGTTCATATACTTACCAACCAGCGCTGATGTTAGATAGTATTAAGTCGACAAGAAGTAAATTCAAACATGTCTATGATACGTGCAAGTCTATCCTAACATAAGTATTAATGTAAATGCAGACTACTGGGGCCAGGGTAGTTTTTTCAATTTTAATTTTGTATGTGATGCTCCTTTCCAATATACAAATAAAACACAATTTAAAAATATTTTTTAATACACAAGTGTATAATTGAAATGAGTAAGTTTACCTTCTGGTGGAGAATAATATAATAGTTCTGGTTTCCCAAATGGGCCAACAACACCTCTTTGTTTTCGTATGTTGTGGTTGTTCCACTCCATAGCCTCCAGTTTGAGTTCATTTTGTATCAGCTGCAGAAAGCTGAACTGCAAACAATGTCTGAAAAGAAAGTCTCAAATTTATTTTAGATACTGAGGGCACCCCTGTCGATTTACAAGTAAAATATATCTATATATATCTTCACAGTAGAACTTACATGTGGACGGGGTTTGATATATCCAAAATGTCACTTCCAACCATTTTCTACAAAAAGGAAATAGTAATGTATAGTAACATTTAGATATATAGCATTATATGTGACTGAAAAATGTGCAGTGTATAAGCAATATGTGAATTTTCCATTGTATAATAGACAGTTTTCTTCATATTCATTTTCCTTTATGAAAGTTATGTGTAAGTTTGATAGGATGTTTTCATAAACAAAGTATGAAAATAATTATGTTTACCTCAAATCTTTCTTGCCATAGACAAATCCAAGATTTTTTCAAATATGAATTAAAACATTCTGCTCTCTAAAAAATAAAAAAAGGTAATTAATTTCAGTTATATACATGTACAAAATAATTATGCAATCATTTTAAAAATGACATGTCTTCAGTATAGTTTATCATTATGACACCATGCAGTCCAAAATTACTTGATGAGTAATGTAAGCAGTGAGTGGGCAGTGATCAATAACAAGTGGGTTTAATGTGGAGCACAAAGAAGCTTGGACACACAGAGACAAACATATATAACACAACTTTACAGGTCAATAGCTAACTAGAACCTATTGTTCAGGCACCCTCCTATATGGGAAGTTTCTTTACTTACCGTAGGCATTGATCTTATATATAAAGATCCCATATCTGCCGAATAGTGGATAATTATGAGATTAGTGGTTGTCCAATCATTGGGACCACCATAATCACAAGAACAGGGGCCATATATCTTGGGAAGTCCCTATCCTGAAGTGGATAAAGCAGGAATGACATGATAATAGAATAATTTCTGTGGGAGTTTTGAAGATGGCAATTGTAGTGCTTGTATTATTAGGGTATGTGCACACAATCAGTGTTTGCCACGTTTTGGGCATATTATGTTTTTGCTACATCACCAACATTTTTTGTTATACAGGTCGAATGCAGTGGATGGACGTATACATATATCAAAAGGAATAGATATTTCCACATATAAAAAGTTGTAGTTCATGTTAGCTATCCAAGAAGTATCAGTTCTTATTGCGGATATTCACATGCTAAGCATGCCGAGATGAGGAGACTTAAAGCCGCAATACTCCTCTGGGAAATATGCTAATTGTCTCTTCAGAGAGGAAGAGGACTAGAACTCTAGTGCCACCTCACACTTTGCACTGATGAGGGGCAGTACCCCAGAACACAGTGTCTGCAAATTGAGATTCTAGTTTAACTTTTATCAGAAGTCATGTGACAAGGCTCGTTAAAGGGTCAACATTGACTTCTAGGATTCCCAATTCCATTAGGTGGCACTACTGTTCTAGTTCTCTTCCTCTCTGAAGAGACAATTTGCATACTTCATGTTAGCAAAATGTGTTTGAGTTTTGGCAGCCACCTCGCATAAAAATTAAAGAATCATGACTTTTTAATCAAATTCAATGTAAAAGTTAAATCAAATAGAATTAACAAGTATACTTAAAGACAATAGCAATAATTTTGTAAGAATGGTACACAAGTTTCTCATTAACATTTGTAAATATACTGTCACAAATTGCAAACATATAACTGTTACCTGATTGTGCACAGATTTTCCATATCGAAAACTGTTAATTCCAGCCAAACTGTCACAATGGCGTTGTCTAAATGAGGTCTGCAACAATGCCACCAATTTATTCTCTTTTCCTCTGTCTGCCCTCACAAGTTGAGGACAACCTTAGAAAAGAAAAAAAATGATAGAAGGAAATAGTTTTTACATGTTAAAATAATTTAGAGTTATTACATTTAGGAAGAAAGGTTTTTGATGTAAGGAGTTATTCAGATTTCAAGATTGTTGGAAAGGAATGATTTCCTTAAACAAGCTTTCAGAGTATTCAATAACTCTGACCTATCTCCAGGATAGTTCACTAGTAAGATATCAGTGCAGAAATCTATCTCCCATCAACCCAACCAATCAGATGTTTTCATAGACTAGTTAGTGCCATGGCCTGTTCCAAGGACAACAACATCACACTCATGATATAGACGTAGTTCAGCTCCATTCAAGCAAATAGGGATGAGCTACAATATCAAGCAGAGACGCTGACAATGTATTATTTAAGCTGCAAGGAGGTTGTGGCGCTTACCATAGTGATACAGCCTATTCAGAGTGTTAATTGTTGGGAGCACCAAGCTAGAATAGTCTATGAGAAAGCAGTTTATCAGCTTTACAAATAATGTTACTCTATTAACAGATTTTCTAAATTAGTAAACATCACCATTTTCTCGAATAACAGCATCCAGATAGTATCTCGCTATGAATCCAGGTTTTCGGTTTGAGGTTCCAGCTTGTAACCAAATGATGCGACGGGAAAACCTATATAAATATTTAAATACGGCTTGTTTACTTTTGAAATGAAATCCTCAAAAAGTTAAAAAAAAAAAAAACTATAACTTACCCATCAATACCCAAGTGAACCCAAATTCCATAAAATTTTAGCTTGTCATTGCCTGAGGAAAAAAATATAGACATTATATGCCCCTTTTCACATGTGGAGTGCTATGGAACACATGGTGGCGCAATAATTACGTATATACTCGTGTATAAGCCAATTTTTTTAGCACCTTTTTGTTTTTTTCTGAAAACGCCCCCCCTTGGATTATACACAAGTCACTGTGCAGAAAGCTGGCAGGGCAGGGGGCCACGGAGCAGCGCCAGGAGCCGGCGGCTGTGGCACAGTGACAACTGCATCTGCAGCCGCAGGCACAAGACATCATACTCACCCACCTCGTGCCATCTCTGCATCTCTGTCCCTGCATCTCCGTTGTCCCGGCAGCTCTCCGCTCCTGTGTTGAGCGGTCACGTGGTACCACTCATTAAGGTAATGAATATGTCTGCATCTCCAATCCCATAGGCGGAGCGCATATTCATTACTTTAATGAGCGGTAGCACGTGATCGCTCAGCACAGTCAGGAAGAGCTGCCGGCGCCGTGACAACAGAGATGCAGGGGCGATGATGCAGCAATGGCGCAAGTAGGACAGGGGGGGATGTGATCAATGCATAAAACGATAGGACGGTGGGGGAGCCGAGCCATGAGGGACCGGGGGAGCAGATCCATGAGGGACGGGGGGAGCAGAGCCATGAGGGACCGGGGGGAGCTATGCATACAACAGGGGGAGCCACACATACCAGGACAGGACGGGGGAGCCACATACCGGGACAGGACGGGGGAGCCACATACCGGGACAGGACGGGGGAACCACATACCGGGACAGGACGGGGGAGCCACACACCAGACCAGGACAGGGGGAGCCACACATCAGACCAGGACAGAACAAGTGGAGCCACGCATCACAGGACCAGGATAAGGGGACAGTGCATACCGGCTTATACTCGAGTCAATAAGCTTACTCAGTTTTCCATGGTTAAAGTAGGTGTCTCAGCTTATACTCTGGTCGGCTTATACTGGAGTGTATACGGTATATATATATATATATATGTATATATACACACTGTATATATATATATATATATATATATATATACACATACACACATACATACATATAGAGATAGATAGATATATCTATATATACACACATACATAGATAGATAGACATATATTTGTATGGATATATATATATATATATATATATATATTTATTATATATATATATATATATATATATATATACACACATACAATGTGTGCCTTTATAAGATTGGATATCAAGTAGAAAATAAAGCTTACCATCTATATGCCAAACATCATTGGGACCTTTCGAGAAATAATTTTTTCTCTCTATTTTGCATTTCCCTGGTGTTCTCATCCGCAATCCAGTAGCATCAAATTGTTTCATTGCCTGATTTACATCATTTCTGTAAATGCAATTATATATGCATTAAAATATATTCAACGAGTTGCTATTATAAATTGGGTTATTTTTCGCTCATAACACACTTTTGGGTACAAAAAGGAAATGTGACTTATGAACCAAAGGAGTCAGGCAGTGGGGAAGTGTTGGCCTCTTGGAGCAGTGGAGCTATTAGCACTGTGCCTGAACTAGAGACAGATAAGCAGTGAGAAGGGAAGTATGATTCTTACCTCTCTCAGGTTTTCCTCCCAACCACCTTACTGCAAGCGTCCTGAAGGTGCACATACACATGTATTATAACGTGACACTGTGCAACGTCAGGTCATAGAGCAGCACGGCGTCCTTGCGAACACCAGCCTAAAGCCGAAAAGGTAATTGTTTGGGGCTGATTAGGATATAATAATAATAATCTTTATTTATATAGCGCCAACATATTCCGCATCGCTTTACAGTTTAACAGTTTCAAACACAACAGTCATAAGTAACAATGTTAACAATACAATAATTAAAGCGAAATAAGACAACCCTGCTCTAGAGAGCTTACAGTCTACAATAAGGAGAGGGAGATACAAAGTACAGGTGTGTATTTACAATGATGTATTTACAATGAGGGTCCAGCTATCTTCAGGGGGTGGGGATAGATGGAGATAGTGAATGGGCTACACACACAAACATAAAATGACTTTGATTAGTGAACGTGGTAGGTCGCTCAGAACAAATGTGTTTTGAGTTTGCGCCTAAAACTATGCAAGTTGTGGCTGGTCCTAATATCTTGTGGTAGAGCATTCCGGTCCTAATATCTTGGGGTAGAGCATTCCAGAGGATTGGCGCAGCACGGGAGAAGTCTTGTAGTCGGGAGTGGGAGGTACGGATTAGTGCAGAGGTTAGTCGAAAGTCATTTGCAGAGCGCAGCGGTCGGTTAGGCCGATAGACAGAAATGAGGGAGGAGATGTAAGTGGGGCTGCACTGTTCAGAGCTTTGTGGGTGAGAACAAGAACTTTGAATTGTATCCTGTAATGAATGGGCAGCCAGTGTAACGACTGGCGAAGAGTGGACACGTCCGAGTAATGATTAGCCAGATGGACGACCCTGGCTGCTGCATTAAGGATAGACTGGAGAGGAGAAAGTCGAGTGAGGGGGAGGCCAATTAATAGAGCGTTACAGTAGTCCAGGCAGGAGTGGATCAGGGTAACAGTGAGGGTTTTTGTTGTTTCCATGGTGATAAAAGGGCGGATTGTAGAGATGTTCTTTAGGTGTAAGCGGCATGAGCGGGCAAGAGATTGTATATGGGAGGTGAAGGAGAGATCGGAGTCAAACATAACACCCAGACAGCGCGCCTGCTGCCGGGGTGTTATTATGGTGCCACCCACGGAGAGGGAAATGTCAGATTTAGGGAGGTTAGTAGATGGCGGGAGTAGAAGAAGTTCAGTTTTGGAGAGGTTGAGCTTCAGATAGAGAGCGGACATGATGTTGGAGACTGCGGACAGACAGTCACTGGTGTTCTGTAGTACAGCGGGGGTAAGGTCAGGGGATGATGTGTATAGTTGTGTGTCATCAGCATAAAGATGGTACTGAAAGCCAAATCTGCTGATGGTCTGTCCAATTGGTGCCGTGTAGAGAGAGGAGAAGGGGGCCAAGGACTGAGCCCTGAGGTACCCCAACAGCGAGAGGAAGAGGAGATGAAGTGGAGCCAGAGAACAGAACACTGAAGGAGCGGTCAGAAAGGTAGGAGGAGAACCAGGAGAGAGCAGTGTCCTTAATGCCTAGTGACTGGAGCCTACAGAGTAGGAGAGGGTGGTCAACAGTGTCGAAAGCTGCAGAAAGGCCGAGAAGAATGAGCAGAGAGTGGTCACCGTTACGTTTTGCTGTCAGAAGGTCATTGGTCACTTTGATGAGTGCAGTTTCTGTCGAATGTAGGGGGCGAAAACTGGACTGTAAAGGGTCTAGGAGGGAGTGAGTGGAGAGGTAACAGGTAAGGCAGGAGTAGATCAGGTGCTCCAAGAATTTAGAGATGAAGGGGAGATTGGAGACTGGTCTGTAGTTGTTTGTGCAAAATAGGTCGAGGGTGGGTTTCTTTAGTAATGGAGTAATGATAGGGTGTTTGAAGGAGGACGGGAAAATGCCAGAAGAGAGGGAGAGAGATTAAAGATTGTAGTTAGGTGAGTTGTGACGACTGGAGAGAGAGACTGGAGGAGGTGTGAGGGAATGGGGTCGGTAGTGCATGTAGTCGGACGAGAAGAGGAGAGGACCTTGGAGACTTCTTCTGTGATGGGATCGAATGTGGAGAGTGAGCCATGGGAAATGCAGGGAGGGATGGGAGTCACTGAACTTGGTGATTGGGAGTGGATTTCCTGACAGATGTTATCTATTTTCTCAATAAAGTGGGAGGCCAGGTCATCAGCACAAATGTCTGATAGGGGCTTGTGATTTTGGCCTGAGGAGGGAGTGAAAGGTGTCAAAAAGTTTATTGGGGTTGTTGGATAGTGAGGAGATCAGGGTAGTGAAGTAGGTCTGTTTGGCGAGGTGAAGGGCAGAGTTATAGGTCCTTAACATCAATTTGAAGTGTATGAAGTCTTCTGGTGTGCGTGTTTTCCTCCATAAGCGTTCAGCACACCTAGAGCATTGCTGGAGAAATCGGGTTTGCGATGTGAGCCAGGGCTGTTTCACTCTGTGTTTGGCCAATGTGCCAGCAGGTGTCAGTGCCTCAGCCCAATGGAGAATCCTTTGGTGGGCCAGTCCGACCCTGTGTATACTAATGTCAGAAGCCTCAATAATAAAAGTGATTAACTGGAATTAGTAATGTCTGAGGATGACTGACAGAGAGATATTAACTGATACATGGCTGGAAAATAGTTACGATTCGGAAGCTAACATAAAGGGTTAAAGTCTATTTAGAAAGGCTGTGACAAAATGGAAATAGGGAGGTATTTGTACTTTTGAAACATCCTGTCTGCCCACACTCCAGAATGAATTGTGAGGAGAATGAAAATGTGGAATCACTGTGGATAGAAATACAATGTTATCAAATCAAATGTAATACTAAAGGAAATAGATGAGACAGCAAAGGTCATTAGTATGGGTGATTTCAAGTACTTGGATATAGACTGTGAAACTGAATCCTGTAAATCTGAAAGAGGAAACAGGTTCTTATGAATAAAAGAAGACAGTTTAACTTCCCAATTTAAAAAATATCCAACTATAAGGACTGCCTTACTGGACATAGCATTAACCAAAAGGCCTGATAGAATAACTGATGTGTAGATTGACGTAAATAGTGACCATAACATAATAACCTTACAATTGTCATTCAAAAGGTAGTTTTTTCAGGGAGGCACCAAACCACAGAACTTCTGAAATGAAAATTGCAGCTGCTTAGAGAAACAATTAGCCTCACAAAGTGGGAAAAAGTCCTCCGAAATAAAATGCATAAACTAAATTACCGTATGTACTAGAGTATAAGCCGACCCCCCTAATTTTGTCACAAAAAAACTGTGAAAACTTATTGACTCGAGTATAAGCCTAGGGTGGAAAATGCAGTAGCTACCGCTAAATGTCGAAAATAAAATTAGATACCAATAAAAGTAAAATTAATTGAGACATCAGTAGGTTAAGTGTTTTTGAATATCCATATTGAATCAGGAGCCCCGTATAATGCTCCATACAGTTCATGATGGGCCTCGTAAGATGCTCTATATAAAAATGTGCCACATATAATGCTGTGCCCCATATACAATGCTCTGCACTGTTCATTATTGCCCCATAGCTGTGCCATATAGTGCTCTGCACCGTTCATTTTTGTCCCATAGCTCTGCCATATAGTGCTCTGCACCGTTCATTATTGCCCCATAGCTGTGCCATATAGTGCTCTGCACCATTCATTATTGCCCCATAGCTGTGCCATATAGTGCTCTGCACCGTTCGTTTTTGTCCCATAGGTGTGCCATATAGTGCTCTGCACCGTTCATTATTGCCCCATAGCGGTGCCATATAGTGCTCTGCACCGTTCATTATTGCCCCATAGCTGTGCCATATAGTGCTCTGCACCGTTCGTTTTTGTCCCATAGCTGTGCCATATAGTGCTCTGCACCATTCATTATTGCCCCATAGCTGTGCCATATAGTGCTCTGCACCGTTCATTATTGCCCCATAGCTGTGCCATATAGTGCTCTGCACCGTTCATTTTTGTCCCATAGCTCTGCCATATAGTGCTCTGCACCGTTCATTATTGCCCCATAACTGTGCCATATAGTGCTCTGCACCGTTCATTATTGCCCCAAAGCTGTGCGATATAGTGCTCTGCACCGTTCATTATTGCCCCATAGCTGTGCCATATAGTGCTCTACACCGTTCATTATTGCCCCATAGCTGTGCCATATAGTGCTCTGCACCGTTCATTATTGCCCCATAGCTGTGCCATATAGTGCTCTGCACCGTTCATTTTTGTCCCATAGCTGTGCCATATAGTGCTCTGCACCATTCATTATTGCCCCATTGATGTACCATAGAAAGCTCTGCCATTGCTGCTGCTGCAAAAAAAAACAAAAAAAAAAAAACACATACTCACCTCTTGCTTGCAGGTCCCGGCGTCTCGTCCAGGAGTCTCGCCGCACTGACTGATCAGGCAGAGGGCGCCGTGCACACTATATGCGTCATCGCGCCCTTTGACCTGCACAGTCAGAGCGGAGAGACGCCGGGAAGATGGAGCGGCGCCAGGAAGATGGAGCAATGCCCGGAGGCTGGAATGTGGACAGGTAAAAATGCGATACTTACCTGGTCCCGGCATCCCACTCCTTCTCCCGCACAGCTGGTCTTCGGTGCCGCAGCCTCTTCCTCTATCAGCGGTCACCATTACTGCTGATTAGAGAAATGAATATGTGGCTCCACCCCTATGGGAGTGGAGTCCATATTCATTTTTCTAATGAGCGGTCCCATGTGACCGCTGAAGAGGGGAAGAGCTGCAGCACCCGTAGACCGTGGGACGGCAGGTGGAGCGCCAGGATCGCCGGGACTAGGTAAGTATGCCTCAGCGCCCTCTCCCCCTCACCCGCCGCCCTCACCGATACCGTGACTCGAGTATAAGCCGAGAGGGGCACTTTCAGCCCAAAAATTTGGGCTGAAAATCTCAGCTTATACTCGAGTATATACAGTATGTTTTCTTTATGTAAACTAAATTAGATATTTTTAAAAGCATACACAAATTGCATTGTGAACAATACACACCATATATGAATACAATGGCTGTGAACAGGGAAAAAGGCAATGTGGATAAACAGAAATGGAAAGGGGGACAATAAAACTGAAAAGAAAGGAATTACATTACAAGGAAGGTAGTGAGAAAGCACTAAAACACTGTCAGGAGCAAAAAAAAAATGAAAAAACAGATAAAGGCATTGCATTGAAAGTGGACAGAGAGAGGCTCATTAACATAGCAAGTAAAAGTAATCCAAAAAACTTCTTCAGTTAGATAAATAGCATGGGATTGTCAAGGAAAACAAAAAAGTCTAGTTGCTTTAATGTATTACTACAGATAGACCACGATCTGGAAATATTTTTCAAACCCTTTACAACCAAGATTGATGCAGTACTTGTAAGTTTGATACAATTTGACATCTGGCTTGAAAACAGAAGTGCCAGAACAAAACCAGAGAAAATGATGGAATCAGTTCAGGAATCACTTTACCACAAATAGGAAACTGACTAATCAGCATATAGACGTGAGGGTAGCCTAAGGCTATGTTCACACTTTGCAGATTCCACTGCGGATTTTTCCGCAGCAGAATTCCAAAATCCGCAGTGAAAACCGCAGCGCGTTTTCACTGCGGATTTATCGCGGTTTTTACTGCGTTTTCTTCTGCGGATTTTCAACTGCAGTTTTCTATTGGAGCAGCTGAAAATCCGCAGAAAAGAAGTGACATGCTGCGGAATGTAATCCGCAGCGTTTCCGCGCGGATTTTTCTGCAGCATGTGCACAGCGTTTTTTGTTTCCCATAGGTTTACATTGAAATGTAAACTCATGGGAAACTGCTGCGGATCCGCAGCGGTCAAATCCGCTGCGGATCCGCAGCAAAATCCGCAAAGTGTGAATATAGCCTAAAGGTACCTTCACACTAAATGACGCTGCAGCGATCCAGACAACGATCCGGATCGCTGCAGCGTCGCTGTTTGGTCGCTGGAGAGCTGTCACACAGACAGCTCTCCAGCGACCAACGATGCCGGTAACCAGGGTAAACATCGGGTTACTAAGCGCAGGGCCGCGCTTAGTAACCCAATGTTTACCATGGATACCATCCTAAAAGTAAAAAAAACAAACGCTTCATACTTACCTTCGGCTGTCTGTCCCCGGCGCTCTGCTTCTCTGCACTGGCTGTGAGCACAGCGGCCGGAAAGCAGAGCGGTGACGTCACCGCTCTGATTTCCGGCCGCTGTGCTCACAGCCAGAGCAGAGAAGCAGAGCGCCGGGGACAGACAGCCGAAGGTAAGTATGAAGCGTTTGTTTTTTTTACTTTTAGGATGGTATCCATGGTAAACATTGGGTTACTAAGCGCGGCCCTGCGCTTAGTAACCCGATGTTTACCCTGGTTACCAGTGAAGACATCGCTGAATCGGCGTCACACACACCGATTCAGCGATGTCAGCGGGAGAGCCAGCGACCAAAGAAAGTTCTGGCCTTCTAGCCCCGACCAACGACATCACAGCAGGATTCTGATCGCTGCTGCGTGTCAAACTAAACGATATCGCTAGCGAGGACGCTGCAACGTCACGGATCGCTAGCGATATCATTTAGTGTGAAGGTACCTTAAGAGATCTACAACATCCACTCTGCTTAAAATGATATCTAAATCATTCAAAACAAAGCAGTCTGTAGTCAAAAGCAGAAAGTTTGGCTTGTAAACCAACAAAAAGCAGAGAGCTGATCAGTATTTGGTAAAGGCCCCTTCACATTTAGCGACGCTGCAGCGATACCGACAACAATCCGGATCGCTGCAGCGTCGCTGTTTGGTCGCTGGAGAGCTGTCACACAGACCGCTCTCCAGCGACCAACGATGCCGGTAACCAGGGTAAACATCGGGTAACTAAGCGCAGGGCCGCGCTTAGTAACCCGATGTTTACCCTGGTTACCATGCTAAAAGTAAAAAAAAACAAACACTACATACTTACCTACAGCCGTCTGTCCTCCAGCGCTGTGCTCTGCTTCTCTGCTCTCCTCTTGTACTGTCTGGGAGCCGGAAAGCAGAGCGGTGACGTCACCGCTCTGCTTTCCGGCTCACAGCCAGTACAGGAGGAGTGCAGAGCGCAGCGCTGGAGGACAGACAGCGGTAGGTAAGTATGTAGTGTTTGTTTTTTTTTACTTTTAGCATGGTAACCAGGGTAAACATCGGGTTACTAAGCGCGGCCCTGCGCTTAGTTACCCGATGTTTACCCTGGTTACCAGTGAAGACATCGCTGGATTGGTGTCACACACGCCGATCCAGCGATGTCTCCAGGGAGTCCAGCGACGAAATAAAGTTCTGGACTTTCCTCAGCGACCAACGATCTCCCAGCAGGGGCCTGATCGTTGGTCGCTGTCACACATAACGATTTCATTAACGATATCGTTGCTACGTCACAAATAGCAACGATATCGTTAACGATATCGTTATGTGTGAAGGTACCTTAAGTATTTCACATCAGTATTTGTATCCAAAATCTGGAGTGGAACAATCACATGAAAGTGTAATATAAACATGTAACCACTTCTAGATTTTTTATCCTCTTCTGGTTTTGTGTACAAATACTGATGAGAAATACTGATCAAATACTGAACATGGCGTAATACGTCTGTTCAAATTGAGGAACTGTCTTGAGGGCACTTGCATAACCAAAAACAAAACCCATGTGTCTAAACATGACTGTCTGCAATGTGTCTTGGTGAAAACAGCTGCCAGAGTAGGTTTTATGTTGCAGAACTTTACAACTATCCTTGTTTTTTCAATGTAAAATAAAATGGATTTTGAATTAAATTACTAACCTATAGCAAGGCTGTATTTTTCTCTCGTCTCTGATTCGTCTATGCATGGCGCGAATTCCTTTAGCTGGTGACCAGTGCTGAAGTTCAACCTTTCATGAAATATACAGAGAAAATAAAATTATTGGTAAACATTGATAATTGAACATTAAGGAACTTTACCAAGTAAATAATCAATCCAACCAAATATATCGGTTGGTCTCAAGTGCTGATGGTCATTCTACACTAAAATAATATTCATGTTCCATAAGGAACCTTTTTTAATGCTTACCGTAAATACCAGAGTTTGTAAGCAAACACATAAAAGCAAAACCCATAACTGAAGACTGACTCCCAAAGCAATGGTGTTATAGTTTTGGTAAAAAACAAAAAAAAAAAACAAAAAAAAAAAACACAACTGTACATCGGTTTTCTATGGCAAAGAAATATCTTTCCCTAGGGAAGTATATCACATAACATGTTAATAAACATTTTAATCAAACCACAAAAAAAGATGACTAACGTACTAGAGTCAACAGATTTGATGAATATGATTTTTCTTATTCCTTAAGATTAAAACAATATGTACCGCTTTAGAGTCAGGCAACTGCCTGATGATGAGAGCAGTGTGGTCTTGATATGCGTTTTTATCTGAATAAGGCCGGCGTCACACACAGCGTATGAAAATACGGCCGTAATACGCTGAAAGTCCCGAAAATAGTGGTCCGTAGCTCCTCCGTAGGCAGGGTGTGTCAGCGTTTTTTGCGCATGGCATCCTCCGTATGTAATCCGTATGGCATCCGTACTGCGTGTTTTTATCGCAGGCTTGCAGAACCGACATACGGATATACAAGGGATCCATGTGTAAAAAACAAAACAAAACATATATACTGTCTATATATATATATATATATATACATATATATATATATATATATATATATATATATGTCAGTAGACACATATATGTATATATATTATTACTTCATACAGCACGAGATAGCAGAAAGCCGGTAATTCAATTACCGGCTTTTGCTTTCTACTTCCTAAACCCGACATGATATGAGACATGGTTTACATACAGTAAACCATCTCATATCACCATTTTTTTTGCATATTCCACACTACTAATGTCAGTAGTGTGTATATGCCAAATTTTGCAGTTCTAGCTATTAAAGGGTTAAATGGCGGAAAAAATTGGCGTGGGCTCCCGCACAATTTTCTCCGCCAGAGTAGTAAAGCCAGTGACTGAGGGCAGACATTAATAGCCTGGAGAGGGTCCATGGTTATTGCCCCCCCCCTGGCTAAAAACATCTGCCCCCAGCCACCCCAGAAAAGGCACATCTGGAAGATGCGCCTATTCTGGCACTTGGCCACTCTCTTCCCATTCCCGTGTAGCGGTGGGATATGGGGTAATGAAGGGTTAATGCCACCTTGCTATTGTAAGGTGACATTAAGCCAAATTAATAATGGAGAGGCGTCAATTATGACACCTATCCATTATTAATCCAATACTAGTAAAGGGTTAAAAAACACACAAACACATTATTAAAAATTATTTTAATGTAAAAAATCACAAAGGTTGTTGGAATAATTTATTCTACGCCCAAACCACTCACTGAAGACCCTCGATCTGTAACTAAAAAACGTCTGAAACGTCCAACGATGTAAATCCATCTGAAGGGGTTAAAATATTTTGCAGCCACGAGCTTTGCTAATGCAGCTGCTCATGGCTGCAAAACCCCGGAGAATGAAGGTAAAGTAGGTCAATGACCTATATATAGCTTCATTTGCGGTGAGGCGCCCTCTGCTGGCTGTCCCTAGATCGTGGGAACTTTCCTAGAAAGCTCCCAGGCTCGAGATCATAAGAGGTGCCCTCTGCTGGTTGTCCTCATATGAACTCGAGCCAGGGAGCTTTCTAGGAAAGTTCCCATGATCTAGGGACAGCCAGCAGAGGGAGCCTCACCGCAAATGAAGCTAAATATAGGTCACTGACCTACTTTACCTTCATTCGCTGGGGTTTTGCAGCCTTGAGCAGCTGCAATTGGATTAATAATGGATAGGTGTCATAATTGACGCCTCTCCATTATTAATTTGGCTTAATGTCACACGGGAATGGGAAGAGAGTGGCCAAGTGCCAGAATAGTCGCATCTTCCAGATGTGCCTTTTCTGGGGTGGCTGGGGGCAGGTGTTTTTAGCCAGGGGGGGCAATAACCATGGTCCCTCTCCAGGCTATTAATATCTGCCCTCAGTCACTGGCTTTACTACTCTGGCGGAGAAAATTGCGCGGGAGCCAACGCCAATTTTTTCCGCCATTTAACCCGTTATTTTATTTTAATAGCTAGAACGGCCAAATTTTGCATATACACACTACTAACATTAGTAGTGTGGAATATGCAAAAAAAAGGGGATATGAGATGGTTTACTGTATGTAATCATGTCTCATATCATGTCGGGTTTAGGAAGGAGATAGCAAAAGCCGGTAATTGAATTACCGGCTTTCTGCTATCTCGTGCTGTATGAAGTAATAATATATATACATATATGTGTCTCACTGACATATATATATATATATACCTATTCTATGTGTACACATTTATTCCACCTATTCTATTGTAAGCTGTCAGTGTGATTTTACTGTACACCGCAATGAATTACCGGCTTTTCTTGCTAACAGCGCTGCGTATTCCTCGCAAATCACACTGCTGGTCTGTGTGTAATCCGTATTTTTGGGGCTTCCATAGACTTTCATTGGCGTTTTCTTTGCGCAATACGGTGACAAACGCAGCATTTAGCGATTTTCTACGGCCGTAGAAAGCCGTATAATACTGATCAGGAAAATACGGCAGATAGGAGCAGGGGCATAGAGAATAATTGTGCCACATGTTATGCGAGTTTTACGGACGTAGTTTCTGCGCTCTTACGTCCGTAAAACTCGCAAGTGTGACGCCGGCCTAAGTAAGAAGAATAATACTCATTATATCTGTGTATTCCATCACTATGAAAGGTAGCAGATTTTTTTATGCTATGTTGTATTGCAATTGTCACACTGCAGCACTGCTGGTGGCTGCTGAGTAGTGCAAGCTCTACTAGATGGCAGCACAGTGGAGAATGAACCGAAGTCCTGCACAGAGAAGAACTACACCAGGTGGTAGCAGAGTAGTCAGCAAGCAAGGTCGATACCATAGAAAAATTAACCCCTGACATGAACAGACAAGGAAAAGGAGAGACAGGAAAAACCAGGTCTTGATCATGACAGCAATGCAGTATTTTGGGAAGTAATGACTATCAACAAAGGAATGTGGAATGGTGGCATGGCTATTAAAAAAATAGTCTAAGATTCAATTTGCACATGTATACAACATAATGAATATGATTCAGGGGCATACATAGACATGACTTGGTCTCATAGCCTACTTGTGAACATGCACCCAAACTGCTATGTAATGAACTAAATGCTATTGCCAGATATGAGTGCAGAATTTCAAGTGGGTAAAAATACTTTTGTAAATATATCTAAAATAAAATATAAAAATATAAATGTAAATTTACTAAAACGTAGTGCAGATAATATGCAAATTGTAACTACAGACACAGAAATAATATGATTTCTGATTGAATGCAATGAACCGATTTTTTTTCTTTTATTAGATGCAAAAAATGGTAGAGAAATTAAGGTGCGTTTTATAAAAAAGAAGTTAGCAAGATATGGGATCCAGTGCTATGAGCGGGGTCGGGGATCTGGAGCCAGCGTGGTGAGTCAGGAAGAGGAGTAAGAAGCAAGTTACGGTCCTACTTACCGCCCCCTTTTGTTGTTGTCCTGGTCACAGCGCTGCTCTGATTTCTAACATAAAGTGAAGGACGTATAGGCTAAAGGTACCTTCACACTAAACGATATCGCTAGCGATCCGTGACGTTGCAGTGTCCTCGCTAGCGATATCGTTTAGTTTGACACACAGCAGCGATCAGAATCCTGCTGTGATGTCGTTGGTCGGGGCTAGAGGGCCAGACCTTTCTTTGGTCGCTGGCTCTCCCGCTGACATCGCTGAATCGGTGTGTGTGACACCGATTCAGCGATGTCTTCGCTGGTAACCAGGGTAAACATCGGGTTACTAAGCGCAGGGCCGCGCTTAGTAACCCGATGTTTACCCTGGTTACCATCCTAAAAGTAAAAAAACAAACGCTACATACTTAACTTCGGCTGTCTGTCCCCGGCGCTCTGCTTCTCTGCTCTGGCTGTGAGCACAGCGGCCGGAAAGCAGAGCGGTGACGTCACCGCTCTGCTTTCCGGCTGCCCGGCGCTCACAGCCAGAGCAGAGAAGCACAGCGCCGGGGACAGACAGCGGTAGGTAAGTATGTAGCGTTTGTTTTTTTTACTTTTAGGATGGTAACCAGGGTAAACATCGGGTTACTAAGCGCGGCCCTGCGCTTAGTAACCCGATGTTTACCCTGGTTACCGGCATCGTTGGTCGCTGGAGAGCTGTCTGTGTGACAGCTCTCCAGCGACCAAACAGCGACGCTGCAGCGATCCGGATCGTTGTCTGGATCGCTGCAGCGTCGTTGAAGGCCCCGTCACACATAGCGACGCTTGAGCGATTCCGACAACGATACGACCTGTCAGGGATCGCTCAAGCGTCGCTATGTGGTCGCTGGTGAGATGTCACACAGTGCGATCTCCCCAACGACGCAGCAGCGATGCGGCGAACTGTAGCGACCTGTACAACGATGCTATTTCATGATGATTCAATGGGACGTCCTGTCAGCGAGGTCGTTGGTAAGGTGTCAAACACAGCGATGTGTGCTACCCAGCGGGACCGCAACGATCAAAAAATGGCCCAGGCCATTCCGACACGACCAGCGATCTCACAGCAGGGGCCTGATCGCTGCTACGTGTCACACATAGCGAGATCGCTACTGAGGTCGCTGTTGCGTCACAAAACTTGTGACTCAGCAGCGATCTCGCTGTGTGTGACGGGGGCTTTAGTGTGAAGGTACCTTTAGACTAAACTTTACACTATGTGACATCACTTCAGAATGCAGCACCCTGAATGTCTGAGTCAGGAGAGTTACCTTTTTTTCATTATGATCTAATTGCTGAGTAGTACTCAGTACTATTGGGGGTCTGATCCGAGGTCTGTTAAACATTTAGGGTATGATTAAAGGTGAAAGGTGCATCTGAATGGAGGTGCTGGCAGATCTGAGGACTAATAACTTTTGAGGAGGTATAATGTGTGGAAGGGTTATAATTAAGGCGAAGGTCTGTTTGGTGGGGTCTGATCTTTGTTCTCATAAGTATTAGAGAAGTCTGATTGCAGGCTTCAATTTGAGGGAGGTTTGATTGGTTGAAAGAGGTCTGATTAAGATTTGGCTTATCTGAAGTCAGAAAAATATTGGAGTGGAGGTGTCTGATTTAATAATGGGGGGGATCTGATCTGAGCTCTGTTTAAAATTTCAGGGTCCAATGTGAGGTTTACTTAACATTGGTGGTGTCTGATCTGAGGTCTAATGAAAATATCCTCATTTTTTATTTTACTTCTATAAAAACAGAGGTGCATCATATCATTAGATGCATTTATAAGGAAAAAAAGTTCTCTCTTTTATTGTGTTGATTCCCAGGTTTCACAGATTATGAATATTTGTAAGCAATGAGACCTTCATCAGATAAACTGGAAGATGCATATACGCAGCAGTGCAAACAAATGTCAAGGTGCATCAGGCAAATAATATATAAATCAATAAACTGACAAGCTACAGAATTTTGCAAATCAAGAAAACATTGTAAAAGTAGGCAAAATATATCCAAAATAGTTTTTTGTTTTATAGTCAGACATCTAAGATGGTAGAGCTGTTTTATGAGCACATGGCTCTATTTCAGTCGATAGTGTAGAAGGGAAAAAACAGAACATTATCTCCAGTACAGATAATGCTGCACATTGTAGCACATCACATAATCATTTTGTATAAATCACTGATGACAACCGTACCTTCACAGCACTGAAAATTGTGGATATTGATCTTTCATCACTTCTTCGCTTTAAGCCAAGTTTTTGCAGTATTCTTCTTAAATGGCGTTGTCTAAATAAATAAATAAATTTAAAAAAAACACGGCCTTAAATTCTTGAAACAGATTCACTGGCAATCATTACATTAGACCTATTGCTAATTATTAAAAACAATATGACTGGAAATTATTTTCTATAACTAGCAAATTGATATGATTACTGTGTATATTATAAGTCCAAAAACATGAAAATGTTAGTGACTTTGCACATCTGATCAAATTCTGTGCTGTCATTAATGGAGGTTCTATCCAGATTTATTCACTTGCAGCAGATAACAATGAAAACAAAGTCATTCTTTTAACACGTGTGCTGTGTTAAACGGAAAAAAGTATAACAATGTTGGGGTTAAACTCCCTTCACATATGGCACATTTAGTTGCAGCAAATATCTTACAGAATATGAGATTCATTTATTTGAATGGGTTGCTTTTATTAGAAATCCAAGTTCTACTGCAGTCTTCATTGCAGTGAAAAGAACTTTGTTACCAAAAACATTGCACGTTTTAAGACAAATTAAACTGTAGTGATTTTGATATCTGTTACCATAAAGAAGCATAATTGTGAAAAGATGCTGTACAAACAATTTACTAGAACATAAAGCTCTGTTAATAAACGTCTGTATTACAGTTACTGAGTTTTGGAAAGTTAACCCATATGTTATAATTAAAAAATTAATGCAAAAGTCGAAATAACCCCCAAAAATTATATTAATAAGGAAGTTAGAATTGAATTGTCTGTGTGTATAACAGATATGATCTATGTGACGTTCAAATATATAAAAATTCCAGTGGTAGCTGTGTAGGCTAATTTACACACCATTTCGATGACTACCCTTTTAGGAAGCGTATAACCACATTGTAATGAAAAATTTGGCAATATATATTATGGACTCAAATTGGGTGGTAACATAAATATAATTAAATGAATCTCACCATAATGACATGGAAATTGCATTTACCGTATTTTTCGGACTATAAGACGCAATGGACTATAAGACGCACCCAGGTTTTAGAGGTGAAAAATAGGGAAAAAAATATTTGAAGCAAAAAAGGTGGTAAAAAATTTAATAACATAAACATACTATAATATGTGCTGTTATTATATATAATAGTATGTTATTATGTTGGAAGCTGCGAGTAGAAGATGGAGCTGCGGGACCAGTGTGGTGTCTGTAAAGTACTATATGAAGACGCTGGAGGGTGAGTATAAGGATGGGGGCACAGGGCTTATATTTAAAGCACCACTCCAGCACTAAAAAATAACACTGGTGTGCGGCTTTAAGATCCCATTGGGAGAACTATAACTCCCAGCATGTCCTGCAGAACCTATGGCATGCTGGGAGTTATAGTTCACCACAGCAGTGGCAGAGTGCTTTATTGTGTGTTGTAAAGACTAACCTTTTAATTGTGGCAGCCAGCCACACTGTGGTGAGGTAAAATGCTGGAGCATCCCATCCCATGACTGCACAGAGTACTCCCTCTTGTTGCCTCTCCACAGCACAGGAGTAAGCTTACAGATTGTAGTGTGGTGTCTGCAGGACCTGTGATGACATCAGAAGAGGGAGGGCTCTGTGCTGCCATGTGATGCTCCAGCCCGCCCACTCCTGACATCACACAGGTCATTGTGCTGGAGCACTAAGACGGCAGGCAGGTATGCAGCAATCTTGTCCCCTCTGGCCCCTGCTGCTGCCCCCTCCTCCACCGGACACACAGCATGTGTGTCCCTGTTAAGGAGTATTCATTTGCTGCTCCTGACTCACTGCTCAGCTGACAGGTGGACGGGGAAGCAGCTAATGAATATTCACTGCACTTTAATGATCGGGACCATGTGGTTTCCCCAGTGCTGATTCCTGAAGCCAACAGGGACATTTTTCTGCCTCCCAGTGCAATCCCACTCACTGCTGCCCCTCCCCACGTTACATCGGTACCATAAGACACACCCACACTTTCCTCTCAAATTTGGAGGAAAAAAAGGGCGTCTTATGGTCAGAAAAATACGGTATATTACGCACATGGAAAACTAGCATCACAACTTATTGGTGTCATAGTTTTTTTTAATAAAAGATTAGTTTTTAAATACTTACGAAACAGAAATATTGTGAACATTTTTTAGCATTCTTAAAATTTCCACTTGGGTGCAGCCCTTTTCAAAAAGGTGTTTTATAATACTATCTCCTTTAAAATTGTTAAGGCTTGTCAGTGACTCCACAGAAGATTTTCATACTGCATGTTCTAATGTGTTTTAACAAGCTGAAGACCACTGCCTGTTAAATTAATCACTAAAACTATCACGTTCTACCAATTTGCCATCCTTCTGTAGTTATAAAACCTATAAATCAACAGCTAGTAAAGGTGTTAACTCATTGGCCCACCTGGTCTTCAGTCTTTCACCATTATACAGGGGTCTGTTGCATTAAAGGGACACTGTCACCTGAATTTGGAGGGAACAATCTTCAGCCATGGAGGCGGGGGTTTTGGGGTTTTTGATTCACCCTTTCCTTACCCGCTGGCTGCATGCTGGCTGCAATATTGGATTTAAGTTCATTCTCTGTCCTCCGTAGTACATGCCTGCACAAGGTGCAATCTTGCCTTGCGCAGGTGTGTACTATGGAGGACAGAGAATGAACTTCAATCCAATATTGCAGCCAGCATGCAGCCAGCGGGTAAGGAAAGGGTGAATCAAAACCCCCAAAACCCCGCCTCCATGGCTGAAGATTGTTCCCTCCAAATTCAGGTGACAGTGTCCCTTTAAACAACTGTCGGCTATCTACATCTGCAGCCAAGAATGTACATGTACAGCCTTTTGTGGTAAGGACATACAGGTGTGAAAATGCACATGAAGGACAAATGTGATTGGCACATCCATATGTCCATTGTGCAATATGTAGATTATGTCCTATTTGTGGCTGCAAATGTGGACTATGAAAACATTGCACTGAATGTATCATGAAAAACTTCCGAAGTCACATGTATATCATCCATATTTTGCAGAGTCACATTTTGCATCAGTGCATTCTAATACCAAAGAGAGTCAGGTAACCAGAATAGTGTAGTGCAGTGGGGGTGGGTGCAGTGTGACAGGCAGTGACCCTTGTAAAAGTTCACAGCAAAAACGTGTTCAAGCTCAAAAACTCACAATTGCACCACTGTATCCCACTGCAGGGTGCCAGGAGTTCACTCTGCAGTGCTCTGTGTTAGGCCGGGATCAGACTTGCGAGAAAGTCGCACAAGTCTCGCACCTCAATACCCGCCACTGCCACCGGCACTCGTGAGCGGAGTGTGTGGCTGCATGGCTGCATAGAGATACATGTACTACGGTCCCGAGTGCCGGGTATTGATGTGCGAGACTCGCACTAGTTTCTCTCAAGTCCCGGCCTTACTCTCACACAGGCTAAGCTTTTGAAGAGCCGACTGCTCTGTTAGCTACAAACTCCAGACTGACAAACACAAACCCTGCTTCACAGTTTTGTTTTTTAAACCAGGGGTCCCCAACTCCAGTCCTCAAGGCCCACCAACAGGTCATGTTTTCAGGATTTCCTTTGCATTGCACAGGTGATGCAATTATTACCTGGGCAAGACTAAGGAAATCCTGAAAACATGACATGTTGGTGGGCCTTGAGGACTGGAGTTGGGGACCCCTGTTTTAAACAATATGTGGCCTTAGGCCACTCTGAAAACTCGTCCCAGGGAGGAAACGGACCAACCACACTACCTTCCTGTAGTCTGTTTCAAAGTAAAAGCCCACGACAGGTTTTCCTACAACTGCCTTGAACAAATAGCTTGCCCAAAGCCAACACTCACTTTTCTTGTGCATTGCAACCACAGCTATACCTGAGGCTGCAATGCAATCACAAGGGCTTAATACGCTTCTGAGAAAATTTGGGGGGACACATAGCGACCCTTACAAATAACACTGGTCGCTGCCTCACAATAGCCATAAATACACCCTTAAAATTTGGCTGCTAGATGTTTAATTTCAGATTTAGTGTGGGTGCTCAAATAACCTCATTATTCATTTTTTAGGTTATGTATTTCCCAAAAAAAAAAAAAAAAAGATATCCAGGAAGTATCGTTTCTCCTTGCGGAGATTGACTTGTTAAAGGGTCTGTTAGACTGACGGAACGCACTAAGAAAGAGGATATAGATGCGTTCGCAGTCCGGGGTCCACCGTACAGGTGAAAACCTGCTGCTAGTAAATTGCAGACTATATGGCGGTACTCTAAAGTACACACACGTGGGTTCAACCTCACCCAGCGTGGAGGAAGCAATCCTGTTACGTCACAGGACCGCGGTACCGCACATAAAGCGCGAGCAAGTAGTCAGCGAACTTTATCCCAACTGGGATTGAAGTCCGATTAGACCCATGCTGGCACTACACCGCAACTGGGTGTGTAAGGAAACAGAATAGTAAGATATAGGCACAGAAGTGCGAGCAATGCCGCACTGACGAACGCCACTAACCACCCAGGCTTGGGTATGGAAAGCGCTAGACAAGCGCACGGTGCCGTACAGGCGAACACAGCAACGGACGCTGTAATGTGTGTATTGCACAGATGATTAGTCGGGCGCTAGATAGCTACCAACATCCGCGAGCAGTCAACAACTCTAGGGAGGAATATTTAGGAGCTTTTATCCATCGACATACATCCATCTACACACACACATATAATTTAAAAACAATACTAGCGCATGGCCGTGCGGTCATGCGCAGTTTATATAGTTGCAGGACAGGAAGTGGCTACAGAACTTTTGCCCTTCCAAGACCTGCCAAGAGGACCAATGGAATGTGCCGCAGAGGCTAAGCACATGATCCTCGATCTCCAACAGGAGATCTTGCCCTGGGCATGCTCAGTGTGTGCAGGCACGGACTTAGTCCCAGAGAAGTCCGCTCGCCGCTGACCAGCACTGACTTTAATGGCAGGAGCTGGAGAAGCAGCAGTAACTCTTAGAACAGAGTGAGATTGAGCACCGACGTCTTCGCTGAGCAGACTCCACTGCGGCTGGACAGGAATGGGAGACCGCAGCAGAGATGGCTCGAGATTCCCCCTGTGCAGAAGCGGGAACTTGACCCCTAACAGGGTCGACATTGACTTGTGTGATTGCTACCTTCCAATAGGTGGCACAAGAGTTCTAGTTCTCTTCCTCGTCTTCTGACGAGACAATTTGCATAATTAGCATATTTCCCAGAGTAGCATTGCGGCTTTAAGTCTCTTCATCTCGGCATGCTTAGCATGTCACTCTCCGCAAGGAGAAACGATACTTCTTGGATGTCGATCAGACGCCTCTCACACAGCCAAACCAGATCTCCACTCTTCACTTGCAAGGGGCAGTACCTCAAAACACGGTGTCTGTAAATTGAGAGTCTGGTTTCACTATTATACTAAGTTATGTGACAAGGTTCGTTAAAGGGTCAACATTGACTTGTAGGATTGCTACTTCCAATAGATGGCACTAGACTTCTAGTTCTCTTCCTCTCTGAATAAACAATTGCAAAAAAAAAAGAGAATGAGTATGCACAATGGATATTGAACGGTACTTCAACCTTGGAGTGGATTTGGTGGGTAGCAAAAGTTAAATGAAACCTGTCACCAGTTTTGTGACATAGCAGCCAAAGCTATCTCCTTATTAAGCATCTGCTATGAATTTCCTAAATCCTTATAAACCCCCCTCCCTCCCCTTGTATACTCCCCAAAAACCATTTTTAGTTTCTTCCGCACTGTATGGTAATTGTCTCAGTCCTGTCCGATGTGCGAGCCTTTGGGCTTTCTTAATCCCTCCTATTAACTGTTACTTGCACTTCTACTTTGTTGATGACGCCTCTTGCATCATCCACATTGCCGAGTGACATCTCGCGCCTGTTCAGAAATACAGAGTTTTGCACCTTGCTATTCCGAACAGCACGTAAAGACAAAAAACAGAAGTGTCATGCACAGATACACATACATCCGGCTCTTGTACCGGAACTACGTTTGCCAGCACATGCATACTTCTGTTTTTTGGCTTTGCCCACAGTTGGGAAAAGAATACTGCACAGGCGAAGAAAGCAATATTTCTGAGCAGGCGCGAGATGTCACATGGTGATGTGGATCTTTATCCATTTTAGGAGGATGGCAAGCAGAAGCCGGGAGGAGGGATGCAGAGGCCCGAAAGCACGTCCATTGGACCGGACTGAGATTACCATACAGCGTGGGAGACATTAAAAAACGTTTTTGTGAGTATGCAAGGGTAGTTAGGGGGTGCTATAAGAATGTAGGGAATGCAGTGCAGAGGCTGAATAAGGTGATATTTTTAGCTGCCATTTCACAAAAATGTTGATAGGTGCAGAGTGCTCTCAGAAGCAATGCAGCACAATTATGCTTTCACTACAAGGTTGAGTTACCCTTATAAATATCCCTTGAAGTGTCAGAACAGACAAATTATGCATTAATACATTATTTTTTAGTTACTGTATTTTAATTTTTTAAAATACCTTGTTTTTTTAATTTTCATATCGTTCATGGCTGATACCCCTGTAAGAAAAGTCTCAGCATTATTAACGTAACTCTCGCTCCCATGTATGACAACTTACAAATGCCTCATGAAGTGTTTGCCATTTCTCCCATACACAGCTTTATTTGCTTGACAAAGGAAGTGGAGTTCTTAAAAATGTAGCATCATGCTTACCAGAATACAGGTGATAACTTAACTCGATGTGTATGACCCAGTAGCGTAGCTACCAAGGTGGCAGAGGGTGCAGCCGCCCTGGGCCCACTGCTCACAGGGGCCCACCTGAAGCTACACTACACTTAAAGGGACACTGTCACCTGAATTTGGAGGGAACAATCTTCAGCCATGGAGGCGGGGTTTTTGGGTGTTTGATTCACCCTTTCCTTACCCGCTGGCTGCATGCTGGCTGCAATATTAGATTGAAGTTCATTCTCTGTCCTCCATAGTACACGCCTGCACAAGGCAAGATTGCACCTTGTGCAGGCATATACTATGGAGGACAGAGAATGAACTTCAATCCAATATTGCAGCCAGCATGCAGCCAGCGGGTAAAGGAAAGGGTGAATCAAACACCCAAAAACCCCGCCTCCATGGCTGAAGATTGTTCCCTCCAAATTCAGGTTACAGTGTCCCTTTAATTATATCAGCGTTCACAGCCCGCTGATATAGTAGTTAAGCTCCATGCTCCGTTGTAGAGCAGGGAGACACGATCTCCCTGCACTACCGCAGGAAGTGACCGGGGAGAGCCAGAGGAACGCATGTCTGCAGAACGATAGGTGCCGGCACTGTATCGGTCTGCTGGCTCCAGTATACAGCAGACATGCCCACATTGCAAGCTGTGTGAGTGTGTGTGCTCTGCTGCAGAGAAGTCCGGAGGACCACGGCACGGCTTCTGAGAGTGTCCAGAGAAGAGCAAGACAGTCACAGGACAGTGGTGCTGTAAGTAACAGTACAGATTTCTGCAGGTACTGGCAGGAGATGTCAGCACCGTGCAAGGTGGATTTGGCAGGACCCGGCTCCCCTCCTGATAAGACCAGGCCTTGTGCTGTATATCTGCAGTCTATATCTGAGGCACTGTAGATTTATGGCGGCTGCTAGAACTACAAACCGGATCACTGTCAGTGCGGGTCACCCAAGCATGACCCAATCTGTAAATGACTTCAAAACAGCAGCCATAAGTCTCATGGTGTCTCAGACAGAGACTGACAAGACTGGTCGGTAATGTGCACTGATAGATATGACCCCGGCTGCAGGACCCCACAGATGAGGAGATATATATCTATCTATCGGTGCACATTACCGACCAGTCTTGTCAGTATATATATATATATATATATATATATATATATACACACACACACTGCATTTACTGATATAAGATAACACAAACACTGGTCTGATAGGACCCTGACCCCAGCTATAGGATATCTATCTATGCATCCATCTTATAGCCGGGGTCAAGATCCTATCAGTCCAGTGTCTGCATGATCTCATATCAGTAAATTTAATGTGGTAAACATGAAAACCCCATTATGAAACCTTTTATTAAAAATAACAAAAAGTTAAGGCTGTGTATATATGATAAATAGCAAGACAGAATAAAATGGAAACAGCAAATAGGTGTGTAAAGGAGATTATATCTGGGTGCAAGACCCTGAACATATACTCTATGTAGACAACAAGACCCCCAAAGGGGGAGCAGGGGAAAAGGAACTGACGAACCAAGGGGTGTACTTCTTTTAGATTGGTAATATTCTACCTCCCTCTCTTTCTTGTGGTTGCCTCCTTACCATCTGGGTTCTTGTCCAGACAAGAGTATTCCTTTAGGGTTACCTGGATACATTCAGGGAGGTATACCCATATTGTGGCCTCTATACGCACCTACTAGCTCTTTCTGTTTTCTTCTATTTAGCTCTTTGTCACATATATATGAGCTGTGCAAGTATCAGCCCACAGAATCCAAGGAGTGGGAGCTATTGTGGGGGTCATTATACAACATGGGAGTGTCTTTTAACCGTAGAAAGGACATCACTTCTAACAACAATGTAGTAAACACTGTAGGGGCCATACATAACCCAAAGGGCATTGCTCTGAACTGAAAATGACAAACCTGACCATTCACTAGTACAGCCACCCAGAGAAGCTGCTGGTGTAACTGGTGTATAGGAAGATGGTAGTAAGCATCCTTAAGATCCAAGACTACCATATAACAGTTTGGAAATAAAGTTTTTATAGCTGAACGAATGGATTCCATTTTAAATGTCCTGGATCTTATGATGGTGTTTAACTTCCTCAAATTTATTATAGCTCTGAAAGAGCCATCAGGTTTAGTTATCAGAAACAAGGGAGAGTAAAATCCTTTCCATAACTGAGATGACGGAACCTCTATTAAAAATGTTTGGTTAAGAGAGACCTAAGCTCAAGTTCAAGTGCTTCCTGCTGTAGCCTGGATTTTAAGGAAGTTAGAAGGAAAGAATCCAGAGGTGTCCGGAAAAAATCTAAGGTGAGGCCTGAAGATACTAAATTTATGGCCCATGAATTAGCTGTTATTTCCTTCCATTGATCTACAAATTTCAGCAATCTACCTCCTACAGGTAGAATAGGATTAACGGAATTTATCCGCTGGTTTGAAGGGACGTTTATTGAATAAGTTTCCCTTGTGCCTGAATTCCTTGTTACTCCAGCGGTCCTTAAAGTCTCTTTTCTTGCCAAAAGGTGGCTTCCTGAACGCCCTTCTGTAAGAAGGAATAAAAGGACTAGGGAACCCCAACTTCCTCTCACCCGCCTTGGTCAGTATATCAGCCAGAACAGCTCCAAAAAAGCTACTCACCCTGACAAGGTATGGCACACAGCTTAGACCTAGACTGGGCATCCCCCTTTCAGTTCTTTAACCCCTTAAGCCCCGAGGGTGGTTTGCACGTTAATGACCGGGCCAATTTTTACAATTCTGACCACTGTCCCTTTATGAGGTTATAACTCTGGAACGCTTCAACGGATCTTGGCGATTCTGACATTGTTTTCTCGTGACATATTGTACTTCATTTTAGTAGTAACATTTATTCGATATAACTTGCGTTTATTTGTGAAAAAAACGGAAATTTGGCGAAAATTTTGAAAATTTCGCAATTTTCCAACTTTAAATTTTTATGCCCTTAAATCACAGAGATATGTCACGCAAAATACTTAATAAGTAACATTTCCCACATGTCTCCTTTACATCAGCACAATTTTGGAACCAAAATTTTTTTTTGTTAGGGAGTTATAAGGGTTCAAAGTTGACCAGCAATTTCTCATTTTTACAACACCATTTTTTTTTAGGGACCACATCTCATTTGATGTCATTTTGAGGGGTCTATATGATAGAAAATACCCAAGTGTGACACCATTCTAAAAACTGCACCCCTCAAGGTGCTCAAAACCACATTCAAGAAGTTTATTAACCCTTCAGGGGTTTCACAGGAATTTTTGGAATGTTTAAATAAAAATGAATATTTAACTTTTTTTCACACAAAATTTATTTCAGCTCCAATTTGTTTTATTTTACCAAGGGTAACAGGATAAAATGGATGCCAAACATTGTTGTACAATCTGTACTGAGTACGCTGATACCCCATATGTGGGGGTAAACCACTGTTTGGGCGCATGGCAGAGCTCGGAAGGGAAGGAGCGCCATTTGACTTTTAAATGCAAAATTGACAGGAATTGAGATGGGACACCATGTTGCGTTTGGAGAGCCACTGATGTGCCTAAACATTGAAACCCCCCACAAGTGACACCATTTTGGAAAGTAGACACCCTAAGGAACTTATCTAGATGTGTGGTGACCACTTTGACCCACCAATTGCTTCACAGAAGTTTATAATGCAGAGCCGTAAAAATAAAAAATCATATTTTTTCACAAAAATGATCTTTTCGCCCCCAATTTTTTATTTTCCCAAGAGTAAGAGAAGAAATTGAACCTCAAAAATTGTTGGCCAATTTGTCCTGAGTACGCTGATACCCCGTATATGGGTGTAAACCATTGTTTGGGCGTATGGCAGAGCTCGGAAGGGAAGGAGCGCCATTTTACTTTTCAATGCAAAATTGACTGGAATTGAGATGGGATGCCATGTTGCGTTTGGAGAGCCCCTGATGTGCCTAAACATTGAAATCCCCACAAGTGACACCATTTTGAAAAGTAGACCCCTTAAGGAACTTATCTAGATGTGTGGTGAGCACTTTGACCCAACAAGTGCTTCACAGAAGTTTATAATGCAGAGCCGTAAAAATAAAAAATCTTATTTTTTCACAAAAATGATCTTTTCGCCCCCAATTTTTTATTTTCCCAAGGGTAAGAGAAGAAATTAGACCACAAAAGTTGTTGTGCAATTTGTCCTGAGTGCGACGATACCCCATATGTGGGGGTAAACCACTTTTTGGGTGCATAGCAGAGCTCGGAAGGGAAGGAGCGCCATTTGACTTTTCAATGCAAAATTGACTGGAATTAAGATGGGACGCCATGTTGGTTTGGAGAGCCCCTGATGTGCCTAAACATTAAAAACCCCCACAAGTGACACCATTTTGGAAAATAGACCCTCTAAGGAACTTATCTAGATGTGTTTTGAGAGCTTTGAACCCCCAAGTGTTTCACTACAGTTTATAACGCAGAGCCGTTAAAATAAATTTATTTTTTTTTCGCAAAAATTTTTTAGCCCCCAGTTTTGTATTTTCACAAGGGTAACATAATAAATTGGACCCCAAAATTTGTTGTCCAATTTGTCCTGAGTACGCTGATACCCCATATGTGGGGGGGAACCACTGTTTGGGCGCATGGCAGAGCTCGGAAGGGAAGGAGCGCCATTTGGAATGCAGACTTAGATGGATTGGTCTGCAGGAGTCACGTTGCATTTGCAGAGCCCCTGATGTACCCAAACAGTACAAACCCCCCACAAGTGACCCCATATTAGAAACTAGACCTCCCATGGAACTTATCTAGATGTGTTGTGAGAACTTTGAACCCCTAAGTGTTTCACTACAGTTTATAACGCAGACCCGTGAAAATAAAAATTCTTTTTTTTTTCACAAAAATGATTTTTTAGCCCCCAGCTTTGTATTTTTACAAGGGTAACAGAATAAATTGGACCCCAAAAGTTGTTGTTCAATTTGTCCTGAGTACGCTGATACCCCATATGTGGGGGGGAACCACTGTTTGGGCTCATGGCAGAGCTCGGAAGGGAAGGAGCGCCATTTGGAATGCAGACTTAGATGGATTGGTCTGCAGGCGTCACGTTGCATTTGCAGAGCCCCTGATGTACCCAAACAGTAGAAACCACCCACAAGTGACCCCATATTGGAAACTAGACCTCCCATGGAACTTATCTAGATGTGTTGTGAAAACTTTAAACCCCCAAGTGTTTCACTACAGTTTACAACGCAGAGCCGTGAAAATAAAAATCCTTTTTTTTCCCACAAAAATGATTTTTAGCCCCCCAAATTTTTATTTTCCCAAGGATAACAAGAGAACTTGGACCCAAAAAGTTGTTGTCCAATTTGTCTCGAGTACGCTGATACCCCATATGTTGGGGTAAACCCCTGTTTGGGCGCACGGGAGAGCTCGGAAGTGAAGGAGCACTGTTTTACTTTTTCAATGCAGAATTGGCTGGAATTGAGATCGGACGCCATGTCGCGTTTGGAGAGCCCCTGATGTGTCTAAACAGTGGAAACCCCCCAATTATAAATGAAACCCTAATCCAAACGCACCCCTAACCCTAATTCCAACGGTAACCGTAACCACACCTCTAAACCTGACACACCCCTAACCCTAATCCCAACCCTAATCCCAACTGTAACCCTAACCACACACCTAACCCAGACACACCCCTAATTCTAATCCCAACCGTAAATGTAATCCAAACCCTAACCCTAGCCCCAACCCTAGCCCTAACCCTAACCCTAACCGGAAAATGGAAATAAATACATTTTTTTAAATTTTATTATTTTTCCCTAAGGCTAGGTTCACATTGCGTTAGGGAAATCCGTTTAGCACTAGCGGATTGCGCTAACACAATGTCTTTTTAGGTGTCGTGTTTAGTGGTCGCGTTAACGTCCCCGCTCTGGAAGATCGGGGATCGGACCTCGGGCGCGCCGCGGACGCTGCAAGCAGCGTCTGAGGCGCGCCACAAAAGAATGGCACCTTGCTAGCGCGAGCCGAAAATGGCACGCTCTAGCGATGCGCTACACCTGAAAATCACATTGCTGTCAATGGTTGTGCTAACGGACCCGTTGCACGGCGTTAATTGTGACATTTTCGCCGTGCAACGCTGTCCGTTAGCGTTAACCCATTAACGCAATGTGAACCTAGCCTAACTAAGGGGGTGATGAAGGGGGGTTTGATTTACTTTTATAGCGAGTTTTTTAGCGGATTTTTATGATTGGCAGCCGTCACACACTAAAAGACGCTTTTTATAGCAAAAAAGTTTTTGCGTCTCCACATTTTGAGACCTATAATTTTTCCATATTTTGGTCCACAGAGTCATGTGAGGTCTTGTTTTTTGCGGGACGAGTTGACGTTTTTATCGGTTACATTTTCGGACACGTGACAGTTTTTGATCGCTTTTTATTCCGATTTTTTTGTGAGGCAGAATGACCAAAAACCAGCTATTCATGAATTTCTTTTGGGGGAGGCGTTTATACCGTTCCGCGTTTGGTAAAATTGATGAAGCAGTTTTATTCTTCGGGTCAGTACGATTACAGCGACACCTCATTTATATCATTTTTTTTATGTTTTGGCGCTTTTATACGATAAAAGCTATTTTATAGAAAAAATAATTATTTTGGCATCGCTTTATTCAGAGGACTATAACTTTTTTATTTTTTTGGTTATGATGCTATATGGCGGCTCGTTTTTTGCGGGACAAGATGACGTTTTCAGAGGTAACATGGTTATTTATATCCGTCTTTTTGATCGCGTGTTATTCCACTCTTTGTTCAGCGTTATGATAATAAAGCGTTGTTTTTTGGCTCGTTTTTTTTTTTTTTTCTTACGGTGTTCACTGAAGGGGTTAACTAGTGGGCCAGTTTTATAGGTCGGGTCGTTACGGACGCGGCGATACTAAATATGTGTACTTTTATTGTTTTTTTGTTTTTTTTTTATGTAAAGAAATGTATTTATGGGAATAATATTTTTTTTTTTCTGCTTTATTTAGGAATTTTTTTTTTATTTTTTTTTTTACAAGTGTGGAAATTTTTTTTTTTACTTTTTCACTTTGTCCCAGGGGGGGACATCACAGATCACCGATCTGACAGTGTGCACAGCACTCTATCAGATCGGTGATCTGACATACAGCCGGGCAGGATTAGAGCTGCAGCTGCAGCCTGATCCTGACCCGGAAGTGCTCCCTGCAGGACCCGGATGCAGCCCGGCGGCCATTTTGGATCCGGGGACTGCAGGGAGAAGACGCTCGGTACACGGTGAGCACATCACCGTGTACCGATCGTCTCAGGGAAGCCCGCAGGGAGCCCCCTCCCTGCGCGATGCTTCCCTGCACCGCCGGCACACCGCGATCATCTTTGATCGCGGTATGCCGGGGGTTAATGTGCCGGGAGCGGTCCGTGACCGCTCCTGGCACATAGTGCCGGATGTCAGCTGCGATAGGCAGCTGACACCCGGCCGCGATCGGCCGCGCTCCCCCCGTGAGCGCGGCCGATCGCATATGACGTACTATCCCGTCCATGGGAATTAAGTCCCAGGTCACCTGGACGGGATAGTACGTCATATGGGATTAAGGGGTTAACCACAACGCTCGTCAAGCTGTATTAGTAAGGTTAGCTGTTCTGGCTGCTAAGCAGAGCGAGTCTATTGAGGCATCTGATAGAAAGGCCGCAGCACCCTTAATCAAGGGAATAGAGGCACACATTTTTTCTCTTGATATACCACTCTTGATGTGCTGATCCAGCTGGTCTAGCCAATCCAGCATAGACCTGCCAGTGCACGTGGCTGGGATTGTCGGTTTAAATGCGGTAATACAGGCTTCCCATGATCTTTTAAGAAGCGCGTCTGATTTTCTGTCCATTGGATCAGACAAAGAACCCGCATCCTCCACAGGTAAAGAGGAACAGCGAGAGGTGGATGCTATGGCCGCATCCACTTTAGCCCAGGTGGCCAAGTCCTCATCGTCAAAGGGGTAACGTCTCTTAAAAGATATCGGTACAAACTCCTTTTGCCCCTGCTTACTCCATTCCTTTTTGACAAGGTCCTTAATGGTCTGATTTACAGGAAATACATGACCTTTTCGCTGACAGATACCTGCAAACATAACCTCCTGCGGCGTCTGAGGTTCCTTAGCCTCTTATAACCCCATTGTGCTCCTTACTGATTTCAACAAATTATTCACACCGTCAGTAGGAAAAAAGACAATCCTTCACATCAGAGGAACCCGAAACCTGAGAGATGTCAGAATCAATCTCCCTGCTTTCTGCAGATGTGTCTGCTCTAGATGAGGGTGCTCTCCTGCTTCTCCAATCAATATTCATTGATGGCCCACCACCTAATGACTGAAGCTCTTCACGGATCATGAGACGGATCTCATTCATTTTGACCGACCCCTCCTGCTGCAAGGTGTTATTTATACAACTCTGACAAAATTTCTTTATATAACAGTTAGGCAGGGGCTCGGTACATATCGCACACTGCTTTGCTTAGACTTCACCGTGTTTTTTGCCTACAAAAAACACAAGCAGAAGAGACTACTATAAGCTTCCATGAAGCTGTCTATACACTCACCCGGAAATAAAAATATATACCGGCTATCGGGTTGCTTGATCAGCCTGGGGTGTGGAACAGGACGACTTCTTCCTCGATTTGTCAGTGGACAGTGGAGTCACTCACTTTCGAGTGTCCAGTACTCTTCCTCCTGGTATCACCCACAGGTAACATTAACTCCTCCATAGGGCACTCAGTGACCTCCTCTTGGGACGACATGATTGCGCACACTGCAACCTGCCAACATGCTCTTTATAGTGTAGGAACCATTAAACACAACCTTTCCTGCCATTATTTATTTATTTTTTTTACCTTTGTATACTGATCCAGGCTTTGTTATAGTGTACCGGACCGCACAGGTAATAACCATGGCGCCTCCACCGGAAGTTGCATTCTAACCTCACGAACACGGAAGTTCAACCAACCACTTCCGGGACGCTGATGCTACTGCGCATGCGTCCTCATCTCTGCTGCACCAGCAGAAGATGCCGTGGTAAGTGCTGCACCTGCAGCAGCTATCTCATGTCGCCCATCAACACCTTCCCACTCTGGAAAAGCGGGGTAAGTGTTGTAGGCAGAGGAGACGCCAGTGTCACAGCAGCCACAGCGCTCATACCCCAGGAGCGCACTCCACTTACTTGTCCCCAGTGAGGGCCGGACGAGGTAGGTGCCGCTTCTTACCCATTCACCGGTAGCCTCACACAACAGTGTCCCAGCAGGGAGACTGTTGAGAACGCAGCAGCATTAGCAGATGAGGGGGGAGCCAGTAGGATCATCCCCCCGACTGTCTACCCGCTCTGGAGCCCCTGCCGCTCAGCAGAGACGCACAGGCGGCAGTCCAGGCGGGTTTTCCTCTTCGTTCATAGCATCCATCGGAGTCTTCTCTGTGGGTTCCCATCTAGGAACAGGAACAGGAAAACAACTGAGGAGCGAGGGGGGGGACCGCCCCTTTTATCTCCCTGTAGGTTTTCTGTTCCTAGGAACGGATCCCCTCTCTCTAGTGGTTGGTGTCGTGGCGAAAAGAAAAAAAATGCATGACACTTGTATGACAATTGCATTGCAGTCGTCCGACTCTCCTGCATCAAAATCAGACCGATTATTTGTTAGCTAGTGTGTCTCCTTCCTGAGTCTTATAAAGCTTTGAACTGGCTTCTGCTGACAAACCCGATGATATATTAGCTAGTGATCTGCACACTGTAGTACTTGTCAGATGGAAGCACCACACTGTAAACCAAGCTCCAGGCTGAGAGGAGAGTGAAGTCTGATCTAACAATGCGGACCCAGAGTGCTGTCACTCACCGTAAGGTACCCTGCCACCACCAGTGATGCCCTGCTGAGTTTGTCTGATTCCAGTCCTCAGATCGGAAATAGCAGAGCAAAAGCAAGAACTGAAGAATATAGGAGCCACGGAGAGATGAGCTTACACGAGCAGGTAAGCTAGTAGAAGTATACTAGGAAATTGTTACTTGGGATGAGTTACGACAAACTAAAGGGGGTAAATTTATTAGTGGAAAACTCTTTCAATGCAACAGCTGCTATTGGCAGAGGCACCTAAGTGTTTAAACTGGCCAGATATGTTGTTCTGCAGTTAAAATAGCAGCCAGGCTCACTTAGGAGAGCTAAGAATCCGATGTAGCGAGTATTCAAAGGTGTTATATACATTACATTAGTGACCAGCATGTAAACACAGAGTGGTGGTGATTAAAGGGTTAAAGCACATTCATTTGGATTTAAAAAGAAAATAAATGGATACCTAAGAAATGGGGATAAATATTTAATGAAAAATATAACCTGTAAAGGATACTACACTTCTGTGACAAGTCCATAGTAATTAAAGCCTAAAAAATAAAACAAAAAAATTATCAACAATACATTTGTTAACAAGAATTCACATTGTTTTGTATGATTGCAAAGTATGGTTGCACACAATTTTTCGTATCTAATTTGCTCTATTGCTACAGCACCTGAATTATATGTCCAGAACTTCATGATAAACTATTCGTATTTTAATTGGCAAAGTTTAATATGATGGACCAAGCCTCATTTTTTGCGTCCTATACTGGCTGTGTTGTAACAACCTGTCGTCACGTAGAATATAATTTTCATTTGTATTTTAAGCAGGAGAGTTTTAAACCCTTTGAAGACCAAATCATTTCTCATCTTCATTCCCAGGCCTATTTTTGGAAATCTGTCAGTAACAGGCGAACACCTGTTACTGATTGGGTGAGTATGGTTAGAGCATTTGCCTGTTTAGCGTGACAAACATGTAAGGGAGTGGGCACCAAGGGGTTAATTCACAGGAATCTGCCGATATTTTACTGCAGTGACTTCCATTCCCTAATGCAAATAATCTTCTCCTTTCGGCTCCTAAACACACAACTTTTTGTATGATCAACAAGGGACACTGACAGCGCTTTTGAACGGGGTTGTCCAATCACTCCAGGTGACTGCAGACTAATTAATCTTCCAAGCGCCTGCACTGTGTGCTGCGAAGAATCTTTGGCCGGTGTCACACTAGTGTATTGCATTCGATGTGTTCATCAGTACTTCAGAGAAGATGTGGATTTGTTGCGGATTTGAGTGCTTCAATGTAAGTCAATTGGTGCAGAAATGCTGCAGATCAGCAAAAAGAATTGACATGCTGCTTAAAAATAAACGGAGAGAATAAGGATGGAATTTTCCGCAGCATGTGCACATCAATTCTGGATTCCCATTTATGAACCTTGCTTTAGTAATCATTGACGGATGTGGTGCAATTCCACGCTGAAAAACCGCTGCAGATCCGCAACGTGTGTACATAGCTTTACAATTCAGAGGGGACATGTACATACAATATGAGACAATACAGAGTAACAGAAAATTCAACAGATACCAAGAGGAGTGAAGTTCCTGATCACAAGAGCTTACAATCTATGAAGAAATCGAAGGAACAAAAGGAACATGGTAAAAACTGCATTGATATATGGTCCAGCTATCAATATAATAAATAGAAGATTCACATAACGCTTCATGAACCGGTTACCAGCCTGGATCTGTACAAGTCAGATAAAGTGCTATTACAGCCATGGAGGGTGCAATCAGATGATACAAGGGACCAGACTTTTTGGGGGAGAAAAATTGTAAAGGGCAGAATGGGGATAGTTAGATATGTCAGGTGAGGAGATGGCAAGTCTGCAGAAATGCGTTTTTGGGGCATGCTTAAACCCGTGGGTATTGTGAAGTTATTAAATTGTTATTGGTAGAACATTACAGAGCATTGGTGCAGCGCGTGAGAAGTCTTGAAGACGGGAATGGGAGGTTCGGATTATTGAGGCTTAGAGTCTAAAGTTGACGTCACACTGGCAACTTAAATGGACGAGTGCAATGCAATAAAAAAATCGCATTGGACTTGGACCAATGTTACAATGTGGGGCCCCTCCAAGCTGCCGACTTTTTGGCCGTTTTCCTCGGGCCAAGACAATCGCAACATGCTGCGATTGTCATGGACACTCGGCCAACTCTTGGCTCACTCGCACCCACATAAGCCTATGGGTGCGAGTGAGCCAACGCACATCACTTGGATATCATCCGAGTACTGTGCGTTATAAGCGGACCCCAGCAATGGAGGAGATGGAGAAATTAGTTTCTCCGCCTCCTCCGCAGCTGTGCTCCGATCCTCCCTGTGCGAGAGCCTCGGAGCACAGATGCATGACACTCGGCTCCGCTCGCAGCAGAGCAGGAGCTGCGGGTCATTAGCATATCGCATCCTATGCTCTCGCATCGGATGTAATATGCTAGTGTGACGTCGGCCTTAGGTCATTAGCGGAACAGAGGGAACAGGTAGGGTGATAGACAGACATACATTTTTTTAATTTTATAAGATATTACTTTACAATATGTTCTTAAAAGTCATTAATATTTGTGGCTTGAGGTGGAATGCTTTTGTGTAACACAGGAAAAAAATATATTGGATAGATCTGAAACTGCATGCAAACAATATTTTCAACTCAATGTTATTTTCCACATGTATTTTTGCCCTTTATAACACTCACTGTGTTGTAAGACACACATAGTGCACTACCTCATGCCACTGGGCGCATTCAGGATGTATACATCGAGAAGTCAGGAAGAAAATAAGGAGGGGGGAAGCTTGCGCACTGCACTGACAAAACATGAACGAAAAATATCAGTCATGTGACCCTATGATTACCTTTGGGACATCCTGCACCTGCAAGGGAGATATCACGACCGTCATATGACATGTCAGTCTTGGTAAATATTCCCCCAACTGTGTATTATGAAATGAGGCTGCCTACATTACAATTAACAGGAGAAAACTGTGATGAGTTATGAAAAAGTTGGAAAGGGTATGCAAAGATTTTAAAAGAAATAGCAAATCTAGGTTTATACATATTTGTACAACAGTAACAATAAACTTTACCTTGATTTTTTCCAGCACACAGGAGCACTCCCAGCCATTAGCAGTGGAAGTTGTTAAAAAAGGGTTTTAATTGCTTGATGGACACCTAGTTTTTAACTTGGAGCGTGTACATTAGGGTCCTGTTTTGCACATGTACTGAATGGTAGAATACTTGGTCCTTGAGCATAAGACCAAAAAGAAAATCTTTTCTTGCAGCTGTAGGGTGACCCTTCGCATTCGTCTATTGGACTCTAAACACCCCAGTCTGACACTTGGGAGACATGCTGCTACATCATTGGTAGAGAATGGAAAGCTCCTTGTATCATTAGTGAGATAGAAGTCATGGGACAAGCTAAGTGAGAACAGGAACCAAGAGAAGCACTAAACTGTTCTTGAAAAGCAGTAAAATGATTCTGTGTTCATCAGTACGTCAGAGAAGATGCCTATCATCATCGCAACTGCTATGAAATAACAGAAAGGTAGATAGTGAATTCCCTTAGCTTGACTACACAAATTTGGAGAAGTGCTTGAGAAATCATGGTTGGAGATATAATGGTGCTGCAAAAACACTTGGACAAGTTGCATCAAAGTATAACTTACAGAGGGAAACGATGCTCCGCAGATCTGTGAGATGGCGCTGCAGACATGCACGGCCCCTGCAGAATCAGATCGTGTAGGACACTCCCATCGTCCCTGTGTTTGCTGCTACAGAAGGACCACTCCTCGCAGGCTGTAGACAGTGGATTAGTGAGACCCCTAGTGGTCATGAATTTGCAACCAGTTCTTGGGTGGATGCAAAGTAAACAATTGTATAAAGTAATTTGACCATTAGAACCTTTCCTATGACTTTAAGTAAATGTACAGTCACTTGGAAATAGATATATAGTAAATCAGTGGCTCCCACCCAATTTCTTTGGCCATGTGATGTAAATACACAGCATATCTGAAACTATTTGCTAACAAGGTAGGGGGATAAGAATGTCAGATATTAAAAGTGTAACATGATTGAGTTTGTGTGTTAACCTGCAGAATTAAAAAAAAAAAAAAAAAAAAAAATGATCAAACATGGGATTCGAACCGAAGAAAAGCTACACATGAGACTCTGCATCCAGCAATCTTACCACCAGCCCATAAGCCCTAATGTAACTATGCTTTGATTTTCTTTGGCTATGAAAACTATGCACACTGTCAGTTACTGGAAAAATCACTTAGATTTTTTTTCTGACATATGTCACATAGTGAAACATCTCTTTGATGAGTGCAGAAAGTCACATATCATATGTTACTTAAGAAAAAAAAAAAAATTATTTGGGGCTAGAACTCAAAAGTTTGCTATTCCATAAACCAGAAGCTTAACCACTCAGCCATGAGCTTAACAGTCGATGGATGGATCCATTTTCTTCCCTTTCATTCTGTGAGTATCTGAAAAACATACATCAGGTTTTTGTCGTGGAGCACAATCCGGCGAGTTTTGCAAAAAACAGATGCTGCGGAAAAAAATGGATCTGGCAGTAAAAAAAAAACGGATCTGGCAGAAAAAAACGGATCCTGCGGTAAAAAAAAGGATCCTGCGCAAAGAAACAAGACGGCCAAAAAAAACAAATTGATGGAAAAAAAACGGATCCGGCAGAAAAAAACGGATCCTGCGCCAAAAAAACAGATCAGGCCGAAAAAAACCAGATCCGGTGGAAAAAAACAGATCTGGAGGAAAAAAACGGATCCTGCGCAAAAAAAAAACGATTCGGAAAAAAAGAAGGTCCGGTGGAAAAAAACGGATTGGCGGAAAAAAACGGATCCGGCAGAAAAAAACGGATCGTAAAAAAATGATCCTGCGAAAAAAAAAAACCCGCATCCGGCAGAAACAAAACGGATCGATGTAAAAAAACGGATACGGCAGAAAAAAACGGATCCGGCGGAAAAAAAAGATCCTGCCCAAAAAAAACGGATCCGGCAGAAAAAAACGGATCCTGCACAAAAAAAACGGATCCGGCATAAAAAAAACGGATTCTGCGGAAAAAACGGATCCGCCAGAAAAACGGATCCGGCGGAAAAAACGGATCCGGAGGAAAAAAACGGATCCGGCGGAAAAAAAACGGATCAACAGAAAAAACCGGACCTGGCAAAAAAAAAACATCCTGCAGAAAAAAAACGTATCCGGCGGAAAAAAAAGGATTTGGCAGAAAAAAAACGGATCCAGCGGGAAATAAACGGATCCGGCCGACAAAAACTGATCCGGCAGAAAAATAAAACTAATCTGGCAGAAAAAAAAAAAAAAAGGATCGGCGGTAAAAAAAATGGATCCTGCGTCTAGAGTCTACAGCCGTTGGCCTTACCATTGCGCCACAAGCTCCCAGGTGCTAATTTTAGCTAATTTTACTAATTTTACTAATTTCAGGTATCAGAGTTAAGTATCAGAGTCAGGTATCAGAGTTAGGTATCAGAGTCAAGTATTAGAGTTAGGTATCAGAGTCAAGTATCAGAGTTAGGTATCAGAGTTAGGTATCAGAGTCAAGTATCAGGTATCAGACAAAAACATTTTGATTTTGATGTTTGACAAAAGTCAAGTATCAGGTATCAAGTATCAAACTCATTTATGGAAATCACAGAACTAGGAGTGTCTGCCACATGTTTACATTGACTGTGACATAAGGCAACTAGAAGACAAGTAAATTACAACAGAGTGTATAGTACAGTGGTAAGGTGTGCAGGCTTGCAAACAGAGAGCTGTGAGTTCGAATCCCAGCTATGAAAGTTAATTTTATTTTATTATTATTTTTCTTATTATTTTAAACCAAAACTATGTGTGATGAAAAAGCATAAGGCTGCTTTCACACATCAGGTTTTTGTCATCGGGCACGATCCGGCGAGTTTTGCAAAAAACGGATGCTGCGGAAAAAAACGGATCTGGCAGTAAAAAAAAACGGATCTGGCGGAAAAAAACCGATACGGCAGAAAAAAACGGATCCTGCGGAAAAAAAAGGGATCCGCCAGAAAAACGGATCCGGAGGGAAAAAAACGGATGCTGCAAAAAAAAAAAAAAACGGATCCTGAGCAAAAAAAAACGGGATGGCGGACAGGAAAAAGAATCGGCGGAAAAAAAACGAATCCGGCAGAAAAAAACGGATCCTGCGCAAAAAAACGGATCTGGCAGAAAAAAACGGATCCGGCGGAAAAAAACGGATCCTGCGCAAAAAAACTAGATCCGGCGGAATAAAACGGATCCGGCAGAAAAAACGGATCTGGCGAAAAAATGGATCCTGCGTCAAAAAAACGGGTGCGGCAAAAAAAAAGGATCGGCGGAAAAAAACGGATCCTGCGCAAAAAACGGATCTAGCTGATAAAAACGGATCCGGTAGAAAAACAACGTATCCTGCGCCAAAAAAATGGATCTGGCAGGAAAAACCGGATCCGTCAGAAAAAAACGGATCCTGCGCAAAAAAACTAGATCCGGCGGAATAAAACGGATCCGGCAAAAAAAACGGATCTGGCGAAAAAATGGATCCTGCGCCAAAAAAACGGGTGCGGCGGAAAAAAATTGATCCGGCGGAAAAACGGATCTGGCGGAAAAAAACCGATCCGGCGAAAAAACGGATCATGTGCCAAAAAAACGGATCCGGCAAAAAAAAAGGATCGGCGGAAAAAAACGCATCCTGCGCAAAAAACGGATCTAGCGGATAAAAACGGATCCGGTAGAAAAACAACGTATCCTGCGCCAAAAAAATGGATCTGGCAGGAAAAACCGGATCCGTCAGAAAAAAACGGATCCTGCGCAAAAAAAAACGGATCCGGCAGAAAAAAACGGATCGGCGGAAAAAAAAACGTTCCTGCGGAAAAAAACAGATCCAATGAAAAAAACGGATCCTGCGCAAAAAAAACCGGATCCGGCAGAAAACGGATCCGACGGAAAAAAAAAAGGATCGGTGGAAAAAAACAGATGCGGCAAAAAAAAAACGGATCCTGCACAAAAAAACTAGATCCGGCGGAAAAAAACGGATCAGGCACAAAAAACGGATCTGGCGAAAAAAACGGATCCTGCGCCAAAAAAACGGGTGCGGCGGAAAAAAATTGATCCGACGTAAAAACGGATCCAGGAGAAAAAACAGATCCGGCGAAAAAAACGGATCGTGTGGCAGAAAAAAAAGGATCGGCGGAAAAAAACGGATCCTGCGCAAAAAAACGGATCTGGCGGATAAAAACAGATCCGGTAGAAAAACAACGGATCCTGCGCAAAAAAATGGATCCGGCAGGAAAAAACGGATCCGGCAGAAAAAAAAAATGATCCTGCGCAAAAAAAATGGATCCGGCAAAAAAAAAAAACGGATCCGGCGGAAAAAAAACGGATCGGCGGAAAAGAAAACGATCCTGCGGAAAAAAAACAGATCTGGTTAAAAAAACGGATCCTGCGCCAAATAAAACGGATCCGGCAGAAAAAAACGGATCCGACGGAAAAAAAGGATCGGCGGAAAAAAACAGATGCGGCAAAAAAACGGATCCTGCGTAAAAAAAAAGGATCTGGCAGAAAAAAACGGATCCGGTAGAAAAAACGGATCCTGCGCAAAAAAATGGATCCGGCAGAAAAAACGCATGCGGCAGAAAAAAAAAACGGATCCTGCGCAAAAAAAATGGAGTCGTCAGAAAAAAAATGGATCCGGTGGGAAAAAAAAACGGATCCGGCCGACAAAAACTAATCCGGCAGAAAAATAAAACCGATCTGGCGGAAAAAAAAAGGATCGGCGGTAAAAAAACGGATCCTGCGTCTAGAGACTACAGCCGTTGGCCTTACCATTGCACCACAATCTCCCAGGTGCTAATTTTAGCTAATTTTACTAATTTTACTAATTTCAGGTATCAGAGTTAGGTATCAGAGTCAAGTATCAGAGTTAGGTATCAGAGTCAAGTATCAGAGTTAGGTATCAGAGTCAAGTATCAGAGTTAGGTATCAGAGTCAAGTATCAGAGTTAGGTATCAGAGTCAAGTATCAGAGTTAGGTATCAGAGTCAAGTATCAGAGTTAGGTATCAGAGTCAAGTATCAGAGTTAGGTATCAGAGTCAAGTATCAGAGTTAGGTATCAGAATCAAGTATCAGAGTTAGGTATCAGAATCAGGTATCAGAGTTAGGTATCAGAATCAAGTATCAGAGTTAGGTATCAGACTCAGGTATCAGAGTTAGGTATCAGAGTCAAGTATCAGAGTTAGGTATCAGACTCAGGTATCAGAGTTAGGTATCAGAGTCAAGTATCAGAGTTAAGTATCAGAGTCAAGTATCAGAGTTAGGTATCAAAGTCAAGTATCAGAGTTAGGTATCAGAGTCAAGTATCAGAGTTAGGTATCAGAGTCAAGTATCAGAGTTAGGTATCAAAGTCAAGTATCAGAGTTAGGTATCAGACTCAGGTATCAGAGTTAGGTATCAGAGTCAAGTATCAGAGTTAGGTATCAGACTCAAGTATCAGAGTTAGGTATCAGAGTCAAGTATCAGAGTTAGGTATCAGACTCAGGTATCAGAGTTAGGTATCAGAGTCAAGTATCAGAGTTAGGTATCAGACTCAAGTATCAGAGTTAGGTATCAGAGTCAAGTATCAGAGTTAGGTATCAGAGTCAAGTATCAGAGTTAGGTATCAAAGTCAAGTATCAGAGTTAGGTATCAGACTCAGGTATCAGAGTTAGGTATCAAAGTCAAGTATCAGAGTTAGGTATCAGACTCAGGTATCAGAGTTAGGTATCAGAGTCAAGTATCTGAGTTAGGTATCAAAGTCAAGTATCAGAGTTAGGTATCAGACTCAGGTATCAGAGTTAGGTATCAGACTCAGGTATCAGAGTTAGGTATCAGACTCAGGTATCAGAGTTAGGTATCAGACTCAGGTATCAGAGTTAGGTATCAGAGTCAAGTATCAGAGTTAGGTATCAGAGTCAAGTATCAGAGTTAGGTATCAGAGTCAAGTATCAGAGTTAGGTATCAGAGTCAAGTATCAGAGTTAGGTATCAGAGTCAAGTATCAGAGTTAGGTATCAGAGTCAAGTATCAGAGTTAAGTATCAGAGTCAAGTATCAGAGTTAGGTATCAGAGTCAAGTATCAGAGTTAGGTATCAGAGTCAAGTATCAGAGTTAGGTATCAGAGTCAAGTATCAGAGTTAGGTATCAGAATCAAGTATCAGAGTTAGGTATCAGAATCAGGTTTCAGAGTTAGGTATCAGAATCAAGTATCAGAGTTAGGTATCAGACTCAGGTATCAGAGTTAGGTATCAGAGTCAAGTATCAGAGTTAGGTATCAGACTCAGGTATCAGAGTTAGGTATCAGAGTCAAGTATCAGAGTTAAGTATCAGAGTCAAGTATCAGAGTTAGGTATCAAAGTCAAGTATCAGAGTTAGGTATCAGAGTCAAGTATCAGAGTTAGGTATCAGACTCAGGTATCAGAGTTAGGTATCAAAGTCAAGTATCAGAGTTAGGTATCAGACTCAGGTATCAGAGTTAGGTATCAGAGTCAAGTATCTGAGTTAGGTATCAAAGTCAAGTATCAGAGTTAGGTATCAGACTCAGGTATCAGAGTTAGGTATCAGAGTCAAGTATCTGAGTTAGGTATCAAAGTCAAGTATCAGAGTTAGGTATCAGACTCAGGTATCAGAGTTAGGTATCAGACTCAGGTATCAGAGTTAGGTATCAGACTCAGGTATCAGAGTTAGGTATCAGACTCAGGTATCAGAGTTAGGTATCAGAGTCAAGTATCAGAGTTAAGTATCAGAGTCAAGTATCAGAATGAGGTATCAGACCGAGTATTTCTGATGTTATTTCTGATGTTTGACTTTGATTTGTGACCATGTGTGAAAGTCAGGTATAAGAGTCAAGTATCAGAATGAGGTATCAGACAGAGTATTTCTGATGTTTGACTTTGATTTGTGACCATGTCCTAAAATGAACACTGTAATATTGAAATGTGCTCCCCATGTCAAAATCAGAGTCCTATGGATCAGGTTCCGACCATCTAAGATCCGTTGGACTCCCGGACCACTTCCTGAGTAAAAGACCACCTCCCTACGCGTTTCATCTCAGGGAAGAATCCTCAGGGGACACGGCAGTCAGTACGTGGTCAGGATTTGATGGAGTGCTCAACCGAGACAAAAAATCTCCAGGGAGCCTCTCAACAAAAAAAGGAACTGTCCTTCAATTACTATCTCCCTGCAGTAATCTCAGCCAAGTATGGCAGGCAGCAATAAGGAGTGGACTGATGCACAAATTAAATAAAAAGTGTGTACAAACCAAAAAGATAGCTGTGCAGAAAGGAAGGAACAAGAGGATTTGTGTTTTGAAAAAAGCAGTTGGTTTGCACAGCGGCGTACACACAGCAATGCAGCTATCAGGGAGCCTTCTAGGGCAGCCCAATGAGCTACAGCGCTGAGGGGGAAAAAAAAAAAATGTAGCTTCCACTGTCCCTGCACACCGAAGGTGGCGTTGGGCAGTGGAAATCGCTACAGCACAAGCAGTTTGGTGGTTAATGGACCCTGCCTAACGCTATCCCTGCTTCTGACGAAGCGGCAGCAACCTCTCCCTAGGCTCAGATCAGCAGCAGTAACATGGCGGTCGGCGGGAACGCCCCTTTATAGCCCCTGTGACGCCGCAGACAGCAAGCCAATCACTGCAATGCCCTTCTCTAAGATGGTGGGGACCAGGACCTATGTCATCACGCTGCCCACACTCTGCGTTTACCTTCATTGGCTGAGAAATGGCGCTTTTCGCGTCATTGAAACGCGACTTTGGCACGAAAGTCGCGTACCGCATGGCCGACCCCGCACAGGGGTCGGATCGGGTTTCATGAAACCCGACTTTGCCAAAAGTCGGTGACTTTTGAAAATGAACGACCCGTTTCGCTCAACCCTACTCTCCAGATATTGACTCCCACCGGAGAGATGTTTGCAAAGTCTTCGACCTCCTACGGGCAAACTCCCTCTATGCCAAGTTGGAGAAGTGTATGTTCGAGCAGGAGTCCTTACCTTTCCTGGGCTATATCATCTCCACCCAGGGATTGGCTATGGATCCTGCCAAACTACAGGCTGTGATGGACTGGCAGGAACCCCATTCACTTAAAGCGGTGCAGCGCTTTATGGGGTTCATTAACTACTATCGTCAGTTCATACCACACTTCTCAACTTTGGTAGCTCCCTTGGTTGCCCTCACCAAGAAGGGAGCAAATCCCAAGTTGTGGTCAGAGGAGGTCTCCAAGGCCTTTCTCTCGATTAAGTCACACTTCGCTAGCACTCCCATCCTACATCTCCCCGATGTAGATAAGCCATTTGTCATTTAGGTGGATGCCTCTTCCGTTGGTGCTGGGGCAGTCCTTTTCCAAAGGGATGCTCAAGGTCGGAAGCATCCTTGCTTCTTCTTCTCCAAGACCTTCACACCAGCAGAGAGGAATTATTCCATCGGGGACAGGGAGTTGCTAGCTATGAAGTTAGCTTTTTCAGAGTGGAGATACCTCTTGGAGGGAGCTCGCTTTCCCTTCCAAGTGTTCACTGACCACAAGAACTTGGTGTACCTGCAGACAGCCCAGCGGTTAAATTCTTGCCAGGCCAGATGGTCCTTGTTCTTTTCCCGGTTTCATTTCACCCTCCATTTTCTTTCTGGGCAGAAGAACATTCGGGCCGACGCTCTCTTTCGCTCCGTTGTGTCATCTGTGGAGGAGGAAGAGGAGCCTTGGCTTATTGTCCCCACCGAGAGCTTGAGAACTGTGGCCCCGGTTTCGCTAGAGTCTGTGCCTCTGGGCAAGACTTTTGTATCATCCAGTTTGCGACCGGAGGTTCTCTCTTGGGCACACTCGTCCAGGGTGGGTGGACATTTTGGTTCCAAAAGGACATCTGAGTTACTGGCGAGGACATACTGGTGGCCGCATATGGCTCGTGATGTCACAAAATATGTTCGGGCGTGTGTCTCTTGCGCTAAGAACAAGTCCCCTCAGCAACGGCCAGCTGGTTTGCATTACCCTCTGCCGGTGGTGGACAGGCCCTGGGAGATGGTCGGGATTGACTTTGTAGTGGGCTTACCCAAGTCTCGTAACTGCACCATTATCTGGGTGATCAGCGAACATTTTTCCAAAATGGTGCACTTGGTGCCTCTTCCACGGCTACCTTCTGCACGGGCTCTGGCTGTGTTGCTCATCAAACACATCTTTCGCCTACATGGAATGCCAGACAAAATTGTTAGTGACCGTGGTCCCCAGTTTGCGTCTCGATTCTGGAGAGAGCTTTGTCGTCTACTCAGTATTGAGTTGAATCTCTCTTCGGCATATCATCCCAAGACGAATGGGTTGGTAGAGAGGGCCAACCAGACCTTGGTCACATATTTATGACATTTTGTCTCTGCCAGACAGGATGATTGGGCATCCTTGCTACCATGGGCAGAGTTTGCGCTTAACAACGCCGTATTCGGATCCACCGGTCAGACTCCATTCCTCCTACATTAAGGGCAGCATCCGTGTGTCCCTGTGCCCATGCCTGTGTCTTCCACCGATTCCAGGGTGGCAGACTGGGCTGTGGAGGCACGGGACATTTGGAACCGCACTCAGGATGCCATTTGGGCCTCCAAGGAGAGAATGAGGTCCGCCGCCGATGCTCATCGGCGCCCCGCTCCGACCTTTGCTCCTGGCGACATAGTGTGGCTCTCCGCCCGTAGCATCAGGCTGCGTGTGTTAGGGGTCGAGTTCCCGCTTCTGCACAGGGGGAATCTCGAGCCACCTCCGCTGCGGTCTCCCATTCTTGTCCAGCTGCAGTGGAGTCTGCTCAGCAAGGACGTTGGTCCCAGCGTCTTGCTCATTCTCACTCTGTTCTGAGAGTTACTGCTGCTTCTCCAGTCTCTGCTATTAAAGTCTGTGCTGGTCAGCAGCGAGCGGACTTCTCTGGGACTAAGTCCTTGTCTGCACGTACTGAGCATGCCCAGCGTAAGGTCTCCCGTTGGAGATCGAGGGTCATGTGCTCAGGCTCTGCAGCACATTCCATTGGTCCTCTTGGCAGGTCCTAGAAGGGCAAAAGTGCTGTGGCCACTTCCTGTGCTGCTGCTATATAAACTGCGCATGACCGCACGGCCATGCGCTAGTATTGTCAAACAATTGCTAATGTGTGTATGTTGTGAGTGCAAGTCGTCCTTGGATACCCCTACCCTATAGTATGACTGTTCGCGGAAGGTGTATGGCTGCTACCTAGCGCCCGACTTATCCTACAGCACTAGTCACACATTATAGCGTCCAGTTGCTGTGACCGCCAGTACGGCGCTGTGCACTTCCTCTGTGCTTTCCTTACCCAAGCCTGGGTGGTTAGTGGCGTTCGTCAGTGCGGCACTGCATGCTCTTCTGTTTCATTTCACACCCAGTTGCGGTGTTGTGCCAGCAAGGGTCTAATCGGACTTCAATCCCAGTTGGGGTTGAGTTCGCTGACTACTTGCTCGCGCTTTAGGTGCGGTACCGCGGTCCTGTGCCTTAACAGGATTGCTTCTTTCACGCTGGGTGAGGTTAACCCACGCGTGTATACTCTACTGTACCGCCATACAGTCTGCTAATTGCTAGCAGCAGGTTTTCACCTGCACGGTGGACCCCGGACTGCGAACGCATCTATACCATCTGTCTTGGTGCGTTCCGCCAGTCCTAACAGAATACTAGCGCCAGGGTCTGGCTAGTAAAATGGCGGACGACCAGCGTTTTCAGCGGTACATCCAGCAGCTGGAGGGAAGGTTGGCGGCTCTTGAGCGTTCAACCTCAGCTGTGGATGTTACTGCTGTCGCTGTTCAGGCTGCAAGTGTGGCTGCAGCTACCTTGTCCACTGCCGCTCCTGTACCGACGATATCTCGCCTCCCGCTACCAGAGAAATTTTCTGGTGACAGTAAGTCCTGTAGGGGTTTCGTGAGTCAGTGCTCAATACATCTCGAGCTTCTGGCCTCTCGATTCCCTACAGAGCGGGCTAAGGTGGGCTTTATAATTTCCTTATTGTCGGACAGGGCGTTGCAGTGGGCTACGCCGATGTGGGAGCGTGGCGATCATGTGGTGCAGAGTGCTCCGTTATTCCTGAGCACTCTGAAACAGGTCTTTCTAGGACCTCGTGTCACCCATGACACGGCGCTCCAACTGTTGGCACTGACTCAGGGCTCATCCTTGGTCAGCCTTTTGCCGTCCATTTTCGCACTCTGGCATCTGAGCTGGAGTGGTCGGATAAAGCCCTTATCCCTATATTTTGGAGGGGGCTGGCTGACCACGTTAAGGATGCTCTGGCCACTAGGGAGATTCCCGCCACACTGGAGGAGTTAATAGCAGTATCTACTCGCATTGACCTCCGTTTTCACGAGCGGAGGTTAGAGCGAGCCCAGTGTAGGTAGAGGTTTCGGCTGGCTCCCACCTTCGCCAAACCTTTGGAATCTTCAGTCCAGGCTCCTGAGTTCCAGGAACCTAAGGTGGTGTCACGAGCGGGATCTAAGTCCCAGACCGCTCGTGCACTCCAGGGTTGCCATGTTTGCCAACAGTCAGGACATCTTGCCACCAGATGTCATCAGCGGTCGAGGAAACGTCAGCGTCTAGTGGTAGTAGGTGGAGGTGCACTAGACACTGACGTTTGCCTCCAAATTGTCCTTTAAGGGGACAATTACCTTTGGCTCATCCTCCCACTCGGTAGACCTCTGCGTGGATTCTGGGGCGGAGGGCAATTTTATGTCTTCTGCCTTCGCCCAGCGTCACGCAATACCCCTGGTTATGCTATCTCAACCAGTAACGGTACGAGTGGTGAATGGGTCGACACTCCCCGCACAGATAACACATCAGACCATCCCTGTTACTCTGTCCCTGTCGCCATCCCATCAAGAGATTATTTCTCTGCTCGTCATTCCTGAGGGTATTGATGAGGTCCTGTTGGGGATACCTTGGCTACGGTACCACTCTCCTCACATCGAGTGGTCCTCAGGCAGAATTCTGGGATGGGGTGAATCATGTGGGGGTAGGTGTCACCGAGAGTGCGTTCAGGTTGCTACTACTGAGGTACCCGCAGATCTATCCTCTCTCCCCAAGCAATATTGGTCTTACGCAGACGTGTTCTCCAAGAAGGCGGCGGAGACCCTTCCGCCCCATCGCCCCTATGACTGTCCTATCGATCTCTTGCCTGGTGCGGAGCCTCCCCGGGGTCGAGTTTATCCATTATCTCTCCCGGAGACGGAGGCCATGTCTCAGTACATTTAAGAGAATCTGGCAAGAGGGTTTATCAGGAAGTCAGTGTCACCTGCTGGGGCAGGGTTCTTCTTCGTGCAGAAGAAGAATGGGGAGCTACGTCCATGCATAGACTACAGGGGTCTTAACGCTATCACCGTTAAGAACAAGTATCCTTTGCCCTTGATATCTGAGCTCTTCGATAGGCTTCGGGGAGCAAGGGTATTTACTAAATTAGATCTGCGGGGTGCTTACAACCTGATTCGCATCCGTGAGGGGGACGAATGGAAAACGGCGTTTAACACCAGAGATGGGCACTATGAGTATCTGGTGATGCCCTTCGGGCTCTGTAATGCCCCAGCCGTTTTTCAAGACTTTGTCAACGACATCTTCCGGGCTATGCTTTCCACCTCAGTTGTTGTCTATCTGGATGATATTCTCATCTTTTCTCCAGATATTGACTCCCACCGGAGAGATGTTGGCAGAGTCTTCGACCTCCTACGGGCAAACTCTCTTTACGCTAAGTTGGAGAAGTGTATGTTTGAGCAGGAGTCTTTGCCGTTCCTGGGCTATATCATCTCCGCCCAGGGATTGGCTATGGATCCTGCCAAACTACAGGCTGTGATGGACTGGCAAGAGCCCCATTCTCTTAAAGCGGTGCAGCGCTTTATGGGGTTCATTAACTATTACCGCCAGTTCATTCCCCACTTCTCAACTCTGGTAGCTCCCTTGGTAGCCCTCACCAAGAAGGGAGCAAATCCTAAATTGTGGTCGGAAGAGGTCTCCAAGGCCTTCACTTCTATTAAGTCCCACTTTGCTAGCGCTCCCATCTTGCATCGTCCCGATGTGGATAAGCCATTCCTAATGGAGGTGGATGCCTCGTCCGTTGGTGCTGGAGCAGTCCTCTACCAGAAGGATGCTCAAGGTCGGAAGCATCCATGCTTCTTCTTCTCTAAGACTTTATCGCCAGCGGAGAGAAACTACTCCATCGGGGATAGGGAGCTGCTAGCAATGAAGTTGGCCTTTTCAGAGTGGAGACATCTTCTGGAAGGTGCGCGGTTTCCCTTCCAGGTTTACACTGACCACAAAAATTTGGTCTACTTACAGACAGCCCAGCGGCTAAATTCTCGCCAAGCCAGATGGTCCTTGTTCTTTTCCCGGTTCCACTTTTCTCTTCATTTTCTCGCCGGGGAGAAGAATATTCGTGCTGATGCTCTCTCTCGCTCCCTTATGTCAACTGAAGAGGAGGAAGAGGAGCCTCGGCTTATTGTTCCCTCTGAGAGCCTGAGAACCGTAGCACCAGTTTCGCTTGAGTCTGTGCCTCCGGGCAAGACTTTTGTGCCCATTAATTTGCGACCGGAGGTTCTCTCTTGGGCTCATTCGTCCAGAGTGGGTGGACACTTTGGGACAAAGAGGACATCTGAGCTACTGGCGAGGACGTACTGGTGGCCGCATATGGTCCGGGATGTCAGGGATTATATTCTGGCATGTGTCTCCTGCGCCAAAAATAAATCTCCGCGTCAAAGGCCAGCTGGGTTGCTCTATCCCTTGCCGGTGGCAGATAGGCCCTGGGAGATGGTCGGGATGGACTTTGTCGTGGGTTTGCCCAAGTCTCGCGGCTGTACCATCATTTGGGTCATCACCGATCATTTCTCGAAAATGGTGCATTTGGTGCCGCTACCACGGTTACCTTCTGCACGGGCCTTGGCTGTGTTGTTCATTAAGCACATCTTCCGCCTACATGGTATGCCTGACAAAATTGTCAGTGACAGGGGTCCCCAGTTTGCGTCTCGGTTCTGGAGAGAGCTGTGTCGTCTTCTCAGTATTGAGTTGAATCTCTCTTCCGCTTATCATCCCGAGACGAATGGGTTGGTAGAGAGGGCCAACCAGACCTTGGTCACATACCTGCGACATTTTGTTTCAGCCAGGCAGGATGACTGGGCATCCTTGCTATCATGGGCAGAGTTTGCGCTGAACAACGCCGTAGCCGACTCCACTGGACAAACCCCATTCCTCCTCAACTATGGTCAGCATCCACGGATACCTGTGCCTATGCCCGTGTCTTCCGCAGACTCCAGGGTGGCAGACTGGGCTGTGGAGGCACGGGATATTTGGGACCGCACTCAGGATGCCATTCGGGCCTCTAAGGAGAGAATGAGGTCCTCCGCCGATGCTCATCGGCGCCCCGCCCCGTCCTTTGCTCCTGGCGACTTGGTGTGGCTCTCCGCCCGTAACATCAGGCTGCGAGTTGAGTCCACTAAATTTGCTCCTCGCTACTTGGGTCCCTTCAAGGTCCTCGAACAGGTTAATCCTGTGGTCTACCGTCTGGCCCTTCCTCCACGCCTTGGTATCACCGACACCTTTCATGTGTCCCTCCTTAAGCCCCTATACATGTCTCGGTTTTCTGAGTCATCTGCCGGGACATCGGGTTCGTCTACGGACGATTTCGAGGTGAACGCTATCTTGGGGTGCAAGGTGGTACGTGGCAAAAAATTTTTTTGGGTGGACTGGAAGGGTTACGGCCCTGAGGATAGGTCCTGGGAGCCTGCTGTGCACATTCGGGCTCCGCAGCTCATTGCTGCCTTCGAACGTAGCGAGGCCCAAAGAGGGGGGGTAATGTTAGGGGTCGAGTTCCCGCTTCTGCACAGGGGGAATCTCGAGCCACCTCCGCTGCGGTCTCCCATTCTTGTCCAGCCGCAGTGGAGTCTGCTCAGCAAGGACGTCGGTCCCAGCGTCTTGCTCATTCTCACTCTGTTCTGAGAGTTACTGCTGCTTCTCCAGTCTCTGCTATTAAAGTCTGTGCTGGTCAGCAGCGAGCGGACTTCTCTGGGACTAAGTCCTTGTCTGCACGTACTGAGCATGCCCAGCGTAAGGTCTCCCGTTGGAGATCGAGGGTCATGTGCTCAGGCTCTGCAGCACATTCCATTGGTCCTCTTGGCAGGTCCTAGAAGGGCAAAAGTGCTGTGGCCACTTCCTGTGCTGCTGCTATATAAACTGCGCATGACCGCACGGCCATGTGCTAGTATTGTCAAACAATTGCTAATGTGTGTATGTTGTGAGTGCAAGTCGTCCTTGGATACCCCTACCCTATAGTATGACTGTTCGTGGAAGGTGTATGGCTGCTACCTAGCCCCCGACTTATCCTACAGCACTATTCACACATTATAGCGTCCAGTTGCTGTGACCGCCAGTACGGCGCCGTGCACTTCCTCTGTGCTTTCCTTACCCAAGCCTGGGTGGTTAGTGGCGTTCGTCAGTGCGACACTGCATGCTCTTCTGTTTCATTTCACACCCAGTTGCGGTGTTGCGCCAGCAAGGGTCTAATCGGACTTCAATCCCAGTTGGGGTTGAGTTCGCTGACTACTTGCTCGCGCTTTAGGTGCGGTACCGCGGTCCTGTGCCTTAACAGGATTGCTTCTTTCACGCTGGGTGAGGTTAACCCACGCGTGTATACTCTACTGTACCGCCATATAGTCTGCTAATTGCTAGCAGCAGGTTTTCACCTGCACGGTGGACCCCGGACTGCGAACGCATCTATACCATCTGTCTTGGTGCGTTCCGCCAGTCCTAACAGCGTGTTGAGTCCACTAAGTTTGCACCTCGCTACTTGGGTCCCTTCAAGGTCCTCGAACAGGTTAACCCTGTGGTCTACTGTTTGGCCCTTCCTCCACGCTTGGGTATCACCGACACCTTTCATGTGTCCCTCTTGAAACCCGTATACATGTCCTGGTTTTCCGAGTCATCTCCCGGGACATCTGGTTCGTCTACGGATGATTACGAAATGAACGCTATTTTGGGGTGCAAGGTGGTACGTGGCAAAAAATTCTATTTGGTGGATTGGAAGGGTTATGGCCCAGAGAATAGGTCCTGGGAGCCTGCTGAACACATTCAAGCTCCACAGCTCATTGCTGCCTTTGAGCGTAGCAAGGTCCAAGGAGGGGGGGCCCTGGGAGGGGGGTAATGTTAGGTGTCGAGTTCCCGCCTCTGCACAGGGGGAATCTCGAACCATCTCTGCTGCGGTCTTCCATTCTTCTCCAGCCACAGTGGAGTCTGCTCAGCGGAGACGTCGTTCCCAGCGTCTTGCTCAGTCTCACTCTTTGAATAGGATTACTGCTGCTTTTCCTGCTTCTGCCATTGAAGCCAGTGCTGGGCAGCGGTGAGCAGACGCTTTTGGGATCTAAGTCCTGCTTTTTCCCTTCTGAGCATGCCCAGTGTGAGATCTCCCATTGGAGATCGAGGGTCACATGCTCAGATGCTGTAACGGTTCCCATTGGTCCTTTATTGGAAGGTCCTGAACGTGCTGCAGCTATATAAGCGGCGCATGACCGCACGGCCATGCGCTAGTGTACATTTGTAAACGTGTGTGTGTTGTGAGTGAAAGTCGTTCATTAAAATCCCCTCCCTATTGGATGACTGTTCGCGGAAGGTGGGTGATTGCTATCTAGCGCCCGACTTAGCTACCAGCACGTTACACACCTTACAGCGTCTAATTGCTGTGACCGCCAGTGCGGCGCCGTGCGCTTTCACAGCGCTTTCCTGACCCAAGCCTGGGTGGTTAGTGGCGTCCGCCAATGCGGCACCGCATGCACTCTCGTGCATCTTTTATTATTACTTTGGTTACGCTGACACCCCATTAGCGATGTCGAGCGCAATTAGTCTAGTCGGACTCGGATCCCAAGTCTTGTGACTGAGCTTGGTGACTCCTTGCTTGCGCTCTTGTGTGCTGTACCGCGGCCCTGTGACTTAACAGGGTTCGCTTCCTTCACACAGGGTGAAGTTAACCCGTGTGTGTATTCACTTTGTACCGCCATATAGTCCGTCATTACTTGGCAGCAGGTTCCATCTCTGCACGGTGGACCCCGGGCTGCGAACACACCTTAATCTATCTTATTATTTTGTGCGTTCCGCTAGCCCTAACAGTATTAATCCTTGTTATGTGCTTTGCGCCAGTGTGGTCATGTATGCCTGTGGTTAGGGTCGGCTGTAAAAGCCATTAGAATACGGCACCTCCGGGCAGGAGTTTGGTTGCATGTATTCAGGGCCTGACTGAAATAAGCCACGAGAATACCAGCTCCTCCGGTGAGGAATTGGTTGTGTGCTTTCCTGACTGCATGACCACTGACTGCTATCTGCTCTGCAGTTATCCGTGTGCTCCTGTGAGCTTGACAGGACACAGTCCTTTTCAATATCGGCAGCTCTGTAAGGTAACAGAGTTCGCGTATACCGCCATGTGGTGCCGTTTACTGGTAGTGGGTTCCTCCTGCACAGTGGACCCCAGGCTGTGAATGCACTAATAGCATGATCAATATTTACTCGGTGCGATCCACTAGCCTCAACACTGTTAAATAGTGGAGGTCCCGGAGAGGTAAGGGGAGCGTGAGTATAATGATTTTTTGTATTTTTACATATTATGCTCTGGGATCTCATGAGACAGGTAATAACTTCTCCTCGTATCAAGATTGAAAACAACTGAAAAGGCAAATTTGTGTTTTGCCCGATCTGCTCATCTCTCCAATTAGTTGGCATCTTGATGGTATGGGGGCTCAGCTCTGGAGACCAACCTAAATGTGAGGACCTGACATAAAACCTGTGCATTTTAGCTCTGGAATAGTGTAATATATGGCCTACATATACAGTATGTTAAAAGCAAATTCTGTCTTCCGCTTTTTCAGTCATTTAGCCTAGTAACTGAGAGTTCTAAATAAGATTTCTAGAATGTGAAGAGAGAGACCAGAATTTCACAATGCTGACTGTCGAAGTTCAAAGCAAGCATCAGAAAACAGTTAACAAGCCCATTATCACTAAAGCCAGTGACACATTGAATAATGTACTGTGCTACTGTTAGATAAAGTTCTCACCTGATAACTACCTACCTTTCAGGCAGAAGCGTATTTGATATCTCCATGGTATATAACTGTTAGTGACGAGAGGAATAATTTTAACAGAAAAACACAGAAAATCTTTACAAGTGTTTTTACTATCTTCTATAAAAAAAAAGGATAAGACCTTACTTATAGAGCTCAATAGCATGTATAGAGTGTAATTATTGAAAATGAATCAGAAGGGAAAAATATGGCCTCCGGGCTTAACATTTGAGACTCGCAGCTATGCTGTGAAGAACTGGTTTACAGATAGTGACATTAAGGCCCCCTTCACACATTTGTTTTTTTGCATTCATATGCAGTTCAGTTTTTAAGGACAGAAAATAATGACACATGCACACCCATCGTATTTAAAGGTTGTGCGCACATGTCAGGTTTTCCACATGGACTGTGTATCACGTACCAAGGGCCGACTTCTGAAGGCAGCTCTCATCATTGTCACCTGGCCTCCCTGTGATCACGGAACCCATGCAACAATGATGAGAGTTGTTGTTAGGGTTGGCGGATTTCACATAAAATATAAATTAAAGTGCAATTGCAACCCGGGATCCACCGTGCAGAGATGCAACCTGCTGCTAGTAAGAACAATGACGTGACCAAGCAGCGAGTGTTTACCCTAGACACACTAAGCTTACACCACTCAGTATGTTTGGAACCCTGAGTACCAAGCTTAGTTATTTCACTGAGAGGTGCTACATTTAAAACACAAAGTGCTAAACTCTGTTCATGACACAGGGACTTAAAGGGAACATGTCACCCCCCAGGCGTTTGTAACTAAAAGAGCCACCTTGTGCAGCACTAATGCTGCATTCTGACAAGGTGGCTCTTTTAGTTCTTGGTGCTGTAACTGTGGAAATAATCGATTTTGCAATTTCTCCAAAATACCTTGAAATAGTTCTGGGGCAGGTCTTTCCCCCCCCTAATTCAGACGCAGCACCGCAGTCACTCATGCCCTCTTGGAGCCTAACGCCGCCTCCTCATCATTACTTTCAACTGTCCCGGCGCCTATGCTGTTATCTTACAGTTATATGAAAAAGTTTGGGCACCCCTATTAATCTTAAGCTTAATGTTTTATAAAAATTGTTTTTTTTTTGTGTTGGACACAGTAATGTTTCTGCCTTGAATTGAGGTTTATTGTACTAACAGAAAATGTGCAATCTGCATTCAAACAAAATTTGACAGGTGCATAAGTATGGGCACCCTTATCATTTTCTTATTTTAAATACTCCTACCTACTTTTTACTGACTTACTAAAGCACTTTTTCTAGTTTTCTAACCTCATTGAGCTTTGAACTTCATAGCCAGGTGTATGCAATCATGAGAAAAGCTACTTAAAGTGGCCACTTGCAAGTTGTTCTCCTGTTTGAAGCTCCTCTGAAGAGTGGCATCATGGGCTCCTCAAAACAACTGTCTAATGATCTGAAAACAAAGAATATTCAAGATAGTTGTTCAGGGGAAGGATACAAAAAGCTGTCTCAGATATTTAACCTGTCAATCTCCACTGTGAGGAACATCGTAAGGAAATGGAAGCACACAGGTACAGTTCTTGTTAAGGCCAGAAGTGGCAGGCCAAGAAAAACATCAGAAAGACAGAGAAGAAGAATGGTGAGATCAGTCAAGGACAATCCTCAGACCACCTCCAGAGAGCTACAGCATCAACTTGCTGCAGATGGTGTCACTGTGCATCGGTCAACTATACAATGCACTTTGCACAAGGAGAAGCTGAATTGGAGAGTGATGCGAAAGAAGCCGTTTCTGCAAGCATGCCACAAACAGAGTCGGCTGAGGTATGCAAAAGCACATTTTGAGAAGCCAATTTCTTTTTGGAAGAAGGTCCTGTGGACTGATGAAACCAAGATTGAGATGTTTGGTCATACAAAAAGGCGTTATGCATGGTGGCCAAAAAGCACAGCATTCGAAGAAAAACACTTGCTACCCACAGTAAAATTTGGTGGAGGTTCCATCATGCTTTGGGGCTGTGTGGCCAATGCCGGCACCGGGAATCTTGTTAAAGTTGAGGGACGCATGGATTTCTCTCAGTATCAGCAGATTCTTGACAATAATGTTCATGAATCAGTGACAAAGTTGAAGTTACGCAGGGGATGGATCTTTCAGCAAGACAATGATCCAAAACACCACTCCAAATCTACTCAGGCATTCATGCAGGGGAACAATTACAGTGTTCTGGAATGGCCATCCCAGTCCCCAGACCTATCATTGAACATCTGTGGGATCATTTGAAGAGGGCTGTCCATGCTCAGCGACCATCAAACTTAACTGAACTGGAATTGTTTTGTAAAGGGGAATGGTCAAAAATACCTTCATCCAGGATCCATGAACTCATTAAAAGCTACAGGAAGCGACTAGAGGCTGTTATTTTTGCAAAAGTAGGATCTACTAAATATTAATGTCACTTTTCTGGTGGGGTGCCCATACTTATGCATCTGTCAGATTTTATTTCAATGCAGATTGCACATTTTCTGTTAGTACAATAAACCTCATTTCAAGGCAGAAACATTACTGTGTCCAACAGTTATTAGATATATGAAACTGAAATAGCTGTTGCCAAAAAAACAATTTTTATAAAACATTAAGCTTAAGATTAATAGGGGTGCCAAAACTTTTTCATATAACTGTTTTTTGGCCAAATTGCAAAATTGATTATTTCTGCAGTAACAGCACCAAGAACTAAAGGAGCCACCTTGTCAGAATGCAGCATTAGTGCTGCACAAGGTGGCTCTTTAAGTTACAAACGCCTGGGGGGGGTGACAGGTTCCCTTTAAACACATGGATTAGATTTTCTCTGCAGCTAAACTGTGTCAATAGCACACATGAATGAAGTAGATGCTAAGCCAATAGGTAGAACTCCAATGACGCAAGATAATATACCCTGTTGCCTCCACTGATTAAAGCGTAAGGGTTGAGCTTGATCTGTGACTAAACTGTGCTAAAAGCACACATGAATGAAACAGATGCAATGCCAAGTGGCTACTTACCCCAGTCCTGACACTCTTGAACCTGTGCCTAGCCAGCACCCAAAGCACGTAGCAGACTAGAGACTCTGGCGCAGAGCAAAGTAAACGAAACCACATGAATATGGAGACAGAGTGGTAGAGTATGCACCCATACACACCAAACATAAATGACACTAGCGCATCCATGGGTGCTGCTGAAAGCCTTTTAAATGCTAAGCTCCACCCCAAACACTCATACCCAGTCAGTCGAGGCATCGCCCGCAGACCAAACCGGGACTGCTACATCACCAGAGCAGCTAACATCCGACCACCATTGAGAAGGCAAAGATAGAAGCACACTGGCGCTGCACAAAAAAAGGGGGAATATTGAAGCTGCTGGTACCTAGACAGAGACTGATCCAACACTGCCAAAACAACTAAAAACTTAAAAGATATAAAAGGTACCGCACTACAAACACATAGCTGGCTGTAAAGATGCATATGAACAACTCATGTGATGCCCCGTTGCTAAACAGCTTGTATAGTTAATCCAGAAGCAATTAAATAGAAATGCTACATTGGAGCAATTATTATACCCAATACATAGGTGCTCATGACCGAAAGAAACATAATGATATTGATACTAATAATATAACACTTGATAATGTATTCCTAAATCTATTGACACTCCAGCAAGTTGTGTCAAGTACCTGTTGTAAACATGGCCAGGGATAATGGGTTAATCAGAGTGTGACCTGGTATAATAGTTCAAATATATCGGCGCTTACCCAACTTCGGGTTAAACCAGTTCCTGGTCCCGGGTGTTAGGAGTCGAGTTTCCTCTGATGCACAGGGGGAATCTCGATCCGTGTCTGCTGCGGTCTCCCATTCGGTATCGGCCGCAGTGGGCTCTGCTCAGCGGAGACGTCGCTCCCAGCGTCTCGCTGGGGCTGATTCGGTGCATAGGGTCACTACTGCCTTTTCTGGCTTTCCTATGGTACCCTGCACTGATCTGCAGCGAGCGAGCCTCTCTGGGACTAAGTCCTTGTTTACTCACACTGAGCATGCCCAGGGCAGGGTCTCCCATTTGAAGTCGAGGGCCACATGTTCGGTCACATGCTCAGGTGCTGCAGTACATTCCATTGGTCCTTCTGGTAGGTCCTGAAAGGGCAAAACATGCTCAGGTACTGCAGCACTTTCCATTGGTCCTTCTGGAAGGTCCTGAAAGGGCAAAAACTTCAGTAGCAGCTTCCTGTGCTGCAACTATATAAACTGCGCATGACCGCACGGCCATGCGCTAGTATCGTCTTTTGCTATATGCTTTGCGCCAATGTGGTCATGTGTTTGTATGTGTTCAGGGACCCGGCTGAAATAAGCCCCTAGAATGCTGGCACCTCCGGCGAGGAGATTGTGTATAAGAGTGTTCAGGGACCCGGCTGAAATAAGCCCCTAGAATGCTGGCTCCTCCGGCGAGGAGATTGTGTATGCATGCATGACCACTCACTGCTCACATCTGGGTAGTTGGCCTGTGCCTCTGTGAAAGTCTAACAGGGCACAGAGCTCATCTCTCGCGGTTACTCTGTGAAGCTAACAGAGTTGGTATATACCGCCATATAGAGCCGCCATTATTTAGCAGCAGGTACTTTCCTGCACGGTGGATCCCGGGTTGTGAACGCACTAATTCCTTTTAATAAACAATATATTTGGTGCGTTCCGCCAACCCTAACACCGGGTTACAGTCCCAGTATTGCAAGTGGAGAGCATGCAGTGGAGGTTTGACAATCCGGTATCCGGCTATGATGTGTGAATTGGCCGTGCAGCACCAGAGATGCCCCGGCCAGTGGCATCTCCGGATGTTCGATGGAAAAAATGACCGACAAAGCCTGGAAGCGTGTGACATCACTAGGCTACGGAGCCTCGCTGGGGCTAAAAACCTATGCGTTTCGAAGGATCACGACCTTCTTCGTCAGGGTTACCACCCCCATCTTACTGCTCCCAGATATACATTGTCCGCACATTGTTAATTGCCTGATTAACTCTTAGTGTACCAAATACACCTGCATGTGAGTCCCACATTCCCAGTAGTGGTGTTAACTGGCCAAATAGCAATAAATAGCAAATAAATGTCAATGTATATCCTGCCCATAAGTGTGAATGCCCTCCAGGGGTGACAGGTAGTGAATGTTTTATTAATGAATAATATCTAATTATAAGCTACATTAACTAAAAAACACTGATTAGATAGAAAAATGCTAGATAAAAAATTAAATAAATAAAAAATAAATAGAAGGAGACCACAGTGTATCCTACATGTCGCAGACTCCACTCTTGACATTTGTTTAAGTTACATCATTTTAGTTCCCTTTTTACGCATTTTATACAATAGTGTTTCACTAAAGCAGGTGACTATTTTACTTTGGTCTGACTTGGTTTGCGATTTCATCTCTTTCCAAGTCTATGGCTTCATTGCTTTTTATTTTTTTGCATTAATAAATATTCAATCTTTTCATTGTTTTTTATTTATATAAATTATTTAATAACATTTTCTTTCTTCCGCTTTCTCTGCTAGATAATACCACATCTAGTAGCTCTGCGACAGGTAGGATGCACTGTGGTCTCCTTCTATTATTTCTTATTTATTTAATTATTTATCTAGCATTTTTCTATCTAATCAATGTTTTTTAGTTAATGCAGCTTATAGTTAGATAATATTCATTTCTAAAATATTCACTACTTGTCACCCCCAGACGGTATTCACACTAATGGGCAGGTTATACATTGACACATATTTGCTATTTATTGTTATTTGACCAGTTAACACCACTACAGGGAATATGGGACTCACATGCAGGTGGATTTGGCACACTAAGATTAATCTTTATTTTTTTTTTTTTTATATAGCGCTAACATATTACGCAGCGCTTTACAGTTTTCACACATTATCATCGCTGTCCCCGATGGGGCTCACAATCTAAATTCCCTATCAGTATGTCTTTGGAATGTGGGAGGAAACCGGAGTGCCCGGAGGAAACCCACGCAAACACGGAGAGAACATACAAACTCTTTGCAGATGTTGTCCAAGGTGGGATTAGAACCCAGGACTCCAGCGCTGCAAGGCTGCTGTGCTAACCACTGCGCCACCGTGCTGCCTGATTAATCAGGCAATTAATGTGCGGACAGTGCATATCTGGGAGCGGTAAGATTGGGGAGGTAACCCTGATGAAGAAGGTCGTGATCCTTTGAAATGCATAGGTTTTTGGCCCCAGCGAGGCTCCGTAGCCTAGTGATGTCACACACTTCCAGGCATTGACGGCCATTTTGTCCACTGAATATCCGGAGAAGCCACCGACCGGGGCGTCTCTGGTTCTGCACGGCCAATTCACACATCATAGCCAGGTACCAGTAACCAAGCGTATACCACGAGCCTGAGCAAGATGCTGGGACCGACCTCTGTGCTGAGCAGCACCCACCTTGGCCAGACCAGAATGGGAGACCGCAGGAGTAGATAATGCTAGGGATCTATCCTGCGCAGCGGAAAGATCCCAGCTCCTAACATTTGTATTCAGCACTCGCTGTGTACCTCATATGTAAAATTAAGAATTAAATAAAAAAAGTCATAGCCAGCAGAGGGAAAGACCACAGCTGGGGGCTGATGTTAATAATCTACGAAAAGGTACAATATTCCAAAAAGTTACCAGGCTGTGAGCTGTTTGCTTAGCTTTTACTGGTGAGTTTAAGGGGACCCCGGAAAAAATGAGGTAGAGTCACCCTTTAAATTTAAAGCAGCAAAGGCAAAACAAACTGCTGTTGGTCCATATTAATTGCCTTGGATGGCTATTACAAGGAACAACTAAAAAAAATTACACAGGGTTCCCCTATAAATTCAAAACAGTAAAAGCTAAAAAGACAGCTGTGGGTTTATGTTAATAGCCTGGGAAGAGACCATGCATATTGCTTCCTCCCATGCTACCAACATCAGCCCTCAGCTACCCCAGAAATGGTGTATCCATGAAATGTGCCAAATATGGCACTTAGCTTCGATCTTCCCACTTGCCCTGTGGCAGTAGCAAGTGGGGTAATAGTATTAGGGTTGATGTCAGCTTTGTATTGTCAGCTGATATCAAGCTCAGGGGTTAGTGATGTAGAACCATCTATAAGACGCCCCCATTACTAACCCCATAGTGGCCGTCGGCTCTTCTGACCTGAGTGTGACAGCTGTATAGAAACACAGTGCCTTGCGAAAGTAATCGGCTCCCTGCAACTTTTCAACCTTTTCCCACAAATCATGCTTCAAACATAAAGATACCAAATTTACATTTTTGGTGAAGAATCAACAACAAGTGGAACACAATTGTGAAGTTCAACCAAATTTATTGGTTATTTTAAATTTTTGTGGAAAGTCAAAAACTAAAAATTGGGGCGTGCAATATTATTCAGCCACTTTAACTTAATACTTTGTTGCACCACCTTTTGCTGCTATTACAGCTGCAAGTCGCTTGGAGTATGTCTCTATCAGTTTTGTACACCGAGAGACTGAAATTCTTGCCCATTCTTCCTTGGCAAATAGCTCGAGCTCAGTGAGGTTTGATGGAGATCGTTTGTGAACAGCAGTTTTCAGCTCTTTCCACAGATTCTCGATTGGATTGAGGTCTGGACTTTGACTTGGCAATTCTAACACCTGGATACATTTATTTGTTAACCATTCCATTGTGGATTTTGCTTTATGCTTGGGATCATTGTCTTGTTGGAAGACAAATATCCATCCCAGTCTCAGGTCTTTTGCAGAGTCCAACAGGTTTTCTTCAAGAAAGGTCCTGTATTTGGCTCCAGCTATCTTCCCATCAATTTTAGCCATCTTCCCTGTCCCTGCTGAAGAAAAGCAGATCCAAACCATGATGCTACCACCACCATGTTTGACAGTGGGGATGGTGTGTTCAGGGTAATGAGCTGTGTTGCCTTTACGCCAAACATATCGTTTGGCATTGTTGCCAAAAAGTTCGATGTTGGCTTCACCTGACCAGAACACCTTCTTCCACATGTTTGGTGTGTCTCCCAGGTGGCTTGTTGCAAACTTTAAACTACACTTTTTATGGATATCTTTGAGAAATGGCTTTCTTCTTGCCACTCTTCCATAAAGGCCCGATTTGTGCAGCGTAAGACTAATTTTTGTCCTATGGACGGACTGTCCCACCTCAGCTGTAGATCTCTGCAGTTCATCCAGAGTTTTCATGGGCCTCTTGGCTGCATCTCTGATCAGTCTTCTCCTTGTTTGAGATTAAAGTTTAGAGGGATGGCTGGGTCTTGGTAGATTTGCAGTGGTATGATATTCCTTCCATTTCAATATGATCGCTTGCGCAGTGCTCCTTGGGATGTTTAAAGTTTCTGTAATCATTTTGTTTCCAAATCTGGCTTTATACTTCTCCACAACAGTATCACGGACCTGCCTGTTGTGTTCCTTGGTCTTTCTGATGCTTTCTGTGCTTCAAACAGAACCCTGAGACTATCACAGAGCAAGTGCATTTATATGGAAACTTGATTACAAACAGGTGGAATATATTTATTATCATTAGGCATTTAGGACAACATTGGATCATTCAGAGATCCACAATGAACTTCTGGAGTGAGTTTGCTGCACTGAAAGTAAAGGGGCCAAATAATATTGCACACCCCACTTTTCAGTTTTTGAATTTCCACTAAAATTTAAAATAACAATAAATTTTGTTCAACTTCACAACTGTGCTCCACTTGTTGACTCTTCACCAAACATTTGCATTTGGTATCTTTATGTTTGATATGTGGGAAAAGGTTGAAAAGTTCCAGGGAGCCGAATACTTTTGCAAGGCACTGTACATGTTGTCACGATTGGCTCAGGAGAGTCATTGACCAGTTCATGGATTAAACGATCCTCATGTGATTATTACGGCCATCTGAATGCGTGATTACCAAAAATGAGGATAGTGATAAAGAAAAAAGTAATCACAGAAGCCATTACTTTTTGTGGGAATTTTTTTTAGCAATAATCTAAACCTTTTTTTTTCCTTTTTTAGCATTTTGTGCCTAGTCCTACATAGTGGGTCACTGGGGGAATATACATTAACTAATAATGTCCCACAAGGTATTAATCCATTTTCATTGGTACAATTATAATAATATCATATGTATGTATATCTATATATAGTTTTTTCTATATAAGTGCTGAAAAATGTATCTGAGACCCATAAAGTTTTTAATTTTTGGCCAATGGATGTTATATAAATGGTTTTGTTTTGCATGGTAAGCTGTCATTCTTAATGATACCATTTTGGGGTGGATAGAACATTTTGATTGCTTACTATTGTATTTTTTTTAGGTGTTGCAGTGGGCACAAAAATGCAATTCTGGCTTTTTCAATTTTTTTTTCTCTTTAAAATGTTTACCAATCAAGTTAATTACCTTTATATTTTGATAAATCAGACTTTATGGTTGCAGCACTACCACATTTTTTTTTTTGCATTTTATTTATTTATTTTTTAATAAGGAATAAATTAAGCTATTCAAATGTTATATATTTTTAATATTTGTTTTGTTGTTCTTTATTTGAACCCCCAATTATCTCAGTTTGGACTTCAATGAATCATTGTAATGCCCAGCACGAAAGTCTTCAGCAGACCTCCAGCTGCTCCGAAAACCCATTGGTATTCCACGATCATGTAACGAGGTGCTAATGGGTGAATGAAATGTCCATGTACATGCATCCATCAGAGATTGACAGCAGTATTTAAGTAGTTAACTGCAGCAGCTGGAGACCAGTTGGCCCGCTTACTACTTAGCATTTCTTATTTCATAATTTTTTGCCATATCTCTTTTTTCCCTTGAATGGGAAAAGTAGGCCTCTGTCTAGACTAGTCTTTCAGCTCCAAAATACACTGCACTATAGATATCTGAAGTAGCCACTATGGCCCAGGTTAATAGTTTGGTTTCACAGCTCACTGGGTGAATGTTTTTATTTGCAGCAATGCACCGCTGCTTCAGGGACAGGTAGTAATATCTCAGTAATTGGGTGCTTTCTGTGTCCGTCATCAGGTAGCGGTTATGTGTTTATTCCTAGACCTTTCTTGGATCCTGGTCAACTGACATGACTCATCCCCAAAAAGGACAGAACATATCATTGATTCTATACAGCATCCACATTTTGTTTGTTCATGCAAGGCAATGCACTTCCAATTCGTTTTACTGCTTAACATCCAGTGGACAAAATGCCACATAGGAGAAGAGTTGATGCTGGGAATTTAGAACCTCTAGATGCCTGGCTGCCTCCCCATGAACTAAAATTTGGAATTGTCATGACTGACCATGCCAATACCATTCAGGCTGCCTTATGGTAAGGCAAAATAGCTAACGCTCCATGCATTTCCCATGTCCTGAATTTAATAGTGCAACAACATTTCTTTTGCAAACATACACAGTTGAGAAAAATGTTGGTTATGGCCAGAAGTGTCATCCCACTTCAATAGAGCTTTAGTGTTAAAGCATACCCTCCTGGCTTTGCAAAAAATGGCCTTCCAGAGCATCACCTATTTCCAAGGTCACAACCCACTGGAATTCTATGCTGTGCATGCAACAGCATTTGCACAAACAGCATAAAGCAGTGACAGACTAATGCAGCAGTGTGGAAGTGAAGTGCCCCCAATGTATATTATATATACAAACTTCCTTCTCTCCCCCTAATGGGAGTGGTCTTTTTTGTGCTTTCTCATTCTCGGGTCCTCTACTACAGGCCTGGGAGTTTGAGGGTTCTGTGTAGGATCTTAGTTGTTCCAAGCATTGTGCTTTTCTGGACAGAGAGTTCATATATTGCCCCAGGGATCTGTTATAGGATTTTTCCAACTTAGGGGTCACTGTTCCAAGTGCTCTTATCACCACTGGAATCACTGTTGCCGTCACCTTCCACATCTTCTCCAGTTCTCCTTTGAGGCCCTAGTATTTCTCCAGCTTCTCCAGCTTCTCATATTCCTTCTTTCTGATGTTGCTGTCACTTGGCACTGCCACATCTTATCAGTGCTGTCTTCTGATCCTTGTCTACTATCATGATGTCTGCTTGATTAGTCAACACCTGCTTATCTGTCTGGATCTTGAAGTCCCTCAGGATTTTAGCCTTTTCATTCTTCACCACTTTTTCTGGGGTCTCCCACCTGAACTTAAGGTAACTTAGTCCATATGCTGTGCAGATGTTCCTGTATACAATTCACGCTACTTGGTTGTGACGTTTGGTATGAACTGATCCTACTTGCATTTTGTATTATGTCACTATGTTTTGGACCTTTTCTGAGGTTTCTTTGCATAGTCTGCACTAGTGATGAGCGAACGTTCTCGCCACTCATCGTTACTCGCCCAAGTGTCACTATGCTCGGTGTACTCGATGAGCACCGAGCATTTCCAGGATTATTCAGCCGTAACTGGTTTTTCCACCCAGCATTGTTGGCGGACTTTAGAGACCCAATCACGCTGCCAGTATTGTCTGCCAGGCCATGAAACGCCGCAGCAATCTTTGTTGTGGTCGTGCAGTAATTGGCTTGGCCGCACAACATCATCCCGAGAAGAAGAGACCTGGCGCCACCCTGCTCGCCATATTCTGCTCCGGATTCAGTGAGAGTAGGGAGAGCTCCTGCCGAGATAGGGTCAGAATCATGGTTTCTATAGTTAGTGTAGGTCTGCAACTGTTAAATCCACGACTCCTGAGAAACCAACAGTCCTTTTTAGGGCTAATTCATGGGTCCCGAGATTGCAGCGCTAGGTAGGCAGGACACAGCATATCCAGATCAGTGCAAGGCCTGCAGACACTGTATGTGCATACCTTGCTCCCACTGCATCCCTCCCAAAGCTCCATAACTGTCTGCTGCTGCAGCTTTTTTACTATATACCTAGTTGCATTTTTTTTCCCAAAAATTCACCCCCCCCCAAAAAAAAAATATACAGTGTGTTCTGTCAGACTGAGGCCTGTTTAAAAATCATATTTTGTCAGGCATATGTAGCATAGTCGTGTGTGCTATAGCCTTGTGCCACTGTTTTTTTTTTCATGTTTTAAATTCACAAAAAAAAGGCCTCATATATCTGCGTGCTCCAAGTTTGGGCATTTTAGGCCATTTTGCCCCTGTTTCTGCTGTCTGTTACTCTACTTTTATACAGCACTATTTTGCATTTTACAAAAAAACAAGCCACACATTTGGCAGTGTAGTATTTCCGTGACAGGCCTCATATATAATGCAATTTTACTTGACATGTTTTTAACACTAAGGTTCAGATACGGCTTTAAAAAAGGCAAATACTTTCAATACAAGGCAATTTTATTGCAAACTACAAAATTCAAGGAATAGTATGATTGAATCGTTTGAGTGCATACACTTTTGTATGTGTTAACATATACAGGTTAATAAGTACATATAAGGATTAAATAATTGTAGTGATTATGTATATATGAAGATTAACTGCATCCAGTATAGTTAGATCATCACCAAGAGACTTTTAAACATCATCCGTCTGGAATATCAGAGAAGCAACACCAAGACAGAGAACCCCTGGGAGATTACCTACACAGCATGGGCGTCCCCAATTATGCAGGTATCAGCACTAGGGTTGAGCGAAACGGGTCGTTCATTTTCAAAAGTCGCCGACTTTTGGCAAAGTCGGGTTTCATGAAACCCGATCCGACCCCTGTGCGTGGTCGGCCATGCGGTACGCGACTTTCGCGCCAAAGTCACGTTTCAATGACGCGAAAAGCGCCATTTCTCAGCCAATGAAGGTGAACGCAGAGTGTGGGCAGCGTGATGACATAGGTCCTGGTCCCCACCATCTTAGAGAAGGGCATTGTAGTGATTGGCTTGCTGTCTGCGGCATCACAGGGGCTATAAAGGGGCGTTCCCGCCGACCGCCATCTTACTGCTGCTGATCTGAGCTTAGGGAGAGGTTGCTGCCGCTTCGTCAGAAGCAGGGATAGTGTTAGGCAGGGTCCATTAACCACCAAACCGCTTGTGCTGTAGCGATTTCCACTGTCCAACACCACCTTCGGTGTGCAGGGACAGTGGAAGCTACATTTTTTTTTTTTCTCAGCGCTGTAGCTCATTGGGCGGCCCTAGAAGGCTCCCTGATAGCTGCATTGCTGTGTGTACGCCGCTGTGCAAACCAACTGCTTTTTTCAAAGCACAAATCCTGTTGTTCTGCACAGCTATCTTGTTTGTTTGTCCACACTTTTTATTTAATTTGTGCATCAGTCCACTCCTTATTGCTGCCTGCCATACCTGGCTGAGATTACTGCAGGGAGATAGTAATTGTAGGACAGTCCCTGTTTTATTTTTTATTTTTTTTGTGGGAGATTAAGATTGGCATTTCTGCTAGAGTTCCATCCCTGTGTGTGCCATCTCTCACTCAGTGGGCCATAGAAAGCCTATTTATTTTTTTGCTTGATTTTGGTTCTAAAATCTACCTGAAAAAATCACTACATCAATCAGTGGGAGAAAAATATTGGCCTCAGGGCTTGTGTGCCACTCCTGACTCCTGTGTGTGCCATCTCTCACTCAGTGGGCCATAGAAAGCCTATTTATTTTTTTGCTTGATTTGGGTTCTAAAATCTACCTGAAAAAATCACTACATCAATCAGTGGGAGAAAAATATTGGCCTCAGGGCTTGTGTGCCACTCCTGACTCCTGTGTGTGCCATCTCTCACTCAGTGGGGCATAGAAAGGTTTTTTTTTTTATTATTTGGTTTCTAAATTGTCCTTGAAAAAATCATTTTATTTTATTTGGTTTCTAAATTCTTCCTGAAAAAATCATTTTATTTTATTTTGTTTCTAAAGTTTCCCTGAAAAAAAAAAATAAATAAATAAATAAAACAGTGGGAGATTAATATTGCCCTTTCTGCTTGTGTGCCAGTCTTGACTCCTGGGTGTGGCATCTCTCTATCTCTCTCTCTCAAATTGTGGGCCATAGAAAGCCTATTTATTTTTTTGCTTGATTTGGGTTCCAAAATCTACCTGAAAAAATCACTACATCAATCAGTGGGAGAAAAATATTGGCCTCTGGGCTTGTGTGCCACTCCTGACTCCTGTGTGTGCCATCTCTCACTCAGTGGGCCATAGAAAGCCTATTTATTTTTTTGCTTGATTTGGGTTCTAAAATCTACCTGAAAAAATCACTACATCAATCAGGGGGAGATAAATATTGGCCTCAGGGCTTGTGTGCCACTCCTGACTCCTGTGTGTGCCATCTCTCACTCAGTGGGCCATAGAAAGCCTATTGATTTTTTTGCTTGATTTGGGTTCTAAAATCTACCTGAAAAAATCACTGCATCAATCAGTGGGAGAAAAATATTGGCCTCTGGGCTTGTGTGCCACTCTTGACTCCTGTGTGTGCCATCTCTCACTCAGTGGGGCATAGAAAGGCTTTTTTTTTTTTTTTATTTGGTTTCTAAATTGTCCTTGAAAAAATCATTTTATTTTATTTGGTTTCTAAATTCTTCCTGAAAATATCATTTTATTTTATTTTGTTTCTAAAGTCTCCCTGAAAAAAAAATAAATAAATAAAACAGTGGGAGAGTAATATTGCCCTTTCTGCTTGTGTGCCAGTCTTGACTCCTGGGTGTGGCATCTCTCTCTCTCTCTCTCTCTCAAATTGTGGGCCATAGAAAGCCTATTTATTTTTTTGCTTGATTTGGGTTCCAAAATCTACCTGAAAAAATCACTACATCAATCAGTGGGAGAAAAATATTGGCCTCTGGGCATGTGTGCCACTCCTGACTCCTGTGAGTGCCATCTCTCACTCAGTGGGCCATAGAAAGCCTATTTATTTTTTTGCTTGATTTGGGTTCTAAAATCTACCTGAAAAAATCACTACATCAATCAGTGGGAGAAAAATATTGGCCTCTGGGCTTGTGTGCCACTCCTGACTCCTGTGTGTGCCATCTCTCACTCAGTGGGCCATAGAAAGCCTATTTATTTTTTTGCTTGATTTGGGTTCTAAAATCTACCTGAAAAAATCACTACATCAATCAGTGGGAGAAAAATATTGGCCTCTGGGCTTGTGTGCCACTCCTGACTCCTGTGTGTGCCATCTCTCACTCAGTGGGGCATAGAAAGGCTTTTTTTTTTTTTTTTTTTTGGTTTCTAAATTGTCCTTGAAAAAATCATTTTATTTTATTTGGTTTCTAAATTCTTCCTGAAAAAATCATTTTATTTTATTTTGTTTCTAAAGTCTCCCTGAAAAAAAAAAAAAAATAAAACAGTGGGAGATTAATATTGCCATTTCTGCTTGTGTGCCAGTCTTGACTCCTGGGTGTGGCATCTCTCTCTCTCTCTCTCAAATTGTGGGCCATAGAAAGCCTATTTATTTTTTTGCTTGATTTGGGTTCCAAAATCTACCTGAAAAAATCACTACATCAATCAGTGGGAGAAAAATATTGGCCTCTGGGCTTGTGTGCCACTCCTGACTCCTGTGTGTGCCATCTCTCACTCAGTGGGGCATAGAGAGCCTTTATTTTTTTTTATTTGGTTTCTAATTGTCCTTGAAAAAATCATTTTATTTTATTTGGTTTCTAAATTCTTCCTGAAAAAATCATTTTATTTTAATTTGTTTCTAAAATCTCCCTGAAAAAAAAAAAAATAGGTGGGAGATTAATATTGCCCTTTCTGCTTGTGTGCCAGTCTTGACTCCTGGGTGTGCCATCTCTCTCTCTCTCTCTCTCAAATTGTGGGCCATAGAAAGCCTATTTTTTTTTTTGCTTGATTTGGGTTCCAAAATCTAACTGAAAAAATCACTACATCAATCAGTGGGAGAAAAATATTGGCCTCTGGGCTTGTGTGCCACTCCTGACTCCTGTGTGTGCCATCTCTCACTCAGTGGGCCATAGAAAGCCTTTTTTTGTTTTTTTATTTGGTTTCTAAATTCTTCCTGAAAAAATCATTTTTTTTATTTTGTTTCTAAAGTCTCCCTGAAAAAAATAAATAAAACAGTGGGAGATTAATATTGATATTTGTGCTTGAGTGACAGTCCTGCGTGTGTGGCATCTCTGTGATTTGGTGCCACAGAAAACAGAGTGTGTAAAATTGTGCCTGATTTTCCTTGTGGTCTCACCAACCTGTAAAGGGATATTGAAATCATACTGAAGTTATAGCTCACCGTGTAAGTTGTGTGACTGCAACAAATAACGTTACTTTGGTAACGTTTTTAAAACAATGAGGAAGTCTGGTGCAAGAGGTCGTGGCCGGGGGCGTTCATTGTCAGCTGGTAATGAGGGTAGTGGTAGTGGTGGAGCATCAGGTGGTCGTGGGAAAAAAAATATTGCACCTAAGTCTGGAGCTGTGGAGCCAGGTTCGTCGTCTGGCTACACAAGGCCTCGAACGCTCCCTTTTCTGGGAGTAGGAAAACCGCTTTTAAAGCCTGAGCAGCAAGAGCAAGTTTTGGCTTATCTTGCTGACTCAGCCTCTAGCTCTTTTGCCTCCTCTCGTGAAACTGGTAAAAGTAAAAGCAGCGCGTCGTTAGTGGATGTTCACGGTCAGGGACAAGTCGCTTCCTTGTCCTCTTCAGCAAAAACAACAACAAGAGAGAAGGATGCAGCAGGCGACACAACGGGTTACTCCATGGAGCTCTTTACACATACCGTCCCTGGCTTATAAAGTGAAACACTTAACAGGCCATGGCCATTACAAGTAGATTCTGACATGGAGTGCACTGATGCACAGCCACAGCCTGACTACTATGCTGGTCCTTTGACTCAGACCACAACATTGCCCTCTCAGGGTACTGATCCACAATCAGACCCTGATGAGACTATGTTGCCCCGTCACGAACGCTATACCACCGACCGACACGGTGACACAGACGAAGTTGCACACGAGCTAGAAGAGGAGGTAATAGATGACCCAGTTGTTGACCCCGATTGGCAGCCATTGGGGGAACAGGGTGGAGGCGGCAGTAGTTCAGAAGCGGAGGTGGAGGAGGCGCCGCAGCAGGCATCAACATCGCAACAGGTTCCATCTGCCGGGCCCGTATCTGGCCCAAAACGCGTGTCAAAGCCAAAACCTGTTGGAGGACAGCGTGGCCATCCGGTTAAAGCTCAGTCTGCAATCCCTGAAAAGGGATCCGATGCTAGGAAGAGTGCAGTCTGGCATTTTTTTAAACAACATCCAATTGATCAGCGCAAAGTCATCTGTCAAAAATGTTCAACTAGCTTAAGCAGAGGTCAGAATCTGAAAAGTCTCAATACAAGTTGCATGCATAGACATTTAACCACCATGCATTTTCAAGCCTAGACTAACTACCAAACGTCCCTTAAGGTTGTAGCACCCTCGGCCAATGAAGCTAGTCAGCAACGCAACATCCCTTCCGTCACTGTAAGGCCACCATTTTCCGCACCACCGGCAGTATCTGTGCAGGTTTCTTTGCCAGCCAAAAGCAGTCAGGGTCAGGGAATCACCAGTTTTGTAGGAGGAAATATTGCATCTAGGGCACCGGCGGAAACAATGCCGTCTCCAACCGTCTCTCAGTCTGCCATGTCCACCGGCACACCCGCAAGTTCCACGATCTCCAGCTCTCCTGTCCAGCTCACCCTACATGAGACTCTGGTTAGAAAAAGGAAGTACTTATCCTCGCATCCGCGTACACAGGGTTTTAACGCCCACATAGCTAGACTAATCTCGTTAGAGATGATGCCCTACCGGTTAGTTGAAAGTGAAGCTTTCAAAGCCCTGATGGAGTAAGCTGAACCACGCTACGAGCAACCCAGTCGACCCTTTTTACCAGAAAAGCCATCCCAGCCCTCCACCAGCATGTTAAACAGCGCATCGTCCATGCACTCAGGCAATCTGTGAGTACAAAGGTGCACCTGACAACAGATGCATAGACCAGTAGGCATGGCCAGGAACGTTACGTGTCAATCACGGCACACTGGGTGAATGTGGTGGATGCAGGGTCCACAGGGGACATCAATTTCGGGACAGTTGTGCCTAGCCCACGGTCTAGGAAACAGTTGGCTGTAGGCGTTCGCACCCCCTCCTCCTCCTCGTCCTCCTGCAGAAGCGACAGTTCTTCCACAGACCGCAGTCGGCCAACCACTCCATCGGCAGCTGACACTGTTGCACACCAGTTGTCCCATTATGAGCCAGCTACTGGCAAGCGTCAGCAGGCTGTATTGGCTATGAAGTGTTTGGGCGACAACAGACACACCGCGGAAGTTCTGTCCGAGTTCTTGCAACAAGAAACGCAGTCGTGGCTGGGCACAGTAGATCTTGAGGCAGGCAAGGTAGTGAGTGATAACGGAAGGAATTTCATGGCTGCCATCTCCCTTTCCCAACTGAAACACATTCCTTGCCTGGCTCACACCTTAAACCTGGTGGTGCAGTGCTTATTGAAAACTTATCCTGGGTTCTCCGACCTGCTCCTCAAAGTGCGTGGACTTTGCTCACATATCCGACGTTCGCCTGCACACTCCAGCCGTATGCAGACCTATCAGCGGTCTTTGAACCTTCCCCAGCATCGCCTAATCATAGACGTTGCAACAAGGTGGAACTCAACACTGCACATGCTCCAGAGACTGTGCCAACAGAGGCGGGCTGTTATGTTTTTGTGGGAGGATACACATACACGGGCAGGCAGTAGGATGGCAGACATGGAGTTGTCAGGTGTGCAGTGGTCGAAGATTCAAGACATGTGTCAAGTCCTTCAGTGTTTTGAGGAATGCACACGGCTGGTTAGTGCAGACAACGCCATAATAAGCATGAGCATCCCCTAATGTGTCTGCTGATGCAAAGTTTGACGCACATAAAGGATCAGGCGTCTGCACCAGAGGAAGAGGAAAGCCTTGATGACAGTCAGCCATTGTCTGGTCAGGGCAGTGTACAGGACGAGGTAGCGGGCGAAGAGGAGGTGGAGGACGAGGAGGATGATGGGGATGAGTATATTTTTAATGAGGAAGCTTTCCCGGGGGCACTGGAAATTGGTTGCGTGGCAAGGCCGGCCGGGTTCTGGTTTTTCGAGGGACACAAGTGACGTAGATTTGCCTGAAACTGCCCCTCAACCAATCACAACCGCAGATTTGACAACTGGAACTTTGGCCCACATGGCAGATTATGCCTTACGTATCCTCAAAAGGGACACACGCATTACTAAAATGATGAACGATGATGATTACTGGTTGGTCTGCCTCCTTGATCCTCGCTATAAAGGCAAATTGCTAAATATTATGCCACATGAGAACTTGGAACTAATATTAGCAACCAAACAATCAACTCTTGTTGACCGTTTGCTTCAGGCATTCCCAGCACACAGCGCCCGTGATCGTTCTCACACGAGCTCCAGGAGGCAGCAGACCAGGAGTGTTAGGGGTGCACACATCAGAAGTGGCGTTGGACAGAGGGGTTTTCTGACCAGGTTGTGGAGTGATTTTGCTATGACCGCAGACAGGACAGGTACTGCTGCATCAATTGAAAGTGACAGGAGACAACATTTGTCCAGTATGGTTACTAACTATTTTTCATCCCTTATTGATGTTCTCCCTCAACCGTCATTCCCATTTGATTACTGGGCATCAAAATTAGACACCTGGCCAGAATTGGCAGAATATACATTGCAGGAGCTTGCTTGCCCGGCAGCTAGTGTCCTATCAGAAAGAGTATTCAGTGCTGCAGGTTCAATATTAACCGAAAAAAGGACTCGTCTGGCTACCCAAAATGTTGATGATCTAACATTCATTAAAATGAACCACAACTGGATTTCGAATTCTTTTGCCCCACCTTGCCCGGCAGACACCTAGCTTTCCTACGAAAAGCTCTTGCCTGTGGACTACTGTGAATTACTTTTCGAATGTCTAATTTGCTGCAGCTGATTGTCCAGCATACGACATGTTTACACCTCCCTAAATGGCCAAACTCCCCACACGGGGCTGTGGTATCGCGACTTGGCGCAAGCACCCGTGAGAGTGCTGTTTGTCTGAAGAGGTGGGTGTGCCCGCTTTTGGTCGACGGCACTGCCACTGGGTCCCTCATAGTACAATAAAGTGTCTCTGGCGGTGGTGGTGCGCACCCAATGTCAGACACACTGTTGTAACATGAGGGGCCCTGGGCCTGTACCGCCGGCCACAAGAGAGTTCACCCAACCCCAGGTCAAACATTGCTCTACCACTTCCACATTTATCTCTCACACTTCCACCAATGTTTAGTCTATGTGCTGACTAGGGTTGAGCGAAACGGGTCGTTCATTTTCAAAAGTCGCCGACTTTTGGCAAAGTCGGGTTTCATGAAACCCGATCCGACCCCTGTGCGGGGTCGGCCATGCGGTACGCGACTTTCGCGCCAAAGTCGCGTTTCAATGACGCGAAAAGCGCCATTTCTCAGCCAATGAAGGTAAACGCAGAGTGTGGGCAGCGTGATGACATAGGTCCTGGTCCCCACCATCTTAGAGAAGGGCATTGCAGTGATTGGCTTGCTGTCCGCGGCGTCACAGGGGCTATAAAGGGGCGTTCCCGCCAACCGCCATGTTACTGCTGCTGATCTGAGCTTAGGGAGAGGTTGCTGCCGCTTCGTCAGAAGCAGGGATAGCATTAGGCAGGGTCCATTAACCACCAAACCGCTTGTGCTGTAGCGATTTCCACAGCCCAACACCACCTTCGGTGTGCAGGGACAGTGGAAGCTACATTTTTTTTTTTTTCCTCAGCGCTGTAGCTCATTGGGCTGCCCTAGAAGGCTCCCTGATAGCTGCATTGCTGTGTGTACGCTGCTGTGCAAACCAACTGCTTTTTTCAAAGCACAAATCCTCTTGTTCCTTCCTTTCTGCACAGCTATCTTGTTTGTTTGTCCACACTTTTTATTTAATTTGTGCATCAGTCCACTCCTTATTGCTGCCTGCCATACCTGGCTGAGATTACTGCAGGGAGATAGTAATTGAAGGACAGTTCCTTTTTTTTTTTTGTGGGAGATTAAGATTGGCATTTCTGCTAGAGTGCCATCCCTGTCTGTGTCATCTCTCACTCAGTGGGCCATAGAAAGCCTATTTATTATTTTGCTTGATTTGGGTTCTAAAATCTACCTGAAAAAATCACTACATCAATCAGTGGGAGAAAAATATTGGCCTCAGGGCTTGTGTGCCACTCCTGACTCCTGTGTGTGCCATCTCTCACTCAGTGGGCCATAGAAAGCCTATTAATTTTTTTGCTTGATTTGGGTTCTAAATTCTACCTGAAAAAATCAATAAATCAATCAGTGGGAGATTAATATTGGCCTTTGGGCTTGTGTGCCAGTCCTAAGCGTGCCATCTCTCTCTCTCAAATAGTGGGCCATAGAAAGCCTATTTATTATTTTTTTTATTGGGTTTATAAATTTTTCCTGGAAAAAAAAAAAAGTGGGAGATTTATATTTGCCTCTGGGCTTGTGTGCCAGTCCTGAGCGTGCCATCTCTCTCACAAATAGTGGGCCATAGAAAGCCTATTTATTTTTTTGGTTGATTTGGGTTCTAAATTCTACCTGAAAAAATCAATAAATCAATCAGTGGGAGATTAATATTGGCCTTTGGGCTTGTGTGCCAGTCCTAAGCGTGCCATCTCTCTCTCTCAGATAGTGGGCCATAGAAAGCCTATTTATTATTTTTTTTATTGGGTTTATAAATTTTCCCTGGAAAAAAAAAAAAAAAGTGGGAGATTAATATTGGCCTCTGGGCTTGTGTGCCAGTCCTGAGCGTGCCATCTCTCTCACAAATAGTGGGCCATAGAAAGCCTATTTATTTTTTTGGTTGATTTGGGTTCTAAATTCTACCTGAAAAATTCAATAAATCAATCAGTGGGAGATAAATATTGGCCTCTGGGCTTGTGTGCCACTCCTGACTCCTGTGTGCGTCCTCTCTCACTCAGTGGGCCCTACAAAGCCGATTTTTTTTTAAATTGTTTTCTAAATTCTCCCTGAAACAATCATTTTATTTTATTTGGTTTCTAAATTATTCCTGAAAAAATCATTTTTTTTGTATTTTTTTTTTCTAAAGTCTCCCTGAAAAAAAAAAAAAATCAAATCAGTGGGAGATTAATATTGCCCTTTCTGCTTGTGTGCCAGTCTTGACTCCTGGGTGTGCCATCTCTCTCTCTCTCTCTCCAATTGTGGGCCATAGAAAGCCTATTTATTTTTTTGCTTGATTTGGGTTCCAAAATCTACCTGAAAAAATCACTAAATCAATCAGTGGGAGATAAATATTGGCCTCTGGGCTTGTGTGCCACTCCTGACTCCTGTGTGCGTCCTCTCTCACTCAGTGGGCCATAGAAAGCCTATTTTTTTTTTATTTGTTTTCTAAATTCTCCCTGAAACAATCATTTCATTTTATTTGGTTTATAAATTCTTCCTTGAGAAATCATTTTTTTTTATTATTTTTTTTTTTCTAAAGTCTCCCTTTTAAAAAAAAACAAACAAATCAGTGGGAGATTAATATTTACATTTGCGCTTCAGTGACAGTCCTGCGTGTGTGGCATCCCTCTCATTTGTTGCCACCAACAACAGAGTGTGTAACATTGTGCCTGATTTTCGTTGTGGTCTCACCCACCTGTGAAGGGGTAGCTAAATCATACTGAAGTTATAGCTCACCGTGTAAGTTGTCTGACAGCAACAAATACCGTTAGTTTGGTAACGTTTTTAAAACAATGAGGAAGTCTGGTGGAAGAGGTCGTGGCCGGGGGCGTTCATTGTCAGCTGGTAATGAGGGTAGTGGTAGTGGTGGAGCATCAGGTGGTCGTGGGAAAAAAAATATTGCACCTAAGTCTGGAGCTGTGGAGCCAGGTTCGTCGTCTGGCTACACAAGGCCTCGAACGCTCCCTTTTCTGGGAGTAGGAAAACCGCTTTTAAAGCCTGAGCAGCAAGAGCAAGTTTTGGCTTATCTTGCTGACTCAGCCTCTAGCTCTTTTGCCTCCTCTCGTGAAACTGGTAAAAGTAAAAGCAGCGCGTCGTTAGTGGATGTTCACGGTCAGGGACAAGTCGCTTCATTGTCCTCTTCAGCAAAAACAACAACAGAGAAGAATGCAGCAGGCGACACAACGGGTTACTCCATGGAGCTCTTTACACATACCGTCCCCGGCTTAGAAAGTGAAGCAGTTAACAGTCCATGCCCATTACAAGTTGACTCTGACATGGAGTGCACTGATGCACAGCCACAGCCAGACTACTATGCTGGTCCTTTGACTCAGACGACAACATTGCCCTCGCAGGGTGCTGATCAAGAATCAGACCCTGATGAGACTATGTTGCCCCATCACGAACGCTATACCACCGACCGACACGGTGACACAGACGAAGTTGCACACGAGCTACAAGAAGAGGTAATAGATGACCCAGTTCTTGACCCCGATTGGCAGCCATTGGGGGAACAGGGTGCAGGCGGCAGCAGTTCTGAAGCGGAGGAGGAGGGGCCGCAGCAGGCATCAACATCGCAACAGGTTCCATCTGCCGGGCCCGTATCTTGCCCAAAACGCGTGGCAAAGTCAAAACCTGTTGGAGGACAGCGTGGCCATCCGGTTAAAGCTTAGTCTGCAATGCCTGAAAAGGTATCCGATGCTAGAAAGAGTGCAGTCTGGCATTTTTTTAAACAACATCCAATTGATCAGCGCAAAGTCATCTGTCAAAAATGTTCAACTACCTTAAGCAGAGGGCAGAATCTGAAAAGTCTCAATACAAGTTGCATGCATAGACATTTAACCACCATGCATTTGCAAGCTTGGACTAACTACCAAACGTCCCTTAAGGTTGTAGCACCCTCGGCCAATGAAGCTAGTCATCAACGCAACATCCCTTCCGGCAGTGTAGGGCCACCATTTTCTGCACCACCTGCAGTATCTGTGCAGGTTTCTTTGCCAGGCCAAAGCAGTCAGGGTCAGGGAATCACCAGTTTCGTAGTAGGAAACACTGCATCTAGGGCACCGGCGGCAACAATACCATCTCCCACCGTCTCTCAGTCTGCCATGTCCACCGGCACCCCCGCTAGTTCCACGATCTCCAGCTCTCCAGTCCAGCTCACCCTACATGAGACTATGGTTAGAAAAAGGAAGTACTTAGCCTCGCATCCGTGTACACAGGGTTTGAACGCCCACATAGCTAGACTAATCTCGTTAGAGATGATGCCCTACCGGTTAGTTGAAAGCGAAGCTTTCAAAGCCCTGATGGACTACGCTGTACCACGCTACGAGCTACCCAGTCGACACTTTTTTTCCAGAAAAGCCATCCCAGCCCTCCACCAGCATGTTAAAGAGCGCATCGTCCATGCACTCAGGCAATCTGTGAGCACAAAGGTGCACCTGACAACAGATGCATGGACCAGTAGGCATGGCCAGGGACGTTATGTGTCCATCACGGCACACTGGGTAAATGTGGTGGATGCAGGGTCCACAGGGGACAGCAAGTTTGGGACAGTTCTGCCTAGCCCACGGTCTAGGAAACAGTTGGCTGTAGCCGTTCGCACCCCCTCCTCCTCCTCCTCGTCCTCCTGCAGAAGCGAGACCTCGTCCACAGACCGCAGTCGCACAACCACTCCATCCGCAGCTGCCACTGTTGCACACCAGGTCTCCCATTATGGGGCAGCTACTGGCAAACGTCAGCAGGCTGTATTGGCTATGAAGTGTTTGGGTGACAACAGACACACCGCTGAAGTTCTGTCCGTGTTCTTGCAGAAAGAAACGCAGTCGTGGCTGGGCACTGTAGATCTTGAGGCAGGCAAGGTAGTGAGTGATAACGGAAGGAATTTCATGGCTGCCATCTCCCCTTCCCAACTGAAACACATTCCTTGCCTGGCTCACACCTTAAACCTGGTGGTGCAGTGCTTCCTGAAAAGTTATCCGGGGTTATCTGACCTGCTCCTCAAAGTGCGTGGACTTTGCTCACATATCCGCCGTTCGCCGTACACTCCAGCCGTATGCAGACCTATCAGCGTTCTTTGAACCTTCCCCAGCATCGCCTAATCATAGACGTTGCAACAAGGTGGAACTCAACACTGCACATGCTCCAGAGACTGTGTGAACAGAGGCGGGCTGTTATGTTTTTGTGGGAGGATACACATACACAGGCAGGCAGTAGGATGGCAGACATGGAGTTGTCAGGTGTGCAGTGGTCGAAGATTCAAGACATGTGTCAAGTCCTTCAGTGTTTTGAGGAATGCACACGGCTGGTTAGTGCAGACAATGCCATAATAAGCATGAGCATCCCCCTAATGCGTCTGCTGATGCAAAGTTTGATGCACATAAAGGATCAGGCGTCTGCAGCTGAGGAAGAGGAAAGCCTTGATGACAGTCAGCCATTGTCTGGCCAGGGCATTGTACAGGACGAGGTAGCGGGCGAACAGGAGGAGGAGGACGAGGAGGATGATGGGGATGATTATATTTTTAATGAGGAAGCTTTTCCGGGGCCAGTATAAATTGTTGGCGTGGCAAGGCCGGGTTCTGGTTTTTGGAGGGACACAAGTGACGTGGATTTGCCTGAAACTGCCCCTCAACCAAGCACAACCACAGATTTGAGAACTGGAACTTTGGGCCACATGGCGGATTATGCCTTACGTATCCTCAAAAGGGACACACGCATAACAAAAATGATGAACGATGACGATTACTGGTTGGCCTGCCTCCTTGATCCTCGCTATAAAGGCAAATTGCAAAATATAATGCCACATGAGAACTTGGAACTAATATTAGCAACCAAACAATCAACTCTTGTTGACCGTTTGCTTCTGGCATTCCCTGCACACAGCGCCCGTGATCGTTCTAACACAAGCTGCAGGGGCCAGCAGACCAGAGGTGATAGAGGGGCAGAAATCAGAAGTGGCGTTGGCCAGAGGGGTTTTCTGACCAGGTTGTGGAGTGATTTTGCTATGACCGCAGACAGGACAGGTACTGCAGCATCAATTCAAAGTGACAGGAGACAACATTTGTCCAGTATGGTTACTAACTATTTTTCATCCCTTATCGACGTTCTCCCTCAACTGTCATTCCCATTTGATTATTGGGCATCAAAATTAGACACCTGGCCAGAATTGGCAGAATATGCATTGCAGGAGCTTGCTTGCCCGGCAGCTAGTGTTCTATCAGAAAGAGTATTCAGTGCTGCAGGTTCAATACTAACAGAAAAAATGACTCGTCTGGCTACCCAAAATGTAGATGATCTAACCTTCATTAAAATGAACCACAACTGGATTTCGAAATCTTTTGCCCCACCTTGCCCGGCTGACACCTAGCTTTCCTATGTAAAGGTCTTGCCTGTGGACTATTCTGAACGACTTTTCCAATCTCGTAATTTGCAGCACCTGATTGTCCAGCATCCGACATGTTAACACCTCCCTAAATGGCCAAAATCCCCACACGGGGCCGTGGTATCGCCACTTGGCGCCAGCACCCGTGAGAGTACTGTTTGTCTGAGGAGGTGGGTGTGCCTGCTTTTGGTCGACGGCACTGCCACTAGGTCCCTCATAGTACAATAAAGTGTCTGGCGGTGGTGGTGCGCACCCAACGTCAGACACACCGTTGTAATATGAGGGGCCCTGGGCCTGTACCGCCGGCCACAAGACAGTCCCCCCCCAGCTCAATCAGTGCTCTACCACTTGCAAAATTTTCTCTCACAGCTCCACCAATGTTTAGTCTATGCGCTGACATCCTTCAATGCCTGGCACTGTCAATACCATTGTATTGACATTTTTCTTATGTTAGGCCTTCGAAGCCTGTCTGCGGTCACTCCTTCCACTAGGCCTCCACTGACCTGTCTACTGCTGCCCGTGTTCCCCTAGAACCAATTTTAAATTGCCTACAGCCCAATTTTTGTTATGTTAGGCCTTCGAAGCCTGTCTGCAGCCCGTTCTTTCCACTACTACTACACTGACCAGGCCACTGCTGCCTGTGTTCCCCTGGAACCAATTTAAAATTGCCGACAGCAAGCCCAATTTATTATGCTAGGGCTTCGAAGCCTGTCTGCGGTCCCTCCTTCCACTAGGCCTCCACTGACCTGTCTACTGCTGCCCGTGTTCCCCTAGAACCAATTTTAAATTGCCTACAGCCCAATTTTTGTTATGTTAGGCCTTCGAAGCCTGTCTGCGGCCCGTTCTTTCCACTACTACTACACTGACCTGGCTACTGCCGCCCGTGTTCCCCTGGAACCAATTTAAAATTGCCGACAGCAAGCCCAATTTATTATGTTAGGCCTTCGAAGCCTGTCTGCGGTCCCTCCTTCCACTAGGCCTCCACTGACCTGTCTACTGCTGTCCGTGTTCCCCTGGAACCAATTGTAAATTGCCTACATCCCAATTTTTGTTATGTTAGGCCTTCGAAGCCTGTCTGCGGCCCATTCTTTCCACTACTACTACACAGACCAGGCCACTGCTGCCCGTGTTCCCCTGGAACCAATTTTAAATTGCCTACAGCCAGCCCAATTTATTATGTTAGGCCTTCGAAGCCTGTCTGCGGTCCCTCCTTCCACTAGACCTCCACTGACCTGACTACTGCTGCTCGTGTACCCCTTGAACCAACATCAGAAAATATAAAAATAAGTATTTTGCTTATAAAAAAGAAAATACTGGAGAGATATCAAATGCAGACATTTTAACATTAAAAACAAACACATACAACAAAAAACTGGTACAGTACTAAAAATGGCCACCAGGTACAATAACTTTCTCCTGCAAGTAGTTAACTGAAAGTTTTTTTCAATTTAAAACACAGATATGGCATCCACCGAGTGTTGTCCTGTCGCGTCTTCTTTATATTATTGCCAAGAAGATGCAAAACAATGAAAATAATAAAATCATTATTTACCAAAAAAATAGAGTAAGTCAAAACCACATTGCAAATAAACATTCATTACAAATAAAGAAGCAGGGCGCGTCCGAGGGTGAGTATATACCTAATAAGAATATAATCACCCTCGGACGCGCCCTGCTTCTTTCCGACAGCCTTCCTTCCTAAGAATCAGCCCTTCCGTGGTGTAGAGAGAGGGTGTGTTCCACTCCAAGGTGTTCTCCAGGTTGCTTTTCCTGAGCTTCTATCTTCAGGCTCTCGTTTAGTAGTTGTTGGAAACTACGCTGCATTAGGCCTACAAATTGGGTATGGGGTGTAGAGAGATGGTGTGTTACACTCCAAGGTGTTCCCCAGGTTTCCTCTCCATTGCTTCGATCTTCTGGCTCTCGTTTAGTAGTTGTTGGAAACTACACTGCATTAGGCCTACAAATTGGGTATGGGGTGTAGAGAGATGGTGTGTTCCACTCCAAGGTGTTCCCCAGGTTTCGTCCACATTGCTTCGGTCTTCCGACTCTCGTTTAGTAGTTGTAGAAAACTACACTGCATTAGGCCTACAAATTGGGTATTGGGTGTAGAGAGATGGTGTGTTCCACTCCAAGGTGTTCTCCAGGTTGCCTTTCCTGAGCTTCTATCTTCAGGCTCTCGTTTAGTAGTTGTTGGAAACTACACTGCATTAGGCCTACAAAATGGGTATGGGGTGTAGAGAGATGGTGTGTTCCACTCCAAGGTGTTCCCCAGGTTTCCTCGCCATTGCTTCGATCTTAATGCTCTTGTTTAGTAGTTGTTGGAAACTATGCTGCATTAGGCCTACAAATTGGGTATGGGGTGTAGAGAGATGGTGTGTTCCACTCCAAGGTGTTCTCCAGGTTGCCTTTCCTGAGCTTCTATCTTCAGGCTCTCGTTTAGTAGTTGTTGGAAACTACACTGCATTAGGCCTACAAATTGGGTATGGGGTGTAGAGAGATGGTGTGTTCCACTCCAAGGTGTTCCCCAGGTTTCCTCGCCATTGCTTCGATCTTAATGCTCTCGTTTAGTAGTTGTTGGAAACTACGCTGCATTAGGCCTACAAATTGGGTATGGGGTGTAGAGAGATGGTGTGTTCCACTCCAAGGTGTTCTCCAGGTTTCCTCGTCATTGCTTCGATCTTAATGCTCTCGTTTAGTAGTTGTTGGAAACTACACTGCATTAGGCCTACAAATTCGGTATGGGGTGTAGAGACGGTGTGTTCCACTCCAAGGTGTTCTCCAGGTTGCCTTTCCTGAGCTTCTATCTTCAGGCTCTCGTTTAGTAGTTGTTGGAAACTACGCTGCATTAGGCCTACAAATTGGGTATGGGGTGTAGAGAGATGGTGTGTTCCACTCCAAGGTGTTCCCCAGGTTTCCTCGCCATTGCTTAGATCTTAATGCTCTCGTTTAGTAGTTGTTGGAAACTACACTGCATTAGGACTACAAATTGGGTATGGGATGTAGAGACGGTGTGTTCCACTCCAAGGTGTTCTCCAGGTTGCCTTTCCTGAGCTTCTATCTTCAGGCTCTCGTTTAGTAGTTGTTGGAAACTACACTGCATTAGGCCTACAAAATGGGTATGGGGTGTAGGGAGATGGTGTGTTCCACTCCAAGGTGTTCCCCAGGTTTCCTCGCCATTGCTTCGATCTTAATGCTCTCGTTTAGTAGTTGTTGGTAACTACACTGCATTAGGCCTACAAATTGTGTATGGGGTGTAGAGACGGTGTGTTCCACTCCAAGGTGTTCTCCAGGTTGCCTTTCCTGAGCTTCTATCTTCAGGCTCTTGTTAAATAGTGGTTAAATGGAACAACTTCATTTGGCGTACTAGTTGGTTTGGGGCCTACTAACAGTGTCTGCCGCTCCTTGCTGTTCTCCTGGTTTCCTGTCCTGAAATTCCATTTTCAGGCTCTCGTTAAGTAGTTGTTAATGTTAGACTGCATTTGGCCTACTAGTTGGGTTGGGGCCTACTATCGGTGTCTGCCACTCCTTGCTGTTCTCCTCCACTGAACAAAGCTGTGCCGCCTGTTTACTACGGTTGCCAATTTTGAACTGCATTTCGACTACTTACTGATTTGGGCCTACTCTCTGTGTCAGCCTCTCATTCCAGTTGTCCTCCACTGCAATGCCCCCTGGTTAGTCCTGTGTTACCAATTTTGAACTGCATTTAGCCCACTTTATTCTTTGGGCCTATATCTGTGTTTCCTCCTCATCCTGCCCATTGCCCAGCCAGTGATAGATGAGTCTGCTGGTACATTGACCCATAACGCAAAATTCCCCGTGCATGCTACACAGCAAGATTGTGACCCTGCTGAAAGTCAGGTTCCTCTTCCCGCATACCATACCACCTTACACGGGGACAAAGAGGAAGGTGCAGATGAAAGTGCAGGTTCCTTCATCAGGTGAGGGGAGGAATACTAGTTGGCGACGTCACTGGCACAGGGCCTCTCATAGTACGCAAAAGTGTTGCTGCCGGTGGGAGGCGCCCCCGCCGTGCAAACACACCGCTGTACTTTGAGGGGCCCTGTGCCAGTGCCAATGCCAACGAGTGGGCCCCCCCTGCTTGCTCAGGATCTCAGCACTTGCAAAGTTGAAATACTTACCTCTCCCTGCTCCACTGCCGTGACGTGTTCCAGATTTCCTGGGCCCACTAATTACTTGAACCAGCCCTACCCCCCACAACTTTAGCCAAATGACCCCCAATTTCAAATGCCTTCCAATTATTATAAGGTAAATTACAATTGACAAGCTTCTGTAACAAGAATGGATGTTTTTGCCATTAAAATGGGCAGTGTAGGTGTTTTCCTGGCCTCCACTCACTGCCGACTATGCTCCCCCATTGACTTGCATTGGGTTTCGTGTTTCGGGCGATACCCGACTTTTCGCGATAATCGGCCGATTCCACTCGACTCGACTTCTAAGATAGTCGGGTTTCGCGAAACACGGCTCGACTCTAAAAAGGTCAAGGTCGCTCAACCCTAATCAGCACATTGTACATGTACAGGTACCCCATTTTTGGCATCTGTCTTAGTCATGCTTCTCTGGTCTTATATAGTGAATAATACTATGTAGTAACTCTAGTTTCACCTACACCTTCAAGTGGCCACTTTTCAAGATTGGATGAAAACTGAGATATCATGGAGTCATCAGACGAGGGGCCATAAACCCCTAGAAAATAAAAGCAACAATGATTTATATCAAACCACCACCGACATAGTTTCAGTGAACCTTAATGTTTCACAATGACAAACAGCTAACATATAGAGGCTTAGAACTGTTTGTGAAGTAAAAAAAACAAACATTTATCAAGGTTGTGTCACTGAGCATTGTCTGTCACATCTCTAAATGTTTTACAAGAAATGCAGCTATGTGATTGTCTGAATGCATTCGGTATACAGTATTTTAATCTTGTTTATAAATCGCCATTTGTATATTCTCCATTTGTACATTTGAGGCAGACAAATTTAAGGCTCGCAAGAAGAGAAGCAAATATAGTGGACAAAGCTATATTTTTAATGAACTACTGAGGCAAAGTAACAGCATTGCTTTATCAAATTTATATAAAGTGTATTGTGTACAATGTTAGCAACCAGGCAACACAAAAAGGAGCTTTTCAAGTGAGCTCTTTAAGGTACACAAATGTTATGAAGTGTTTTCCAACAAGGATGTGGTTTCACCAATGAGGGGTACCTTTCGTAAAAATAGACTAGTGCCATCACAGCCCCCCTTGACCAAACTTCACCGGCCTATAACAGTACAGAGCACATTCACCCTGGTGATCTAGTGGCAGTTAAACAAAAGGCATTGCCAGAGACAGAGTTAAAAAGTAGGCCCAGTGGAATGCCATGCCCAATTCCCCAGTGTTTGGTCCTTTTTTGACTGATTAAAATAGTGCCATCACAGCCCTCTAGACCTAAATGCCCGTACAGACCACGTTCACCCTGGTGATCTACTGGCAGGAACTGGATAGATTGCTGGAGACAGAGTTAACAAGTAGGCCCAAAGTAATGTCCTGCTCATTTCCCCAATGTAAAATCCTTTTTTTTAAAAATAGAAGAGTGGCATGATAGCCCCCTTGGCTAAAATACACCATACAGTGCACGTTGACCCTGGTGATCTAGTGGCAGGTACAGGACAGATTGCAGGACACCGAGTTAAGAAGTAGGCCCAATGTAATGTCATGCCGAATTCCCCAATGTAAAATCCTTTTTTTTTCAAAAATAGAAGAGTGGCACGACAGCCCCCTTGGACAAAATACACCGTACAGTGCACGTTGGCCCTGGTGATCTAGTGGCAGGTACAGGACAGATTGCAGGAGACTGAGTTAAGAAGTAGGCCCAAAGAAATGTCGTGCCTAATTCCCCAATGTGTTGTCCTTTTTGGACTTAAAAATATAGTGCCATGACAGCCCACTTGCCCAAAATTCATCGGCCTATAACAGTACTGAGCACGTGCACCCTGGTCATCTAGTGGCAGTTAAAGGACACATTGCAGGAGACAGACTTAAGAAGTAGACCCAATATAATGTAATGCCCAATTCCCCAATATGGGGTCCTGTTTTTACAAAATGAAATAGTGCCTTCACAGTCCCTGTGCACAAAAATTACCGGCCTATAACAGTACTGAGCACGTGCACCCTGGTCATGTCGTCGGAGGTAAGGAAGAGCATTGCAGGGGACAGAGTTAAGAATTAGGGCCAAGTGTAGTGGTATGGGTCTCTGAGACTTTTAATGCAGTGCATGATCTGCCAAACAATTCCCCAATGGGGGTACCTTTTTTAAAAATACACTAGTGCCATCACATGCCCCTAGACCAAACTTCAATGGCCTATAACATTATTGAGCACGTTCACCCTGGTGATCTAGTGGCAGGTACATTTTAGATTGCAGGAGACCGAGTTTAGATGATGGCCCAATGTAATGCCATGCCCAATTCCCCAATGTGTTGTCCTTTTTAAAAAAAAAATAAGAGTGCCTTCACAGCAGCCTTGGCCAAAATGCACCATACAGACACGTTCACCCTGGTGATCTACTGGCAGGTACCGGACAGATTGCAGGAGACAGAGTTAAGAAGGCAGCCGAATGTAATGTCATGCTCAATTCCCCAATGTAAAATCCTTTTTTTTTTTTTTAAATAAGAGTGCCATCACAGGCCCATTGGCCAACATGCACCGTACAGAGCACGTGTCAGGACTCTGAACATTTTTTATTACCTTTTGTGCATTACTGCCCTTTTCCAAGATGGCGTCTTTGGTCTCATGTGCACTGTGTCTTCCTGCTATAAAACTCCACCCCAGCCTTCAGTCTGTGCTAGAGTATTCTGCCTTGCATCCAGCTCCTGATCCTGGTGACTTCCTGGCTATATACCTGCTCCTGTGAGTGATCCTGCTACTCTGCTCTGAGTTCCTGCTGCATACACCAGTTCCAGTAATCCTCCTCCATCTGCTGCTCGTGTTTACTTCCATCTGTGTTTGCTGGACATGTAAGCTGTTGCTGCTTTGCAAGAACCTGAGACTATTACACAGGCCTCCCTGGTTGAGCTAAGATATTATTTGAACTGCCTTATAAGCATATCTATCTGTGTTTTGGACTAAGCAAGGACTTATTCATGTCAAGTTTCCTCAAGAATAATTGTGCTTCATAAACCTTCTGCGGGATTGCATTCTCCTCTGAAGTTTCCTATAGACTGCTAAGCTGCGTTTAATATTTACACCAAGTGTTGTGGACTTGAGTTTCTCTCTGCACCTGTTTGAATCACCGTGTGATAATATAGACTTTACCATTTATAAAACTGTGTCCTGTAGTTGTCTGTTCCACGCAAAAAGTCTCCTGAGTTATCCCCTATAATTATTACAGCACGTTTGCCCTGGTGATCTACTGGCAGGTACAGGACAGATTCCAGGAGACAGAGTTAAGAAGTAGGCCCAATGTAATGCCATTCCCAATTCCCCAATGTGTTGTCATTTCTTAAAAAAGTAAAAGAATGCCATCACAGCACCCTTGGCCAAAATGCACCGTAAAGACCACGTTCACCCTGGTGATCTAGTGGCAGGTATATTTTAGATTGCAGGAGACCGAGGTAAGAAGTCGGCCCAATGTAATGCCATTCCCAATTCCCCAATGTGTTGTCCTTTTAAAAAAAAAATAAAAGAATGCCATGACAGCACCCTTGGCCAAAATGCACCGTAAAGACCACATTCTCCGTGGTGATATAGTGGTTCTGGATGAGGAGGATGAGGATAAGGAGGAGGATAAAAACAAACAGACCAAATCTGGAAGCGTATACCCATGTGTGGTTGTGAAGAGGTGTATGAGAATACACGTCCCCAAAAGAGAGAATGTATTTGAGGTTATCTTTCGCTGGTTTCACTTGGTGGTGTAGAGAAGTCTTTCCCAATCCATGTCCAATTTTTATAAGAGTCAGGCTGTCAGCATTTTCAGTTGACAGATGAAGATGCACTTCTCTGTGATAATTCCACCAGCGGCATTAAAACCAGCTCTGAGAGAACGCTAGCAGGAGGGCGGGCCACAACATCCAAGGTGTAGAGAGTAGTGTTGAGCATTCCGATACCGCAAGTATCGGGTATCGGCCGATATTTGCGGTATCGGAATTCCGATACCGAATTCCGATACTTCCCGCGTATCGGATACCGGAATCGGAAGTTCCCAGAATTCAAACTGAACGCAGCAGCCAATGAGGAATGATTGGAAGTGTGGGCACATCCTGTTTAGCATGGTGGGCATGTAAGTACTGGCAAGGCTGTGATTGGCTGCTGAAATGATGTCACTCTGCACTATAAAAAAGCGCTGCCGCCATTTTGCGCTCACTCTGCTGTGATTTCAGTTAGGGACAGGACGCTGTGTTCTAACTGAGGGCCAGTTGAGCTAGCTAATTGCTTTATTTTCCTTTCCAAAGGCTAATTTAGCAAAACGCTGTGTGTTCTTCACAGATCACCTTGCTCTTGCCTTGCAGCACTGTTTTAACAGCGTTCTGCAAGGTCTCTGTGTGTGTGTGTGTGTGCAGCTCACTCTGTAGTCTGTGTGCAGCCATATACCCGGTTGTATTCAGCTCAGGGGGGGTTCACACTGCCTCACACAGTTGTCCTTTTTTGCTCATAGTGCAGCCTGCTGCACATTTTTTCTCAAATTTCCTATTAGTGTTTTTCCACCAGTCTCCAGCTAAATTGTGGAAAAACACTACATAGGATAACCTAGAGGGGGGTTTTTGGGCCTTGCAGCGCCGTTTACGGCTGTCTGCACGGTCTCCGTGTGAGCCCAGCTCGCCCTGTAGTCTGTGTGCAGCCATAGCCGGTTGGATTCAGCTCAGGGTTCGTTACTGGCTCATACCTTGAGAAAAATTTTCCTTTTTTTCAAATAGTGCAGCCTGTTTAAAAATTTAAAAAAAAATTCCCTATTAGTGTTTTTCCACCCATCTCCAGCTAAATTGTGGAAAAACACTACATAGGATAACCTAGAGGGGGGTTTTTGGGCCTTGCAGCGCCGTTTACGGCTGTCTGCATGGTCTCCGTGTGAGCCCAGCTCGCCCTGTAGTCTGTGTGCAGCCATAGCCGGTTGGATTCAGCTCAGGGTTCGTTACTGGCTCATACCTTGAGAAAAATTTTCCTTTTTTTCAAATAGTGCAGCCTGTTTAAAATTTAAAAAAAAAAAATTCCTATTAGTGTTTTTCCACCTGTCTCCAGCTAAATAGTGGAAAAACACTACATAGGATAACCTAGAGGGGGTTTATTGGGCCTTGCAGTGCCGTTTACGGCTGTCTGCACGGTCTCTGTGTGAGCGCAGCTCGCCCTGTAGTCTGTGTGCAGCTATAGCCAGTTGGATTCAGCTCAGGGTGCGTTACTGCCTCATACCTTGAAAAACAATTTCCTTTTTTTCAAATAGTGCAGCCTGTTTAAAATTAAAAAAAAAAAAATTCCTATTAGTGTCTTTCCACCCGTCTCCAGCTAAATAGTGGAAAAACAGTACATAGGATAACCTAGAGGAGGGTTTTTTTGCCTTGCAGCGCCGTTTACGGCTGTCTGCACGGTCTCCGTGTGATTTAAACTAGCTCTGTAGCCCGATCTGCACAAAAAAAAAAGTAAAGTTCACCAAATACAACTTAACACTTGTGTAGGCCACATTTGAAAAATAATAAAGTTTAGTCCACACTTTACAACATTAGTGTTTCTTACACCTGTTAGGAGAAGCATTTCAGGAATAAGCACACTAAGGCCTTAGTACTTTTCTGCTTATCTTTATCTGTCAACCAAGATGAAGAGGGCAGGGAGTAAGGCACGTGGGCGTGGGCGCGGAGCAGGGAGAGGAGCAGGGAGAGGACGTGGTGATTCTGTCCCTGCTGCGGGCGCCGGTGACTCGTCGTCACTCAGTTTCAGCAGGGAACAGTCCTTCATGCGCAGCTTTGTCGGAGAGCGCCGTGCACCGCTGCTGCGTGAAGACCAAATTGAAGCCGTTGTCGGGTGGATGGCAGCTAACGCCTCGGCATCAACTTCAATTAGTGCCACATCCTCTCAGGCACAGAGCACTGGAGAGCAGCCATCTGTCTCTTCACCACCTGCCAAATTGGCCAGGCAGTCAGAGAGCCCAGGACAGGAGCCGTCTCTACTTCTGTTCTCTGAATCTCTTGGCTTGGAAACAGGGGGCCAGCCAAGCAGCATTGGAGAAATGGAAGAAGAGGCAGTGTGCAGTGATGCCCAACAGCTTTGTCTCTCTGACTCTGAAGAAGCGGGTGGGCCAGTGCCTCTGGTGACCACAGCGCAGTACGCATCTGATGATGAAACTCAGGTGCCGCTTTCTCGTGCATACTGTGCTGCCGAGACTACCCAGGAGGAGCAGTTGGTGGCAGAGGGTAGTGGAGATGATGAGGTCCTTGACCCATCGTGGCGTGAGGAACAGGAAGGTGGTGGGAGCAGCTCTGAGGAAGAGCTTCCCCTTACGGGCCAAAGAGGGAGAGGGAGGGGGAAGACTGCGGAGCCTGTAGCCTCCACTTTGGCACCCGTTAGGAGCCTGTCTCTTTACAAAGCCAAAAAGGGCTCTCCCAAGACTTGCAGTGCCTGGTCCTTTTTTGACACAGTTGCAGATGACATTTGTTTTGTCAAATGCAAGCTGTGTCATCAGAAAGTAAAAAGAGGGAAAAATGTCAGCAACCTCAATACCACAAATATGTGGAAACATGTGCGGACCAGGCACGCGGTGGAGTTACAGAAACAGACTGAAGATGTAGGCCAACCAACAGCGGCAGCTACCACCTCTTCAGCTCGTGTTGCCTCTTCCTCCAGCTCACGCACAGCTGGTTTGGCTTCCTCCCAGGATCGCCATGGAAGAACCTCTGGCACTGTTGTCCAGAGACCTTGTGTAATTCCACCCACAGCACCACCTTCCCAGTCATCCTCACACTCCCAGTCTACTCTACAGCCATCGGTAGTACAGGCATGGGAGAAAAGGCGGGCATTCTCGGCCAACCACCCCCGAGCACAGGCTCTGAATGCAGGCATTGCCAAACTGTTGTCCCTGGAAATGCTCTCGTTCAGGCTGGTGGAGACTGACAGCTTCCGTGACTTGATGGCATTGGCAGTCCCACAGTACAAGGTGCCCAGCCGCTTTTACTTCAGCAGGCAGGCTGTCCCTGCCCTGCACAGGCATGTTGAGGCAAACATAAAACATGCGCTACTGAACGCCGTCAGTAGCAAGGTCCACCTCACCACCGATGCGTGGACCAGTCAGCATGGACAGGGGCGATACGTTTCCCTCACTGCCCATTGGGTTAATGTTGTTGAGCCAGGTACAGATCGTGCGAGTGGCGCAGGACGTGTCCTGCCCACTCCAAGGATTGCAGGAATCCAGTCTGTACGCATCGACTCCTCCTCTTACACCAGTTCCTCAGATTCCTCTCTGCAGGATCCGTCACAGTCCACCTCCACATGGACCCGTGAACGTTTACCTATGACTGACATGAGCACAGCCGTGGCCAAACGTCAGCAGGCCGTCTTGAAACTAGTTTCATTGGGGCATCGAAGCCACACAGCGCAGGAGCTCTGGAATGCCATCAAGCAGGAGAGCGATGTGTGGTTACTGCCAGCGAATCTCCAGCCAGGCATGGTAGTGTGTGACAATGGCCGAAATCTGGTGGCAGCTTTGGCCCTTGGCAACCTCACTCACATCCCATGTCTGGCACATGTGCTCAATTTGGTTGTGCAGAGTTTTCTGAGGGACTATCCGGATCTTGATGCCCTGCTGCACAAGGTCCGCCTAGAATGTGCTCACTTGCGGCGTTCCAGCTTGGCCACATCCCGCATTGCTGCTCTGCAGCGCCGATTCTGCCTTCCGGAACACCGCATCATATGTGACCTACCTACCCGGTGGAATTCCACGTTACATATGTTGGAGCGGTTGTGTGAGCAGCAGCAAGCAGTTATGGAGTACCAGCTGCATCAGGCGCAAAGAAGTCGCAGTCAGCGCCGATCAGACTTCACAACCACAGAGTGGGCCACTATGAAGGACGTCTGCCAGGTTTTGCGTCCTTTTGATTATTCCACGCGGATGGCAAGTGCAGATGATGCACTAGTCAGCATGACTGTCCTCCTTATCTGCCTGCTTCAGCAAACTTTGCAAGGGTTAAGGGATGATGTTGTGGAAGAGGTGGAGGATGAGGAGTCACCTTTTCCATCAGCTTCTGGAGAGTCAACGCCACGTGGTTCCTCACAAAGGGGTACGCAGGGGCCAATTTGTGAGGAGGATGAGGAGGAGTCAATGGAGGAGGAAGAGCTCTGTCCAGAGGAGGGAGCGACACAATTGTCCAGTGGTCAGTGTGTACAGCGAGGGTGGGGTGATGACGAGCGGGCAGAGATCATGTCTCAAGCAGGGGACAGCGTTTCTGGGCCAGTTGGCACTCTGCAGCACATGGTGGATTTCATGCTGCAGTGCCTGAGAAACGACCGCCGCATCGACCACATTCTCAACATGCCTGATTATTGGGTGTTCACCCTCCTCGATCCTCGCTACCGGGACAACGTCCAAAACCTCATCCCAGCGTTGACCCGGGAGCGTAAATTGCGGGAGTACCACGACACACTGGTGAATTCCATCATCTTCTCCTGTCCAACTGAGAGGAGTGCTGCTAGTGCTTTACAAAGCAGCTCAGTGCGTCAAGGCAGTGGGGGAGGCTCTGCCCAAAGAGGGAGCAGAAGCAGTGCCTCTGCCCAAGGCAAGCCCAGTATGGCACAACTCTGGCACACTTTTGTGTGCCCGCCCCAAATGTCTACACCATCACCGGCGGCTCCAGTCAGCAGGAGGCAACGGTTCCGTCAGATGGTGACAGACTACATGGCTTGCCCTCTTACTGTACTCCCAGACGGCTCTTCCCCGTTCAAGTTTTGGGTCTCTAAGCTGGATACATGGCCAGAGCTAAGCCAGTATGCATTGGAGGTGCTGGCTTGCCCTGCGGCTAGTGTCTTATCGGAACGTGTCTTTAGTGCCGCAGGAGGTGTACTAACAGACCGTCGCATGCGACTGTCCTCCGATAACGTTGACCGGCTTACTTTCCTGGAAATGAACCAGGCCTGGATCTCGCAGGAATTTGCTACTCCTCTGCCTGATTAAGTAATTGGGTGTCATCCAGGTCTCCTGCTGTGTTCATCTTTCTACCACCTGAACTGCTATTCCTGGGCTCCAACACCGCCAGTTGCGGCTCAGAAGTGCAGGCTGCACAGTAAAAACATACGACCCAGTGTTATTGGGTTTCAGTAACGTCAGCTGATCCCCAGCTGTGTAGCCGGCAATGTGTCCTGCGACCGCCACGCTGGCACAACAACCTAAATGTAAGGAAACCTGTCCCCCCCCCACGTCGTTTGTTACTGAAAGAGCCATCTTGTGCAGCAGTAATGCTGCACTAGGAAAAGGTAGCTCTTTTGGTTTAGCTCCTTGCACACGCAGAACTTAACACTTATAAAATGTGTTCACTGATACCGTTATACCGTCCCGGAGCTGGGACTTTCCTTCGTAATGTGACGCAGCACAGCCGTCATTCCTACCCCCTTGGTGCCATGCGCTGTCTCCTCAGCGTTGTTTTAAGCTGTCACGGAGCCTGTGCTGTTCTGTTATCCCTTGGGCATGCCTTATTTGCGCTGAATGTCTTCTGACTTAATTTGGTGTCAAGCTGGCTGCGCCTGTGCGGCCGCGCTGCCCGAGATCCCGCCTCGCAGTGTCTTCTGATTGAGTCACACTGCGGGCCTGGGATCCATGGGCATGCGCAGTGCATATACTAGCCTCTCACTCCCATTCTTCACGCTTCTTCAGACTAGGCGGTGTCAGCTGATCCCTAATAGCATGCCACGGCCGTGACGCCGCACAGTCTGAAGAAGCAGGAAGGAGGTGAGTGAGAGGCGATGATATGCACTGCGCATGCCCATGGATCCAAGGCCCGCAGTGGGATTACGTTAGACGAGACTGCGAGGTGGGATCTGGAGCAGCGTGGACGCACAGGCACTGACAGCCTGACACCAAATTATGTCAGAAGACAGGCAGCGCTAATTGGGCATGGCCAAGGGCTAACAGAACAGCGCAGGCTCCGTGACAGCTTAAAACAACGCTGAGGAGGCAGCGCACGGCACCAAGGGGATAGGAATGACAGCTGTGCTGTCTCCCATTACGAAGGAAATTTGCACCTCCGGGACGGTTGAACGGTATAAGGGGACACATTTTTAGTGTTTACTTCAGTGTTTGCAAGGAGCATAATTAAAAGAGCAACCTTTTCCTTTTGCATCCTTAGTGCTGCACAAGATGGCTCTTTCAGCTACAAACGTCTTGGGGGGGGGGGTTAAAGGTTCCCTTTCAACTTGCTCCAATCAGGCTTCGGCCTACACTCTGTTCCTCTGCTCCTCCTGCTGACCCTGGGCTCTAACACCGCCAGTTGGTGCCTGGAAGTGCTGTGTCCACAGTTAACAGTCGCTCCTCTGTTATTGGGGTTCAGTAACGTCAGCTGATCCCCAGCTGTGTGTGCGGCAATACCTCCAATCTGCTCCTCCTGCTGTCCCTGGGCTCTAACACCGCCAGTTGGTGCCTGGAAGTGCTGTCTGCACAGTCAACAGTCGCTCCTCTGTTATTGGGGTTCAGTAACGTCAGCTGATCCCCAGCTGTGTATCCGGCAACGTGTCATGCTACCGCCACGCTGGCACACCTAAAATGTAAGGGGACCTGTCCCCCCCCCCCTAGGCGTTTGTTACTGAAAGAGCCACCATGTGCAGCACTAATACTGCACAAGGGAAAGGTCGCTCTTGAAATTATGCTCCTTGCAAACGCTGAACTACACACTCATGTAATGTGTCCCCTCACACCGTCCAACCGTCCCGGAGGTTGGACTTTCCTTTGTAATGTGACGCAGCACAGCCATCATTGCTACCCCCTTGCCACCGTGCACTGGCTCCTTAGCGTTGTTTGATTCCGTCATGGACCCTGCGCTGTTATGTTATCCCTTGGCCATGCACAGTTTGCGCTGCCCGTCCTCTGACATCATTTGTTATCGTCCTGGCTGCGCCTGTGCGTCCACGCTGCCCGAAATCCCACCTCGCAGTGTCGTCTAATGTGATCCCACAGTGGGCCTGGTATCCATGGCCATGCGCAGTGCATATACTAGCCTCTCACTCCCCTTCTTCACGCTTCTTCAGACTAGGCGGCGTCAGCTGATCCCTAATAGCATGCCACGGCCGTGACGCCGCACAGTCTGAAGAAGCAGGAAGGAGGTGAGTGAGAGGCGATGATATGCACTGCGCATGCCCATGGATCCCTGGCCCGCAGTGGGACTACATTAGATGACACTGCAAGGTTGGATCTCGGGCAGCTTGGACGCACAGGCACTGCCAGCCTGACACCTACATGATGTCAGAAGACGGGCACCGCTAACTGTGCATGGCCAAGGGATAACATTACAGCGCGGGCTCCGTGACAGAACCAAACAACGTTGAGGAGGTGGCGCACGGCCCCAAGGGGGTTGGAATGACGGCTTTGCTGTGTCACATTACAAAGGAAAGTCCCACTTCCGGGACGGTTTGACAGTGTGAGGGGACACATTATATGAGTGTGTACTTCAGCGTTTGCAAGGAGCATAATTTTCGGAGCCACCATTTTCCATGTGCAGTATTACTGCTGTACAAGATGGCTCTTTCAGCAACAAATGCCTGGGGGGGGAGGGGGTTAAAGGTTCCCTTTCAACTTGCTCCACTGCAGGCTTCGGCCTACACTCTGCTCCTCTTTGATTCCCTGGGTTTCAACACTGTCAGTTGCCACCTGGAAGTGTTGTCTACACAGAAAAAACACTAGGTGATGTGTCAGTGGGGTTCAGCACCGCCAGCTGTTCCCCTGCTGTGTAGTCGGCAACGTGTCCAGCACAAGCCACGCTGGCACAACAGAACAAAAGCTGCCACCAGTGCAGGCTTTGGCCTACACTCTGCCCCTCTCCTCCTCCTGCTGACCCTGGGCTTAAACACCGCTAGTTTTTGCCCGGAAGTGCTAGCTGCACAGAGAAAAACACCAGCCAATGTGTTAGTGGGGTTCAGCAACGCCAGCTGTTCCCCTGCTGTGTAGCCGGCAACGTGACCTGCAAACGCCACGCAGGCACATGAACTGAAATTAAAGGGAACCTGGCCCCACCCCCCCAGGTGTTTCTATGTATAACAGCCACCTAGTACAGCAGTACTGCTGCATTTGTACAAGGTGGCTGTTTTTTTATCCTTGCCCACGTAGAATTAAACACGTAAAATATGTGTCTCATTACAGACCATTACAATGTCCCTGAGGTGTGACTTTCATTTTTAATGACACGCACCACCCCCCTTGGTAGCGCTGCCCGTCTTCCGACATCATTGGTTGGCTGCCTGTGCCTGTGCGTCCGGCCTGCCCGACACAACCCCCCTCGTTTCATATATTTTGGCTGCGAGGGTGTGATTGATGGGCATGTGCAGTGCATATGTTCGCCTGTCTTAACTCATCTCCTTCCGCCTTCTTCAGACTGTGCGGCCTCCTGGCCGTGGTGGGCGATAAGGGATCAGCTGAGGCCGCCCAGTCTGAAGCAGGTGTAAGGACATGTGTGAGCGGCAAACATATTTACTGCACAAGGCCACGAATCCCAGCCACGCAGTGTGATTTTTTGAAAACACACTGTGGGCCTGGGATTTATATCCATTGCTAACCGCAACAGCCAACATGAAATGAGGTGAGAAGACAGGCAGCGCTCACAGCGCATGGCCAAGGGATCACAATAGCGCAGACTCCTGTACAGCTAATACAACGCTCAGGAATCTGCACCCAGCACCTAGGTGTAAATTTTGACACCTGTGCTGCGTCTCCTTAAAAAGACAAGTCACGCCTCCACTACTGTTTGACAGTATAATGGGCTAAATAGTGTACGTGTTTTATTCAGCGTGTGCAAGGAGCAAACTAAATAGAGCAACCTTTTACTTCTGCAGCATTAATGCTGCACAAGGTGTGGCTCTTGTACCTTGCAACACCTGAGGGGGGGTTAAAGGTTACCTTTGAAATTGGTTCAACTAGGCTTCGGCCTACACTCTGCTCCTCTACTCCTCCTGCTGACCCTGGGCTCTAACACCACCAGTTTGTGCCCGGACGTGCTAGCTGCACAGAGAAAAACACCAGCCAATGTGTTAGTGGGGTTCAGCACCGCCAGCTGTTCCCCAGCTGTGTAGCCGGCATCGTGTCCAGCACAAGCCACGCTGGCACAACCGACCAAAAGCTGCCACCAGTGCAGGCTTCGGCCTACACTTTGCTCCTCTCCACCTCCTGCTGACCCTGGGCTCTAACACCGCTAGTTTTTGCCCGGAAATGCGAGCTTCACAGAGAAAAACAACAGCCAATGTGTTAGTGGGGTTCAGCACCGCCAGCTGTTCCCCTGCTGTGTAGCCGGCATCGTGTCCAGCACAAGCCACGCTGGCACAACCGACCAAAAGCTGCCACCAGTGCAGGCTTCGGCCTACACTTTGCTCCTCTCCTCCTCCTGCTGACCCTGGGCTCTAAAACCGCCAGTTTTTGCCCGGACATGCGAGCTGCACAGAGAAAAACACCAGTCAATGTGTCAGTGGGGTTCAGCAACGCCAGCTGTTCCCCTGCTGTGTAGCTGGCAACGTGTCCTGCAAACGCCACGCAGGCACATGAACTGAAATTGAAGGAAGCCTGCCCCCCACCCCCAGGTGTTTCTATGTATAACAGCCACCTTGTACAGCAGTACTGCTGCATTTGTACAAGGTGGCAGACATTTTCTCCTTGCCCACATTTAATTAAACACGTACTAAATGTGTCTCATTGAGACCATTCCACTGTCCCTGAGGTGTGACTTTCCTTTCTAATGATACGCAGCACCACCCTTGTTAGCGCTGCCCGTCTTTTGACATCATTGGTTAGCTGGCTGCGCCTGTGCGTCTGCCCTGCTCGAAACAACGCCCCTCGGTGTCTTATTTTTTTGGACAACGAGGTTGTGGTTGATGGGCATGTGCAGTGCATATGTTCGCCTGTCTTAACTCATCTCCTTCCGCCTTCTTCAGACTGTGCGGCCTCCTGGCCGCGGTAGGCGATAAGGGATCAGCTGAGGCCGCCCAGTCTGAAGCAGGTGTAAGGACATGTGTGAGCGGCAAACATATTTACTGCACAAGGCCACGAATCCCAGCCACGCAGTGTGATTTCATGAAAAGGCAGTGTGGGTCTGGGATTTATGGCCATCGTTAACCGCAGCGGCCAACATGAAATGAGGTCATAAGACGGGCAGCGCTAACAGGGCATTGCCAAGGGATAACACAAGAGCGCAGACTCCTGTACAGCAAAAAACAACGCTCAGGAAGCTGCGCCAAGCACAAAGGCGTTATTTGGGACACCTATGCTGCGTCTCCTTAAAAATACAAGTCACGCCTCAACTACAGTTTGACTGTAGAATGGGCTAAATTGTGTACGTGTTGCATTCAGCGTGTGCAAGTAGACAAATTAATAGAGCAACCTTTTCTTGTGCAGCATTAATGCTGCACAAGGTGTGGCTCTTGTACTTTGTAACACCTGAGGGGGGGTTAAAGGTTACCTTTGAAATTGGTTCAACTAGGCTTCGGCCTACACTCTGCTCCTCTCCTCCTCCTGCTGACCCTGCGCTGTAACAACGCTAGTTTTTGCCCGGAAGTGCTAGCTGCACAGAGAAAAACACCAGCCAATGTGTTAGCACCGCCTGCTGTTCCCCCACTGTGTAGCCGGCAAAGTGTCCTGCAAACGCAACGCAGACACAAAGCTGACTCCAGTGCAGGCTTCGGCCTACACTCTGCTCCCCCTGCTTACCCTTTGCTCCAACACCGCTAGTTGGGGCTGTAGGAAGACAATGTTTGATAGGCAAAGCATCCGGGTTCCAGCACCGCAAGCTGGTTCTCGGCAGTGTTTTTGTCACAGGTACTCCCTCGTGCCAAACCTGGTTTCAGCACCGTCAGCTGTTTCCGGGTTGTGTCAAACTCGCTGAGACGCCTATGCTTGCCCCGTCGTGTTGCAGTCGGGTTAGCCAACTCCAGGGTGCCTCCAGTTTAGGAGCTTCCTATGTGGGCTGCGTGAACTGGTAGTCAAAGCTGGTTCTGTAGTGCCAGTAGGCCCAGCTCCCCCTGTAGGACTGTTGGGGTTCGGTAACTGCGGCTGCCTCGCGGCCTAGCTGTTCTCTCCTCTCCTGTGGGCCTTGGGGTCCACCACCTGGTTCCAGCACCGTCAGCTGGTTCCGGGCCGAGCCTTTGGCTTAGGTGCCTCCTCCTGGGTATCCGAGTTCCGCCAACGTCAGGAGGTCCTTGGTAGTGCTTTTAAGCGCGGGCACCTACAGATTAGTAACCGGGTTCCAGCACCGTCAGCTGGTCCTCGGTCGTGCCATTGGCTCTTGCACACTGGGGCAACGCATCTGGGTTCCAGCACCGCCAGCTGGTTCTCGGCAGTCTTTTTATCGCAGGTACTCCCTCGTGCCAAACCTGGTTTCAGCACCGTCAGCTGTTTCCGGGTTGTGTCAAGTTCACTGAGACGCCTGTGCTTGCCCCGTCGTGGTGCGGTCGGGTTAGCCAACTCCATGGTGCCTCCAGTTTAGGAGCTTCCTATGTGGGCTGCGTGAACTGGTAGTCAAGGCTGGTTCTGTAGTGCCAGTAGGCCCAGCTCCCCCTGTAGGACTGTTGGGGTTCGGTAACTGCGGCTGCCTCGCGGCCTAGCTGTTCTCTCCTCTCCTGTGGGCCTTCGGGTCCACCACCTGGTTCCAGCACCGTCAGCTGGTTCCGGGCCGAGCCTTTGGCTTAGGTGCCTCCTCCTGGGTATCCGAGTTCCGCCAACGCCAGGCGCTCCTTGGTAGTGCTTTTAAGCGCGGGCACCTACAGCTTAGTAACCGGGTTCCAGCACCGTCAGCTGGTACTCGGTCATGCCATTGGCTCTTGCACACTGGGGCAACGCATCTGGGTTCCAGCACCGCCAGCTGGTTCTCGGCAGTGTTTTTGTCACAGGTACTCCCTCGTGCCAAACCTGGTTTCAGCACCGTCAGCTGTTTCCGGGTTGTGTCAAGCTCACTGAGACGCCTATGCTTGCCCCGTCGTGGTGCGGTCGGGTTAGCCAACTCCAGGGTGCCTCCAGTTTAGGAGCTTCCTATGTGGGCTGCGTGAACTGGTAGTCAAGGCTGGTTCTGTAGTGCCCTCGTGGCCTAGCTGTTCTCTCCTCTCCTGTGGGCCTTCGGGTCCACCACCTGGTTCCAGCACCGTCAGCTGGTTCCGGGCCGAGCCTTTGGCTTAGGTGCCTCCTCCTGGGTATCCGAGTTCCGCCAACGCCAGGCGGTCCTTGGTAGTGCTTTTAAGCGCGGGCACCTACAGCTTAGTAACCGGGTTCCAGCACCGTCAGCTGGTCTTCGGTCGTGCCATTGGCTCTTGCACACTGGGGCAACGCATCTGGGTTCCAGCACCGCCAGCTGGTTCTCGGCAGTGTTTTTGTCACAGGTACTCCCTCGTGCCAAACCTGATTTCAGCACCGTCAGCTGTTTCCGGGTTGTGTCAAGCTCACTGAGACGCCTATGCTTGCCCCGTCGTGGTTCGGTCGGGTTAGCCAACTCCAGGGTGCCTCCAGTTTAGGAGCTTCCTATGTGGGCTGCGTGAACTGGTAGTCAAGGCTGGTTCTGTAGTGCCAGTAGGCCCAGCTCCCCCTGTAGGACTGTTGGGGTTCGGTGACTGCGGCTGCCTCGCGGCCTAGCTGTTCTCTCCTCTCCTGTGGGCCTTGGGGTCCACCACCTGGTTCCAGCACCGTCAGCTGGTTCCGGGCCGAGCCTTTGGCTCAGGTGCCTTCTCCTGGGTATCCGAGTTCCGCCAACGTCAGGCGGTCCTTGGTAGTGCTTTTAAGCGCGGGCACCTACAGCTTAGTAACCGGGTTCCAGCACCGTCAGCTGGTCCTCGGTGCCATTGGCTCTTGCACACTGGGGCAACGCATCCGGGTTCCAGCACCGCCAGCTGGTTCTCGGCAGTGTTCTTGTCACAGGTACTCCCTCGTGCCAAGCCTGGTTTCAGCACCGTCAGCTGTTTCCGGGTTGTGTCAAGTTCACTGAGACGCCTATGCTTGCCCCGTCGTGGTGCGGTCGGGTTAGCCAACTCCAGGGTGCCTCCAGTTTAGGAGCTTCCTATGTGGGCTGCGTGAACTGGTAGTCAAGGCTGGTTCTGTAGTGCCAGTAGGCCCAGCTCCCCCTGTAGGACTGTTGGGGTTCGGTAACTGCGGCTGCCTCGCGGCCTAGCTGTTCTCTCCTCTCCTGTGGGCTTTCGGGTCCACCACCTGGTTCCAGCACCGTCAGCTGGTTCTCGGCAGTGTCTTTTGCTCTTGTACCTTCTGCTCCCCATCCTGGTTCCAGTACCGTCAGCTGGTTCCGGGCAGAGCCTTTGGCTTAGGTGCCTCCTTCTGGGTATCCAAGTTCCACCAAAGTCAGGTGGTCCTTGGTAGTGCTTTCAGGCACGGGTACCTCCTGCTTAGTAACCGGGTTCCAGTAACGTCAGCTGGTCCTCGGTAGTTCCATTGGCTCTTGGACCTTCGGCTACCCATCCGGGTTCCAGTACCGTCAGCTGGTTCTCGGCAGTGTCTTTTGCTCTTGTACCTTCTGCTCCCCATCCTGGTTCCAGTAACGTCAGCTGGTTCCGGGCAGAGCCTTTGGCTTAGGTGCCTCCTTCTGGGTATCCGAGTTCCGCCAACGTCAGGCGGTCCTTGGTAGTGCTTTTTAGCATGGGTACCTCCTGCTTAGTAACCGGGTTCCAGTAACGTCAGCTGGTCCTCGATAGTTCCATAGGCTCTTGAACCTTCGGGTAGCCATCCGAGTTCCAGTTCCATCAGCTGGTTCTTGGCATTTTCTCAGCCTTCTTGTACCTTCTGCTACATTTCCAAGTTGAAGACCCTAATGTCGACGACCCGGAAGACCACCCCAATGACGACGACGACGACCCGGAAGACCACCCCGATGACGACGACGACGACGGCGGAGACGACGACAGCGGAGACGACGACGGCTGAGACGACGACGGCGGAGATGACGTCACTGGAGACGACGACCCTGGAGACGACGACATGGAAGACCGAGAAGCAGAAGAACAAGAGGCTGCAGAACAAAGAGCAGAAGAACATTAAGCATAAGACTTAATATCAGAGCAAAAGATATTATCTAAATTATATGCAGAAGAAGACTAAGCAGTGTAGTAATAGTGTAGTAGTGTAGTGTAGTAGTGTAGTAGTCTAGAAAAAAGACGACTGAGGGGCGATCTAATAACTATGTATAAGTATATAAGGGGACAATACAAATATCTCGCTGAGGATCTGTTTATACCAAGGAACGTGACGGGCACAAGGGGGCATTCTTTGCGTCTGGAGGAGAGAAGGTTTTTCCACCAACATAGAAGAGGATTCTTAACTGTTAGGGCAGTGAGAATCTGGAATTGCTTGCCTGAGGAGGTGGTGATGGCGAACTCAGTCGAGGGGTTCAAGAGAGGCCTGGATGTCTTCCTGGAGCAGAACAATATTGTATCATACAATTATTAGGTTCTGTAGAAGGACGTAGATCTGGGGATTTATTATGATGGAATATAGGCTGAACTGGATGGACAAATGTCTTTTTTCGGCCTTACTAACTATGTTACTATGTTACTATGTGTATGGGGGTGAGTCCGTTCCTCCTCGTGGTGCCCCTGGATAAAGCCTGATGCTGCAGGCCAAACTGAACGCGGACAAATGTAACTTTTGTGACTGGCAGAACGGAAGGTGTAATCTTCAAACTTTTATAGATAACAACTACGGGAATGCCTGTCACAAATGAGAATATGATGAAGAAGTAGAATAGGAAGAATAATAACAGTGGAATAAAAAGAATATGTAGAATAGGAAGAATAATAATAGTTGAATAAAATGAATATGAAGAATGTAATAAAAAAAAAAAAAAAGGTAAAGGATGAAGAAGAAGATGAATAAGGTGAAGAAGAAGTTGATGTCAAAGATGCTGATGATGATGATGAAGATGAAGATGAAAGTGTGGGAAAAGTTAAAAAAAAAAAGAAAAAAAAGAAGGGGAAGGGTGTGGAATAGTGAAACATCAATATCTGACAAAATGAAAAAAAAAAAATTTACATAGTCAATATCTTTGTCACTCCGAACGTCTTAAAAAAAAACCAAAAAACATGCTATTCTATTTGATTGTGATAAACCTCTATGACTTTAATGTCTCCGCCACCTCCCCAAATACATCCGGCATTATTCTTAGTTGTTTTCCTTCATGTAGAATGAACCTACAAGGCAAGAAAGGGTTTATTTTAATTCCGATATTTTGGTCCCATTGACTTGCATTGGGATCGGGTATCGGTATCGGCGATATCCGATATTTTTTGAATATCGGCCGATCCTATCCGATACCGATACTTTCCGATATAGGAAGGTATCGCTCAACACTAATAGAGAGCCCGTTCATACCACATGTCCAGCTTGGATACCCAATAATTAAAAGGCACAGAGGAATCATGGAGGATGTTTGTACGATCTGCAAGGTACTCTCTCACCATCTTCCCAAACATTGCACTTCTTGTGACAGCACCCCTTGCCTCTTTGCCGCCAAGATGGGAGGGTCTGAGAAAACTGTCCCAGAACTTGGCCATTGTTCCCCTGCCTGAGTTGAATTGTACTTCTGACTCTCTCGCTTGGACTCCTTGGTTGTACTGCAAACTCTGACGTCTGCTGCCAGCGTTCTCACATGGGAATTTTCAAAGTAATTCCGCTACAAGGGCCCTCTGGTACTACAACATTTTAGTATACCCCTCTGCCTCAGGCAGAAGAGATTGAAAGTTCTCCTTGTAGCCTGGGTCTAGAAGTGTCACCAACCAGTAATGAGTGTCTCCCAAAATTTTGGAAATCCGAGCGTCACGTGAAATGCAGCGCAACATAAAGTCAGCCATGCATGCCAGACTGCTAACAGGCAAGACTTCCCTGTCCTCACCAACAGGACGACTGACCATGCTGTCGCCCTCCTCCTCATCCTCCTCCTCCCTGTCCTCAGGCCATCCCCGCTGAGCAGGAGCTAATACAGATGAGTTTGTAGTACCATCTATAGTGCATGAAAGTAGCTCCTGTTCTTCCTACTCCTCATTGCCTGCCAATCCACGATGAGAAGACATGAGGCTGGACAGAGTGTAATCCCCCTGTTTGTTTCCATGCTCCATGTCCTCGTGCTCCACCTGCAATGCATTCTTTTTGATTGTGAGCAGAGAGTTTTCAGAACGCTGAGAAGTGGGATGGTGATGATAATTATGGCGTCATCGCCGCTCACCATCTTGGTGCAGTCCTCAAAGTTTTGGAGGATATTACATATGTCTGACATCCATGTCCACTCCTGAGGTCTTATGTATGGAGTCTGACCTGAAATTCGAAGGCCTTTTTGATGTTGGTAGTCAACAACGGCCCTCTTCTGCTCACAAATCCTTTCCAACTTATGCAGCATAGAGATCCAGCGCGTGGGAACATCACACAACAGTCGGTGAGCTGGAAGCTGAAACCGTTGCTGAAGCAAAGCAAGGGCAGCTGAAGCTGTAGCTAACTTTATAAAATGGGCAGACAGACTGCGTACTGTCACTAGCAGATCCGGCAGACCCAGGTAGCTTTTCAGAAAATGTTGAACCACAAGGTTAAGCACATGGATCAAGGTACGTGTGTGAGCTCACCTTGCCTCAGATTGGGGCCCACCTTGCCCAGATTGGGGCCCAGATTGCCCACCTTGCCACCAGGTTACCTCCATTGTCACACACGACCATGCATGGCTGTAGGTTCAGCGGTGTCATCCAAACATCTGACTGATCTTTCAGCACTGTCCACAACTCTTCTGCATTGTGCGGTTTGTCACCTATGCAGATTAGCTTCAGCACAGCCTGTTGCCGCTTGGCTGAGGCAGTGCTGCAGTGCTTCCAGCTTCTGACTGATGTGTTGATTTCAGACATGGAGAATGAAGAGGAGGAGATGTAGACTCTGGGGACATCCCTGAATGATGGAGGGCCAACAATCCTCAGTGTGGGGAAGATGTGTTCCATCCCAAGGTCCGACTGGGTCCCGGCTTCCAGTATGTTAACCCAGTGTGCCGTCACTAAGATGTACCGTCCCTGCCCACAAGCATTTTTCCACATGTCCGTGGTTAGGTGGACTTTCCCAGTAACAGCATTGTTGAGGGCACAGGTAATGTTGTGGGACACATGCTGGTGTAATGCCGGTATGGCACACCTGGATAAATAGTGGCGACTGGAGACCGAGTACCTTGGGACAACTGCCGCCATCAGGTTGCGGAAAGTTTCCATCTCAACAATCTTAAAAGGCAGCATTTCTAGCACAAGCAGAAGAGAAATATAAGAATTGAGGACTGTGGCCTGTGGGGCGTTGGATGGGTATTTTCTCTTGCATTCCAAAGACTGGGTTATAGACAACTGAACGCTGTGCTGAGACAAGGACGTGGTCGCGCTTGCTGATGGTGCTGCTTGACTGTGGGCTACAACAGGTGGCAGGCGAGCGGCATCTTCACATGCATGGTGTACTGAGGATTGGCTTTACGCAAAACAGTGGAAGAAGCAGTGGTGTGACCAACAGGCAGTGGTCCTGGAGCCTTGGGTTCGGCCCACAAGGTCGGGTGCTTTGCTTGCATGTGCCTGATCATGCTGGTGGTGGTCACGCTGGTTGTTGTGTTATCCCTGCTGATGCCAGTATGGCAGGTGCTGCAAATGGCCTGTTTGGGGTTATTGGCAGAGTCTTTAAAAAATAGCAAGACTCAGGAAAATCTCACAGGTGGAATGGCAACTTCACTCATGTTGGTGTTACGGGGAACGGATGCACGCCCTCTGTCTGTGGCCACCACATTGCTGCTTCCTGCCTGTTGGGGCATATGACTCCTTCCCTATTTGTGCTGCTGTCCTTGTTATGCATGTCTTCCTGCCAGGTTGGGTCAGTCACTATGTCATCCACTACCTCGTCTTCCACATCTGCACCCTGCTCCTCTTCCTGACTTTCTGGCAATTGTGTCTCATCATCGTCCACCTCTTGTGACACTTTCCCACCATCGCATTCGTGTGATCGGGGCTAGTCAAAGCTTTGGGCAGCTCTACATGCAATCTCAATTTTCCCCACTTCAAGTTGACCGGCAGAGATTTCTGAATCTTGTAATGGAAAACTGAACAGCTCTTCAGAGTGTCCAAGCAGGGCTGCCACTAGGAATTTCGGGGCCCCATACTGGCAAAATTTTTCGGACCCCCTTAAGACTTTGCCCAGGCTCCACTCCAGCTCTGCCTCCACCCCTTGAACTGTCCCCAGCCCCACCGGTGTCTCTTGGAAAAACTCCAATTCTCACCAATCACACATTAACAGTTCTCATCACCAGATCACACACATAGACAGCAGATTTTGTTTTGGCCAAAAGGTTTTTTTAATCTGCCACGACGACAAGGTAGACTCTTTTGGCTGGACCCTACTCTATTCTAACTTATTAAACATTTGTTAAAATATGCAATACAAATTAGGAATATTTTGATTTATTTTTCTATTTTTCAAATTAACAATAATACCACACACAAGGGACAAATACTACAACACCATGACCAGACACCATATTATCACCACATAGTGACCTATAATGCTATCTACAAGGAACAAATACAGCCACAACATGTACAGACCATATATTACCACCACAGTGACCGAACAATATCACATACAAGGGACAAATACCACGGCAGCATGTACAGACCACATATTACCACCACACAGTGATCAAATAATAGCATATACAAAGACCAAATAACACCACACCTTGACCAGACCACATATTACCACCACATAGTGACCAAATAATAGCACATACAAGGAACAAATACCACCACACCATGAAAAGACAACATATTACCACCACATTGTGACTGAATAGTACAATACTGATCATTAATAAAAAATGAAAAAAATACTATAACTAGTGTTGAGCGATACCTTCCGATATCGGAAAGTATCGGTATCGGTTTGGATCGGCCGATATTCAAAAAATATCGGATATCGCCGATACCGATACCCGATCCCAATGCAAGTCAATGGGACCAAAATATCGGAATTAAAATAAACCCTTTCTTTCCTTGTAGGTTCATTCTACATGAAGGAAAACAACTAAGAATAATGTAGGATGTATTGGGGGAGGTGGCGGAGACATTAAAGGCAATGAGGATTAGCCCAATCAAATAGAATAGCATGATTTTTTTTTTTTTTAAAGACGTTCGGATTGAAAAAGATATTGACTATGTAAATTTTTTTTTATTTTGTCAGATATTGATGTTTCACTATTCCACGACCTTCCCCTTCTTTTTTTTCCTTTTCCCACACTTTCATCTTCATCATCATCAGCATCTTTGACATCAACTTCTTCACCTTATTCATCTTCTTCTTCATCTTCTACCTATTTTTTTTTTATTACATTCTTCATATTCATTTTCTTCAACTATTATTATTCTTCCTATTCTACATATTCTTTTTATTCCACTGTTATTATTCTTCCTATTCTACTTCTTCATCATATTCTCATTTGTGACAGGCATTCCCGTAGTTGTTATCTATAAAAGTTGGAAGATTACACCTTCCGTTCTGCCAGTCACAAAAGTTACATTTGTCCGCGTTCAGTCTGGCCTGCAGCATCAGGCTTTATCCAGGGGCACCACGAGGAGGAACGGACTCACCCCCATACACTGCTTAGTCTTCTTCTGCATATAATTTAGATAATATCTTTTGCTCTGATATTAAGTGTTATGCTTAATGTTCTTCTGCTCTTTGTTCTGCAGCCTCTTGTTCTTCTGCTTCTCGGTCTTCCATGTCGTCGTCTCCAGGGTCGTCGTCTTCAGTGTCGTCATCTCCGCCGTCGTCGTCTCCGCCGTCGTCGTCTCCGCCGTCGTCGTCGTCGTCTCCGCCGTCGTCGTCGTCATCGGGGTGGTCTTCCGGGTCGTCGTCGTCGTCATCGGGGTGGTCTTCCGGGTCGTCGACTTTAGGGTCTTAAACTTGGAAATGTAGCAGAAGGTACAAGAAGGCTGAGAAAATGCCAAGAACCAGCTGATGGAACTGGAACTCGGATGGCTACCCGAAAGTTCAAGAGCCTATGGAACTACCGAGGACCAGCTGACGTTACTGGAACCCGGTTACTAAGCAGGAGGTACCCGTGCTAAAAAGCACTACCAAGGACCGCCTGACGTTGGCGGAACTCGGATACCCAGAAGGAGGCACCTAAGCCAAAGGCTCTGCCCGGAACCAGCTGACGTTACTGGAACCAGGATGGGGAGCAGAAGGTACAAGAGCAAAAGACACTGCCGAGAACCAGCTGACGGTACTGGAACCCGGATGGGTAGCCGAAGGTCCAAGAGCCAATGGAACTACCGAGGACCAGCTGACGTTACTGGAACCCGGTTACTAAGCAGGAGGTACCCGTGCCTGAAAGCACTACCAAGGACCACCTGACGTTGGTGGAACTTGGATACCCAGAAGGAGGCACCTAAGCCCGGAACCAGCTGACGTTACTGGAACCAGGATGGGGAGCAGAAGGTACAAGAGCAAAAGACACTGCCTAGAACCAGCTGACGGTGCTGGAACCAGGTGGTGGACCCGAAGGCCCACAGGAGAGGAGAGAACAGCTAGGCCGCGAGGCAGCCGCAGTTACCGAACCCCAACAGTCCTACAGGGGGAGCTGGGCCTACTGGCACTACAGAACCAGCCTTGACTACCAGTTCACGCAGCCCACATAGGAAGCTCCTAAACTGGAGGCACCCTGGAGTTGGCTAACTCGACCGCACCACGACGGGGCAAGCATAGGCGTCTCAGTGAAGTTGACACAACCCGGAAACAGCTGACGGTGCTGAAACCAGGCTTGGCACGAGGGAGTACCTGTGACAAGAACACTGCCGAGAACCAGCTGGCGGTGCTGGAACCCGAATGCGTTGCCCCAGTGTGCAAGAGCCAATGGCACGACCGAGGACCAGCTGACGGTGCTGGAACCCGGTTACTAAGCTGTAGGTGCCCGCGCTTAAAAGCACTATCAAGGACCGCCTGGCGTTGGCGGAACTCGGATACCCAGGAGGAGGCACCTAAGCCAAAGGCTCGGCCCGGAACCAGCTGACGGTGCTGGAACCAGGTGGTGGACCCGAAGGTCCACAGGAGAGGAGAGAACAGCTAGGCCGCGAGGCAGCCGCAGTTACCGAACCCCAACAGTCCTACAGGGGGAGCAGGGCCTACTGGCACTACAGAACCAGCCTTGACTACCAGTTCACGCAGCCCACATAGGAAGCTCCTAAACTGGAGGCACCCTGGAGTTGGCTAACTCGACCGCACCACGACGGGGCAAGCATAGGCGTCTCAGTGAAGTTGACACAACCCGGAAACAGCTGACGGTGCTGAAACCAGGCTTGGCACGAGGGAGTACCTGTGACAAGAACACTGCCGAGAACCAGCTGGCGGTGCTGGAACCCGGATGCGTTGCCCCAGTGTGCAAGAGCCAATGGCACGACCGAGGACCAGCTGACGGTGCTGGAACCCGGTTACTAAGCTGTAGGTGCCCGCGCTTAAAAGCACTACCAAGGACCGCCTGGCGTTGGCGGAACTCGGATACCCAGGAGGAGGCACCTAAGCCAAAGGCTCGGCCCGGAACCAGCTGATGGTGCTGGAACCAGGTGGTGGACCCGAAGGTCCACAGGAGAGGAGAGAACAGCTAGGCCGCGAGGCAGCCGCAGTTACCGAACCCCAACAGTCCTACAGGGGGATCAGGGCCTACTGGCACTACAGAACCAGCCTTGACTACCAGTTCACGCAGCCCACATAGGAAGCTCCTAAACTGGAGGCACCCTGGAGTTGGCTAACTCGACCGCACCACGACGGGGCAAGCATAGGCGTCTCAGTGAGCTTGACACAACCCGGAAACAGCTGACGGTGCTGAAACCAGGCTTGGCACGAGGGAGTACCTGTGACAAGAACACTGCCGAGAACCAGCTGGCGGTGCTGGAACCCGGATGCGTTGCCCCAGTGTGCAAGAGCCAATGGCACGACCGAGGACCAGCTGACGGTGCTGGAACCCGGTTACTAAGCTGTAGGTGCCCGCGCTTAAAAGCACTACCAAGGACCGCCTGGCGTTGGCGGAACTCGGATACCCAGGAGGAGGCACCTAAGCCAAAGGCTCGGCCCGGAACCAGCTGACGGTGCTGGAACCAGGTGGTGGACCCAAAGGTCCACAGGAGAGGAGAGAACAGCTAGGCCGCGAGGCAGCCGCAGTTACCGAACCCCAACAGTCCTACAGGGGGAGTAGGGCCTACTGGCACTACAGAACCAGCCTTGACTACCAGTTCACGCAGCCCACATAGGAAGCTCCTAAACTGGAGGCACCCTGGAGTTGGCTAACTCGACCGCACCACGACGGGGCAAGCATAGGCGTCTCAGTGAGCTTGACACAACCCGGAAACAGCTGACGGTGCTGAAACCAGGCTTGGCACGAGGGAGTACCTGTGACAAGAACACTGCCGAGAACCAGCTGGCGGTGCTGGAACCCGGATGCGTTGCCCCAGTGTGCAAGAGCCAATGGCACGACCGAGGACCAGCTGACGGTGCTGGAACCCGGTTACTAAGCTGTAGGTGCCCGCGCTTAAAAGCACTACCAAGGACCGCCTGGCGTTGGCGGAACTCGGATACCCAGGAGGAGGCACCTAAGCCAAAGGCTCGGCCCGGAACCAGCTGACGGTGCTGGAACCAGGTGGTGGACCCGAAGGTCCACAGGAGAGGAGAGAACAGCTAGGCCGCGAGGCAGCCGCAGTTACCGAACCCCAACAGTCCTACAGGGGGATCAGGGCCTACTGGCACTACAGAACCAGCCTTGACTACCAGTTCACGCAGCCCACATAGGAAGCTCCTAAACTGGAGGCACCCTGGAGTTGGCTAACTCGACCGCACCACGACGGGGCAAGCATAGGCGTCTCAGTGAGCTTGACACAACCCGGAAACAGCTGACGGTGCTGAAACCAGGCTTGGCACGAGGGAGTACCTGTGACAAGAACACTGCCGAGAACCAGCTGGCGGTGCTGGAACCCGGATGCGTTGCCCCAGTGTGCAAGAGCCAATGGCACGACCGAGGACCAGCTGACGGAGCTGGAACCCGGTTACTAAGCTGTAGGTGCCCGCGCTTAAAAGCACTACCAAGGACCGCCTGGCGTTGGCGGAACTCGGATACCCAGGAGGAGGCACCTAAGCCAAAGGCTCGGCCCGGAACCAGCTGACGGTGCTGGAACCAGGTGGTGGACCCGAAGGTCCACAGGAGAGGAGAGAACAGCTAGGCCGCGAGGCAGCCGCAGTTACCGAACCCCAACAGTCCTACAGGGGGAGCAGGGCCTACTGGCACTACAGAACCAGCCTTGACTACCAGTTCACGCAGCCCACATAGGAAGCTCCTAAACTGGAGGCACCCTGGAGTTGGCTAACTCGACCGCACCACGACGGGGCAAGCATAGGCGTCTCAGTGAGCTGGACACAACCCGGAAACAGCTGACGGTGCTGAAACCAGGCTTGGCACGAGGGAGTACCTGTGACAAGAACACTGCCGAGAACCAGCTGGCGGTGCTGGAACCCAGATGCGTTGCCTATTAAAGATTGTCTTCCTAGAGCCCCAACTAGCGGTGTTGGAGCAAAGGGTAAGCAGGGGGAGATGAGTGTAGGCCGAAGCCTGCACTGGAGGCAGCTTTGTGTCTGCGTTGCGTTTGCAGGACACTTTGCCGGCTACACACTGGGGGAACAGCTGGCGTTGCTGAACCCCACTAACACAATGGCGTGTGTATTTCTCTGTGCAGCTAGCACTTGCGGGCAAAAACTAGCGTTGTTAGAGCCCAGGGTCAGCAGGAGGAGGAGAGGAGCAGAGTGTAGGCCGAAGCCTAGTTTAACCAATTTCAAAGGTTACCTTTAACCCCCCCTCAGGTGTTACAAAGTACAAGAGCCACTCCTTCTGCAGCATTAATGCTGCACAAGTAAAAGGTTGCTCTATTAATTTGTCTACTTGCACACGCTGAATGCAACACGTACACTATTTAGCCCATTATACTGTTAAACAGTAGTGGAGGCGTGACTTGTCTTTTTAAAGAAAAGCAGCACAGGTGTCGAAAATAACACCTTTTTGCATGGGCGCAGCTTCCTGAGCATTGTTAGTTGCTGTACAGGAGTCTGCGCTCTTGTGATCCCTTGGCTATGCGCTGTGAGCGCTTCCTGTCTTATGACCTCATTTCATGTTGGCCGTTGCGGTTAGCGGTGGACATGAATCCCAGACCCACAGTGTTTTTTTAAAAAATCACACTGCGGTGCTGGGATTCTTGCCCTTGTGCACTAAATATGTTTGCCGCTCACACATGTCCTTACACCTGCTTCAGACTGGGCGGCCTCATCTGATCCCTTATCGCATGCCGCGGCCATGAGGACACCCAGTCTGAAGAAGGCGGAAGGAGATGAGTGAACACAGGCAAACATATGCACTGCACATGCCCATCAATCACACCCTCGCTGTCCAAAAAAATAAGACACCGAGGGGCGTTGTTTTGAGCAGGGGAGATGCACAGGCGCAGCCAGCTAACCAATGATGTCAGAAGACGGGCAGCGCTAACAATGGGGGTGCTGCGTGTCATTACAAAGGAAAGTCACACCTCAGGGACATTGTAATGGTCTCTAATGAGACACATTTTGTACGTGTTGAGTTCCACGTGGGCAAGGATAAAAAGTCAGCCACCTTGTACAAATGCAGCAGTACTGCTGTACAAGGTGGCTGTTATACATAGAAACACCTGGGGGTGGGGGGCAGGCTCCCTTCAATTTCAGTTCATGTGCCTGCGTGGCGTTTGCAGGTCACGTTGCAAGCTACACAGCAGGGGAACAGCTGGCGTTGCTGAACCCCACTGACACATTGACTGGTGTTTTTCTCGGTGCAGATTGCATGTCCGGGCAAAAACTAGCGGTGTTTGAGCCCAGGGTCAGCAGGAGGAGGAGAGGAGCAAAGTGTAGGCCGAAGCCTGCACTGGTGGAAGCTTTTGGTCGGTTGTGCCAGCGTGGCTTTTGCTGGACACGATGCCGGCTACACAGCGGGGGAACAGCGGGCGTTGCTGAACCCCACTAACACATTGGCTGGTGTTTTTCTCTGTGCAGCTAGCATTTCCGGGCAAAAACTAGCGGTGTTTGAGCCCAGGGTCAGCAGGAGGAGGAGAGGAGCAAAGTGTAGGCCGAAGCCTGCACTGGTGGCAGCTTTTGGTCGGTTGTGCCAGCGTGGCTTTTGCTGGACACGATGCCGGCTACACAGCGGGGGAACAGCGGGCGTTGCTGAACCCCACTAACACATTGGCTGGTGTTTTTCTCTGTGCAGCTAGCATTTCCATGCAAAAACTAGCGTTGTTAGAGCCCAGGGTCAGCAGGAGGAGGAGAGGAGCAGAGTGTAGGCCGAAGCCTAGTTGAACCAATTTCAAAGGTTACCTTTAACCCCCCCTCAGGTGTTGCAAGGTACAAGAGCCACACCTTGTGCAGCATTAATGCTGCACAAGTAAAAGGTTGCTCTATTAATTTGTCTACTTGCACACGCTGAATGCAACACGTACACTATTTAGCCCATTATACTGTTAAACAGTAGTGGAGGCGTGACTTGTCTTTTTAAAGAAAAGCAGCACAGGTGTCGAAAACAACACCTTTTTGCATGGACGCAGCTTCCTGAGCGTTGTTAGTTGCTGTACAGGAGTCTGCGCTCTTGTGATCCTTTGGCCATGCGCTGTGAGCGCTTCCTGTCTTATGACCTCATTTCATGTTGGCCGTTGCGGTTAGCGGTGGACATGAATCCCAGACCCACAGTGTGTTTTTAAAAAATCACACTGCGGTGCTGGGATTCGTGCCCTGGTGCACTAAATATGTTTGCCGCTCACACATGTCCTTACACCTGCTTCAGACTGGGCGGCCTCATCTGATCCCTTCTCGCATGCCGCGGCCATGAGGCTGCACAGTCTGAAGAAGGCGGAAGGAGATGAGTTAAGACAGGCGAAGATATGCACTGCTCGTGCCCATCAATCACACCCTCGCAGTCAAAATAATTAAGACAACGAGGAGCATTTTATTCAGGCAGGGCGGACGCACAGGCGCAACTAGCCAACCGATGATGTCAGAAGACGGGAAGCGCTACCAAGGGGGGTGCTGCGTATCATTAGAAAGGAAAGTCACACCTCAGGGACAGTGGAATGGTCTCAAAGAGACACATTTTGTACGTGTTGAGTTCCACGTGGGCAAGGATAAAAAGTCAGCCACCTTGTACAAATGCAGCAGTACTGCTATACAAGGTGGCTGTTATACATAGAAACACCTGGGGGAGAGGGGGCCAGGCTCCCTTCAATTTCAGTTCATGTGCCTGCGTGGCGTTTGCAGGACACGTTGCCAGCTACACAGCAGGGGAACAGCTGGCGTTGCTGAACCCCACTAACACATTGGCTGGTGTTTTTCTCTGTGCAGCTAGCAGTTCCGGGCAAAAACTAGCGGTGTTTGAGTCCAGGGTCAGCAGGAGGAGGAGAGGAGCAAAGTGTAGGCCGAAGCCTGCACTGGTGGAAGCTTTTGGTCGGTTGTGCCAGCGTGGCTTGTGCTGGACACGATGCCGACTACACAGCAGGGGAACAGCTGGCGGTGCTGAACCCCACTGACACATCACCTAGTGTTTTTTCTGTGTAGACAACACTTCCAGGTGTCAACTGACAGTGTTGAAACCCAGGGAATCAAAGAGGAGCAGAGTGTAGGCCGAAGCCTGCAGTGGAGCAAGTGTAAAGGGAACCTTTAACCCCCCCCCCCCAGGCATTTGTTGCTGAAAGAGCCATCTTGTACAGCAGTAATACTGCACATGGAAAATGGTGGCTCCGAAAATAATGCTCCTTGCAAACGCTGAAGTACACACTCATATAATGTGTCCCCTCACACCGTCAAACCATCCCGGAAGTGGGACTTTCCTTTGTAATGTGACACAGCACAGCCGTCATTCCAACCCCCTTGGTGCCGTGCGCCACCTCCTCAACGTTGTTTGGTTCTGTCACGGAGTCCGCGCTGTAATGTTATCCCTTGGCCATGCACAGTTAGCGGTGCCCGTCTTCTGACATCATTTAGGTGTCAGGCTGGCAGTGCCTGTGCGTCAAAGCTGCCTGAGATCCAACCTTGCAGTGTCATCAAATGTAATCCCACTGCGGGCCAGGGATCCATGGGCATGCGCAGTGCATATCATCGCCTCTCACTCACCTCCTTCATGCTTCTTCAGACTGTGCGGCGTCACGGCCGTGGCATGCTATTAGGGATCAGCTGACGCCGCCTAGTCTGAAGAAGCATGAAGAAGGGGAATGAGAGGCTAGTATATGCACTGCGCATGGCCATGGATACCAGGCCCACTGTGGGATCACATTAGACGACACTGCGAGGTGGGATTTCGGGCAGCGTGGACGCACAGGCGCAGCCAGGATGACAACAAATGATGTCAGAGGACGGGCAGCGCAAACTGTGCATGGCCAAGGGATAACATAACAGTGCAGGGTCCATGACGGAATCAAACAACGCTAAGGAGGCAGCGCACGGTGCCAAGGGGGTAGCAATGACGGCTGTGCTGCGTCACATTACAAAGGAAAGTCCCACCTCTGGGACGGTTGGACGGTGTGAGGGGACACATTACATGAGTGTGTAGTTCAGCGTTTCCAAGGAGCATAATTTCAAGAGCGACCTTTCCCTTGTGCAGTATTAGTGCTGCACATGGTGGCTCTTTCAGTAACAAACGCCTAGGGGGGGGGGGGGACAGGTCCCCTTACATTTTAGTTGTGCCAGCGTGGCGGTCGCATGACACGTTGCCGGATACACAGCTGGGGATCAGCTGACGTTACTGAACCCCAATAACAGAGGAGCGACTGTTGACTGTGCACACAGCACTTCCAGGCACCAACTGGTGGTGTTAGAGCCCAGGGACAGCAGGAGGAGCAGATTGGAGGTATTACCGCACACACAGCTGGGGATCAGCTGACGTTACTGAACCCCAATAACAGAGGAGCGACTGTTGACTGTGCACACAGCACTTCCAGGCACCAACTGGCGGTGTTAGAGCCCAGGGACAGCAGGAGGAGCAGATTGGAGGTATTACCGCACACACAGCTGGGGATCAGCTGACGTTACTGAACCCCAATAACAGAGGAGCGACTGTTGACTGTGCACACAGCACTTCCAGGCACCAACTGGCGGTGTTAGAGCCCAGGGACAGCAGGGGGAGCAGAGGAACAGAGTGTAGGCCGAAGCCTGATTGGAGCAAGTTGAAAGGGAACCTTTAACCCCCCCCAAGACGTTTGTAGCTGAAAGAGCCATCTTGTGCAGCGCTAAGGATGCAAAAGGAAAAGGTTGCTCTTTTAATTATGCTCCTTGCAAACACAGAAGTAAACACTAAAAATGTGTCCCCTTATACCGTTAAACCATCACGGAGGTGCGAATTTCCTTCGTAATGGGACACAGCACAGCTGTCATTCCTATCCCCTTGGTGCCGTGCGCTGCCTCCTCAGCGTTGTTTTAAGCTGTCACGGAGCCTGCGCTGTTCTGTTATCCCTTGGCCATGCCCAATTAGCGCTGCCTGTCTTCTGACATAATTTGGTGTCAGGCTGTCATTGCCTGTGCGTCCACGCTGCTCCAGATCCCACCTCGCAGTCTCATCTAACGTAATCCCACTGCGGGCCTTGGATCCATGGGCATGCACAGTGCATATCCTCGACTCTCACTCCCCTCCTTCCCTCTTCTTCAGACTGTGCGTTGTCACGGCCGTGGCATGCTATTAGGGATCAGCTGACGGCGCACAGTCTAAAGAAGGCGGAGGGAAATGAGCGAGAGCCCGAGGGGAAGATATGCACTGCGCATGCCCATGGATCCCAGGCCCGCAGTGTGACTCAATCAGAAGACACTGCGAGGCGGGATCTATGGCAGCGCGGCCGCACAGGCGCAGCCAGCCTGACACCAAATTATGTCAGAAGACAGGCAGCGCAAATAGGGCATGGCCAAGGGATAACAGAACAGCGCAGGCTCCGTGACAGCTTAAAACAACGCTGAGGAGGCAGCGCATGGCACCAAGGGGGTAGGAATGACGGCTGTGCTGCGTCACATTACGAAGGAAAGTCCCAGCTCTGGGACGGTATAACGGTATCAGTGAACACATTTTATAAGTGTTAAGTTCTGCGTGTGCAAGGAGCCCAAAAAAATAGCTACCTTTTCCTTGTGCAGCATTACTGCTGCACAAGATGGCTCTTTCAGTAACAAACGACGGGGGGGGGGGCAGGTTCCCTTACATTCAGGTTGTTGTGCCAGCGTAGCGGTCGCAGGACACATTGCCGGCTACACAGCTGGGGATCAGCTGACGTTACTGAAACCCAATAACACTGGGTCGTATGTTTTGACTGTGCAGCCTGCACTTCTGAGCCGCAACTGGCGGTGTTGGAGCCCAGGAATAGCATTTCAGGTGGTAGAAAGATGAACACAGCAGAAGACCTGGATGACACCCAATTAATTAATCAGGCAGAGGAGTGGCAAATTCCTGCGAGATCCAGGCCTGGTTCATTTTCAGGAAAGTAAGCCGGTCAACGTTATCGGAGGATAGTCGCATGCGACGGTCTGTTAGTACACCACCTGCGGCACTAAAGACACGTTCCGATAAGACACTAGCCGCAGGGCAAGCCAGCACCTCCAATGCATACTGACTTAGCTCTGGCCATGTATCCAGCTTAGAGACCCAAAACTTGAACGGGGAAGAGCCGTCGGGGAGTACAGTAAGAGGGCAAGCCATGTAGTCTGTCACCATCTGACGGAACCGTTGCCTCCTGCTGACTGGAGCCGCCGGTGATGGTGTAGACATTTGGGGCGGGCACACAAAAGTGTGCCAGAGTTGTGCCATACTCGGCTTGCCTTGGGCAGAGGCACTGCTTCTGCTCCCTCTTTGGGCAGAGCCTCCCCCACTGCCTCGACGCACTGAGCTGCTTTGTAAAGCACTAGCAGCACTCCTCTCAGTTGGACAGGAGAAGATGATGGAATTCACCAGTGTGTCGTGGTACTCCCGCAATTTACGTTCCCGGGTCAACGCAGGGATGAGGTTTTGGACGTTGTCCCGGTAGCGAGGATCGAGGAGGGTGAACACCCAATAATCAGGCATGTTGAGAATGTGGTCGATGCGGCGGTCATTTCTCAGGCACTGCAGCATAAAATCCACCATGTGCTGCAGAGTGCCAACCGGCCCAGAAACGCTGTCCCCTGCTTGAGACATGATCTCTGCCCGCTCGTCATCACCCCACCCTCGCTGTACACACTGACCACTGGACAATTGTGTCGCTCCCTCCTCTGGACGGAGCTCTTCCTCGTCCATTGACTCCTCCTCATCCTCCTCACAAATTGGCCCCTGCGTACCCCTTTGTGAGGAACCACGTGGCGCTGACTCTCCAGAAGCTGATGGAAAAGGTGACTCCTCATCCTCCACCTCTTCCACCACATCATCCCTTAACCCTTGCAAAGTTTGCTGAAGCAGGCAGATAAGGGGGACAGTCATGCTGACTAGTGCATCATCTGCACTTGCCATCCGCGTGGAATAATCAAAAGGACGCAAAACCTGGCAGACGTCCTTCAGAGTGGCCCACTCTGTGGTTGTGAAGTCTGATCGGCGCTGACTGCGACTTCTTTGCGCCTGATGCAGCTGGTACTCCATAACTGCTTGCTGCTGCTCACACAACCGCTCCAACATATGTAACGTGGAATTCCACCGGGTAGGTAGGTCACATATGATGCGATGTTCCGGAAGGCGGAATCTGCGCTGCAGAGCAGCAATGCGGGATCTGGCCAAGCTGGAACGCCGCAAGTGAGCACACTCTAGGCGGACCTTGTGCAGCAGGGCATCAAGATCCGGATAGTCCCTCAGAAAACTCTGCACAACCAAATTAAGCACATGTGCCAGACATGGGATGTGAGTGAGGTTGCCAAGGGCCAAAGCTGCCACCAGATTTCGGCCATTGTCACACACTACCATGCCTGGCTGGAGATTCGCTGGCAGTAACCACACATCGCTCTCCTGCTTGATGGCATTCCAGAGCTCCTGCGCTGTGTGGCTTCGATGCCCCAATGAAACTAGTTTCAAGACGGCCTGCTGACGTTTGGCCACGGCTGTGCTCATGTCGGTCATAGGTAAACGTTCACGGGTCCATGTGGGGGTGGACTGTGACGGATCCTGCAGAGAGGAATCAGAGGAACTGGTGTAAGAGGAGGAGTCGATGCGTACAGACTGGATTCCTGCAATCCTTGGAGTGGGCAGGACACGTCCTGCGCCACTCGCACGATCTGTACCTGGCTCAACAACATTAACCCAATGGGCAGTGAGGGAAACATATCGCCCCTGTCCATGCTGACTGGTCCACGCATCGGTGGTGAGGTGGACCTTGCTACTGACGGCGTTCAGTAGCGCATGTTTTATGTTTGCCTCAACATGCCTGTGCAGGGCAGGGACAGCCTGCCTGCTGAAGTAAAAGCGGCTGGGCACCTTGTACTGTGGGACTGCCAATGCCATCAAGTCACGGAAGCTGTCAGTCTCCACCAGCCTGAACGAGAGCATTTCCAGGGACAACAGTTTGGCAATGCCTGCATTCAGAGCCTGTGCTCGGGGGTGGTTGGCCGAGAATGCCCGCCTTTTCTCCCATGCCTGTACTACCGATGGCTGTAGAGTAGACTGGGAGTGTGAGGATGACTGGGAAGGTGGTGCTGTGGGTGGAATTACACAAGGTCTCTGGGAGGAAGCCAAACCAGCTGTGCGTGAGCTGGAGGAAGAGGCAACACGAGCTGAAGAGGTGGTAGCTGCCGCTGTTGGTTGGCCTACATCTTCAGTCTGTTTCTGTAACTCCACCGCGTGCCTGGTCCGCACATGTTTCCACATATTTGTGGTATTGAGGTTGCTGACATTTTTCCCTCTTTTTACTTTATGATGACACAGCTTGCATTTGACAAAACAAATGTCATCTGCAACTGTGTCAAAAAAGGACCAGGCACTGCAAGTCTTGGGAGTGCCCTTTTTGGCTTTGGAAAGAGACAGGCTCCTAACGGGTGCCAAAGTGGAGGCTACAGGCTCCGCAGTCTTCCCCCTCCCTCTCCCTCTTTGGCCCGTAAGAGGAAGCTCTTCCTCTGAGCTGTTCCCACCACCTTCCTGTTCCTCACGCCACGCTGGGTCAAGGACCTCATCATCTCCACTACCCTCTGCCACCAACTGCTCCTCCTGGGTAGTCTCAGCAGCACAGTACGCACGAGAAAGCGGCACCTGAGTTTCATCATCAGATGCGTACTGCGCTGTATTCACCGGAGGCACTGGCCCACCTGCCTCTTCAGAGTCAGAGAGAAAAAGGTGTTGGGCATCACTGCACACTGCCTCTTCTTCCATTTCTCCAATGCTGCTTGGCTGGCCCCCTGTTTCCAAGCCAAGAGATTCAGAGAACAGAAGTAGAGACGGCTCCTGTCCTGGGCTCTCTGACTGCCTGGCCAATTTGGCAGGTGGTGAAGAGACAGATGGCTGCTCTCCAGTGCTCTGTGCCTGAGAGGATGTGGCACTAACTGAAGTCGATGCCGAGGCGTTAGCTGCCATCCACCCGACAACGGCTTCAATTTGGTCTTCACGCAGCAGCGGTGCACGGCGCTCTCCGACAAAGCTGCGCATGAAGGACTGTTCCCTGCTGAAACTGAGTGACGACGAGTCACCGGCGCCCGCAGCAGGCACAGAATCACCACGTCCTCTCCCTGCTCCTCTCCCTGCTCCGCGCCCACGCCCACGTGCCTTACTCCCTGCCCTCTTCATCTTGGTTGACAGATAAAGATAAGCAGAAAAGTACTAAGGCCTTAGTATGCTTATTCCTGTAATGCTCCTCCTAACAGGTGTAAGAAACACTAATGTTGTAAATTGTGGACTAAACTTTATTATTTTTCAAATGTGGCCTACACAAGTGTTAAGTTGTGTTTGGTGAACTTAACTTTTTTTTTGGTGCAGATCGGGCTACAGAGCTAGTTTAAATCACACGGAGACCGTGCAGACAGCCGTAAACGGCGCTGCAAGGCCAAAAAACCCTCCTCTCGGTTATCCTATATAGTGTTTTTCCACTATTTAGCTGGATACGAGTGGAAAGACACTGATAGGAATTTTTTTTTCAAATTTTAAACAGGCTGCACTATTTGAAAAAAAGGAAAATTTTTCTCAAGGTATGAGCCAGTAACGAACCCTGAGCTGAATCCAACCGGCTATGGCTGCACACAGACTACAGGGTGAGCTGGGCTCACACGGAGACCGTGCAGACAGCCGTAAACGGCGCTGCAAGGCCAAAAAACCCTCCTCTAGGTTATCCTATATAGTGTTTTTCCACTATTTAGCTGGATACAAGTGGAAAGACACTAATAGGAATTTTTTTTTTCAAATTTTAAACTGGCTGCACTATTTGAAAAAAAGGAAATTGTTTTTTAAGGTATGAGGCAGTAACGCACCCTGAGCTGAATCCAACCGGCTATGGCTGCACACAGACTACAGGGCGAGCTGCGCTCACACAGAGACCGTGCAGACAGCCGTAAACGGCGCTGCAAGGCCCAAAAAAACCCCTCTAGGTTATCCTATGTAGTGTTTTTCCACAATTGAGCTGGAGACTGGTGGAAAGACACTAATAGGAATTTTTTTTTTTCAAATTTTAAACAGGCTGCACTATTTCAAAAAAAGGAAAATTTTTCTCAAGGTATGAGCCAGTAACGAACCCTGAGCTGAATCCAACCGGCTATGGCTGCACACAGACTACAGGGCGAGCTGGGCTCACACGGAGACCGTGCAGACAGCCGTAAACGGCGCTGCAAGGCCAAAAAACCCTCCTCTAGGTTATCCTATATAGTGTTTTTCCACTATTTAGCTGGATACGAGTGGAAAGACACTAATAGGAATTTTTTTTTTCAAATTTTAAACAGGCTGCACTATTTGAAAAAAAGGAAAATTTTTCTCAAGGTATGAGCCAGTAACGAACCCTGAGCTGAATCCAACCGGCTATGGCTGTACACAGACTGCAGGGCGAGCTGGGCTCACACGGAGACCGTGCAGACAGCCGTAAACGGCGCTGCAAGGCCCTAAAACCCCCCTCTAGGTTATCCTATGTAGTGTTTTTCCACAATAGAGCTGGAGACTGGTGGAAAAACACTAATAGGAAATTTGAGAAAAAATGTGCAGCAGGCTGCACTAAGAGCAAAAAAGAACAACTGTGTGAGGCAGTGTGAACCCCCCCTGAGCTGAATACAACCGGGTATATGGCTGCACACAGACTACAGAGTGAGCTGCACACACACACAGAGACCTTGCAGAACGCTGTTAAAACAGCGCTGCAAGGCAAGAGCAAGGTGAACAGTGAAGAACACACAGCGTTTTGCTAAATTAGCCTTTGGAAAGGAAAATAAAGCAATTAGCAAGCTCAACTGGCCCTCAGTTAGAACACAGCGTCCTGTCCCTAACTGAAATCACAGCAGAGTGAGCGCAAAATGGCGGCAGCGCTTTTTTATAGTGCAGAGTGACATCATTTCAGCAGCCAATCCCAGCCTTGCCAGTACTTACATGCCCACCATGCTAAACAGGATGTGCCCACACTTTCATTCATTCCTCATTGGCTGCTGCGTTCAATTTGAATTCTGGGAACTTCCGATTCCGGTATCCGATACGCGGGAAGTATCGGAATTCGGTATCGGAATTCCGATACCGCAAATATCGGCCGATACCCGATACTTGCGGTATCGGAATGCTCAACACTAACTATAACTATAAGTGTCATTATACACAGGAGATCTGTACTTAGTATGCAGTGTCTGTGTACAGGTAATACAGTGGTCACAGGTGCCATTATACACAGCAGCTCTATATATAGTGTCAGTGTACAGGTAATACAGGAATCACCAGTGACATTATACACAGGAGCTCTGTATATAGGATACAGTGTACATGTAATACAGTGATCACTAGTGACATTATACACAGCTCTGTATACAGTGTATGGTGTCAGTGTACAGGTAAAACACTGACTCACCAGTGACGTCTCTAGCTGAAGTCCTTCATCTTTGCCTTTCTTTTAATCCAGCGTAGACCACCATCACTTCTTTCAGCCAGGACTCGTCTCTGCATAAAATAACACAGTTATCTAGAGCACCGCTTCCAGAGCACATTCCCCACTTTTTCCCTTTCTCCTACACATCTGAATACAGATGTTCACCCACCATTAATATATAATTGGTTATTATGCAACCCACCATTCCAAATATAAATTATAATCCGCCACTGTGCCCCAACTATCTGTACATAACCATTTTCCCTATTTAATATATAAATTAATTAGCACCTGTACTCTTTCCCCCAATTTATTAACAGTCACTTTATCCTCAAAGACCCCACTATGTACCTCCCACTCTAACCCTTACCCTGATTCATTATAGTTACATGCCCCTTCTGCCTCAATTCATTGTCATGTCTTCTCTCTCTCCCACTCTCTCTTCATTATCAACTGCTCTTTCCCACCCTCAAAATTCATTATTTGCTCTCCGCACCTTCAATACACCATTTGCTCTCCCCACCCCAACCTTCAATTCAATTGCCATCCCCCGTCCCTTACAGTCACTTGATGTGCAGTCCCCATCACCCCCACTTCATCATTTGCAGTCCACCTTCATCATTTAGTCCCCTATCCCCCTTCACTTCATCTGCAATCCCCCTTACTTCATCATTTGCAGCCCTCTATCATTTCATCATGTGCAGTACCCCCTCAAACACAATTCATCATCTACAGTCTCCATCACTCCCACATCATCATTTGCAGTCCCCATCATTTGCAATCCCCATCACCCCCACATCATCATTTGCAGTCCCCATCACCCCCACTTCATCATTTGCAGACCCCATCATCATTTGCAATCCCCATCACCCCCACATCATCATTTGCAGTTGACATCACCCCCACTGCATCATTTGCAGTCCCCATCATCCCCACATCATCATTTGCAGTCCCCATCACCCCCACATCATCATTTACAGTCCCCATCACCCCCACATAATCATTTGCAGTCCCCATCACCCCCACTTCATCATTTGCAATCCCCATTATCCTTTGCAATCCCCATCACCCCCATGTCATCATTTGCAGTTGACATCACCCCCACTTCATCATTTGCAGTCCCCATCATCCCCACATCATCATCTGCAGTCCCCATCACCCCCACATCATCATTTTCAGTCCCCATCACCCCCACATCATCATATGCAGCACCCATCACCCCCGCTTCATCATTTGCAGTCCCCTATCCCCCTTCCCTTCATCTGCAGTTCCCCTTACTTCATCATTTGCAGCCCCCTATCATTTCATCATGTGCAGTACCCCCTCAAACACACCATCATCTGCAACCCCCTATCATTTCATCATGTGCAGTACCCCCTCAAACACACTTCATCATGTGCAGCCCCCTATCATTTCATCATGTGCAGTACCCCCTCAAACACACTTCATCATGTGCAGCCCCCTATCATTTCATCATGCGCAGTGCCCGCTCAAACACACTTCATCATCTGCAGCCCCCTATCATTTCATCATGCGCAGTGACCCCTCAAACACACGTCATCATCTGCAGCCCCCTATCATTTCATCATGTGCAGTGCCCCCTCAAACACACGTCATCATCTGCAGCCCCCTATCATTTCATAATCTGCAGCCCCCTATAATTTCATCATCTGCAGCCCCCTATCATTTCATCATGTGCAGTACCCCCTCAAACACACTTCATCATCTGCAGCCCCCTATCATTTCAACATCTGCAGCCCCCTATCATTTCATCATTTGCAGTATCCCCTCAAACACATTTCATCATCTGCAGCCCCCTATCATTTCAACATCTGCAGCCCCCTATCATTTCATCATGTGCAGTACCCCCTCAAACACACTTCATCATTTGCAGCCCCTATCTTTTCATCATGCGCAGTGCCCCCTCAAACACATTTCATCATCTGCAGCCCCCTATCATTTCATCATCTGCAGCCCCCTATCATTTCATCATTTGCAGCCCCCTATCATTTCATCGTCTGCAGCCCCCTATTATTTCACCTTGTGCAGTACCCCTCCAACACACTCCATCATCTGCAGTCTCACTCCCCCCCACCTCACCCATTTAAAAAAAGCAAAAATGTTTTTTATACTTACCTCAGTTGTTCCCGGGGCGTCTAGTGTTGTCAGCAGTGAAGCAGCAGCTAGAATATATGGGCTGCTGAGAGGACCTGACAGGAGCCCCTACATTCTAGCACATTCACTACTGAGATTGCTAGAATGTATGGGCTGTAGTCATGACCTGCAGGGAGCCCATACATTCTAGCTACAGCCGAGCAGGAGCTGCCCAGCCGACTAGGTGAGACGGCCATGCACAGCTCCAAGAAGGCTCCCGGGCCCCAGCGCTGATGTGTGCGCCGCAGTGCACAGTATTTTAGTGCACGATGGGGCCCGATCAGTAGAAGCACAACAGTGGGGCCCTGGATCTGCAGGCCCCTCTGTGTACTGCTGCTGACTGGGCCCCATAGAGCAGTAAGGGCAGTAATGTCCTGATAGCGACCCTGTGTCCAAGTGTTGGATCACTTGTCTCAGGGCACTCGGTATGGTGGGAGGAAGGAGGATCAGGGTGAGGAATATCCTGGCCACACTCATGGCTACTCAGACTTGACCATGTGGTGGCTAAGTGACTGGAAGAATTACCCGCTATCCAAGCAACAACCGTTTCACACTGCTCTGGCTTCAATAGTGGTGTGCTGCAGTCCCCCAGAAACTGGAACAGGAAGGTTGAACGAGAAGATGTGGGTCTTTGTTGTTGCCCACTTTCACCTTGCCCACGGCCTCGTACTCTGGATGCACCATCAGCATCATGTCCGCTTCCCCGTCCCTTGCCCCTTACCTTAACCATTTTAAATGGACTACTGCACTATTTCAAATGCTCAACACAAACGTCTTTTTCATTAGCGAAATAATATGTGATCAGTGTGCCTGCAAATCTACGATTTTTGAAACCCAAACACCAGGCAGGCCTTAACCTGACCTAACAGACTCTATTAAATTTTTTTTTAAGTTAATTTATGCTAAATAGCGCTGTATAGAATTTGAGTATCACACAGCCACAAAATAAGTACACCGGCCTCCAGTGCCCAAACTTAGAGCACAGAGATATATGACGGTTGACGGCTGTAACGGAAATACCACACTGGCAATTCTGTGGCCTTTGAATTTTTTTGGGATGCTAAATAGCGCTGTATAGAATTTGAGCATCACACAGCCACAAAATAAGTACTCCGGCCTCCAATGCCCAAACTTAGAGCACAGAGATATATGACGGTTGACGGCTGTAACGGAAATACCACACTGGCAAATCTATGGCCTTTCAATTTTTTTGGATGCTAAATAGCGCTGTATAGAATTTGAGTATCTCACAGCCACAAGGTAAGTACACCGGCCTCCAATGCCCAAACTTAGAGCACAGATATATATGACGATTGACTGCTGTAACGGAAATACCACACTGGCAATTCTGTGGCCTTTGAATTTTTTTTGTATGCTAAATAGTGCTGTATAGAATTTGAGCATCACACAGCAACAAAATAAGTACTCCGGCCTCCAATGCCCAAACTTAGAGCACAGAGATATATGACGGTTGACGGCTGTAACGGAAATGCCACACTGGCAAATCTGTGGCCTTTCAATTTTTTTGGATGCTAAAAGCGCAGTATAGAATTTAAGTATCACACAGCCACAAAATAAGTACACCAGCCTCCAATGCCCAAACTTGGAGCACCGAGATATATGATGGTTGACTACTGTAACGGAAATACCACACTGGCAAATCTGTGGCCTTTGAATTTTTTTGGATGCTAAATAGCGCTGTATAGAATTTGAGTATCACACAGCCACAAAGTAAGTACACCGAACTCCAATGCCCAAACTTTGAGCACAGAGATATATGACGGTTGACGGCTGTAACAGAAATACCACACTGGCAAATCTGTGGCCTTTCAATTTTTGCAGACCTACACTAACTCTAAAACCACGATTCTGACCCTATGTCGGCAGCAGCTCTCCCTACTCTCGCTGAAGCAGGAACAGAATGCAGTGACCAGGGCGGACCTGGTCTCTTACACTCAGGATGATGCCGTACGGCCCAGCCAATCACTGCATGACCACAACAAAGATGGCCGCGGAGTTTCATAGCCTGGCAGACAATCCTTGCACCGTGATTGAGTCTCTAAAGTCCCAAAAACTGCTGGGTGGAGACTGCAGTTACCGCCGAATAATCCCAGAAATGCTCGCTGCTCGAAGAGTGTCCCAAGTACCCCGATACTCGGGCGAGTAGCGAATAGTGGTGAGGACGTTCCCTCATCACTAAAATACATCCTTGTAAATACATTCCACTGTAGTTTTTATCTCCCCCACCTCATTGTAGATAGTAAGTAGAGTTGAGCGACCTTGACCTTTTTAGAGTCGAGCCGGGTTTTGCGAAACCCGACTATGTCCAAAGTCGGGTCGAGTGAAATCGGCCGATTATGACGTAAAGTCGGGATCGACCGAAACACGAAACCCAATGCAAGTCAATGGGGCAGCATAGTCGGCAGTGAGTGGGGGCCAGGAAAACACCTAGAGTGGCCATTTTAATGTCAAAACCATCCATTCTTCTTAATGAAGCTTGTCAAGCGTAATTTACCTTATAATAATTGGAAGGCATTTGAAATTGGGGGTCATTTGGCTAAAGTTGTGGGGGGTAGGGCTGGTTCAAGTAATTAGTGGGCCCAGGAAATCTGGACCACGTCACGGCAGTGGAGCAGGGAGAGGTAAGTATTTCAACTTTGCAAGTGCTGTGAACCTGAGCAAGCAGGGGGGGCCCACTCGTTGGCATTGGCACTGGCACAGGGCCCCTCAAAGTACAGCGGTGTGTTTGCACGGCGGGGGCGCCTCCCACCGGCAGCAACACTTTTGCGTACTATGAGAGGCCCTGTGCCAGTGACGTCGCCAACTAGTATTCCTCCCCCCACCTGATGAAGGAACCTGCACTTTCATCTGCACCTTCCTCTTTGTCCCCGTGTAAGGTGGTATGGTATGCGGGAAGAGCAACCTGACTTTCAGCAGGGTCACAATGTTGTTGTGTAGCGTGCACGGGGAATGTTGCGTTATGGGTCAATGTACCAGCAGACTCATCTATCACTGGCTGGGCAATGGGCACGATGAAGTGGAAACACAGATATAGGCCCAAAGAAGAAAGTGGGCTAAATGCAGTTCAAAATTGGTAACACAGGAATAACCAGGGGGCATTGCAGTGGAGGACAACTGGAATGAGAGGCTGACACAGAGAGTAGGGCCAAATCAGTAAGTAGTCGAAATGCAGTTCAAAATTGGCAACCGTAGTAAACAGGCGGCACAGCTTTGTTCAGTGGAGGAGAACAGCAAGGAGTGGCAGACACCGATAGTAGGCCCCAAACCAACTAGTACGCCAAATGCAGTTGTTCCATTTAACCACAATTTAATGAGAGCCTGAAGATAGAAGCTCAGGAAAGGCAACCTGGGGAACACCTTGGAGTGTAACACACCATCTCTCTCCACCCCATACCCATTTTGTATGGCCTAATGCAGTGTACTTTTCTACAACTACTAAACGAGAGTCGGAAGACCGAAGCAATGGCAAGGAAACCTGGGGAACACCTTAGAGTGTAACACACCCTCTCTCTACACCCCATACCCAATTTGAAGGTCTAATGCAGTGTAGTTTCCAAGAACTACTAAACGAGAGCCGGAAGATCGAAGCTCAGGAAAGGCAACCTGGGGAACACCTTGGAGTGTAACACACCCTCTCGCTACACCCCATACCCAATTTGAAGGCCTAATGCAGCGTAGTTTCCAACAACTACTAAACGAGAGCCGGAAGATCGAAGCTCAGGAAAGGCAACCTGGGGAACACCTTGGAGTGTAACAAACCCTCTCTCTACACCCCATACCCAATTTGTAGGCCTAATGCAGCGTAGTTTCCGACAACTACTAAACGAGAGCATGAAGATCGAAGCTCAGGAAAGGCAACCTGGGGAACACCTTGGAGTGTAACACACCCTCTCTCTACACCCCATACCCAATTTGTAGGCCTAATGCAGCGTAGTTTCCGACAACTACTAAACGAGAGCCGGAATATCGAAGCTCAGGAAAGGCAACCTGGGGAACACCTTGGAGTGTAACACACCCTCTCTCTACACCCCATACCCAATTTGTAGGCCTAATGCAGCGTAGTTTCCGACAACTACTAAACGAGAGCCGGAATATCGAAGCTCAGGAAAGGCAACCTGGGGAACACCTTGGAGTGTAACACACCCTCTCTCTACACCCCATACCCAATTTGAAGGCCTAATGCAGTGTAGTTTCCAAGAACTACTAAACGAGAGCCGGAAGATCGAAGCTCAGGAAAGGCAACCTGGGGAACACCTTGGAGTGTAACACACCCTCTCGCTACACCCCATACCCAATTTGAAGGCCTAATGCAGCGTAGTTTCCAACAACTACTAAACGAGAGCCGGAAGATCGAAGCTCAGGAAAGGCAACCTGGGGAACACCTTGGAGTGTAACAAACCCTCTCTCTACACCCCATACCCAATTTGTAGGCCTAATGCAGCGTAGTTTCCGACAACTACTAAACGAGAGCATGAAGATCGAAGCTCAGGAAAGGCAACCTGGGGAACACCTTGGAGTGTAACACACCCTCTCTCTACACCCCATACCCAATTTGTAGGCCTAATGCAGCGTAGTTTCCGACAACTACTAAACGAGAGCCGGAATATCGAAGCTCAGGAAAGGCAACCTGGGGAACACCTTGGAGTGTAACACACCCTCTCTCTACGCCCCATACCCAATTTGTAGGCCTAATGCAGCGTAGTTTCCGACAACTACTAAACGAGAGCCGGAATATCGAAGCTCAGGAAAGGCAACCTGGGGAACACCTTGGAGTGTAACACACCCTCTCTCTACACCCCATACCCAATTTGAAGGCCTAATGCAGTGTAGTTTCCAAGAACTACTAAACGAGAGCCGGAAGATCGAAGCTCAGGAAAGGCAACCTGGGGAACACCTTGGAGTGTAACACACCCTCTCGCTACACCCCATACCCAATTTGAAGGCCTAATGCAGCGTAGTTTCCAACAACTACTAAACGAGAGCCGGAAGATCGAAGCTCAGGAAAGGCAACCTGGGGAACACCTTGGAGTGTAACAAACCCTCTCTCTACACCCCATACCCAATTTGTAGGCCTAATGCAGCGTAGTTTCCGACAACTACTAAACGAGAGCATGAAGATCGAAGCTCAGGAAAGGCAACCTGGGGAACACCTTGGAGTGTAACACACCCTCTCTCTACACCCCATACCCAATTTGTAGGCCTAATGCAGCGTAGTTTCCGACAACTACTAAACGAGAGCCGGAATATCGAAGCTCAGGAAAGGCAACCTGGGGAACACCTTGGAGTGTAACACACCCTCTCTCTACGCCCCATACCCAATTTGTAGGCCTAATGCAGCGTAGTTTCCGACAACTACTAAACGAGAGCCGGAATATCGAAGCTCAGGAAAGGCAACCTGGGGAACACCTTGGAGTGTAACACACCCTCTCTCTACACCCCATACCCAATTTGAAGGCCTAATGCAGTGTAGTTTCCAAGAACTACTAAACGAGAGCCGGAAGATCGAAGCTCAGGAAAGGCAACCTGGGGAACACCTTGGAGTGTAACACACCCTCTCGCTACACCCCATACCCAATTTGAAGGCCTAATGCAGCGTAGTTTCCAACAACTACTAAACGAGAGCCGGAAGATCGAAGCTCAGGAAAGGCAACCTGGGGAACACCTTGGAGTGGAACACACCATCTCTCTACACCCCATACCCAATTTGAAGGCCTAATGCAGAGTAGTTTCCAAGAACTACTAAACGAGAGCCGGAAGATCGAAGCTCAGGAAAGGCAACCTGGGGAACACCTTGGAGTGTAACACAACGTCTCTCTACACGACGGAAGGGCTGATTCTTAGGAAGGAAGGCTGTTGGAAATAAGCATTGCGCGTCCGAGGGTGATTATATTCTTATTAGGTATATACTCACCCTCGGACGCGCCCTGCTTCTTTATTTGGAATGAATGTTTATTTGCAATGTGGTGTTGACTTTCTCTATTATTTTGGTAATTAATGATTTTATTATTTTCATTATTTTGCATCTTCTCGGCAATAATATAAAGAAGACGCGACAGGACAACACTCGGTGGATGCCATATGTGTGTTTTCAATTTAAAAAAACTTTCAGTTAACTACTTGCAGGAGAAAGTAATTGTAGCTGGTGGCCATTTTTAGTACTGTACCAGATTTTAGTTGTGTGTTTGTTTTTAATGTTAAAATGTCTGCATTTGATATCTCACCAGTATTTTCTTTTTTATAAGCAAAATACTTATTTTTATATTTTCTGATGTTGGTTCCAGGGGTACACGGCCAGCAGTGCCCTGGTCAGTGTAGTAGTAGTTGAAAGAATGGACCGCAGACAGGCATCGAAGGCCTAAAATAATAACACATGGCTGTAGGCAATTTTAAATTGGTTCCAGGGGTACACGGGCAGCAGTGACCTGGTCAGTGTAGTAGTAGTTGAAAAAATGGACCGCAGACAGGCATCGAATGCCTAAAATAATAACACATGGCTGTAGGCAATTTTAAATTGGTTCCAGGGGTACACGGGCAGCAGTGACCTGGTCAGTGTAGTAGTAGTTGAAAGAATGGACCGCAGACAGGCATCGAAGGCCTAAAATAAAAAAATTGGGCTGGCTGTAGGCAATTTTAAATTGGTTCCAGGGGTACACGGACAGCAGTGGTGTGGTCAGTGGAGGCCTAGTGGAAGGAGTGACCGCAGACAGGCATCGAAGGCCTAAAATAATAACACATGGCTGTAGGCAATTTTAAATTGGTTCCAGGGGTACACGGGCAGCAGTGACCTGGTCAGTGTAGTAGTAGTTGAAAAAATGGACCGCAGACAGGCATCGAATGCCTAAAATAATAACACATGGCTGTAGGCAATTTTAAATTGGTTCCAGGGGTACACGGGCAGCAGTGACCTGGTCAGTGTAGTAGTAGTTGAAAGAATGGACCGCAGACAGGCATCGAAGGCCTAAAATAAAAAAATTGGGCTGGCTGTAGGCAATTTTAAATTGGTTCCAGGGGTACACGGACAGCAGTGGTGTGGTCAGTGGAGGCCTAGTGGAAGGAGTGACCGCAGACAGGCATCGAAGGCCTAAAATAATAACACATGGCTGTAGGCAATTTTAAATTGGTTCCAGGGGTACACGGACAGCAGTGGTGTGGTCAGTGGAGGCCTAGTGGAAGGAGTGACCGCAGACAGGCATCGAAGGCCTAAAATAATAACACATGGCTGTAGGCAATTTTAAATTGGTTCCAGGGGTACACGGACAGCAGTGGTGTGGTCAGTGGAGGCCTAGTGGAAGGAGTGACCGCAGACAGGCATCGAAGGCCTAAAATAATAACACATGGCTGTAGGCAATTTTAAATTGGTTCCAGGGGTACACGGGCAGCAGTGACCTGGTCAGTGTAGTAGTAGTTGAAAGAATGGACCGCAGACAGGCATCGAAGGCCTAAAATAAAAAAATTGGGCTGGCTGTAGGCAATTTTAAATTGGTTCCAGGGGTACACGGGCAGCAGTGGTCTGGTCAGTGGAAGTCTAGTGGAAGGAGTGACCGCAGACAGGCTTCCAAGGCCTAACATAACAAACTTGGGCTGGCTGTAGGCACTTTTAAATTGGTTCCAGGGGTACACGGGCAGCAGTGGTCTGGTCAGTGGAAGTCTAGTGGAAGGAGTGACCGCAGACAGGCTTCCAAGGCCTAACATAACAAACTTGGGCTGGCTGTAGGCACTTTTAAATTGGTTCCAGGGGTACACGGGCAGCAGTGGTCTGGTCAGTGGAAGTCTAGTGGAAGGAGTGACCGCACACAGGCTTCGAAGGCCTAACATAACAAAATTGGGCTGGCTGTAGGCACTTTAAATTGGTTCCAGGGGTACATGGGCAGCAGTGTATGGTCAGTGGAAGTCTAGTGGAAGGAGTGACGGCAGACAGTCTTCGAAGGCCTAACATAACAAAATTGGGCTGACTGTAGGCACTTTTAAATTGGTTCCAGGGTAACACGGCCAGCAGTGGCCTGGTCAGTGTAGTAGTTGTAGAAAGAAGGGACTGCAGACAGGCTTCGAAGGCCTAACATAACAAAAATGTCAAAACAATGGTATTGTCAGTGCCAGGCATTGAAGGATGTCAGCGGCTAGACTACACATTGGTGAAGCTGTGAGAGATAATTTTGCTAGTGGTAGAGCACTGTTTGAGCTGGGGGGGGAACTGTCTTGTGGCCGGCGGTACAGGCACAGGGCCCCTCATATTACAACGGTGTGTCTGACGTTGGGTGCGCACCACCACCGCCAGAGACACTTTATTGTACTATGAGGGACCCAGTGGCAGTGCCGTCGACCAAAAGCGGCCACACCCACCTCTTCAGACAAACAGCACTCTCAAGGGTCCAAGCGCAAAGTGGCGATAGCACGGCCCCGTGTGGGGAGTTTGGCCATTTCGTGAGGTGGAAACATGTCGTATGCTGGACAATCAGGTGAAGAAAATTACGAGATTGGAAAAGTCATTCAGAATAGTCCACAGGCAAGACCTTTTCATAGGAAAGCTAGGTGTCAGCCGGGCAGGGTGGGGCAAAAGATTTTGAAATCCAGTTGTGGTTCATTTTAATGAAGGTTAGATCATCTACATTTTGGGTAGCCAGACGAGTCCTTTTTTCTGTTAGTATTGAACCTGCAGCACTGAATACTCTTTCTGATAGGACACTAGCTGCCGGGCAAGCAAGCTCCTGCAATGCATATTCTGCCAATTCTGGCCAGGTGTCTAATTTGGATGCCCAGTAATCAAATGGGAATGACGGTTGAGGGAGAACGTCGATAAGGGATGAAAAATAGTTTGTAACCATACTGGACAAATGTTGTCTCCTGTCACTTTGAATTGATGCTGCAGTACCTGTCCTGTCTGCGGTCATAGAAAAATCACTCCACAACCTGGTCAGAAAACCCCTCTGTCCAACGCCACTTCTGATTTCTGCCCCTCTAACACCTCTGGTCTGCTGGCCCCTGGAGCTCGTGTGAGAACGATCACGGGCGCTGTGTGCAGGGAATGCCAGAAGCAAACGGTCAACAAGAGTTGATTGTTTTGTTGCTAATATTAGTTCCAAGTTCTCATGTGGCATAATATTTTGCAATTTGCCTTTATAGCGAGGATCAAGGAGGCAGGCCAACCAGTAATCGTCATCGTTCATCATTTTTGTAATGCGTGTGTCCCTTTTGAGGATACGCAAGGCATAATCCGCCATGTGGGCCAAAGTTCCCGTTGTCAAATCTGCGGTTGTGCTTGGTTGAGGGGCAGTTGCAGGCAAATCTACGTCACTTGTGTCCCTCAAAAAACCAGAACCCGGCCTTGCCACGCCACCAATTTCCCGTGCCCCCGGGAAAGCTTCCTCATTAAAAATATACTCATCCCCATCATCCTCCTCATCCTCCACCTCCTCTTCGCCCGGTACCTCGTCATGTACACTGCCCTGACCAGACAATCGCTGACTGTCATCAAGGCTTTCCTCTTCCTCTGGTGCAGACGTCTGATCCTTTATGTGCGTCAAACTTTGCATCAGCAGACGCATTAGGGGGATGCTCATGCTTATTATGGCGTTGTCTGCACTAACCAGCCGTGTGCATTCCTCAAAACACTGAAGGACTTGACACATGTCTTGAATCTTCGACCACTGCACACCTGACAACTCCATGTCTGCCATCCTACTGCCTGCCCGTGTATGTGTATCCTCCCACAAAAACATAACAGCCCGCCTCTGTTCGCACAGTCTCTGAAGCATGTGCAGTGTTGAGTTCCACCTTGTTGCAACGTCTATGATTAGGCGATGCTGGGGAAGGTTCAAAGAACGCTGATAGGTCTGCATACGGCTGGAGTGTACAGGCGAACGGCGGATATGTGCGCAAAGTCCACGCACTTTGAGGAGCAGGTCGGATAACCCCGGATAACTTTTCAGGAAGCACTGCACCACCAGGTTTAAGGTGTGAGCCAGGCAAGGAATGTGTTTCAGTTGGGAAAGGGAGATGGCAGCCATGAAATTCCTTCCGTTATCACTCACTACCTTGCCTGCCTCAAGATCTACAGTGCCCAGCCACGACTGCGTTTCTTGCTGCAAGAACTCGGACAGAACTTCCGCGGTGTGTCTATTGTCGCCCAAACACTTCATAGCCAATACAGCCTGCTGACGTATGCCAGTAGCTGCCCCATAATGGGAGACCTGGTGTGCAACAGTGGCAGGTGCGGATGGAGTGTTTGTGCGACTGCGGTCTGTGGACGAGCTCTTGCTTCTGCAGGAGGACGAGGAGGAGGAGGAGGAGGGGGTGCGAACGGCTACAGACAACTGTTTACTAGACCGTGGGCTAGGCAGAACTGTCCCAAACTTGCTGTCCCCTGTGGACCCTGAATCCACCACATTTACCCAGTGTGCCGTGATGGACACGTAACGTCCCTGGCCATGCCTACTGGTCCATGCATCTGTTGTCAGGTGCACCTTTGTGCTCACAGATTGCCTGAGTGCATGGACGATGCGCTCTTTAACATGCTGGTGGAGGGCTGGGATGGCTTTTCTGGAAAAAAAGTGTCGACTGGGTAGCTCGTAGCGTGGTACAGCGTAGTCCATCAGGTCTTTGAAAGCTTCGCTTTCAACTAACCGGTAGGGCATCATCTCTAACGAGATTAGTCTAGCTATGTGGGCGTTCAAACCCTGTGTACGCGGATGCGAGGCTAAGTACTTCCTTTTTCTAACCATAGTCTCATGTAGGGTGAGCTGGACTGGAGAGCTGGAGATCGTGGAACTAGCGGGGGTGCCGGTGGACATGGCAGACTGAGAGACGGTGGGAGATGGTATTGTTGCCGCCGGTGCCCTAGATGCAGTGTTTCCTACTACGAAACTGGTGATTCCCTGACCCTGACTGCTTTGGCCTGGCAAAGATACCTGCACAGATACAGCAGGTGGTGCGCTAAATGGTGGTCCTACACTGCCGGAAGGGATGTTGCGTTGATGACTAGCTTCATTGGCCGAGGGTGCAACAACCTTAAGGGACGTTTGGTAGTTAGTCCAAGCTTTCAAATGCATGGTGGTTAAATGTCTATGCATGCAACTAGTATTGAGACTTTTCAGATTCTGACCTCTGCTTAAGGAAGTAGAACATTTTTGACAGATGACTTTGCGCTGATCAATTGGATGTTGTTTAAAAAAATGCCAGACTGCACTCTTTCTAGCATCGGATACCTTTTCAGGCATTGCAGACTGAGCTTTAACCGGATGGCCACGCTGTCCTCCACCAGGTTTTGGCTTTGCCACGCGTTTTGGGCAAGATACGGGCCCGGCAGATGGAACCTGTGGCGATGTTGATGCCTGCTGCGGCCCCTCCTCCTCCTCTGCTTCAGAACTGCTGCCGCCTGCACCCTGTTCCCCCAATGGCTGCCAATCGGGGTCAAGAACTGGGTCATCTAATAACTCTTCTTGTACCTCCTGCGCAACTTCGTCTGTGTCACCGTGTCGTTCGGTGGTATAGCGTTCGTGATGGGGCAACATAGTCTCATCAGGGTCTGATTCTTGATCAGCACCCTGCGAGGGCAATGTTGTGGTCTGAGTCAAAGGACCAGCATAGTAGTCTGGCTGTGGCTGTGCGTCAGTGCACTCCATGTCAGATTCAATTTGTAATGGGCATGGACTGTTAACTGCTTCACTTTCTAAGCCAGGGACGGTATGTGTAAAGAGCTCCATGGAGTAACCCGTTGTGTCGCCTGCTGCATTCTTCTCTGTTGTTGTTTTTGCTGAAGAGGACAAGGAAGTGACTTGTCCCTGACCGTGAACATCCACTAACGACGCGCTGCTTTTACTTTTACCAGTTTCACGAGATGAGGCAAAAGAGCTAGAGGCTGAGTCAGCAAGATAAGCCAAAACTTGCTCTTGCTGCTCCGGCTTTAAAAGCGGTTTTCCTAATCCCAGAAAAGGGAGCGTTCGAGGCCTTGTGTAGCCGGACGACGAACCTGGCTCCACAGCTCCAGACTTAGGTGCAATATTTTTTCCCCCACGACCACCTGATGCTCCACCACTACCACTACCCTCATTACCAGCTGACAATGAACGCCCCCGGCCACGACCTCTTCCACTAGACTTCCTCATTGTTTTAAAAACGTAACCAAACTAACGTTATTTGTTGCAGTCACACAACTTACACGGTGAGCTATAACTTCAGTATGATTTAGCTACCCCTTTACAGGTTGGTGAGACCACAGCGAAAATCAGGCCCAATGTTACACACTCTTTTTTTGGTGGCTGCAAATTAGAGAGATGCCCCACACGCAGGACTGTCACTGAAGCACAAATGTTAATATTAATGTCACACTATTATTTTTTTTTTATTTTTATTTTTTTCAGGAACACTTTAGAAACCCCCCCCAAAAAAAAAAATAGATTTTTGCAGGGAGAATTTAGAAAACAAATGTAACAAACTATATGCTTTCTATGGGCCACTGAGTGAGAGATGACGCACACAGGAATCAGGAGTGGCACACAAGCCCAGAGGCCAATATTTTTCTACCAATGATTGATGGAGTTATTTTCTCTGGTAGATTTTGGAACCCAAATCAAGGAAAAAAAATGTAGGCTTTCTATGGACCACAATTGGAGAGAGAGAGAGAGAGAGAGAGAGAGAGAGAGAGATGGCACACCCAGGAGTCAAGACTGGCACACAAGCAGAAAGGCCAATATTAATCTCCCACTGTTTTTTTTGGTTGTTTTTTTTTTTTTTTTTTCAGGGAGACTTTTGAAAAAAAAATAATAAAAAAAATATGATTTTATCAGGAAGAATTTAGAAACCAAATAAAATAAAATGATTTTTTCAGGGAGAATTTATAAAACAAATAAAACCAAAAATAGGCGTTCTATGGCCCACTGACTGAGAGATGACGCACCCAGGAGTCAAGACTGGCACACAAGCAGAAAGGCCAATATTAATCTCCCACTGTTTTTTTTGGTTGTTTTTTTTTTTTTTTTTTCAGGGAGACTTTAGAAAAAAAAATAATAAAAAAAATATGATTTTATCAGGAAGAATTTAGAAACCAAATAAAATAAAATGATTTTTTCAGGGAGAATTTATAAAACAAATAAAACCAAAAATAGGCGTTCTATGGCCCACTGACTGAGAGATGACGCACCCAGGAGTCAAGACTGGCACACAAGCAGAAAGGCCAATATTAATCTCCCACTGTTTTTTTTTTTTTTTTTCAGGGAGACTTTAGAAAAAAAAATAATAAAAAAAATATGATTTTATCAGGAAGAATTTAGAAACCAAATAAAATAAAATGATTTTTTCAGGGAGAATTTAGAAAACAAATAAAACCAAAAATAGGCGTTCTATGGCCCACTGACTGAGAGATGACACACACAGGAGTCAGGAGTGGCACACAAACCCAGAGGCCAATATTTTTCTACCAATGATTGATGTAGTTATTTTCTCTGGTAGATTTTAGAACCCAAATCAAGGAAAAAAAATATAGGCTTTCTATGGACCACAATTGGAGAGAGAGAGAGAGAGAGAGAGAGAGAGAGATGGCACACCCAGGAGTCAAGACTGGCACACAAGCAGAAAGGCCAATATTAATCTCCCACTGTTTTTTTGGTTGTTTTTTTTTTTTTTTTTTCAGGGAGACTTTAGAAATAAAAATAATAAAAAAAATATGATTTTATCAGGAAGAATTTAGAAACCAAATAAAATAAAATGATTTTTTCAGGGAGAATTTAGAAAACAAATAAAACCAAAAATAGGCGTTCTATGGCCCACTGACTGAGAGAGAGAGAGAGATGGAACGCTTAGTACTGGCACACAAGCCCAAAGGGCAATATTAATCTCCCTTTTTTTTTCCAGGGAGAATTTCTGAAACCCAAAAAAAAAATAAAATAGGCTTTCTATGGCCCACTATTTGTGAGAGAGATGGGACACTCAGGACTGGCACAGATGGCACGCTCAGGACTGGCACAGAAGCCCAGAGGCCAATATTAATCTCCCTTTTTTTCTGGGAGAATTTATAAAACCAAAAAAATATTTAAATAGGCTTTCTATGGCCCACTATTTGTGAGAGAGATGGCACGCTCAGGACTGGCACAGATGGCACGCTCACAACTGGCACACAAGCCCAGAGGCCAATATTAATCTCCCTTTTTTCAGGGAAAATTTATAAAACAAAAAAAAAAATTAAATAGGCTTTCTATGGCCCACTATTTGTGAGAGAGATGGCACGCTCAGGGCTGGCACAGATGGCACGCTCAGGACTGGCACACAAGCCCAGAGGCCAATATTAATCTCCCTTTTTTTCAGGGAGAATTTATAAAACCCCAAAAAAAAATAAAATAGGCTTTCTATGGCCCACTATTTGTGAGAGAGATGGGACGCTCAGGACTGGCACAGATGGCACGCTCAGGACTGGCACAGAAGCCCAGAGGCCAATATTAATCTCCCTTTTTTTCTGGGAGAATTTATAAAACCAAAAAAATATTTAAATAGGCTTTCTATGGCCCACTATTTGTGAGAGAGATGGCACGCTCAGGACTGGCACAGATGGCACGCTCACAACTGGCACACAAGCCCAGAGGCCAATATTAATCTCCCTTTTTTCAGGGAGAATTTCTAAAACCCAAAAAAAAAATAAAATAGGCTTTCTATGGCCCACTATTTGTGAGAGAGATGGGACGCTCAGGACTGGCACAGATGGCACGCTCAGGACTGGCACAGAAGCCCAGAGGCCAATATTAATCTCCCTTTTTTTCTGGGAGAATTTATAAAACCAAAAAAATATTTAAATAGGCTTTCTATGGCCCACTATTTGTGAGAGAGATGGCACGCTCAGGACTGGCACAGATGGCACGCTCACAACTGGCACACAAGCCCAGAGGCCAATATTAATCTCCCTTTTTTCAGGGAGAATTTCTAAAACCCAAAAAAAAAATAAAATAGGCTTTCTATGGCCCACTATTTGTGAGAGAGATGGGACGCTCAGGACTGGCACAGATGGCACGCTCAGGACTGGCACAGAAGCCCAGAGGCCAATATTAATCTCCCTTTTTTTCTGGGAGAATTTATAAAACCAAAAAAATATTTAAATAGGCTTTCTATGGCCCACTATTTGTGAGAGAGATGGCACGCTCAGGACTGGCACAGATGGCACGCTCACAACTGGCACACAAGCCCAGAGGCCAATATTAATCTCCCTTTTTTCAGGGAAAATTGATAAAACAAAAAAAAAAATTAAATAGGCTTTCTATGGCCCACTATTTGTGAGAGAGATGGCACGCTCAGGGCTGGCTGGCACAGATGGCACGCTCAGGACTGGCACACAAGCCCAGAGGCCAATATTAATCTCCCTTTTTTTCTGGGAGAATTTATAAAACCAAAAAAATATTTAAATAGGCTTTCTATGGCCCACTATTTGTGAGAGAGATGGCACGCTCAGGACTGGCACAGATGGCACGCTCACAACTGGCACACAAGCCCAGAGGCCAATATTAATCTCCCTTTTTTCAGGGAAAATTTATAAAACAAAAAAAAAAATTAAATAGGCTTTCTATGGCCCACTATTTGTGAGAGAGATGGCACGCTCAGGGCTGGCACAGATGGCACGCTCAGGACTGGCACACAAGCCCAGAGGCCAATATTAATCTCCCTTTTTTTCAGGGAGAATTTATAAAACCAAAAAAAAAAATAAATAGGCTTTCTATGGCCCACTATTTGTGAGAGAGATGGCACACTCAGGACTGGCACACAAGCCCAAAGGCCAATATTAATCTCCCACTGTATTTTTATCAGGGAGAATTTATACACCCCACAAAAAAAAATACAGAAAAATGAAAAGGCTTTCTATGGCCCACTATGTGAGAGAGATGGCACACACAGGGATGGCACTCTAGCAGAAATGCCAAATTGCCAATCTTAATCTCCCACCAAAAAAAAAAAAAAAAAAAAAACAGGGAATGTCCTACAATTACTATCTCCCTGCCTGCAGTAATCTCAGCCAGGTATGGCAGGCAGCTACTATCTCCCTGCCTGCAGTAATCTCAGCCAGGTATGGCAGGCAGCAATAAGGAGTGGACTGATGCACAAATGAAATAAAAAGTGTGGACAAACAAAAAAGATAGCTGTGCAGAAAGGAAGGAACAAGAGGATTTGTGCTTTGAAAAAAGCAGTTGGTTTGCACAGCGGCGTACACACAGCAATGCAGCTATCAGGGAGCCTTCTAGGGCAGCCCAATGAGCTACAGCGCTGAGGGGAAAAAAAAAAAAAAAAAAACTTCCACTGTCCCTGCACACCGAGGGTGGTGTTGGACAGTGCAAATCGCTGCAGCACAAGCGGTTTTGTGGTTAATGGACCCTGCCTAACGCTATCCCTGCTTCTGACAAAGCGGCAGCAACCTCTCCCTAAGCTCAGATCAGCAGCAGTAAGATGGCGGTCGGCGGGAACGCCTCTTTATAGCCCCTGTGACGTCGCAGACAGCAAGCCAATCACTGCAATGCCCTTCTCTAAGATGGTGGGGACCAGGACCTATGTCATCACGCTGCCCACACTCTGCGTTTACCTTCATTGGCTGAGAAATGGCGCTTTTCGCGTCATTGAAACGCGACTTTGGCGCGAAAGTCGCGTACCGCATGGCCGACCCCGCACAGGGGTCGGATCGGGTTTCATGAAACCCCGACTTAGCCAAAAGTCGGCGACTTTTGAAAATGTTCGACCCGTTTCGCTCAACCCTAATAGTAAGTTGTCACGAGCAGGGTGTTTTTTTTGGGGGTGTTAATTATTGTTCTCATTGTTACTTAGTGTAGATTGTAAGCTGTCACGAGCGGGGTTGTTTTATTTCTGTTTAATTATTGTATTGTTATCGCTTTTACTTAGGACTGTTGTGTTTCAAACTGTAAATATGTTGACGCTATATAAATAAGTATAAATTAGAACACAGAGAAGCAGGATGGCGTCATTGCCGCTCACCATCTTGGTGAATTCTCCAAAGTTTTGGAGGATGCCACATATGTCTGACATCCATGTCCACTCCTGAGCTCTTATGCGTGAAGTCAGAACTGAATACCAATGACTTTGTTGATGTTGGTAGTCAACAACTGCCCTCTTCTGCTTACAATTCCTTTCCAAAAAATGCAGTGTAGAGTTCCAATGCATGGGGAGGACATTACACACCAGTCGGTGAGCCAAAAGCTGCAAGCACTGCAGAATCACAGCACGGACAGATGAAGCTGTAGCTGACTTTCTAAAATGGGTACGCAGAGCCTTGTACTTTGCCCAGCAGATCTGGCACCTCCGTGTCACTTTTCAGGAAATGTTGAACAATGAGGTTAATCACATGGGCCAGGCATGGCACGTGTGTGAGCTTGCTTCGACACAGAGCAGCCACCAGGTCCAGCCATTGTCACACACGACCATGTCTGGCTGTAGGTTCAGTGGTGTCAGCCACAAATCTGCCTGCTCTTTCAGAGCTGTCCACAACTCTTCATCATTGTGCGGTTTGTCACCAAATCATATTAGCTTCAGCACAGCCTGTTGCTGATTGCCTGAGGCAGTGCTGCAGTGCTTCCAGCTTGTGACTGATGTGTTACTTTCGGAGATGGAGGACGAAGAGGATGCGAAGGAAGAGGAGGTGCAGGAGCTGTCAACTGTGATGGCAACCCAGATTGATGTAGGGCCAGCAATACTAGGGGTTAGGAGGACGTGTACCATCCCAAGGTTGGACTGTGTCCCGGCTTCCACTATGTTAACTCTGTGTGCCGTTAGTGAGATGTACCGTCCCTGACCACAAGCACTTGTTCACATGTCTGTGGTTAGGTGGACTTTCCTAATAACAGCATTGTGGAAGGCATGGGTAATGTTATGGGACATGTGCCTGTGTAATGCCGGGACAGCACACCGGTAGAAATGGTCCCGCATGTTCTGGGCCTCAGGGTGATCCTGGACTCTGCCCTCTCTTTCAAGATACACATCCAAGCCCATGGCCACTACAACTCAAAAACATTTCCAGGATCCGTACATTCCAAGAAACTGCAAAAATGTTTGCTCACACCCTCATGATCTCCCGCCTCCACTATTGCAACCTTCTGCTCTCTGGCTTCCCCTCTCACGCTCTTGCACCACTCCAATCTATCCTAAAGTCTGATGCCCGAGTAAGCCAACTGTTCCTCTGTTATTCCCTGGGCTCTCCTCTCTGCCAGGCCCTTCACTGCCTTCCAATTGCCCAGAGGCTACAGTTCAAAACCCTAACTATGACAGACAAAGCCTTCCACAACCTGTTTCCATACATCTGCAACATGATCTCCCAATGTCCGACTGGTTCATGGCTTCCTCTACGCTAACCCTGTGTGACATCAGTGATATGTACCATTCCTGCCCACATGCACTAGTCCAAGTGTCTATGTTTAGGTGCACTTTCCCCGTAACAGCATTGTAGAGGGCCCGGGTAATGTTGTGGGATATGTGCTTGCTTGTCGAATGTCATGACGGCAGACAAGGAAAAATTGTGACAGTTGGGTAATGAGTACCTTGTGATTGTAACATCCATCAGGTTGCTGAAAGCTTAGGTCTCACACAGGCAAAAAATGCCACATTTCGAGTGCAAGCAGATGAGAAATGTGTGAATTTAGTACTGTGGCATTAGCTGCTTATTTCCGCTTGCGTTCCAAAGAATGGGGTACAGACAACTGAACTCTGCGCTTGGACAAGGACGTGGACGTGCTTGTTGATGGTGCTAGTTGAGTTTGTGTGCAACTGCAGATGCAGGGTGTGAGGCATTTTTGCATGCACCATGGACAGGGGATTTGCTTGCACGCACAACATTGGAAGAAGCAGTGGTATCACCCGCAGACACTGTTCATGGAGCCTTGTGTTCAACCAAGAAAGTTAGGTGCTTTCTGTCATGTGCCTGATCATGCTTGTGGTGGTTAGGATGGGAGTTTTTCTACCCTTGCTGATGCGGGCCTGGCTGTTGGTGTAAATGGCCTTCTGGGGGTTATCGGCAGAGTCTTTAAAAAACAACCTGGGTTTTACAGGGACATTCAGTGTCTCCGTCTCCCACACCACCTCCTTACCTTGACCACGGTCTTTCGGTGTTCCCCAAAGCTCAGTTCTAGGACCCATACTCTTCTCCATCTACATATTTGGCCTGGGACAGCTGATGTAATGGCACAGTTTGCAATATGATCAGTACTCCGATGACACGCAGATCTACCTATTTGTACCTGACATTACCTCCTTACTGATACAAATCACACGTCTTTCCTGCTATTTTATCCTTCTTTTATGCTTGCTTTCAAAAAGTGGACATGAACAAAACAGAATACATCATCTTTCAACCATATCAGGCTAAATAGACATGAGAGCTGTGTATGCATCATTCGGTATCACTTTAGTAAAAGGGAAAGTTTGCCCAAGAGAAAATGATTTTCCAGACATTCACGGCCTTTTTTTGCACATTTTTTGCAGCTGTGATCTTCATCTTCTTGGTGTGTGTGTGGTACATTAATTTCAAAGTCATCATCAATAAAATCATCGTCCATATCTTGTAAAGAAGAAATCTGGTGTTTCCCAGGGTCATGGTTATCAACGCTTAGTGCCATTCCTTTAACAGTGTTCATTAAACTAGAACAAATAATTTTCGACTGTGACATTTCGATATTATTGCTAATATGTGTGGGTGAAGATGAAGAAGCTTGTGCCACGTGTGTGTTTATAGTTACGGATGGTGCACTGCTCTTTTTTTAAATGAAATAATTTTGTATTAAAGCATATGACACACAGTAACACAGTCTGACACATTTTCCAGACAGGTACAACTAATACAAAATGGATTAATACATTTTCATTTTACAAAAACAGGACACTTAACCAACCCTCCCTCACCCCAGTCCCTTGCCCATTATCCAATACAACCAACTGACAACATCATCTCTTGAAAATTGTACAACAGTGCATGTTAAAATCCCTCCAGAAGCAACTAAACTACCCCCATTCTAAACTGCAATAACTCAGCAGGCGCCATGCCTGGGTAATCCATCCATCTGCCCCACACATTTTCAAATTTTGTATTCTGACCTCTCTTGATGTAGATATTCCTTTCCATAAGGAAAATACATTTAATGTTATTTTTCATCCAACCAGTAAATCGCAAAATGCTTTCTCACAGCATACAACAATCTTGCAATAATCAACCTTACACATTCATCTGTAGCAATATCATCCATACAAGCCAGAAGGCAAGTCAGCGGCAACACACCACATATACCCCTGTCACCTCTTGAATCAAGATAAGCACCTTCACCCAAAAGGGTTGGAGGCGAGCGCAGGAACACATCATATGTATCAAATCTGCATCATCCTCAACGCACCTTGGGCATTTTGAGTCACCTTTCAGTCCTGTCTTCATCATCCAAGCCGTGGTCCTGTACACCCAATACATCAGGTATAAGTCCGACACCCTCTTAGCCACACTCAAGGACACCATGGGGATGTATTGAAGTATAGAATCCCCCTGGGACTTCGACAAAGGACCCACATCCACCACCCCTTTTTCATTTAGCCTTAACGGATGTTTCAATAAAAAGGTATCCATCAGACCACGCTACATCATGGTACCAAACCCCCTCGTACTCTTGTGAGGCCCGATAAGATTCAGCAAGCTATCAGACTGCAGAATCACGTGCAACCCCTCTATTTGACAACTTAAGGCATGTCTCAACTGCAAATATTGAAAGAACAAAGGAAACTCAATCCTAAGTGTCTTGAATGTTTTAATAACATCCCCATCAAGCAACTGAGACACGAACCAAATGCCAATGCGCCTCCACTGACCAAACCCCGCAATCTCATGAGCTCTGCCAACCTAGGAACAAACCAAATTGGCTTATATCTCGTAAATTCCGTTACTCCCCTCCAATACTTAATTTTCTGCCAGTCTTTCCCCATCATAGCTATTGTTGGGAGTTGTTTGGGGTTAATTCTGAATCTGCCTGCTTCCAGACTGGCTAACAATGGGCCTTCCCTACCGCATGTTCAATGATTATCCCCGCTTAAGTGCTCTGTTCCGGTTCTCCCCAACCTACCATATGCTGGCATTGAGATGTTATATAGTAAATCCATAGATTGGGGACCGCCACACCACCCTCATCCTTCGCCCTTACCATATGTTCCAATTTGATGCGCGCCAGGCCACCCTTCCAAATTAAGTCCCTACATACAGTATTGATCCTATTAAATTTACTCTGAGGCAGCCACACTGGAGCATTATGCAATATGTATAGGAGCTGAGGAATAAGTATCATTTTGATCAAATTTACTCTTCCTGCAACCGACAGAAATAGCTTCTTCCAGGGTCTAGTGTCAGAGGAGTCGCCGCATCCATGGGCAACAACACAGACTTATCCCAATTAATAGATAATTTGGAAAGAGCCCCAAATTTTTTAATGCTGTTCATAACAGCCCCCAAAGACTACTGTGCATCTTCCAAGGACAGTAACACATTGTCCGCGTACAGGCCAATTTTTTCTTCATAGTTTCCGTATCTAAATCCCTTTATGTCAATATACCTCCGTATCACCGTCACCAAGGGCTCAACAGCAATTGCAAAGAAGAGAAGAGACAAGGGGCACCCCTGTCGCATTCGCCTATACAAAGGGAAATCCCCCAACAAGAGCCCATTTACCCATATACTGGCTCTTGGAAAGGCATATAACAATTGCACAAAAATGATAAATCTGTTGCCAAAACCCATAGCATTCATACCTGACCACAAATAACGTCATTCCACACTATCAAAAGCCTTAGCGGTGTCTAAAGACACCACTACCCTCTGACCCATATTGTCTGACTTTACCTGCATATTGAGAAACAATCGTCTAAGATTACATGCTGTAGAAATATTGGGCAGAAAACTAGACTGTTCCCGGTTTATTAGTGTCGTTATCCCCTTGTTAAGACGATCTTTCGGATCCTTAGCCTGCTTTGGCAACACTTCAATTATTGTCTCAGGCATGGACCGCGTATATTGTGAAATGGATTTTCATGGGCACATCCACTATGTGGGTTCCAAGGCCTAATGGGGTGCATATGACTATGCAGCAGAGCTGGCCTTGCTGCCAATGTGTAAAACCAAGGAGTACGGTAGTACAAAATGCATATTGTGAAGTGGATTTTCATGTTCACATCCAGTATGTGGGTTCCAAGGCATAATGGGGTGCATATGACTATGCCGCAGGGCTGGCCTTCTTGCCAATGTGTAAAACCAAGGAGTACGGGAAAACAAAATGCATATCGTGAAGTGGATTTTCAATGGGCCAATCCAGTATGTGGGTTCCAAGGACTATTGGGGGGCATATGACTGACTATGCAGCAGGGCTCACCTTCCTGCTGCATAGTAGGAGTACAGGAGTACAAAATGCATATTGTGAAGTTGATTTTTAGGGGCACATCCAGCATATTGGTTCCAAGGTCTAATGGGGTGAATATGACTGACTATGCAGCAGGCTGACCTTGCCGCCAATGTGAAAAACCAACAAGTACGGGAGAACAAAATGTATATGGTGAAGTGGATTTTCATGGGCCCATCCAGTATGTGGGTTCCAAGGCCTATTGGGGTGCATATGACCGACTATTCAGCAGGGCTCGCCTTCCTGCCAATGTGTAAAACAAAGGAGTACGGGAGTACAAAATGCATATTGTGAAGTGGATTTTCGTAGGCACATCCAGTATATGGGTTCCAAGGCCCAATGGGGTGCATATGACTGACTATGCAGCAGAGCTTGCCTTCCTGCCAATGTGTAAAACAAAGGAGTACGGGAATACAAAATGCATTTCGTGAAGTGGATTTTCATGGGCCAATCCAGTATGTGGGTTGAAAGGGCTATTGGGGTGCATATGACTGACTATTCAGCAGGGCTCACCTTCCTGCCAATGTGTAAAACAAAGCAGTACAGGAGTACAAAATGCATATTGTGAAGTGGATTTTCATGTGCACATCCACTATATGAGTCCCAAGGCCTAATGGGGTGCATATGACTGACTATGTAGTAGGGCTCGCCTTCCAGCCAATGTGTAAAACAAAGGAGTACGAGAGTACAAAATGCATATTGTGAAGTGGATTTTTAGGGGCACGTCCAGTACATGGGTTCCAAGGTCTAATGGGGTGAATATGACTGACTATGTAGTAGGGTTCGCCTTCCAGCCAATGTGTAAAACAAAGGAGTATGGGAATACAAAATGCATATCGTGAAGTGGATTTTCAATGGGCCAATCCAGTATGTGGGTTCCAAGGACTATTGGGGGGCATATGACTGACTAGGCAGCAGGGCTCGCCTTCCTGCCAATGTGTGAAACAAAGCAGTACATGTTGTGGATTCTGTTTTTGGGCTCCCTCTGGTGGTTACAGATGGTACTGGGTGACTTGTGTTCTCTGCGGTCTCTGGTGTCCACCTGTTCTTTCAGGATATGGGAGTTTCCTATTTAACCTGGCTTTCTTGTCATTTCCTCGCCGGCGATCAATGTAATCAGTGTGTCTTGTTACCTCTGCTTCCCGCTTCTGTAATCATCAGGACAAGCTAAGTTTTTGATTTTCCTGTTCCACGTTTTGCTTTATTTTTGTTTTAGTCCAGCTTGCAGTTATGTGATTCCTTGTTGCTGGTTGCTCTAGTGGGCTGATATTACTCCTCATGTTCCATGAGTTGGCACATGAGTTCAGGTAATTTCAGGATGGTTTTTTGTAGGGTTTTTCGCTGACCGCGCAGTTCACTTTTGTATCCTCTGCTATCTAGTTTTAGCGGGCCTCATTTTGCTGAATCTGTTTTCATTACTACGTATGTGCTTTCCTCTCATTTCACCGTCATTACATGTGGAGGGCTGCTATTTCTGTGGGGTGTTTCTCTGGAGGCAAGAGAGGTCTTTGTTTCTTCTAATAGGGGAAGCTAGTCCTTCGGCTGGCGCGAGACGTCTAGAATCATCGTAGGCACGTTCCCCGGCTACTGCTAGTGTTGTGAATTAGGTTCAGGATCGCGGTCAGCTCAGTTTCCATCACCCTAGAGCTTGTTCTGTTTTTTGTGTGCTTGTCCTTTTGTGATCCCCTGCCATTGGGATCATGACAGTATCGCCGGCCCAAAAGTGGTAATCGTATTGACTGATGTAGGAGGGAAAGTAGTCTGAGGAAGTTTTTTTTTTTTCCTTCCCTCAGAGTTTGCTGCCTAGCCTTAATTGCAGCCTGGCTGCGTCTTACCTCCTCTTAATCCTTGAATGGCTCTGACCTCAGCTGTTTATCATGGACGTCCAGAGTTTGGCTTCCAGCCTGAACAATCTTGCTGCTAAGGTTCAAAATATACAAGATTTTGTTGTACATGCTCCTATGTCTGAACCTAGAATTCCTATCCCAGAGTTTTTTTATGGAGATAGATCTAGTTTTCTGAATTTTAGGAACAATTGCGAGTTGTTTCTTTCTTTGAAATCTCGCTCCTCTGGAGACCCTGCTCAGCAAGTCAAAATTATAATATCTTTCCTGCGGGGTGACCCTCAGAATTGGGCATTTGCATTGGCACCAGGGGATCCTGCGTTGCTCAATGTGGATGCGTTTTTTCTGGCATTGGGTTTGCTCTATGAGGAACCTAACCTAGAGATTCAGGCTGAAAAAGCTTTATTGGCTCTCTCTCAGGGGCAAGATGAAGCAGAAATATATTGTCAGAAATTTCGGAAATGGTCGGTGCTTACTCAGTGGAATGAGTGCGCTCTGGCTGCAAAATTCAGAGATGGCCTTTCTGAGGCAATTAAAGATGTTATGGTGGGGTTCCCTGCGCCTACAGGTCTGAATGAGTCTATGACTATGGCTATTCAGATTGATCGGCGTTTACGGGAGCGCAAACCTGTGCACCATTTGGCAGTGTCTTCTGAACAGGCACCTGAGACAATGCAATGTGATAGAATTCTGTCCAGAAGTGAACGGCAAAACTATAGGCGGAAAAATGGGTTGTGTTTTTATTGTGGTGATTCAGCTCATGTTATATCAGCATGCTCTAAACGCACAAAAAAGGTTGATAAGTCTGTTGCCATTAGTACTTTACAGTCTAAGTTCATTCTGTCTGTGACTCTGATTTGTTCATTATCAGCCATTTCCGTCGATGCCTATGTGGATTCAGGCGCTGCCCTGAGTCTTATGGATTGGTCATTTGCCAACCGCTGTGGGTTTAGTCTGGAGCCTCTGGAAGTCCCTATTCCTTTGAAAGGAATTGACTCTACACCTTTGGCTATGAATAAACCTCAGTACTGGACACACGTGACCATGCGTATGACTCCTGTTCATCAGGAGGTGATTCGCTTCCTGGTACTGTATAATTTACATGATGTCTTAGTGCTTGGTCTGCCATGGTTACAAACTCATAATCCAGTCTTGGACTGGAAGGCGATGTCTGTGTTAAGCTGGGGATGTCATGGGGTTCATGATGATGCACCTCCGATTTCTATCGCTTCATCTACTCCTTCTGAGGTTCCTGTATTTTTGTCTGATTATCGGGATGTTTTTGAGGAGCCTAAGCTCAATTCACTTCCTCCTCACAGGGATTTCGATTGTGCTATAGATTTGATTCCTGGCAGTAAATTTCCTAAAGGTCGTTTGTTCAATCTGTCAGTGCCAGAGCATACTGCTATGCGGGATTATGTTAAGGAGTCCTTGGAAAAGGGACATATCCGTCCATCTTCATCTCCTTTGGGAGCAGGTTTTTTTTTTGTGGCCAAAAAAGATGGTTCCTTGAGACCTTGTATAGATTACCGTCTTTTGAATAAGATTACGGTCAAACATCAGTATCCTTTGCCATTGTTGACTGATTTGTTCGCTCGCATTAAGGGGGCTAAATGGTTCACTAAGATTGATCTTCGGGGTGCGTATAATCTTGTGCGGATTAAGCAGGGTGATGAGTGGAAAACCGCATTTAATACGCCTGAGGGCCATTTTGAGTATTTGGTGATGCCTTTTGGACTTTCTAATGCTCCTTCTGTCTTCCAGTCCTTTATGCACGATATGTTCCGTGAATATCTGGATAAATTTATGATTGTGTATTTGGATGATGTTTTGTTTTTTTCTGATGACTGGGAGTCCCATGTTCAGCAGGTCAGGAAGGTGTTTCAGGTCCTGCGGGCCAATTCTTTGTTTGTAAAAGGTTCAAAGTGTCTCTTTGGAGTCCAGAAGATTTCTTTTTTGGGGTATATTTTTCCCCTTCTACTATTGAGATGGATCCCGTCAAGGTTCAAGCTATTTGTGACTGGACGCAGCCTACATCTCTTAAGAGTCTACAGAAGTTCTTGGGCTTTGCTAATTTTTATCATCGTTTCATAACTAATTTTTCTAGTGTTGTTAAGCCTTTGACGGATCTGACTAAGAAGGGTGCTGATGTTGCTGATTGGTCTCCTGCGGCTATGGAGGCCTTTCAGGAACTTAAGCGCCGGTTTTCTTCTACTCCTGTGTTGCGTCAGCCAGATGTTTCACTTCCTTTTCAGGTTGAGGTTGATGCTTCTGAGATTGGAGCGGGGGCGGTTTTGTCACAGAGAAGCTCCGATTGCTCGGTGATGAAGCCATGTGCGTTCTTTTCTAGAAAGTTTTCGCCCACTGAGCGGAATTATGATGTTGGTAATCAGGAGCTTTTGGCCATGAAGTGGGCATTTGAGGAGTGGCGTCATTGGCTTGAGGGTGCTAGACATCGTGTGGCGGTCTTGACTGATCACAAAAATCTGATTTACCTTGAGTCTGCCAAGCGTCTGAATCCTAGACAGGCTCGTTGGTCACTGTTTTTCTCCCGTTTCGATTTTGTGGTTTCATACCTGCCAGGTTCAAAGAATGTGAAGGCGGATGCTCTTTCTAGGAGTTTTGTGCCTGATTCCCCTGGAAATTCTGAGCCCACTGGTATCCTTAGGGATGGGGTGATTTTGTCAGCTGTCTTCCCAGACTTGCGACGTGCTTTGCAGGAGTTTCAGGCGGATAAACCTGATCGTTGTCCGCCTGAAAGACTGTTTGTTCCGGATAATTGGACCAGTAGAGTCATCTCCGAGGTCCATTCTTCTGCGTTGGCAGGTCATCCTGGAATATTTGGTACTAGAGACTTGGTGGCCAGGTCTTTTTGGTGGCCTTCCTTGTCGAGGGATGTGCGTTCTTTTGTGCAGTCTTGTGAAGTTTGCGCTCGGGCTAAGCCTTGCTGTTCTCGGGCCAGTGGATTGTTGTCACCTTTGCCTATCCCGAAGAGGCCTTGGACGCACATTTCCATGGACTTTATTTCGGATCTCCCTGTCTCTCAAAAAATGTCCGTCATCTGGGTTGTGTGTGACCGCTTTTCTAAGATGGTTCATCTGGTCCCCTTGCCTAAGTTACCTTCCTCCTCTGAGTTGGTCCCTCTGTTTTTTCAGAACGTGGTTCGTTTGCATGGGATTCCGGAGAACATTGTTTCTGACAGGGGATCCCAGTTTGTGTCTAGATTTTGGCGGACGTTCTGTGCTAAGATGGGCATTGATTTGTCCTTTTCGTCTGCATTCCATCCTCAGACGAATGGCCAGACGGAACGAACTAATCAGACCTTGGAAACTTATTTAAGGTGTTTTGTTTCTGCTGATCAAGATGACTGGGTTACCTTTTTGCCGCTTGCCGAATTTGCCCTTAATAATCGGGCTAGTTCTGCTACCTTGGTTTCTCCTTTCTTTTGTAATTCGGGGTTTCATCCTCGTTTTTCCTCTGGTCAGGTGGAGCCTTCTGATTGTCCTGGAGGGGATATGGTGGTGGATAGGTTGCATCAGATTTGGAGTCATGTGGTGGACAATTTGAAGTTGTCCCAGGAGAGGGCTCAGCAGTTTGCTAATCGCCGTCGCCGCGTGGGTCCTCGACTTCGTGTTGGGGACTTGGTGTGGTTGTCTTCTCGTTTTGTTCCTATGAAGGTCTCTTCTCCTAAGTTCAAGCCTCGGTTTATCAGTCCCTATAGGATCTTGGAAATTCTTAACCCTGTGTCGTTTCGTTTGGATCTCCCGGCATCGTTTGCTATTCATAATGTGTTCCATCGGTCGTTGTTGCGGAAGTATGAGGTACCTGTTGTTCCTTCGCTTGAGCATCCTGCTCCGGTGCTGGTGGAGGGAGAATTGGAGTATGTTGTGGAGAAGATCTTGGATTCTCGTGTTTCCAGACGGAAACTTCAGTATTTGGTCAAGTGGAAGGGTTATGGTCAGGAGGATAATTCTTGGGTGGTTGCCTCTGATGTTCATGCTGCTGATTTGGTCCGTGCATTTCATAGGGCTCATCCTGGTCGCCCTGGTGGTTCTCGTGAGGGTTCGGTGACCCCTCCTCAAGGGGGGGGTACTGTTGTGGATTCTGTTTTTGGGCTCCCTCTGGTGGTTACAGATGGTACTGGGTGACTTGTGTTCTCTGCGGTCTCTGGTGTCCACCTGTTCTATCAGGATATGGGAGTTTCCTATTTAACCTGGCTTTCTTGTCATTTCCTCGCCGGCGATCAATGTAATCAGTGTGTCTTGTTACCTCTGCTTCCCGCTTCTGTAATCATCAGGACAAGCTAAGTTTTTGATTTTCCTGTTCCACGTTTTGCTTTATTTTTGTTTTAGTCCAGCTTGCAGTTATGTGATTCCTTGTTGCTGGTTGCTCTAATGGGCTGATATTACTCCTCATGTTCCATGAGTTGGCACATGAGTTCAGGTAATTTCAGGATGGTTTTTTGTAGGGTTTTTCGCTGACCGCGCAGTTCACTTTTGTATCCTCTGCTATCTAGTTTTAGCGGGCCTCATTTTGCTGAATCTGTTTTCATTACTACGTATGTGCTTTCCTCTCATTTCACCGTCATTACATGTGGGGGGCTGCTATTTCTGTGGGGTGTTTCTCTGGAGGCAAGAGAGGTCTTTGTTTCTTCTAATAGGGGAAGCTAGTCCTTCGGCTGGCGCAAGACGTCTAGAATCATCGTAGGCACGTTCCCCGGCTACTGCTAGTGTTGTGAATTAGGTTCAGGATCGCGGTCAGCTCAGTTTCCATCACCCTAGAGCTTGTTCTCTTTTTTGTGTGCTTGTCCTTTTGTGATCCCCTGCCATTGGGATCATGACAAGTACAGGAGTACAAAATGCATATTGTGAAGTGGATTTTCATGGGCACATCCACTATATGGGTCCCAAGGCCTAATGGTGTGCATATGACTGACTATGTAGTAGGGCTCGCCTTCCTGCCAATGTGTAAAACAAAGGAGTACAGGAGTACAAAATGCATATTGTGAAGTGGATTTTTAGGGGCACAAACAGTATATGGGTTCCATGGTCTAATGGGGTGAATATGACTGACTATGCAGCAGGGCTGACCTTGCCGCCAATGTGTAAAACCAACAAGTACAGGAGAACAAAATGTATATTATGAAGTGGATTTTCATGGGCCCATCCAGTATGTCGGTTCCAAGGCCTATTGGGGTGCATATGACTGATTATTCAGCAGGGCTTGCCTTCCTGCCAATGTGTAAAACAAAGGAGTACGGGAGTACAAAATGCATATCGTGAAGTGGATTTTTAGGGGCACATCCAGTATATGGGTTCCAAGGTCTAATGGGGTGAATATGACTGACTATGTAGTAGGGCTCGCCTTCCAGCCAATGTGTAAAACAAAGGAGTACGGGAATACAAAATGCATATCGTGAAGCAGATTTTCAATGGGCCCATCCAGTATGTGGGTTCCAAGGACTATTGGGGGGCATATGACTGACTATGCAGCAGGGCTCGCCTTCCTGCCAATGTGTAAAACAAAGGAGTACGGGAGTACAAACTGCATATTGTGAAGTTGATTTTTAGGGGCATATCCAGTATATTGGTTCCAAGGTCTAATGGGGTGAATATGAGTGACTATGCAGCAGGCTGACCTTGCCGCCAATGTGAAAAACCAACAAGTACGGGAGAACAAAATGTAGATAGTGAAGTGGATTTTCATGGGCCCATCCAGTATGTGGGTTCCAAGGCCTATTGGGGTGCATATGACTGACTATTCTGCAGGGCTCGCCTTCCTGCCAATGTGTAAAACAAAGGAGTACGGGAGTACAAAATGCATATTGTGAAATGGATTTTCGTAGGCACATCCAGTATATGGGTTCCAAGGCCCAATGGGGTGCACATGACTGACTATGCAGCAGAGCTTGCCTTCCTGACAATGTGTAAAACAAAGGAGTACAGGAATACAAAATGCATATCGTGAAGTGGATTTTCATGGGCCAATCCAGTATGTGGGTTGCAAGGCCTATTGGGGTGCATATGACTGACTATTCAGCAGGGCTCACCTTCCTGCCAATGTGTAAAACAAAGGAGTACGGGAGTACAAAATGCATATTGTGAAGTGGATTTTCATGGGCACATCCACTATATGGGTCCCAAGGCCTAATGGGGTGCATATGACTGACTATGTAGTAGGGATCGCCTTCCTGCCAATGTGTAAAACAAAGGAGTACAGGAGTACAAAATGCATATTGTGAAGTGGATCTTTAGGGGCACAACCAGTATATGGGTTCCAAGGTCTAATGGGGTGAATATGACTGACTATGCAGCAGGGCTGACCTTGCCGCCAATGTGTAAAACCAACAAGTACGGGAGAACAAAATGTATATTATGAAGTGGATTTTCATGGGCACATCCACTATATGGGTCCCAAGGCCTAATGGGGTGCATATGACTGACTATGTAGTAGGGCTAGCCTTCCTGCCAATGTGTAAAACAAAGGAGTACGGGAGTACAAAATGTATATTATGAAGTGGATTTTCATGGGCACATCCACTATATGGGTCCCAAGGCCTAATGGGGTGCATATGACTGACTATGTAGTAGGGCTCGCCTTCCTGCCAATGTGTAAAAAAAAGGAGTACGGGAATACAAAATGCATATCGTGAAGTGGATTTTTATGGGCCAATCCAGTATGTGGGTTGCAAGGCCTATTGGGGTGCGTATGACTGACTATTCAGCAGGGCTCACCTTCCTGCCAATGTGTAAAACAAAGGAGTACGGGAGTACAAAATGCATATTGTGAAGTGGATTTTCATGGGCACATCCACTATATGGGTCCCAAGGCCTAATGGGGTGCATATGACTGACTATGTAGTAGGGATCGCCTTCCTGCCAATGTGTAAAACAAAGGAGTACAGGAGTACAAAATGCATATTGTGAAGTGGATTTTTAGGGGCACAACCAGTATATGGGTTCCAAGGTCTAATGGGGTGAATATGACTGACTATGTAGTAGGGCTCGCCTTCCAGCCAATGTGTAAAACAAAGGAGTACGGGAATACAAAATGCATATCGTGAAGTGGATTTTCAATGGGCCAATCCATTATGTGGGTTCCAAGGACTATTGGGGGGCATATGACTGACCATGCAGCAGGGCTCGCCTTACTGCCAATGTGTAAAACAAAGGAGTACGGGAGAACAAAATGTATATTATGAAGTGGATTTTCATGGGCACATCCACTATATGGGTCCCAAGGCCTAATGGGGTGCATATGACTGACTATGTAGTAGGGCTAGCCTTCCTGCCAATGTGTAAAACAAAGGAGTACGGGAGTACAAAATGTATATTATGAAGTGGATATTCATGGGCACATCCACTATATGGGTCCCAAGGCCTAATGGGGTGCATATGACTGACTATGTAGTAGGGCTCGCCTTCCTGCCAATGTGTAAAAAAAAGGAGTACGGGAATACAAAATGCATATCGTGAAGTGGATTTTTATGGGCCAATCCAGTATGTGGGTTGCAAGGCCTATTGGGGTGCGTATGACTGACTATTCAGCAGGGCTCACCTTCCTGCCAATGTGTAAAACAAAGGAGTACGGGAGTACAAAATGCATATTGTGAAGTGGATTTTCATGGGCACATCCACTATATGGGTCCCAAGGCCTAATGGGGTGCATATGACTGACTATGTAGTAGGGATCGCCTTCCTGCCAATGTGTAAAACAAAGGAGTACAGGAGTACAAAATGCATATTGTGAAGTGGATTTTTAGGGGCACAACCAGTATATGGGTTCCAAGGTCTAATGGGGTGAATATGACTGACTATGTAGTAGGGCTCGCCTTCCAGCCAATGTGTAAAACAAAGGAGTACGGGAATACAAAATGCATATCGTGAAGTGGATTTTCAATGGGCCAATCCATTATGTGGGTTCCAAGGACTATTGGGGGGCATATGACTGACTATGCAGCAGGGCTCGCCTTACTGCCAATGTGTAAAACAAAGGAGTACGGGAGTACAAAATGCATATTGTGAAGTTGATTTTTAGGGGCACATCCAGCATATTGGTTCCAAGGTCTAATGGGGTGAATATGACTAACTATGCAGCAGGCTGACCTTGCCGCCAATGTGAAAAACCAACAAGTACGGGAGAACAAAATGTATTTAGTGAAGTGGATTTTCATGGGCCCATCCAGTATGTGGGTTCCAAGGCCTATTGGGGTGCATATGACTGACTATTCAGCATGGCTCGCCTTCCTGCCAATGTGTAAAACATAGGAGTACGGGAGTACAAAATGCATATTGTGAAGTGGATTTTCGTAGGCACATCCAGTATATGGGTTCCAAGGCCCAATGGGGTGCATATGACTGACTATGCAGCAGGGCTTGCCTTCCTGCCAATGTGTAAAACAAAGGAGTACGGGAAAACAAAATGCATATCGTGAAGTGGATTTTCAATGGGCCATGTTATGAAAGGTAATTCAGTACCACAATGGACATAGAGGTCAGCGCACATACAGTGACCTAGCAATAACCCAAAAAACAAGAACGAGCTCTGAGACGTGGGAACTCTGTTGACCGCAATCCCTAATCCTCTCCAACCACACTAAAGGCAGCCGTGGATTGCGCCTAACGCTCCCTATGCAACTCGGCACGGCCTGAGAAACTAGCTAGCCTGAAGATAGAAAATAAGCCTACCTTGCCTCAGAGAAATACCCCAAAGGAAAAGGCAGCCCCCACATATAATGACTGTGAGTTAAGATGAAAAGACAAACGTAGAGCACAAATCCCACAGGACTGCACAAAAGTACGCACATCCCGCGACAGAGATGGCCACCAAAAGGATCTAGCCACTAACTCTCTGGTACCAAAGATTCCAGGATGACCAGCCAACACCGAACAATGAACCTCAGAGATAACTTTATTCGTCCACCTATCAGGGACAAACAGTTTCTCCGCTGGGCAACGATCAGGTTTATTAGCCTGAAATTTTTGCAGCACCCGCCGCAAATCAGGGGAGATGGCAGACACAATTACTCCCTCTTTGAGGATACCCGCCGGCTCAGATACACCCGGAGAGTCGGGCACAAAACTCCTAGACAGAGCATCCGCCTTCACATTTTTAAAGCCCGGAAGGTATGAAATCACAAAGTCAAAACGGGCAAAAAACAACGACCAACGAGCTTGTCTAGGATTCAACCGCTTGGCGGACTCGAGATAAGTCAAGTTCTTATGATCAGTCAAGACCACCACGCGATGCTTAGCTCCTTCAAGCCAATGACGCCACTCCTCGAATGCCCACTTCATGGCCAGCAACTCTCGATTGCCCACATCATAATTTCGCTCAGCAGGCGAAAACCTCCTGGAAAAGAAGGCGCATGGTTTCATCACCGAGCAATCAGAACTTCTCTGCGACAAAACAGCCCCTGCTCCAATCTCAGAAGCATCAACCTCGACCTGGAACGGAAGCGAAACATCTGGTTGACACAACACAGGGGCAGAACAAATACGACGCTTCAACTCTTGAAAAGCTTCCACCGCAGCAGAAGACCAATTGACCAAATCAGCACCTTTCTTGGTCAAATCGGTCAATGGTTTAGCAATACTAGAAAAATTGCAGATGAAGCGACGATAAAAATTAGCAAAGCCCAGGAACTTTTGCAGACTTTTCAGAGATGTCGGCTGAGTCCAATTATGGATGGCTTGGACCTTAACAGGGTCCATCTCGATAGTAGAAGGGGAAAAGATGAACCCCAAAAATGAAACCTTCTGAACACCAAAGAGACACTTTGATCCCTTCACAAACAAAGAATTAGCACGCAGGACTTGAAACACCGTTCTGGCCTGCTTCACATGAGACTCCCAATCATCCGAGAAGATCAAAATGTCATCTAAGTACACAATCAGGAATTTATCCAGGTACTCTCGGAAGATGTCATGCATAAAGGACTGAAACACTGATGGAGCATTGGCAAGTCCGAATGGCATTACTAGATACTCAAAATGGCCCTCGGGCGTATTAAATGCAGTTTTCCACTCATCGCCTCGCTTAATACGCACAAGATTATACGCACCACGAAGATCTATCTTGGTGAACCAACTAGCCCCCTTAATCCGAGCAAACAAATCAGATAACAATGGCAAGGGGTACTGAAATTTAACCGTGATCTTATTTAGAAGGCGGTAATCTATACAAGGTCTCAGTGAACCATCCTTCTTGGCTACAAAAAAGAACCCTGCTCCTAATGGCGACGATGACGGGCGAATATGCCCCTTCTCCAAAGACTCCTTCACATAACTCCGCATAGCGGCGTGCTCAGGCACAGATAAATTAAACAGTCGACCTTTTGGGAATTTACTACCAGGAATCAAATTGATAGCACAATCACAATCCCTATGCGGAGGTAGGGTATCGGACTTGGGCTCATCAAATAAATCCCGGTAATCAGACAAGAACTCAGGAACCTCAGAAGGGGTGGATGACGAAATAGTCAGAAATGGGACATCACCATGTACCCCTGATTCCAATCTAATACTGGATTATGGACTTGTAGCCATGGCAACCCCAACACGACCACATCATGCAGATTATGCAACACCAGAAAGCGAATAACCTCCTGATGTGCAGGAGCCATGCACATGGTCAGCTGGGTCCAGTACTGAGGCTTATTCTTGGCCAAAGGCGTAGCATCAATTCCTGTCAATGGAATAGGACACTGCAAGGGCTCCAAGAAAAACCCACAACGCCTAGCATACTCCAAGTCCATCAAATTCAGAGCAGCGCCTGAGTCCACAAATGCCATGACAGAATACGATGACAAAGAGCAGATCAAGGTAACAGACAGAAGAAATTTTGACTGTACTGTACCAATGGTGGCAGACCTAGCGAACCGCTTAGAGCGCTTAGGACAATCAGAGATAGCATGAGTGGAATCACCACAGTAGAAACACAGCCCATTCAGACATCTGTGTTCTTGCCGTTCAACTCTGGTCAAAGTCCTATCGCACTGCATAGGCTCAGGTTTAAGCTCAGGTAATACCACCAAATGGTGCACAGATTTACGCTCGCGCAAGCGTCGACCGATCTGAATGGCCAAAGACAAAGACTCATTCAGACCAGCAGGCATAGGAAATCCCACCATGACATCCTTAAAGGCTTCAGAGAGATCTTTTCTGAAAATAGCTGCGAGCGCACCTTCATTCCACTGAGTGAGTACGGACCACTTTCTAAATTTCTGACAATATACCTCTATTTCATCCTGACCCTGACACAGAGCCAGCAAATTCTTCTCTGCCTGATCCACAGAATTAGGCTCATCGTACAGCAATCCGAGCGCCAGGAAAAATGCATCGATATTACTTAATGCAGGATCTCCTGACGCAAGAGAAAATGCCCAGTCCTGAGGGTCACCACGCAAAAAAGAAATAACGATCCTAACTTGTTGAACTGGGTCACCAGAGGAGCGAGGTTTCAAAGCCAGAAATAGTTTACAATTATTTTTGAAACTCAGAAATTTAGTTCTATCTCCAAAAAACAAATCAGGAATAGGAATTCTCGGTTCTAACATAGAATTCTGAACCACAAAGTCTTGAATACTTTGTACTCTTGCCGTGAGCTGATCCACACATGAAGACAGACCTTTAATGTCCATTGCTACACCTGTGTCCTGAACCACCCAAATGTCTAGGGGAAAAAAAAGGCAAAACACAGTGCAAAGAAAAAAAAATGGTCTCAGAACTTCTTTTTTCCCTCTATTGGGAATCATTAGTACTTTGGGCCTCCAGTACTGTTATGAAAGGTAATTCAGTACCACAATGGACATAGAGGTCAGCGCACATACAGTGACCTAGCAATAACACAAAAAACAAGAACGAGCTCTGAGACGTGGGAACTCTGTTGACCGCAATCCCTAATCCTCTCCAACCACACTAAAGGCAGCCGTGGATTGCGCCTAACGCTCCCTATGCAACTCGGCACGGCCTGAGAAACTAGCTAGCCTGAAGATAGAAAATAAGCCTACCTTGCCTCAGAGAAATACCCCAAAGGAAAAGGCAGCCCCCACATATAATGACTGTGAGTTAAGATGAAAAGACAAACGTAGAGATGAAATAGATTTAGCAAAGTGAGGCCCAACTTTCTGAACAGAGCGAGGATAGGAAAGGTAACTTTGCGGTCAACACAAAACCCTACAAAAACCACGCAAAGGGGGCAAAAAGACCCTCTGTACCGAACTAACGGCACGGAGGTACACCCTCTGCGTCCCAGAGCTTCCAGCAAGCAGAAAAACACATATTGACAAGCTGGACAGAAAAAAACAGCAAACAAATAGCAAAGAGGAACTTAGCTATGCAGAGCAGCAGGCCACAGGAACGATCCAGGAGGAAACAGGTCCAATACTAGAACATTGACTGGATGCCAGGATCAAAGCACTAGGTGGAGTTAAATAGAGCAGCACCTAACGACTTCACCACATCACCTGAGGAAGGAAACTCAGAAGCCGCAGTACCACTTTCCTCCACCAACGGAAGCTCACAGAGAGAACCAGCCGAAGTACCACTTGTGACCACAGGAGGGAGCTCTGCCACAGAATTCACAACAGGGCCAATCCAGTATGTGGGTTGCAAGGCCTATTGGGGTGCATATGACTGACTATTCAGCAGGGCTCACCTTCCTGCCAATGTGTAAAACAAAGGAGTACGGGAGTACAAAATGCATATTGTGAAGTGGATTTTCATGGGCACATCCACTATATGGGTCCCAAGGCCTAATGGGGTGCATATGACGGACTATGTAATAGGGCTCGCCTTCCAGCCAATGTATAAAACAAAGGAGTACGGAGTACAAAATGCATATTGTGAAGTGGATTTTCATGGGCACATCCACTATGTAGGTTCCAAGGCCTAATGGAGTCCATATGACTATGCAGCAGGGCTGGCCTTGGAAAGTCCCTCTTTCTTACATGAAACAAGATGTGTCTGCTTATGTGTCACTCTCCACATGGCCAGCAAGGGTTGTTAAATGTTACAATGACATTTCCCAGTGAATGCATTTGTAGTGGTTGAAAGCAATGTTAAAGTTGAAAAATGGTTCAAAAATGCTGCGTCTAATCGAAGCCTAGGTGGGGAGAAAATTTTTGGTCTGAGGTTAAATATTTGGCCTTAAAGGGAAGTCATTAACCAGCAAAGGATGTACATATTTCCAAGCAAAACCTGTTTTGGTTTTGTTTTCATGTGTTTTTTGTGGCATCGGGAAAAATGGCATGAATCTCGAAAAAAAATGATTAAAACTGTGAACTAGGAGTCAGGAATGCCTCCAGGGGCGATCCCCATGAGGTTCCTGTGTCATTTGAACAGTGTTTGTATCATTTTCTGACGTTTTTCGACCTTAAATGGACCCTCGGGGGGATCACGGTAAAAATCCTTGGGTCTCCCATAGACTTACATTGGGCTCGTTGTTCTGGCTGAGTACTCGAGTATTCCAATTTGCTCGACCCGAGCAACGAGCATCCGAGAATTTTAGTGCTCGCCCATCACTAATAATTATGGTAAACCTAATTGACCTAAAATGAGAAAAGTTTATTCTGATTTAATTTCAGTTATTGAGAAAAACATGCATATGTGTCTTTTTATATAGTGTATGTACACTTCTAGTTTCAACTGTACATGAGGCGGTATTAGCCTTCTAGGCTTATACAATCTTTTGTAATTTGTTAATGGCGGTATACATTTTAGGTAGGGTTGAGCGAAACGGGTCGAACATTTTCAAAAGTCGCCGACTTTTGGCTAAGTCGGGGTTTCATGAAACCCGATCCGACCCCTGTGCGGGGTCGGCCATGCGGTACGCGACTTTCGCGCCAAAGTCGCGTTTCAATGACGCGAAAAGCGCCATTTCTCAGCCAATGAAGGTAAACGCAGAGTGTGGGCAGCGTGATGACATAGGTCCTGGTCCCCACCATCTTTGAGAAGGGCATTGCAGTGATTGGCTTGCTGTCTGCGACGTCACAGGGGCTATAAAGAGGCGTTCCCGCCGACCGCCATCTTACTGCTGCTGATCTGAGCTTAGGGAGAGGTTGCTGCCGCTTTGTCAGAAGCAGGGATAGCGTTAGGCAGGGTCCATTAACCACAAAACCGCTTGTGCTGCAGCGATTTGCACTGTCCAACACCACCCTCGGTGTGCAGGGACAGTGGAAGTTTTTTTTTTTTTTTTTCCCCTCAGCGCTGTAGCTCATTGGGCTGCCCTAGAAGGCTCCCTGATAGCTGCATTGCTGTGTGTACGCCGCTGTGCAAACCAACTGCTTTTTTCAAAGCACAAATCCTCTTGTTCCTTCCTTTCTGCACAGCTATCTTTTTTGTTTGTCCACACTTTTTATTTGATTTGTGCATCAGTCCACTCCTTATTGCTGCCTGCCATACCTGGCTGAGATTACTGCAGGCAGGGAGATAGTAATTGTAGGACATTCCCTGTTTTTTTTTTTTTTTGGTGGGAGATTAAGATTGGCAATTTGGCATTTCTGCTAGAGTGCCATCCCTGTGTGTGCCATCTCTCTCACATAGTGGGCCATAGAAAGCCTTTTCATTTTTCTGTATTTTTTTTTGTGGGGTGTATAAATTCTCCCTGATAAAAATACAGTGGGAGATTAATATTAGCCTTTGGGCTTGTGTGCCAGTCCTGAGTGTGCCATCTCTCTCACAAATAGTGGGCCATAGAAAGCCTATTTTATTTTTTTTTGGGTTTTATAAATTCTCCCTGAAAAAAAGTGAGATTAATATTGGCCTCTGGGCTTGTGTGCCAGTCCTGAGCGTGCCATCTGTGCCAGCCCTGAGCGTGCCATCTCTCTCACAAATAGTGGGCCATAGAAAGCCTATTTAATTTTTTTTTTGGTTTTATAAATTCTCCCTGAAAAAAAGGGAGATTAATATTGGCCTCTGGGCTTGTGTGCCAGTTGTGAGCGTGCCATCTGTGCCAGTCCTGAGCGTGCCATCTCTCTCACAAATAGTGGGCCATAGAAAGCCTATTTAATTTTTTTTTTGGTTTTATAAATTTTCCCTGAAAAAAGGGAGATTAATATTGGCCTCTGGGCTTGTGTGCCAGTTGTGAGCGTGCCATCTGTGCCAGCCCTGAGCGTGCCATCTCTCTCACAAATAGTGGGCCATAGAAAGCCTATTTAATTTTTTTTTTTGGTTTTATAAATTCTCCCTGAAAAAAAGGGAGATTAATATTGGCCTCTGGGGTTGTGTGCCAGTTGTGAGCGTGCCATCTGTGCCAGTCCTGAGCGTGCCATCTCTCTCACAAATAGTGGGCCATAGAAAGCCTATTTAATTTTTTTTTTGGTTTTATAAATTTTCCCTGAAAAAAGGGAGATTAATATTGGCCTCTGGGCTTGTGTGCCAGTTGTGAGCGTGCCATCTGTGCCAGTTGTGAGCGTGCCATCTCTCTCACAAATAGTGGGCCATAGAAAGCCTATTTAATATTTTTTTTGGTTTTATAAATTTTCCCTGAAAAAAGGGAGATTAATATTGGCCTCTGGGCTTGTGTGCCAGTTGTGAGCGTGCCATCTGTGCCAGTCCTGAGCGTGCCATCTCTCTCACAAATAGTGGGCCATAGAAAGCCTATTTAATTTTTTTTTTGGTTTTATAAATTCTCCCTGAAAAAAAGGGAGATTAATATTGGCCTCTGGGCTTGTGTGCCAGTTGTGAGCGTGCCATCTGTGCCAGTCCTGAGCGTGCCATCTCTCTCACAAATAGTGGGCCATAGAAAGCCTATTTAAATATTTTTTTGGTTTTATAAATTCTCCCAGAAAAAAAGGGAGATTAATATTGGCCTCTGGGCTTCTGTGCCAGTCCTGAGCGTGCCATCTGTGCCAGTCCTGAGCGTCCCATCTTTCTCACAAATAGTGGGCCATAGAAAGCCTATTTTTTTTTTTTTTGGGGTTTTAGAAATTCTCCCTGAAAAAAAAAGGGAGATTAATATTGCCCTTTGGGCTTGTGTGCCAGTACTAAGCGTGCCATCTCTCTCTCTCTCTCTCTCAGTCAGTGGGCCATAGAACGCCTATTTTTGGTTTTATTTGTTTTCTAAATTCTCCCTGAAAAAATCATTTTATTTTATTTGGTTTCTAAATTCTTCCTGATAAAATCATATTTTTTTTATTATTTTTTTTTCTAAAGTCTCCCTGAAAAAAACAAAACAAAAAAAAAAACAAACAAAAAAAACAGTGGGGGATTAATATTGGCCTTTCTGCTTGTGTGCCAGTCTTGACTCCTGTGTGCGTCATCTCTCACTCAGTGGGCCATAGAACGCCTATTTTTTGTTTTATTAGTTTTATAAATTCTCCCTGAAAAAATCATTTTATTTTATTTGGTTTCTAAATTCTTCCTGATAAAATCATATTTTTTTTATTATTTTTTTTTCTAAAGTCTCCCTGAAAAAAAAAAAAAAAAAACAGTGGGAGATTAATATTGGCCTTTCTGCTTGTGTGCCAGTCTTGACTCCTGTGTGCGTCATCTCTCAGTCAGTGGGCCATAGAACGCCTATTTTTGGTTTTATTTGTTTTATAAATTCTTCCTGAAAAAATCATTTTATTTTATTTGGTTTCTAAATTCTTCCTGATAAAATCATATTTTTTTTATTATTTTTTTTTCTAAAGTCTCCCTGAAAAAAAAAAAAAAAAAACAGTGGGAGATTAATATTGGCCTTTCTGCTTGTGTGCCAGTCTTGACTCCTGTGTGCGTCATCTCTCAGTCAGTGGGCCATAGAACGCCTATTTTTGGTTTTATTTGTTTTATAAATTCTTCCTGAAAAAATCATTTTATTTTATTTGGTTTCTAAATTCTTCCTGATAAAATCATATTTTTTTTATTATTTTTTTTTCTAAAGTCTCCCTGAAAAAAAAAAAAAAAAAACAACCAAAAAAAACAGTGGGAGATTAATATTGGCCTTTCTGCTTGTGTGCCAGTCTTGACTCCTGGGTGTGCCATCTCTCTCTCTCTCTCTCTCTCTCTCTCTCTCTCTCCAATTGTGGTCCATAGAAAGCCTATATTTTTTTTCCTTGATTTGGGTTCCAAAATCTACCAGAGAAAATAACTACATCAATCATTGGTAGAAAAATATTGGCCTCTGGGCTTGTGTGCCACTCCTGACTCCTGTGTGCGTCATCTCTCAGTCAGTGGGCCATAGAACGCCTATTTTTGTTTTTATTTGTTTTATAAATTCTCCCTGAAAAAATCATTTTATTTTATTTGGTTTCTAAATTCTTCCTGATAAAATCATATTTTTTTTATTATTTTTTTTTCTAAAGTCTCCCTGAAAAAAAAACAAAAAAAAAAAACAAACCCCCCCCAAAAATGGGAGATTAATATTGGCCTTTCTGCTTGTGTGCCAGTCTTGACTCCTGGGTGTGCCATCTCTCTCTCTCTCTCTCTCTCTCTCTCTCTCTCTCTCTCTCTCTCTCCAATTGTGGTCCATAGAAAGCCTATATTTTTTTTCCTTGATTTGGGTTCCAAAATCTACCAGAGAAAATAACTCCATCAATCATTGGTAGAAAAATATTGGCCTCTGGGCTTGTGTGCCACTCCTGATTCCTGTGTGCGTCATCTCTCACTCAGTGGCCCATAGAAAGCATATAGTTTGTTACATTTGTTTTCTAAATTCTCCCTGCAAAAATCTATTTTTTTTTTTTTTTTTGGGGTTTCTAAAGTGTTCCTGAAAAAAATAAAAATAAAAAAAAAATAATAGTGTGACATTAATATTAACATTTGTGCTTCAGTGACAGTCCTGCGTGTGGGGCATCTCTCTAATTTGCAGCCACCAAAAACAGAGTGTGTAACATTGGGCCTGATTTTCGCTGTGGTCTCACCAACCTGTAAAGGGGTAGCTAAATCATACTGAAGTTATAGCTCACCGTGTAAGTTGTGTGACTGCAACAAATGACGTTAGTTTGGTTACGTTTTTAAAACAATGAGGAAGTCTAGTGGAAGAGGTCGTGGCCGGGGGCGTTCATTGTCAGCTGGTAATGAGGGTAGTGGTAGTGGTGGAGCATCAGGTGGTCGTGGGGAAAAAAATATTGCACCTAAGTCTGGAGCTGTGGAGCCAGGTTCGTCGTCCGGCAACACAAGGCCTCGAACGCTCCCTTTTCTGGGATTAGGAAAACCGCTTTTAAAGCCGGAGCAGCAAGAGCAAGTTTTGGCTTATCTTGCTGACTCAGCCTCTAGCTCTTTTGCCTCCTCTCGTGAAACTGGTAAAAGTAAAAGCAGCGCGTCGTTAGTGGATGTTCACGGTCAGGGACAAGTCACTTCCTTGTCCTCTTCAGCAAAAACAACAACAGAGAAGAATGCAGCAGGCGACACAACGGGTTACTCCATGGAGCTCTTTACACATACCGTCCCTGGCTTAGAAAGTGAAGCAGTTAACAGTCCATGCCCATTACAAGTTGAATCTGACATGGAGTGCACTGACGCACAGCCACAGCCAGACTACTATGCTGGTCCTTTGACTCAGACCACAACATTGCCCTCGCAGGGTGCTGATCAAGAATCAGACCCTGATGAGACTATGTTGCCCCATCACGAACGCTATACCACCAAACGACACGGTGACACAGACGAAGTTGCGCAGGAGGTACAAGAAGAGTTATTAGATGACCCAGTTCTTGACCCCGATTGGCAGCCATTGGGGGAACAGGGTGCAGGCGGCAGCAGTTCTGAAGCAGAGGAGGAGGAGGGGCCGCAGCAGGCATCAACATCGCCACAGGTTTCATCTGCCGGGCCCGTATCTTGCCCAAAACGCGTGGCAAAGCCAAAACCTGGTGGAGGACAGCGTGGCCATCCGGTTAAAGCTCAGTCTGCAATGCCTGAAAAGGTATCCGATGCTAGAAAGAGTGCAGTCTGGCATTTTTTTAAACAACATCCAATTGATCAGCGCAAAGTCATCTGTCAAAAATGTTCTACTTCCTTAAGCAGAGGTCAGAATCTGAAAAGTCTCAATACTAGTTGCATGCATAGACATTTAACCACCATGCATTTGAAAGCTTGGACTAACTACCAAACGTCCCTTAAGGTTGTTGCACCCTCGGCCAATGAAGCTAGTCATCAACGCAACATCCCTTCCGGCAGTGTAGGACCACCATTTAGCGCACCACCTGCTGTATCTGTGCAGGTATCTTTGCCAGGCCAAAGCAGTCAGGGTCAGGGAATCACCAGTTTCGTAGTAGGAAACACTGCATCTAGGGCACCGGCGGCAACAATACCATCTCCCACCGTCTCTCAGTCTGCCATGTCCACCGGCACCCCCGCTAGTTCCACGATCTCCAGCTCTCCAGTCCAGCTCACCCTACATGAGACTATGGTTAGAAAAAGGAAATACTTAGCCTCGCATCCGCGTACACAGGGTTTGAACGCCCACATAGCTAGACTAATCTCGTTAGAGATGATGCCCTACCGGTTAGTTGAAAGCGAAGCTTTCAAAGACCTGATGGACTACGCTGTACCACGCTACGAGCTACCCAGTCGACACTTTTTTTCCAGAAAAGCCATCCCAGCCCTCCACCAGCATGTTAAAGAGCGCATCGTCCATGCACTCAGGCAATCTGTGAGCACAAAGGTGCACCTGACAACAGATGCATGGACCAGTAGGCATGGCCAGGGACGTTACGTGTCCATCACGGCACACTGGGTAAATGTGGTGGATTCAGGGTCCACAGGGGACAGCAAGTTTGGGACAGTTCTGCCTAGCCCACGGTCTAGTAAACAGTTGTCTGTAGCCGTTCGCACCCCCTCCTCCTCCTCCTCCTCCTCGTCCTCCTGCAGAAGCAAGAGCTCGTCCACAGACCGCAGTCGCACAAACACTCCATCCGCACCTGCCACTGTTGCACACCAGGTCTCCCATTATGGGGCAGCTACTGGCAAACGTCAGCAGGCTGTATTGGCTATGAAGTGTTTGGGCGACAATAGACACACCGCGGAAGTTCTGTCCGAGTTCTTGCAGCAAGAAACGCAGTCGTGGCTGGGCACTGTAGATCTTGAGGCAGGCAAGGTAGTGAGTGATAACGGAAGGAATTTCATGGCTGCCATCTCCCTTTCCCAACTGAAACACATTCCTTGCCTGGCTCACACCTTAAACCTGGTGGTGCAGTGCTTCCTGAAAAGTTATCCGGGGTTATCCGACCTGCTCCTCAAAGTGCGTGGACTTTGCGCACATATCCGCCGTTCGCCTGTACACTCCAGCCGTATGCAGACCTATCAGCGTTCTTTGAACCTTCCCCAGCATCGCCTAATCATAGACGTTGCAACAAGGTGGAACTCAACACTGCACATGCTTCAGAGACTGTGCGAACAGAGGCGGGCTGTTATGTTTTTGTGGGAGGATACACATACACGGGCAGGCAGTAGGATGGCAGACATGGAGTTGTCAGGTGTGCAGTGGTCGAAGATTCAAGACATGTGTCAAGTCCTTCAGTGTTTTGAGGAATGCACACGGCTGGTTAGTGCAGACAACGCCATAATAAGCATGAGCATCCCCCTAATGCGTCTGCTGATGCAAAGTTTGACGCACATAAAGGATCAGGCGTCTGCACCAGAGGAAGAGGAAAGCCTTGATGACAGTCAGCGATTGTCTGGTCAGGGCAGTGTACATGACGAGGTACCGGGCGAAGAGGAGGTGGAGGATGAGGAGGATGATGGGGATGAGTATATTTTTAATGAGGAAGCTTTCCCGGGGGCACGGGAAATTGGTGGCGTGGCAAGGCCGGGTTCTGGTTTTTTGAGGGACACAAGTGACGTAGATTTGCCTGCAACTGCCCCTCAACCAAGCACAACCGCAGATTTGACAACGGGAACTTTGGCCCACATGGCGGATTATGCCTTGCGTATCCTCAAAAGGGACACACGCATTACAAAAATGATGAACGATGACGATTACTGGTTGGCCTGCCTCCTTGATCCTCGCTATAAAGGCAAATTGCAAAATATTATGCCACATGAGAACTTGGAACTAATATTAGCAACAAAACAATCAACTCTTGTTGACCGTTTGCTTCTGGCATTCCCTGCACACAGCGCCCGTGATCGTTCTCACACGAGCTCCAGGGGCCAGCAGACCAGAGGTGTTAGAGGGGCAGAAATCAGAAGTGGCGTTGGCCAGAGGGGTTTTCTGACCAGGTTGTGGAGTGATTTTTCTATGACCGCAGACAGGACAGGTACTGCAGCATCAATTCAAAGTGACAGGAGACAACATTTGTCCAGTATGGTTACAAACTATTTTTCATCCCTTATCGACGTTCTCCCTCAACCGTCATTCCCATTTGATTACTGGGCATCCAAATTAGACACCTGGCCAGAATTGGCAGAATATGCATTGCAGGAGCTTGCTTGCCCGGCAGCTAGTGTCCTATCAGAAAGAGTATTCAGTGCTGCAGGTTCAATACTAACAGAAAAAAGGACTCGTCTGGCTACCCAAAATGTAGATGATCTAACCTTCATTAAAATGAACCACAACTGGATTTCAAAATCTTTTGCCCCACCCTGCCCGGCTGACACCTAGCTTTCCTATGAAAAGGTCTTGCCTGTGGACTATTCTGAATGACTTTTCCAATCTCGTAATTTTCTTCACCTGATTGTCCAGCATACGACATGTTTCCACCTCACGAAATGGCCAAACTCCCCACACGGGGCCGTGCTATCGCCACTTTGCGCTTGGACCCTTGAGAGTGCTGTTTGTCTGAAGAGGTGGGTGTGGCCGCTTTTGGTCGACGGCACTGCCACTGGGTCCCTCATAGTACAATAAAGTGTCTCTGGCGGTGGTGGTGCGCACCCAACGTCAGACACACCGTTGTAATATGAGGGGCCCTGTGCCTGTACCGCCGGCCACAAGACAGTTCCCCCCCCCAGCTCAAACAGTGCTCTACCACTAGCAAAATTATCTCTCACAGCTTCACCAATGTGTAGTCTAGGCGCTGACATCCTTCAATGCCTGGCACTGACAATACCATTGTTTTGACATTTTTGATATGTTAGGCCTTCGAAGCCTGTCTGCGGTCCCTTCTTTCTACAACTACTACACTGACCAGGCCACTGCTGGCCGTGTTACCCTGGAACCAATTTAAAAGTGCCTACAGTCAGCCCAATTTTGTTATGTTAGGCCTTCGAAGACTGTCTGCCGTCACTCCTTCCACTAGACTTCCACTGACCATACACTGCTGCCCATGTACCCCTGGAACCAATTTAAAAGTGCCTACAGCCAGCCCAATTTTGTTATGTTAGGCCTTCGAAGCCTGTCTGCGGTCACTCCTTCCACTAGACTTCCACTGACCAGACCACTGCTGCCCGTGTACCCCTGCAACCAATTTAAAAGTGCCTACAGCCAGCCCAAGTTTGTTATGTTAGGCCTTCGAAACCTGTCTGCGGTCACTCCTTCCACTAGACTTCCACTGACCAGACCACTGCTGCCCGTGTACCCCTGGAACCAATTTAAAAGTGCCTACAGCCAGCCCAAGTTTGTTATGTTAGGCCTTCGAAGCCTGTCTGCGGTCACTCCTTCCACTAGACTTCCACAGACCAGACCACTGCTGCCCGTGTACCCCTGGAACCAATTTAAAAGTGCCTACAGCCAGCCCAAGTTTGTTATGTTAGGCCTTGGAAGCCTGTCTGCAGTCACTCCTTCCACTAAACTTCCACTGACCAGACCACTGCTGCCCGTGTACCCCTGGAACCAATTTAAAAGTGCCTACAGCCAGCCCAAGTTTGTTATGTTAGGCCTTCGAAGCCTGTCTGCGGTCACTCCTTCCACTAGAATTCCACAGACCAGACCACTGCTGCGCGTGTACCCCTGGAACCAATTTTAAAGTGCCTACAGCCAGCCCAAGTTTGTTATGTTAGGCCTTGGAAGCCTGTCTGCGGTCACTCCTTCCACTAGACTTCCACTGACCAGACCACTGCTGCCCGTGTACCCCTGGAACCAATTTAAAAGTGCCTACAGCCAGCCCAAGTTTGTTATGTTAGGCCTTGGAAGCCTGTCTGCGGTCACTCCTTCCACTAGACTTCCACTGACCAGACCACTGCTGCCCGTGTACCCCTGGAACCAATTTAAAAGTGCCTACAGCCAGCCCAAGTTTGTTATGTTAGGCCTTCGAAGCCTGTCTGCGGTCACTCCTTCCACTAGACTTCCACAGACCAGACCACTGCTGCCCGTGTACCCCTGGAACCAATTTAAAAGTGCCTACAGCCAACCCAAGTTTGTTATGTTAGGCCTTGGAAGCCTGTCTGCGGTCACTCCTTCCACTAGACTTCCACTGACCAGACCACTGCTGCCCGTGTACCCCTGGAACCAATTTAAAAGTGCCTACAGCCAGCCCAAGTTTGTTATGTTAGGCCTTGGAAGCCTGTCTGCGGTCACTCCTTCCACTAGACTTCCACTGACCATACACTGCTGCCCATGTACCCCTGGAACAAATTTAAAAGTGCCTACAGCCAGCCCAAGTTTGTTATGTTAGGCCTTCGAAGCCTGTCTGCGTCCCGTTCTTTCAACTACAACTACACTGACCAGGCCACTGATGGCCGTGTTCCCCTGGAACCAATTTTAACTTGCCTACAGCCAGCCCTATGTTATTATGTTAGGCCTTCGAAGCCTGTCTGCGTCCCGTTCTTTCAACTACAACTACACTGACCAGGCCACTGATGGCCGTGTTCCCCTGGAACCAATTTTAACTTGCCTACAGCCAGCCCAATGTTAGGCCTTTGATGCCTGTCTGCCGTCACTCCTTCCACTAGGCCTCCACTGACCTGTCTATTGCTGCCCGTGTACCCCTTGAACCAACATCATTAAATATAAAAAAAATTAATTTGATTATAAAAAATAAGATCGTGTTGAGATCTCAAATGCAGACATTTTAACAATCAAAACAAACACACAACAAATATCTGGAACTGTACTACAAAGGTCCAACAGCTACAATTTCTTTCTCCTGCAAGAAGTTAACTGAAAGTTTTTTGGAGTTGTTAACACAGATATGGCATCCACCGAGTGTTGTCCTGTCGCGTCTCCTTTAAATTATTTCCAATAAGATGTTAAACTATTAATTTAATAAAATCAATAATTAAAAAAATAATTGAGTAAGTCAAAAGCACATTGCAAATAAACATTAATTACAAATCAAGAAGCATGGCGCGTCCGAGGGTGAGTAGATACCGAATAAGAATATAATCACCCTCGGACGCGCAATGCTTATTTACAACAGCCTTCCTTCCTAAGAATCAGCCCTTCCGTGGTGTAGAGAGAGGTTGTGTTACACTCCAAGGTGTTCCCCAGGTTGCCTTTCCTGAGCTTCGATCTTCCGGCTCTCGTTTAGTAGCTGTTGGAAACTACGCTGCATTAGGCCTACTAATTGTGTATGGGTGAAACAGTGGCGCATCTGCGGTCCCTCCTTCCACTAGGCCTCCACTGACCTGTCTACTGCGGCCCGTGTACCCCTTGAACCAACCTAATAAAATATTTAAAAAATTAATTTGATTATAAAAAATAAGATCGTGTTGAGATCTCAAATGCAGACATTTTAACAATCAAAACAAACACACAACAAATATCTGGAACTGTACTACAAAGGTCCAACAGCTACAATTTCTTTCTCCTGCAAGAAGTTAACTGAAAGTTTTTTGGAGTTGTTAACACAGATATGGCATCCACCGAGTGTTGTCCTGTCGCGTCTCCTTTAAATTATTTCCAATAAGATGTTAAACTATTAATTTAATAAAATCAATAATTAAAAAAATAATTGAGTAAGTCAAAAGCACATTGCAAATAAACATTAATTACAAATCAAGAAGCATGGCGCGTCCGAGGGTGAGTAGATACCGAATAAGAATATAATCACCCTCGGACGCGCAATGCTTATTTACAACAGCCTTCCTTCCTAAGAATCAGCCCTTTCGTGGTGTAGAGAGAGGTTGTGTTACACTCCAAGGTGTTCCCCGGGTTGCCTTTCATGAGCTTCGATCTTCCGGCTCTCGTTTAGTAGTTGGTGGAAACTACGCTGCATTAGGCCTACAAATTTGGTATGGGGTGTAGAGACAGGTTGTGTTACACTCCAAGGTTTTCACCAGGTTGCCTTTCCTGAGCTTCTATCTTCAGGCTCTCATTAAATTGTGGTTAAATGGAACAACTGCATTTGGCGTACTAGTTGGTTTGGGGCCTACTATCGGTGTCTGCCGCTCCTTGCTGTTCTCCTGGTTTCCTGTCCTGAAATTCCATTTTCAGCCTCTCGTTAAGTAGTTGTTAATGTTAAACTGCATTTGGCCTACTAGTTGGGTTGGGGCCTACTATCGGTGTCTGCCACTCCTTGCTGTTCTCCTCCACTGAACAAAGCTGTGCCGCCTGTTTACTACGGTTGCCAATTTTGAACTGCATTTCGACTACTTACTGATTTGGCCCTACTCTCTGTGTCAGCCTCTCATTCCAGTTGTCCTCCACTGCAATGCCCCCTGGTTATTCCTGTGTTACCAATTTTGAACTGCATTTAGCCCACTTTCTTCTTTGGGCCTATATCTGTGTTTCCACTTCATCGTGCCCATTGCCCAGCCAGTGATAGATGAGTCTGCTGGTACATTGACCCATAACGCAACATTCCCCGTGCACGCTACACAACAACATTGTGACCCTGCTGAAAGTCAGGTTGCTCTTCCCGCATACCTTACCACCTTACACGGGGACAAAGAGGAAGGTGCAGATGAAAGTGCAGGTTCCTTCATCAGGTGGGGGGAGGAATACTAGTTGGCGACGTCACTGGCACAGGGCCTCTCATAGTACGCAAAAGTGTTGCTGCCGGTGGGAGGCGCCCCCGCCGTGCAAACACACCGCTGTACTTTGAGGGGCCCTGTGCCAGTGCCAATGCCAACGAGTGGGCCCCCCCTGCTTGCTCAGGTTCACAGCACTTGCAAAGTTGAAATACTTACCTCTCCCTGCTCCACTGCCGTGACGTGGTCCAGATTTCCTGGGCCCACTAATTACTTGAACCAGCCCTACCCCCCACAACTTTAGCCAAATGACCCCCAATTTCAAATGCCTTCCAATTATTATAAGGTAAATTACGCTTGACAAGCTTCATTAAGAAGAATGGATGGTTTTGACATTAAAATGGGCACTCTAGGTGTTTTCCTGGCCCCCACTCACTGCCGACTATGCTGCCCCATTGACTTGCATTGGGTTTCGTGTTTCGGTTGATCCCGACTTTACGTCATAATCGGCCGATTTCACTCGACCCGACTTTGGACATAGTCGGGTTTCGCAAAACCCGGCTCGACTCTAAAAAGGTCAAGGTCGCTCAACTCTAATTTTAGGTAATTTACATGAAGAGAATGGAAAATTATACAATAATTGCCAGGTTCTGAAAATTCTTTACAATTTACATTAATATGATCCTCATCAAATTGATTTCCATTAAGTAACTTTAGCTACTTTTAATATTGGCACTGTTGCATCATTATATGCCATTTTTAAGATATCTGTGTAATAAAACTACTATATTTTTTGATGGACTAGTTACTGAATTTTTTTTCTGGTGTATGAATTGATATTCTTACCTGGCATGTTTTTTATCTTGTTTTTTAAACATAGCTTTACCTATAACCTTTTTTTACATAGTACACAAATGTTAGAAAGTGTGTAAATTGTACATCACTTTTAGACCTCCTACTTAGGAAGGTTTCCAACTAAAATATTTATCCCCTATCCTGCTGACAGGTGGTGATTCACTGGTCTCCATATTGGGTTGGAACTTAAGAACCATGTTCCCTCTTTTTGTAGTTTTGTAGTTAACCCATTACTTGCCAAACTAAAATTTTTACAAGTACAGATTTTCCAGAAAAGGGCGTCCCAATATTCAATTAAAAATGCCAATGACATGATTTCCTATTTTGAAAACATTCATTTTACAAACACAACGCAAAAAATTGGACCTAATTTTAAAAATGATAAAATCTTAGTTGCTAGAAGCTAAAGATTAGGCGTCCCAAAGAAAGGACATTGGTTGATAATGGGTGAAAAAGAATATAAAATATAAAACTGAGGGCACTTTTCAAGTAATCATTGAGGGCCCAATGGTGGGGCTTCTGATAATGAGACATTTATATATGATAAATAAATATGGTGGGATTTTTTTTACAAAAAAATGTTTTTTTTAAGCATTACTTCTGCTTTTTGGTGAAAATTTATATTAACCCCTTCATGACCAGGGGATTTTTCGTTTTTCTGTGTTCGTTTTTCGCTCCCCTCCTTCCCAGAGCCATAACTTTTTTATTTTTCCGTCAATTTGGCCATGTGAGGGCTTATTTTTTGCGGGACGAGTTGTACTTTTGAACGACATCATTGGTTTTAGCATGTCGTGTACTAGAAAACGGGAAAAAAAATCCAAGTGCGGTGAAATTGCAAAAAAAGTGCAATCCCACATTGGTTTTTTGTTTGGCTTTTTTGCTAGGTTCACTAAATGCTAAAACTGACCTGCCATTATGATTCTCCAGGTCAGTACGAGTTCATAGACACCTAACATGACTATGTTATTTTTTATCTAAGTGGTGAAAAAAAATTCCAAACTTTGCTAAAAAAAAAAAAAAAAAAAAAATTGCGCCATTTTCCGATACTCGTAGCGTCTCCATTTTTCATGATCTGGGGTCGGTTGAGGGCTTATTTTTTGCGTGCCGAGATGACGTTTTTAATGATAGCATTTTGGTGCAGATACGTTCTTTTGATCGCCCGTTATTGCATTTTAATGCAATGTCGCGGTGACCAAAAAAACGTAATTCTGGCGTTTCGAATTTTTATCCCGCTATGCTGTTTAGCAATCAGGTTAATACTTTTTTTTAATTGATAGATCGGGCGATTCTGAGCGCGGTGATACCAAATATGCGTAGATTTGATATTTTTTTTATTGATTTATTTTGATTGGGGCGAAAGGGGGGTGATTTAAACTTTTATGTTTTTTTTATTTTTTTCACATTTTTTTAAACTTTTTTTCTTAACTTTTGCCATGCTTCAATAGCCTCCATGGGAGGCTAGAAGCTGGCACAGCACGATCGGCTCTGCTACATAGCAGCGATCTGCTGATCGCTGCTATGTAGCAGAAATGGAGGTGTGCTGTGAGCGCCGACCACAGGGTGACGCTCACAGCCACCAGTAACTCATCAGTAACCATAGAGGTCTCTGGGACCTCTATGGCTACAATATACAAGCATCGACGACCCCCGATCATGTGACGGGGGTCGGCGATGACGTCATTTCCGGCCGCCCGGCCGGAAGCGGTAGTTAAATGCCGCTGTCTGCATTTGACAGCGGCATTTAACTAGTTAATAGGTGTGGGCAGATCGCGATTCTGCCCGCACCTATTGCGGGCACATGTCAGCTGTTCAAAACAGCTGACATGTCCCGGCTTTGATGCGGGCTCACCGCGGAGCCCTGCATCAAAGCAGGGGAGCCGGCATCGGACGGTATAGTACGTCCGATGCCGGTAAGGGGTTAAATATATAAAATACAACATAGCCTTCTATTTGTTTTCATTTTTGGGTGTAGTGGGCTTATTAATTTAAATAATTACAGTATGCAGTGAGTGTTGCATTTTTATATTTGTGCTATCTGAGCAAGCTCGGGTGTTATTCAAGTATCTTGGACGTGCTCGATAATTATGTTTGAGTCCCCGCGGCTGCATGATTCATGGCTGTTAAACAGCTGCAACATATGCAGGGGTTGGTCTAACAAACAGACAATCCCTGCATGTATTGTGGCTGTTTGATAGCCAAGAATCATGCAGCCATGGGGACTCAAACATATTAATTGAGCACGCCCAAGATGCTTGGATAACACAAGAGCTTGGTCAGATAACACGATATCCGAGCACGTTTGCTCATCACTAGTGTTTTACAATATACTTAATCTATTTGTAAAGGAAAAGAAATAAAATGTGGCACCATCTTGACACAGTTGCCACATGATAATAAAAATAAAAATGTACAAATGGAGATTCTCATGTGTTATATGTATAACTAGGATAAGGAATAAAAACCTATTGTCAGTATTTTCTCTAATCAGCACATCTTGTTTTTAAGAAAAAATATTGTTCAGCTGCATATAATGTAACTGAATGCATTATTAATTTAAAAATTAAAATAACATATATTTTTTCATTAGTTTTACCAAGCATTCATCATAGAATGAGAATGGTATGATCATCCATTAGTTATTTTATGGTCTAAATAATAGATTAGAATATCATTTCTCCAACAAGAGTGTTATGAATTAATATAATAACTATAACTTCAGCCATGTTTTGTATAATATTAACGAGAATGTTAACAATCTATAAATAATATGATTTTTTTTTAAATACTTTAACATTTACCAAGACACAAAATGTAATATAGGATATTGATTGAGTGGTATCCTATCTAATAGAAATGTCCATTTTTTTTCTAATTAGGTAAGCAAGAAGGAAGGGGCAAAGGAAGGGTGGGGAAGGGAAAAGAAGGTAAGGGAAGGAAATGGAAAAAAAAAGTAAGGCTACTTTCACACTAGCGTTTTCTGCAATCCGTCACAATGCGTCGTTTTGCCCATAGACTTGTATTGACGACGCATTTGCGACGGATTTCCACACGTCGCATCCGTCGAGCGACGGATGCGTCGTGCTTCTGCGGACCGTCGGGAGCAAAAAACGCTACATGTAACGTTTTTTGCTCCTGACGGACCGCTTTTTCCGACCGCGCATGCGCGGCCGGAACTCCGCCCCCACCTCCCCGCACCTTACAATGGGGCAGCGGATGCACCGGAGAAATGCATCCGCTGCCTCCATTGTGCAATGCGCTAAACGCTAGCGTCGGACGCTAGTGTGAAAGTAGCCTAAGGGAAGGGGAAAAGTTGAAAAAAAAAATATTATTGCTTTTGTTTAACCCCTTAGTGACAGAGCCAATTTGGTACTTAATGACCAGGCCAATTTTTGCAATTCTGACCACTGTCACTTTATGAGGTTATAACTCTGGAACGCTTCAACGGATCCCGCTGATTCTGAGACTGATTTTTCGTGACATATTGTACTTCATGATAGTGGTAACATTTCTTCGATATTACTTGCGATTATTTATGAAAAAAATGGAAATATGGCGAAAATTTTTAAAATTTTGCAATTTTCAAACTTTGTATTTTTATGCCCTTAAATCAGAGAGATATGTCACAAAAAATAGTTAATAAATAACATTTCCCACATGTCTACTTTACATCAGCACAATTTTGGAAACAAAATTTTTTTTTGTTAGGGAGTTATAAGGGTTAAAAGTTGACCAGCAATTTCTCATTTTTACAACACCATTTTTTTTTAGGGACCACATCACATTTGAAGTCATTTTGAGGGGTCTAAATGATAGAAAATAATGAAGTGTGACACCATTCTAAAAACTACACCCCTCAAGGTTCTCAAAACCACATTCAAGAAGTTTATTAACCCTTTACGTGCTTCACAGGAACTGAAACAATGTGGAAGGAAAAAATGAACATTTAACTTTTTTTTGCAAACATCTTAATTCAGAACCATTTTTTTTATTTTCACAAGATAAAAACAGAAATGTAACCATAAATTTTGTTACGCAATTTCTCCTGAATATGCCAATACCCCATATGTGGGGGTAAACCACTTTTTGGGCGCACCGCAGAACTTGGAAGTGAAGGAGCGCCGTTTGACTTTTTCAATGCAGAATTGGCTGGAATTGAGATTGGACGCCATGTCGCTTTTAGAGAGCCCCTGATGTGCCTAAACAGTGGAAACTCCCCACAAGTGACACCATTTTGGAAACTAGACCCCTTAAGGAACTTATGTAGATGTGTGGTGAGCACTTTGAACCCCCAAGTGCTTCACAGAAGTTTATAACGTAGAGCCGTGAAAATAAAAAATCGCTTTTGTTTACACAAAAATGATCTTTTCGCCCACAAATTCTTATTTTCACAAGGGTAACAGGAGAAATTAGACCACAAAAGTTGTTGTGCGATTTCTCCTGAATACGTCGATACCCCATATGTGAGGGTAAACCACTGTTTGGGCGCACAGCAGAGCTTGGAAGTGAAGGAGCGCCGTTTTACTTTTTCAATGTAGAATTGGCTGGAATTGAGATTGGACACCATGTTGCGTTTGGAGAGCTTCTGATGTGCCTAAACAGTGGAAACCCCCACAAGTGACCCCATTTTGGAAACTAGACCCCTTAAGGAACATATCTAGATGTGTGGTGAGCACTTTGAACCCCCATGTACTTCACAGAAGTTTATAATGTAGAGCCGTGAAAAAAAAACTCGCATTTTTTCTACAAAAATGATCTTTTTGCCCACAAATTTTTATTTTCACAAGGGTAACAGGAGAAATTAGACCACAAAAGTTGTTGTGCAATTTCTCCTGAGTACGCTGATACCCAATATGTGGGGGTAAACTACTGTTAGGGCGCACCGCAGAGCTTGGAAGAGAAGGAGTGCCATTTTACTTTTTCAATGTAGAATTGGCTGGAATTGAGATTGGACGCCATGTCGCGTTTGGAGAGCCCCTGATGTGCCTAAACAGTGGAAACCCCCCACAAGTGACACCATTTTGGAAACTAGACCCCTTAAGGAACTGATCTAGATGTGTGGCGAGCACTTTGAACCCCCATGTGCTTCACAGAAGTTTATAACGTAGAGCCGTGAAAAAAAAAATTGCATTTTTTCTACAAAAAATGATCTTTTTGCCCACAAATTTTTATTTTCACAAGGGTAACAGGAGAAATTAGACCACTAAAGTTGTTGTCCAAGTTCTCCTGAGTACGTCGATACCCAATATATGGGGGTAAACCACTGTTTGGGCGCACCACAGAGCTTGGAAGAGACAGAGTGCCGTTTTACTTTTTCAATGTAGAATTGGCTGGAATTGAGATCGGACGCCATGTCGCGTTTCGAGAGCCGCTGATGTGCCTAAACAGTAAAAATCCCCCACAATTGACCCCATTTTGGAAACTAGACCCCCCATGGAACTTATCTAGATGTGTGGTGAGAACCTTGAATGCCCAAGTGCTTCACAGAAGTTTATAATGCAGAGCCGTGAAAATAAAAAATATTTTTTTTTCTACAAAAAAGATTTTTTAGCCCCCAAGTTTTTATTTTCACAAGGGTAACAAGAGAAATTGGACCCAAAAAGTTGTTGTCAATTTGTCCTGAGTATGCTGGTACCCCATATGTGGGGGTAAACCACTGTTTGGGCGCACGGCAGAGCTCGGAAGGAAGGAGCGCCGTTTTGGAATGCAGACTTTGATAAAATGGTCTGCGGGTATTATGTTGCGTTTGCAGAGCCCCTGATGTACCTAACCAGTAGAAACCCTCCACAAGTGACCTCATTTTGGAAACTAAACCCCCCAGGGAACTTATCTAGATGTGTGGTGAGAACCTTGAATGCCCAAGTGCTTCACAGAAGTTTAGAATGCAGAGTCATAAAAATAAAAAATATTTTTTTTCCACAAAAAAGATATTGTAGCCCCCAAGTTTTTATTTTCACAAGGGTAACAAGAGAAATTGGACCCCAGAAGTTGTTGTCCAATTTATCCCGAGTACGCTGATGCCCCATATGTGGGGGTAACCCACTGTTTGGGCGCACGGCAGAGTTCAGAAGGAAGGGAGCACCATTTGACTTTTTGAGCGCAAAATTGGCTGTCGTGTTTGGAGACCCCCTGATGTACCTAAACAGTGGAAACCCCCCAATTCTAGCTCCAACCCTAACCCCAACACACCCCTAACCCTAATCCCAACCTGATCAATAATCCTAATCACTAGAGTTGAACGACCTTGACCTTTTTAGAGTCGAGCCGGGTTTCGCGAAACCCGACTATCTCAAAAGTCGGGTCTAGTGAAATCGGCCGATTATGACGTAAAGTCGGGATCGACCGAAACACGAAACCCAATGCAAGTCAATGGGGCAGCATAGTCGGCAGTGAGTGGGGGCCAGGAAAACACCTAGAGTTCCCATTTTAATGTCAAAACCATCCATTCTTCTTAATGAATAATTGGAAGGCATTTGAAATTGGGGGTCATTTGGCTAAAGTTGTGGTGGGTAGGGCTGGTTCAAGTAATTAGTGGGCCCAGGAAATCTGGCCCACATCACGGCAGTGGAGCAGGGAGAGGTAAGTATTTCAACTTTGCAAGTGCTGTGAACCTGAGCAAGCAGGGGGGGCCCACTCGTTGGCATTGGCACTGGCACAGGGCCCCTCAAAGTACAGCGGTGTGTTTGCACGGCGGGGGCGCCTCCCACCGGCAGCAACACTTTTGCGTACTATGAGAGGCCCTGTGCCAGTGACGTCGCCAACTAGTATTCCTCCCCCCACCTGATGAAGGAACCTGCACTTTCATCTGCACCTTCCTCTTTGTCCCCGTGTAAGGTGGTATGGTATGCGGGAAGAGCAACCTGACTTTCAGCAGGGTCACAATGTTGTTGTGTAGCATGCACGGGGAATGTTGCGTTATGGGTCAATGTACCAGCAGACTCATCTATCACTGGCTGGGCAATGGGCAGGATGAGGAGGAAACACAGATATAGGCCCAAAGAATAAAGTTGGCTAAATTCAGTTCAAAATTGGTAACACAGGAATAACCAGGGGGCATTGCAGTGGAGGACAACTGGAATGAGAGGCTGACACAGAGAGTAGGCCCAAATCAGTAAGTAGTCGAAATGCAGTTCAAAATTGGCAACCGTAGTAAACAGGCGGCACAGCTTTGTTCAGTGGAGGAGAACAGCAAGGAGTGGCAGACACCGATAGTAGGCCCCAACCCAACTAGTAGGCCAAATGCAGTCTAACATTAACAACTACTTAACGAGCGCCTGAAAACGGAATTTCAGGAAAGGAAACCAGGAGAACAGCAAGGAGCGGCAGACACTGTTAGTAGGCCCCAAACCAACTAGTACGCCAAATGCAGTTGTTCCATTTAACCACAATTTAACGAGAGCCTGAAGATAGAAGCTCAGGAAAGGCAACCTGGAGAACACCTTGGAGTGGAACACACCATCTCTCTCCACCCCATACCCATTTTGTAGGCCTAATGCAGTGTAGTTTTCTACAACTACTAAACGAGAGTCGGAAGAACGAAGCAATGGCAAGGAAACCTGGGGAACACCTTGGAGTGTAACACACCATCTCTCTCCACCCGATACCCATTTTGTAGGCCTAATGCAGTGTAGTTTTCTACAACTACTAAACGAGAGTCTGAAGACCGAAGCAATGGCAAGGAAACCTGGGGAACACCTTGGAGTGTAACACACCATCTCTCTCCACCCGATACCCATTTTGTAGGCCTAATGCAGTGTAGTTTTCTACAACTACTAAACGAGAGTCGGAAGACCGAAGCAATGGCAAGGAAACCTGGGGAACACCTTGGAGTGTAACACACCATCTCTCTCCACCCGATACCCATTTTGTAGGCCTAATGCAGTGTAGTTTTCTACAACTACTAAACGAGAGTCGGAAGACCGAAGCAATGGCAAGGAAACCTGGGGAACACCTTGGAGTGTAACACACCATCTCTCTCCACCCGATACCCATTTTGTAGGCCTAATGCAGTGTAGTTTTCTACAACTACTAAACGAGAGTCGGAAGACCGAAGCAATGGCAAGGAAACCTGGGGAACACCTTGGAGTGTAACACACCATCTCTCTCCACCCGATACCCATTTTGTAGGCCTAATGCAGTGTAGTTTTCTACAACTACTAAACGAGAGTCGGAAGACCGAAGCAATGGCAAGGAAACCTGGGGAACACCTTGGAGTGTAACACACCATCTCTCTCCACCCGATACCCATTTTGTAGGCCTAATGCAGTGTAGTTTTCTACAACTACTAAACGAGAGTCTGAAGACCGAAGCAATGGCAAGGAAACCTGGGGAACACCTTGGAGTGTAACACACCATCTCTCTCCACCCGATACCCATTTTGTAGGCCTAATGTAGTGTAGTTTTCTACAACTACTAAACGAGAGTCGGAAGACCGAAGCAATGGCAAGGAAACCTGGGGAACACCTTGGAGTCTAACACACCATCTCTCTCCACCCGATACCCATTTTGTAGGCCTAATGCAGTGTAGTTTTCTACAACTACTAAACGAGAGTCGGAAGACCGAAGCAATGGCAAGGAAACCTGGGGAACACCTTGGAGTGTAACACACCATCTCTCTCCACCCCATACCCAATTTGTAGGTCTAATGCAGCCTACTTTCCGACAACTACTAAACGAGAGCATGAAGATCGAAGCTCAGGAAAGGCAACCTGGGGAACACCTTGGAGTGTAACAAACCCTCTCTCTACACCACGGAAGGGCTGATTCTTAGGAAGGAAGGCTGTCGGAAAGAAGCAGGGCGCGTCCGAGGGTGATTATATTCTTATTAGGTATATACTCACCCTCGGACGCGCCCTGCTTCTTTATTTGTAATGAATGTTTATTTGCAATGTGGTTTTGACTTACTCTATTTTTTTGGTAAATAATGATTTTATTATTTTCATTGTTTTGCATCTTCTTGGCAATAATATAAAGAAGACGCGACAGGACAACACTCGGTGGATGCCATATCTGTGTTTTAAATTGAAAAAAACTTTCAGTTAACTACTTGCAGGAGAAAGTTATTGTAGCTGGTGGCCATTTTTAGTACTGTACCAGATTTTTGTTGTATGTGTTTGTTTTTAATGTTAAAATGTCTGCATTTGATATCTCTCCAGTATTTTCTTTTTTATAAGCAAAATACTTATTTTTATATTTTCTGATGTTGGTTCAAGGGGTACACGGGCAGCAGTAGACAGGTCAGTGGAGGCCTAGTGGAAGGAGGGACCGCAGACAGGCTTCGAAGCCCTAACATAATAAATTGGGCTGGCTGTAGGCAATTTAAAATTGGTTCCAGGGGAACACGGGCAGCAGTAGACAGGTCAGTGGAGGCCTAGTGGAAGGAGGGACCGCAGACAGGCTTCGAAGCCCTAACATAATAAATTGGGCTGGCTGTAGGCAATTTAAAATTGGTTCCAGGGGAACACGGGCGGCAGTAGCCAGGTCAGTGTAGTAGTAGTGGAAAGAACGGGCCGCAGACAGGCTTCGAAGGCCTAACATAACAAAAATTGGGCTGTAGGCAATTTAAAATTGGTTCCAGGGGAACACGGGCGGCAGTAGACAGGTCAGTGGAGGCCTAGTGGAAGGAGGGACCGCAGACAGGCTTCGAAGCCCTAACATAATAAATTGGGCTGGCTGTAGGCAATTTAAAATTGGTTCCAGGGGAACACGGGCAGCAGTAGACAGGTCAGTGGAGGCCTAGTGGAAGGAGGGACCGCAGACAGGCTTTGAAGCCCTAACATAATAAATTGGGCTGGCTGTAGGCAATTTAAAATTGGTTCTAGGGGAACACGGGCGGCAGTAGCCAGGTCAGTGTAGTAGTAGTGGAAAGAACGGGCCGCAGACAGGCTTCGAAGGCCTAACATAACAAAAATTGGGCTGTAGGCAATTTAAAATTGGTTCCAGGGGAACACGGGCGGCAGTAGACAGGTCAGTGAAGGCCTAGTGGAAGGAGGGACCGCAGACAGGCTTCGAAGCCCTAACATAATAAATTGGGCTGGCTGTAGGCAATTTAAAATTGGTTCCAGGGGAACACGGGTGGCAGTAGACAGGTCAGTGGAGGCCTAGTGGAAGGAGGGACCGCAGACAGGCTTCGAAGCCCTAACATAATAAATTGGGCTGGCTGTAGGCAATTTAAAATTGGTTCCAGGGGAACACGGGCAGCAGTAGACAGGTCAGTGGAGGCCTAGTGGAAGGAGGGACCGCAGACAGGCTTCGAAGCCCTAACATAATAAATTGGGCTGGCTGTAGGCAATTTAAAATTGGTTCCAGGGGAACACGGGCGGCAGTAGCCAGGTCAGTGTAGTAGTAGTGGAAAGAACGGGCCGCAGACAGGCTTCGAAGGCCTAACATAACAAAAATTGGGCTGTAGGCAATTTAAAATTGGTTCCAGGGGAACACGGGCGGCAGGAGACAGGTCAGTGGAGGCCTAGTGGAAGGAGGGACCGCAGACAGGCTTCGAAGCCCTAACATAATAAATTGGGCTGGCTGTAGGCAATTTAAAATTGGTTCCAGGGGAACACGGGCGGCAGTAGACAGGTCAGTGGAGGCCTAGTGGAAGGAGGGACCGCAGACAGGCTTCGAAGCCCTAACATAATAAATTGGGCTGGCTGTAGGCAATTTAAAATTGGTTCCAGGGGAACACGGGCAGCAGTAGACAGGTCAGTGGAGGCCTAGTGGAAGGAGTGACCGCAGACAGGCTTCGAAGGCCTAACATAAGAAAAATGTCAATACAATGGTATTGACAGTGCCAGGCATTGAAGGATGTCAGCGCATAGACTAAACATTGGTGGAGCTGTGAGAGAAAATTTTGCAAGTCGTAGAGCACTGTTTGACCTGGGGGGGGGACTGTCTTGTGGCCGGCGGTACAGGCCCAGGGCCCCTCATATTACAACGGTGTGTCTGACGTTGGGTGCGCACCACCACCGCCAGACACTTTATTGTACTATGAGGGACCTAGTGGCAGTGCCGTCGACCAGAAGCGGGCACACCCACCTCTTCAGACAAACAGTACTCTCACGGGTGCTGGCGCCAAGTGGCGATACCACGGCCCCGTGTGGGGACTTTGGCCATTTAGGGAGGTGTTAACATGGCGGATGCTGGACAATCAGGTGCTGCAAATTACAAGATTGGAAAAGTCGTTCAGAATAGTCCACAGGCAAGACCTTTACATAGGAAAGCTAGGTGTCAGCCGGGCAAGGTGGGGCAAACGATTTCGAAATCCAGTTGTGGTTCATTTTAATGAAGGTTAGATCATCTACATTTTGGGTAGCCAGACGAGTCCTTTTTTCTGTTAGTATTGAACCTGCAGCACTGAATACTCTTTCTGATAGGACACTAGCTGCCGGGCAAGCAAGCTCCTGCAATGCATATTCTGCCAATTCTGGCCATGTGTCTAATTTTGATGCCCAGTAATCAAATGGGAATGACGGTTGAGGGAGAACGTCGATAAGGGATGAAAAATAGTTAGTAACCATACTGGACAAATATTGTCTCCTGTCACTTTGATTTGATGCTGCAGTACCTGTCCTGTCTGCGGTAATAGCAAAATCACTCCACAACCTGGTCAGAAAACCCCTCTGGCCAACGCCACTTCTGATTTCTGCCCCTCTAACACCTCTGGTCTGCTGGCCCCTGCAGCTCGTGTTAGAACGATCACGGGCGCTGTGTGCAGGGAATGCCAGAAGCAAACGGTCAATAAGAGTTGATTGTTTGGTTGCTAATATTAGTTCTCATGTGGCATTATATTTTGCAATTTGCCTTTATAGCGAGGATCAAGGAGGCAGGCCAACCAGTAATCGTCATCGTTCATCATTTTTGTTATGCGTGTGTCCCTTTTGAGGATACGTAAGGCATAATCCGCCATGTGGCCCAAAGTTCCAGTTCTCAAATCTGTGGTTGTGCTTGGTTGAGGGGCAGTTTCAGGCAAATCCACGTCACTTGTGTCCCTCCAAAAACCAGAACCCGGCCTTGCCGCGCCAACAATTTCCACTGGCCCCGGAAAAGCTTCCTCATTAAAAATATAATCATCCCCATCATCCTCCTCATCCTCCTCCTCCTGTTCGCCCGCTACCTCGTCCTGTACACTGCCCTGGCCAGACAATGGCTGACTGTCATCAAGGCTTTCCTCTTCCTCAGCTGCAGACGCCTGATCCTTTATGTGCGTCAAACTTTGCATCAGCAGACGCATTAGGGGGATGCTCATGCTTATTATGGCGTTGTCTGCACTAACCAGCCGTGTGCATTCCTCAAAACACTGAAGGACTTGACACATGTCTTGAATCTTCGACCACTGCACACCTGACAACTCCATGTCTGCCATCCTACTGCCTGCCCATGTATGTGTATCCTCCCACAAAAACATAACAGCCCGCCTCTGTTCACATAGTCTCTGAAGCATGTGCAGTGTTGAGTTCCACCTTGTTGCAACGTCTATGATTAGGCGATGCTGGGAAAGGTTCAAAGAACGCTGATAGGTCTGCATACGGCTGGAGTGTACGGGCGAACGGCGGATATGTGAGCAAAGTCCACGCACTTTGAGGAGCAGGTCGGATAACACCGGATAACTTTTCAGGAAGCACTGCACCACCAGGTTTAAGGTGTGAGCCAGGCAAGGAATGTGTTTCAGTTGGGAAAGGGAGATGGCAGCCATGAAATTCCTTCCGTTATCACTCACTACCTTGCCTGCCTCAAGATCTACAGTGCCCAGCCACGACTGCGTTTCTTTCTGCAAGAACTCGGACAGAACTTCAGCGGTGTGTCTGTTGTCGCCCAAACACTTCATAGCCAATACAGCCTGCTGACGTTTGCCAGTAGCTGCCCCATAATGGGAGACCTGGTGTGCAACAGTGGCAGCTGCGGATGGAGTGGTTGTGCGACTGCGGTCTGTGGACGAGGTCTCGCTTCTGCAGGAGGACGAGGAGGAGGAGGAGGGGGTGCGAACTGCTACAGCCAACTGTTTCCTAGACCGTGGGCTAGGCAGAACTGTCCCAAACTTGCTGTCCCCTGTGGACCCTGCATCCACCACATTTACCCAGTGTGCCGTGATGGACACGTAACGTCCCTGGCCATGCCTACTGGTCCATGCATCTGTTGTCAGGTGCACCTTTGTGCTCACAGATTGCCTGAGTGCATGGACGATGCGCTCTTTAACATGCTGGTGGAGGGCTGGGATGGCTTTTCTGGAAAAAAAGTGTCGACTGGGTAGCTCGTAGCGTGGTACAGCGTAGTCCATCAGGGCTTTGAAAGCTTCGCTTTCAACTAACCGGTAGGGCATCATCTCTAACGAGATTAGTCTAGCTATGTGGGCGTTCAAACCCTGTGTACGCGGATGCGAGGCTAAGTACTTCCTTTTTCTAACCATAGTCTCATGTAGGGTGAGCTGGACTGGAGAGCTGGAGATCGTGGAACTAGCGGGGGTGCCGGTGGACATGGCAGACTGAGAGACGGTGGGAGATGGTATTGTTGCCGCCGGTGCCCTAGATGCAGTGTTTCCTACTACGAAACTGGTGATTCCCTGACCCTGACTGCTTTGGCCTGGCAAAGAAACCTGCACAGATACTGCAGGTGGTGCAGAAAATGGTGGCCCTACACTGCCGGAAGGGATGTTGCGTTGATGACTAGCTTCATTGGCCGAGGGTGCTACAACCTTAAGGGACGTTTGGTAGTTAGTCCAAGCTTGCAAATGCATGGTGGTTACATGTCTATGCATGCAACTTGTATTGAGACTTTTCAGATTCTGCCCTCTGCTTAAGGTAGTTGAACATTTTTGACAGATGACTTTGCGCTGATCAATTGGATGTTGTTTAAAAAAATGCCAGACTGCACTCTTTCTAGCATCGGATACCTTTTCAGGCATTGCAGACTGAGCTTTAACCGGATGGCCACGCTGTCCTCCAACAGGTTTTGACTTTGCCACGCGTTTTGGGCAAGATACGGGCCCGGCAGATGGAACCTGTTGCGATGTTGATGCCTGCTGCGGCCCCTCCTCCTCCGCTTCAGAACTGCTGCCGCCTGCACCCTGTTCCCCCAATGGCTGCCAATCGGGGTCAAGAACTGGGTCATCTACTACCTCTTCTTGTAGCTCGTGTGCAACTTCGTCTGTGTCACCGTGTCGGTCGGAGGTATAGCGTTCGTGATGGGGCAACGTAGTCTCATCAGGGTCTGATTCTTGATCATCACCCTGCGAGGGCAATGTTGTGGTCTGAGTCAAAGGACCAGCATAGTAGTCTGGCTGTGGCTGTGCATCAGTGCACTCCATGTCAGATTCAACTTGTAATGGGCATGGACTGTTAACTGCTTCACTTTCTAAGCCAGGGACGGTATGTGTAAAGAGCTCCATGGAGTAACCCGTTGTGTCGCCTGCTGCATTCTTCTCTGTTGTTGTTTTTGCTGAAGAGGACAAGGAAGCGACTTGTCCCTGACCGTGAACATCCACTAACGACGCGCTGATTTTACTTTTACCAGTTTCACGAGAGGAGGCAAAAGAGCTAGAGGCTGAGTCAGCAAGATAAGCCAAAACTTGCTCTTGCTGCTCCGGCTTTAAAAGCGGTTTTCCTACTCCCAGAAAAGGGAGCGTTCGAGGCCTTGTGTAGCCAGACGACGAACCTGGCTCCACAGCTCCAGACTTAGGTGCAATATTTTTTTTCCCACGACCACCTGATGCTCCACCACTACCACTACCCTCATTACCAGCTGACAATGAACGCCCCCGGCCACGACCTCTTCCACCAGACTTCCTCATTGTTTTAAAAACGTTACCAAACTAACGGTATTTGTTGCTGTCACACAACTTACAAGGTGAGCTATAACTTCAGTATGATTTAGCTACCCCTTTACAGGTGGGTGAGACCACAACGAAAATCAGGCACAATGTTACACACTCTGTTGTTGGTGGCAACAAATGAGAGAGATGCCACACACGCAGGACTGTCACTGAAGCGCAAATGTAAATATTAATCTCCCACTGATTTGATTTTTTTTTTTTTTTCAGGGAGACTTTAGAAAAAAAAAATACAAAAAAATGAATTTTTCAGGAAGAATTTAGAAACAAAATAAAATAAAATGATTGTTTCAGGGAGAATTTAGAAAACAAACAAAAAAAAAAATAGGCTTTGTAGGGCCCACTGACTGAGAGATGGCACACCCAGGAGTCAAGACTGGCACACAAGCAGAAAGGGCAATATTAATCTCCCACTGATTTGATTTTTTTTTTTCTTTCAGGGAGACTTTAGAAAAAAAAAATACAAAAAAATGAATTTTTCAGGAAGAATTTAGAAACAAAATAAAATAAAATGATTGTTTCAGGGAGAATTTAGAAAACAAACAAAAAAAAATAGGCTTTGTAGGGCCCACTGACTGAGAGATGGCACACACAGGAGTCTGGAGTGGCACACAAGCCCTGAGGCCAATATTTTTCTCCCACTGATTGATGTTGTGATTTTTTCAGGTAGATTTTGGAACCCAAATCAAGCAAAAAAATTAATAGGCTTTCTATGGCCCACAATTGGAGAGAGAGAGATGGCACACCCAGGAGTCAAGACTGGCACACAAGCAGAAAGGGCAATATTAATCTCCCACTGATTTGATTTTTTTTTTTCTTTCAGGGAGACTTTAGAAAAAAAAAATACAAAAAAATGAATTTTTCAGGAAGAATTTAGAAACAAAATAAAATAAAATGATTGTTTCAGGGAGAATTTAGAAAACAAATAAAAAAAAATAGGCTTTGTAGGGCCCACTGAGTGAGAGAGGACGCACACAGGAGTCAGGAGTGGCACACAAGCCCAGAGGCCAATATTTATCTCCCACTGATTGATTTAGTGATATTTTCAGGTAGATTTTGGAACCCAAATCAAGCAAAAAAATTAATAGGCTTTCTATGGCCCACAATTGGAGAGAGAGAGATGGCACACCCAGGAGTCAAGACTGGCACACAAGCAGAAAGGGCAATATTAATCTCCCACTGATTTGATTTTCTTTTTTTTTTCAGGGAGACTTTAGAAAAAAAAAATACAAAAAAATGAATTTTTCAGGAAGAATTTAGAAACAAAATAAAATAAAATGATTGTTTCAGGGAGAATTTAGAAAACAAATAAAAAAAAATAGGCTTTGTAGGGCCCACTGAGTGAGAGAGGACGCACACAGGAGTCAGGAGTGGCACACAAGCCCAGAGGCCAATATTTATCTCCCACTGATTGATTTAGTGATTTTTTCAGGTAGATTTTGGAACCCAAATCAAGCAAAAAAATTAATAGGCTTTCTTTGGCCCACAATTGGAGAGAGAGAGAGATGGCACACCCAGGAGTCAAGACTGGCACACAAGCAGAAAGGGCAATATTAATCTCCCACTGATTTGTTTTTTTGTTTTTTTTTCAGGGAGACTTTAGAAAAAAAAAATACAAAAAAAATGATTTTTTCAGGAATAATTTAGAAACCAAATAAAATAAAATGATTTTTTCAGGGAGAATTTAGAAAACAAATAAAACAAAAAATAGGCTTTCTAGGGCCCACTGAGTGAGAGATGACGCACACAGGAGTCAGGAGTGGCACACAAGCCCAGAGGCCAATATTTATCTCCCACTGATTGATTTATTGATTTTTTCAGGTAGAATTTAGAACCCAAATCAACCCAAAAAATAAATAGGCTTTCTATGGCCCACTATTTGTGAGAGAGATGGCACGCTCAGGACTGGCACACAAGCCCAGAGGCCAATATTAATCTCCCACTTTTTTTTTTTTTTTCCAGGGAAAATTTATAAACCCAATAAAAAAATAATAAATAGGCTTTCTATGGCCCACTATCTGAGAGAGAGAGATGGCACGCTTAGGACTGGCACACAAGCCCAAAGGCCAATATTAGTCTCCCACTGATTGATTTATTTATTTTTTCAGGTAGAATTTAGAACCCAAATCAACCAAAAAAATAAATAGGCTTTCTATGGCCCACTATTTGTGAGAGAGATGGCACGCTCAGGACTGGCACACAAGCCCAGAGGCCAATATTAATCTCCCACTTTTTTTTTTTTTTTCCAGGGAAAATTTATAAACCCAATAAAAAAAATTATAAATAGGCTTTCTATGGCCCACTATCTGAGAGAGAGAGATGGCACGCTTAGGACTGGCACACAAGCCCAAAGGCCAATATTAATCTCCCACTGATTGATTTATTGATTTTTTCAGGTAGAATTTAGAACCCAAATCAAGCAAAAAAATTAATAGGCTTTCTATGGCCCACTGACTGAGAGATGGCACACACAGGAGTCAGTAGTGGCACACAAGCCCTGAGGCCAATATTTTTCTCCCACTGATTGATGTTGTGATTTTTTCAGGTAGATTTTGGAACCCAAATCAAGCAAAAAAATGAATAGGCTTTCTATGGCCCACTGAGTGAGAGATGGCACACACAGGAGTAAGGAGTGGCACACAAGCCCTGAGGCCAATATTTTTCTCCCACTGATTGATGTAGTGATTTTTTCAGGTAGATTTTAGAACCCAAATCAAGCAAAAAAATAAATAGGCTTTCTATGGCCCACTGAGTGAGAGATGACACAGGCAGGGATGGCACTCTAGCAGAAATGCCAATCTTAATCTCCCACAAAAAAAAAAAAAAAAGGAACTGTCCTTCAATTACTATCTCCCTGCAGTAATCTCAGCCAGGTATGGCAGGCAGCAATAAGGAGTGGACTGATGCACAAATTAAATAAAAAGTGTGGACAAACAAACAAGATAGCTGTGCAGAAAGGAAGGAACAAGAGGATTTGTGCTTTGAAAAAAGCAGTTGGTTTGCACAGCGGCGTACACACAGCAATGCAGCTATCAGGGAGCCTTCTAGGGCAGCCCAATGAGCTACAGCGCTGAGGAAAAAAAAAAAATGTAGCTTCCACTGTCCCTGCACACCGAAGGTGGTGTTGGGCTGTGGAAATCGCTACAGCACAAGCGGTTTGGTGGTTAATGGACCCTGCCTAACGCTATCCCTGCTTCTGACGAAGCGGCAGCAACCTCTCCCTAAGCTCAGATCAGCAGCAGTAACATGGCGGTCGGCGGGAACCCCCCTTTATAGCCCCTGTGACGCCGCGGACAGCAAGCCAATCACTGCAATGCCCTTCTCTAAGATGGTGGGGACCAGGACCTATGTCATCACGCTTCCCACACTCTGCGTTTACCTTCATTGGCTGAGAAATGGCGCTTTTCGCGTCATTGAAATGCGACTTTGGTGCGAAAGTCGCGTACCGCATGGCCGACCCCGCACAGGGGTCGGATCGGGTTTCATGAAACCCGACTTTGCCAAAAGTCGGCGACTTTTGAAAATGAACGACCCGTTTCGCTCAACCCTACTAATCACTAACCCTAACCATGATCACAACCCTTACCCCAAAACAACCCTAATGTCAACCCTAACCATAACCCTAATCAAAACCCTAAATCCAACACACCCCTAATCCTAATCTCAACCCTAACCTCAAACCTAACCCTAATCCCAATACACCCCTAATCACAACCCTAACCTTAACCCTAATACCAAACCTAACCCTAATCCCAAGCGTAACCCTAATGCCAACCCTAACCCTAATACCAACCCTAATCCAAACCCTAACCCTAATCCCAGCTCTAACCCTAACTTTAGCCCCAACCCTAACCGTAACTTTAGCCCCAACCCTAACCCTAGCCCTAAGGCTACTTTCACACTTGCGTCGTTTGGCATTCCGTCGCAATCCGTCGTTTTGGACAAGAAACGGATCCTGCAAATGTGCCCGCAGGATGCGTTTTTTGCCCATAGACTTGTATTGCCGACGGATCGTGACGGATGGCCACACGTCGCGTCCGTCGTGCACTGGATCAGTTGTGTTTTGGCGGAGCGTCGCCACAAAAAAACATTCAATGAAACGTTTTTTTGTACGTCGCATCCGCCATTTCTGACCGCGCATGCGTGGCCGTAACTCCTCCCCCTCCTCCCCAGGACATAGATTGTGCAGCGGATGCGTTGAAAAACTACAGCTGCTGCCCACGTTGTGCACAATTTTCACAACATGCGTCGGTATGTCGGGCCGACGCATTGCGACGGCGCCGTACCGACGTAAGTGTGAAAGAAGCCTAACCCTAAATTTAGCCCCAACCCTAACCCTAAATTTAGCCCCAACCCTAACCCTAAATTTAGCCCTAACCCTAGCCCTAACCCTAACCCTACCCCTAACGCTACCCCTACCCCTAACCCTACCCTAACCCTACCCCTAACCCTACCCCTAACCCTAACCCTACCCCTACCCCTAACCCTACCCCTAACCCTAACCCTACCCCTAACCCTAACCCTACCCCTAACCCTAACCCTACCCCTAACCCTAACCCTACCCCTAACCCTACCCCTAACCCTAACCCTACCCCTAACCCTACCCCTAACCCTAACCCTACCCCTAACCCTACCCCTAACCCTACCCCTAACCCTAACCCTAAATTTAGCCCCAACTGCAGTTCTCCTGCCGGCCGGCAGATGGAGACAGATGGCGGGCGCACTGGGCATGCGCCCGCCATTTTCTTCTGCCGGCGGCCAGGAGGAGCAGCAAGAGGATCCAGGGACACAGGTGAGTATTGTAGGGTCCCATTTTGAAGATGGCGGCGCCCACCGGGAGACACGAGGAGCATCGGGGGAGCTAGGTGAGTATTGGGGGGCCACCTGGGACCCCTTTTCTCTGTCCTCCGATGTGCGATCACATCGGAGGACAGAGAAATTAAAAAGAGATCGCTTTTTTTTTGCGATCGCCGGTAAACGGTTAATTACCGGCAATCGCAAATGCGGGGTGGGTTAAAAAAAACCCGAATCATGTTCTCTGGGGTCTCGGCTACCCCCGGCAGCCGAGACCCCGGAGAAAATCGGCCTCTGGGGGGCGCTATTGACTTTTTCCACAGCGCCGTTAATTAACAGCGCTGTGGTTTAAGTACCCTTAGCGGCCGCCGTTAAAAGGCGTATCGGCGGTCGCTAAGGGGTTAAAGTAAACACTATTCAAAATTTTTCCTTGGTCTCACTGCGAAAATACTGAATATTTTAGTGCAGTAATTTAGTTTTTTTGTGCTAGATATTAGCTTATTTAAAACAAATATCTATTAATATGCCAATATGTTATGCATCTCTTATAAATGAAATATAATTTATAATATAAAAAAATGCAAAATATAATAATAAATATGTTACTTTGTGATATTTCCAATTCTTGGAGAAATTCAAAGAAAAATCCTAGTGAATCACACACTATACCTAAAGGGCCTCATAATCTCTTTTTTTAATGTTCGGGCTATATCTAGTCTGTAATATCCATAACATACAGTGGGGAAAATAATATTTGACATACTGCCGATATTGAAAGTTTTCCCACCTACAAAGAATGGAGATGTCTATCATTTTTATCATAGGTATATTTCAACTATGAGAGACAGAATCTAAATAAAAAAAATTACCAGAAGATAGCATTGTATGATTTTTAATAATGAAATGGCATTTTATTGCATGAAATAAGTATTTCATCAACTACCAACCAGTAAGAATTCTGGCTCTCACAGATAGTTTTTCTTTAAGAAGTCCTCCTACTCTGCACTTACCTGTTACCTGTATTAATTGCACTTGTTTGAACTTCTTCGGCTCACGATCACTGAATTTTCAATTTTCGCCAATTTAATCGTCTAATATAGCCAAACATACAAAGCACAAAAGCTGGTGTTTCCCCCGCTGTGTGACAGTGCTATACACTGCGGGAGCTATTTCTTACTGTCATTGTATCGCCAGCTGTCTTTGAGAGCAGTCACTTCAATGACTGATCTCGAAGTCATCAATATCATCGTGAGACATTATGGATTACCTTCTCTGTGGACAAGTGAGGAATATTGTGTTTTTGTTTTTGTTGTTGTTGTGGGAGATGTTGGCATCCGTGGATTTGGCAATTGGTGAGTATGGTTTAATTTAGATTCAATAAACGAGTCAGTGTCAGTGTGTTTTTTTTGTAATATCACTATGGGGTTAGTAATGAGGGTGTCTTCTAGCACCTGAAAATGCTTGATGGCACCTGACAATACAAAGGTGACATCAACCACCCAAAAAAATTACCCCACTTGCCACCGCTACAGGGCAAGTAAAAAGAGATTCAGGCGTTAAAAATTAGAATCTCAAGGCACGGTACACATATAAAAATCACATAGGAGAGGGTACCTATTACGTGTTACGTAACCACTCAGCAGAAACAGAAAAACGAGGCAGAAATGCTTACCTGCCTAAGACTCTAAACAAATGCACTATCAGGATGCAGTGGACCCATGTGGTTAAGATGGAGACTACACAGGTGCAGCATAACCAATGAGGCAGCCACTCTCAACCTACCAAACTAATGGAGGGGGTGGCTGCTTGGCGTATTGCTGCACATAAAAGACTTGTATGTGGCACTGTTCACACAATGGAGATGCACAGCATCCAGGCAAGCCTAGTAGTGACACCCTTCTATTAGATCAGGTGGGCCTGCCCAGCGCTATCCAAATGCACCCCAAGTGAACAGACACCACAGTTTACAAGACAAAAATGGGCCCAACTGCACCCCAAAAAAAAGTGCAAAAAACACAAAAAAAATATAAATTTTTTGTGAGGTATTAGTTTATACTTTGGCCAAAATACGCAAGCTCGTAACCCGCGTCAAGGGTCCCCACGCTTATGAGTCCTAATTCTAAACAGGAAGAGCACAAGAAGAGGATTCAGAGATCCTCCAAAAATTAGAAAAAACAGCAAAATGAGGCAGAAATGCTTACCTGCCTAGGCCTCTAAACAAATGCACCATGCTTACGAGTCCTAAAACGTAACCACTCAGCACCCAGAATATGTTGTGCAGTTATATGTATGGATAACTGGTTCCATGTGAGATGCATGTCCCTAATGCATCAGCCCACAGGCTGCGCCCTGGGCAGAGGGGACACGATATTCCCCTTTTGTCCTCCCCCTACCTTTGTAATTCCCACAGTAAATATCGGCAGGCTCTGGCCACCTGCGGCTATTGTAATGTATGTCTGGCCTGCCGCTTTTCTATTGGCCTGCCCTCTGTATCTGTGTGATATATTCTGTGTCCTGTGAGTAAAGTTTTTGTCAGACTGGAAATATGTGGAGAAGCAGTGATCTTTTATATGCGCCCATGTAACCAACTAATTCCAGCCAGCGTCCTTCATTCAGACTCCAGCCAAAGCAGAGTGGACCTCCTGAAACACGGGGTGGTACTGAAAGAGGTACCCCAGCTTGGTAGACTCCGTTACACTGGTGGAAGACAGTGGGATATGATACCCCTTCTACAGGAGGAAAGGAATGAATAGAAAACAACTACCAGAAGTTAAAGAGGACTACATTAAAAGATCTGGTGGAAGCCCGAGGGTTAATCGCCAGCAACAAAACAAAAGCGGATTTGATAGCAGCCATCATGGAACACGACATTGCAGCACCCCCCAATGTGAACGTGGAGTAGACTGAATTCCAGAGAGAGGTAAAGAACAGACTGGTGTTCTATGGCCCAAACCCTGCAGTAGAGATCATACGAGAGGTGATGGCTGATGTGCGTACTGATCTGAAGGAAAAGATGGCCGAGCAGACCAGGATAGAGCTAGCCAAGATGGAGATGGCATAGTGGACCAAAGTGGAGCTGGCCAAGATGGAGATGGCAGAGCGGAGAGAGGAGAGTCAGCGAGCAGGGGGAGCTCTTGCCTTCGACCAGCCACAAAAAGATCCAGTATAATGCCTTCCGACAGTTGGGGGAGGTAGAGGAAGACATTGATGGCTTACTGCAGGACTTTAAGCGGCAGTGTGCCCTTCATCAAGTGAAGCCGGAGGAACGGGTTCAGATTCTGGCCAGCAAACTGACAGGCCGGGCAGCGGACGCCTATCGCACGGTACTTGATGAGGACTGTATGGACTATGAGCAGATCTTCGCCCGGTATACGCTGACACTAGAGGCATACCGCCAAAAGTTCAGCGGACTTATAAAATGCGTAACCGATACCCACGCTAAATGGGCCTGTAAATTACGGCGGTCACTGCTACAGTGGGTACAAGGGAGCCAAGCATCCATAAAGGAGGACGTCCTCCAGCTCTTCTTGTTAGAACGATTCTTTAATCGACTAACCCCCGAGAAACAGGAATGGCTTCAGGACAGGCGGCCAACGACTCTTGAGGAAGCCACTCGTCTGGCCAATGAACATCATGATGCCAGGAGGCCTCAGTTGTCCGGATCAAAGATGGTCACTAGGAGTCCGCCTATGGACCTGGAGGGCCCCAAACCACCAAAGATTGTAGGGGGACCAGCTAGAAACCTGGCCTACCACAGTCCCCCTGGGGCACGATGCCACACCTGCCATCAGCTGGACCACCTGCAAAGACAATGTCCCAACCGGACACAGCATACCCAGTGGTCAAAGGCAGGAACAGCTACCTTCAGCCGGGCTGCTGTACACTGCTACCAAGGCGAAGCTGACCTGGCATTTGGGGCTACGACTAACCAAGGGGTGGAAGAGATGGAGGAAGTGCTGCATGAAATAGACCCCGGCAGCCCGGGCAGATAATCAACAACAGCATCGACAGGTCATGTGGGTTAATGGGAAACATATGCAGCGACTAAGAGATTCCGGGGCAACTTTGACCCTTGGGAAGCCTCATCTCGTCCGGGACCAGGAGAAGACAGACCGGACAGTGGCAGTCCGTGTAGCAGGGGGAGCTATACATCGACTGCCCACTGCCAGGATTCACCCAAACTGGGGAGTCGGGGATGGCCTTGTTGAGGTCGGCTTGATGGAGGATTTGCCTGCAGACGTCTTGCTGGGAAATGACTTGGGGCCCATGTTGTCTGCCTTCTCGGTTTCTGGCTGAGACATATCCTGTGACCACCCAGAGACAAGCTCAAGTTGCAGAGGTGGAATTACACTCAGAGGAGGCCCAGGTAAGACAACCCAGCATGTATTGCCATAGCCAGACACATTTCTTGGGCCACCCCAGATGAATTTAAGAGGGAGTTACTTGAGGATCCTTCATTGGAGGAATATCGCGGGAAGGCACAGGAGGGGAGAGGGGTACTGGAAGGGGAACAGTTTGTATGGAAGCAGGGACTCCTCTACCAGATCACAGAGCAGCACCACACAGGGACGAGCCCCACTATAAAACGACAACTGGTAGTCCCCAAGAAGTATAGGCAGGAGTTACTGCGAATCTCTCATGACATACCCTTGGCCGGGCATTTCGGCACCAGTCGCACCAGGCATCGTCTGATACAAAACTTCTTTTGGCCGGGGGTAACCTATGATGTTCGTCAGTACTGCCAGACCTGTGACAGTTGCCAGCGCATTGGCAAGAGGGGAGATCGATGCAAGGCCAAATTACGCCCCCTCCCCTTTGTGGAAGAACCATTTAGCCGAGTAGCAGTAGATCTGATAGGGCCATTAGCCAAACCCAGTCCATCAGGGAAAAAGTACATATTGACTGTGGTAGATTATGCCACACGGTATCCAGAGGCGGTTGCGTTACCTAACATATTGGCAGAGACGGTGGCGGCCGCCCTGCTCCAGATTTTCTCATGGGTTGGATTTCCCCGGGAGATTATCTCGGACCAGGGTACACAGTTTACAGCAGAGGTGACCAACCAACTGTGGAAGCTGTGCGGCGTAAAGTCCAGTAGAGGCACCTCGTACCACCCGCAAACCAATGGGTTGTGTGACGCTTTAACGGGACGTGAAAACAACTCATTGGGACTTTTACCAGGACCTACAGGGACTGGGAGAAATTCGTGCCACACCTCCTGTTTGCCTATTGGGAGGTGCCCCAAGAATCCACGGAATTCTCCCCGTTCGAGCTGGTATACGGGAGACGGGTAAGGGGACCCCTAGACTTAGTGCTAGTACATTGGGAAGGGCCTCATAGAAAGGGTACCTATTGTACCCTATGTGCTGGAATTCTGGGACCGCCTACAGAAGCTGACCGAGGCTGTACGTGAGAACATGCAGGTGACCCAGCGGCACCAGCACGTATGGTACGATCGGAGGGCCAGAGAGCGCACCTTGGAAATAGGACAGAAGGTCCTGTTGTTAGAGCCCACTAGGCAGAACAAGTTCCAAGCTGCATGGCAGGGGCCCTACCAGGTAGTGGGGAAAATAGCCGACACGACCTATAATGTCACTGATTGTGACGACCCCAGGGTTATCCGCAAGTTCCACGTGAATATACTGAAGCCCTACCGGGAACGCTCTGAAGAGGTAGTGGCCATCTGTGCAGAGGAAGTAGAGGATTGAGCCAGACTACCCTTGCCGGATGTCTTAGGGGAAAGGACTCAGTCTAAAACATGGGACCAGGTACACTTGGGTGAAGACCTAGGCCCTGGGAGAGACAGCAGGAGTTGTTGAGGCAGTGACAGAGGATGTTTTCGGGGAGACCAGGGTATACTCGCCTGGCACAACACAAGGTTCAGACCCAGAATCAGACCCCCTGTGACAAAACCCCTTCCGCTTCCCTGAGTGTGTACGAGAGGGGATTCGACAAGAGATACAAGAGATGTTGCGTTTAGGGGTCATTAAAGAGTCAGATAGTCCCTGGGCACGCCCCGTAGTGTTAGTGCCCAAGAAGGATGGGACTACACGGTTTTGTGTAGACTATCGTAAGCTCAATGAGAAAACAGTGACGGATGCATATCCCATGCCGCGTGTGGAAGAGTTGATAGACCGGCTGGCGGGGGCAAAGTATTTGACCACCATCGATCTATGTAAAGGCTACTGGCAGATTCCCCTTAGTCCTGATGCTATTCCCAAGTTGGCATTTGTCACCCCATTCGGCTTATTCTAGTTTCGAGTTATGCCATTCAGGATGAAGAATGCCCCGGCGACCTTCCAGAGGCTGGCTGACCGGCTTCTGGATGGTTTCCAGGACTATGCTTGTGCCTACCTGGACGACATCTCCATCTACAGTGCGACATGGGAAGAGCATCTAAATCACCTAGAGACAGTATTGGACAGGATCCACAAGGCCAGAATCACCCTGAACCCAAACAAGTGTCACGTGGGCAAAGCAGAGGTTTAGTATTTAGGGCATTGGGTGGGAAATGGGAAACAGCGACCAGAATCAGCCAAGATTGAGGCCATAGCCAAATGACCCACACCACTCACTAAAACCCAGGTCATAGTGTTTCTAGGGACAGCGGTTTATTACAGGAAATTCGTTCCCAATTACAGCAGTGTAGCCAAGCCCCTCAATGTTCTGACCCATAAGAACCAACCCCGCCAGGTAACCTGGACCCCAGAGTGTGAGGAAGCCTTCCGCCAACTAAAGGACGCCCTCACCAATACCCCTGTATTGGCCTCACCCAATCCAACTAAACATTTCCTTATTCACACAGACGCTTCTATGTTTGGATTGGGGGCAGTACTGAGCCAAGTCAGGCCGGACGGCCAAGAACACCCGGTAGCTTACCTGAGTCGGAAACTACTGCCCCGTGAATTAAGCTATGCGGCCATCGAGAAAAAGTGCCTGGCGGTAGTATGGGCACTCAAAAAGTTGCAACCATATTTGTATGGATGACAGTTTTCCCTCCTAACGGACCTAGTCTGGCTTAATCAGGTCTCCGGAGACAATGCCAGAATGCTGCGGGGGAGTTTAGCCCTACAACCTCTGGACTTCACCATCCACTACAGATAGAAACTACCATAGCCAGTATATGGATAAAAGCAAGATACAACACCACACAGGAAATATATATCAAAACGCCTTTATTAAATGCAATTGGCAATGTATATTCTAATTACTCAAAATTCTACACATAAGGACAAAAAGTATGTGCACCTATAAAAACAATATCACATAAATATATAAAAAGCTTTTTTGTATAAAAGATTGGTACAGACTGACCCCGACAGTATCCTCATATATACGAAGGTGCGTGGCTCCCACAGAATGTAAGGAATCTCTTATTTTAACCGCAGCTAATCAAAAATGAATCTAAAAAGTGGTAAAATCGGAGACACCCAGAAGCAGTATGTGTGTATAATAGACCGCACAGATCAAGGTGCAACGTGCCAATACTCAAAAAAAAATGATAAACATTCAAACTCTATGAAGAAGTGGGGGCGGTAAAAAATACCTATATGTAAAAAAAATGTGCAAAAATTGGTACTCAATAGAGGTGCAAAAGATTTGCAAAAAAGTGACAAAAACCAAGCACACATACGTGGTCTATCATATCTAAATAAATGCTGCGTGTAAGCAGAAGAAATGACTAAAGTGCCGAAGTGCCAAAGTGCCAGATATAGCAGGGAAAAATACACAATCTGGTTCTATATAGCACCCACATGGGTACAATGCTGCCGATTATAATATTAGAATGGCGACAGTAAAAGCCGCAAGAGCACCACAGATTAACAGATAAGGTGCGGCAGACTGGGCAATCCCAATGCGGTCTAGAACCAAAAATGGGGAGCGCACTATACCTTGAATGTAATCACCGAGTCAGCAGGGCCAGCTAGGTCCTCATTAGAACGCGCCCCGATGCGCGTTTCGGATAAAGATCCTTCGTCAGGGGGGTGGCTATTGAGGTGCAGGAGCGCCAAATATATAGTGTCCCCTCATCTAGCGCCACGGCCCGGGTGTAGGCGGCGCATGCGCGGTCCCTTCGTTCCCGGACTTCCGCCACCCGCGTCACGCAGCCGGACGTACGGGGGCAGAGTACCCGACGTCTCCATAGCAGCGAGGACGCGGAACGGCCGAGTCCATTCACGCCGACCGGGCATGCGCACCACTTTTTTGCAAATCTTTTGCACCTCTATTGAGTACCAATTTTTGCACATTTTTTTTACATATAGGTATTGTTTACCGCCCCCACTTCTTCATAGAGTTTGAATGTTTATCATTTATTTTTGAGTATTGGCACGTTGCACCTTGATCTGTGCGGTCTATTATACACACATACTGCATCTGGGTGTCTCCGATTTTACCACTTTTTAGATTCATTTTTGATTAGCTGCGGTTAAAATAAGAGATTCCTTACATTCTGTGGGAGCCACGCACCTTCGTATATATGAGGATACTGTCGGGGTCAGTCTGTACCAATCTTTTATACAAAAAAGCTTTTTATATATTTATGTGATATTGTTTTTATAGGTGCACATACTTTTTGTCCTTATGTGTAGAATTTTGAGTAATTAGAATATACATTGCCAATTGCATTTAATAAAGGCGTTTTGATATATATTTCCTGCGTGGTGTTGTATCTTGCTTTTATCCATATACTGGCTATGGTAGTTTCTATCTCTGGTTGAGTGGGTTCTCCACAAATTCTTCCACAGCGCACTGGTCACTTTTATAGAGCACTCTATATAGATTATTGCCTATATTGGAACGTATATATACACATAGTACCTTTGTGTTCTGTGGACTCGTTTAAACCATCCACTACAGACCCGGCAAACAAAACGGTAACGCCAATGGACTAAGTCGACAAATGGAACTTGTATCAACCGCATAAACTTCGGTCATCAATAAATAAGTCCTGAAAAATATCCCAGGGTGCCACAATATGGAAAAGTAATGGGTCTAGGAAAATGATGACAAATGCAAAAAACTATATTTCATACAAATTTCATAATTTTTTTCTCCACTTAATTAAAAAGTAAATTATACATGTTTGGTATCTTTGTACTCATACTGACCTGGGGAATCATATTGTAAGGTTAATTTTACCATATATTGAAAATGGTAAATAAAAACACCAAAAAATTGAGCAATTACACTTTATTGTAATTTTTAACGTGGTAAAATCAATTGTGCCATTCAAAAGTATAACTAGTCTCTCAAAAAACAGGACCTCATATGGCTATATTGGTGGAAAAATTAAAAAAAAATTGCTTTTGGAAAAGGGGGAGGGAAAAACGAAAAAACTAAATGGAAAATAGCCAAGGTTTGAAGGGATTAAGGGTATGTGCACACGTTGCAGATTTGGCTGTGGATCCGCAACGGATTTTGCCCTGCGGATCTGCACCAGTTTTCCATGCATTGTACAGTATTATGTAAACATATGGAAAACCAAATCCGCAGTGCACATGCTGCGGAAAATTCCGCACTTAAACTCTGTGGTTTATTTTCCGCAGCATGTCAATTCTTTGTGCGCATTCCGCAGAGTTTTACACCTTTTCCTTAATAAGAATCCAGAGGTGTAATAACACAGGAGAAATCCACAGAAAAACTGCACTAAATCTACAGTGAATCTGCGGGTAAAATGCAGAGTGTTTTACCTGCAGATTCTACGGAAAAATCTGTAATGGAATCTGCAACGTGTGCACATAGCCTAAAAGGGATGAAATAGACATTTATTTTGCTTACCTTTCAAAAGGATACATGTCAGATTTTTGGTGAGTCCCCAACACTGAAGTCCCCACTATTTACGAAAGAACGGTACAAAGTTGTTTGATGTGCTGACAGAAATAGTGTACAGAGCTCACGCTGTTGAATAAAGTGGTTGAGTACATGCATGATCACCTCTTCTTTTAACCCATTTCGGCTATTAGAAGGAATATTACGTCCGATGGCAGATCCCCTGCTTTGATGCGGGCTCCGACGGTGTGCCCGCATCAAACCAGGGACATGTCAGCTGTTTTGGACCCAATCCACCCGATGCTATTAACTAGTTAAATGCCGCTGTCAAATGCTGTCAAATGGAGACATCCGTGCATTGGCATAACAATCAGTGGTCTCCTGAAGACCTCTGTGGTTGTTGATGCCAGATTTCTGTGAGCGCTACCCTGTGGTCAGCGCTCATGGCAGTGGTGTAATTCTACTACACAGGAGCGATCTGGGCACCACTCCTATGTAGCAGTGCCGATCAGGCTATGCCAGCTTCTAGTCTCCCATGGAGACTATTGAAGCATGGCAAAAGTAAAAATAATGTTCTAAAAAATATGAAAAAAATATAAAAGTTCAAATCACCCCCCTTTCGCCTCATTCAAAATAAAGCAATCAAAAAAAATCAAACCTACATATATTTGGTATCGGCGTATTTAGAATCACCTGATCTATAAAAAAAAAAAAGAATTAACATAATTGCTTAACGGCATAGTGAGAAAAAAATTCCAAACCCCAGAATTAACTTTTTTTATTTGCCGCAGCAATAACCGGCGATCAAAAGAATGTATCTGCACCAAAATGATATCATTAAAAATGTCCACTCGGCGCAGAAAAAATAAGACCTCATTCAACCCGAGATCCCAAAAAATGGAGATGCTACGGGTCTTGGAAAATTGAGCAATTTTTTTTTTTAACAATGTTTGGATTTTTTTTTCAACATTTACATAAAAAATAACCTAGACATGTTTGGTGTCTGTGAACTCATAATGACCTGGAGAATCATAATGACAGGTCAGTTTTAGCATTAAGTAAAACTAGCAAAAAAGTCAAACAAAAAATTAGTGTGGGATTTTTTATACAATTTCACCGCACTTGGAATTTTTTTCCCATTTTCTAGTAAAAGACATGGTAAGACCAAAGGTGTCATTCAAAAATACAACTTGTCCTGCAAAAAATAAGCCTTCACATGGCCATATTGATGGAAAAATATAAAAGTTATGGCTCTGTGAATGAGGGGAGTGAAAAACAAAAACGCAAAACCGAAAAAATCTCTGGTCATTAAGGGGTTAAACTCAATAAGACATCTACATTTCATTTAGATCTCATTAAAACTTATCTAAAAAAAATAGATTTTAAATCAATGTTCAACCGGGTAACCATGAATGGAATGTGTGCATATTTTTTTCAACAAGAAAAGTGGAAAAAAGGGGAAAGAAAAAAGTAAGTAGTAGCGGCCGCTGTGAACCAAGTAAAATCACCCTGAATTCCACGAATGCCTGAGAGAGAAGTGCAATAGGTCACCCCCCATAGACTGGACTTATCTCACAACTGCTTTGTTCCCCTGAGATTCACCACTTTTCTTGTTTTTATACATATATAAAATGACCTCAAGCACACCTCCAGGCTGTGTAAGGGCTATTTGACGAAGAAGGAGAGTGATGGGGTGCTACGCCAGATGACCTGGCCTCTACAGTCACCAGACCTGAACCCAATCGAGATGGTTTGGGGTGAGCTGGACCGCAGAGTGAAGGCAAAAGGGCCAACAAGTGCTAAGCATCTCTGGGAACTCCTTCAAGATTGTTGGAAGACCATTCTCGGTGACTACCCCTTGAAGCTCATCAAGAGAATGCAAAGAGTGTGCAAAGCAGTGATCAAAGCAAAAGGTGGCTACTTTGAAGAACTTAGAATATAAGACATATTTTCAGTCGTTTCACACTTTTTTGTTAAGTATATAATTTCACATGTGTTAATTCATAGTTTTGATGCCATCAGTGTGAATGTACAATTTTCATAGTCATGAAAATGCAGAAAAATCTTTAAATGAGAAGGTGTGTTCAAACTTTTGGACTGTAGTGTAGTACTGTATATATATATAAATATATATATATATATAGATATATATATCTATAGATATAGATATATATATCTATATCTATATATATATCTATATATATATATATATATATATATATATATATATATTCCACACATGTTTCCCCAGCTTTACATTGATTTATACAAACTTTAGTATTTAGTAGTTCTATCTAAACATCTATTTTTTGGCCTACCCACCATTTATTTCACGTGTCTGTGTAATTTGGTATTTTGTATATCTTATCTATTCATTTTTATATGTACCTTTTAATGAGACATAATTCAAATGTTTTTTTTTTTAGTTTACTTGTAATTTGCACATTGTTCTCTTGGTTTATCATTGCCATATACATACAGTGGGATGAACTAATTTTAGCTTCGGGTTGCAGCTCTTTTGCTTTCCTGTTTCTCACAGTGGTAGTGTAGTGAGGAGGGACAGGGGGCTTAAATCCACCATTATGGTTATCGTGGAGGTCCCAGTGGTGAGGCTCACAGTAATCAAACATCTTGTCATGATCCAGTTCTGAGATTATGTTCAGCTCTCTTGTCTCTGGACTGGTCATGTGGGAGTTAATCCTCTCTGCCTCACCCTGGAGCTGGCTGAACTATTTAAGTCCTCTGTAGCCATTGGGCCGGTGTCAGCTATAGTTCATGCTGCAAGGTTTGAGCTCCTGACCTGATCCCTGTTATTGTGTTCCTGTTTGCCTCTGACTGCCTACACTCGTTTATGACTTGTTCTGACCTTTGGCCTGTACCCCGACTCCGTCTCCGTCTCACGTTTTGGTTACCACGTTCCCGGTAGGTTCTGACGTCTTGCTTGTCCCCGACGATTCTCTGCTCGCCCCTTCTGTACCGCGCCGCTATCTCCGTGTATGACCTTGGCTTGTTTCATGTCCCTTTCATTACCTGTGACACCTGTGTTGTTGCTCAGTTTTGCTGCGCTGTGTGTGCAGCCTCCTTTCCTTAATCAGCACCCCCTGGTGGAGATTGCTCTGTACTGCACTGCAGCAGCACATCACACATCTATCCTCTAGTCTATGGATAGGTGATAAAAGTCTATTGTGGGACAATCGGTTTACCTCTCTAGTAAGACATTCGTTCCAATCCACCGCATATCTCAAACATAGTAAATAAATTTAAATTTCCTTTATACTAGTGTTTATACTAAAGACATCAATTATTTGAAAGCATGAATTAACAATATTTTAAGATTATCCACAAAGTTGATAGACAATGGATATCAGACTTAGAGTTTTACATCTAGATGATTTATCCTTGCTCCTGTGACAAGAATGGAGATGTGTTTCTTGTTTGGGTGCTCCATCATGCTGACAGTCCTGGGAAAATATGCTCTTGCCAGCTGCCTTACATTACAGTTGAGTACTCAAGCTCCAAATAGTTGCATCAATCCAATTTTGTCAGGGCCTGCTGTCCAGAGATCAGTGCAAGTCAAGGCTAAATGAGAACTCTTTATAACTATATGAAAACTCTGACTTTTCAATACAATTAGCTAGTGTTTGGGGGCAAGCTTCTCTATAGAAAATCTGGTCGCTGACCCCAGAAATAACAAGTCCTGACATTTTTTTAAAGCCTTATATACATTTGGCTTCCCTGGAATTCATATACCGGCTAACACTCTTCAGCAGAGAGATGGAAATTGTCAGGCTCTATCGAGGCATCAAGTGCATTAATGGCATGTCCATATTGATACAAGCTTTTAAAGAGTGAAATCTCAGGTTGGATCTAGCTTGAAATATATTGCATTGTTTCATTAGCTACTTGGAAAAAGCAGTTACAAAGTTATTTCTCAGAATGATAGATGAACGGTTTCAATATAGTGATGTAGTTACGATCATGTAAAGAATGAGTGCACTGAGAAAGAGTTCACAATGAACTAGAGGTGACAAATTAGTAACTATTGCAACAAGTGCAACATAAAATCATATAAAATTGTAGATTTAATGCTTCCTCTTTTAGCTTTACCTTGTCTGCCAAATTTCACTATTTTTAATTATTGCTTCTTGATTAAACAGGAAGCAATTTTGTTTGAGATATGCTACATTCCTATAATATACATCCAGGTTATACTTGCATAATTATTTACGTCCTCTATTTGGTTATTTCAGTCCCACCACTGATGATATATATAGAGCATTGTCTAATTCGGTACATATCACATTCAGAGTAGAACATGTCCTCATAAAAAATAGAAATATGATTTTTTTTTATGTTTTTCCACTAAAAGAGCTACTATTAAAATATGCACTTAGTGAATGTATTTGAAGTTGGTGTTTTTGTTCGCTTTATTGTTTCATCAATGCTGGCAGTGCCTTGGGCTGAAGCATTGTCATGTCTTTCTTTCATAAGTGGTCTGTTTGAATTATCTGGATGGGCAGAAAGAAGACAGTACCTCTAATCAACAATCATAATAAGAAGCAAGAGATTGAAGCTCCTTTTCCGTGACTTTTATGCCCTGTCTCTGGAGAGTCATGTACGAGCACTGTACTGATCTTAAACTAATAGTGTTAGATGATTTTGTCTGTTGTAGTACATATATTTAACTATTTTCAACCAAAAATTGACGACAAGATTGCTTTACAATATTTACATTTGTACGTTCTAAGTTGTCTTCATTATTCGTTGCGTGGGCAACAGATATTAACTGCAACAGGATCAAGTCCTGGTCGTTGCAGTAATGTCGCTCTGCCGCTAAGGGGAGTGATGTTAGGTCTGATTGCACTAAAGGACTTCACCTGACCAGGTATCACAGTCACACATTACACTTCACACTCCCACCACCAGGGGGAGCAAAAGGCACTATGTATTAGGCCACTCCTCACACGAATACGAAAGTTGTGAGGACTATCCCGAATGCTCAGCAGGGAAGGACTACAACACAAAGGCGCTAGTTGGTAGGCACTGATTTCCACCTGCAAAGGGAACTCTGGATGTGCCTTCGGACCGGCCGGACTCAGCCAGCCCTGTTAGCAGTGCTCTGGATTGCGGACCCCGAAGTCTTCAGTAAAAAGGTAAAGAGACTGCAACCCTGTGTCCTCGTTATTAACTGCGCCTCACATCATCGCCACCTACACTACTGGGAAGCCCCGGGGATATACTTCACCTGTGGGAAGGTATACCATCTCGCTGCCATTCCATCACCCCAGCGGCCCCCAAGCAGCGTCGGTCACCCTGATCGAATATCACAGGTGGCATCACGAACCCTTGACAAACTTTCATCACCCTTTCATTGGACGCCCCTTAGCAGGGTCACGGACCGGGTCCAGCCACCATGACAACCCCAGCACCGAGACAGAGAGGACCCGTACCGAGTACTCCGCGGCCCTGCATCTGGGGGCTCTCCACTTCTTGGTCAGTCATGATACATTATGCATTGATCATATCAATCTGCTTCTTGTCATGCTGCAGCAATGCAGGTATGTGCAGACTCCACGAAGGAGAGTGGGTGACAGAAAAAGAGGTCACACTTGCCACACCGCAGCCCAGTGCAAGCTGCACTGCGCCACCAGGTGGCGACAGAGAGTGGTCAAAACAAGCCAAGTCCGTAACAGTCGGTAAGAGTATAGTTTAAAGGGGAAAATAGAACTCGTGGTCAAAATACAAGCCGAGGGTCCGAACCAGCCAGAAGAAAAGGTACCAGAGACGTGAGACAGAGATCGGAGTCAGAGTAAGCCAAAAGGTCAAAAAGCCAGACAGACGTGTGGTAACAAAAACAGGAAACAGGAGACAAAGTCAGAGTTTTAGCCGAGTCACAAACGGAAGGGATACACACCAGAGTCAAACTAGGTCGGGTACAGGAGACAGGTCAGGTACAGGTAAGGGAGGTCAGAGGCAAAAGGAACACAGGGGTTTCACAGGTAGAAGTCCCAGCAAGCCCAAAACTATCACTGACACAATCTGCCAGCAAGAGAACCAAGAAATAGCCACTCCCAAATCAGAGAGAGGCAGGAATAGTTAACCCAACCATGACCAGGCCGGAGCAGGAGAAACATGGCAAACTCCAACCTGGATCATGACACTTCTTATTTGTTTTTACTTCTGCTTTCTCACAACTCACCCGTCCTTTAACACATTCTGGGCACTCTCGCTATATCCACCCCTCCCTTCTCCCCTCACCCTTGTATAACTCTGAGGCTCTACTGACATTTCTTACCCACTCCAAACCAGCCACTACCTCCATGCAGCACTCAGAACGTTCATACAAATCATCCCACCACCTGCTCTTTCTGTTTTTTCTCCTTCTACTAGTTGCAGGAGACATCTCCCCCAACCCTGGGCCTCCCTCCACCAGCATACATTACTCTCCTCCAGCTGCATATAGAAACCCTGCTAATCTTATTAACATTCAGTGCATGCATTCTCCTACCGCTTTCCACTGTGCTCTCTGGAATGCACAGTAACAAACTAACTTACATTCACAATCTTTTCCTCTCTAATTCCCTTAATCTTCTGGCTACTTCAGAAACCTGGATCCAGCACTCCCACACCACCATCGCTGCCGCTCTCTCATTTGGTGGGCTGAAATTTTCACATACCACCAGACCTGAGAACAGGGAGGGTGGAGGTGTTGGTTTGCTCCTTTCATCACAATCTGCTTTCCAGGTCATCCTCCCAGTTCCCTCACTTACATTTCCTTCCTTTTAAATCCAGGCCGTCAGACTCTTTAAGCCCTTCTCCTTGCGGGTGGCGGTTGTTTATTGCCCTCCAGGCTCCTCCCGCCTGTTTCTAGACCACTTTTGCCACCTGGCTTACTCACTTTCTATCCTGTGACATCCCCACCCTCATCATGGGAGACTTTAACATCCCCATCAATGATCCCCTCTCCCAATCTGCCTCTCATCTTCTTTCTCAAACTTCTTCATTTGGCCTCTCACAGTTCACTAATTCTCCTATGCATGAGGACGGGAATACTCTGGACCTGGTTTTCTCCCATCCTGGATCACTGCATGACTATACTAACTCCCCTCTCCCACTCTCGGACCACAACCTTCTTTCCTTCTCTGTCAAGAATTGTCTCCTCACCCAGGACACCCCCACTTACCACACTTATCGGAATACACGTACCATTAATACCCAGCAGCTTATGGACAACCTCCACACATCTTTAGCCCTCATCTCCTCCCTCTCCTGTCCAGACTTAGCATTGTCACACTTCAATATTACACTGAAGAATGCCCTAGATGAAGCAGCACCTTCTACACGCAGAAAGACCCGACACAGACAACGGCAGCCCCGGCACACTATGCAAACACGCTTTCTTCACTGTTGCTCAAGGTGTGCAGAGCGGCAGTGGAGAAAATCTCTCTTAGCAGAAGACTTCATCCACTATAAGTTCATGCTCAAAACCTATAACTCTGCCCTTTCTCTGGCCAAACAATCCTACTTCACCACCCTCATCACCTCACTTTCCAACAACCCAAAATGACTTTTTGAAACCTTAAACTCCCTCCTGAAACCTAAAGTACAGGCCCCCATCTCCAATCTCAGTGGTGAGGATCTGGCCACTTATTTCCTAGAAAAAATCAATCACATCCATCAGGATATCTCAGCCCAATCTCCTCAGTGCCTGGATCCCCTTCCCTGCCGCACCTCAAGTTCACTAGATATCTTTGAGCCTGTTTCAGAAGAAGAAGTTTCCAATCTCCTCACTTCTGCTCGGCCTACAACCTTCACCTCTCCTGCAGACTCTCTCACCAGTGGTCACCATTCACCTGACTAAAATATTTAACCTCTCTCTCTCTTCAGGTATCTTTCCCTCCTCATTTAAACATGCCATCATTACCCCTTAACTTAAAAAGCCATCCCTGGACCAGAGCTGCATTGCTAACTACAGACCTGTCTCTAACCTTTCCTTCATCTCTAAACTCCTGGAACGCTTGGTCCACTCCCGTCTAATCCACTTTCTCTTGGATAACTCTCTTCTTGATCCCTTACAATCTGGTTTCCGCTCTTTACACTCCACTGAAACTGCGCTCACTAAAGTCTCTAATGATCTAATAACAGCTAAATCCAAAGGTCATTGCTCTCTGCTGATTCTCCTGGATCTATCTGCCACATTTGACCCTGTGGATCACCAGCTCCTTCTCACTATGCTCTGCTCCATAGGCCTCAAGGACACAGCCCTCTCCTGGTTCTCCTCCTACCTCTCTGACTGCTCTGTCACTGTATCTTTAGCCGGTTCCTCTTCCTCTCCTCGTCCCCTTACTATCGGGGTTCCGCAGGGCTCAGTCCTAAGCCCCTTCCTTTTTTTCTTTATACACTGCCCATATTGAACAATCAGCAGATTTGAGTTCCAGTATCATCTCTATGCTGATGACACCAAATTATACAATTCTTCCCCTGACAACACCCCTACCCTAATTCAAAATACCAAGGATTGTCTGTCTGCTGTCTCTAACATCATGTTCTCCCTCTATCTGAAACAAAATCTCTCCAAAACTGAACTACTTGTGTTTCACCCTTCTACTAACATCACTCTACCCAACATCAAAATTACTATGGAGGGTTCAACCATAACTCCCAAGCAGCATGCCCACTGTCTTGGGGTCATATTCGACACCCAACTTTCCTTTACTCCCTATATCCAATCACTCACTCGCTCCTGTCACCTGCATCTTAAAAACATCTCCAGAATCTGACCTTTTCTCACCTTTGAAACTGCTAAGACTCTTACTGTCGCTCTTATTCATTCTCATCTGGACTATTGCAACTCTCTTCTGATCCGTCTCCCTCTTGCCAAACTTTCTCCTCTCCAATACATCTTGAATGTGGCAGCCAGGGTCATATTTCTGTCCAGCCGCTTCACCGATGCCTCCATCTTGTGCCAGTCAATACACTGGCTACCCATTCGCTACAGGGTCTAGTATAAACTCATCTCTCTCACCCACAAAGCTCTCCACAATTCTGCACCGCCTTATAACTTCTCTCTCATCTCTGTCTATCGCCCTACACGTGCCCTCCGTTCTACAAATGACCTAAGACTAACATCCCCCTTAATCCGAACCTCGCATCTCCGTCTCCAAGACTTCTCTCATGCTGCGCCAGCTCTCTGGAATGCACTTCCCCAGACGATCAGACTGATACCTAGCCCCGACCTATACAAGCGCGCTTTAAAAACCCATCTCTTTAAACAAGCCTACCACATCAACTACTCAGTAAACTAACTTTGCCCTGTTCCCTCCTTCCAAATATTATTCAGAAACTGCACCCTACTATTTTTCTGTCTCCACAACCTCCATGCACAGGATAACTGCACTTGATACTTGACTATTACACTTTAAAACACGGGCTGATGACCGGATCATGCAGCTTTATATGAAAATCCCTATTTATTATAATTGTCAGACCTAAAATAACAAGCACTTTTCACCTATTGTGTCCCCCATTTCCTTGTAGATTGTAAGCTTGCAAGCAGGGACCTCACCCCTAATGTCACTGTTTAAATTGTCTTAACTTGTACTGAATTTATTGTCTGTACATGCCCCCGCTTAATTGCAAAGTGCTGGGGAATATGTTGGCGCTATATAAATAAAAATTAATGTTGTTATTATTATTATTCTTACCATAAATGATATAGAAAAAAAAGCAAAGAAAGGCGCTCCATGTGTGTGTCGATCAGGCTGATATATTACATAAATGTCAAAGGTGCTCAAATAAGAGAATTCTCACCGTGCACAACAGTAGGCTAAGCATGCAAGCTCCCCCCAACTGCTGCTGCACCATCTACAGGCTCACACTGCTCACCACATGTAGTTAAAGGAATGAAGATAGTAAAAAAGGATGTGGTATCATCCGGGTGTTGCAGGAAGGAGACACGCCGACAACCCAGGTCCAGTTAAAAGAGACTAATTTGCTACTTGTTTCAAGGATGGTCTGTCCTCTTCATCAGGCATATACACTAGTGATGAGCAAACGTGCTCGCCACTACTCATTAGTCGCCCGAGTATCACTATGCTCGATGTACTCGGCGAGCATCAAGCATTTCCAGGATTATTCGGCAGTAACTGGTGTCTCCACCCAGCATTTTTGGCGGACTTTAGAGACCCAATCACGCTGCAGGGATTGTCTGCCAGGCCATGAAACGCTGCAGCCATCTTTGTTGTGGTCGTGTAGTGATTGGCTTGGCCGCACAGCATCATCCCGATTATAAGAGACCTGGCGTCGCCCTGCTCGCCGCATTCTGCTCTGGATTCAGCGAGAGTAGGGAGAGCTGCTGCCGAGATAGGGTCAGAATCATGGTTTTTATAGTTAGTGTAGGTCTGCAACTCTTAAATCCACAACTATTGAGAATCCAACAGTCCTTTTTAGGGTTAAGTCGTGGGTCCCGCTATTGCAGCGCTAGGTAGGCAGGTCACAGCATATCCACATCAGTGCAAGGCCTGCAGGCACTGTGTGTGTGTCCATTGCTCCGACTGAATCCTTCCCAAAGCTCTATAACTGTCTGCTGCTGCTGCAGCTTCCTTACTATATACCTAGTTCCTTTTTTTTCCCAAAAAATTCACACCCCCCAAAAAAAATATAGAGTGTGTTCTGTCAGACTGAGGCATATTTAAAAATCGTAGTTTGTCAGGCATACGTAGCATAGTTGTGTATGCTAGCCTTGTGCCACTTTTTTTTTCTTTTGGTGTTTTAAATTCATCAAAGAAGACATCATATATCTGCGTGCTCCAAGTTTTGGCATTTTAGGCTGTTTTGACACTGTTTTTGCTGTCTGCTACTCTAATTATATACATCACTATTTGGCATTTTAAAAAAAAAGCATGCCACATATTTGCCTGTGTAGTATTTCCGTGACAGCCCTCATATATATGAGTGCTCCAAGTTTGGGCATTGTATGACGGTGCACCACTTTTTTTGCTGTCTGATACTCTAATTATATTCAGCACTATTTAGCATAAACAATATAAGAAAGGCCACATATTTGCCAGTGAGGTATTTCCGTGACAGCCCTCATATATCTAAGTGCTCCAAATTTGAGCAGTGTAGGCCGGTGTACCACTTTTTTGCTGTGTGTTACTCTAATTATACACAGCACTGTTTAGCATAAAAAATATAAAAAGTCCACATATTTGCCAGTGCGGTATTTCCGTGACAGCCCTCAGATATCTGCGTGCTCCAAGTTTGGGCATTGTAGCCCGGAGGACCACTTCTTTTGCTGGCTGTTACTCTACTTAAATACAGCACTATTTAGCATAAAAAATATAAGAAGGCCACATATTTGCCAGTGTCGTATTTCCGTGACAGCCCTCATATATCTGAATGCTCCAAATTTGGGCATTGTAGGCCGGTGTACCACTTTTTTGCTGTGTGTTACTCTAATTATATACAGCACTATTTAGCATAAAAAATATAAAAAGTCCACATATTTGCCAGAAGGGAATTTCCGTGACAGCCCTCAGATATCTGCGTGCTCCAAGTTTGGGCATTGTAGCTCGGAGGACCACTTTTTTTGCTGGCTGTTACTCTACTTATATACAGCACTATTGTGAATAAATTAACTTCACAAAAAAGCCCCCCAAAATTGAATACAGTCTGTTATGTCAGGCTGAGGCCTGCCTGGTGCTTGGGTTTGAAAAGTTGTAGATTTGCAGGCATACTGATCAGATATTACTTCGCTACTAATAAATATATTTGTGTTGAGCATTTGAAATAGTGCAGTAGTCCATGTAAAATGGACAAGGCAAGGGGCAAGGGATGGGGAAGTGGACGTGATGATGATGGTGCAAGCAGATGACAAGGCCATGGCCAAGCTGAAAGTGGGCAACAACAAAGACCCACATCTTCTTGCTCGACCTTCCTGTCCCAGTTTCTAGGGGACCGCAGCACACCACTATTGAAGCCAAATCAGTGTGAAACGGTTGTTGGTTGGATAGCAGATAATGCTTCCAGTCACTTAGCCACCACCACCACTATGTCTTTCACAAGGTCAAGTCTGAGTAGCCGGGAGTGTGGCCCGGATATTTCTCACCCTGATCCTTCTTCCTCCCACCATTCTGAGTGCCCTGAGACAACTGATCCCACACTTGGACACTCTGAAGAGCTGTTCAGTTTTCGATTTCAAGATTCAGAACTCTCGGCCAGTCAACTTGAAGTGGGGCCAAATGAGATCGCATGTAGAGATGCCCAAAGCTTTGATCAGCCCCGGTCATACGAAGGCAATGGTGGGAAGGTGTCAGAAGAGGTGGACGATGATGAGACAATTGCCGGAAAGTCAGGAGGAGAAGCAGAGTGCGGATGTGGAAGACGAGGTGATGGATGACTATGTGACTGACCCAACCTGGCAGGAGGACATGCAGAGCGACGGCAGCAGCACACATTGGGAAGGAGGCATATCACCCCAAAAGGCAGGAAGAAGCAGTGTAGTGGCCAAAGACAGAAGGCGTACATCTGCTCCCTGTAATACCAACATGAGGGAAGTTGCCATTCCAACTGTTAGATCTTCCCAAGTCTGGTTATTTTTTAACGCCTCTGCTGATAACCCCAAGCAGGCCATTTGCAATGCACGCATCAGCAAGGGTAGCAAAACAAAGAGCATGACCTCCACCAGCATGATCATGAAAATGGCAGCAAAGCACGCGACTTTGTGGGCCAAACCCCAGGCTCCAGGACCATTGCCTGCAGGTCACACCACTGCTTCTTCCACTGTTTTGCATAGAAATGGATCCCCAGTTCACCGTGCATGTGAAGATGCCTCTAGCCCTGCACCTGTTGTGGCCCACAAAAAAGCAGCACCATCATCAAGCCCGTCCACGTCCTTGTCCCAGCACAGCCTTCAGTTGTCTATAACCCAGTCTTTGGAACGCAAGTGGAAATACCTAGCCAACGTTCCACAGCCACAGTCCTAAATTCTAATATTTCTCTTCTGCTTTCTCTAGAAATGCTGCCTTTTAGGCTCATTGAGATGGAAGCTTTCCACAACCTGATGGCCGCGGCCTTCTCAAGGTACTCGGTCCCCAGTCACCACTATTTCTCCCGCTGTGCTGTACCGGCATTACTCTAGCATGTGTCCCACAACATTACCCGTGCCCTCAGCAATGCTGTTGCAGGGAAAGTCCACCTAACCACGGACACATGGACAAGTGCTTGTGGGCAGGGACAGTACATCTCACTAAGGGCACACTGGTTTAACATAGTGGAAGCCGGGACCTAGTCAGACCTTGGGATGGAACACATCCTCCACACACCGAGGAATGCTGGGCCTATGTCAATCAGGATTGACCCCACAGTCTGCAGCTCCTGCACCTCCTCTTTATCCTCCATCTCTGAAATCAACACATCAGTCAGAAACTGGAAGTACTGCAGCACTGCATCAGCCAAGCAAAAACAGGCTGTGGTGAAGCTAATCTGCATAGGTGACAAACCACACAATGCAGAAGAGTTGTGGACAGTGCTGAAACAGCAGTCAGATGTTTGGATGACACCGCTGTACCTACAGCCAGGCATGACCTCGTGGCAGTTCTGAGGCAAGGTGAGATCACACACATACCTTGCTTGGCCCATGTGCTTAGCCTTGTGGTTCAGCATTTTCTGAAAAGCTACCCGGAGCTGCCGGATCTGCTACTGAAAGTATGCCGTCTGTCTGCCCATTTTAGAAAGTCAGCTACAGCTTCAGCCTCCCTTGGCATGCATCAGCAGCGTTTGCAGCTTCCAGCTCACCGGCTGGTGTGTGATGCCGTTGTTGACGACCAACATCAACAAGGCCATCAATATTCAGTTCAGACTCTACACATAAGACCTCCGGAGTGGACATGGATATCCAAAATATGTAACATCCTCCAAAACTTTGAGGACTGCACCAAGATGGTGAACAGCGATGACACCATAATTAGCATCACTATCCCACTTCTCAGCATACTGAAAACCTCTCTGCTCACAATTAAAGAGGATGCATTGCAGGAAGCGCACAAGGACATGGAGCAAGCAACCATACAAGGAGATTACACTGAGCCCAGCCTCATGTCTTCTCAATGTGGATTGGTAGTCAATGAGGAGGAGGAAGAACAGGAGCTACTTTCATGCACTATAGACGGTATTACACACACAGCTGTCATACCCTCTATTCAGCGGGGATGGACTGAGGACAGGAAGGAGGAGGAAGAGGATGAGAAGGAGGAGGAAATCATGGTCAGTTGTCCTGTTGGTAAGGACATGGAAGTCTTGCCTGTTAGCAGTCTGGCACGCATGGCTTACATTATGTTGCGCTGCATTTCACGTGACCCTCGCATTATAAAAATTTTGGGTGACACTCATTACTGGTTGGTGACACTTCTAGACCCACGCTACAAGGAGAACTTTCAATCTCTTCTACCAGAGACATAGAGGTGTACTGAAATGTTGCAGTACCGGGCCGTGGTAGCGGAATTACTTAGAAAATTCCCATGAGAGAACGCTGGCAGCAGATGTCAGAGTTTGTTGTACAACCAAGGAGTCCAAGCGAGAGAGACAGAAGTACTATCCAGCTCAGGCAGGGGAACAATGGCAAAGTTCTGGGACAGTTTTCTCAGACCCTCCCATCCTGACGGCACAGAGGCAAGGGGTGCTGTCACAAGAAGTGCAATGTTTGGGAAGATGGTGAGGGAGTACCTTGCTGATCGTACAAACATCCTATGTGATTCCTCTGCGCCTTTTAATTATTGGGTATACAAGCTGGACACGTGTATGAACTAGCTCTCTATTGTTGTGAATTCTGTTGTCGGGCTCCCTCCTGTGGTCATGAATGGTACTTCGGCTGGTTCTGTCCATGGACTTCCTCTGGTGGGTGTTTCTGAGTTTCACAGGTGACTAGGTTAATTCGTTAGCTGCTGCTCTATTTAACTCCACTTAGATCTTTGTTCTATGCCATCTGTCAATGTTCCAGTATTGGTCTTGTTCACTCCTCGATCGTTCTTGTGACCTGTCTTCCCATCAGAAGCTAAGTTCCAGCTTGTATTTCTTTGGTTTTCTATTTTTCTGTCCAGCTTGCTATTTAATTTGTTGTCTTGCTTGCTGGAAGCTCTGGGACGCAGAGGGAGCGCCTCCGCACCGTGAGTCGGTGCGGAGGGTCTTTTTGCGCCCTCTGCGTGGTCTTTTTGTAGGTTTTTGTGCTGACCGCAAAGTAACCTTTCCTATCCTCGGTCTCTTCAGTAAGTCGGGCCTCACTTTGCTAAATCTATTTCATCTCTGTGTTTGTATTTTCATCTTTACTCACAGTCATTATATGTGGGGGGCTGCCTTTTCCTTTGGGGAATTTCTCTGAGGCAAGGTAGGCTTTATTTTTCTATCTTCAGGGCTAGCTAGTTTCTTAGGCTGTGCCGAGTTGCATAGGGAGTGTTAGGCGCAATCCACGGCTATTTCTAGTGTGTTTGATAGGTTTAGGGATTGCGGTCAGCAGAGTTCCCACGTCCCAGAGCTCTTCCTTATTATCAGTAACTATCAGGTCATTCCATGTGCTCTTAACCACCCGGTCCATTATTGTCCTGACCACCAGGTCATAACAGTACAGGTGGCCCAAAGTACTAATGCATCTCAATAGAGGGATAAGAGAAGTTCTGAGACCATTTTTTTTTCTTTGCAGTGTGTTTTGTCTCTATTTTCCCCTTTACCTCTAGGTGGTTCAGGACACTGGTGTAAGCATGGACATTCAAGGTCTGTCCTCTTGGATGGATAATCTCACTACAAGGATACAAAACATTCAATATTTTGTGGTTCAGAATCCGATGTCAAAGCCTAGGATTCCAAATCCTGATTTGTTTTTTGGTGATAGATCTAAGTTCTTGAATTTCAAAAATAATTGTAAATTGTTTCTTGCCTTGAAACCTCGCTCCTCAGGTGACCCTGTTCAACAAGTAAAGATCATTATTTCTTTGTTACGTGGTGACCCTCAAGACTGGGCATTTTCCCTTGCGCCAGGAGATCCGGCATTGCGTGATGTTGATGCGTTTTTCCTGGCGCTTGGATTGCTTTATGACGAACCTAATTCAGTGGATCAGGCAGAGAAAATCTTGCTGGCTCTGTGTCAGGGTCAGGATGAAGCGGAGATATATTGTCAGAAGTTTAGAAAGTGGTCTGTGCTCACTCAGTGGAATGAATGTGCCCTGGCAGCAATCTTCAGAAAGGGTCTCTCTGAAGCCCTTAAGGATGTCATGGTGGGGTTTCCCATGCCTGCTGGTCTGAATGAGTCTATGTCCTTGGCCATTCAGATCGATCGACGCTTGCATGAGCGTAAAGCTGTGCACCATTTGGCGGTACTATCTGAGCATGGGCCTGAGCCTATGCAATGTGATAGGACTTTGACCAGAGCTGAAGGGCAAGAACACAGATGTCGGAATGGGCTATGTTTTTACTGTGGTGATTCCACTCATGCTATCTCCGATTGTCCTAAGCGCACTAAGCGGTTCGCTAGGTCTGCCACCATTGGTGCGGTACAGTCTAAATTTCTATTGTCTGTTACTCTGATTTGCTCTTTGTCATCCTATTCTGTTATGGCATTTGTGGATTCAGGCGCTGCCCTGAATTTGATGGACTTGGAGTATGCTAGGCGCTGTGGTTTTTTCTTGGAGCCCTTGCAGTATCCTATTCCATTGAGAGGAATTGATGCTACGCCTTTGGCCAAGAATAAGCCTCAGTATTGGACCCAATTGACCATGTGCATGGCTCCTGCACATCAGGAGGATATCCGCTTTCTGGTGTTGCATAATCTGCATGATGTGGTCGTTTTGGGGTTGCCATGGCTACAGGTTCATAATCCGGTATTGGACTGGAAATCTATGTCTGTGTCCAGCTGGGGTTGCCAGGGGGTACATGGTGATGTTCCATTTTTGTCTATTTCGTCTTCCACTCCTTCTGAAGTTCCAGAGTTTTTGTCGGACTATCGGGATGTATTTGATGAGCCCAAAGCCAGTGCCCTACCTCCTCATAGGGATTGTGATTGTGCAATTAATTTGATTCCTGGTAGTAAGTTTCCTAAGGGCCGATTGTTCAATTTATCTGTGCCAGACCACGCCGCTATGCGGAGTTATATAAAGGAATCCTTGGAGAAAGGCCATATTCGCCCGTCGTCATCACCGTTAGGAGCAGGGTTCTTTTTTGTGGCCAAGAAGGATGGTTCTTTGAGACCTTGTATTGATTACCGCCTTCTTAATAAAATTACAGTCAAATTTCAGTATCCTTTGCCGCTGCTGTCTGATTTGTTTGCTCGGATTAAGGGGGCTAGTTGGTTCACCGAGATAGATCTTCGAGGGGCGTATAATCTTGTGCGTATTAAACAAGGCGATGAATGGAAAACTGCATTTAATACGCCCGAGGGCCATTTTGAGTACCTGGTTATGCCATTCGGGCTTTCCAATGCTCCATCAGTATTTCAGTCCTTTATGCACGACATCTTCCGAGAGTACCTGGATAAATTCCTGATTGCATATTTGGATGATATTTTGGTCTTTTCAGATGATTGGGAGTCTCATGTGAAGCAGGTCAGAATGGTGTTCCAGGTAATTCGTGCGAATTCCTTGTTTCTGAAGGGGTCAAAGTGTCTCTTTGGAGTTCAGAAGGTTTCATTTTTGGGGTTCATTTTTTCCCCTTCTACTATCGAGATGGACCCTGTTAAAGTCCAGGCCATTTACGATTGGACTCAGCCGACATCTGTGAAGAGTCTGCAAAAGTTCCTGGGCTTTGCTAATTTTTATCGGCGCTTCATCGCTAATTTTTCTACTGTTGCTAAACCGTTGACTGATTTGACCAAAAAGGGTGCTGATGTGGTCAATTGGTCTTCTGCGGCTGTAGAGGCTTTTCAGGAGTTGAAGCGTCGTTTTTCTTCTGCCCCTGTGTTGTGCCAGGCAGATGTTTCGCTTCCGTTTCAGGTTGAGGTTGATGCTTCTGAGATTGGAGCAGGGGCTGTTTTGTCGCAAAGAAGTTCTGATGGCTCGGTGATGAAGCCATGTGCTTTCTTTTCTAGAAAGTTTTCGCCTGCTGAGCGTAACTATGATGTTGGTAATCGTGAATTGTTGGCCATGAAGTGGGCATTCGAGGAGTGGCGTCATTGGCTGGAAGGAGCCAAGCATCGCATGGTGGTCTTGACAGATCACAAGAATTTGACTTATCTTGAGTCTGCCAAACGGTTGAATCCGAGACAGGCTCGATGGTCGTTATTTTTCTCCCGTTTTGATCTTGTGGTTTCGTACCTTCCGGGCTCTAAGAATGTGAAGGCTGATGCCCTGTCAAGGAGTTTTGTGCCTGACTCTCCGGGTGTTCCTGAGCCGGCGGGTATTCTCAAAGAGGGGGTAATTTTGTCTGCCATCTCCCCTGATTTGCGGCGGGTGCTGCAAAAATTTCAGGCTGATAGACCTGACCGTTGCCCAGCGGAGAAACTGTTTGTCCCTGATAGATGGACTAGTAGAGTTATCTCTGAGATTCATTGTTCGGTGTTGGCTGGGCATCCTGGAATCTTTGGTACCAGAGATTTGGTGGCTAGATCCTTCTGGTGGCCATCTTTGTCGCGGGATGTGCGTTCTTTTGTGCAGTCCTGTGGGACTTGTGCTCGGGCTAAGCCCTGCTGTTCTCGTGCCAGTGGGTTGCTTTTGCCCTTGCCGGTCCCGAAGAGGCCCTGGACGCATATTTCTATGGATTTTATTTCGGATCTCCCCGTCTATCAAAAGATGTCGGTCATTTGGGTGGTTTGTGATCTCTTTTCTAAGATGGTCCATTTGGTACCTTTGTCTAAATTGCCTTCCTCCTCTGATTTGGTGCCATTATTTTTCCAGCATGTGGTTCGTTTACATGGTATCCCGGAGAACATCGTTTCTGACAGAGGTTCCCAGTTTGTTTCAAGGTTTTGGCGATCCTTTTGTGCTAGGATGGGCATTGATTTGTCTTTTTCCTCGGCTTTCCATCCTCAGACAAATGGCCAAACCGAACGAACTAATCAAACTTTGGAAACATATCTGAGATGCTTTGTTTCTGCTGATCAGGATGATTGGGTGTCCTTTTTGCCGTTGGCTGAGTTCGCCCTTAATAATCGGGCCAGCTCGGCTACTTTGGTTTCGCCGTTTTTCTGCAATTCTGGTTTCCATCCTCGTTTCTCTTCAGGGCAGGTTGAGTCTTCAGACTGTCCTGGTGTAGATACTGTGGTGGACAGATTGCAGCAGATTTGGACTCATGTGGTGGACAATTTAACATTGTCCCAGGAGAAGGCTCAACGTTTCGCTAACCGCCGGCGCTGTGTGGGTCCCCGACTTCGTGTTCGGGATTTGGTTTGGTTGTCGTCTCGTTATGTTCCTATGAAGGTTTCCTCTCCTAAGTTTAAGCCTCGTTTCATTGGTCCGTATAAGATTTCTGAGGTTATCAATCCTGTGTCATTTCGTTTGGCCCTTCCTGCTTCTTTTGCCATCCATAATGTGTTCCATAGGTCGTTATTGCGGAGATACGTGGCGCCTGTGGTTCCGTCCGTTGAACCTCCTGCCCCGGTGTTAGTTGAGGGGGAGTTGGAGTATGTGGTGGAGAAGATTTTGGATTCTCGTGTTTCGAGACGGAAACTCCAGTACCTGGTCAAGTGGAAGGGTTATGGTCAGGAAGATAATTCCTGGGTTTTTGCCTCTGATGTTCATGCTGCCGATCTTGTTCGTGCCTTTCATTTGGCTCATCCTGGTCAGCCTGGGGGCTCTGGTGAGGGTTCGGTGACCCCTCCTCAAGGGGGGGTACTGTTGTGAATTCTGTTGTCGGGCTCCCTCCTGTGGTCATGAATGGTACTTCGGCTGGTTCTGTCCATTGACTTCCTCTGGTGGGTGTTTCTGAGTTTCACAGGTGACTAGGTTAATTCGTTAGCTGCTGCTCTATTTAACTCCACTTAGATCTTTGCTCTATGCCACCTGTCAATGTTCCAGTATTGGTCTTGTTCACTCCTGGATCGTTCTTGTGACTTGTCTTCCCATCAGAAGCTAAGTTCCAGCTTGTATTTCTTTGGTTTTCTATTTTTCTGTCCAGCTTGCTATTTAATTTGTTGTCTTGCTTGCTGGAAGCTCTGGGACGCAGAGGGAGCGCCTCACGGTGCGGAGGGTCTTTTTGCGCCCTCTGCGTGGTCTTTTTGTAGGTTTTTGTGCTGACCGCAAAGTAACCTTTCCAATCCTCGGTCTGTTCAGTAAGTCGGGCCTCACTTTGCTAAATCTATTTCATCTCTGTGTTTGTATTTTCATCTTTACTCACAGTCATTATATGTGGGGAGCTGCCTTTTCCTTTGGGGAATTTCTCTGAGGCAAGGTAGGCTTTATTTTTCTATCTTCAGGGCTAGCTAGTTTCTTAGGCTGTGCCGAGTTGCATAGGGAGCGTTAGGCGCAATCCACGGCTATTTCTAGTGTGTTTGATAGGTTTAGGGATTGCGGTCAGCAGAGTTCCCACGTCCCAGAGCTCGTCCTTATTATCAGTAACTATCAGGTCATTCCGTGTGCTCTTAACCACCAGGTCCATTATTGTCCTGACCACCAGGTCATAACACTCTATGTCTTGAAGGTCCTGGCCTGCCCTGCTACTAGCGTTCTGTCAGAGCGGGTTTTTAGTGCCACTGGTGGAAGTATACTAGATAAGCACATCCGCCTGTCAACTGAAAATAAAAATTAACAAGAGCTGAATTGGAAAGACTTCTGTACACCACCAAGTGAAAACAGCGAACCATAACTTCAAATATATTTTCTCTTTTGGGGAGGTGTATTCTCATGCACCTCTTCACAACCACACATGGGTATACGCTTCCAGATTTGATCTGTTTGTTGTTATCTTCCTCCTTATTCTCATCCTCATCATCCAGAACCACTAGATGACCAGGGTGAACGCAATCTGTACTGTTATAGGCCGGTGAATTTTGGGCAAGGGGATTGTGATGGCACTATTTTATATAGTAAAGAAATGACCACACATTGGGGAATTGGTCATGACATTACATTGGGCCTACTTCTTAATTCTGTCTTTTGCAACGTGTCCTTTAACTGCCACTAGATCACCAGGGTGAACGTGCTCTGTACGGTGCATTTTGGGCTAGGGGGCTGTGATGGCACTCTTTTATTTAGTAAAGAAAGGACCCCACATTGGGGAATTGGCATGATATTACATTGGGCCTACTTCTTAACTCTGTCTCCTGCAATGTGTCCTTTACCTGCCACTAGATCACCAGGGTGAACTTGCTCTGTATGGTGAATTTTGGGCAAGGGGGCTGTGATGGCACTATTTTATTTAGTAAAAACAGGACCCCCACATTGGGGAATTGGGCATTACATTACATTGGGCCTAGTTCTTATCTCTGTCTCCTGCAATGTGTCCTTTAACTAACACTAGATCACCAGGGTGAACATGCTCTGTACGGTGAATTTTGGGCAAGGGGGCTGTGATGGCACTATTTTATTTATTAAAAAGGACCCCACATTAGGGAATTATTTGTCAGCTCATGCCTTCCATTACAAGTCTCAGAGACCCACACCCCTACATTGGGCCTAGTTCTTAACTCTGTTTCCTGCAATGTCTCTTCCTTATCTCCAACGACATGACTTGGGTGAACATGTTCTGTACTTTTATAGGCCACAGAATTTTGAGCAAGGGGGCTGTGATGGCAATAGTATATTTTTAAAAAAGGTACCCCCATTGGTGAAGCCACATCCTTGTGGGCAAACACTTCATAACATTTGTGTACCTTAAAGAGCTCACTTGAAAAGCTCCTTTTTGTGTTGCCTGGTTGCTCACATTGGACAAAATACACTTCATATAAATTTGATAAAACAATGCTGTTAGTTTGGCTCAGTAGTTAATTACAAATATTTCTTTGTCGACTATGTCGGCTATAGTAGTTTCTCTCCTTGAGAGCGATAACTTTGGCTGCCTAAGATGTACAAATGGCGAATATACAAATGGTGATTTGGAATCCAGATTAAAATACTGTATACCGAATGCATTCAGACAATTACATAGCTGCATTTCTTGTAAAACATTTACAGATGTGACAGACAATGCTCATAGTGACACAATCTTGTGAAATGTTTGTTTATTCACTTCACAAACAGTTCTAAGCCTCTATATGTTTGCTGTTTGTCATTGTAAAACATTAAGGTTTACTGAAACTCTGCCTGTGGTGGTTTGATCTAAATCCTTGTGGCGTTTATTTTCTTGGGGTTTAAGGCCCTCATCTGATGGCTCCATGATATCTCAGTTTCATACTACCTTGAAAACTGGCCACTTGAAGGTCTGGGTGAAACTAGAGTTACTACATAGTGTAAATCACTGTATAAAATGAGAGAAACATTAGACAGATGCCAAAACTGGGGTACCTGGACATGTACAGTGTGCTGATTCCTGCATAATTGGGGACTCCCATGCAGTGTGGGTAATCTCCCAGGGGTTCTCTGTCTTGGTGTTGCTTCTCTGATATTCTAGACGGATGATGTTTAAAAGCCTCTTGTGGATGATATAAGTATACTGTATGTAGTTAATCTTCATATATACGTAATTACTATATGTATTTAATTTAATGTACTTATTAACCTTTGTATGTTAACATACACAAAAGTGTACACACTCACACTATTCAATCATACTATTCCTTGAATTTTGTCATTTGAAATAAATTGCATCATATTTCAAGTATTAACCTTATTTAAAGCTGTATCTGAACATTAGTGTTAAAAACATGGCAAATAAAATTGCCAAATTCTCCTGTAAATAATTCTGCAAAGAGAGAACCATCATACCATTAAAAAATATGGTGGATTTTCATTGGCCCATCCAGTATGTGGGTTCCAAGGCGTAATGGGGTTCATATGACTATGTAGCAGGGCTGGACTTGCTGCCAATGTGTAAAACAAAGGAGTACGGGAGTACAAAATGCATATTGTGAAGTGGATTTTCATGGGCCCATCCAGTATGTGGGTTCCAAGGTGTAATTGGGTACATATGACTGACTATGCAGCAGGGCTGGCCTTGCTGCCAATGTGTAAAACAAAGGAGTACGGAGTACAAAATACATATTGTGAAGTGGTTTTTCAAGGGCCCATCCAGTATGTGGGTTCCAAGGCATAGTGGGGTGCATATGACTGACTATGCTGCAGGGCTGGCTTTGCTGCCAATGTCTAAAACAAAGGAGTACGAAGTACAAAATGCATATTGTGAAGTGGACTTTTATGGGCCCATCCAGTATGTGGGTTCAAAGGCTTATTGGGGTGCATACGAATTGGTAGCAGGGCAGGACTTGAATTCAATGCAACACTTTTTCAGGAGTCCCCCCTGGACATCTTATGAAAGGGGTATTGTGCGTCGTAATTCTTGGCAGCCCAGCCACTCACAGCATATGCTACAACAGCTTAGGAGACCCACTGTTTAATAATGGCCCTTTAAGAAGTTTAATGCCGCCTGATGCACCAGTAAAAATAGGCTCTGTGACTTTAAGAGTCCCTCCTTTATAAATGAATCAAGATGGGTCTGCTTATGTGTCACACACCACATGGCCAGCTAGTGTGGTTAAATGTTACAATGACATTTCCCAGTGAATGCATTTGCAGTGGTTGAAAGCAATGTTAAAGTTGAAAAACACTTCACAAATGCTGTGCCTGAACTAAGCCTAAGTGGGGGAGAAAATTTTCAGTCTGGGGTTAAATATTTGGCCTTACAGGCAAGTCATTAACCTGCAAAGGATGTACCTTGACATATTTCCCAGCAAAATCTGTTTTGGTTTCATTTTAGTATGTTATTTGTTGCACTGGGAAAAATGGCATGAATCTAGAACATTTTATAATGGCACAGAAGCACAAACAATCAGCCTTGCATGAAATATTTGGGTGTGGGCCAGCATTTAGAGCTTTTAATTGAAGTTGCAATTAAGAAGAGTTTGGAAAGGGAGCGATGTAAGCTTTCTTTGCTTGGAGCCCTGATACCTCATGAAACAGCTCAATATTTTTTCAGAGCCACACTGATGTGGCCAAAATATCAGCTTCCTAGAGCACTAATGTTAGAAAAATGTAAGGATAGTAACACAGGTAGGTGACTGAAAGTAAGTGCAGGCCTGCAAGCCTGGGAGCCCTACTGCTACATTCAACACACATGAAGGAGACACAACCTTGACTCTCCACATTTCAAAAAATTATTGTCCCACATCACCAAAGCAGCATTAATTTCCACAGAGTAGAAATAGTATAATGGGTATCTGACCCCCTCTTCCACAACAGGTAACCTACCAGATGGAGACCCAACTTGAACTCTCCACATTTAAGAGAAATATAATGTCATACACCACTAAAGTTACATAAATTTCCACGGAGTATAAACAGTTTAATGGGCCTCTGACACCCCTTTCACAACAGGCAATCTACCAGATGGAGACACAACTTGGATGTTTAAAACATCAGCAGCAGTAGCAGCAGCAGGCACAGTGGTCATACCTTGATGTTACCAGGGTTGGAAGTTTAGAAGGGCTATGCACACTGTGTGCCTCACTACTGTCTTGCAGAAAACCATTTTGAAGATTGTCTACAATCATGTTTTGATACTCCAGCATGCAAGGAGAAAAAGCATCTGGCAAAATTTACTTTTGCTCCATTGCCTCTCTAACAGAGAGGCAACCCAGTAGTCAGCACTTTTTCTAATCATAAGAATGCGGGCATCATGTTTAAGATAATGCAGCAAGAAGATGCTGATGTGTTGGGCGCTTTCATAAGGGTCCAAGTCCATGCTGTACTGGTGGTGGGGTAATATTCAAGCTTGCTTCCTCCGTCCCCCCCTGCCAACCAATGAAAACAGAGATGGGATCATTATCCTCTTCATCTACTGACTGTTGTACGCCCAACACCTCTTCCTCCTCCTTTTGTTTCTCGGTCCTGAACCTTCAATAACAGTTTGTCTTGTACCTTGAGCCCCCTTTGATCTCTTTAATCCATCCTGCCATGGCACCCATCTATTCCTTCCGCATCGTCCACTGCTTCCACCTCTTCCTCTGGGACCACCACATCCTCATGCAGACTATTCAAAGTGTGCTCCAGCATGTAGATTAGCAAAATAATGATGCTGATGATGACATTAACCCACAGTGGCAGCAGCAGGCACAGAAGCCACAATAAAGGTTTTAAAGACTGCAATAATGTGGGATCAATGCATGAAACAAAAAACGACACCATCGCCTAGTCTTAACAGCTTGCAACTGGGGTACAAAAAATTATTGGAGATTTAGGACTTGTTCATCTTCATGAAAATTAAGCAGTCAACTCTTTTAGGGGACAGCTGGATGAGATTATCCATCAGGACACCACCAGCAGCGCTGAAGACACTTTCTAAGAAAACACTGACTGCCAGGCATGACATAACCTCCAAGGTGTGGCAGGCGAGCTCAGGCCACATTTCCATTTTTAAAGACCAAAATGCAAAAAGGTCCAAATTACTACTAATTGTATTAAAACTGAGCTTCATATACCCCTGCACCATCCTCTCCAGTCATTCACAACGTGTCATACTTGCACTCTGTTATGGACAACATCCTGGACTTCCTCTACCAGTTCCTCCTGTCTCTTCTGTGCCAGCGGCAGATCTTCTGTCTAGGGAATTCTTCAGGGTCTGGCAGGAGACCAAGTCTGCTCTCGAATTAGCTCAGCTTAGGAAGAAGAGACATGCGGATAAAAGGAGTCTCGATTCTCCTGTATTCCATCCTGGAGACAAGGTCTGGCTTTCGTCTAAATTTATTCACCTTAAAATTCCTTTACACAAACTGGGTCCTCGCTATATTTGTCCTTTTGAGGTCATGTATTAACAATGTTTCTTACAAACTTAAGTTACCTGCCTCTCTTCATATTCCCAATTCTTTTCATGTTTCACTCCTTAAACCCGTGGTTTGTAATTAGTTTCATGCCTCGACCTTGTCTTCACCCTCACCTGTTTCTGCGGATAATATTTTTGAGATAAAGGATATTTTGGCCATGAAGAGGTGTGAAGGTAGAACTTTGTTTTTGGTGGACTGGAAGGGTTTTGGGCCTGAGAAGAGGTCCTGGGAGCCTCAGAAATACATTCAGGCTCCTCGTATTTTAGCTAGGTTTCTTTCCAGCCTTAAGGGTAAGGTAAACGTTAGAACGGGGGTACTGTTATGCCGCTGCCGCCAGCTCCGCCCACTCATACTCACCTGTCTTCAGTGTTCCGGCACACCTCTTTCCTGCGGCATCTTCCTCTCTGTGCTCGCTCCCGGCCTCTGATGTTCATCGGGTGCGCACGCATGCCAGATTCAGCACTGCACGTGTGCATTTCTGATCCTCCTTCTGGACGCTCCTTCTCGTCCTCTCTATCTTCCTGGAGGACTGTTACCCAGAAGTGTTCTTCACGCCGGTATGTATACCGCTTCCTGCCGCCCCTCTGTGCCTGATGATCATATGTGCTTTCATGTGCTCTTTGCCGCCCATGGTCCCCGTGCATTCTATGCTCTCTGACTTTGGGTCTCTTTGTTCTCCACAGTATCCCGCCAGTTCCAGCATCCCTGCGGTGTTCCCATCTGCCTCTGTGTCTCTGTGGTACCACGCCCATTCCTGTGTCTCAGCTTTAACCCCGTCTGTCCCTGTGTCTCTACGGTACCTCATCTGTTCCTGCGTCTCTGGCGTGTTCCCGTCATTCCCTGTGTCTCTGTGTACTTGGTTAGTCCCTTGGTCTCTGCAGTGCTCTCGTCACTCCCACTGTTGTTGCAGTATCCACCTATCCTGAGTCCCTTCCGCTCCCGCCAGTCCATTTTCTTGTCCTTTTTCCGTCTTGGTCCTCCAGCTTCTGTGGCGATAGTCCCTCATCGGCCTCCCCCTAACTCTCCCTGTATAGGGGCGGTCTATCTGGCTAGCTCATCCATGAGGAAATCGTCGTCATGGTCCAGAGGGTCCACTTTTGTTTTTGTATGGATCGTCACAACGTTGAGGACGTGAGCCATGTTTGGCACATGTGTGAGGTTGCCACGGCATAGGGCCTCCACCAGGTTTGCACCATTGTTGCACAGCCTTTCCTGGCTCCAGGTTCAGTGGAGACATCTATTGCTCTAACTCGGACTGGATAGCTGTTCACAAATCTTGAGATGTGTGGCTGCATCTCCAAGGCATATTAGTTTAAACACTGCCTAATTAAGGTGAGCCCTGGATGCACAATACGGAGATGGGGGACTCTCTCTGCACTCTTAGAACGCGTACCTCTTTAAGAAAGAGGTAGAGGATGAAGGAGAAGGCGCTTGAGGAGCTGTAGGAGATATAATTAATGGAAGACATGTTAGATGCAGAGGTTTGTCCTGCATGCCTTGGGGATTCCAAAACTTGTGGAGCAGCTCCTTGACTGCCTACTCCTATAGCCTCCAGAGTCACCCAGGGCCCAGTCAGCGAGATGTAATGCTGCTGCCTATGTTTGCTTGTCCAGCTGTCAGTGATGAAATATATCCTGGCAGACACTGATTTTTTTAAGGGAAAGGGTGATGTTGTCTGAGACATGCTGGTGTAGCATAGGGCAAGGTTTCTTAAAGAGGTAAAGTTGACTTTGCAACTGGTACTGGGGGTCTGCAAAAGCCATCAACTTTCTGAAGCTGTCTGTATCCACCAGGTGGAAATGCAGCATTTTCATTGCCAACAGATTCGACATGTAGAAAATCAAGCTCTTAGCTTTGGAATGTGTAGGAGGAAACTTTCTTTCATTGTGAGACTGAAGGCTGGCTGCTGTGCTGAGAGATGGTGGAGAACGATGAACAGGTCAAATTGCTGGACTATGATTGAGGTGCAAGTGGAAATGTTATGGTGGATTGAGAAAGATGTGTTGTGCTCAGTGAAACAAAAACAGCAGGCATGTCAGCTTCCATAGCAGCTGATGGCTCTCGTTCTCCCTGATCGTAGGGAATAAATAAGTGGAGTTTCTGTGGATGGAGATCTGTGTGAGAACATTTGGCATGTTGACAAGGAAGAAAAAAGAAGCAGAAGTGGTTAATGAAACAGCCGGTGGTTGGCTAGGCATTTCACCACAGTGAGATTCCCAGACTAAGGCATACTGATAGCGCATGTGCCGGTTCTTGCATGTAGTAGCAAAATTATTGCAATTTTTGCCTTTACTGAGTAAATTTGAAAGATATCACAAGTTGGGTCATCCTTTGAGGTTTCAATAAAGTCTTTGGCAAGCCAACCCTTTCCACCCCCTTGAAGTGCATACTCGGGAGTTATGCTAGCCATAGCCACAGTTATGGCTGAGGACGCAGTGCTTGTCGTGATTGCAATACTCCTTGTCTGTGTTGAAAGCTGCAACATAACCACCTTGGCTTCCTCCTCCTCCACCTCTTCTGCTGAGTTACTCAGCTGCGTACCTTCGAGTTCACACCAAGTGGGATCTAGTACCTCATCGTCATCCTCTTTGTTCTCATACTCCTCAACCTGAGAGTCACTATCCTCCATTTTCTACTCTGACACCACAGTATAGTTCACGTGCGCATCTGGTATCTGAGTCTCACTAGGATCACCTCAATATCCGGGAGTTAATGTCTTGTGAGGAGGGTCTAGATTCTGCTCGGACCCTACGTCGACCATTCCCCGGATCTAACATAAAAAGATTTTGGGCATTGGTGCAGATGCTTTATTCATCTGAATTCTGTGAATCTTTGTAGCAGACCTCTGATGCCCATGGAATAGAATATTTAAATAGCTCTGCAGACTGGCCCATCTGTAGTTCTTCACAGTCAGTTAGGCATTAAGAAATTTATGACGCAGGGAAAAAAAAAATAGTGATTGGGGTACCACCTCTGAGGATTGTATGATGTTAAGGTGTTTTAGCCTAAACAATTTTGATTAGCAAATACGGCCTCTTGGCTGAACCCCAATATTAGACCTAACGATATTAATGAGCAAATGGGGTCTCATGATTCTTCACTGCAATGCAGTTTTAGCCCAAATGATTTGTATTAGCAAATAGGGCCTCCTGACTGCAACACAGTTTTACCACAATCTAGTTAGATGTTGGAAGATCAATTTCTCACAGGACAGGATCATGTCTAACTAAATGACAAGTTCACTTCCAGCAGCAGAAGGTAAATCATCTCTGCCCTGTTACGCTGAGAAAATTGCACCAGCAAAACAATATGTCCACTTTTAATATGGAGAGAGACATATGACTTTGGCAATCATTCACAATAGACCTTGCATCATGACATTGTGGATGCTTTCTGCACCCTGATTGGCTGCCAGAATGTTAACACATTAAGGTATTACAGAAAAAAATGAAAAACAGAATACACTTCGCAGCTCCTCTGACCTAGACACACCCCTTCCCTTTATAAAACACATCCCCTGCTCATCAAACAGCACAACTATCTTGGACAAAGTATTAGTGGAAACGCAATAATTTGCTGATCTTTGACCGAATGTTGCTTACTTTGATAAAAAAATTCTTGGGAAACTGAAAGTGAATGGGAATGTGCTACATTTCTGCCGAATTTCAGATTGGCAAGCGTTTTCTGCACAAGTTCTGCAATCTCTTGTAAAGACTTTACACTTGCCTTGAAGGCTGCAAGAGCTGATGGGTGGACTTAAGGTCACATTCCTCAAAATGGGAGGGCAACTTCACTGGTATGCAGTGGGTGTGATCCCAGAGGGAAGGGAGAATGATGAACCCTTCTTGAGTAATAAACTGGCCTGGGAGAAGCTTCTTGAGGTGGCTTTAAACATGGCTACTACCAATCCTTGGAGTTCTCCATCTCCTGGGTTTGAGCAGCAGTTTGTGCAGGTGAAAAAGGGGGCTGTTGTATATGTCAGGGGCTCTGGCACTACCAGAAGCCAGGTCTCTTACAGCCCAGGCACCTGGGAATGGGGCTCCAGGAAGCAGGAGAAGGCAGTCCCCCTGCCTCAAGAGGAAGGAGAGGAAACGGACACCTGAAAAGGATTACTGTATTACCCACCTTATAATTTTTTTACTAGCTTTGCATTTTGTGCATAGTATTTATGAGTGTTGGACTACAGCAACTATACTTTAAAAATATGTGAATGAGACCTAACAGTTGTGCCTTACAGGGGATTATGGATGACCCTCTTTATAATTTTTTTCTGGCATTGCACTTTCACCAAAGCCTTTATGACTGTAGAAGTACATAAGCTACACTTTAAAAATGTTTACATTCCAAATTAATTTATTGGTTCATTTAGTCATTCATACAGTATAATGTGGTTATTAGTACATAAACCTCCAAAAAAGCATTAACATTTTTTGCAGGACTATGTTGTTCATCAAAGCAGTATTATGTCTTCTTGGGTACATTTCGGTGGTGTATAATCCTCAAAATAAGGTGTCAAAACTTTCCAGTATTATAGTGCTCATCCACACAGTATTACGTGTTCTTGGGTACATTTTAGTGGTTCCCTCAAAAAAATTGTTCAAAAGTGTATTGTTATTATTTCGCTCATTAGCAGCATATTAGAACTTCTTAGATACATTTCGGTGGTTTATAAGACTTAAAAAAATTGTTCACACATATATTGGTATTTCATTGCTCATCCATAGAGTATTACATCTTGGGTATATTTTGGTGGTATATAACCCTCAAAAAAATGTTCAGCCATGTATCTGTATTTTAATGCTCATCCATAGAGTAATATGTCTTCTTGTATACATTTTGGTGGTATATAATTCTCAAAAAAAGTTCATAAAATTATTGGTATTATTTTGCTCATCCTTAGAGTATTACATCCTGTTGGGTAGATTTCGGTGGTATGTAGCGATTCCAAAAATTGTTAAAAAATTAATCTTTATTATATTGCTCATCCATAGAGTATTACATTTTCTTGGGTAGATTTCAGTGGTATCTAACCCTCCAAAAAATTGTTCAAAAATAATTCAGTATTTTATTGATCATTCATAGAGTATTTCATATTTTGAGTCGATTTCGGTGGTATTTAACCCTTAAAAAACATTCAAAAATGTATTGCTATTATATTGCTCATCCATAGAGTTTTACATGTTCTTGGGTACATTTTGATGATATATAACCCTCAAAAAAATTGTTCAAAAATGTATTGATATTATTGGTTCTTAGGTACATTCCAGTGGTATATATGACACTACAAAAAAGCAGTGAGAAAATTGTCTGCATTCAATTACTCATCCATACAGTTTTATGTGCTTTCTGTCACATTTTGTTGTTATTTAAAACTCCACAAAAAAATGTAAAACTTCTTATTAATTCAGCTACTGATCCACATAGTATTATGTGCTTTCTTTTACATTTTGGTATTATATAAAAAAAAATAAAAATTGAAAACATGTTTATTCAACCGTACAATAGCATGGTTCTTGTTAAATTTTGCTTGTATATCAAACTCACAAAAACCCTTACAAAACTTTTAAGGGATTGAATGATTTATTGATACAGTGTAACATAGTTCTTATTACATTTTGAGGGTATATTACTAAAAAACCTTCCAAAACTTTTTATCGATTTAATGATTCACTCATATACTGTAATGCGATGCTTGTTACATTTCACTAGTATCTTAAACTCTAAAAAAGCTTACAAAAATTGTTATGAATTCAATGATTCATGCATACAGTTTAATTAACTTTGTGGTAAAATACGGTGGATACAAATTTTTAAAAACCTCTTGGCCTGGTACAGCTCATAAAATATTTTTGGCCAAAAAATTGACTATTGTCATAGATTATAGATCCTGCTTTGTGTGTAATTTTGTTGGTTTGAAATAAAAAACATATTTCCCAGCTACAGATCTACCCTTTCTTAAAATTTTAATGAGGCCTTCCAGTTTTTGCCTTCAAGGGTGTACTGATTAGAGATGAGCGAATGTGCATGGAAAACGATCAGCAAACATAAATTTGGAACAAATATGGTACATGTGGATTCATGATCGATAACATGAGCATTTTTCTTAAAATCGGAAAAAGTCGGTAATATTCAGTAAAAGAATAAAAGATGCCAATTCATGTGCTGCGATCAGTAAAATCACAGAATGACAGGTTAGAATAGAATAGATAGAAAAGATAATACACATAGAATACATATATACAGTTGTGCTCAAAAGTTGGTCCTAGGGCTGTGTGATTTTTTTCTTGTACCCGTAAGCTTGCATTTTTGTGACTCAGCCGTGTCTCAGTGGCAATCACAGCATGCTGTGATCTTACATGCATGCTGAGTACGTCCCGAGAAAATAAATGGTGATGTGAGCTGCCCCATAGATTAACACTGGCCCAAGTGCTATGCAATGTTTTCGCGCATAGCACTCGCCCGTATTCTATGGTAGTGTGACGCCAGCCTTACTCCCATAATCCGACACCTGGTGCCGCTAATAATAGTGACAGGAGGAGTGGCTGATGAGGGTATTCATCTGTCACTGCTTGTGCTATAAATATATAAATAAATTAAAACGGCATGGGTTCACATCTTGGCACCATCCAGGTTGAAAACTATCATTCACCCCAGACATGGATTACAGCATTTGACTGAACGACCGACAGGTATGGTATATTGCTGCTTTTTTATTTTTGTTTTATTATAGGAGATCAAGGGCTTCGGTGGAATTAGACGTTAGGTGAGTATAACTGTGTTTGTTATTTATAAATAAAATGGAAAACTGTGTGCCTATATTTAATAAAAGACTTTATTCTGACTGAGTCTTTATTTATAATACAACTATAGGATTAGTAATGGATAGGTGTGTTATAGATACCACTCCATTACTAATCTGTGGGCTTGATGTTACCGGACAATACAAAGGTGACATCAACCCCACAAATATGAACCCCACTTGCCACTGCTACAGGGCAAAAGGGAAGAACCAGGCAAAGTGCCAGAATTAGTGCATCTAATAGATGTGCCTTTTCAGCTGCGGACTGCTATTTTTAGGCTGGGGGGCCGAAATGCATGGCCCCTAACCAGCCTGAGAATACCAGCCCCCAGCTGTCTACTTTAGCAAGGCAGGTTGTCAAAAATGAGGGTGACCTCACACTGCTTTTTAATTATTTTTTGACCATCTGACCAGATGTTTCTGACCATCTTTCAAATTATAGATTTCTAATTACTCTGAATTGCACTAGAACTCCATGATGCACTTACCCATTCATCACTGCTGTGCTATCATCACCCTCATAACCACCTGTATCATCTAATGGAGCTGTTTTGTCTACCCACAGGAGCTGGTATACTCATCCACTCAGCTTTCCTGCTTTGTCTGTCTATATGAAGTGCATATAATCCCCACCTGGTATGCTCATTAACTCAGCTTTCCTGCTTTGTCTGTCTATATGAAGTGCATATAATCCCCACCTGGTATTCCTTGCTTACCCCTTATTTTCTATCCATATGAACTTCATTCCTCTTGTGTTTCCCTTGCATACCTGAATGGTCCATCTACCCCACCCCCTCTTTATGACCTGGCTTAACTGTGAACATGTGCTCTGGACACACACTCCCACATCCCTTCTCAGTTGTGAGCACTTAGGTGCACATAAATTTAAAGCCATGAGTCTGACCAGAGGTGTCTGACCTTTTTTCAAATTACAGATTTCTAATTACTCTTAATTAGACTAGAATTGGACAGGAATTGACTGTAAGGTAAAGAAATAGAGAACTACTATAATATTTCAGTTTCTTTTAACATTCACCCCATACTGCTTTATTTCTTCCTATCTCCTGTAATCCCTCCACCCAGTAAGGAACTAGTCATTTCTTCCTCCATCCTCCCCAGCCACCTCATCTCCTCCACAGAACTGTTCCTCCACATACAATCCTTTTTCTCCAGACACACACTGCCACATTATGTCCTATCCAGTTCCCACCTTCTAACGCTCTGTCTGCTGCTCCTCATTGCTGGCAACGTATCCCCTAATCCTGGCTCTCCTCAACATATCCACACACTCATTTCTAACCCCCTGCCACAATCCTCTACACGTCTTCTCACCCACAATAACCTCATACCCATTCATCCAGCCTCCACTCCCCTGGTCCCCCTACATGGATCACTATGGAACGCACATTTTGTCTTCAATAAATTGTCATTTATCCATGACCTCTATAATAATAGCAAACTTTCCTTCCTTGGCATTACTAAAAACTGTCTCACCCCCTCCAGCTATACTTTCTTATGGCAGACTCAAACTCTGTTACACCCTTGTTGTGAATTCTGTTGTCGGGCTCCCTCCTGTCGTCATGAATGGTACTTCGGGTGGTTCTGTCCATGGACTTCCTCTGGTGGGTGTTTCTGAGTTTCACAGGTGACGAGGGTATTCGTTAGCTGCTGCTCTATTTAACTCCACTTAGATCTTTGCTCTATGCCACCTGTCAATGTTCCAGTATTGGTCTGTTCACTCCTGGATCGTTCTTGTGACCTGTCTTCCCATCAGAAGCTAAGTTCCAGCTTGTATTTCTTTGGTTTGCTATTTTTCTGTCCAGCTTCCTATTTAATTTGTTGTCTTGCTTGCTGGAAGCTCTGGGACACAGAGGGAGCGCCTCCGCACCGTGAGTCGGTGTGGAGGGTCTTTTTGCGCCCTCTGCGTGGTCTTTTTGTAGGTTTTTGTGCTGACCGCAAAGTAACCTTTCCTATCCTCAGTCTGTTCAGTAAGTCGGGCCTCACTTTGCTAAATCTATTTCATCTCTGTGTTTGTATTTTCATCTTTACTCACAGTCATTATATGTGGGGGGCTGCCTTTTCCTTTGGGGAATTTCTCTGAGGCAAGGTAGGCTGTTGTGAATTCTGTGGCTGAATTCACTCCTGTGGTCACAAGTGGTACTGCAGCTTCTGAGCTTCCTCCCTCAGGTGTTCTGGTGAGCTCGTTGGCTGCTTTGTTATTTAACTCCACCTGATTCTGTCTTCCTTGCTCCTTGTCAATGTTCCAGTGTTTAACCTGAGCTTCTGGATCTTTCCTGTGGCCTGCTGCTCTGCTTAGATAAGTGTTTCTTTGCTTTTGTTGCTACTTTTTCTGTCCAGCTTGTCTATTCGTTTTTGCTGGAAGCTCTGAGACGCAAAGGGTGCACCGCCGTGCCGTTAGTTCGGCACGGTGGGTCTTTTGCCCCCTTTGCGTGGTTTTTTGCTTTAGGGTTTTTTGTTTGAGTTTCATTTTTGGGGTTCATCTTTTCCCCTTCTACTATCGAGATGGATCCGGTTAAGGTCCAAGCCATCCAGGATTGGACTCAGCTGACATCTCTGAAAAGTCTGCAAAAATTCCTGGGCTTTGCTAATTTTTATCGTCGCTTCATCTGTAATTTTTCTAGCATTGCCAAACCATTGACCGATTTGACCAAGAAGGGTGCTGATTTGGTTAATTGGTCTTCTGCTGCTGTGGAAGCTTTTCAGGAGTTGAAGCACCGTTTTTGTTCTGCCCCTGTGTTGTGTCAACCAGATGTTTCCCTTCCGTTCCAGGTCGAGGTTGATGCTTCAGAGATTGGAGCAGGGGCGGTTTTGTCACAGAGAGGTTCTGGTTGCTCAGTGTTGAAACCATGTGCTTTCTTTTCCAGGAAGTTTTCGGCTGCTGAGCGTAATTATGATGTGGGCAACCGAGAGTTGCTGGCCATGAAGTGGGCATTCGAGGAATGGCGTCATTGGCTTGAAGGAGCTAAGCATCGCGTGGTGGTATTGACTGATCATAAGAACCTTACTTATCTCGAGTCTGCCAAGCGCTTGAATCCTAGACAGGCCCGTTGGTCGTTATTTTTTGCCCGCTTCGATTTTGTGATTTCGTACCTTCCGGGCTCTAAAAATGTGAAGGCGGATGCTCTGTCTAGGAGTTTTGTGCCCGACTCTCCGGGTTCATCTGAGCCGGCGAGTATCCTCAAGGAAGGAGTCATTGTGTCTGCCATCTCCCCTGATTTGCGGCGAGTGTTGCAGAAATTTCAGGCTAATAAACCTGATCGTTGTCCGGCGGAGAAACTGTTCGTCCCTGATAGGTGGACTACTAAAGTTATCTCTGAACTTCATTGTTCGGTGTTGGCTGGTCAGCCTGGGATCTTTGGTACCAGAGAGTTAGTGGCTAGATCCTTCTGGTGGCCATCTCTGTCACGGGATGTACGTACTTTTGTGCAGTCCTGTGGGATTTGTGCGAGGGCTAAGCCCTGCTGTTCACGTGCCAGTGGGTTGCTTTTGCCCTTGCCGGTCCCAAAGAGGCCTTGGACACATATTTCGATGGATTTCATTTCTGACCTTCCCGTTTCTCAAAAGATGTCAGTCATTTGGGTGGTCTGTGATCGCTTTTCTAAAAAGGTCCATCTGGTGCCCTTGGTTAAATTGCCTTCCTCCTCTGATTTGGTGCCTTTGTTCTTCCAGCATGTGGTTCGTTTGCATGGCATTCCTGAGAATATTGTTTCTGACAGAGGTTCCCAGTTTGTTTCGAGGTTTTGGCGAGCCTTTTGTGGCAGGATGGGCATTGACCTGTCTTTTTCCTCGGCTTTCCATCCTCAGACTAATGGCCAGACCGAACGAACCAATCAGACCTTGGAGACATATCTGAGATGTTTTGTTTCTGCAGACCAGGATGATTGGGTGTCCTTTTTGCCGTTGGCTGAGTTCGCCCTTAATAATCGGGCCAGCTCGGCTACCTTGGTCTCTCCATTTTTCTGCAATTCTGGGTTCCATCCTCGTTTCTCTTCAGGACAGGTTGAGTCTTCGGACTGTCCTGGTGTGGATTCTGTGGTGGACAGGTTGCAGCAGATCTGGACTCAGGTAGTGGACAATTTGGCCTTGTTCCAGGAGAAGGCTCAACTTTTCGCTAATCGCAGACGCCGTGTGGGTCCCCGACTTCGTGTTGGGGATCTGGTTTGGTTATCTTCTCGTCATATTCCTATGAAGGTTTCCTCTCCTAAATTTAAACCTCGTTTTATTGGTCCGTATAGGATTTCTGAGATTCTCAATCCTGTGTCTTTTCGTCTGACCCTCCCAGACTCCTTTTCCATACATAATGTATTCCATAGGTCGTTGTTGCGGAGATACGTGGCACCTATGGTTCCATCTGTTGAACCTCCTGCCCCGGTTTTGGTGGAGGGGGAATTGGAGTATATTGTGGAGAAAATTTTGGATTCTCGTGTTTCTAGACGGAAACTCCAGTATCTGGTTAAATGGAAGGGTTATGCTCAGGAAGATAATTCCTGGGTATTTGCCTCTGATGTCCATGCTCCAGATCTTGTTCGTGCCTTTCATGTGGCTCATCCTGGTCGGCCTGGGGGCTCTGGTGAGGGTTCGGTGACCCCTCCTCAAGGGGGGGGTACTGTTGTGAATTCTGTGGCTGAATTCACTCCTGTGGTCACAAGTGGTACTGCAGCTTCTGAGCTTCCTCCCTCAGGTGTTCTGGTGAGCTCGTTGGCTGCTGTGTTATTTAACTCCACCTGATTCTGTCTTCCTTGCTCCTTGTCAATGTTCCAGTGTTGGACCTGAGCTTCTGGATCTTTCCTGTGGCCTGCTGCTCTGCTTAGATAAGTGTTTCTTTGCTTTTGTTGCTACTTTTTCTGTCCAGCTTGTCTATTCGTTTTTGCTGGAAGCTCTGAGACACAAAGGGTGCACCGCCGTGCCGTTAGTTCGGCACGGTGGGTCTTTTTGCCCCCTTTGCGTGGTTTTTTGCTTTAGGGTTTTTTGTAGACTGCAAAGTTCTCTTTGCTATCCTCGCTCTATCTAGAATATCGGGCCTCACTTTGCTGAATCTATTTCATCCCTACGTTTGTCTTTTCATCTTGCTAACAGTCATTATATGTGGGGGGCTGCCTTTTCCTTTGGGGTATTTCTCTGAGGCAAGTCAGGCTTGTTTTTCTATCTTCAGGCTAGTCAGCTCCTCAGGCTGTGCCGAGTTGCATAGGTAGTGACAGGCTCAATCCACAGCTGCCTTTAGTTGTGTTTAGGATAGGTTCAGGTATTGCGGTCTACAGAGCTCGTTCTATTGTTTTTGGGTTATTATCAAATCACTGTATGTGCTCTGATTGCTGGCACACTGTGTGACTGGATTGCCTACATAACAGTAGGCTTTATTTTTCTATCTTCAGGGCTAGCTAGTTTCTCAGGCTGTGCCGAGTTGCATAGGGAGCGTTAGGCGCAATCCACGGCTATTTCTAGTGTGTTTGATAGGTTTAGGGATTGCGGTCAGCAGAGTTCCCACGTCCCAGAGCTCGTCCTTATTATCAGTAACTATCAGGTCATTCCGTGTGCTCTTAACCACCAGGTCCATTATTGTCCTGACCACCAGGTCATAACAGTACAGGTGGCCCAAAGTACTAATGCATCTCAATAGAGGGATAAGAGAAGTTCTGAGACCATTTTTTTTTTCTTTGCAGTGTGTTTTGCCTCTATTTTCCCCTGTACCTCTGGGTGGTTCAGGACACTGGTGTAAACATGGACATTCAAGGTCTATCCTCTTGGATGGATAATCTCACTACAAGGATACAAAACATTCAAGATTTTGTGGTTCAGAATCCGATGTCAGAGCCTAGGATTCCAATTCCTGATTTGTTTTTTGGTGATAGATCTAAGTTCTTGAATTTCAAAAATAATTGTAAATTGTTTCTTGCCTTGAAACCTCGCTCCTCAGGTGACCCTGTTCAACAAGTAAAGATCATTATTTCTTTGTTACGTGGTGACCCTCAAGACTGGGCATTTTCCCTTGAACCAGGAGATCCGGCATTGCGTGATGTTGATGCGTTTTTCCTGGCGCTTGGATTGCTTTATGACGAACCTAATTCAGTGGATCAGGCAGAGAAAATCTTGCTGGCTCTGTGTCAGGGTCAGGATGAAGCGGAGATATATTGTCAGAAGTTTAGAAAGTGGTCTGTGCTCACTCAGTGGAATGAATGTGCCCTGGCAGCAATCTTCAGAAAGGGTCTCTCTGAAGCCCTTAAGGATGTCATGGTGGGGTTTCCCATGCCTGCTGGTCTGAATGAGTCTATGTCCTTGGCCATTCAGATCGATCGACGCTTGCGTGAGCGTAAAGCTGTGCACCATTTGGCGGTACTATCTGAGCATGGGCCTGAGCCTATGCAATGTGATAGGACTTTGATCAGAGCTGAACGGCAAGAACACAGACGTCGGAATGGGCTGTGTTTTTACTGTGGTGATTCCACTCATGCTATCTCCGATTGTCCTAAGCACACTGAGCGGTTCGCTAGGTCTGTCACCATTGGTACGGTACAGTCTAAATTTCTATTGTCTGTTACTCTGACTTGCTCTTTGTCATCCTATTCTGTTATGGCATTTGTGGATTCAGGCGCTGCCCTGAATTTGATGCACTTGGAGTATGCTAGGCGCTGTAGTTTTTTCTTGGAGCCCTTGCAGTATCTTATTCCATTGAGAGGAATTGATGCTACGCCTTTGGCCAAGAATAAGCCTCAGTATTGGACCCAATTGACCATGTGCATGGCTCCTGCACATCAGGAGGATATCCGCTTTCTGGTGTTGCATAATCTGCATGATGTGGTCGTTTTGGGGTTGCCATGGCTACAGGTTCATAATCCGGTATTGGACTGGAAATCTATGTCTGTGTCCAGCTGGGGTTGCCAGGGGGTACATGGTGATGTTCCATTTTTGTCTATTTCGTCTTCCACTCCTTCTGAAGTTCCAGAGTTTTTGTCGGATTATCGGGATGTATTTGATGAGCCCAAAGCCAGTGCCCTATCTCCTCATAGGGATTGCGATTGTGCAATTAATTTGATTCCTGGTAGTAAGTTTCCTAAGGGCCGATTGTTCAATTTATCTGTGCCAGAACATGCCGCTATGCGGAGTTATATAAAGGAATCCTTGGAGAAAGGCCATATTCGCCCGTCGTCATCACCGTTAGGAGCAGGGTTCTTTTTTGTGGCCAAGAAGGATGGTTCTTTGAGACCTTGTATTGATTACCGCCTTCTTAATAAAATTACAGTCAAATTTCAGTATCCTTTGCCGTTGCTGTCTGATTTGTTTGCTCGTATTAAAGGGGCTAGTTGGTTCACCAAGATAGATCTTCGAGGGGCGTATAATCTTGTGCGTATTATACAAGGCGATGAATGGAAAACAGCATTTAATACGCCCGAGGGCCATTTTGAGTACCTGGTTATGCCATTTGGGCTTTCCAATGCTCCATCAGTATTTCAGTCCTTTATGCATGACATCTTCCGAGAGTACCTGGATAAATTCCTGATTGTGTATTTGGATGATATTTTGGTCTTTTCGGATGATTGGGAGTCTCATGTGAAGAAGGTCAGAATGGTGTTCTAGGTCCTTCACAAACAAGGAATTCGCACGAAGGGGTCAAAGTGTCTCTTCGCTTCCGTTTCAGGTTGAGGTTGATGCTTCTGAGATTGGAGCAGGGGCTGTTTTGTCGCAAAGAAGTTCTGATGGCTCGGTGATGAAGCCATGTGCTTTCTTTTCGAGAAAGTTTTCGCCTGCTGAGCGTAACTATGATGTTGGTAATCGTGAATTGTTGGCCATGAAGTGGGCATTCGAGGAGTGGCGTCATTGGCTGGAAGGAGCCAAGCATCGCGTGGTGGTCTTGACAGATCACAAGAATTTGACTTATCTTGAGTCTGCCAAACGGTTGAATCCGAGACACACTCGATGTTCATTATTTTTCTCCCGTTTTGATTTTGTGGTTTCATACCTTCCTGTTGTGAATTCTGTGGCCAAGCTCCCTCCTGTGGTCGTGAGTGGTACTTCGGCTGGTTCTGTCTATGAGCTTCCTTTGGTGGATGAGAGTGGTACTGCGGCTTCTGAGTTTCCTTCCTCAGGTGATGAGGTTAAGTCGTTAGGTGCTGCTCTATTTAACTCCACCTAGTGCTTTGATCCTGGCCTCCAGTCAATGTTCTAGTATTGGTCTTGCTTTCTCCTGGATCGTTCCTCTGGCCTGTCTGTCCTGCATAAGCTAAGTTTTGCTTGTGTTATTTTTGTTTGCTATTTTTTCTGTCCAGCTTGCTATATTGGTTTTTCTTGCTTGCTGGAAGCTCTGGGATGCAGAGGGAGCACCTCCGTACCATTAGTCGGTGCGGAGGGTCTTTTTGCCCCCTCTGCATGGTTGTTTGTAGGGTTTTGTGTTGACCGCAAAGCAATCTTTCCTATCTTCGGTCTGTTCAGTAAGTTGGGCCTCACTTTGCTAAATCTATTTCATCTCTGCGTTTGTATTTTCATCTTTACTCACAGTCATTATATGTGGGGGCTGCCTTTTCCTTTGGGGTATTTCTCTGAGGCAAGGTAGGCTTATTTTTCTATCTTCAGGGCTAGCTAGTTTCTCAGGCTGTGCTCGAGGCGCATAGGTCTGGTCAGGAGCGCTCCACGGCTACCTTTAGTGTGGTTGGATAGTATTAGGGATTGCGGTCAGCAGAGTTCCCACGTTTCAGAGCTCATCCTATGTTTTTGGTAATTGTCAGGTCACTTTGTGTGCTCTGAACTTCAAGGTCCATTGTGGTTCTGAATTACCTGTTCATAACAGTACTGGAGGCCCAAAGTACTAATGCTTCTCAATAGAGGGAAAAGAGAAGTTCTGGGACCATTTTTTTTTCTTTGCACTGTGTTCTGTCTTTCTTTTCCCCTTTACATCAGGGTGGTTCAGAACACAGGTGTGGACATGGACATTCAGGGTCTGTTTTCTTTGATGGATAATCTCGCTATAAATGTACAGAATATTCAAGATTTAGTGGTTCAGAATCCTATGTTAGAACCTAAAATTCCTATTCCTGAATTATTTTCTGGAGATAGAGCTAAGTTTTTGAATTTTAAAAATAATTGTAAACTATTTCTGGCTTTGAAACCCCGCTCCTCTGGTGACCCAGTTCAACAAGTTAAGATCATTATTTCTTTATTACGTGGCGACCCTCAAGACTGGGCATTTTCCCTTGCGCCAGGAGATCCTGCATTATGTAATATTGATGCGTTTTTTCTGGCGCTCGGATTGCTGTACGATGAACCTAATTCAGTGGATCAGGCAGAGAAAAATTTGCTGGCTCTGTGTCAGGGTCAGGATGAGATAGAGATTTATTGTCAGAGGTTTAGAAAGTGGTCCGTGCTCACTCAATGGAATGAATGTGTGCTGGCAGCTATTTTCAGAAAGGGTCTCTCTGAAGCCCTTAAGGATGTCATGGTGGGATTTCCTATGCCTGCTGGTCTGAATGAGTCTATGTATTTGGCCATTTAGATCGGTCGACGCTTGCGTGAGCGTAAATCGGTGCACCATTTGGTGGTATTATCTGAGCATAAACCTGAGCCTATGCAGTGCGATAGGACTTTGACCAGAGTTGAAAGGCAAGAACACAGACGTCAGAATGGGCTGTGTTTCTACTGTGGTGATTTCACTCATGCTATCTCCGATTCTCCTAAGCGCACTAAGCGGTTCGCTAGGTCTGCCACCATTGGTACGGTACAGTCGAAATTTCTTTTGTCCGTTACTTTGATCTGCTCTTTGTCTTCCTATTCTGTCATGGCATTTGTGGATTCAGGCGCTGCCCTGAATTTGATGGACTTGGAGCTTGCTAGGCGCTGTGGGTTTGTCTTGGAGCCCTTGCAGTGTCCTATTCCATTGAGAGGAATTGATGCTACGCCTTTGGCCAAGAATAAGCCTCAGTATTGGACCCAGCTGACCATGTGCATGGCTCCTGCGCACCAGGAGGATATTCGCTTTCTGGTGTTGCATAATCTGCATGATGTGGTCGTGTTGGGGTTGCTATGGCTACAAGTCCATAACCCTGTATTAGATTGGAAATCTATGTCTGTGTCCAGCTGGGGTTGTAAGGGGGTACATGGTGATGTTCCATTTCTGTCTATCTCATCATCCACCCCTTCTGAGGTCCCAGAGATCTTGTCTGATTACCGGGATGTATTCGATGAGCCCAAGTCCAATGCCCTACCTCCGCATAGGGATTGTGATTGTGCTATCGATTTGATTCCTGGTAGTAAGTTTCCTAAGGGTCGACTGTTTAATTTATCTGTACCTGAATACGCCGCTATGCGGAGTTACGTGAAGGAGTCTTTGGAGAAGGGTCATATTCGCCTGTCATCGTCGCCATTGGGAGCGGGGTTCTTTTTTGTGGCCAAGAAGGATGGTTCGCTGAGACCTTGTATTGATTACCGCCTTCTAAATATAATTACGGTCAAATTTCAGTACCCCTTGCCGCTGCTGTCTGATTTGTTTGCTCAGATTAAGGGGGCTAGTTGGTTCACCAAGATAGATCTTCGTAGTGCATATAATCTTGTGCGTATTAAGCGGGGCGATGAATGGAAAACAGCATTTAATACGCCCGAAGGCAATTTTGAGTACCTGGTTATGCCATTCGGGCTTTCTAATGCTCCATCAGTGTTTCAGTCTTTTATGCATGACATCTTCCGAGAGTACCTGGATAAATTTCTGATTGTATACTTGGATGATATTTTGGTCTTCTCGGATGATTGGGAGTCTCATGTGAAGCAGGTCAGAATGGTGTTCCAGGTCCTGCGTGCTAATTCTTTGTTTGTGAAGGGGTCAAAGTGTCTCTTTGGTGTTCAGAAGGTTTCATTTTTGGGGTTCATTTTTTCTCCTTCTACTATCGAGATGGACCCTGTTAAAGTTCAGGCCATTTATGATTGGACTCAGCCAACATCTCTGAAGAGTCTGCAGAAGTTCCTGGGCTTTGCTAATTTTTATCGTCGCTTCATCAATAATTTTTCTAGTATTGCTAAACCGTTGACTGATTTAACCAAGAAGGGTGCTGATGTGGTCAATTGGTCTTCTGCTGCTGTGGAAGCTTTTCAGGAGTTGAAGCGTCGTTTTTCTTCTGCCCCTGTGTTGTGCCAACCAGATGTTTCGCTTCCGTTCCAGGTCGAGGTTGATGCTTCTGAAATTGGAGCAGGGGCTGTTTTGTCGCAGAGAAGTTCTGATTGCTCGGTGATGAAACCATGCACCTTCTTTTCCAGGAAATTATCGCCTGCTGAGCGAAATTATGATGTTGGCAATCGAGAGTTGCTAGCCATGAAGTGGGCATTCGAGGAGTGGCGTCATTGGCTTGAAGGAGCTAAGCATCGCGTGGTGGTCTTGACTGATCACAAGAACTTGACTTATCTCGAGTCTGCCAAACGGTTGAATCCTATACAGGCTCGTTGGTCGCTGTTTTTCTCCCATTTTGACTTTGTGGTTTCGTACCTTCTGGGCTCTAAAAATGTGAAGGCGGATGCCCTGTCTAGGAGTTTTGTGCCCGATTCTCCGGGTTTGCCTGAGCCGGCGGGTATTCTCAAAGAGGGGGTAATTTTGTCTGCCATCTCCCCTGATTTGCGGCGGGTGCTGCAAAAATTTCAGGCTAATAAACCTGACCGTTGCCCAGCGGAGAAACTGTTTGTCCCTGATAGGTGGACGAATAAAGTTATCTCTGAGGTTCATTGTTCGGTGTTGGCTGGTCATCCTGGAATCTTTGGTACCAGAGATTTGGTGGCTAGATCCTTTTGGTGGCCGTCTCTGTCGCGGGATGTGCGTTCTTTTGTGCAGTCCTGTGGGATTTGTGCTCGGGCTAAGCCCTGCTGTTCTCGTGCCAGTGGGTTGCTTTTGCCCTTGCCGGTCCCGAAGAGGCCTTGGACACATATCTCTATGGATTTTATTTCGGATCTCCCCGTCTCTCAAAGAATGTCGGTCATTTGGGTGGTTTGTGATCGCTTCTCTAAGATGTTCCATTTGGTGCCCTTGTCTAAATTGCCTTCCTCCTCTGATTTGGTGCCATTGTTTTTCCAGCATGTGGTTCGTTTACATGGCATTCCAGAGAACATCGTTTCTGACAGAGGATCCCAGTTTGTTTCGAGGTTTTGGCGAGCCTTTTGTGCTAGGATGGGCATTGATTTGTCTTTTTCCTCGGCTTTCCATCCTCAGACAAATGGCCAGACTGAACGAACCAATCAGACCTTGGAAACATATCTGAGATGTTTTATTTCTGCTGATCAGGATGATTGGGTGTCCTTTTTGCCTTTGGCTGAGTTCGCCCTTAATAATCGGGCCAGCTCGACAACTTTGGTTTCGCCGTTTTTCTGCAATTCTGGGTTCCACCCTCGTTTCTCTTCAGGGCAGGTTGAGTCTTCGGACTGTCCTGGTGTGGATACTGTGGTGGATAGGTTGCAGCAGATTTGGACTCATGTAGTGGACAATTTGACTTTGTCCCAGGAGAAGGCTCAACGTTTCGCTAACCGCAGGCGCTGTGTTGGTCCCCGACTTCGTGTTGGGGATTTGGTTTGGTTGTCATCTCGTTATATTCCTATGAAGGTTTCCTCTCCTAAGTTTAAGCCTCGTTTCATTGGTCCATATAGGATTTCTGAGGTTCTTAATCCTGTGTCTTTTCGTTTGACTCTTCCAGCTTCTTTTTCCATCCATAACGTGTTCCATAGGTCATTGTTGCGGAGATACGTGACACCTGTGGTTCCATCTATTGATCCACCTGCTCCGGTTTTGATTGAAGGGGAGTTGGAGTATATAGTGGAGAAGATTTTGGATTCTCGTGTTTCGAGACAGAAACTCCAGTATCTGGTTAAGTGGAAGGGTTATGGTCAGGAAGATAATTCCTGGGTCTTTGCCTCTGATGTCCATGCTGCCGATCTGGTTCGTGCCTTTCATGTGGCTCATCCTGGTCGGCCTGGGGGCTCTGGTGAGGGTTTGGTGACCCCTCCTCAAGGGGGGGGTACTGTTGTGAATTCTGTGGCCAAGCTCCCTCCTGTGGTCGTGAGTGGTACTTCGGCTGGTTCTGTCTATGAGCTTCCTTTGGTGGATGAGAGTGGTACTGCGGCTTCTGAGTTTCCTTCCTCAGGTGATGAGGTTAAGTCGTTAGGTGCTGCTCTATTTAACTCCACCTAGTGCTTTGATCCTGGCCTCCAGTCAATGTTCTAGTATTGGTCTTGCTTTCTACTGGATCGTTCCTGTGGCCTGTCTGTCCTGCATAAGCTAAGTTTTGCTTGTGTTATTTTTGTTTGCTATTTTTTCTGTCCAGCTTGCTTTATATGGGTTTTTCTTGCTTGCTGGAAGCTCTGGGACGCAGAGGGAACACCTCCGTACCATTAGTCGGTGCGGAGGGTCTTTTTGCCCCCTCTGCGTGGTTGTTTGTAGGGTTTTGTGTTGACCGCAAAGCAATCTTTCCTATCTTCGGTCTGTTCAGTAAGTTGGGCCTCACTTTGCTAAATCTATTTCATCTCTGCGTTTGTATTTTCATCTCAACTCACAGTCATTATATGTGGGGGGCTGCCTTTTCCTTTGGGGTATTTCTCTGAGGCAAGGTAGGCTAATTTTTCTATCTTCAGGGCTAGCTAGTTTCTCAGGCTGTGCTCGAGGCGCATAGGTCTGGTCAGGACTCAGGAGCGCTCCACGGCTACCTTTAGTGTGGTTGGATAGGATTAGGGATTGCGGTCAGCAGAGTTCCCACGTCTCAGAGCTCGTCCTATGTTTTTGGTAATTGTCAGGTCACTTTGTGTGCTCTGAACTTCAAGGTCCATTGTGGTTCTGAATTACCTGTTCATAACACCTTCCGGGCTCTAAGAATGTGAAGGCTGATGCCCTGTCAAGGAGTTTTGTGCCTGACTCTCTGGGTGTTCCTGAGCCGGCGGGTATTCTCAAAGAGGGGGTAATTTTGTCTGCCATCTCCCCTGATTTGCGGCGGGTGCTGCAAAATTTTAGGCTGATAGACCTGACCATTGCCCAGCGGAGAAACTGTTTGTCCCTGATAGATGGACTAGTAGAGTTATCTCTGAGATTCATTGTTCAGTGTTGGCTGGGCATCCTGGAATCTTTGGTACCAGAGATTTGGTGGCTAGATCCTTCTGGTGGCCGTCTTTGTCGCGGGATGTGCATTCTTTTGTGCAGTCCTGTGGGACTTGTGCTCGGGCTAAGCCCTGCTGTTCTCGTGCCAGTGGGTTGCTTTTGCCCTTGCCGGTCCCGAAGAGGCCTTGGACGCATATTTCTATGGATTTTATTTCAGATCTCCCCGTCTCTCAAAAGATGTCGGTCATTTGGGTGGTTTGTGATCGCTTTTCTAAGATGGTCCATTTGGTACCTTTGTCTAAGTTGCCTTCCTCCTCTGGTTTGGAGCCATTGTTTTTCCAGCATGTGGTTCGTTTACATGGTATCCCGGAGAACATCGTTTCTGACAGAGGTTCCCAGTTTGTTTCAAGGTTTTGGCGATCCTTTTGTGCTAGGATGGGCATTGATTTGTCTTTTTCCTCGTCTTTCCATCCTCAGACAAATGGCCAAACCGAACGAACTAATCAAACTTTGGAAACATATCTGAGATGCTTTGTTTCTGCTGATCAGGATGATTGGGTGTCCTTTTTGCCGTTGGCTGAGTTCACCCTTAATAATCGGGCCATCTCGGCTACTTTGGTTTCGCCGTTTTTCTGCAGTTCTGGTTTCCATCCTCGTTTCTCTTCAGGGCAGGTTGAGTCTTCAGACTGTCCTGGTGTAGTTACTGTGGTGGATAGGTTGCAGCAGATTTGGACTCATGTGGTGGACAATTTGACATTGTCCCAGGAGAAGGCTCAACGTTTCGCTAACCGCCGGCGCTGTGTGGGTCCCCGACTTTGTGTTGGGGATTTGGTTTAGTTGTCATCTCGTTATGTTCCTATGAAGGTTTCCTCTCCTAAGTTTAAGCCTCATTTCATTGGTCCGTATAAGATTTCTGAGGTTATCAATCCTGTGTCATTTCGTTTGGCCCTTCCTGCTTCTTTTGCCATCCATAATGTGTTCCATAGGTCATTGTTGCGGAGATACGTGGCGCCTGTGGTTCCATCCGTTGATCCTCCTGCCCCGGTGTTAGTTGAGGGGGAGTTGGAGTATGTGGTGGAGAAGATTTTGGATTCTCGTGTTTCGAGACGGAAACTCCAGTACCTGGTTTAAGTGGAAGGGTTATGGTCAGGAAGATAATTCCTGGGTTTTTGCCTCTGATGTTCATGCTGCCGATCTGGTTCGTGCCTTTCATTTGGCTCATTCAGGTTGGCCTGGGGGCTCTGGTGAGGGTTCGGTGACCCCTCCTCAAGGGGGGGTACTGTTGTGAATTCTGTTGTCGGGCTCCCTCCTGTGGTCATGAATGGTACTTCGGCTGGTTCTGTCCATGGACTTCCTCTGGTGGGTGTTTCTGAGTTTCACAGGTGACGAGGGTATTTGTTAGCTGCTGCTCTATTTAACTCCACTTAGATCTTTGCTCCATGCCACCTGTCAATGTTCCAGTATTGGTCTGTTCACTCCTGGATCGTTCTTGTGACCTGTCTTCCCATCAGAAGCTAAGTTCCAGCTTGTATTTCTTTGGTTTGCTAGTTTTCTATCCAGCTTGCTATTTAATTTGTTGTCTTGCTTGCTGGAAGCTCTGGGACGCAGAGGGAGCGCCTCCGCACCGTGAGTCAGTGCGGAGGGTCTTTTTGCGCCCTCTGCGTGGTCTTTTTGTAGGCTTTTGTGCTGACCACAAAGTAACCTTTCCTATCCTCGGTCTGTTCAGTAAGTCGGGCCTCACTTTGCTAAATCTATTTAATCTCTGTGTTTGTATTTTCATCTTTACTCACAGTCATTATATGTGGGGGGCTGCCTTTTCCTTTGGGGAATTTCTCTGAGGCAAGGTAGGCTTTATTTTTCTATCTTCAGGGCTAGCTAGTTTCTTAGGCTGTGCCGAGTTGCATAGGGAGCGTTAGGCACAATCCACGGCTATTTCTAGTGTGTTTGATAGGTTTAGGGATTGCGGTCAGCAGAGTTCCCACGTCCCAGAGCTCGTCCTTATTATCAGTAACTATCAGGTCATTCCGTGTGCTCTTAACCACCAGGTCCATTATTGTCCTGACCACCAGGTCATAACACACCCCTTGCCCCTGCAACAAACGTGGTGGAGGAGTTGGCTTGCTCCTGTCCGATACCTGCTCTTTTACCCCAATTCCATTAACACCCTCCGCTACTCTTCCCTCATTTGAGGTGCACTCCATCCGCATCTACTTCCCCTCCAACCTCCAGCTGGCTGTCATATACCGCCCCACAAAAGTAGCCATCTCCACCTTTCTTGATCACTTCACCACCTGGCTACCTCATTTCCTCACAGCCGACAACCCCACTATCATCATGGGTGACCTCAATATCCTCATTGACACTTCCACTCCAGCTGCCTCTAAACTTTTATCGCTCACTGCCCCCTTTGGTTTCACTCAATGGTCCTCCGCAGCCACCAACAAAGATGGCCTCTGTTGTGAATTCTGTGGCTGAGTTCACTTCTGTGGTCACAAGTGGTATTGCAGTCTCTGGGCTTCCTCCCTCAGGTGTTTTGGTGAGCTCGTTGGCTGCCTTGCTATTTAGCTCCACCTGAGTCTGTCTTCCTTGCTCCTTGTCAATGTTCCAGTGTTGGATCTGAGCTACTGCATCTTTCCTTGGGCCTGCTGCTCTGCTAGATAAGTGCTTCTAGTTTGTTTTTTGTTTTTTTCTGTCCAGCTTGCTATTGTCTTTTGCTGGAAGCTCTGAGAAGCAGAGGGGTGCACCGCCGTGCTGTTAGTTCGGCACGGTGGGTCTTTTTGCCCCTTTGCGTGGTTTTCGGTTTAGGGTTTTTTGTAGACTGCATAGTTCTCTTTGCTATCCTCGCTCTGTCTAGAATATCGGGCCTCACTTTGCTGAATCTATTTCATTCCTACGTTTGTCTTTTCATCTTGCTAACAGTCATTATATGTGGGGGGCTGCCTATTCCTTTGGGGTATTTCTCTGAGGTAAGTCAGGCTTGTATTTCTATCTTCAGGCTAGTCAGCTCCTCAGGCAGTGCCGAGTTGCATAGGTAGTTGTTAGGCGCAATCCACTGCTGCTTATAGTTGTGTGAGGATAGATCAGGTACTGCAGTCTACAGAGATTCCACGTCTCAGAGCTCGTCCTATTGTTTTTGGTTATTGCCAGATCTCTGTATGTGCGCTGATTACTGCACGCTGTGTTGCCTGATTGCCAGCCATAACAGTACAAGGAGCCACACCAATGATTCCCAATAGAGGGAAAAAAGAAATCCTGACATCATTTTTTTTTCTTAGCTCTGTCTTCAGTCTTTTTTTTCCCCTAGACATTAGAGTGCTTCAGGACACAGCTGTGGACATGGATATTCAGGCTCTGTGCTCCTCAATGGATAATCTCGTTGTAAATGTACAAAAGATTCAAGATACTATTGATCAGAAATCGATGCTAGAACCAAGAATTCCGATTCCTGATTTGTTTTTTGGTGACAGAACTAAGTTCCTGAGCTTCAGAAATAATTGTAAGCTATTTTTGGCCTTGAAACCTCATTCTTCTGGTAATCCTATTCAACAGGTTTTGATTATTATTTCTTTTTTGCGCGGCGACCCACAGGACTGGGCGTTTTCTCTTGCACCAGGAGATTCTGCATTGAGTAATGTTGATGCATTCTTCCTGGCGCTCGGATTGCTTTACGATGAGCCTAATTCAGTGGATCAGGCTGAGAAAAATCTGCTGGCTTTATGCCAGGGTCAGGATGATGTAGAAGTATATTGTCAGAAATTTAGGAAATGGTCAGTACTCACTCTGTGGAATGAATCTGCACTAGCGGCTTTGTTCAGAAAGGGTCTCTCTGAAGCTCTTAAGGATGTAATGGTGGGATTTCCTATGCCTGCTGGTTTGAATGAGTCTATGTCCTTGGCCATTCAGATCGGTCGTCGCTTGCGCGAGCGTAAATCTGTGCACCATCTGGCGGTACTGCCTGAGAGTAAACCTGAGCCTATGCAGTGCAACAGGACTATGACTAAAGTAGAACGGCAAGAACACAGACGTCTGAACAGACTGTGTTTCTATTGTGGTGATTCTACTCATGCTATTTCTAATTGTCCTAAACGCACTAGGCGGTTCGATAGCTCTGCCGTTATTGGTACTGTACAGTCCAAATTCCTTTTGTCCATTACCTTAATGTGCTCTTTGTCATCGTATTCTGTCATGGCGTTTGTGGATTCAGGCGCTGCCCTGAATCTGATGGATTTGGATTATGCTAAACGTTGTGGATTTTTCTTGGAGCCTTTGCGGTGTCCTATTCCGTTGAGAGGAATTGATGCTACACCTTTGGCCAAGAATAAGCCTCAGTACTGGGCCCAGCTGACCATGTGCATGGCTCCTGCACATCAGGAAGTTATTCGCTTTCTGGTACTGCATAATTTGCATGATGTGGTCGTGTTGGGGTTGCCATGGCTACAAACCCATAATCCAGTATTGGATTGGAACTCTATGTCGGTAACCAGCTGGGGTTGTCAGGGAGTACATGGTGATGTTCCATTTTTGCCTATTTCGTCATCCATTCCTTCTGACATCCCAGAGTTCTTGTCGGACTTTCAGGATGTATTTGAAGAGTCCAAGTCTGATGCCCTACCTCCGCATAGGAATTGTGATTGTGCTATCGATTTGATTCCTGGTAGTAAATTCCCTAAGGGTCGTTTATTTAATTTGTCCGTACCTGAACACACCGCTATGCGCAGTTATGTGAAGGAGTCCCTGGAGAAGGGACATATTCGCCCATCGTCGTCACCATTGGGAGCAGGGTTCTTTTTTGTAGCCAAGAAGGATGGTTCGCTAAGACCGTGTATTGATTACCGCCTTCTTAATAAGATCACTGTTAAATTTCAGTATCCCTTGCCATTGATTTCTGACTTGTTTGCTCGGATTAAGGGGGCTAGTTGGTTTACTAAGATTGATCTTCGTGGTGCGTATAATCTGGTGAGAATCAGGCAGGGAGATGAATGGAAAACGGCATTTAATACGCCCGAGGGTCATTTTGAGTATCTGGTGATGCCGTTCGGACTTGCCAATGCTCCATCTGTTTTTCAGTCTTTTATGCATGACATTTTCCGTGAGTATCTGGATAAATTCTTGATTGTTTACTTGGATGACATTTTGATCTTCTCAGATGATTGGGAGTCTCATGTGAAGCAAGTCAGAATGGTTTTCCAGGTACTGCGTGCTAATTCCTTGTTCGTGAAGGGATCAAAGTGTCTCTTCGGTGTGCAGAAAGTTTCATTTTTGGGGTTCATCTTTTCCCCTTCTACTATCGAGATGGATCCGGTTAAGGTTCAGGCCATCCAGGATTGGACTCAGCCGACATCTCTAAAAAGTCTGCAGAAATTCCTGGGCTTTGCTAATTTTTATCGTCGCTTCATCTGTAATTTTTCTAGCATTGCCAGACCATTGACCGATTTGACCAAGAAGGGTGCTGATTTGGTTAATTGGTCTTCTGCTGCCGTGGAAGCTTTTCAGGAGTTGAAGCGTCGTTTTTGCTGTGCCCCTGTGTTGTGTCAACCTGATGTTTCTCTTCCGTTCCAGGTCGAGGTTGATGCTTCTGAGATTGGTGCAGGGGCGGTTTTGTCACAGAGAGGTTCTGGTTGCTCAGTGTTCAAACCATGTGCTTTCTTTTCCAGGAAATTTTCTGCTGCTGAGCGTAATTATGATGTGGGCAACCGAGAGTTGCTGGCCATGAAGTGGGCATTCGAGGAGTGGCGTCATTGGCTTGAGGGTGCTAAGCATCGCGTGGTGGTATTGACTGATCATAAGAACTTGACTTATCTCGAGTCTGCCAAGCGCTTGAATCCTAGACAGGCCCGTTGGTCGTTATTTTTTGCTCGTTTTGATTTTGTGATTTCATACCTTCCGGGCTCTAAAAATGTGAAGGCGGATGCTCTGTCTAGGAGTTTTGTGCCCGACTCTCCGGGGTTATCTGAGCCGGCGAGTATCCTCAAGGAAGGAGTCATTGTGTCTGCCATCTCCCCTGATTTGCGGAGAGTGTTGCAGAAATTTCAGGCTAATAAACCTGATCGTTGTCCGGCCGAGAAACTGTTCGTCCCTGATAGGTGGACTAGTAAAGTTATCTCTGAACTTCATTGTTCGGTGCTGGCCGGTCATCCAGGAATCTTTGGTACCAGGGAGTTGGTTGCTAGATCCTTCTGGTGGCCATCTCTGTCACGGGATGTGCGTGCTTTTGTGCAGTCCTGTGGAATTTGTGCTAGGGCTAAGCCCTGCTGTTCACGTGCCAGTGGGTTGCTTTTGCCCTTGCCGGTCCCGAAGAGGCCTTGGACACATATTTCGATGGATTTCATTTCTGACCTTCCCGTTTCTCAAAAAATGTCGGTCATTTGGGTGGTCTGTGATCGCTTTTCTAAAATGGTCCATCTGGTGCCCTTGGTTAAATTGCCTTCCTCCTCTGATTTGGTGCCTTTGTTCTTCCAGCATGTGGTTCGTTTACATGGCATTCCTGAGAATATTGTTTCTGACAGAGGTTCCCAGTTTGTCTCGAGGTTCTGGCGAGCCTTTTGTGGTAGGATGGGCATTGACCTATCTTTCTCCTCGGCCTTCCATCCTCAGACTAATGGCCAGACCGAACGAACCAATCAGACCTTGGAAACATATCTGAGATGTTTTGTTTCCGCTGACCAGGATGATTGGGTGTCATTTTTGCCGTTGGCTGAGTTCGCCCTTAATAATCGGGCCAGCTCGGCTACCTTGGTCTCTCCATTTTTCTGCAATTCTGGGTTCCATCCTCATTTCTCTTCAGGACAGGTTGAGTCTTCGGACTGTCCTGGTGTGGATTCTGTGGTGGACAGGTTGCAGCAGATCTGGACTCAGGTAGTGGACAATTTGACCTTGTCCCAGGAGAAGGCTCAGCTTTTCGCTAATCGCAGACGCCGTGTGGGACCCCGACTTCGTGTTGGGGATTTGGTTTGGTTATCTTCTCGTCATATTCCTATGAAGGTTTCCTCTCCTAAATTTAAACCTCGTTTTATTGGTCCGTATAGGATTTCTGAGATTCTCAATCCGGTGTCTTTTCGTCTGGCCCTCCCAGACTCCTTTTCCATACATAATGTATTCCATAGGTCGTTGTTGAGGAGATACGTGGCACCTATGGTTCCATCTGTGGAGCCTCCTGCCCCTGTTTTGGTGGAGGGGGAATTGGAGTATATTGTGGAGAAGATTTTGGATTCTCGTGTCTCTAGACGGAAACTCCAGTATCTGATCAAATGGAAGGGTTATGCTCAGGAAGATAATTCCTGGGTTTTTGCCTCTGATGTCCATGCCCCAGATCTTGTTCGTGCCTTTCATGTGGCTCATCCTGGTCGGCCTGGGGGTTCTGGTGAGGGTTCGGTGACCCCTCCTCAAGGGGGGGGTACTGTTGTGAATTCTGTGGCTGAGTTCACTTCTGTGGTCACAAGTGGTATTGCAGTCTCTGGGCTTCCTCCCTCAGGTGTTTTGGTGAGCTCGTTGGCTGCCTTGCTATTTAGCTCCACCTGAGTCTGTCTTCCTTGCTCCTTGTCAATGTTCCAGTGTTGGATCTGAGCTACTGCATCTTTCCTTGGGCCTGCTGCTCTGCTAGATAAGTGCTTCTAGTTTGTTTTTTGTTTTTTTCTGTCCAGTTTGCCATTGTCTTTTGCTGGAAGCTCTGAGAAGCAGAGGGGTGCACCGCCGTGCTGTTAGTTCGGCACGGTGGGTCTTTTTGCCCCTTTGCGTGGTTTTCGTTTTAGGGTTTTTTGTAGACTGCATAGTTCTCTTTGCTATCCTCGCTCTGTCTAGAATATCGGGCCTCACTTTGCTGAATCTATTTCATTCCTACGTTTGTCTTTTCATCTTGCTAACAGTCATTATATGTGGGGGGCTGCCTATTCCTTTGGGGTATTTCTCTGAGGTAAGTCAGGCTTGTATTTCTATCTTCAGGCTAGTCAGCTCCTCAGGCAGTGCCGAGTTGCATAGGTAGTTGTTAGGCGCAATCCACTGCTGCTTATAGTTGTGTGAGGATAGATCAGGTACTGCAGTCTACAGAGATTCCACGTCTCAGAGCTCGTCCTATTGTTTTTGGTTATTGCCAGATCTCTGTATGTGCGCTGATTACTGCACGCTGTGTTGCCTGATTGCCAGCCATAACAGGCCTCATGCTGGACCTTATCTTCACCTGCCTCTTTTCCCTTACTAATCTCACTAACTCACCCCTCCCCCTGTCTGACCACAACCTACTGCCACTTTTTATAACACCACAATGATAGCTACTCTTGATTCAGCTGCCCCCCTCACGCATAGCATAACTCGTACAATCAACAGGTAGCCCTGGCTGATCAGCCTGACCAAAGAACTGAGACGGGCTTCTAGGGTCGCTGAGCAGAGATGTAAGAGATCTCGTTCTGCTGAGCACTTTATCGCATACAAGTAGTCCCTCACCAGCTTCAAGTCCACTCTCTCTGCCACAAAACAAACCTACTTCTCAGCTTTCATATCCTCCCTGACTCACAACCCTAAACAGCTAATTAAAACTTTCAATTCTCTACTCCGTCCCCCAGCACCTCCTCCCTCTCCTCTCATTTCTGCTGAAGACTTTGCCTCTTTCTTTAAGCAGAAGATCGATAACACCAGTCAAAGTTTTGACCCGCAGCCCCCAATTCCCCTCCTCTTGACTGCTCAGCCCTGTTCTTCCAAAGCCAGCTTCTCCACCATGACAGACGATCAGCTTTCCACCATTCTGTCAAGATCACATCTCACCACTTGCACACTTGATCCGCTCCCGTCTCACCACATACCTAACCTCACCAAAGTCTTCATCCCAACCCTAACACAACACTGATCCCTCTTTGACGGGTTACAATCTGGCTTCTGATTACATCACTCAGCTGAAACTGCCCCAACTAAAGTGACCAACGACCTACTAACTGCCAAGAGCAAGTGATACTACTTTGTCCTCCTCCTCCTTGGCCTGTCTTCTGCCTTTGATGCTGTGGACCACTCCCTTCTGTTACAGATTCTCTCATCTCTTGGCATCACAGACTTGGCCCTATCCTGGATCTCATCATATCTAACAGATCGGACATTCAGTGTCTCCCTCTCCCACACCACCTCCTCATCTCACCCCTTGTCTGTTGGTGTTCCCCAAGGCTAAGCTCTAGGACCCCTACCGTTCTCCATCTACACCTTTGGCCTGGGACAGCTCATAGAATCCATCGGTTTACAATATCATCTCTATGCTGATGACATGCAGATCTAACTATATGGACCTGACCCACTTCCTTACTGACCAAAATCCCACAATGTCTGCTATTTCATCTTTCTTTACTGCTCGCTTTCTAAAACTGAAATGAATTCATCATCTTTCTCCACCTCACTGTACCCTTTCAACCGACCTTTCCATCGATGTCAATGGCTGCTCACTTTCCCCAGTCCCGCACGCTCGGTGCCTCAGGGTAATCCTTGACTCTGCCCTCTCTTTAAAACCACATATTCAAGCCCTTGCCTCCTCCTGCTGATTCCAACTCAAAGACATTTCCAGAATCTGTGCATTCCTTGACCATGAAACCACAAAAACACTAGTGCACGCCTTCATCATCTCCTGCCTTGACTACTGCAACCTCCTACTCTCTGGCCTCCCTTCTAGCACTCTGGCACCACTCCAATCCATCCTAAACTCTGCGGCCTGATTAATCCACTTGTCTGTCTGTTATTCCCCAGCCTCTCCTCTCTGCCATTCCCTTCATTGGCTTCCTATTGCCCAGAGGCTACAGATCAAAAGACTAACAATGACATACAAAGCCATTTACAACCTGTTTCCTCCATACATCTGTGACATTGTCTCCCGGTACCTACCTACACATGTGTAGGTAGGTACCTACCGGTACCTACCTACACATGATCTCCTTCTCTACTCCTCTCTCATCTCTTCCTCCCACAACCGCATCTAAGACTTCTTCCGTGCTTCCCCTGTACTCTGGAACTCTCTACCCCAACACATCAGGCTTTCGCCTACCATGGAAACCTTCAAAAGGAACATGAAGACCCACCTCTTCCAACAAGCCTACAACTTGCAGCGATCCTCTGTCTGCTGAACCGCCGCATGATCAACTCTACCGTCTCCTAGTGAATACTCACCCATCCCCTGTAGACTGTGAGCCCTTGCAGGCAGGGTCCTCTCTCCTCCTGTACTTTGTGTGTGCCTTGTTTTACTCATGTTTATTGTACTTGTCTATATTTGCTCCTTTCACATGTAAAGCACCATGAAATAAATGGTGCTATAAAAATGTATAATAATAAATAATAATAATAATAATAATAATAAAATAATTAAAAAATATGGCGTGGGGACCCCTCTATTCTTGATAGCCAACTTTGCTGAAGCTGACAGCTGAGGGTTGCTACCTCCAGCTGTGAGTTTTGCCTGAATAGTTACCAAAAATGTAGAGGAACCTACACCATTTTTTTCATTATTTATTTACCGTGGAGGAGCGTCTGATGAATACTCCCATCTGTCGTTCCTGCTCTAACTGTTATTAGCAGCAGCAGCAGTCAGATAATGAGAGCTGTAGTTCTATCAGCTGGCACCAGCGACTGGAGGTAAACTGTATACCTCCGATCACAGATGAGTGCTCACGCTGTCTTCTGACAACTGCGACGTGAGAACTGCGGCTCTCTGACTGGCGGGGAAGATTTCACTGCTGATCAGAAGTGCTACTCCGGTGTTTCCCACACTGTCACACAGCGTGGGAAACACCGGCTCTTGTGCTGCGTTTGTTCGGCTATATTCAGATTAAATCGACGATTAAATCAGCAAATATTGCAAATTAGGCAATTGTTAGCCTAACCGAAAATTTAAATTTTGGCTCATCAAGTATTGATGACACTGCTTTTAATTTGTAGAAGGCTTTGAACTCTTCACATCTTTTTAGAGTTTAGGAGTACCACAATGTTTGAATGAGATACTACAGTTGGTGCCTTGAAGGCTGCTGGGATGACCCTGCTTGTAATTTTTGTCAGGCTTTGCACTGCAGAACTTTTTATGAGTAGGATTACCATAACTATAAATTGCTCCCAATATTTGAATGAAGCATTACAATTGGGGCCTTCATGGAAGAATGGATGACTTTGCTAGCAATTTTTGGAAGGCTTTGCACTTAGTGTCTAGGAGTACTAGGAGTACGACTACATGACAATTTGAACAGAATGTGTATGAGGTCCTCTTTTATGTCTGATACAGTGTGTATCACAATTCCTCTTACATCACATTTTTTGGTAGCTCTTTCTTCATAAATTACAATTATATTACATTTTTTCTAAACAATTACATTTGTAGCCATTATACATGATATTATACAGGATTCTAAAGCCATTATACATGAAAAAATGTTTCTGGACATTTTTTTCATGTAAACTCCAATTTCTTGTCAGTTTTGAATGTTTTGTTATCAGTCCTTAAAGTGGAGTTATATTGTGACACTATTGTGGATAGGTGTCATAATTGACGCCTCTCCATTATTAATCTAGCTTAATGTCACCTTACAATTGCAAGGTGACATAAACCCTTCATTACCCCATATCCCATGGCTAGACGGGAGTGGGAAGAGAGTGGCCAAGTGCCAGAATAGGCGCATCTTCCAGATGTACCTTTTCTGGGGTGGCTGGGGGCAGATGTTTTTAGCCAGGGGGGGGGGCAATAACCGTGGACCCTCTCCAGGCTATTAATATCTGCCCTCAGTCATTGGCTTTACCACTCTGGCGGAGAAAATTGCGCGGGAGCCCACACCAATTTTTTCCGCGATTTAACCCTTAAATTTAATAGCTACTGTGCCCAAATTTTACACAAACACACTACTAACATTAGTAGTGTGGAATATGCAAAAAAAAAGGGGATATGACATGTATGTAAACCATGTCTCACATTATGTCGGGTTTAGGAAGGAGAAAGCCAGCAATTGAATTACCGGCTTTTCTGCTATATCGCGCTGAAGTAATTATAAATATACAGAAATTTCCCATTGACTTGCATTGGGTTTCGTGTTTCGGCCGATCCCCCAACCCCGACTTTTCAAGATAATCGTCCGATTTCACTCGACTCGACTTTTGAGAAAGTCGGGTTTGGTGAAACCCGACTCGACCTCAAAAAAGGAAAAGTCACTCAACAACTAATGAGCACAAGTTCTGTCAACAACAAATTAAACCAAAGTCAGAAAAACTAGATAACAGAAATTAAAAATGTTTTCTAATATTGCAGTGAATATAAATAAGTATATATGCACTACTTCTTCTACTGCTACTAAAAATAATCATGATACTATAATCCATTTACCAATTACTTAAAGAGCAACCAACATTTCATTTCATTTTTTAGCATTGTATAAGGGAACAAATTGATGCTCTCACCCTTTTATAATATTCAGAGACGATATTTCCAAAGAGATAAAAGTCGTGTCGAGCAGGTGCTTCTTCTTTGTCCTCATTTGGGACCAGGAAGAAGTGCCTGTTTGGTGCAAATCTGCTTTGGCCGTTCATAGGAGTTGCCATTCACAGGAGTTGCCATTCACTACCATACTCTTACTTTTATCTATTTGGAAATAAAGTCTGCAAATTTTATGCACAGATAAGTGATGCAATTTCTACTCTTCTGCAATACTATCTCTATATATTCATGGCTGAGCACCATCAAAAAGAAAAGAGTTAACATGCTTTTTGGAGTGCTGATATTTTTTCTTAGGGGCTATTATTTATTTGTTTGCATAAATCAAGAGTACACATGGAAATAAAAAAAACTTTAAATACAGTGGGGCAAAAAAGTATTTAGTCAGTCAGCAATAGTGCAAGTTCCACCACTTAAAAAGATGAGAGGCGTCTGTAATTTACATCATAGGTAGACCTCAACTATGGGAGACAAACTGAGAAAAAAAAATCCAGAAAATCACATTGTCTATTTTTTTAACATTTTATTTGCATATTATAGTGGAAAATAAGTATTTGGTCAGAAACAAAATTTCATCTCAATACTTTGTAATATATCCTTTGTTGGCAATGACAGAGGTCAAACGTTTTCTGTAAGTCTTCACAAGGTTGCCACACACTGTTGTTGGTATGTTGGCCCATTCCTCCATGCAGATCTCCTCTAGAGCAGTGATGTTTTTGGCTTTTCGCTTGGCAACACGGACTTTCAACTCCCTCTAAAGGTTTTCTATAGGGTTGAGATCTGGAGACTGGCTAGGCCACTCCAGGACCTTGAAATGCTTCTTGCGAAGCCACTCCTTTGTTGCCCTGGCGGTTTGCTTTGGATCATTGTCATGTTGAAAGACCCAGCCACGTTTCATCTTCAATGCCCTTGCTGATAGAAGGAGGTTTGCACTCAAAATCTCACGATACATGGCCCCATTCATTCTTTCATGTACCCTGATCAGTCGTCCTAGCCCCTTTGCAGAGAAACAGCCCCAAAGCATGATGTTTCCACCACCATGCTTTACAGTAGGTATGGTGTTTGATGGATGCAACTCAGTATTCTTTTTCCTCCAAACACGACAAGTTGTGTTTCTACCAAACAGTTCCAGTTTGGTTTCATCAGACCATAGGACATTCTCCCAAAACTCCTCTGGATCATCCAAATGCTCTCTAGCAAACTTCAGACGGGCCCGGACATGTACTGGCTTAAGCAGTGGGACACGTCTGGCACTGCAGGATCTGAGTCCATGGTGGCGTAGTGTGTTACTTATGGTAGGCCTTGTTACATTGGTCCCAGCTCTCTGCAGTTCATTCACTAGGTCCCCCCGCGTGGTTCTGGGATTTTTGCTCACCGTTCTTGTGATCATTCTGACCCCACGGGGTGGGATTTTGCGTGGAGCCCCAGATCGAGGGAGATTATCAGTGGTCTTGTATGTCTTCCATTTTCTAATTATTGCTCCCACTGTTGATTTCTTCACTCCAAGCTGGTTGGCTATTGCAGATTCAGTCTTCCCAGCCTGGTGCAGGGCTACAATTTTGTTTCTGGTGTCCTTTGACAGCTCTTTGGTCTTCACCATAGTGGAGTTTGGAGTCAGACTGTTTGAGGGTGTGCACAGGTGTCTTTTTATACTGATAACAAGTTTAAACAGGTGCCATTACTACAGGTAATGAGTGGAGGAAAGAGGAGACTCTTAAAGAAGAAGTTACAGGTCTGTGGGAGCCAGAAATCTTGATTGTTTGTTTCTGACCAAATACTTATTTTCCACCATAATATGCAAAAAAATGATTAAAAAAAACAGACAATGTGATTTTCTGGATTTTTTTTTCTCAGTTTGTCTCCCATAGTTGAGGTCTACCTATGATGTAAATTACAGACGCCTCTCATCTTTTTAAGTGGTGGAACTTGCACTATTGCTGACTGACTAAATACTTTTTTGCCCCACTGTATATGTTATAAGAAAAAAATTTTGAACAATTGTTTCGTTCTCAAAATTTTCAGTTCACGGGTAAAATCTGCCTTCATTGAATGCAGACTTTCCTATTACGGAAATAGAAGCTAGTAGCTGTCGCTCATAAAGTATTATGGAACTTGCAGCAGAATGTTTGTGTCTGCCACTAGCTCCTATCACCCTCCTCTCTTATAATCACTAATCATCATCTCCTATCTTAGTAATTAGAAAAATTATATTTTACTGAATACAGATTGTACCATTTTACCAATGAATTGAAAGTGGAAAAACAATCCAAGAAGAGAAAGAAGCAGATTTCTCTGATAACATATATCACAAAGTTGTTTAGTAATGTGAGTATTATTGCTTTATCAAATGAAAAATATAACAATGTTTTCTTAGTAAGGTTACCAAATAAACCTTAATGGGTTTCCCTTTGCCTAACATGAGACCTTATTTAGTCTATTTTCTGGCCCACAGCATTGCAATCAATGTAAGGTCCTTCAGGCAGCAAAATGTCACTGCTACCCCTACTAATGATCATAAGTCCTTCATCACAATTTCATTATCTAGTTTTCTAATGCAACAGATAATAGTATAATTTACAGGATGTAATTGGCTCTTTTCATGATTTTGCTTAGCTGCTCAGCTGGCACATATTGAAAAAGCATTTTAGTAAGGAAAAAAGATCAGCATATATGGGATGGAATATGACTGCAGAGACAGGATTTATTATTAGAAAATATGCATTTATAAGATTTTGTAAATAAAACAATATTCCAGCCTTTATATTACATTTCTACTCTATTTCACAAAATCATTATTTTTTTCTATATAAGAAAAGAAGATGTATGCATTTCAAAGGCGTACCAAGGAAGAGAAATGGTTGGGTGTTCATCTGAAAATATTAGTGGTTAACTACAATTGTTAAAAATTAAATTTGAAGTGGAAGATCCAGGTTCTGTTTTTTAATATCTGAACTTATTTTTATGAGCCTATTTGTTGGTATCTTTACTCTCTAAGGAAAGGGGCACAGCACTCTTCATTTTAGTGAATGCTGAGGTATCAAGATTCATCACATAGACCACCACCACTAATCAAATTTTCTGACATATTACTGCGGCATATCAAACATTTTATAAAATGATGGGGATGCTTTCAAGCACACAAAACCTACAAGAAACAAAATGAGAATAAAAAACCCTGCTCTAAAAAGTAAGTGCATTTAAATAGCACAGAGTTCTTAGTAATACTGTTTTTGATCAAAAATAGCATAAAAGCCATCCCACCATCCTCAAGGTGCCTTGATCGGGACGGTCCTACACAGTCTAATATTAAAAACCTTACCATGTGTCAGAGTTGACCTCAGTGTGTGATTAAGGACAGACAAAAGAACCGGGTCCCGACCTATGGACACTAGTCTGGGGAAGCCTTTCAATGTAATTTCCAGCTTAGGAGAGGGAGGCCACACCCCAGGTTGCACAAAATGCAAAAATACAAAGAAAAACACAAAAATTGAGCTTGGATTAAGTTGGTATACATGCAGCAAATAATAAACACATGTTCACATTGTCCATTTCCTGAATTTATTAGTGAAATATTTCTTCCACAAATATACAGGCTTGAAAAAAGTGGCCAGAAAAGTGTCAATTTATTTCAATATGCCATTTCAAGTACATTGCCAAAGCAAGAGTTGGTTTGTGACATTGCGATCCGCTGGAATTCAATGCTGCACATGCGACATCGTTTGAATGAAGAGCAAAAAGCTGTGACAAGACATATTATACAATAGTTAAACTGGAGAGTCGGTTACTTTGAGATCAGACATAGGCAGCTAAAACATGTTAACTAAATACTGTACATAATTTTCATGCACTATTCTATTTATTTATTTACTGCAGGGTATTTGATCATTGTGTTTCCGCCTTTACTTTTTTTCTGTTCCGTGGCTAGTGTGGACATGCACCTACATGCTGTATGCACAAATATTTATGTCCCAGTTCATACCTTTGGTTTTTTCTGTTTGCATTGTGTGCATAAAAAGGTGTGGCCTGCCTTTCTCTTAAGCTGGTCAGTATTTATGTGGTCTCCCTAGTCTGTATGTCCACTAATATGTCTCAGTCCATCTCTGCCCTAATCTACATGCATGTCAGTTGACAAACAATAAGGTTTCAATATCAGAGTTACGACTGGCCCAATTACCGTCGCCATGACAAGACGGGATGGCTTTCACATTTTTTTGATCAAAACACCGGTTAACTAAATTCTGCGTATTATTTTCATGCACTATGCTATGTATTTGTTTTTTTTACTGTAGGGTATTTGAGCATTGTCTTTTTTTTCTGCTCTGTGGCTAGTTTAAACTGGGACCCATTTATGTTCCAGTTCATACATTTGTTTTTTTTTTCTGTCTGTCTGCATCGTGTGCATATAAAGGTGTCACCAGCTAATGATGGATACATGTTACCGGCTGGAGCCTTTTGAAGAGGTGACAAAATTTGTTAGTAGGGACAAAAGGAAACAAGCTATGTAATCCTGTTAAAATGTATCTTGAATAAAACACTCATCATCATGCAACAGAGGAGAAATGAATAATATCAATTTGCACCCATTTAGCTCTGCCTTGTGTTTGAACCATCAAGATACAGGTCACATGCTGCAGGATTTAGAAAAAAAAGACAGGCAGGATAAGGAGCAGTAGGTGAAGAAGGACATAGACTTGGAACATGCATTTGATGAGGTTGACAGTCAGAGTGGAAATGATGATGACTATGATGCTGGCCATGACAGCTGTGCTGTGGGGTTAAGACAATCTAATAACAAGGCCCTAGATCATGCTAGCATGTATTGCATGCTGTATGCTGAAATGCTTGTGAGAGAACAGGTGTATTGCTAACGTTAAGCAAAGGGATAACTATTGGATAGCAATTATTATAGACCCTTACTATAAAGCAAATCGGGAAGATTTTTTTTCCAGCTACTGAAAATGAGTTCAAATTGGCTAACTACCAGGATAAGCTTTCCTACCTGCTTTTAAAAGCTTACTCTGCACAAAGGCCTGCCACTTGTATGGCTAAAAGCAGAATCCTCTGCAATCCATGCAAACACAATGTTTCCCTTTCTGTGCCAGCATTCAGGCTACAAGAAGTAGCCAAGGCAGCACACCTATAGACCTACAGTATATTTGATACAAAGGACCAGATTTCTTTTCTGCCATTGCTAAAAACTGGCACATTTCAGCAAACACAGGTTCGCCCTCTGAATAGCCAGGTTGAGTAGTACCTAGACTGTGTCCTTTCTCATAGAGATACACTGAGAACTGATCCTATGAATTTATTGGACAATTTTTTGGATCAGTGGCAAGGACTGGCCCAGTTTGATACTTTAGTACTAGAATGTACAACCTCAAATGTCATGTCAAAGAGGGTATTAAGTGTAGGCTGGTGCATTTGTCACATGAGAGCAGACCAGGTTATATGCCACAAGAGTGAAAAATCTAACATTTAGGCTATGTGTACACGTACAGTTTTTTTTGCGGTTTTTTTGCGTTTTTTCGCGCTAAAAACGCTATAAAAACTCATTAAAACGCATACATTATGCATTCTATCATTTAGAATGCATTCTGCATGTTTTGTGCACATGGATGCGTTTTTTTTTCGCGAAAAAAATGCATCACGGTAAAAAAATGAGCATGTTCATTATTTTTGCGGATTCTCTGCGTTGTTCCCGCAATTCTATGCATTTGGGAAAAAACGCACCAAAAATGCATCAAAAACGCATCAAAAACGCGCCAAAATCGCGGTAAAAACACATGCGGATTTCTGGCAGAAATGTCCGGTTTTTGTCAGGAAAATTTCTGCAAGGAATCCTGACGTGTGCACATACCCTAACACCTAACATTGGCAAAATTAATAAGGTGTGGATCAGTGCAGACTTTCATACACTGATGGCTGATGTCACTGATTAAATTGACCTCACCATCTGTCTGACTGCTTGACTGTTCATTGACTCTTGTCTACACAATTTTACTGACTCCCATATTGATGAACCACATTCTGCTGGACAGCTACTTCTTTCTATTATGTCATCTGCACGGTAGTCCTGCTGCTGCAAAGATGTCACTGCTAGCCCTAAACTGCAAGCATCTTCTTGTCTGCCCCATCTCAACTCTCTACTGAGCTGATCCTTCAGCAAGCACTGCACAGTCTTACAAGCTAAACACCTTATGCCTGTTCACTGTGTTTCAAAATGCTAAACTGTATTGCTGCTAGGGCTGCCATGGCTGGCCCTAAACTGTAAATTATCCCCCATCCTTACTCAATACCATACTCATCTTGCCACAGACCCTGCACGACCATGCCAGTCAAACACCTGGCTGCCCACTCTATTTTATAGTGACAGTTCTACTGATGCTAGTGAACATACTTTTATGTTTTTCTACTCTTAAGAAACAGCTTTCAAAATAAGACATAAAATAAGACATAACTCCTTTGCATTTAATACAGTACAACTGTTTCGTCTCCAGAAAAAATGGATACTTGTTGGACAGCTTGATAAAAAAAGCCTTTGTAATTGCTTAACCTTTTTTGTGATTAGCAACCAGTTGCAGACCATATTATTTTTTTCATTTCTAGTTGAGAGTTCATTACTTCTTCACATTCAAAAAAGTACATTACAGCTGTTATATTTCCCTAAATAAAGTAATTATTTTTGGATGGCTTATGAAACAATTAATCATTTACCAAAGTAAAAAGCTCTTTAAATTCCCACAACAGAAAAACTTGTTGCACCCAACCATGTGACAATGCCACTGCTTCTTTGCTTTGCACTGCGTGTCTATTAACAACAGCAATGCATGCATCTCTCCTCAAAATATTTCAATTTGAAGCCAATTACAGAATTAAAGAATTTAAGTTGTCTAAAAAACGCTGATACTACTGATATCTTTTTGAATTGCCTGAAGCGTAGTGTTGAGCATTCCGATACCGCAAGTATCGGGTATCGGCCGATATTTGCGGTATCGGAATTCCGATACTGAATTCCGATACTTCCCGCGTATCGGATACCGGAATCGGAAGTTCCCAGAATTCAAATTGAACGCAGCAGCCAATGAGGAATGAATGAAAGTGTGGGCACATCCTGTTTAGCATGGTGGGCATGTAAGTACTGGCAAGGCTTGGATTGGCTGCTGAAATGATGTCACTCTGCACTATAAAAAAGCGCTGCCGCCATTTTGCGCTCACTCTGCTGTGATTTCAGTTAGGGACAGGACGCTGTGTTCTAACTGAGGGCCAGTTGAGCTAGCTAATTGCTTTATTTTCCTTTCCAAAGGCTAATTTAGCAAAACGCTGTGTGTTCTTCACTGTTCACCTTGCTCTTGCCTTGCAGCGCTGTTTTAACAGCGTTCTGCAAGGTCTCTGTGTGTGTGTGTGTGCAGCTCACTCTGTAGTCTGTGTGCAGCCATATACCCGGTTGTATTCAGCTCAGGGGGGGTTCACACTGCCTCACACAGTTGTTCTTTTTTGCTCTTAGTGCAGCCTGCTGCACATTTTTTCTCAAATTTCCTATTAGTGTTTTTCCACCAGTCTCCAGCTCTATTGTGGAAAAACACTACATAGGATAACCTAGAGGGGGGTTTTTGGGCCTTGCAGCGCCGTTTACGGCTGTCTGCACGGTCTCCGTGTGAGCCCAGCTCGCCCTGTAGTCTGTGTGCAGCCATAGCCGGTTGGATTCAGCTCAGGGTTCGTTACTGGCTCATACCTTGAGAAAAATTTTCCTTTTTTTCAAATAGTGCAGCCTGTTTAAAATTTGAAAAAAAAAATTCCTATTAGTGTCTTTCCACTCGTATCCAGCTAAATAGTGGAAAAACACTATATAGGATAACCTAGAGGAGGGTTTTTTGGCCTTGCAGCGCCGTTTACGGCTGTCTGCACGGTCTCCGTGTGAGCCCAGCTCGCCCTGTAGTCTGTGTGCAGCCATAGCCGGTTGGATTCAGCTCAGGGTTCGTTACTGGCTCATACCTTGAGAAAAATTTTCCTTTTTTTCAAATAGTGCAGCCTGTTTAAAATTTGAAAAAAAAAATTCCTATTAGTGTCTTTCCACTCGTATCCAGCTAAATAGTGGAAAAACACTATATAGGATAACCTAGAGGAGGGTTTTTTGGCCTTGCAGCGCCGTTTACGGCTGTCTGCACGGTCTCCGTGTGAGCCCAGCTCGCCCTGTAGTCTGTGTGCAGCCATAGCCGGTTGGATTCAGCTCAGGGTTCGTTACTGGCTCATACCTTGAGAAAAATTTTCCTTTTTTTCAAATAGTGCAGCCAGTTTAAAATTTGAAAAAAAAAATTCCTATTAGTGTCTTTCCACTTGTATCCAGCTAAATAGTGGAAAAACACTATATAGGATAACCTAGAGGAGGGTTTCTTGGCCTTGCAGCGCCGTTTACGGCTGTCTGCACGGTCTCCGTGTGATTTAAACTAGCTCTGTAGCCCGATCTGCACCAAAAAAAAGGTTAAGTTCACCAAACACAACTTACACTTGTGTAGGCCACATTTGAAAAATAATAAAGTTTAGTCCACAATTTACAACATTAGTGTTTCTTACACCTGTTAGGAGGAGCATTACAGGAATAAGCACACTAAGGCCTTAGTACTTTTCTGCTTATCTTTATCTGTCAACCAAGATGAAGAGGGCAGGGAGTAAGGCACGTGGGCGTGGGCGCGGAGCAGGGAGAGGAGCAGGGAGAGGACGTGGTGATTCTGTGCCTGCTGCGGGCGCCGGTGACTCGTCGTCACTCAGTTTCAGCAGGGAACAGTCCTTCATGCGCAGCTTTGTCGGAGAGCGCCGTGCACCGCTGCTGCGTGAAGACCAAATTGAAGCCGTTGTCGGGTGGATGGCAGCTAACGCCTCGGCATCGACTTCAGTTAGTGCCACATCCTCTCAGGCACAGAGCACTGGAGAGCAGCCATCTGTCTCTTCACCACCTGCCAAATTGGCCAGGCAGTCAGAGAGCCCAGGACAGGAGCCGTCTCTACTTCTGTTCTCTGAATCTCTTGGCTTGGAAACAGGGGGCCAGCCAAGCAGCATTGGAGAAATGGAAGAAGAGGCAGTGTGCAGTGATGCCCAACACCTTTTTCTCTCTGACTCTGAAGAGGCAGGTGGGCCAGTGCCTCCGGTGACCACAGCGCAGTACGCATCTGATGATGAAACTCAGGTGCCGCTTTCTCGTGCGTACTGTGCTGCTGAGACTACCCAGGAGGAGCAGTTGGTGGCAGAGGGTAGTGGAGATGATGAGGTCCTTGACCCATCGTGGCGTGAGGAACAGGAAGGTGGTGGGAGCAGCTCAGAGGAAGAGCTTCCTCTTACGGGCCAAAGAGGGAGAGGGAGGGGGAAGACTGCGGAGCCTGTAGCCTCCACTTTGGCACCCGTTAGGAGCCTGTCTCTTTCCAAAGCCAAAAAGGGCGCTCCCAAGACTTGCAGTGCCTGGTCCTTTTTTGACACAGTTGCAGATGACATTTGTTTTGTCAAATGCAAGCTGTGTCATCATAAAGTAAAAAGAGGGAAAAATGTCAGCAACCTCAATACCACAAATATGTGGAAACATGTGCGGACCAGGCACGCGGTGGAGTTACAGAAACACACTGAAGATGTAGGCCAACCAACAGCGGCAGCTACCACCTCTTCAGCTCGTGTTGCCTCTTCCTCCAGCTCACGCACAGCTGGTTTGGCTTCCTCCCAGAGACCTTGTGTAATTCCACCCACAGCACCACCTTCCCAGTCATCCTCACACTCCCAGTCTACTCTACAGCCATCGGTAGTACAGGCATGGGAGAAAAGGCGGGCATTCTCGGCCAACCACCCCCGAGCACAGGCTCTGAATGCAGGCATTGCCAAACTGTTGTCCCTGGAAATGCTCTCGTTCAGGCTGGTGGAGACTGACAGCTTCCGTGACTTGATGGCATTGGCAGTCCCACAGTACAAGGTGCCCAGCCGCTTTTACTTCAGCAGGCAGGCTGTCCCTGCCCTGCACAGGCATGTTGAGGCAAACATAAAACATGCGCTACTGAACGCCGTCAGTAGCAAGGTCCACCTCACCACCGATGCGTGGACCAGTCAGCATGGACAGGGGCGATATGTTTCCCTCACTGCCCATTGGGTTAATGTTGTTGAGCCAGGTACAGATCGTGCGAGTGGCGCAGGACGTGTCCTGCCCACTCCAAGGATTGCAGGAATCCAGTCTGTACGCATCGACTCCTCCTCTTACACCAGTTCCTCTGATTCCTCTCTGCAGGATCCGTCACAGTCCACCTCCACATGGACCCGTGAACGTTTACCTATGACCGACATGAGCACAGCCGTGGCCAAACGTCAGCAGGCCGTCTTGAAACTAGTTTCATTGGGGCATCGAAGCCACACAGCGCAGGAGCTCTGGAATGCCATCAAGCAGGAGAGCGATGTGTGGTTACTGCCAGCGAATCTCCAGCCAGGCATGGTAGTGTGTGACAATGGCCGAAATCTGGTGGCAGCTTTGGCCCTTGGCAACCTCACTCACATCCCATGTCTGGCACATGTGCTCAATTTGGTTGTGCAGAGTTTTCTGAGGGACTATCCGGATCTTGATGCCCTGCTGCACAAGGTCCGCCTAGAGTGTGCTCACTTGCGGCGTTCCAGCTTGGCCAGATCCCGCATTGCTGCTCTGCAGCGCCGATTCCGCCTTCCGGAACACCGCATCATATGTGACCTACCTACCCGGTGGAATTCCACGTTACATATGTTGGAGCGGTTGTGTGAGCAGCAGCAAGCAGTTATGGAGTACCAGCTGCATCAGGCGCAAAGAAGTCGCAGTCAGCGCCGATCAGACTTCACAACCACAGAGTGGGCCACTATGAAGGACGTCTGCCAGGTTTTGCGTCCTTTTGATTATTCCACGCGGATGGCAAGTGCAGATGATGCACTAGTCAGCATGACTGTCCCCCTTATCTGCCTGCTTCAGCAAACTTTGCAAGGGTTAAGGGATGATGTGGTGGAAGAGGTGGAGGATGAGGAGTCACCTTTTCCATCAGCTTCTGGAGAGTCAGCGCCACGTGGTTCCTCACAAAGGGGTACGCAGGGGCCAATTTGTGAGGAGGATGAGGAGGAGTCAATGGAGGAGGAAGAGCTCCGTCCAGAGGAGGGAGCGACACAATTGTCCAGTGGTCAGTGTGTACAGCGAGGGTGGGGTGATGACGAGCGGGCAGAGATCATGTCTCAAGCAGGGGACAGCGTTTCTGGGCCGGTTGGCACTCTGCAGCACATGGTGGATTTCATGCTGCAGTGCCTGAGAAACGACCGCCGCATCGACCACATTCTCAACATGCCTGATTATTGGGTGTTCACCCTCCTCGATCCTCGCTACCGGGACAACGTCCAAAACCTCATCCCTGCGTTGACCCGGGAGCGTAAATTGCGGGAGTACCACGACACACTGGTGAATTCCATCATCTTCTCCTGTCCAACTGAGAGGAGTGCTGCTAGTGCTTTACAAAGCAGCTCAGTGCGTCGAGGCAGTGGGGGAGGCTCTGCCCAAAGAGGGAGCAGAAGCAGTGCCTCTGCCCAAGGCAAGCCCAGTATGGCACAACTCTGGCACACTTTTGTGTGCCCGCCCCAAATGTCTACACCATCACCGGCGGCTCCAGTCAGCAGGAGGCAACGGTTCCGTCAGATGGTGACAGACTACATGGCTTGCCCTCTTACTGTACTCCCAGACGGCTCTTCCCCGTTCAAGTTTTGGGTCTCTAAGCTGGATACATGGCCAGAGCTAAGCCAGTATGCATTGGAGGTGCTGGCTTGCCCTGCGGCTAGTGTCTTATCGGAACGTGTCTTTAGTGCCGCAGGTGGTGTACTAACAGACCGTCGCATGCGACTATCCTCCGATAACGTTGACCGGCTTACTTTCCTGAAAATGAACCAGGCCTGGATCTCGCAGGAATTTGCCACTCCTCTGCCTGATTAAGTAATTGGGTGTCATCCAGGTCTCCTGCTGTGTTCATCTTTCTACCACCTGAACTGCTATTCCTGGGCTCCAACACCGCCAGTTGCGGCTCAGAAGTGCAGGCTGCACAGTAAAAACATACGACCCAGTGTTATTGGGTTTCAGTAACGTCAGCTGATCCCCAGCTGTGTAGCCGGCAATGTGTCCTGCGACCGCCACGCTGGCACAACAACCTAAATGTAAGGGAACCTGTCCCCCCCCCCCCCCCGTCGTTTGTTACTGAAAGAGCCATCTTGTGCAGCAGTAATGCTGCACAAGGAAAAGGTAGCTCTTTTTTTTTAGCTCTTTGCACACGCAGAACTTAACACTTATAAAATGTGTTCACTGATACCGTTATACCGTCCCGGAGCTGGGACTTTCCTTCGTAATGTGACGCAGCACAGCCGTCATTCCTACCCCCTTGGTGCCATGCGCTGCCTCCTCAGCGTTGTTTTAAGCTGTCACGGAGCCTGCGCTGTTCTGTTATCCCTTGGGCATGCCCTATTTGCGCTGCCTGTCTTCTGACATAATTTGGTGTCAGGCTGGCTGCGCCTGTGCGGCCGCGGTGCCCGAGATCCCGCCTCGCAGTGTCTTCTGATTGAGTCACACTGCGGGCCTGGGATCCATGGGCATGCGCAGTGCATATCTTCCCCTCGGGCTCTCGCTCATTTCCCTCCGCCTTCTTTAGACTGTGCGCCGTCAGCTGATCCCTAGCATGCCACGGCCGTGACACCGCACAGTCTGAAGAAGAGGGAAGGAGGGGAGTGAGAGTCGAGGTTATGCACTGTGCATGCCCATGGTTCCAAGGCCCGCAGTGGGATTACGTTAGATGAGACTGCGAGGTGGGATCTGGAGCAGCGTGGACGCACAGGCACTGACAGCCTGACACCAAATTATGTCAGAAGACAGGCAGCGCTAATTGGGCATGGCCAAGGGCTAACAGAACAGCGCAGGCTCCGTGGCAGCTTAAAACAACGCTGAGGAGGCAGCGCACGGCATCAAGGGGATAGGAATGACAGCTGTGCTGTGTCCCATTACGAAGGAAATTCGCACCTCCGGAACGGTTTAACGGTATAAAGGGACACATTTTTAGTGTTTACTTCGGTGTTTGCAAGGAGCATAATTAAAAGAGCAACCTTTTCCTTTTGCATCCTTAGTGCTGCACAACATGGCTCTTTCAGCTACAAACGTCTTGGGGGGGGGGGTTAAAGGTTTCCTTTCAACTTGCTCCAATCAGGCTTCGGCCTACACTCTGTTCCTCTGCTCCTCCTGCTGTCCCTGGGCTCTAACACCGCCAGTTGGTGCCTGGAAGTGCTGTGTGCACAGTCAACAGTCGCTCCTCTGTTATTGGGGTTCAGTAACGTCAGCTGATCCCCAGCTGTGTGTGCGGCAATACCTCCAATCTGCTCCTCCTGCTGTCCCTGGGCTCTAACACCGCCAGTTGGTGCCTGGAAGTGCTGTGTGCACAGTCAACAGTCGCTCCTCTGTTATTGGGGTTCAGTAACGTCAGCTGATCCCCAGCTGTGTGTGCGGCAATACCTCCAATCTGCTCCTCCTGCTGTCCCTGGGCTCTAACACCGCCAGTTGGTGCCTGGAAGTGCTGTGTGCACAGTCAACAGTCGCTCCTCTGTTATTGGGGTTCAGTAACGTCAGCTGATCCCCAGCTGTGTATCCGGCAACGTGTCATGCGACCGCCACGCTGGCACAACTAAAATGTAAGGGGACCTGTCCCCCCCCCCCCCTAGGCGTTTGTTACTGAAAGAGCCACCATGTGCAGCACTAATACTGCACAAGGGAAAGGTCGCTCTTGAAATTATGCTCCTTGCAAACGCTGAACTACACACTCATGTAATGTCTCCCCTCACACCGTCCAACCGTCCCGGAGGTGGGACTTTCCTTTGTAATGTGACACAGCACAGCCGTCATTGCTACCCCCTTGGCACCGTGCGCTGCCTCCTTAGCGTTGTTTGATTCCGTCATGGACCCTGCGCTGTTATGTTATCCCTTGGCCATGCACAGTTTGCGCTGCCCGTCCTCTGACATCATTTGTTGTCGTCCTGGCTGCGCCTGTGCGTCCACGCTGCCCGAAATCACACCTCGCAGTGTCGTCTAATGTGATCCCACAGTGGGCCTGGTATCCATGGCCATGCGCAGTGCATATACTAGCCTCTCACTCCCCTTCTTCACGCTTCTTCAGACTAGGCGGCGTCAGCTGATCCCTAATAGCATGCCACGGCCGTGACGCCGCACAGTCTGAAGAAGCAGGAAGGAGGTGAGTGAGAGGCGATGATATGCACTGCGCATGCCCATGGATCCCTGGCCCGCAGTGGGACTACATTAGATGACACTGCAAGGTTGGATCTCGGGCAGCTTGGACGCACAGGCACTGCCAGCCTGACACCTACATGATGTCAGAAGACGGGCACCGCTAACTGTGCATGGCCAAGGGATAACATTACAGTGCGGGCTCCGTGACAGAACCAAACAACGTTGAGGAGGTGGTGCCCGGCACCAAGGGGGTTGGAATGACGGCTGTGCTGTGTCACATTACAAAGGAAAGTCCCACTTCCGGGATGGTTTGACGGTGTGAGGGGACACATTATATGAGTGTGTACTTCAGCGTTTGCAAGGAGCATAATTTTCGGAGCCACCATTTTCCATGTGCAGTATTACTGCTGTACAAGATGGCTCTTTCAGCAACAAATGCCTGGGGGGGGGGGTTAAAGGTTCCCTTTCAACTTGCTCCACTGCAGGCTTCGGCCTACACTCTGCTCCTCTTTGATTCCCTGGGTTTCAACACTGTCAGTTGCCACCTGGAAGTGTTGTCTACACAGAAAAAAACACTAGGTGATGTGTCAGTGGGGTTCAGCACCGCCAGCTGTTCCCCTGCTGTGTAGTCGGCAACGTGTCCAGCACAAGCCACGCTGGCACAACAGAACAAAAGCTGCCACCAGTGCAGGCTTCGGCCTACACTCTGCTCCTCTCCTCCTCCTGCTGACCCTGGGCTCAAACACCGCTAGTTTTTGCCCGGAAGTGCTAGCTGCACAGAGAAAAACACCAGCCAATGTGTTAGTGGGGTTCAGCAACGCCAGCTGTTCCCCTGCTGTGTAGCCGGCAACGTGACCTGCAAACGCCATGCAGGCACAGGAACTGAAATTAAAAGGGAACCTGGCCCCACCCCCCCAGGTGTTTCTATGTATAACAGCCACCTAGTACAGCAGTACTGCTGCATTTGTACAAGGTGGCTGACTTTTTCTCCTTGCCCACGTGGAACTCAACACGTACAAAATGTGTCTCATTGAGACCATTCCACTGTCCCTGAGGTGTGACTTTCCTTTGTAATGATACGCAGCACCCCCCTTGGTAGCGTTTCCCGTCTTTTGTCATCATGGTTAGCTGGCTGCGCCTGTGCATCCGCCCTGCTAGAAACAACGCCCCTCGTTGTCATATTTATTTTGTCAGCGAGGGTGTGGTTTATGGGCACGAGCAGTGCATATGTTCGCCTGTCTTAACTCATCTCCTTCCGCCTTCTTCAGACTGTGCGGCCTCCTGGCCGTGGTAGGCGATAAGGGATCAGCTGAGGCCGCCCAGTCTGGAGCCGGTGTAAGGACATGTGTAAGCGGCAAACCTATTTACTGCACAAGGCCACGAATCCCAGCCACGTAGTGTGATTGTTTGAAAACACACTGTGGGTCTGGGATTCATGTCCATCGCTAACCGCAACGGCCGACATGAAATGAGGTCAGAAGACAGGAAGCGCTCACAGCGCATGGCCAAGGGATCACAATAGCGCAGACTCCTGTACAGCAAATAACAACGCTCAGGAATCTGCGCCCAGTACCTAGGTGCAAATTTTGACACCTGTGCTGCGTCTCGTTAAAAAGACAAGTCACGCCTCCACAACTGTTTGACAGTATAATGGGCTAAATAGTGTACGTGTTTTAGTCAGCGTGTGCAAGGAGCAAAACAAATAGAGCAACCTTTTACTTGTGCAGCATTAATGCTGCACAAGGTGTGGCTCTTGTACCTTGCAACACCTGAGGGGGGGGTTAAAGGTAACCTTTGAAATTGGTTCAACTAGGCTTCGGCCTACACTCTGCTCCTCTACTCCTCCTGCTGACCCTGGGCTCAAACACCGCTAGTTTTTGCCCGGAAATGCTAGCTGCACAGAGAAAAACACCAGCCAATGTGTTAGTGGGGTTCAGCACCGCCAGCTGTTCCCCTGCTGTGTAGTCGGCAACGTGTCCAGCACAAGCCACGCTGGCACAACCGACCAAAAGCTGCCACCAGTGCAGGCTTCGGCCTACACTTTGCTCCTCTCCTCCTCCTGCTGACCCTGGGCTCAAACAACGCCAGTTTCTGCCCGGACATGCTAGCTGCACAGAGAAAAACACCAGCCAATGTGTTAGTGGGGTTCAGCACCGCCTGCTGTTCCCCCGCTGTGTAGCCGGCATCGTGTCCAGCACAAGCCACGCTGGCACAACCGACCAAAAGCTGCCACCAGTGCAGGCTTCGGCCTACACTTTGCTCCTCTCCTCCTCCTGCTGACCCTGGGCTCAAACAACGCCAGTTTCTGCCCGGACATGCAATCTGCACAGAGAAAAACACCAGTCAATGTGTCAGTGGGGTTCAGCAACGCCAGCTGTTCCCCTGCTGTGTAGCTTGCAACGTGACCTGCAAACGCCACGCAGGCACATGAACTGAAATTGAAGGGAGCCTGCCCCCCACCCACAGGTGTTTCTATGTATATCAGCCACCTTGTACAGCAGTACTGCTGCATTTGTACGAGGTGGCTGACTTTTTCTCCTTGCCCACGTGGAACTCAACACGTACAAAATGTGTCTCATTAGAGACCATTACAATGTCCCTGAGGTGTGACTTTCCTTTGTAATGACACGCAGCACCACCCTTGTTAGCGCTGCCCGTCTTTTGACATCATTGGTTAGCTGGCTGCGCCTGTGCATCTCCCCTGCTCGAAACAACGGCCCTCGGTGTCTTATTTTTTTGGACAGCGAGGGTGTGATTGATGGGCATGTGCAGTGCATATGTTTGCCTGTGTTCACTCATCTCCTTCCGCCTTCTTCAGACTGGGTGTCCTCATGGCCGCGGCAGGCGATAAGGGATCAGATGAGGCCGCCCAGTCTGAAGCAGGTGTAAGGACATGTGTGAGCGGCAAACATATTTAGTGCACCAGGGCACGAATCCCAGCACCGCAGTGTGATTTTTTAAAAACACACTGTGGGTCTGGGATTCATGTCCATCGCTAACCGCAACGGCCGACATGAAATGAGGTCAGAAGACAGGAAGCGCTCACAGCGCATGGCCAAGGGATCACAATAGCGCAGACTCCTGTACAGCAAATAACAACGCTCAGGAATCTGCGCCCAGTACCTAGGTGCAAATTTTGACACCTGTGCTGCGTCTCGTTAAAAAGACAAGTCACGCCTCCACAACTGTTTGACAGTATAATGGGCTAAATAGTGTACGTGTTTTAGTCAGCGTGTGCAAGGAGCAAAACAAATAGAGCAACCTTTTACTTGTGCAGCATTAATGCTGCACAAGGTGTGGCTCTTGTACCTTGCAACACCTGAGGGGGGGGTTAAAGGTAACCTTTGAAATTGGTTCAACTAGGCTTCGGCCTACACTCTGCTCCTCTACTCCTCCTGCTGACCCTGGGCTCAAACACCGCTAGTTTTTGCCCGGAAATGCTAGCTGCACAGAGAAAAACACCAGCCAATGTGTTAGTGGGGTTCAGCACCGCCAGCTGTTCCCCTGCTGTGTAGTCGGCAACGTGTCCAGCACAAGCCACGCTGGCACAACCGACCAAAAGCTGCCACCAGTGCAGGCTTCGGCCTACACTTTGCTCCTCTCCTCCTCCTGCTGACCCTGGGCTCAAACAACGCCAGTTTCTGCCCGGACATGCTAGCTGCACAGAGAAAAACACCAGCCAATGTGTTAGTGGGGTTCAGCACCGCCTGCTGTTCCCCCGCTGTGTAGCCGGCATCGTGTCCAGCACAAGCCACGCTGGCACAACCGACCAAAAGCTGCCACCAGTGCAGGCTTCGGCCTACACTTTGCTCCTCTCCTCCTCCTGCTGACCCTGGGCTCAAACAACGCCAGTTTCTGCCCGGACATGCTAGCTGCACAGAGAAAAACACCAGCCAATGTGTTAGTGGGGTTCAGCAACGCCAGCTGTTCCCCTGCTGTGTAGCTTGCAACGTGACCTGCAAACGCCACGCAGGCACATGAACTGAAATTGAAGGGAGCCTGCCCCCCACCCACAGGTGTTTCTATGTATATCAGCCACCTTGTACAGCAGTACTGCTGCATTTGTACGAGGTGGCTGACTTTTTCTCCTTGCCCACGTGGAACTCAACACGTACAAAATGTGTCTCATTAGAGACCATTACAATGTCCCTGAGGTGTGACTTTCCTTTGTAATGACACGCAGCACCCCCATTGTTAGCGCTGCCCGTCTCCTGACATCATTGGTTGGCTGGCTGTGCCTGTGCGTCCCCCCTGCCCGACACAACGCCCCCCGTTGTCTCATATATTTTGACTGCGAGGGTGTGATTGATGGGCACGAGCAGTGCATATGTTCCCCTGTTTTCACTCCCCTCCTTCCGCCTTCTTCTGACTGTGCGGCCTCATGGCCGCGGCATGCGATAAGGGATCAGCTGAGGCCGCCCAGTCTGAAGCAGGTGTAAGGACATGTGTGAGCGGCGAACATATTTACTGCACAAGGCCACGAATCCCAGCACCGCAGTGTGACTTTAGGAAAAGCCACTGTGGGTCTGGGATTTATGGCCATCGTTAACCGCACCGGCCAACATGAAATGAGGTCATGAGACGGCCTGCACTAACAGGGTATTGCCAAGGGATAACACAAGAGCGCAGACTCCTGTACAGCAAATAACAACGCTCAGGAATCTGCGCCCAGTACCTAGGTGCAAATTTTGACACCTGTGCTGCGTCTCGTTAAAAAGACAAGTCACGCCTCCACAACTGTTTGACAGTATAATGGGCTAAATAGTGTACGTGTTTAATTCAGCGTGTGCAAGGAGCAAAATTAAATAGAGCAACCTTTGACTTGTGCATCATTAATGCTGTTCAAGGTGTGGCTCTTGTACCTTGCAACACCTGAGGGGGGGGTTAAAGGTAACCTTTGAAATTGGTTCAACTAGGCTTCGGCCTACACTCTGCTCCTCTACTCCTCCTGCTGACCCTGGGCTCAAACACCGCTAGTTTTTGCCCGGACATGCAATCTGCACAGAGAAAAACACCAGTCAATGTGTCAGTGGGGTTCAGCAACGCCAGCTGTTCCCCTGCTGTGTAGCTTGCAACGTGACCTGCAAACGCCACGCAGGCACATGAACTGAAATTGAAGGGAGCCTGCCCCCCCCCCCCCAGGTGTTTCTATGTATAACAGCCACCTTGTACAGCAGTACTGCTGCATTTGTACAAGGTGGCTGACTTTTTCTCCTTGCACACGTGGAACTCAACAAGTACAAAATGTGTCTCATTACAGACCATTACAATGTCCCTGAGGTGTGACTTTCCTTTTTAATGACACGCAGCACCCCCATTGTTAGCGCTGCCCGTCTCCTGACATCATTGGTTGGCTGGCTGTGCCTGTGCGTCCCCCCTGCCCGACACAACGCCCCCCGTTGTCTCATATATTTTGACTGCGAGGGTGTGATTGATGGGCACGAGCAGTGCATATGTTCCCCTGTTTTCACTCCCCTCCTTCCGCCTTCTTCTGACTGTGCGGCCTCATGGCCGCGGCATGCGATAAGGGATCAGCTGAGGCCGCCCAGTCTGAAGCAGGTGTAAGGACATGTGTGAGCGGCGAACATATTTACTGCACAAGGCCACGAATCCCAGCACCGCAGTGTGACTTTAGGAAAAGCCACTGTGGGTCTGGGATTTATGGCCATCGTTAACCGCACCGGCCAACATGAAATGAGGTCATGAGACGGCCTGCACTAACAGGGTATTGCCAAGGGATAACACAAGAGCGCAGTTTCCTGTACTGCAAATAACAACGGTAAGGAATCTGCGCACAGCACCTAGGTGTAAATTTGTACACCTGTGCTGCGTCTCCTTAAAAAGACTAGTAGTCACGCCTCCACTACTGTTTGACAGTATAATGGGCTAAATAGTGTACGTGTTTAATTCAGCGTGTGCAAGGAGCAAAATTAAATAGAGCAACCTTTGACTTGTGCATCATTAATGCTGTTCAAGGTGTGGCTCTTGTACCTTGCAACACCTGAGGGGGGGGGTTAAAGGTAACCTTGGAAATTGGTTCAACTAGGCTTCGGCCTACACTCTGCTCCTCTACTCCTCCTGCTGACCCTGGGCTCAAACACCGCTAGTTTTTGCCCGGAAATGCTAGCTGCACAGAGAAAAACACCAGCCAATGTGTTAGTGGGGTTCAGCACCGCCAGCTGTTCCCCCGCTGTGTAGCCGGCATCGTGTCCAGCACAAGCCACGCTGGCACAACCGACCAAAAGCTGCCACCAGTGCAGGCTTCGGCCTACACTTTGCTCCTCTCCTCCTCCTCCTGCTGACCCTGGGCTCTAACACCGCTAGTTTTTGCCCGGACATGCAATCTGCACAGAGAAAAACACCAGTCAATGTGTCAGTGGGGTTCAGCAACGCCAGCTGTTCCCCTGCTGTGTAGCTTGCAACGTGACCTGCAAACGCCACGCAGGCACATGAACTGAAATTGAAGGGAGCCTGCCCCCCACCCACAGGTGTTTCTATGTATAACAGCCACCTTGTACAGCAGTACTGCTGCATTTGTACGAGGTGGCTGACTTTTTCTCCTTGCCCACGTGGAACTCAACACGTACAAAATGTGTCTCATTAGAGACCATTACAATGTCCCTGAGGTGTGACTTTCCTTTGTAATGACACGCAGCACCACCCTTGTTAGCGCTGCCCGTCTTTTGACATCATTGGTTAGCTGGCTGCGCCTGTGCATCTCCCCTGCTCGAAACAACGCCCCTCGGTGTCTTATTTTTTTGGACAGCGAGGGTGTGATTGATGGGCATGTGCAGTGCATATGTTTGCCTGTGTTCACTCATCTCCTTCCGCCTTCTTCAGACTGGGTGTCCTCATGGCCTCGGCAGGCGATAAGGGATCAGATGAGGCCGTCCAGTCTGAAGCAGGTGTAAGGACATGTGTGAGCGGCAAACATATTTACTGCACCAGGGCACGAATCCCAGCACCGCAGTGTGATTTTTTAAAAACACACTGTGGGTCTGGGATTCATGTCCATCGCTAACCGCAACGGCCAACATGAAATGAGGTCATAAGACAGGAAGCGCTCACAGCGCATGGCCAAAGGATCACAAGAGCGCAGACTCCTGTACAGCAACTAACAACGCTCAGGAAGCTGCGCCCATGCAAAAAGGTGTTTTCGACACCTGTGCTGCTTTTCTTTAAAAAGACAAGTCACGCCTCCACTACTGTTAAACAGTATAATGGGCTAAATAGTCTACGTGTTGCATTCAGCTTGTGCAAGTAGACAAATTAATAGAGCAACCTTTTACTTGTGCAGCATTAATGCTGCAGAAGGAGTGGCTCTTGTTCTTTGTAACACCTGAGGGGGGGTTAAAGGTAACCTTTGAAATTGGTTCAACTAGGCTTCGGCCTACACTTTGCTCCTCTCCTCCTCCTCCTGCTGACCCTGGGCTCTAACAACGCTAGTTTTTGCCCGGAAATGCTAGCTGCACAGAGAAAAACACCAGCCAATGTGTTAGTGGGGTTCAGCAACGCCAGCTGTTCCCCCGCTGTGTAGCCGGCATCGTGTCCAGCACAAGCCACGCTGGCACAACCGACCAAAAGCTGCCACCAGTGCAGGCTTCGGCCTACACTTTGCTCCTCTCCTCCTCCTCCTGCTGACCCTGGGCTCAAACACCGCTAGTTTTTGCCCGGAAATGCTAGCTGCACAGAGAAAAACACCAGCCAATGTGTTAGTGGGGTTCAGCAACGCCAGCTGTTCCCCCGCTGTGTAGCCGGCATCGTGTCCAGCACAAGCCACGCTGGCACAACCGACCAAAAGCTGCCACCAGTGCAGGCTTCGGCCTACACTTTGCTCCTCTCCTCCTCCTCCTGCTGACCCTGGGCTCAAACACCGCTAGTTTTTGCCCGGAAATGCTAGCTGCACAGAGAAAAACACCAGCCAATGTGTTAGTGGGGTTCAGCACCGCCAGCTGTTCCCCTGCTGTGCAGCTTGCAACGTGACCTGCAAACGCCACGCAGGCACATGAACTGAAATTGAAGGGAGCCTGGCCCCCACCCCCAGGTGTTTCTATGTATAACAGCCACCTTGTACAGCAGTACTGCTGCATTTGTACAAGGTGGCTGATGTTTTCTCCTTGCCCACGTGGAACTCAACACGTACAAAATGTGTCTCTTTGAGACCATTCCACTGTCCCTGAGGTGTGACTTTCCTTTCTAATGATACGCAGCACCCCCCTTGGTAGCGCTTCCCGTCTTCTGACATCATTGGTTGGCTACTTGCGCCTGTTCGTCCGCCCTGCCTGAATAAAATGCTCCTCGTTGTCTTAATTATTTTGACTGCGAGGGTGTGATTGATGGGCACGAGCAGTGCATATCTTCGCCTGTCTTAACTCATCTCCTTCAGCCTTCTTCAGACTGTGCAGCCTCATGGCCGCGGCATGCAAGAAGGGATCAGCAGAGGCCGCCCAGTCTGAAGCAGGTGTAAGGACGTGTGTGAGCGGCCAAAATATTTACTGCTCAAGGCCACGAATCCCAGCACCGCAGTGTGGCTTTATGAAAAGACACTGTGGGTCTGGGATTTATGGCCATCGTTAACCGCACCGGCCAACATGAAATGATGTCATAAGATGGGCAGCGCTAACAGGGCATTGCCAAGGGATAACACAAGAGCGCAGACTCCTGTACAGCAAATAACAACGCTCAGGAAGCTGCTCCAAGCACCAAGGCGTTATTTTGGACACCTGTGCTGCGTCTCATCAAAAAACCAAGTCACGCATCCACTACAGTTTGACTGTAGAATGGGGTAAATTGTGTATGTCTTTCATTCAGCGTGTGCAAGTAGACAAATTAATAGAGCAACCTTTCACTTGTGCAGCATTAATACTGCACAAGGTGTGTCTCTTGTACTTTGTAACACCTGAGGGGGGGGTTAAAGGTTTCCTTTGAAATTGGTTCAACTAAGCTTCGGCCTACACTCTGCTCCTCTCCTCCTCCTCCTGCTTCAACACGGGCTCTAACATCGCTAGTTTTTGCCCGCAAGTGCTAGCTGCACAGAGAAAAACACACGCCATTGTGTTAGTGGGGTTCAGCAACGCCAGCTGTTCCCCCAGTGTGTAGCCGGCAAAGTGTCCTGCAAACGCAACGCAGACACAAAGCTGCCTCCAGTGCAGGCTTCGGCCTACACTCATCTCCCCCTGCTTACCCTTTGCTCCAACACCGCTAGTTGGGGCTCTAGGAAGACAATCTTTAATAGGCAAGGCAACGCATCCGGGTTCCAGCACCGCCAGCTGGTTCTCGGCAGTGTTTTTGTCACAGGTACTCCCTCGTGCCAAGCCTGGTTTCAGCACCGTCAGCTGTTTCCGGGTTGTGTCAAGCTCACTGAGACACCTATGCTTGCCTCGTCGTGGTGCGGTCGGGTTAGCCAACTCCAGGGTGCCTCCAGTTTAGGAGCTTCCTATGTGGGCTGCGTGAACTGGTAGTCAAGGCTGGTTCTGTAGTGCCAGTAGGCCCAGCTCCCCCTGTAGGACTGTTGGGGTTCGGTAACTGCGGCTGCCTCGCGGCCTAGCTGTTCTCTCCTCTCCTGTGGACCTTCGGGTCCACCACCTGGTTCCAGCACCGTCAGCTGGTTCCGGGCCGAGCCTTTGGCTTAGGTGCCTCCTCCTGGGTATCCGAGTTCCGCCAACGCCAGGCGGTCCTTGGTAGTGCTTTTAAGCGCGGGCACCAACAGCTTAGTAACCGGGTTCCAGCACCGTCAGCTGGTCCTCGGTCGTGCCATTGGCTCTTGCACACTGGGGCAACGCATCCGGGTTCCAGCACCGCCAGCTGGTTCTCGGCAGTGTTCTTGTCACAGGTACTCCCTCGTGCCAAGCCTGGTTTCAGCACCGTCAGCTGTTTCCGGGTTGTGTCAACTTCACTGAGACACCTATGCTTGCCTCGTCGTGGTGCGGTCGGGTTAGCCAACTCCAGGGTGCCTCCAGTTTAGGAGCTTCCTATGTGGGCTGCGTGAACTGGTAGTCAAGGCTGGTTCTGTAGTGCCAGTAGGCCCAGCTCCCCCTGTAGGACTGTTGGGGTTCGGTAACTGCGGCTGCCTCGCGGCCTAGCTGTTCTCTCCTCTCCTGTGGACCTTCGGGTCCACCACCTGGTTCCAGCACCGTCAGCTGGTTCCGGGCCGAGCCTTTGGCTTAGGTGCCTCCTCCTGGGTATCCGAGTTCCGCCAACGCCAGGCGGTCCTTGGTAGTGCTTTTAAGCGCGGGCACCTACAGCTTAGTAACCGGGTTCCAGCACCGTCAGCTGGTCCTCGGTCGTGCCATTGGCTCTTGCACACTGGGGCAACGCATCCGGGTTCCAGCACCGCCAGCTGGTTCTCGGCAGTGTTTTTGTCACAGGTACTCCCTCGTGCCAAGCCTGGTTTCAGCACCGTCAGCTGTTTCCGGGTTGTGTCAAGCTCACTGAGACACCTATGCTTGCCTCGTCGTGGTGCGGTCGGGTTAGCCAACTCCAGGGTGCCTCCAGTTTAGGAGCTTCCTATGTGGGCTGCGTGAACTGGTAGTCAAGGCTGGTTCTGTAGTGCCAGTAGGCCCAGCTCCCCCTGTAGGACTGTTGGGGTTCGGTAACTGCGGCTGCCTCGCGGCCTAGCTGTTCTCTCCTCTCCTGTGGACCTTCGGGTCCACCACCTGGTTCCAGCACCGTCAGCTGGTTCCGGGCCGAGCCTTTGGCTTAGGTGCCTCCTCCTGGGTATCCGAGTTCCGCCAACGCCAGGCGGTCCTTGGTAGTGCTTTTAAGCGCGGGCACCTACAGCTTAGTAACCGGGTTCCAGCACCGTCAGCTGGTCCTCGGTCGTGCCATTGGCTCTTGCACACTGGGGCAACGCATCCGGGTTCCAGCACCGCCAGCTGGTTCTCGGCAGTGTTCTTGTCACAGGTACTCCCTCGTGCCAAGCCTGGTTTCAGCACCGTCAGCTGTTTCCGGGTTGTGTCAACTTCACTGAGACACCTATGCTTGCCTCGTCGTGGTGCGGTCGGGTTAGCCAACTCCAGGGTGCCTCCAGTTTAGGAGCTTCCTATGTGGGCTGCGTGAACTGGTAGTCAAGGCTGGTTCTGTAGTGCCAGTAGGCCCAGCTCCCCCTGTAGGACTGTTGGGGTTCGGTAACTGCGGCTGCCTCGCGGCCTAGCTGTTCTCTCCTCTCCTGTGGACCTTCGGGTCCACCACCTGGTTCCAGCACCGTCAGCTGGTTCCGGGCCGAGCCTTTGGCTTAGGTGCCTCCTCCTGGGTATCCGAGTTCCGCCAACGCCAGGCGGTCCTTGGTAGTGCTTTTAAGCGCGGGCACCTACAGCTTAGTAACCGGGTTCCAGCACCGTCAGCTGGTCCTCGGTCGTGCCATTGGCTCTTGCACACTGGGGCAACGCATCCGGGTTCCAGCACCGCCAGCTGGTTCTCGGCAGTGTTCTTGTCACAGGTACTCCCTCGTGCCAAGCCTGGTTTCAGCACCGTCAGCTGTTTCCGGGTTGTGTCAACTTCACTGAGACACCTATGCTTGCCTCGTCGTGGTGCGGTCGGGTTAGCCAACTCCAGGGTGCCTCCAGTTTAGGAGCTTCCTATGTGGGCTGCGTGAACTGGTAGTCAAGGCTGGTTCTGTAGTGCCAGTAGGCCCAGCTCCCCCTGTAGGACTGTTGGGGTTCGGTAACTGCGGCTGCCTCGCGGCCTAGCTGTTCTCTCCTCTCCTGTGGACCTTCGGGTCCACCACCTGGTTCCAGCACCGTCAGCTGGTTCCGGGCCGAGCCTTTGGCTTAGGTGCCTCCTCCTGGGTATCCGAGTTCCGCCAACGCCAGGCGGTCCTTGGTAGTGCTTTTAAGCGCGGGCACCTACAGCTTAGTAACCGGGTTCCAGCACCGTCAGCTGGTCCTCGGTCGTGCCATTGGCTCTTGCACACTGGGGCAACGCATCCGGGTTCCAGCACCGCCAGCTGGTTCTCGGCAGTGTTCTTGTCACAGGTACTCCCTCGTGCCAAGCCTGGTTTCAGCACCGTCAGCTGTTTCCGGGTTGTGTCAACTTCACTGAGACACCTATGCTTGCCTCGTCGTGGTGCGGTCGGGTTAGCCAACTCCAGGGTGCCTCCAGTTTAGGAGCTTCCTATGTGGGCTGCGTGAACTGGTAGTCAAGGCTGGTTCTGTAGTGCCAGTAGGCCCAGCTCCCCCTGTAGGACTGTTGGGGTTCGGTAACTGCGGCTGCCTCGCGGCCTAGCTGTTCTCTCCTCTCCTGTGGACCTTCGGGTCCACCACCTGGTTCCAGCACCGTCAGCTGGTTCCGGGCCGAGCCTTTGGCTTAGGTGCCTCCTCCTGGGTATCCGAGTTCCGCCAACGCCAGGCGGTCCTTGGTAGTGCTTTTAAGCGCGGGCACCTACAGCTTAGTAACCGGGTTCCAGCACCGTCAGCTGGTCCTCGGTCGTGCCATTGGCTCTTGCACACTGGGGCAACGCATCCGGGTTCCAGCACCGCCAGCTGGTTCTCGGCAGTGTTTTTGTCACAGGTACTCCCTCGTGCCAAGCCTGGTTTCAGCACCGTCAGCTGTTTCCGGGTTGTGTCAAGCTCACTGAGACACCTATGCTTGCCTCGTCGTGGTGCGGTCGGGTTAGCCAACTCCAGGGTGCCTCCAGTTTAGGAGCTTCCTATGTGGGCTGCGTGAACTGGTAGTCAAGGCTGGTTCTGTAGTGCCAGTAGGCCCAGCTCCCCCTGTAGGACTGTTGGGGTTCGGTAACTGCGGCTGCCTCGCGGCCTAGCTGTTCTCTCCTCTCCTGTGGGCCTTCGGGTCCACCACCTGGTTCCAGCACCGTCAGCTGGTTCTCGGCAGTGTCTTTTGCTCTTGTACCTTCTGCTCCCCATCCTGGTTCCAGTACCGTCAGCTGGTTCCGGGCAGAGCCTTTGGCTTAGGTGCCTCCTTCTGGGTATCCAAGTTCCACCAACGTCAGGTGGTCCTTGGTAGTGCTTTCAGGCACGGGTACCTCCTGCTTAGTAACCGGGTTCCAGTAACGTCAGCTGGTCCTCGGTAGTTCCATTGGCTCTTGGACCTTCGGCTACCCATCCGGGTTCCAGTACCGTCAGCTGGTTCTCGGCAGTGTCTTTTGCTCTTGTACCTTCTGCTCCCCATCCTGGTTCCAGTAACGTCAGCTGGTTCCGGGCAGAGCCTTTGGCTTAGGTGCCTCCTTCTGGGTATCCGAGTTCCGTCAACGTCAGGCGGTCCTTGGTAGTGCTTTTTAGCACGGGTACCTCCTGCTTAGTAACCGGGTTCCAGTAACGTCAGCTGGTCCTCGGTAGTTCCATAGGCTCTTGAACCTTCGGGTAGCCATCCGAGTTCCAGTTCCATCAGCTGGTTCTTGGCATTTTCTCAGCCTTCTTGTACCTTCTGCTACATTTCCAAGTTGAAGACCCTAACGTCGACGACCCGGAAGACCACCACGATGACGACGACACGGAAGACCACCCCGATGACGACGACGACGACGGCGGAGATGACGACACTGGAGACGACGACCCTGGAGACGACAACATGGAAGACCGAGAAGCAGAAGAACAAGAGGCTGCAGAACAAAGAGCAGAAGAACATTAAGCATAAGACTTAATATCAGAGCAAAAGATATTATCTAAATTATATGCAGAAGAAGACTAAGCAGTGTATGGGGGTGAGTCCGTTCCTCCTCGTGGTGCCCCTGGATAAAGCCTGATGCTGCAGGCCAAACTGAACGCGGACAAATGTAACTTTTGTGACTGGCAGAACGGAAGGTGTAATCTTCAAACTTTTATAGATAACAACTACGGGAATGCCTGTCACAAATGAGAATATGATGAAGAAGTAGAATAGGAAGAATAATAACAGTGGAATAAAAAGAATATGTAGAATAAGAAGAATAATAATAGTTGAATAAAATGAATATGAAGAATGTAATAAAAAAAAAAAATAGGTAGAAGATGAAGAAGAAGATGAATAAGGTGAAGAAGTTGATGTCAAAGATGCTGATGATGATGAAGATGAAAGTGTGGGAAAAGAAAAAAAAAAAGAAAAAAAAGAAGGGGAAGGGCGTGGAATAGTGAAACATCAATATCTGACAAAATAAAAAAAAAATTTACATAGTCAATATCTTTGTCACTCCGAACGTCTTAAAAAAAAACAAAAAACATGCTATTCTATTTGATTGGGATAAACCTCTATGACTTTAATGTCTCCGCCACCTCCCCAAATACATCCGGCATTATTCTTAGTTGTTTTCCTTCATGTAGAATGAACCTACAAGGAAAGAAAGGGTTTATTTTAATTCCGATATTTTGGTCCCATTGACTTGCATTGGGATCGGGTATCGGTATCGGCGATATCCGATATTTTTTGAATATCGGCCGATCCAAACCGATACCGATACTTTCCGATATCGGAAGGTATCGCTCAACACTACTGAAGCGCTTACAATATGTTTATTGCATGTCCCAATCTAGTAACATCTCTCAAAAATCTGTTCTATTGTTATTATGGTGACCAATAACAGAACAGTTCTTGTACTTACCACCAATGTTAAAAGCATCTTGAGGATCCTGAATATAGGTTATTGAATTTATAATTCATCTTCTGGATTAAAAGCTCCACAAATACAGCACCTGTCCGTTATAGTGTACAGTACATAGAACTTAAGGATTCAGGACTTTGACAACAGCTGATTCAATATTCCCTAATGAGTGAAGGTAATTGTCTAATTGTCTTTCTAAACAGAAACTTGTCTCACTAAAATAATGCAACGCATTACGCAAATATATATTTCATTTAATTGAAAATTAACTCTTTTTGTAAAATAAGCAATCTAACATATTAAGGTAAAGGTTAGAAGTCCAGTCAGTTTCATATTTGAAAATCATCTCGAAATTCATGAGTGCAGTAGTCAGTAAATGACAGGACTGTGAATGACCCAATCATTTATATATTTATAGAGTCCCAGAGCGCTCTACAGCTCAATGAGCATCTTAATAACAAAGATAAAGGCCTCATCAAATGCAGGACCCATAAGAACCTGTAAACACAAGACAAGCAGTAAAATACATTATTAACAAAATAAATAAGTTTGCTACTGACAGCTGCCATAGTGTTTGTGCTTCCCTGGCACATAATAAACTACAGTGTAGAGTTCCAGCATCTGAAACTAGCCTCAAGTTGAAAGAATTGTTACAAGAAATCATACACTGACAATCCCAAACTCAGCTGCCAATCTTAAGAAGCTAATAAGCCACACCAGCCCTACAGCAATATACATTTTAGCACAGTCTTCCATCATGCATGGCTTCATATTAACTGATTTTCATAGAAATTTGCCTGGGATATTGACAGAAATCTGAGAGACACGAGAAACAAAAAAACTAAACATGCTGTCAACAATAAACACGATAATTAGCAATAAAGTTCACAATATTTATTTTAAGTGAAGCTAAAAAAAATTGTTCAAGTCACAATATCTTGATGACTTATTCTTAAAGATTAGCTAAACTTTTCTATCTATAAAGGCACAGATGATTGGCCTCGGGGAGACCAAAACATCCAACACCGCGGAGACACCATCACGTGTTTCTCAACGCAGTGATTCCAGAACACTGCCCCCACCCCTTATGGGAAATATGCAGATACATGAAAAGAAGCTGCGGAGACAACATCACGTGTTTCTCGACGCAAGCAGTGAATAGCCAGGCCTTTCCCCGGGAAGGAACAACCACGGGAAGGGCAGCATCCTATGAAGGAAAGCCACCTATGCCAAGCATGGTATCCATCCACAGACAACTTTTCTATCTGTTAGATATGTTTCGGGCCCTTTAATTGTGTATATTGGTCGCGGTATGGGTCCTAAGTAGAGATGAGCATATATTTCAATGTTCGGTTCAGCTCATGATTGTCAATTTTGCAATATTCACCGATTTAATCATCGATTGAATCGACGAATATAGCTGAATATACACAGGACAAAAACTGGTGTTTCCCAAGCTGTGTGACAGCATGGGAAACACCGGCATAGTGCTTCTGATCGGCAGTGAAATCATACCTGTCAGTCAGAGAGCTGCTGCTCCCACACTGTCATAAGACAGTGTGAGCTCTCAGGTATGATAGGAGGTAAAAATTTTACGTCCAGTCACTGGTGTCAGCTGATGGGACTACAGCTCCCATCAGCCGACACCTGCTGCCACTAATAACAGTGAGAGCAGGAACGGTGGATGCGAGTATTCATCAGCCACTTCTGCCCTGTAAACAAATAATTAAAATAAAACCTGTGTGGTTCCCTTGTATTTTTGATAATCAGCCAGAAACACTCACAGCTGGGGGCTGCAACTCTCAGCTGTCAGCTTCAGCAAGGCTAGTTATCAAGAATATATGGGTGCCCACACCATATTTTTAATTGTTTAACCCCATAGTGATGGAGCCAAATTTTTGAAATCTGACCAGTGTCAATTTATGTGGTAATAACTCTGGAACACTTCAACAAATCCAAGTGATTTTGAGACTGTTTTTTCGTGACACATTATACTTTATGATAGTGGTAAATTTAGTTTGATATGTTTTGTGTTTATTTATAAAAAAAATCAGAAATTTGAAAAAAATGTAAAAAAATTAGCAATTTTCAAACTTTGAATGATTATCCCTTTAATCAAGATAGTCATACCATTGCAAAACAATAATAAATAACATTTCCCTCATGTCTGCTTTACATCAGCATCATTTATAAAATTTTCTTTTATTTTGTTAGCATTTTAGGAGGTTTAAAAATGTAGCAGTAATTTTTCATTTTTTCAAGTAAATTTACCAAAAAAAATTTTTTAGGGACCAATCCATGTTTGACGTGCCTTTAGGGGTCCTATATATTGGGAAACACCCAAAAGTGATACCATTTTAGAAACAGCACCCCCTGACATATTGAAAACTGCAGTCAGGTAGTTTATTAACCCTTCAGGTGCTTTTCAGGAATTAATGTAATGTGGCATGACAGAAATTAAAATGTGTATTTTTACCACCTAAATGCCTCTAACTTCTTAACAGATTACTACAGCCGGCAGACTCTAAGGCTGCTATTTGGTCATGAATTGCTATGGCAAACATCAGGACCACACAATCATGATCTGAGGGCACCAATTGGGATAAAGAGGAAACCCCCACACTCTGTTAACCATTTATAATGAAGTAGTCACTATTGACAGCAGCATCTAAGAGGTTAAACAGATTTGGATGGTGCAAACACTGATCTTGGCTTATATAGCAATTTGTCAGCTATAGTGGACAGTGGACAGCTGCTGGATTGTCACCTGTATGGGGATGCTATTCCCTAATATCTCAGGCCAGCTAAAAGACGTATTGGCTGTCTTTAAGGAGTTAAATAAAAAAAATTAAAAAAACAGCATGGGACCCCCATTTTTGACAGCTAGCCTTGCTAAAGCTGACAGCTGGGGGCTGGTATTCTCAGGCTGGTAAGGGGCCATGGATTTTTGCCCCCCAGCCTAAAAATAGCAGCCTACAGCTGCCCAGAAAAGGCACATCTATTAGATGCACCAATTATGGCACTTTGCCCAGCTCTATCCACTTGCCCTGTAGCGGCAAGTGGGGTTAACCCCTTCATGACCAGGGGATTTTTCGTTTTTCCGTGTTCGTTTTTCGCTCCCCTCCTTCCCAGAGCCATAACTTTTTTATTTTTCCGTCAATTTGGCCATGTGAGGGCTTATTTTTTGCGGGACAAGTTGTACTTTTGAACGACATCATTGGTTTTAGCATGTCGTGTACTAGAAAACGGGAAAAAAATTCCAAGTGCGGTGAAATTGCAAAAAAAGTGCAATCCCACATTGGTTTTTTGTTTGGCTTTTTTGCTAGGTTCACTAAATGCTAAAAATGACATGCCACTATGATTCTCCAGGTCATTACGAGTTCATAGACACCTAACATGACTAGGTTATTTTTTATCTAAGTGGTGAAAAAAAATTCCAAACTTTGCTAAAAAAAAAAAAAAAAATTGCGCCATTTTCCGATACTTGTAGCATCTCCATTTTTCATGATCTGGGGTCGGTTGAGGGCTTATTTTTTGCGTGCCGAGATGACGTTATTGCATTTTAATGCAATGTCGTGGCGACCAAAAAAACGTAATTCTGGCGTTTCGAATTTTTTTCCCGCTACGCTGTTTAGCGATCAGGTTAATACTTTTTTTTAATTGATAGATCGGGCGATCCTGAGCGCGGCGATACCAAATATGCGTAGATTTGATTTTTTTTTTATTGATTAATTTTGATTGGGGCGAAAGGGGGGTGATTTAAACTTTTATGTTTTTTTTATTTTTTTCACATTTTTTTAAACTTTTTTTTTTTAACTTTTGCCATGCTTCAATAGCCTCCATGGGAGGCTAGAAGCAGGCACAACGCGATCGGCTCTGCTACATAGCAGCGATCTGCTGATCGCTGCTATGTAGCAGAAATGCAGGTGTGCTGTGAGCGCCGACCACAGGGTGGCGCTCACAGCCACCGGTTATCAGTAACCATAGAGGTCTCAAGGACCTCTATGGTTACAATATACAAGCATCGCCGACCCCCGATCATGTGACGGGGGTCGGCGATGACGTCATTTCCGGCCGCCCGGCCGGAAGCGGTAGTTAAATGCCGCTGTCTGCGATTGACAGCAGCATTTAACTAGTTAATAGGTGCGGGCAGATCGCGATTCTGCCCGCGCCTATTACGGGCACATGTCAGCTGTTCAAAACAGCTGACATGTCCCGGCTTTGATGCGGGCTCACCGCGGAGCCCTGCATCAAAGCAGGGGAGCCGGCATCGGACGGTATAGTACGTCCGATGCCGGTAAGGGGTTAATATTTGTGGGGTTGATGTCACCTTTGAAATATCATGTGACATCAAGCCCATGGCTTAGCAATGAGAGGCATTTATAAGATACCTCTCCATTACTAATCCTACAGCTATATGGTAAATAAAGACAGTCAGAATAAAGTCTTTTATTAGAAATAAAACAAAAAACACTTTTCCATTTTTTATTTAAAAATAACAAACACAGGTATACTCACCTAACACCTAATTCCACCAAAGCCCTCGATCTCCTGTAATAAAACTAAAATAAAAAAACAACAATATACCATGCCTAGTAAAAAAGGAGAACGGTGACTGACGGCAGACAGTAACAGTACATGGTCACAACATATATAAGTACGTCAGTCTTAATATATTTAAAATGAAAGGGACCAAGTCTGCCATGGATTTATAGTCGACCAGTTGTTGATACATATAGATACACAGAAAGGGGGGGGGGAAGGAAACTTCCACTCAACAATCAGGTCTAGAAAATGTAACAAATACTTTATTTAGGAATACACAGAAGTGGTGGCAGCAACGGAAAGCCACCAATGTAACAAACAACAGGCGCTAGGTACCCACATCAACCACAATGATTAATTCAGAAATGTATACATATAAAAGGGGGATGTCCTGATATCATACTGCTATACATCCATGAATACAGAGAGGAAGAATGTATCCCCTTAATCCCAGTCCTGGCTCACAATAGAGCTACACATATAGGGAAATAGAGATAACAAAGAAAGGTTAAGGATACATCACCGTACAGTATAAGCAAGTGCTGGCCAGTGGGGGTCCCGGCGCCCGCCCCAACGTGCGTTTCGGAACACCTTCATCAGGGTGCACGCAGGAAAGAAGAAGTGAGGGGAATAAAAAGGCCACAGACCGGAAATGGAAAGTGCGCTAAAGCCGGAAGTACTACGCGGTTACTAAGTAACCATAGAGCGTCCAGAGGGCAGCATACACAAGGAAGCGCGAAGGGGAGTCACGTGGCAACCCACATGACTCACCAACAGCGCTCACCATGGACACCGCCGCTACAAATGAAGAGCGCATGCGTGGGCTAGGTAAACAAATGCGGATCGCCATATTAACAAGGGGCAAAAAGAATAACAGCCCAGGAGCCGAAGAAGGGAGAAATGCTATTTGATATCCCGAAGATCGAAAAAAAGCTCAAAAGGCAGCATGAAACCGGAAGCGTGCAGGGGAACCACGTGGGGCCCCACGTGATCCCACCAGCAACGCTCACCATGGATACCGCTACCACAGATGGAGAACGCATACATAGGGTAAGGCATAATACAGGATCACCACACCAGCGAGGGACAGAAAGAAAGGGGCCAGAAAAAGCAGAGGAAGAGTACGGACCACAGAGACCCCCGATACCAATGTGGCACAGAATACATAAGCAGATGACAGGTCAATAAATGGCAAAATAAGACAAAAAATATATACATATCACAAAATATATATATTAATAAACGCCATAACAATAACACATCTGTTGATGGAAATAAACAAACAGTATAATCATTCTATACACACTCATTTGTATCCAAGGGTAAATATAGGGTCCAGAGATACCCCATTATCCGATATCATAGTCCATATAGCTGGCTACGTCCCATAACTTAGGACAAACAGTATTTCACTTTAACTTAGAGTCCATAAGGTAATAGTATGTCAATCATGAAAAAAGGGAAGTAGACAGTTGGTATTTGTCCCAGAGGGTGAGTATGGTATCCTGAAACACTCCATTATCCGGCACCGAAATCCGTATAGCTGACACACTCTTGCATCATAAGTTGCGCAGTATATAATATATCACTTCTGATAACGATCCATAGAGTAGAAATACATCAGTCATAAGGCCAAAGAGGTAAACAGTTAATCTAAAAGGTATAAAAGAAGAATTAAAAACAAAAAACGGATGGCTGTCCGCAAAGAACACACACATTCACATTACTGAGGTAGAAAAGGAGCAAAGCTTAAATGCTCATTGAGCCCGAGGGGGTGAACAGTCCGAAGTGTCCATATCCACCTCGATTCGAGGCATGCCAACCTCGAGGAGAGTTTTCCCCCCCGAATACCAACGTTAAGGGAATCAATGCCCCTAAACCTAATGAGGCTCCCATTACTCCCATGAAAAAGTTTAAAATGTTTTGGGAGTGTATTTAAAGTAGAAATATCCGTGCAACTAGCTGCAGCCTCGATTCCACGGACGTGTTCACGTATCCGGATTTTAAGAGGACGAGTAGTTAGACCGACATAAATTAAGCCACAAGGGCACGTGGCGTAATATATGACGTACCGTGTATTACATGTGATTACTTTCTTGATCTTATATACTTTGCTACTCCCAGAATAAGAGAAGATGTCAATCCGAACCATGTTGGGGCATGCCACACATTTGCCACAAGGGGCTGATCCACATCGCCTGGTGGCATTATCCAGAAACGTGGTTCTAGGAATCCCCTCATAGTGACTACGTGTCAGGTGGTCCTTGAGGTTCCTAGCCCGCCTAAAGGACATAAGTGGATGTTCCGGCAATATTTTAGAGATGGTGTTATCAATTTTGAGTATAGGCCATGACTTCAAAAGGGCCTCACGGATCTTGGGTGCCTGAGAACTAAAATTAGTTATAAATCGTAGTTTCTGGCCAGATCGTGAGGCGCCCCTCACAGAATTATCATATAGAAGAGATGTTCGTGTAGTGGCCTTGGCTCTATTATATGCCTTTTTTATAGATCTCCTGCTGTAACCGCGATTAAGAAATCTGGTTTGTAGCTCTTCAGCCTGTCGCTCAAAATCTAACTCAGATGAGCAGATCCGGCGCAGGCGAAGAAACTGCCCAGTGGGTACAGCCCCAATAATATGCGACGGGTGGCAAGACGACGCATGTAGTACGGTATTAGTTGAAGTAGGCTTACGAAAAAGATCAGTTTGGACGAGACCAGAGGGATGCTTCCTAACCATGACGTCAAGGAAGTCAACTTGCACAGCGTCCCACTTAAAGGTTAAATGAATGTTAAGGTGGTTGTCATTCAAAGACGCCATGAAGGCAAGGAGGTCCTCAGATGCCCCCTGCCAGATCAAAAATACATCGTCGATGTACCGGGTCCAAAAAAGGACCCGGTCCATCGACGCGTACCGATCAGACAGGAAGAGGTCCCTCTCCCACAGCCCCAGGAACAGATTAGCATAGGATGGCGCGAACGCCGCCCCCATGGCTGTCCCCTGGAGCTGCAGGAAGAAGGACCCCTTAAAAACAAAAAAATTGTGTGTTAATGCAAACTCAAGTAACGCCAAAATCAATTTACAAAAATCAGGGGAAGAGCCGGATAAGCCAAGGAAAAAACGTACAGCGTTAAGACCATCTAGATGTTTAATACTAGTATATAATGATTCTACGTCAGCTGTCGTCAAGATGGTATCATCGTCCAAGTGGACTGAATCTACCTTTTTGAGCAGCTCTCCAGTGTCCTTCAGAAAAGATGGCAAATTCTCAACTAGAGGTTGCAGATGGAAATCGATCCACTGGTTGACTTTTTCAAGGAAGTTTCCATTCCCTGAAATGATCGGTCGACCAGGTGGCACCCTGGCATCCTTATGTATCTTGGGAAGAAGATAAAAGGTTGAGACTGCCGGTTCGGACACACGAAGTGCCAATGAGAGTTCCTTAGTGATTACCCCGCTATCGACGGCAGAGTCCAGGATGTTGTTTAACTCAGAACAGAAAGCCGATAAGGGGTTAAAGGTCAATTTGCGATAGCATACGGTGTTATTCAATTGCCGAAAGGCTTCTTTTTCATACATCGATTTCGGCCAAATGACCACATTACCCCCCTTGTCGGCTGGCTTGAGAACAACATCCTGGATACTCTTTAAATGTTGCAGCCTCAACCTTTCCTCACGATTGAGGTTATCTCTCCCAAGATGTTGCGGTATTTTAAGAAGGTCCTGGGTGACCACCTGGACGAACAGATCAGTATGAGAACATGTAGAAAGGGGAGGAAACTTCCTTGAACGTGGTCTGATAGAAGATGGGATCTTACCTTCCTCAGGTATATTCTCACTGGAGAGCTCCTCAAGCACCCTTAGCGCATCCTGCTCTTCCTCTGTAGGAAATAAACGGTGTAAATCATTATCAAAAAAATGGCATTTAAACAATAATGAGCGAGCAAAAAGGTGTAGATCTTTAATAACCGAAAAAACATCAAAGCCCGCCGTGGGGGAAAATGATAGACCTCTACTCAACAAAGAGATATCAGCAGGGGAAAGCGTATGGCTACTAAGATTAATCACCTTATTGTCCTTCCCTGTGCGATCTGGCGAATGTGAGACATGTCTCCTGTATGGATGGTAACCCCGTGCTCTATTCAAAGCTGTCCCGGAACGTGTTGTCATAGAAGAGACATCCGACTGCCCGCTCAGAGAGGACAGGGAAGTAGTAGATGGTACTTGCTTCAATGGATAGCCCGTTTTGGCCTTCCTCCAGTGATATACCACATTTTGTTGATAGTCCCTCTGCTTGCGTCCAAATTTACTGATTTGTGTGTCGTGAATATTTTTAACCGTGGAATCGAGAGTTTTCTCTAAGCTAGAATCAAACGCACGGATTTTCTCAGGGGGGCATCCCTGTATTCCTAAATAAAGTATTTGTTGCATTTTCTAGACCTGATTGTTGAGTGGAAGTTTCCTTCCCCCCCCCCTTTCAATATACCATACCTGTCTGTCATTGTGTTCCACGCCGTAATCCATGTCTGGGAGCTGAATAGTTTAGAACCTGGATGGTACCAAGATGCAACCGTCCAGTCTGAGAACCACTGGTGAATGAGCTGCTGTGAGCGCAGCATCCGTGACCAGCAGCCCCCAGCCGTCAGCTTTCCCTCTGCTGGTTTTGAAAATTGCGGGGGAGACAACGCCATTTTTTTCAGAAAAATAATCTTTTATTAATTAAATACATGCATGGTGAGCTGCACATACAATGTACTAATTGTATTTGTCACTGATATCTATATATCTACCTATTCCATTTGTATTTACTGTATGTAATCCATCTCTTTTATCCTGTCGGTGTTAGTGCTGGCGGAACACACCAAGTAAATATAACGATAGTAAAGGTGCGTTTGCAGCCCGGGGTCCACCGTGCAGGAGTGGAACCTGCTGCTAGATAATGGCGGCACTATATGGCGGTATCACACCAGAATAGACACGGTTTCCGTCACCCGGTCTGTACAGGAGTGAACTCTGTTGCTTCACAGAGTCGCAGGGAATCAAGGAAGTACTGTGCCCTGTTAGCTGTCACAGGGAGCAGCAAATGAATACTAGTGGGATCCCTGCAATTCACCCCCACTATGCTGGCGCTTGATCCCGCTCTGACCCTCGGTGGCTTTTGAGCCCACGCCTGAGAATGCCCTGAGTCAGATGCAGAGATCGAGTGGGATTTCCCACCCTACACTGAGAAATTATCAGGAGTAATTGAAGATAGCCACACAGAGTGCATACAGCACCGCCCTGGTGGTCATTGCTGGTTAGACGCAGTACAGATCATGCTCTTGTGTAAAGATTAGCCCTGTCAGGTGCTAGTTAACTCCAACATTAGCGAGCATTCAACGTCACTAGGAATGGGAATGATTAAGGAGCAATCACCTGAACAGGCATACAAACACACACACATGATAACCGATTTATAGTAGCGCATGGCTGTGCTGCCATGTGAACCTTTTATAACTGTAGCTCTCCAGGACTTTCCTAGTGGACAAATAGGAGCTCCTACAGGACCTGAGCATGTGATCCCCGACCTCCAATGACAGGTCTTCCCTTGGGCATGCTGAGAAGGAGAAAAGCAGGCCTTAGTCCCAGGAGAGCCTGCTCGCCACTGAACAGTACTGGTCATAATGGCTAAACCTGAAAGTCCAGCAGTAACCAAACGTGCAGTATCTGTCTGAGCCAGGCACTGGGATCAATGTCTCTGCTGAGCAGGCTCCACTGTGGCTGGAGGAGAATGAAAGACCGCAGTGGAGGTGGTTCGAGATTCTCCCTGTGCAGTGGCGGGAACTCAACACCTAACAGTCGGTTCCTGCTGAGATTTTACACTACCACGGCTGCTGAATTGCATGCTTTTCTTCTATCTATCTAGGAAATATATACATATATATATATATATATGTGTGTGTGTGTCACTGACATCTATAAATCTATGTATTCTATGTGTATATACTGTATCTATTTTATCTATTCTATTTTAACCTGTCTCTCTGTGATTTTACTGAGCGCAGCACTTGAATTACGGGCTTTTATTCTATCTTTTTCCAAATGTTACCGACTTTTTCTGATTTTAAGAAAAATGCTCGTGTTACCGATCATGAATCCGAATGTACCATATTTGTTCAGAATTTGCTTGGCTCATCTCTAGTCCTTAGACCATAGTGAATTGCTGAAAAACCTTTTGAAGGTCAGAGCCTGAGAGCTTGTGAATAGTGGAGTATTGATTAAATAGAAAGTACACATTTCAGAAGTGCTATGGTGCACTTCTAAGAAGTCTTTAAAATGATTGGACTCATACCCCAACTGATCAGCACAGTGTTAAAGGGTCTACAACATGCAAAAAAAAACAATTCTTTAACCTTGTTAACAAATATTTTTGCAAGGTAAGAAATTAATCTCTTGTTGCACTGAGACAAGAAATAATTTTTATGTAAATAAATAAATAAATATCATCAACCAAAGCTACAGAAAGACAACTCTTTTTCAAAGACTATGGATTCAATTTTAATATAACTGGTTAATGCAAATGCTACTTTTAATTATGAAACATGCCTGCCATTTCAGAAAGTCATTAAAACAATTTTATTGTTTCAAATATTACATTCTGTTGATCATTAAATACTTTTAGATATAGGCAGGATTTTAATCCAAAAACTGTTGATAGATACCATAATATATTTAGCTGAAATGTATAGATTTGCTGTTAAACTACATAATTTGTATAGATCAATGACAAATTGTCAAAAAGAAGTTTAAAAAACCAATAGAAGTTTCAATTATGTATTTAAACCAGGATATGGTTTAGAATGTTTTTTTGCTTTTAAGTTAATGCTAAACTTACCTGGAGCAGCCAGTGCCAGGCAGCAGCTGCCAAGGCAAACAGGATCATGAGGTGCATTAAAAGAGGTCTGGATACACATGATGAGAGCATTATACTGCCTCTGTACAAATCCCTAGTTAGACCGCACATGGAGTACTGTGTCCAGTTTTGGGCACCGGTGCTCAGGAAGGATATAATGGAACTAGAGAGAGTACAAAGGAGGGCAACAAAATTAATAAAGGGGATGGGAGAACTACAATACCCAGATAGATTAGCGAAATTAGGATTATTTAGTCTAGAAAAAAGACGACTGAGGGGCGATCTAATAACCATGTATAAGTATATAAGGGGACAATAGAAATATCTCGCTGAGGATCTGTTTATACCAAGGAAGGTGACGGGCACAAGGGGGCATTCTTTGCGTCTGGAGGAGAGAAGGTTTTTCCACCAACATAGAAGAGGATTCTTTACTGTTAGGGCAGTGAGAATCTGGAATTGCTTGCCTGAGGAGGTGGTGATGGCGAACTCAGTCGAGGGGTTCAAGAGAGGCCTGGATGTCTTCCTGGAGCAGAACAATATTGTAACATACAATTATTAGGTTCTGTAGAAGGACGTAGATCTGGGGATTTATTATGATGGAATATAGGCTGAACTGGATGGACAAATGTCTTTTTTCGGCCTTACTAACTACTGTATGTTACTATGTTACTATGCTCAGTCAAATGCTGTCTTTTACTATTGCATAAATTGAATTCTGTTTGATCATCTTTGAACAGCTAAAGTATGAAGAATGGCAATAAAATTATATTTAACATTTTTATGCATAAGATATTTATTTTGTAGCAAGTCAGTTGAAAGGTCCACCTCTGGACTCCTATGTAGGTTTTTTATGTATTTTTAATGGGTGTAAAATTGATTAATAGGGAATCAAATTCAATATGGGTACTAAATATTTAGAAATTTGCTGAAGTCAATGAATTTAAACAATTTACAATTGCACTTTACACAAATGGCCATCAATTTACACATTGCAGAAGACTACATTAGCCAGAGAATGATGTAAGGACTTGGACAGGTATACGAGGCAGTCACCAACATTTGAAGAGTTTCTCCAAAGTCTTAAATACTGACCTTTGGAATTTCATGTTTCAAAGTTCTAGGATAGTGATTCTCCCAATCTAGCAGACTGTTTGTCTCAATTGGCTTTCAGTATACGATATTGTATAAGTTCTCTAATAGAGTTTTTATGATCAAAATATAGAGGAAATGTCTTCTCTTAGTTTTGATTTGACTTGTGAGAAAAATGGCCAAATCATTGTTGTTTAGAAGCACTACAAAGGTATAGAAGGCCTTTTAAGAGTTCTACCACAGCATCACAATGTCATCAAAATGCATTCATAAAATAATAGATGAAGAATATTGCTCCATATCTGATAGGCTTGTCTGTGAAAATCATCTCATCTTATGGCAGAAAAGATCAAGCTGTGGTGCACAGGGACTGTGTATGGAAATCCCAAGTATCTGGAAGCCTACAAACAAGAAGATAATTTTAAGTACACTGAAAAAGAACAATAGGAGAACAAAAAATTTATGTGCAGCAAATTAAAAGCTCAATGTCTTGTATAGCCTCACAACAATTTTGACCTGGACCTTGCTTCAACTTGGAGGCTAGAAGGGAATGTATTGGGGGAAAAGGGTAATACCTTCAAGCTTTTTAAGACTACCTATCATGTATCTGGCATAAGAGGAATGTACGCCTGTGAAAAAACTTTCAATATTTTGTCAACCTAATTACTGTTATTTTGGGTGCTACTATTAATATCTTTTATAATTAGGTGACGCCTGCAATGATGTAATGCTCTTTTGAATCTTGATCAAAAAAGAGAAGTAATAAACAACCATATCTTTCACCTGTCCAATGTGAAAATAATCAATACTGTTCCACGACAATCTGGATGATTTTGATAGTGGTCACATCATGCAGCGAGCAGTGCCATAAGTGAGATCACCAGGGTTCATCAGAACACTGATGTGACTGCTCTCCAAATCATCCAGCTCATCAAGGGACAGTATGGATTAACTTCACGTTAAACAGGTTATGGTTTTAATTATTTTTCTTTTTTGACATGGACATGGAAATGAGCGGATTAGGCATTTCCTTGTTTATTTTTTTTCTGTTTCTTTTTACAGGGAACAAAGGTTTGAATGGATTAGGCATAAAGGTTAGCATAACTGTGCTTTCTTTATTTTTATTTCAAATAATGGAGTCAGTGACTTTCTTTCAAACAACGGATTTTATTCTGGCTGTGTCTTTTTTACAATCTAACTATGGGGTTAGTAATGGAGGCAACTTAAAGGCGCCTCTCCAATATTAACCTGTAAGCAACCCTACAAATATTATTACACTTGCAACCATATGAGGGCAAGTGGGAGGAGTTAGGCAAAGCACCTAAATAGACACATCTAATACATGCAACGTTTCTGGGGTGGCTGCTGACTGCTTATTTTTAGCCAAGGGGGAGGCAATATCTATTGCCCCTTACCAGTCTGAGAATACCAGCCTGCAGCTGTTCACTTTCACTTGGCTGATTGTCAAAAATGGGGGGACAAACAAGCCATTTTTTAAAGTTATTTATTTAAATAATTTAAAAAATGGCAAGGGGCCCCTCTATTCTTCACAACCAGCCATAGTAAAGCTTACAGCTAAGGGTTGCAGACCGGAGCGGTCAGTTTTGCCTGTGCCGGTTATCAAATATAGAATAGACCCCACTTTATTTTTTTTATTTATTTATTTATAACACCGGCACCATATGATGAAAACTTCCACCAGTGGTGCCTGCTCATGCTGTTATTTTTTCATGTGAGAGTACACATGTGTACATGGGTGCATATATATATATATATATATATCTGTGTGACCGCATATGTTTACACACAGGCTCCTTTAATAACCCTATATGCACAGTCACCCGTATCACCACAGGGTCCGGCATTATGTCCCCAGGCTTGCACACTATAACATACATAGATGCGCAATAATGCTTATAGCCACTATGACATGCACGAGTTGTTACAGTCTGATATGTACAGACATCTAAAACAGTCCTGCATGTGTGGTTTCACTAGTGGTCACATAGATTCATTCAGACGCTGACAAGCAGCCCTATTGGTGCATGTGACTATAGACAGGGACGCCTAACTCCTGGCATTCTGCTGCCCACGCGAGCACTCAGCACCTACTGAGCATGCTCGGAGTCTCTGACACAGAGAGCCACATCACTTCCGGTTTTAAGGGGCTCATTTCCGGTGCAGCTATGCCGGCTACAGCATTTAAACTGAGCAGCTCCCAGTTCCCTCACATGCCGCAGCAGCAGGGCGCAGGAGCGCCGCTCATCCAGCACCCTCCATTCACGTCACTACAAGCCTCAGGAGTGCTGCCCGCACGGGTCATCCAGCTATACACAGGTACTCTGCTTGGTCCACCTCCAGCCCACCCATTACATTGTACCACTATTGCCTTACAGTACCCTTTAGACTGCACCCCTATATATCTTTAACAGGCCCACTACGGATGTCACAGCCTCTGTGTGCCACTATCGCTTTGCATTACAGAACAGCATATTCCCAGCCTGTTCCAGGTTAAGGTAATGACACTAACTTTCTGACTACACCGATATCATTTGTGGACAACTATTCTACCACCCCCTCTGTGTACATCCTTGCAGTCATGCCCCCTGAAATATATATAGTAGGGATTATTATTTGGGTCTTATCTGGATGTCTCAGTGCGCCCTCTATATGTGCATGTGTGTGTGTATGTGTGTGTGTGTGTGTATGTATGTGTGTATGTGTGTGTGTATGTGTGTGTGTATGTGTGTGTGTATGTATGTGTGTGTGTATGTATGTGTGTATGTGTGTGTGTGTATGTATGTGTATATGTGTGTATGTGTATATGTGTGTATGTATATATGTATATATATGTATATGTGTGTGTATGTATTTATTCCATCCGTATATAACTCTGCTATTTCATTATCCACCACAGCGACAGCTTATATACCAAGGGACTTGCCCTCCTACCCTATGCCTGCCACCTACATATGTATCCTAGCGTGCATCAAGGTAACTAGCTTATGCCTCAGCCCTATTCCTGATAGGTACCTCCTTGAACAGATATGGCAGACACTTGTTTATAGAGATTGTTGTCCTTTCTCAGTAGTCTCCTACCATCTCTGGCTCCTCTTTTTGTAAATATGTGTAGATATCGTTTGTTTGCCTATTTATATTCCATGTATTGGTGTATATAAACTTGTATATATTTCAGTTTATTCACATGGTTTATCATTGTTTTTATCCTTCTTTATGTTGCCAGGTCTAAATCTGTTTTCTTTACTCCCGTAGTAACTCCATGAATAAGGCCCGGGAGGGTCGAAACGTTGGGTTTCTATCTGCTCTTTTTGTTTCCTTTTTGTGGCAACCTGTTTTGTGAACACAATAAACTTGTTATATATTTGCATCATACCAGCTTCAAGTGTGCGGTAATTTTTGATATTGGACATGCTGTTATCAGCGACAGCCTGCGTAGGCTGAATAGAGTAGTACTCTCTTATCAAGCCAATTCATGTGACTGGATGCAACCTTTTTTACTGTCGATCACAACTGCTGCCTCATGCTGTCATCTCACAGTGTGGGAACCACAATGGTAATGATCTTACAGCCTATCAGAGCAGCTGGTGTTTCTTGCACTGTCATGCAGATGGCAGCATGGGAAAAACCCGATGTTTTGGTTGCTGAACCTGAAGAGTAACACAGACTTCATGGAGAGGTCCACCTTCCAGGTGCATGCTTGAACACTAGGTGTATGGTATGGACCCCAAAGTTTATTGTTCGGGTTTGCCCTTTTCTAGTAAAGAACCATTCACTTGAGTTATGCAGTATAGCTAAGTTCAGTTCAATATCTTCTTATTTTGATGTAAGTTAAATACTCAGAAAAGCTTAATTTTTAAAGAAATTACACCTTTTAGATTTGTAACTTCAATTCGTTCTTTTTTCAGTGTCCATGCACATATCTTTGAAAACCATCAAGACTGACTTAGCAAACTATTTAGCTTTAGGCAATCCAAAATACCAAAAGAAAACAAGCATTTTCTTAAATCTATTAAAGAATGTTGTCACATATCAACATGATACAAGATTTTATCCATTTCTCGGCATGGACTAAAGATAGCAATAGAATAGTTTAAAATTCTGTATTGGATCCAACTTGTTTAAGAATGCTGAAACAATAGAGTAAAAAGTTAAGTGTCTACTTTTTTCTATTACGAAACGACTATGAAAACTCAATACACTGCAAGATTATAGATTGTACAGGTCAACTTAAATAAGCTGGAAAGATGAATACGTAAATTACAAGCGGATTTTCAATATGTAATAAAACACCTATGGACTAATTCATTAGGACTAGCATTTCATGCACAAGTCTTTATTACAGGTACGCGTTCACAACTAAAATGTTCATAATTAGTGTTGAGCGATACCTTCCGATATTTGAAAGTATCGGTATCGGATTGTATCGGCCGATATCCAAAAAATATAGGATATCACCGATACCGATATCCGATACCAATACAAGTCAATGGGACACAAATATCGGAATGTATCCTGTAATGGTTCCCAGGGTCTGAAGGAGAGGAAACTCTCCTTCAGGCCCTGGGATCCATATTCATGTGTAAAATAAAGAATAAAAATAAAAAATATTGATATACTCACCCTCGGACGCGCCCTGGTTGTAACCGCTGCAACCGCCATGCTTCCCTTCCTAAGAATGAGCGCGTGAAGGACCTTCGATGACGTAGTGGCTTGTGATTGGTCGCATGACCGCTCATGTGACTGCTCACGCTACCAATCACAAGCCGCGACGTCATCGCAGGTCCTTCACGCGCTTATTCTTAGGAAGGGAAGCATGGCGGTTGCAGCGGTTACAACCAAGGCACGTCTGAGGGTGAGTATATCAATATTTTTTATTTTTATTCTTTATTTTACACATGATTCTTCTTCCCGATACCGATTCCCGATATCGCAAAAATATCGGAACTCGGTATCGGAATTCCGATACCGCAAATATCGGCCGATACCCGATACTTGCGGTATCGGAATGTTCAACACTATTCATAATTCTTTAAGAAGTGCATATCACTTAATTTAGCGCATGTAATCAGTGGCGTACACGTTCATGTAACATTTCTTCTGTAAGAAACTTTCCATAGATTTACCAAACAGGCATAGCCACCGTTACCCACCCATGTTCCTCTCCAGCCCCACTCAAATTGTCACAGCTGCTTTTGCAACATTTACAAAATGCGTTGCACAAAACATTTGTGACTATTTAAATATTATCACTCAAAATAATATGTGACACTCAATGTCAAGCCGTATCTGCAAAAAAAGTGATTACATTTGTGACTATTGCACTTAGCCACAAATCTTTTGCATGTACTCAACTTAACTAATGATGGAGAGTGTAAAAAATGCATAGATGAGCTACAAATGTTTAAAACAAAATCAAGTAGAATAATAATAGGGATTGAGATCTCTCAAGGCAACAGACTGATATTTTGCCTTAACAACTTTGAAAAAATAAGTCCTAAATGAAAACAAGCACACATAAATAGGGGTAATATATGTTATTTATTAAATTTGTTTACAACAAATATTCCTTGGGTCTCTTGAGAACACAATGGATCTAGACGTTATTGCTATCTGCTTAATGTGTTTATTTTCCTGATACTTGAATATTTTTTTCCCTTTTTAGCATGAAGGAATATGGGTGTTAAATAAATTTAATACATAACATATTTTGCCCTCATCTAAGAATGGTACTTATCTTTGTAGGACTTATGATTGGTTGCTTTAACCCCTTCACCCCAAAGCCTGTTTTCACCTAAGTGACAGGGCCAATTTTTACAATTCTGACCACTGTCACTTTATGAGGTCATAACTCTGAAACGCTTCAACGGATCCTGGTGATTCTGACACTGTTTTCTCGTGACATATTGTACTTCATGATAGTTGTAAAACTTCTTCGATATGACTTGCATTTATTTGTGAAAAAAACAAAAATTTGTCGGAAATTATGAAAATTTAGCAATTTTCAAACTCTTAGTTTTTATGCCCTTAAATTAGAGAGTTATATCACATAATATAGTTAATAAACAACATTTCCCACATGTCTGCTTTACATCAGCACAATTTTGGAAACATAATTTTTTTTTGTTAGGACGTTGTAAGGGTTAAAAGTTGACCAGCGATTTCTCATTTTTGCAACAAAATTTGCAAAACCATTTTTTTACGGACCACCTCACACTTGAAGTGACTTTGAGGGGTCTATATGACAGAAAATGCCCAAAAGTGACACCATTCTAAAAACTGCACCCCTCAAGGTACTCAAAACCACATTCAAAAAGTTTATTAACCCTTCAGGTGCTTCACAGGAATTTTTTGAATGTTTAAAAAAATTGAACATTTAACTTTTTTTTCACAAAATTTTTACTTCAGGTCCAATTTGTTTCATTTTACCAAGGGTAACAGGAGAAATTGGACCACAAAAGTCGTTGTACAATTTGTCCTGAGTACGCCGATACCCCATATGTGGGGGTAAACCACTGTTTGGGCACATGGCAGAGCTCGGAAGGGAAGGAGCGCCATTTGACTTTTCAATGCAAGATTTGCTGGAATTGAGATCGGAGCCCATGTCACGATTGGAGAGCCCCTGATGTGCCTAAACAGTGGAAACCCCCACAAGTGACACCATTTTGGAAAGTAGACCCCCTAAGGAACTAATCTAGATGTGTGGTGAGCACTTTGAACCTCCAAATGCTTCACAGAAGTTTATAATGTAGAGCCGTAAAAAATTTTTTTATTAATTTTCACAAAAAATTATCTTTTTGCCCCAAATTTTTTATTTTCCCAAGGGTAAAAGGATAAATTGGACCCCAAAAGTTGTTGTGCAATTTGTCCTGAGTACGTCAATACTTCAAATATGGGGATAAACCACTGTTTGAGCGCATGGCAGAGCTCGGAAGGGAAGGAGTGCCATTTGACTTTTCAATGCAAAATTGGCTGGAATTGAGATCGGACGCCATGTCGCATTTGGAGAGCCCCTGACGTGCCTTAACAGTGGAAATCCCCCACAAGTGACCCCATTTTGGAAAGAAGACCCCCTAAGGAACTTATCTAGATGTGTGGTGAGCACTTTTAACCCCCAATTGTTTCACTAAAGTTTAGAATGTAGCATTGTGAAAATTAAAAAATCATTTTTTCTTTCCACAAAATAATGTTTTAGCACGCAATTTTTTTTTCCCAAGGGTAACAGTAGAAATTGGACCACAAATGTAATTGTCCAATTTGTCCTGAGTACGCTGATACCCCACATGTGGGGGGGAACCACCGTTTGAGTGCATGGCAGAGCTCGGAAGGGAAGGAGCACCGTTTGAAATGCAGACTTAGATGGAATGGACTGCAGGTGTCATGTTGCATTTGCAGAGCCCCTGATGTACCTAAACAGTAGAAACCCACCACAAGTGACCCCATATTGGAAACTAGACCCCCCAAGGAACTTATCTAGATGTGTTGTGAGAGCTTTGAACCAACAAGTGTTTCACTACAGTTTATAACGCAGAGCCGTGAAAATAAAAAATATTTTTTTTTCACGAAAATGATATTTTATCCCCTATGTTTTTATTTTCCCAAGGGTAACAGGACAAATTGGACCCCAAAAGTTGTTGTCCAACTTGTCCTGAGAACGCTGATACCCAATATGTTGGGGGGAACCACTGTTTGGGCACACAGGAGAACTCGGAAGGGAAGGAGCACTGTTTTACTTTTTCAAAGCAGAATTGGCTGGAATTGAGATCGGACGCCCCCTGATGTGCCTAAACAGTGGAAACCCCCAATTATAACTGAAACCCTAACCCCAACCCTAACCCTAGCCCTAACCCTAACCCTAGCCCTAGCCCTAACCCTAGCCCTAACCCTAGCCCTAGCCCTAGCCCTAACCCTAGCCCTAACCCTAGCCCTAACCCTAGCACTAATGGGAAAATGGAAATAAATACATTTTTTTACATTTTATTATTTTTCCCTAACTAAGGGGGTGATGAAGGGGGGTTTGATTTACTTTTATAGCTTTTTTTGGCGGATTTTTATGATTGGCAGCTGTCACACACTAAAAGACGCTTTTTATTGCAAAAAATAGTTTTTGCATCACCACATTTTGAGAGCTATAATTTATCCATATTTTGGCCCACAGAGTCATATGAGGTCTTGTTTTTTGCGGGACTAGTTGACGTTTTTATTGGTAACATTTTCGGGCAGATGACATTTTTTGATCGCTTTTTATTCCGATTTTTGGGAGGCGGAATGAACAAAAACCAGCAATTCCTGAATTTCTTTTAGGGGGGCGTTTATACCGTTCCACGTGTGGTAAAATGGATAAAGCAGTTTTATTCTTCGGGTCAGTACGATTACAGCGATACCTCATTTATGTAATTTTTTTTATGTTTTGGCGCTTTTACACAATAAAAACTATTTTATATAAAAAAATAATTGTTTTTGCATCGCATTATTCTGAGAGCTATAACTTTTTTATTTTTCGGCTGATGATGCTGTATGGCAGCTTTTTTTTGCGGGACAAGATGACGTTTTCAGCGGTACCATGGTTATTTATATCCGTCGTTTTGATCGCGTGTTATTCCACTTTTTGTTCGCCTGTATGATAATAAAGCGTTGTTTTTTGCCCTGTTTGTTTTTTTTTTTTTTGCGGTGTTCACTGAAGGGGTTAACTAGTGGGATAGTTTTATAGAGCGGGTCGTTACGGACACGGCGATACCAAATATGTGTACATTTATTGTTTTTTTTTTTTTTTACATAAATAAATGGATTTATTGGGAAATGTTTTTTTTTTTTATTTGGGGATTATTTTTTATTTTTTTTTACACATTCTATTTTTTTTTTTTTTTACTTTCTAACATTGTCCCAGGGTGGGACATCTCTGTATTAGATCAGATCGTTGATCTGACACTGTGCATAGCACACTGTCAGATCAACGATCTGACAGGCAGCTTAGCTGGCTTCCAGGTCACTTCATGACCCGCAAGGAGTCCGGCGGCCATCTTGGATCCGGGGACTCCTTCCGGGTCACCGGAGCAACGCGATCTCATTGCGTTGCTCCGGTGGGAGAGCGCAGGGAGCCCCCGTCCCTGCGCGATCCCCCTCTATGCCGCTGTCACTACTGACAGCGGCATCAGAGGGGTTAAATGCCCGCGATCGGCGATAGCGCCGATCGTGGGCATTGCTGCGGGGTGTCAGCTGTCATATACAGCTGACACCCGCACCCGATCACCGCGGCGCTCAGCGCGAGACCGCGGTGATCGGTGCGCCGTACTAGTACTGCTGCTGGCACTAATGCAGTGCCGGCAGCGCAGTACTAGTACGGCGCATGTCGCGAAGGGGTTAAAAACACCTACTAGCTTTCTTGTGAATCAGTAATCTAACTTTGAAAGCATATTCACAACATTAACCATTTTAACTATTTAAATTATTAATTTCAAGAAATGTATAACATGTAGGAAATAGCTATATTCTTATGTGTCACTAGTAAAATAACAATAAATAATTAGAAAGAGTTAATGATGTTGATTGTTGCAATGTCTTAGCACTGGTAAGAGCAGAAAATAAGAAATAGCCCTTGGAAACAGTACCAAACAGTAACGTACTAAGGATGGTGTTGTGTGCTTCCCATCGCTCTGAAGAAAAGCATCTGTGATATAAAAACCAGGCTATGTATTACCAGCGGTATTTCCATAATTCCCCCAGGTATAAGAAGCCTAGCGTAAGATATGGTAGTCCAGTAACTATGTGCTAGGCAAGTGAGAGAGTGCTAAAAGACGCAGCTTTGGTGAGGGAGTGATACACATGGGTGGTCAAAAGGCTTTAGAAAGGAAATTGTGTCACATGGCATGCTGAAGAGCCACAGATGAAGATCAAGTGCAGAAAGATGCATTACTGCTACACTAATTCCTGGGTAATTTGTCCCCTTTATTCATTATTAGGCTGCTGGGACTTTATTGCTTTATGGTTTATTCTTTATGAAATGTAATGTAGCTATATGTATTTTGTTTCTACTGTAACTGAAATATGTTTATTTTATACTTGATGTAATATTTATCCGCAAACCATTTTTTATTACATGAAAGTAAGTATTATTTTTATATTCCTCTGCATTGATATCACTTTTTCAGGGGCATATTAATTTGAAGTTGTGAGGCTGCAGTTTTGTAGTGCCTCAGGGGGCCTTACGGTTCCTTTGCCACAATACTGTATGCCAGTGCTAGAAATTGAATTGAAAGATTAGGGCACAGATGTCATGGGGTTACCGTGACAGAGCAGAGCCAGAGGACTGCAACGTCTGATTGCTCCTACCCCGGTGCTGAGAATAAGCACTTCTCCATCATATTAAATGTTTTTTTCTTCTGGCAGAACAGGGGAATTTTTGCACTCAGCTGTGCTCGGTTAGTCATTCCTTTCCCCTATATAATCTGGGTTCGGCTACTAATTCTCATCAGAGCTAGCTTTTGCTGCATGGCTAATGGAGGGAAAGGAGTTGGTATCAGAAGGAGAGCTGGAGGAATTACTAGTGACTGTTATTTGGTTTGTACACGTAGTAATTCCCTAACCTTCTCTAATTTGTTTTTTTTCCCTTTCCTGCACACCCCGGTGGATTCCTCTGTTATATGGGGGGAAGGGAATAGATGGAAGGCTAACTTAGGAGATAAGGCAAGGTTGTAGGCCCTGGCATCTTTGCCATCTGAAGTATCCCAAGGATAAGGGAGATTAAAAGTGCTCCCTAGTGTTAGGGCCAGGAAAGGAGCTACTGGTGGCAGGTCAACCGACAGCTGTGTCATATGACACCAGATACAGATCTTTGCATCAGAGCCTTAGCGTTAGGCCGGGGTCACACTACTGTAGAATACAGACGAGTGCTATGTGAGAAAACTTCGCATAGCACTTGGACCATTGTTAATCTGTGAGGCACCTTACATCAACGTATTTTTTCTCAGGCATATTCGATGTGCATTTAAAATTGCAGCATGCTGCGATTGTATGCGTATGTCGTCCGAGACTCGCCCATGCAAGCCCATGGGTGCGAGAAAACCTCGGAAACCACACCGACCATTTGTCTAGCTTGCAACAAATAGGTACACATTTTCTTCATTTCAGCCCATTGAGCCATTAAATTCAATAGGAAAAAGCAGTGAGAAATGTAAAGCCATACGCATGTCATATGGATATCATACGGATGCTTAGGTGCGAGAAAATCGCATCACTGCATTGCAAACGCATTACACATGGATAACCATATGGAGAACACATGTGCGACTCTCAGCAGGGAGACTCCGACAGATCTTTCATACGTTAAGAGCGACCCTAGCCCTATTCCTGTGATGACAGACAGGAAAATAGTAAAAGTAAGAGGAAATGTATTTCCTTCATCAATATGGAAGGGATTTCTTTAGTTCAACTTCAATCGGAATCTTTCCATAATTCAAGTATAAGATCTACCAATACTGATTCTGATTTATAATATACCCTCTGGTATTTCTTATATCTGGCTTCATCATGTAAATGCAAAGGGAAGATGATAATATATATTGCTCTATTTCTCTCGTATAAAATCTGAGACCTTGTTACTCATATTCTCACAGAGATACAGAACATACAGTTTTCATATAATGTTTTCCAATTGCATTGCTGGCATTTTATTGATGTTGTGTGACCTTAAGTCACATATTTGTTTCTCTTAGAGGACTGAATTATGATCTCCTTCTAGTTCATATCTTTTAGAAATGTCACAACTCTGGTATTCTTTTACCTTGTTTAATTAAAAGAGGCTCAATCTTGCTGGTCCTTAATGTTACCCTTTATCTTGCTGTACACTACCCACAATGATATTCTTTTTATTCCATCTACCATCAACGTTTTGCTCCATGGTTTTGTATCATTTAGTTGATGATTTTCAACAATTCAATGATGTTCAATTTTAAACAGAAAAAGGGGAAAACACTCTATTTATAGGGCTAGGAAAACAATGTATTATAAAAGCCCACAAAACCAACAGCTATGTGCTGTTTGCAGCATTTATTAAAACTAAAGAAAAAAGAATAAAGCTGTAAAGAAAGACTACACAAACCATAAATAATTTAGAAACATATAGCTTTAGCATTAACATGTAAAACATTTTAAACATATATACTGTATGTGCATGGAAACACTATCATAAAAATACCAACAAATAACTCAGTGGTTATTAATAAAAAATACAAGACGCAAAATAGGCATAAACCCTGCTATAACTAAATAAGTAAAAAGCAAAAGTGCATCTAAATAACACAAGTTTCTTAGTTTCCAGCTGAAGGGCCCTCCCTTTTGCTCCCTAGACCACAGCCCAGCTTGCACAGAATGCAAAAATACAAAGAAAAAACACAAAAAATGAGCTTGGATTAAGTTGGTATACATGCATCACATAAACGCATGTTCACTTTGACCATAAAGCATAAAAAAATCTACAAGAAGGAAAATATACATAAACGATGCTGTAACTTAATAAGTAAAAAGCAAAAGTGCATCTAAATAACACAGAGTTCTTAGTAATACTGTTTTTGATCAAAACTAGCATAAAAGCCATCCCACCACGACAAGGTGACCCTGATCGGGACGGTCCTACACTTTCTAATTTTAAAAACCTTACCATGTGTCAGAATAGACCTCAGTGTGTGACTAAAGGCAGACAAAAGGACCGGGTACCGAACTGTGGACACTAGTGTTGAGCGATACTGTCCAATACCTGAAAATATCGGTATCGGATAGTATCGGCCGATACCCGAAAAGTATCGGATATCGCCGATACCGATACCCGATACCAATACAAGTCAATGGGAAGGTATCCTGATGGTTCCCAGGGTCTGAAGGAGAGGAAACTCTCCTTCAGGCCCTGGGATCCATATTAATGTGTAAAATAAAGAATGAAAATAAAAAATATTGATATACTTACCTCTCCCGAGGCCCCTGGACATCACCGCTGGTAACCGGCAGCCTTCTTTGCTTAAAATGAGCGCGTTTAGGGCCTTCCATGATGTCACGGCTTCTGATTGGTCGCGTGCCGCTCATGTGACCGCCACGCGACCAATCACAAGCCGCGACGTCATTCTCAGGTCCTAAATTCCTAGAATGAGGAGTTTAGGGCCTGAGAATGACGTCGCGGCTTGTGATTGGTCGCGTGGCGGTCACATGAGTGGCCCGCGATCAATCAGAAGCCATGACGTCATGAAAGGCTCTAAACGCGCTCATTTTAAGCAAAGAAGGCTGCCGGTTACCAGCGGTGATGTCCAGGGGCCTCCGGAGAGGTAAGCATATCAATATTTTTTATTTTAATTCTTTATTTTACACATTAATATGGATCCGATACCGATTCCCGATACCACAAAAGTATCGGAACTCGGTATCGGAATTCCGATACCGCAAGTATCTGCCGATACCCGATACTTGTGGTATCGGAATGCTCAACACTAGTGGACACCAATATAGGGAAACTCTTAAATGTAGTTTCTGGCTCAAAGGAGGGAGGCCACACCCCGGCATGAACAGAGTGCAAAAAGTACAAAGAAAAAACACAAAAATTGAGCTTGAATTAAGTTCATATACATGCACTTTTTTTATTTAGATGCACTTTTGCTTTTTACTTATTTAGTTGCAGCAGGGTTTATGCTTATTTTGCGTTTTGTAGTTTATTCATGCCTTATGGCCAAAGTGAACATGTGTTTATGTGTTGCATGTGTACCAACTTAATTCAAGATAATTTTTATGTTTTTTCTTTCTATTTTTGCATTCTGTGCAAGCTGGGGTGTGGCCTCCCTCTTTTGAGCAGGAAATTACATTTAAGAGCATCCCTAAACTCGTGTCCACAGATTAGGACCAGGTCCTTTTGTCTGCCCTTATTCACACACTAAGGTCAATTCTGACACATGGTAAGGTTTTTAATATTAGACAGTGCAGGACAGTTCCGATCAGGGTGATCTTGTTGACAGTGGGATGGCTTTTATACTAGTTTTGATCAAAAGAGTATTACTAAGAACCCTGTGTTATTTAGATGCATTTTTGCTTTTCAAAATTAAATTACAGCAGGGTTTATACTTATTTTGCTTCTTGTAGTTTTTTTATGCTTTATGGTCAAAGTGAATATGCATTTAAGTGCTGCATGTATACCAACTTAATCCAAACTGAATTTTGTGCTTTTTCTTTGTATTTTTCCATTCTGTGCAAGCCGGGATGTGGCCTCCCTCCCTTGAGCTGGAAACTACTTTTAAGAGCTGCCCTTGACTGGTGTCCACAGGTCGGGACCCAGTCCTTCTGTCAACCCTTATTCACACATTTCTGACACATGGTAAGGTTTTTAATATTACACAGTTTAGGACTGTTCCGATCAGGGTCACCTTGTCAAAGGTGGGATGGCTTTTATGCTATTTTTGACTGTTCTTGCTGCAAGATTAGTGTCCTTCCCCCCCTGAAAAGTGGGACAGGAAGCTAGGTCTCGTAGATGATTGTGTTGTTCTCCCGCAGCAAGCACAGTTTCATTTGGCCCACGGAAACCGTACACCATACACCATAAGAAACACATTGACTTCCCTGTCCCTTACCGCATGTCTTGCACATTTTAAATTAGGTACATAATGTATGCCTGCAAATTTTCTGGTATTAGTATGGAGAAAAAAATATTCAGCACTGAAAAGGACTTTTGTTTGTTTTTAGGTTGCAGCAGCAGTATACCGATGGAGGGACTGTAAGGCAGTAAACTCTACCTATATGCCACTAATCCAAAACTATCCCTTGTCCACCAGCTATCCCTACACTGAATGCAGGTATCAGTGGTTTCCTAGAGAATGGACAGCATATAGCCTTGAAAAGGTTTTTTGTTTTCATGGTGCAGTTGCTGTATACAAGTACTGCAATAAAAATTAAATTCTGTATAAATGCCTACTCTACTCTAAGCTCTCCCTCCTAGATCAACTCTCCCTGAAAGAGGTTTTCCCATGAACAAAAGTTCATTTTAATCAATAGATCTAATAATAGTAATAAGTTCCACAATTGGCTGTATTATATGTTCCTGTGCTGAGATAATCTTATACAGTTAGGGCCAGAAATATTTGGACAGTGACACAATTTTCGCGAGTTGGGCTCTGCATGCCACCACATTGGATTTGAAATGAAACCTCTACAACAGAATTCAAGTGCAGATTGTAACGTTTAATTTGAAGGGTTGAACAAAAATATCTGATAGAAAATGTAGGAATTGTACACATTTCTTTACAAACACTCCACATTTTAGGAGGTCAAAAGTAATTGGACAAATAAACATAACCCAAACAAAATATTTTTATTTTCAATATTTTGTTGCAAATCCTTTGGAGGCAATCATTGCCTTAAGTCTGGAACCCATGGACATCACCAAACGCTGGGTTTCCTCCTTCTTAATGCTTTGCCAGGCCTTTACAGCTGCAGCCTTCAGGTCTTGCTTGTTTGTGGGTCTTTCCGTCTTAAGTCTGGATTTGAGCAAGTGAAATGCATGCTCAATTGGGTTTAGATCTGGAGATTGACTTGGCCATTGCAGAATGTTCCACTTTTTGGCACTCATGAACTCCTGGGTAGCTTTGGTTGTATGCTTGGGGTCATTGTCCATCTGTACTATGAAGCGCCGTCCAATCAACTTTGCAGCATTTGGCTGAATCTGGGCTGAAAGTATATCCCGGTACACTTCAGAATTCATCCGGCTACTCTTGTCTGCTCTTATGTCATCAATAAACACAAGTGACCCAGTGCCATTGACAGCCATGCATGCCCATGCCATCACGTTGCCTCCACCATGTTTTACAGAGGATGTGGTGTGCCTTGGATCATGTGCCGTTCCTTTTCTTCTCCAAACTTTTTTCTTCCCATCATTCTGGTACAGGTTGATCTTTGTCTCATCTGTCCATAGAATACTTTTCCAGAACTGAGCTGGCTTCTTGAGGTGTTTTTCTGCAAATTTAACTCTGGCCTGTCTATTTTTGGTATTGATGAATGGTTTGCATCTAGATGTGAACCCTTTGTATTTACTGTCATGGAGTTTTCTCTTTACTGTTGACTTAGAGACAGATACACCTACTTCACTGAGAGTGTTCTGGACTTCAGTTGATGTTGTGAATGGGTTCTTCTTCACCAAATTAAGTATGCGGCGATCATCCACCACCGTTGTCATCCGTGGACGCCCAGGCCTTTTTGAGTTCCCAAGCTCACCAGTCAATTCCTTTTTTCTCAGAATGTACCCAACTGTTGATTTTGCTACTCCAAGCATGTCTGCTATCTCTCTGATGGATTTTTTCTATTTTTTCAGCCTCAGGATGTTCTGCTTCACCTCAATTGAGAGTTCCTTTGACCGCATGTTGTCTGCTGACAGCAACAGCTTCCAAATGCAAAACCACACACCTGGAATCCACCCCTGACCTTTTAACTACTTCATTGATTACAGGTTAACGAGGGAGACGCCTTCAGAGTTAATTGCAGCCCTTAGAGTCCATTGTCCAATTACTTTTGGTCCCTTGAAAAAGAGGACGCTATGCATTACAGAGCTATGATTCCTAAACCCTTTCTCCGATTTGGATGTGGAAACTATCATATTGCAGCTGGGAGTGTGCACTTTCAGCCCATATTATATATATAATTGTATTTCTGAACATGTTTTTGTAAACAGCTAAAATAACAAAACTTGTGTCACTGTCCAAATATTTCTGGCCCTAACTGTAAATGTGCACCTCCTATGTACTGTGTAATGGCTGTGTCTGACCGTGCAGGAACATGCTATGATCATATCACAGCTCCTGGGCAGGGGTGGGACAAAAAACTGTATAGACATTAACCCCTTCATGACCCAGCCTATTTTGACCTTAAAGACCTTGCCGTTTTTTGCAATTCTGACCAGTGTCCCTTTATGAGGTAATAACTCAGGAACGCTTCAACGGATCCTAGCGGTTCTGAGATTGTTTTTTCGTGACATATTGGGCTTCATGTTAGTGGTAAATTTAGGTCAATAAATTCTGCGTTTATTTGTGATAAAAACGGAAATTTGGCGAAAATTTTGAAAATTTCGCAATTTTCACATTTTGAATTTTTATTCTGTTAAACCAGAGAGATATGTGACACAAAATAGTTAATAAATAACATTTCCCACATGTTTAGTTTACATCAGCACAATTTTGGAAACAAAATTTTTTTTTGTTAGGAAGTTATAAGGGTTAAAATTTGACCAGCGATTTGTCATTTTTACAACGAAATTTACAAAACCATTTTTTTTAGGGACCACCTCACATTTGAAGTCAGTTTGAGGGGTCTATATGGCTGAAAATACCCAAAAGTGACACCATTCTAAAAACTGCACCCCTCAAGGTACTCAAAACCACATTCAAGAAGTTTATTAACTCTTCAGGTGCTTCACAGCAGCAGAAGCAACATGGAAGGAAAAAATGAACATTTAACTTTTTAGTCACAAAAATTATCTTTTAGCAACAATTTTTTTATTTTCCCAATGGTAAAAGGAGAAACTGAACCACGAAAGTTGTTGTCCAATTTGTCCTGAGTACGCTGATACCTCATATGTGGGGGTAAACCACTGTTTGGGCGCACGGCAGGGCTTGGAAGGGAAGGAGCGCCATTTGACTTTTTGAATCAAAAATTGGCTCCACTCTTTAGCGGACACCATGTCACGTTTGGAGAGCCCCCGTGTGCCAAAAAATTGGAGCTCCCCCACAAGTGACCCCATTTTGGAAACTAGACGCCCCAAGGAACTTATCTAGATGCATAGTGAGCACTTTGAACCCCCGTGCTTCACAAATTAATCCGTAAAAATGAAAAAGTACTTTTTTTTCACAAAAAAATTCTTTTAGCCTCAATTTTTTCATTTTCACATGGGCAACAGGATAAAATGGATCCTAAAATGTGTTGGGCAATTTCTCCTGAGTACACCAATACCTCACATGTGGGGGTAAACCACTGTTTGGGCACATGGTAAGGCTCGGAAGGGAAGGAGCGCCATTTGACTTTTTGAATGAAAAATTATTTCCATCGTTAGCGAACACCATGTCGCGTTTGGAGAGCTCCTGTGTGCCTAAACATTGGCGCTCCCCCACAAGTGACCCCATTTTGGAAACTAGACCCCCCAAGGAACTTATTTAGATGCCTAGTGAGCACTTTAAACCCTCAGGTGCTTCACAAATTGATCTGTAAAAATGAAAAAGTACTTTTTTTTCACAAAAAAATTATTTTCGCCTCAATTTTTTCATTTTCACATGGGCAGTAGGGTAAAATGGATCATAAAATTTGTTGGGCAATTTCTCCCGAGTACGTCGATACCTCATATGTGGGGGTAAACCACTGTTTGGGCACTCGGCAGGGCTCGGAAGGGAAGGCGCGCCATTTGACTTTTTGAATGGAAAATTAGCTCCAATTGTTAGCGGACACCATGTCGCGTTTGGAGAGCCCCTGTGTGCCTAAACATTGGAGCTCCCCCACAAGTGACCCCATTTTGGAAACTAGACCCCCCAAGGAACTTATCTAGATGCATATTGAGCACTTTAAACCCCCAGGTGCTTCACAGAAGTTTATAACGCAGAGCCATGAAAATAAAAAATAATTTTTCTTTCCTCAAAAATGATTTTTTAGCCTGGAATTTCCTATTTTGCCAAGGATAATAGGAGAAATTGGACCCCAAATATTGTTGTCCTGTTTGTCCTGAGTACGCAGATACCCAATATGTGGGGGTAAACCACTGTTTGGGCGCACGGCAGGGCTCGGAAGGGATGGCACGCCTTTGGCTTTTTAAATGGAAAATTAGCTCCAATCATTAGCGGACACCATGTCACGTTTGGAGAGCCCCTGTGTGCCTAAAGATTGGAGATCCCCCAGAAATGACACCATTTTAGAAACTAGACCCCCAAAGGAACTAATCTAGATGTGTGGTGAGGACTTTGAACCCCCAAGTGCTTCACAGAAGTTTATAACGCAGAGCCATGAAAAAAAAAAAATTATTTTCTCAAAAATGATCTTTTAGCCTGCAATTTTTTATTTTCCCAAGGGTAACAGGAGAAATTTGACCCCAAAAGTTGTTGTCCAGTTTCTCCTGAGTACGATGATACCCCATATGTGGGGGTAAATCACTGTTTGGGCACATGCCGGGGCTCGGAAGTGAAGTAGTGACGTTTTGAAATGCAGACTTTGATGGAATGCTCTGTGGGCGTCACGTTGCGTTTGCAGAGCCCCTGATGTGGCTTAACAGTAGAAACCCCCCACAAGTGACCACATTTTGGAAACTAGACCCCGAAAGGAACTTATCTAGATGTGTGGTGAGCACTTTGAACCCCCAAGCGCTTCATAGAAGTTTATAATGCAGAGCCGTGAAAATAATAAATACGTTTTCTTTCCTCAAAAATAATTATTTAGCCCAGAATTTTTTTATTTTCCCAAGGGTAACAGGAGAAATTTGACCCCAATATTTGTTGTCCAGTTTCTCCTGAGTACGGTGATACCCCATATGTGGGGGTAAACTACTGTTTGGGCACATGCCGGGGCTTGGAATTGAAGTAGTGACGTTTTGAAATGCAGACTTTGATGGAATGCTCTGCGGGCGTCACGTTGCGTTTGCAGAGCCCCTGATGTGCCTAAACAGTAGAAACCCCCCACAAGTGACCCCATTTTGGAAACTAGACCCTGAAAGGAACTTATCTAGATGTGTGGTGAGCACTTTGAACCCCCAAGTGCTTCATAGAAGTTTATAATGCAGAGCCGTGAAAATAATAAATACGTTATCTTTCCTCAAAAATAATTATTTAGCCCAGAATTTTTTATTTTCCCAAGGGTTACAGGAGAAATTGGACCCCAAAAGTTGTTGTCCAGTTTCTCCTGAGTACGCTGATACCCCATGAGTGGGGGTAAACCACTGTTTGGGCACACGTCGGGGCTCAGAAGGGAAGTAGTGACTTTTGAAATGCAGACTTTGATGGAATGGTCTGCGGGTGTCACGTTGCGTTTGCAGAGCCCCTGGTGTGCCTAAACAGTGGAAACCCCCACAAGTGACCCCATTTTAGAAATTAGACCCCCCAAGGAACTTATCTAGATATGTGGTGAGCACTTTAAACCCCCAAGTGCTTCACAGACGTTTACAACGCAGAGCCGTGAAAATAAAAAATCATTTTTCTTTCCTCAAAAATTATGTTTTAGCAAGCATTTTTTTAGATTCACAAGGGTAACAGGAGAAATTGGACCCCAGTAATTGTTGCGCAGTTTGTCCTGAGTATGCTGGTACCCCATATGTGGGGGTAAACCACTGTTTGGGCACACGTCAGGGCTCGGAAGTGAGGGAGCACCATTTGACTTTTTGAATACGAGATTGGCTGGAATCAATGGTGGCGCCATGTTGCGTTTGGAGACCCCTGATGTGCCTAAACAGTGGTAACCCCTCAATTCTACCTCCAACACTAACCCCAACACACCCCTAACCCTAATCCCAACTGTAGCCATAACCCTAAACACAACCCTAACCGCAACACACCCCTAACCACAACCCTAACCCCAACACACCCCTAACCCTAACCACAACCCTAATTCCAACCCTAACCCTAAGGCTATGTGCCCACGTTGCGGATTCGTGTGAGATATTTTCGCACCATTTTTGAAAAATCCGCGGGTAAAAGGCACTGCGTTTTACCTGCGGATTTTCCGCGGATTTCCAGTGTTTTTTGTGCGGATTTCACCTGCGGATTCCTATTGAGGAACAGGTGTAAAACGCTGCGGAATCCGCACAAAGAATTGACATGCTGCGGAAAATACAACGCAGCGTTTCCGCGCGGTATTTTCCGCACCATGGGCACAGCGGATTTGGTTTTTCATATGTTTACATGGTACTGTAAACCTGATTGAACACTGCTGCGGATCCGCAGCCAAATCCGCACCGTGTGCACATAGCCTAATTCTAAAGGTATGTGCACACGCTGCGGAAAACGCTGCGGATCCGCAGCAGTTTCCCATGAGTTTACAGTTCAATGTAAACCTACGGGAAACAAAAATCGCTGTGCCCATGCTGCGGAAAAACTGCACGGAAACGCAGCGATTTACATTCCGCAGCATGTCACTTCTTTGTGCGGATTCCGCAGCGGTTTTACAACTGCTCAAATAGAAAATCGCAGTTGTAAAACCGCAATGAAATGCGCAGAAAAACCGCGGTAAATCCGCCGCGGTTTAGCACTGCGGATTTATCAAATCCGCAGCGGAAAAATCCGCAGAGGACCAGAATACGTGTGCACATACCGAAACCCTAACCCTAGCCCTAACCCTACCCCTAGCCCTAACCCTAACCCTAACCCTACCCCTACCCCTAACCCTACCCCTACCCCTACCCCTAACCCTACCCCTAACCCTACCCCTAACCCTACCCCTAGCCCTAACCCTAACCCTAACCCTACCCCTAACCCTAACCCTAACGATATTCTAACATTAGTGGAAAAAAACATTTCTTTATTTTTTTATTGTCCCTACCTATGGGGGTGACAAAGGGGGGGGGGTCATTTATTATTTTTTTTATTTTGATCACTGAGATATAATCTATCTCAGTGATCAAAATGCACTTTGGAACAAATCTGCCAGCCGGCAGATTCGGCGGGCGCACTGCGCATGCGCCCGCCATTTTGGAAGATGGCGGCGCCCAGGGAGAAGACGGACGGGACCCCGGCTGGATCGGTAAGTATGATGGGGTGGGGGGGACCACGGGGGGGGATCGGAGCACGGGGGGGGGAATCGGAGTGCGGGAGGGGTGGAACAGATCACGGGGGGCGTGGAACGGAGCACGGGGGGGCTGGAACGGAGCACGGGGGGTGGAACGGAGCACCGGGGGGGGTGGATCGGAGTGCAGGGAGGGTGATTGGAGCACAGGGGGGTGATTGGAGCACGGGGGGAGCGGACAAGAGCACGGGGGGGAGCGGAGCACTGGACGGAGGGGAGCCGGAGCAGTGTACCGGCCAGATCGGGGGGCTGCGGGGGCGATCGGTGGGGTGGGGGCACATTAGTATTTCCAGCCATGGCCGATGATATTTCAGCATCGGCCATGGCTGGATTGTAATATTTCACCCGTTATAATAGGTGAAATATTACAAATCGCTCTGATTGGCAGTTTCACTTTCAACAGCCAATCAGAGCGATCGTAGCCACGAGGGGGTGAAGCCCCCTGGGCTAAACTACCACTCCCCCTGTCCCTGCAGATCGGATGAAATGGGAGTTAACCCTTTCACCCGGCCTGCAGGGACGCGATCTTTCCATGACGCCGCATAGGCGTCATGGGTCGGAATGGCACCGACTTTCATGACGCCTACATGGCGTCATGGGTCGGGAAGGGGTTAAAGCACAGAATCGCAAATGATTCTTTCTTTGAAGTAAAACATTGCTAAAAAACAGGCAGGGAAATGTTTTACCTCACAAAAAGAATCATTTACGATCTCATACTATAATGTCAGTACACATTTTTGCTTCCTCAATTGCCCATGAGATGTGCTTTCATCAGACCATGTCTCTGTACTGTCAAACACAGCACACAGCAGGGGCACATATATAAGATTATCTCGGAACATGAACATTTTTATATAAACACATTCAAATGTGAAACTTATTATGATTCCAAAATCTATAGATTTATATGAACTTTTGTTTGTGGGGCAACCCGCTTAACTTCTTCCAGAGGAGAGTGTGCTGAGCATCTTGTCACCTGGTCTTAAGACCCAACAATGTGAGCCAATAACAATAATACCAGCAGCCAACATGGCTACAGCATTCCCATGTATGGCAGAAAATACCCTCATATTTATTGGCTGTTTAACGTGTTCAAGCACTCTCAAAATTTGCTCTAGTAATGACTGTACCCGAGCACCCCAATTATTGATAGAATATCAAGTAATAGCGAGAATGCTTGTTCAACACTAATGTTGATTTATACATAAAATCCAAATAAAATGTATTCACGGTAAGTTTGCTGAGCTAACTTGGAAAAATGTGATAAAGTTCACAGGGTGTGAATACTTTTTCAAGACACTGTACATTTGTTTTTTAAAGAAAATATATTTTATTTCTTTACGGATAGGAAAACTCAGGAAAACGGTAATCTTATTTTTTATGAATGCTAGAAACCATCTCGCACCAAAAAATTGTTGACAAGCTGCGTTTTTAATACTTTTACTGTTTCCTTTTAATTCACTATGTTGAAGTTCAGATGAAGTTCTGTGGTCTAGTAAATTATTTTATATCAATTTTTGTGCTCTAAGATTTTAGCTATATAAATCATTGTCTAGAAGATGACAATAGCTGGAGAGGAAAACAAAGCACATTTCTCAAAATCAGAAATGCTGCAATGAGCAAGGAATGAGTTCATATCCAGTGGAATCGACAGGAACTGTGCCGATGGAAATAATGCAGACTTCATTATCTTTATACGTAAGTTCTAATTTTCTCTTCTCTATTTGTTGTTGCACCAGCCTTATAATTTCCATTTGCTTCCCAAAAAATGATTTTGCTTTTTAAATTGTGTTCTCCTTGACAAGTTGGTTTATTCTTGGTGAAATCTTGCAGAAATTAATTAGTTTTATTACTAGTACTAGTCATAAATTGGATTGTTGCATTTCGATTGTGCTCTAAAAGTGATATTTGAGTTGTTATAAAACTATTGATATGGTTCTGCATTAAGCTGAAGAAACAACAATTTCAATATTTCATATACTTCCTAAATATAGATATTATTCCAATAGTCCTATTAAATGACGGCCAAGGTTACTTCAATGAAACATAATAAATATGGTCTTTGGGGGAGATGGGGTAGCACAAAATACAAGAAGTGAAATAGAGCAAAAAAATTGTTTTAATATAAAAGGTAATTTTTATTTACACAGGGTAAAAAATGATGAAATATCAACAATAAAATAGACAGGGGTATGGGACCTCCAAAATAAGGGGGACGAAGACCAGCATCATATGTACTAATAAATAATGACGGATCAAACAGTCTATTATTATTAATGAGATGAATCAGTAAAGTGAACAAATTATACTCCAATGTAATAGAATTTCAGTGTCCTAATTTCTAAACCACCAAAATTGAGGTAGTGAATGCTAAAGCTCAGTGCAAAATCAGCCAGGGCAACTTCCTTGATTGCCATGTTGAGCAGTGAGAAATTCACTATTTGCATAGAAAATTACCCCAGGAGGGGGAGAAAGAGGACGAAAATTCAAGAGGATAGAATGTAGATATAATATGAATACCTATTAGGTTGGTAATGCTGCAATGGGAACAAGAGCTTTGAGGCTGTGTACAGGACAATGGATGCTGGTGAATCTTCCCCTCGCCTGACGAGCGCCGTTTCGCAATAAGCTTCTTCCGGAGGCGGAATAGCTGAAGAGGAAAACAAAGCACATTTCTCAAAATCAGAAATGCTGCAATGAGAAAGAAATGAGTTCATATCCAATGGAATCGACAGGAACTGTGCCGATGGAAATAATGCAGACTTCATTATCTTTATACGTAAGTTCTAATTTTCTCTTCTCTATCTGTTGTTGCACCAGCCTTATAATTTCCCTTTGCCTTCCAAAAATGATTAGTTAGTTAGTTTATTCTTGGTGAAATATTGCAGAAATTAATTAGTTTTATTAGAGTACTAGTCATAAATTGGATTGTTGCATTTCGATTGTGCTGAAAAAGTGACATTTGGATTGTTATAAAAGTATTGATATGGTTCTGCACTAAGCTAAAGAAACAACAATCTCAAGATTTCATATACTTCCTAAATATACCGTGTAAAAAGAACTGATAAAACTTTAAGAAAACTGAAAAATTCATAAAATGATTAGAGTAAACTAATATTTGTTCACTTTTTTTTTTCGTTTACTGGAATGTTTTGTTGAAAAAAATGACCAAATAAGCTTCCATGCTTCCTGCAGCTTCACCATTAACTCACTGCCAGTTTCTGGCTACATTGACCATGTGCAAGTCAAGATGTCACATATCAACTATAATAAAGGACAGCTTTGAGTGGGGGAGGGGGCTGTCTGGCTGATTTTTATATCTGTAAAATTGCAATTAAATAAAATGGTTTTAATAACTATCACATGTTGAGTTTTCACAGTGCAATCTAATTACAAAATTGGCCATTATCCCATGATGATGTGTGATAGCAGGATATGGCTTTATACAAATGATAGCATTCATAGTTATGGCCAAAAGTTTTAAAACTGACAAAGTTTGGTTTTTGTAAAGGTTGCTACTTACCGTATAAACTCGAGTATAAGCCGACCCGAGTATATGCCGACCCCCCTAATTTTGCCACATAAAAAAACTGGGAAAACTTAATGACTTGAGTATAAGCCTAGGGTGGAAAATGCAGCAGCTACCAGTGAATTTCAAAAGTAAAAATAGATACCAATAAAAGTAAAATTAATTGAGACATCAGTAGGTTAAGTGTTTTTGAATATCCATATTGAATCAGGAGCCCCATATAATGCTCCATAAAGTTTGATGGGCCCCATTAGATGCTCCATATTAAAATATGTCCCATATAATGCTGCATAAAGGGTAATAAGGGCCTCATAAGATGCTCCATAGAGATATTTGCCCTATATAATGCTGCACAAGCGTTATGGCCCCATAAGATGCTCCGTACAGTCACTTGCCCCATATAGTGCTGCACAAGCGTTATGGCCCCATACAGATGCTCCGCACAGCCACTTGCCCCTTATAATGCTGCACAAGTATGGCCCCATAAGATGCTCTGCACAGCCACTTGCCCCATATAGTGCTGCACAAGTATGGCCCCATAAGATGCTCTGCACAGCCACTTGCCCCATATAGTGCTGCACAAGTATGGCCCCATAAGATGCTCCGCACAGTCACTTGCCCCATATGCTGTGGCTGCCATAAAAAAAATCACATACTCACCTCTCTTCGCTCAGGACCTCGGCACTGTCACCTGCTCCTCGAGCGGCTCCGTCTTCATCACTGACGCTCAGCAGAGGGCGTGCACTGACTACGTCACTGCGCCCTCTCACCTGAGCGTTACTGCTGAAGACAGAGCGACACCCGGACCGAGGAGCAGGTGACTATCGCGCAGCACAGCGCAGTGCTCCCCCTCCCCGTATACTTACCTGGTCCTGGCACTGCGTCCCTGCTTCTTCCCCGGCGCTGCATCTTCTTCCTGTATTGAGCGGGCAGCGTCACCGCTCATATACAGTAATGAATATGCGGCTCCACCTCTATGGGGGGTGGAGCCGCATATTTATTACTGTATATGAGCGGTGCCATGTGACCGCTCAATACAGGAAGAAGATGCAGCGCTGGAAGAAGCAGGGACTGCAGGGACCGCGCCGGGAGCAGGTAAGTATAATTACACAGCCCCCGCTCCCCCTCCCGTGCCGACCCCCGGGTATGACTCGAGTGTAAGCCGAGAGGGGGACTGTCAGACCCCAAAAATGGGCTGAAAATCTCGGCTTATACTCGAGTATATGCGGTAAGTATTTTTAGATCTTTAAGACAGATGTTTCCATGGTATACTAAAACACAATTATAAGCAATTATACAATTATATAAAGTTTTGCAAATGCATAATATTTATCGTATTAACTAGAGGTGAGTGACTTTGTTCGTAATACATTAGCCAACCTCAAATTCAGCACGAATGTAGCATTTTTCCTAAAAATCATCAAAAGTCAGCCAAAGGTCAGAAAATAACCGAGTTCAATAAGGGCTCATCCAGCTACACCATGACCAGACCACATATTATCACATACAAGAGACAAATACCACCACACCGTGACCAGATCACATACTACCCTCACATAGTGACCATGTTGTTCTCCTATATGTGGTATTATACCACCACACCATGACCAGACAAAATATTATCACCATGCAGTGACTGAATAATAAGACATACTGTACAAGCGACAAATATGTCTACACTATGACCAGACAATGTGTCATCACCATGTAGGGACTGAATCGTACCACATACAGAGAACAAATACCACCACACCATGACCAGACAACATATTATTATTACATAATGACTGAATAATTCCACATACAAGGGACAAATAGTGTCACACCATGATCAGACAACATAATACCACCACACTGTGACTGAATAATGTCACATAAAAGGGACAAATAGCACAACACCATGACCAGATCACATATTACCATCTCATAGTGAGTGAAAAATACCATGTACAAGGGACAAATACCGCACACACATGGACTGTACACTGGTGACACGTGGACCCTACACTGATGACACAAGGACTCTACACTTGTTAGGGTTGGCGGAACGCACCGAATATATATTTATTAGAAGTGGTAGGTGCGTTCGCAACCTGGGATCCATCGTGCACGAAAGAACCTGCTGCTAGATATGGCGGCACAATATAGTAGTATAAACAAACTCTGTTACTTCACAGAGTCTGTTTAGCAAAGAGAACGCTGTGCCCTGTTTAGCTCACAGAGGAACACCGCTACTTAGTAGGGCAGATAGTGGTCATGCAGTCAAATGCAAACACACAGCTCCTCTCCGGAGGAGCCGGAATTCTAATGGCTATACGCCAGCCCTGAATCCACTCACATGAAACTCCTCGCCGGAGGTGCCAGCATTCTGGGGGCTTATTTCAGCCGGGTCCCTGAATAGACACACACAAAACGCCTCGCCGGAGGTGCCAGCATTCTAGGGGCTAATTTCAGCCGGGTCCCTGACTGCATATAAACATGACCACACTGGCGCTGAGCTCATACATAAATTGACACTAGCGCATGGCTGTGCGGACCTGCGAATGTTTTATAGTTGCAGCTCTACAGGACCTTCCTGGAGGACCAATGGGAGCTGCTACAGGTCCTGAGCGCGTGACCCCCGACCCCAATGAGAGGTCCTCCCTTGGGCATGCTCAGTGTGTGCACCGCAAGCCAGTAAAAGGTACAATAGCAGATCCTGGAAAGGCAGCAGTAAACCTTTGTACAATATCAGACTGAACGAAACGCTGGGACCGATGTCTCCGCTGAGCAGGCTCCACCGTGGCTGATGCAGAATGGGAGACCGCAGCAGACATGGTTTGAGATTCCCCCTGTGCAGCGACGGGAACTCGACTCCTAACACACTGCTAAAAGTGGACACACTGACAACACTGGTACCATTTTCTTTACATACTTGTTTAAACATGGACATTTGAATTAGGCCTTTTTTTCAGGTAACTCATGTAATTTTGAAATGCAGAGATATTAAAACCACAAATTTCTTCATCCTTTGCGTCTTTGTTTCATCCAAAGAACTTCAGCAGCAGCACAGAAAAAATGCTTATACATCCTTTATGCATACCACAATAGGGCCCCAATCCCCCACTCCCAACTGTATTTTTAGCGCACTTTTTGTGCGCTATTTATGTGTATGCTGCGTCCTGTGCTGAACACTTGTGCTCGTTAAGTGGCCACAGTGGTCTGATCAGTATCGCTGCTTATCAGAGCCTCAGCCAAGGGACTTTTTCTTTTTTTTTAGCTAGTTATAGTAGCAGACGTCGCAGTAAGTAGGTAGGGAGGTAGTGCATTAGAGTAGCAGATGTCACAGTGTTAGTAAAGTCTGATTTTGTTTCAGAAAAATCAGAGGCTCTCCTAATGCAACATCTCGTCCAGTCTTGATTCCAGCCAATTTTGCATTCAAAAATTCAAATGGGGCTCCTTCCCTTCTGAGCCCTGATGTGCACCCGAATAGCGGTTTTCTTCAATATATGGGGTATCGACATTCTCAGGAGAAAATACACAGCAGTTTTGAAGAAGCATTTACTTCTGTTTCCCTTTTGAAAATAAAAAAAATTGGGGCTAAAATAACATTTTTGTGAAAAAAAATTAAGTGTTATTTTTTTTGAATATTGTTTCAGTTACTGTGAAGCAACTGAAGGGTGAATACACTTTTTGAATGAGGTTTTGAGCACCTTGAGCGGTGCAATTTTTAGAATGGCCACACTTTTGGATATGTTCTGTCATATCAACCCTTCAAAGTCACTTCAGATGTGATGTGGTCCCTAAAAAAATGGTTTTGTAAATTTTTTGGGAAAAATGAGAAATTGTTGGACCACTTTTAACCCTTTTAAATTCCTATAAAAAATGGTTTCAAAAATTGTTCTGATGCAAAGTAGACATGTGAGAAATGTTATTTATTAACTATTTTGTGTGATATATGGTAAATGGAATAAAAATGAAAATTTAGAAAATTGTGAAATTTTGCAAACCTTTTGATATTTTCACAAACACAAGTCTTATTTAACTTATTTTACTACTATCATGAAGTACAATATGTCATGAGAAAACGTACTCAGAATCAGTTGGGATCTGTTTAAGCGTCCCAGAGTTATTACCTCATAAAATGAAACTGTTCAAAATTGAAAAAAAATGGACATTTTAATAAAATAGGCTTCTAGGTGAAGGGGTTAATCTTTGTCCCATTTTTACATTTTATCTTTTTAAAAGATATTTGTAGGCTGGATTTCACCCACAAAACTATTTGAGATCATGAAGACAAGTACAGAAATACCTTAAAAAGATTTTTCATGCTTGAAAATTCTCCAATGTGGATGAATTACAACAATTCTGGAAAAATGAGTGAAACAGAATTCCTCCAGAGTGTTGTAAAAGACTTATTGCCAGTTAAATGCTTGATTGCCGTTTTGCTGCTAAGGGCTGGCAAACCAGTTATTACTTTTAGGGAGCAATCACTTTTTCACACAGGGCCCTGTAGATTTGGGTTTCTTTTTCTATTAAAAATAAAGACATTCCTTTAACCCCTTAGTGAGAGAGCCAATTTGGTACTTAATGACCAAGCCAATTTTTACAATTCTGACCACTGTCACTTTATGAGGTTATAACTCTGGAACACTTCAACATATCCCACTGATTCTGATTCTTTGATATAACTTGCGTTTATTTAAGAAAAAAACGGAAATTTGGCTAAAATTATGAAAATGTAGCAATTTCAAAATCTTAATTTTTGTACCCTTAAATCAGAAAGAGGTGTCACACAAACTAGTTAATAAATAACATTTCCAACATGTCTACTTTACATCAGCACAATTTTGAAAACATATTTTTTTGTTAGGACGTTATGGGTTAAAAGTTGACCAGCAATTTCTCCTTTTTCCAACAAAATTTTTAAAACCATTTTTTAAGGATTATCTCACATTTGAAGTGAAGGGTTCAATATAACAGAAAATACCCAAAAAGTTTAAACCTTTCTAAAACCTGCACCCCTCAAGGTGCGGAAAACCACATTAAATAAGTTTATTAACCCTTCAGGTGCTTCACGAGAACTAAAGCAATGTGTAAGGAAAAAATTAACATTTTTAGTTTTTTCACAAAAAAATTACTTTGGAACCATTTTTTTTATTTTCACAAGGGTATCAGGAGAAAATGGACCACAATATTTGTTGATCAATTTCTCCTGAGTACGCCTATACCCCTTATGTGGGGGAAAGCCACTGTTTGTGTGCATGGCAGGTCCCAGAAGGGAGGGAGCACCATTTGAGTTTTTGAACGCAAAATTGGCTGGAATCAATGGTGGCGCCATGTCGCATTTGGAGACCCCCTGATGTACCAAAACAGTGGAACCTCACCAAGTCTAACTCCAACACTAAGGCCGGGGTCACACTAGACCGTAATACGGACGAGTGCAGTGCGCTAAAAAATCGCATAGCACTTGCCCCAATGTTAATCTATGGGGCAGCTCCCATCATCCGATATTTTCTCGGCCGTTTTCAGGATCCGAGTGAAATCGCAGCATGCTGCGATTGTCAGCGTATCTCGGGCGAGAATCTCCAATAAAAGTCTATGGGTGCGAGAAAACATCGGATTACATACGGACCATGCGTGTGCATTGCGAGAAATAATGAAGACTTCTCCAGGTGACAGGAAATTGAATCATCCATTATCAGGAAGCTTTGGCATGCTAATTTCTGGCCCACGCTGGATTGCAAACCAGGAAGCACGCCTCCACGGAGTGTTCTGTTGTAGCAGCATGGCCAGGCATATTAATGTGGAGATGCTCATTGCTCTGGTCCATGATAGGCCCGAATTATGGGACCAACGCGACGCACATTATGCGGACCGTGCACGTAAAGACGCAGCATGGAGGGCAATATGTCGCCACATGTTCCCCGATTTTGATGAGCGACCTCAAGAGGTTCAGCAAGAAATATGTAAGTACCATTCTTCAAAAAAATGATGTTTATTATTTGATTTTTCCTGATAAAAAAATAAGCCTGAAAGCATCATATGTGTTTTGTTTATGATGTGAGTAAATCATCCATGCTCTTGGTTGAAGATGCAAAAACATTACCAAGAGACACAAATATGGATTTAAATTATTTTAGCTATAGTCCGTTAATATAGGGCCAAAGGAATTTTATGTCCCCCTAGCCTCCTGGGCCCATGTGTTTTTGCAAAGCCTGTAACTGTTTGTGTGTGATATTTATATCAAATATTTTGTATATTTGCAGTCAATGATGTAAACAGACGCTGGCGGAGTTGCCGGGACCAATACCGCCGTGAACGTCAACTTTCTGGTCGAAGTGGTGATGCAGACCCCAAAAAAAGGAAATACCTTTATTATGACCGTCTAAATTTTCTTGCCCCGGTGATGGAGCTACGACCGTAAGTGCATGCATGTCTACAAATATTTTACACATTGTATGATGTGAATATGTATGTATTTTTTAATATAAATAATCTTTTTTGAAATACAGAACAGAGTCAAATCTGACTGAAAGAGAGACTGGATCTGACTCAGAGTTGCTGATTGACCCTGTTGCTGAAGATGCAGAAATGGCTGGACCATCTGGGCAAGCAACAGGCAGCAACCACCCACCACCACCACCACAACCAGCAGCAGCGTCTTCCGCTCCACAGGAGGCAAATCCTGAGGTTGATGAAGGAGGCCAGAGCAGCAGTCCAACATTTGCTCTGGATACATCACCACAGCCTACTACCAGACCAAACCGTGGTCGTCGCAGAAGGGTGGCTTTGAACATTGGCACCAGGAGGCAAGTTGATACCGGGGTGTTGGACTATTTGTCCCGAGCTGCCAATGATGATGGGGAGGAAGCTTACTTCCGCAGTCTTGCCCGCTATTTACGGCCCATTCCCCGCTCGCTCAGGCTGCGGACCAGAGGTTGCATCCAAATTTTGCTAGATGCGGTAACACCCCCAAACAACCCCACTAATATCTTTAATTATCTTGAACAGTGGCAAATGTCATCTACCAACCTTCTGGCGGTGCAAGACCTTCCACAGGACCAATCACAAACTGTGTCAGCACCACCCCCGCAACCTATAGCTCCCCAACAGCAGCCTGCACAAACCACACAACAAGCCCAAAACAGGGGTATTTATGATTATGCAGCACATCCCCAATCTGACCACTTGAACAGACACATGTTTGGAGGCTGGTCCCAACATGTGTCTGCTCGACATGGCCATATTGGGGGTTCTGACTAAATGGGTCAATCCAGTACCCAGGACTTGATGCCCTTCTACCCTCCACATCAAGTGTTAGGTCATACACATGATCGCAACTTGCAGCAACACCCGCAATTTATATCTGCACCAACACAGGTAGACAGAGTGGTTGGTCAACCACCCAGGCCAAGTTCCGCACATGCTGGACACCCGCCATCACCATCACCACCCACAACCCCATAACCTGTAATGTTTTGGATGTTATATTTTGCCTGTCATTTTGGCTTTTTGTTGGCCTTACTTTTTTGTGACCATGGCATGTAAAGCTGTGTTGTTTCTTTTGGTCAAATTACATATGAAAATGGAAATATGTTTTTGGAATACATATACAGTGGGGCAAAAAAGTATTTAGTCAGTCAGCAATAGTGCAAGTTCCACCACTTAAAAAGATGAGAGGCGTCTGTAATTTACATCATAGGTAGACCTCAACTATGGGAGACAAACTGAGAAAAAAAAATCCAGAAAATCACATTGTCTGTTTTTTTAACATTTTATTTGCATATTATGGTGGAAAATAAGTATTTGGTCAGAAACAAAATTTCATCTCAATACTTTGTAATATATCCTTTCTTGGCAATGACAGAGGTCAAACGTTTTTTGTAAGTCTTCACAAGGTTGCCACACACTGTTGTTGGTATGTTGGCCCATTCCTCCATGCAGATCTCCTCTAGAGCAGTGATGTTTTTGGCTTTTCGCTTGGCAACACGGACTTTCAACTCCCTCCAAAGGTTTTCTATAGGGTTGAGATCTGGAGACTGGCTAGGCCACTCCAGGAGCTTGAAATGCTTCTTACGAAGCCACTCCTTCGTTGCCCTGGCGGTGTGCTTTGGATCATTGTCATGTTGAAAGACCCAGCCACGTTTCATCTTCAATGCCCTTGCTGATGGAAGGAGGTTTGCACTCAAAATCTCACGATACATGGCCCCATTCATTTTTTTATGTACCCAGATCAGTCGTCCTGGCCCCTTTGCAGAGAAACAGCCCCAAAGCATGATGTTTCCACCACCATGCTTTACAGTAGGTATGGTGTTTGATGGATGCAACTCAGTATTCTTTTTCCTCCAAACACGACAAGTTGTGTTTATACCAAACAGTTCCAGTTTGGATTCATCAGACCATAGGACATTCTCCCCAAACTCCTCTGGATCATCTAAATGCTCTCTAGCAAACTTCAGACGGGCCCGGACATGTACTGGCTTAAGCAGTGGGACACGTTTGGCACTGCAGGATCTGAGTCCATGGTGGCGTAGTGTGTTACTTATGGTAGGCCTTGTTACATTGGTCCCAGCATTCTGCAGTTCATTCACTAGGTCCCCCCGCGTGGTTCTAGGATTTTTGCTCACCGTTCTTGTGATCATTCTGACCCCACGGGGTAGGATTTTGCGTGGAGCCCCAGATCGAGGGAGATTATCAGTGGTCTTGTATGTCTTCCATTTTCTAATTATTGCTCCCACTGTTGATTTCTTCACTCCAAGCTGGTTGGCTATTGCAGATTCAGTCTTCCCAGCCTGGTGCAGGGCTACAATTTTGTTTCTGGTGTCCTTTGACAGCTCTTTGGTCTTCACCATAGTGGAGTTTGGAGTCAGACTGTTTGAGGGTGTGCACAGGTGTCTTTTTATACTGATAACAAGTTTAAACAGGTGCCATTACTACAGGTAATGAGTGGAGGAAAGAGGAGACTCTTAAAGAAGAAGATACAGGTCTGTGAGAGCCAGAAATCTTGATTGTTTGTTTCTGACCAAATACTTATTTTCCACCATAATATGCAAATAAAATGTTAAAAAAACAGACAATGTGATTTTCTGGATTTTTTTTTCTCAGTTTGTCTCCCATAGTTGAGGTCTACCTATGATGTAAATTACAGACGCCTCTCACCTTTTAAAGTGGTGGAACTTGCACTATTGCTGACTGACTAAATACTTTTTTGCCCCACTGTATATATATGCGCAGAGCAGTAAAAATTTGTTCTGAAAACAGAGTCTTATGTATTGGTGCAGCTACATACATAATTTGTCAACTTTACACACTTACATCTTTTCATCATCAGATACATATTACACCAATTTCAGAAGCAAATTATGTGATTTATTAACAAAGAATCTAAAATAAAATTAAGGCAAAACAGCATTGTCTTGCCAAACCGTAGATCCCTCTGGTGACACAAAAAAATTGGTTAAAACATCGCGAACTTTTAGGCCAGAGGGCTGACGACGTGAAGGACGAACACGTGTAGTTGTCAAGACAGTATTTGCATAATCAATGTCATCTGCAGCAGATGATGGGCAATCATGGTCTCTTGTAAAGTTCTGAAGAACAACACATGCTTTAATCACGCCATTTACATTGCCTTCGCTCAGTTGGATTGCAGACTGAAGGACCCGCCATTTTGCACTGAGAATGCCAAATGAACACTCGACCAGACGGCGGGCACGGGAAAGACGCAAATTAAAGATTCTGCGCCGGTAGTCCAGGCCTCTCCGTGGATAGGGTCTCATGACGTTCCTTGATAATTGAAAAGCCTCATCTGCAACCATCATGTAAGGGACCGCATCCAAATTAGCCCCTGGTATGTGACTTGGGGGTGGGAGATCCAATTCATTGTTGCGCAGCCGCCGACCCATAATGGAAGAACTGAAGACTCTAGAGTCTCCAGTTCTCCCATAGGCCCCAATATCTACAATTATAAACCTGTAGTTGCTGTCGACTAGGGCCAACAGCACTACAGAGAAAAACTGTTTATAATTATAGAATTGGGTCCCTGAACCTGGCGGCTTACGCACACGGATGTGCTTTCCGTCAAGAGCCCCAATACAGTGCGGAAACTGGCATGTGTCCTGAAATACTTGAGCAATACGTAACCAGTCTGCAATTTTTGGTTCAGGAATCACCTCTTGATGGAGTCTTCTCCAGATTTCCGTGCATGTATCCCGCACAATCCCAGAAATTGTAGATTTTCCCAATAAAAACTCTAAATGCAGGGCCGCATATGATAGGCCAGTGGCAAGGAAGCTAAAAGACAAAAGAATATTGTTTTCAAATATAAAATTAACACAATACAGGGTGATATGGGGCAATAAAACCCTTTAAAAAAAAAAAAAAGGAGATGCTATGGCTTTGATCTTTGCAAAAATTTTCGTTAAGAAAAGAAGGACAAATGATGTTGAAGTTACTTAACCATTTAAGTATCTAATTTGAATAAGGGGGATCGACCAAAAAATGGGTAACAGATTGGGTCAATTAGTATTAAGGCATACTGCAAGGTAAGAATAAGGCGCTCCTCAGCTGAAATAGATTTGCGCATCCTGGTGTCCTTCTTCGTGATCCCTGGACACAAAATCTCCAACAAAATGTCAAAGGTTTGAATCCTCATCCGACAATAGTTGAAGAACTTGTCCGGATTAGTCCTCAGAGCAGCATACAGATGGCTTAAATGGCCTTTAGTGATACGTTGTTTGATAAGTGGATGTACCCACATCCGTCTCCGCCTCCTCGGATCTACAATAACTGGGTATGGCTGGCCAAAACGTTGGGAAAGTACCCAGTTGAAAAGCACACGCTCTGTGGTGTTGAAAGTCAGTCGATCAGACATGTTGCTCATCAATCCGAAGTGCACCAACACAAGCAGGGACTCTACTGCATAGATTGGTGGGTGGCACCTGTGTTTAGGGCCATTAAATAATGTTCTTGGTGATGATTTAAATTTTTTCAGGTGGAAAAACCGTTATATGTCCATTTTGCAAGCCTGCGAGAAAATCTCGCCATACGGATGCCATACGGATGTCACACGCATGTCAAACGGATCATTTGATGCGAGAAAATCGCATCCTCGCACTGCACTCGGATCACTGTTTTGTAAAAATTTGTGCGATTCTCGTCCGTCAAAAACGGTCCTTTTTTTATACGTTGTGTGTGTCCCCGGCCTAAACCACACACACCCCTATCTCTAATTCCAACCCAAAAAATAACCTTACCTACAAACATATCCCTAACGCACCCCTAACCCTGATCCCAACCCTAGCCATAATCCAAACCATAACCACAACCCTAACTCTAGCCTCTAAATTTAGCCCAACCCTTACCCTAGCCTCAACCCTAACCCTAGCCCAATCCTAACCCTAGCTTTAGCCCAACCCTAACCCTAGCTTTAGCCCAACCCTAACAATAGCTTTAGCCCAACCCTAAGCCTAGCTTTAGCCCAACCCTAACTTTAACCCAACTCTATTTTTAGCCCAACTCTAACCCTAATGGAAAAATGGAAATAAATGTATATTTTTATTTTATTATTTTTCCTTAACTAAGGGGCTGATAAAAGGGGAAAAAACACCAGTACACATGCAAAGGTGCTTACCTGTCACTGCCTCTAAACAATTGCACTATTCAGGTGCAGCGGGCCCAAGTTACGATGGCAACTACACAGGTGCTGTAATACCGATGAGGCAGCCAGCCTACAATCAGGGGTTGGCCGCTTGGTACACCGGTGCAAACAAATAATCTGTATGTGGCGATGTTCACACAGAAAATGCAGAGCATATGGCTCAAAGCCTATTAATGACGCCATATGGCGGGCTAACCAGTGCTGACTAATGCATCCTGTGTGAATAGAGGCAACAGTTAACAGAGCCATCTAGGGCCCTAGCAAACAGGCATTCCTCACATGTATTCAGCCTGTCTAGTGTGACGTCCGAGAGACCGGGGTACCCAGCACCGGACCAATGGGGTCTGTCTCTTGAGGGGGATGTCACGGGTGGCTTGACCCGGTGCTGTGGTCTCAGGCAATGCACAGTGTAAAGGGTATTGTGAGGGAACAGGCACTTACTTGATCAGCAGCAGGTTCTCCCAGCGGTGATGATCCCAATCCTGGATAGATAGCTATTGTCCAAATGAAAGACTGAGGCACTGAAACGTTTAACCAGTTTACTTTAACAAAAAAGGATTTACAACCAGTCCTGTCACCGGAGTCTGTATGGGAACTCTGAGTTACTTTGACCCTGCCGGGGTCTTCGCCTCTTATTGTACGCAATATCTGTGTGGCCCTGCTGCTGTATGTGAACTGGCTGCCGGCCCAATCTGTCCCCTCCGGGTCCTGGTTCGACGGGCAACCCGAGTCCTTTTATCGGCTTACCCCCTCCGGGAGTACCGCTGAACTCTGTGTCTGTTGCTGCGTCCGACCCTAGTGAAGCTGATATCACCTCACGTTTTTCCGGTTGCTGTATTATATGTAATGAATACAGCCACGGATCCGGTATCCGTCTTTGCGCCTGTTCTGGGTAGTGATTAATGCTACCCGGTTCTCACAATGTCCTTTTTCTCTATCCCTCTTCTCCTCAGGCCGGTGATTTGGGCCTAGAAACCGTCATAGGGCTGTTAGAAATTCAGCTGTATGACCTCTCACTTTCAGCTCCTTAGCCCAACTGCCAGTTTTTCTCTCAGACCAGAATGGATCAAGGGGAGTCTCTGGAGCTCCCCCTTCTGGCCGGAGGTGGTAGTGCAGTTTTGCTACCTTAGTACTTGTATTTAGTGTCAGTAACTATTTTTGTGGCAAATACCCCTAGGGGTGCCACACTAGCAACCGTAAATCATGCAGCTGTGGCAATGAAAACTAAATCTCTGAGCACTAACAAATACTCGGAGACCACCCGAGCAACGTGTATACTCGCTCATCACTTATTTTAACAGATAGTGTTCTGGAAAGTGGGAAAAAAATAAAAGTACTATGAAATTGTGAAAGAAAAGATAATTGTGGCATTGTTTTATGGGAATAATTTTTATAACTTTGCAATATGATTCCCCTCATCAGATTACAGTGTCACCAAACTTGTCCATTTTTGTTATTATTCCAGTGTTGAAAAGAAAATCAGATGTTTGAAAAAATATATTTTTGAGGGGCGTATTGCCATTTTCCAAGACTCATAGCATTTAAGTTTTTTTTTGTCATTGGAACCATGTAGCCCTTAATTTTTGCCGGGCAAGACATTGTTTATTGATACAATTTTGAAACACTTATAACATTTTCATTACTTGTTACAGAATTTTTTGTACTATTGAAGCAACCAAAAATTTAGATGTCTTTATTCTGTTTGTAGTGTTTATGAACCATGTTATTTTTTTTTTAATGTAATGCATCAGACTGTTCTGGACACAGCAATAATAAATGTGTGTATTTTTTCAAACTCTGCATTGTTAAACCAAGAAAAAGGGGGTGAGTTTAACCTTTATGTATTAATTGGTTCATACTTTTTTTAAATTCTTTAGACTAGACTAGAACCTAGTCTAGTCTAGACTAGAACCTGTGATCTTTGAAGAAGATCAGTTGCAGGTAAGCTTTCAAGGGAACCTCTATAATGACAAGCAACCCAACCACAACATTTAACAGGTTAACAATCATGGATGGAGCTATGGTTCTTGAGGCATGTCCTGGCTGCAACATAAAGCCATTACCTGCCGAGTATACACAATTCCGACTTGTGCCATACAAATACAGTGGATGTCAGAAAAGGGTTAATGGATAAAGAGTATCTTAAGACAACTGACATGGTGCAGATTTAAAAATCTGCACCATATGTAAATTTACAAGTGATAAAAAAACTGAAATATCTACACCTTAGGTTTGGAAACCCATGGAGAAGTCCGTGCTCGGACTATGACATGTGAATGTGTGAATACAGCATAATTTCATTTGTGTTAGAGCATGTCTTTGAGAGACTCATTGGAAAGCAATACATATAGATTCTCTATGGGGTTGAGGTCACGCAAGTCTGCTGGCCATTCAAGCACAGTGATATTGTTGTTTTTAAACCAAGTATTGGTACTTTTGGCAGTATGGACAGGTGCCAAGTCCTGCTGGAGAATTACATTTCCATCTAAAAAAAAAGCTTGTCGGCGAAGGGAAGCATAAAGTCATCTAAAATTTCCCGGTAGATGGCTGCGCTTACTTTGGTCTTGTTAAAACACAGTGTACCTACACCAGCAGATGACATAGCTATCAAAACCATCACTGACTGTGAAAACTTCACGCTAGACCTTAAGTAGCTTAAATTATGTGTCTCTCCACTCCAGACACTGGGACCTTGATTTCTAAATGAAATGCAAACTTTACTTTCATCTGAACAAAACACCTTGGACCACTGAAAAACAGTCCAATTCTTTTTCTCCTTGGCCCAGGTAAGACGCTTCTGGCGTTGTCTATTGGTCATGAGTACGCTTAACACAAGGAATGCACACTTGAAGCCCATGTTCTGGATATGTCTGTGTGTGATGGCTCTTGATGTTGCATTTGGAGAGCCGGTGATGTGCCTAACAGTGAAAAACCCCCACAAGTAACCCTATTTTAGAAACTAGACCCCTCATGCAATTCATCAAGGGTGTAGTGATTATAGGTGCAGTACATAATTTTATAAAATTAAGATGTGGAAATATGACATTTTAGTGGTGGTGCCGTCACTATTTTGTAATATCCATGCCAGGATTTGTTTTCTGGAGAATTGCAAATATGCCAGTTTAGTGTCCATACATTGTGCTGCCACACAGTGTAGAGTCCTCATATATTCCAGCGCCCCATACATTGTGTCCAGCTTGTGTTTTTGGTGACACACACCCCATGAATTAAGTGCTCTCTCCCAACTAAAATAATGCCAAACGTGGCCACTTACTGTGATTTAAACACAGTGGGGCTCAGAAGTAGGATGGCATTTGAATTTGTGGGCACAGAATTCACTGAATTTTACTTGAGGTGGAGGGAGCCATGTCGCTTTTCCAGAACTCCTATAGTTACAGTTGCAGATGACGGACCTGAGTCAAGGCTGGTTTTGTGCAGGATAAATTAGGGTTTTTGTTGCTAACATTTTGGGGTACAAAATATTTTTCGATTCCTTCCAGAACAACACTGGATCACATTCTTGTGTTTTAGGCTCAGCACTTATGTCCGAGTTTCTATGTAAATCTTACAAAAATGTGACTCAGATGAAACCCCCAATGAACCACCCATCATGAGGCAGATGGAGACACTTTGTACTCCATTTGGTGTGTCTTATCATGGTATCTATCTTTTAAGAAGCACAGATCTGTGGTCACGCACACTTGTGCGCTAAAAAGATGCCTACAATGATGGGACACTGCTTGCTTACAAACTAGCCCTAAGTGACTCATTCTGCCTCATAAGTGAGTGGTTTTGTCCGGGGTTTTATCTGAATCACAGTTTTGGGGAATTTACACCAAAACCCCAAAGTAAGCACGCAAATATGAGTCGAGCTGAATTCCATTTTTTGAGAGGTTGTAAGAACAAATAGACAGCAGTAGAAAAGTAATTCTTACTCTTATTTTTGCGAGGTTCACCCTGCGATATAAGTGATAGAGTGGACCTGATTTATATTAAAAAAAATTAAGTTTTCTACTATCACAAAGAAAAAAATGCAGTTCTTTATAAAGTAGGTTTTTAGTTGCCATATTCTGAGAGCTGTAGCTTTTTTATTTTTTTGGTGAACAAAGCTGCATGAGGGCTTATTTTTTTGCTGGACAAGTTGCTAATTTTTTGTTACACTTTTGAGGCACATAATATTTTTTGAACACTTTTATTCAGATATTTCAGACCCAGAATGAACAAAACCCAATAATTACTTTATTGTTTTTATTCTTTTTTTGCACTCTTTATCATGCGGTTTGAGTGATAAGACAGATTTATTCGCCGGGTTGGTGTGATTACAGCGATGCCAGATTTATTTTTTCATGTTTTGCTATTTTTTTTACATACTAAAAACAATATTTAGCACAATGAATTTGTTTTTGCATCATCATATTCTAAGAGCTGTAACTTTTTTATTTTTTTTGCTGAATGAGCCATATTAGAGCTTGTTTTTACGTTTTCATTTATACAATTTTTTTCTACATATGACTTGTTGATCGCTTTTTATTCTCTTTTTTTGTGCATTAGTATGATTGAAAAGCTACATTTTGGGCATGATTTTATTTGAATTTGTTTACGGTGTTTACGAAATGGAATAAATAACATGCCATTTTTATAGTGCGGGTCATTCCTGATGCAGCGATATCAATTATGTGTTTGCATTTTTTTTTGTTTATTTTTGTTTAATCAGAAATGCTGCATTAAATTGGAATTTAGCAGCTGTTAAAAGATTCTTATGAATAAAGAAAGGGACTTCAATATAGTTTTCAATTTGATCTTAACATAACAACAGTCATTTTTTAATTTTTGATACTGGACATATTGTTGAATGAGCTAATATATTTAACTTAATGCAGTATCCCTTACCTATTTGGTCAGTTTTTGTTCAAGTTATAAAAATTTATATAACATTTTTCTTAATAGTAATATCTCCTAACTGCAAGCCCAAAATATGCTTCTTATAATCACATATTAACTTCTTTATCCGGAGGGTCATAAAAAATACCAGTAACAATGGAGCTCTAAATAAACAAGTTTCAGATTCATCAATACAGACTTCTGACAAAACAACACAGAGTTTTTGCAAAAGCTCAATTGAAATTGGAAGCCTATCACATATTTTTACCGAAAATTTTTTATAACATCTTAGCGCTTGTCTTACAGGGAAAAAAATATTTAATTCCACCTCACCTAACAATCTCAAAAAGAAAGATCCTCCCGCTAACAATTTTGCTATGTACGAGAATGAAAGCTTTTCTAATAGCAAACTTTCCACAAAGTTATCGCCACCTTACTTTTTCTATAATCAACCCCGCAAGGAATGATAGAAACTCCTCCATTCTTTCCATGCGGCTGCATATCCAGCCTAGGTTTTGTCTGCAATTGATTTCTCAATACAAAATGGTATCACTCCCAACTGAGGTCCAAAAGATGAGATTGGCCAAGGGGTTCCGTCTTCCTCTGCTTCCTGTGCCAGCAATTGAAATGTCTCCCACTGACAGTGAGAAAGGTTGTCAGCCACACAGTTCTTATTTCCTTCAATGTAAAAAGATTTTAACCATATATTTTGTTTAAGACAGTTAACATCTAAATGCCTGAGTAATTTGGCTGACCAATCACATTTTGATAGGATATTTACCGGAAAACAACTTCTTGATTATCAGAATGCAGAAGAATTCTCCTGTTTTTAACCTGTGTTCCCCAAATTACTACTGCTACCAATATCGGAAAAAGTCCAAAGTTATTATACTCTTAAATACTTTATATGTCAATCAAGAAGCATACCATGGTTCTGCTGATCATTATCCTTTAAAAATTGCCCCATATCCATAACTTCCAGTGGCATCCATATACTGTACACTTGTAAAGAATCAGATAATGGAATGAAAAATTCATTTTTCAACAATTTCATTGATTAAAAACCCTCAAGAATTTCCATACAACCATATCTTCTTTCATATCCTTATTTAAGCTAAAATGCGATTTTGGAGATTTGATACCTTTTGTTGCATCAGAAAGCCTCCTAGAAAAGACCCTACCCATTGATATTATACAAAGTGAAAAATTCGACAGACCTAAAAGTGATTGCAGTTCTTTCAAGGTAGTTTTCTCCTTCCCCAACATAACTATCAACCTCAAACAAAGCTGGTTCACTTTCGCCACTGGTAATCTACTTTCCATCTTTACAAAGTCACTTGCAATGCCCAAAAATTCTAGGCATGAAGACGGAAGCACAGTTTTTTCCTCTGTTAAGGAAATGAAAACCATTCAGACAAATTCTTCAATGTAAATAACTAATTCCTACATACAGCTGATTTGACACCTATAAATGAAAAATCATCCAGGTAATGTAAAACACCTCCCTCCTTAAGCCATACTGTAAAACCCATTGCAAAATTGAATAAAATGTCACAAAATAAAAACAAGATAAAGAAAAATCCATAGGTAAACTTCTGTCAAAGTCATAACCCCCATTGAACTGAAAACCTAATGAACTAAAACTCTTTAGGATAACTGGCAGAAGCCTGAAAGCAGATTTTATGTCTGTTTTTTGACAAAAGGGCTCTTCTTCCAAATGATTTCAATGTGTTCACTGTCTGATCAAACTATGCGTATTTGTCTGATGCTTTGAACTTATTCACTTCATTATTCAAAAGCGAATCCTTAGGCTAAGATTGGTGTTGTATTAGCCCAAAACTGCCTAATTCTTTTTTGGGGACCAGATTTAATGGTGATAATCTAAAATTTTAAAATGGAGGGGAGATGAATAGACCTAATGTTAGGTGTCGAGTTCCCGCCGCTGCACAGGGGGAATCTCGAACCACATCCGCTGCGTTCTCTCATTCTCCTCCAGCCGCAGTGGAGCCTGCTCAGCAGAGATGTCAGTCCCAGTGCCTGGCTCAGACAGAAACTGCTTGTTTGGTTACTGCTGGCCTTCCAGGTTCAGCCATTAAAACCAGTACTGTTTAGCGGCGAGCAGGCGCTCCTGGGACTAAGTCTTGCTTTTCTCCTTCTGAGCATGCCCAAGGGAAGACCTCTCATTTTAGGTCGGGGTTCACATGCTAAAGTCCAGTAGCAGCTCCTATTGGTCCACTAGGAACGTCCTGGAGAGCTACAGCTATAAAAGGTTCACATGGCTGCACGGCCATGCGCTAGTATAAACCTGTTATCTTTTGCGTGTGGTTGTATGCCTGTTCTGGTGATTGCTCCTTAATTATTCAGATTCCTAGTGATGTTGAATGATCGCAAATGTTGGAGTTAACTAGCACCTGACAGGGCTAATCAATAAACAAGAGCACGATCTGTACTGCGTCTAACCAGCCGTGACAGCCAGTGTGGTACTGTATACACTCTGTGCGGCTATCTTAGTTTACTCCTGATAATTGGTCAGTGTAGGGTGGGAACTCCCATGCGATCTCTGCATCTGACTCAGGGTGTCCTCAGGAGCGGGCTTAAAAGCCACCGAGGGTCAGAGCGGGATCAAGCACCCACATAGTGGGTGTGAATTGCAGGGATCCCACTAGTATTCATTTGCTGCTCCCTGTGACAGCTAACATAGCATTTCCTTGATTCCCTGCGAATATGTGGAGCAACAGAGTTCAATCCTGTACAGACCGGGTGATGGAACCCGTGTCTATTCTGGTGTAGTACCGCCATATAGTGCCACCATTACCGAGCAGCAGGTTCCACTCCTGCACGGTGGACCCCGGGTTGCGAATGCACGTTTACTATCGTTATATTTATTCAGTGTGTTTCGCCAGCCCTAACACCTGACATTCTACCCATTTCAAATTATTTTGTTACTTTTTCTTTAACCACATTCTTAAACATTTTAATTGAGGCCAAATTATTCAAACAGTAACAGCCATAGCCTGAAAACTCTGGAATTGAAAACCATATTTAAAACCCTGGAGAATCGGCTCAGGTTTGTCCCAATTTGAGAATAGTTCAAGCCATGGGAGCATTCTTTCTAGCCTCACTGTAGTCAATGCTCTTGAATAGAAGCTCTTTAGCTCCTGGATTTTCTTTTATAGATTGGGCATTCTTTTGAGAACATTTTGACATGAGGTGCAAGTCCCTAAAGAAGGAACACTCATGACGAAAACTGCATTCATTTAGCCATTTACATGTTGTTTTGTCAAATGCAAAACAAAAACCTCTTTTCTAATCAAACCAGATACTGTTTGCCTAAAAAATATGTTTCTCTGGGGAAACATAAGATTGATTCATAGCCTTACATCCTTTACACCCCATTTCATTCATGGAGTGCATAAATATGAAAGGCCTGGACCCTGTTAAAAGATTTGTTCACCATTCTTTCTTTTCATAATTTTTTCTTTTCCTGTCTTGATGATAATTTTCTTCTTGAGAGAAGTGTACATATATCCACATACTGCATTCCCCAAATGTATTGCTTTATTGACTGACTTAAGTAAAAACCTAGTGGAGAAATCTTACATGTTAATACTTCCTTTAAACAAGCTTCAGACAACCCCAAATTTTTTTTGAACTTATGGTTATCCAACCAATCCAAAAGATACTTACCTAACTTTAAGCTAGATTTTATTTCAGGCTCGTCTAAAGCTCCCACAATTACTTTTCTAACTACCTTTTAAGACTATAGTCCAAAAAATGAAGGCAGCATGAGAAAGGTCCACATCCTGGACTGAAATGTTGCACATGGGCCAATAAACCACTTTCACTTTTCCTATTGGAGTGCTGTCTTCATTTTTTGGACTATAGCATGAGGTTTGGTATATATGTGGAAGGATTTTTTGCACCCTTTGTTTTCTTTTGGTGCTGCTTTTTGTTTTCTTTTTCTACCTTTTAAGACTAGCTACATCTTCAAAAACAGGAGGGACACTCAAGGTTACATTGATGATCTCACCCTTTTTATCCTTCAAATTCTTCTTCCATGGGGATTCTTCTTTCTTCTTGTGATGCCGGTGTATGGGCAGGATCTTCAAGATACCTGTTCAACTATTCTTCTTTGCTGACTTCCTCCGCTCTTCTACTCAGCTGCTCCAGCAAACGTTTCATGTGTTTCATATCTTCCTCCATCTGCGAATGTCAGCTGATTCCCAGACCACAGTTTAAATACTGAAAGTTCTTCCTTCATATTTGCAGGCAGCCGTTCACCGCTTTTGAAAAAGCCAATGCAGCCAAACAGCCAGAACCACTTTTAACCTGCTTATGAATCTCACAGTTGACATCCATGACCTTTAGACCTAGTAAGTGTGAATAAAATCACATGTAGAAACAGAACATTTCAAAAGTACCAACCTACACTGTGTTCCAAATTATTATGCAAATTGGATTTAAGTGTCATAAAGATTTAATTGTTTTGTTTTTCAAATAAACTCATGGATGGTATTGTGTCTCAGGGCTCAATGGATCACTGAAATGAATCTTAAACACATGTGATAATAAGTTTTCCAGGTGATTCTAATTAACCCCTTTCTGCCATTAGACGTACTATTCCATCCATGTGGGGTGGGCTTTACTTCCCACGGACGGAATAGTACGTCATAGGCGATCGGCCGCGCTCACGAGGGGAGCGCGGCCGATCGCGGCCGGGTGTCAGCTGCTTATCGCAGCTGACATCCGGCACTATGTACCAGGAGCGGTCACGGACCGCCCCCGGCACATTAACCCCCGGCACACCGCGATCAAACATGATCGCGATGTGCCGGCGGTGCAGGGAAGCATCGCGCAGGGAGGGGGCTCCCTGCGGGCTTCCCTGAGACCCCCGCAGCAACGTGATGTGATCGCGTTGCTCCGGGGGTCTCCTACCTCCCTCCCTGCAGAAAGTCCCGGATCCAAGATGGCCGCGGATCCGGGTCCTGCAGGGAGGGAGGTGGCTTACCAAGTGCCTGCTCAGAGCAGGCACTTGGTAACGCTGCAGCGCTCTGAGACAGATCGGTGATCTATCAGAGTGCTGTGCAAACTGGCAGATTACCGATCTGTATTGTCCCCCCCGGGACAAAGTAAAAAGTTAAAAAAAATTTTTACAAGTGTGTAAAAAAAAAAAAAAAATCCTAAATAATGAAAGAAAAAAAATAAATATTATTCCCATAAATACATTTCTTTATCTAAATAAAAAAAACAAACAATAAAAGTACACATATTTAGTATCGCCACGTCCGTAACGACCCGACCTGTAAAACTGTCCCACTAGTTAACCCCTTCAGTAAACACCGTAAGAAAAAAAAAAAAGAAAACGAGACAAAAAACAATGCTTTATTATCATACCGCCGAACAAAAAGTGGAATAACACGCGATCAAAAAGACGGATATAAATAACCATGGTACCGCTGAAAGCATCATCTTGTCCCGCAAAAAACGAGCCACCATACAGCAACATCAGCAAAAAAATAAAAAAGTTATAGTTTTGAGAATAAAGCGATGCAAACATAATTATTTTTTCTATAAAATAGTTTTTATCGTATAAAAGCGTCAAAACATTAAAAAAATGATATAAATGAGGTGTCGCTGTAATCGTACTGACCCGAAGAATAAAACTGCTTTATCAATTTTACCAAACGCTGAACGGTATAAACGCCACCCCCAAAAGAAATTCATGAATAGCTGGTTTTTGGTAATTCTGCCTCACAAAAATCAGAATAAAAAGCGATCAAAAAATGTCACGTGCCCGAAAATGTTACTAATAAAAACATCAACTCGTCCCGCAAAAAACAAGACCTCACATGATTCTGTGGACTCAAATATGGAAAAATTATAGCTCTCAAAATGTGGTAATGCAAAAAATATTTTTTGCAATAAAAAGCGTCTTTCAGTGTGTGACGGCTGCCAATCATAAAAATCTGCTAAAAAACCCGCTATAAAAGTAAATCAAACCCCCCTTCATCACCCCCTTAGTTAGGGAAAAATAAAAAAAATTAAAAAAATGTATTTATTTCCATTTTCCCATTAGGGCTAGGGTTAGGGTTAGGGCTAGGGTTAGGGCTAGGGTTAGGGCTAGGGCTAGGGTTAGGGTTAGGGCTAGGGCTAGGGCTAGGGTTAGGGCTAGGGCTAGGGTTAGGGCTAGGGTTAGGGTTAGGGTTAGGGTTAGGGCTAGGGTTAAGGCTAGGGTTAGGGCTAGGGTTAAGGCTACAGTTAGGGTTAAGGCTACAGTTAGGGTTAAGGCTACAGTTAGGGTTGGGGCTAAAGTTAGGGCTAGGGTTTAGATTACATTTACAGTTGGGAATAGGGTTGGGATTAGGGTTAGGGGTGTGTCAGGGTTAGAGGTGTGGTTAGGGTTACCGTTGGAATTAGGGTTAGGGGTGTGTTTGGATTAGGGTTTCAGTTATAATTTGGGGGTTTCCACTGTTTAGACACATCAGGGGCTCTCCAAACGCGACATGGCGTCCGATCTCAATTCCAGCCAATTCTGCGTTGAAAAAGTAAAACAGTGCTCCTTCCCTTCCGAGCTCTCCCGTGTGTCCAAACAGGAGTTTACCCCAACATATGGGGTATCAGCGTACTCAAGACAAATTGGACAACAACTTTTGGGGTCCAATTTCTCCTGTTACCCTTGGGAAAATACAAAACTGGGGGCTAAACAATAATTTTTGTGGGAAAAAAAAAGATTTTTCATTTTCACGGCTCTGCGTTATAAACTGTAGTGAAACACTTGGGGGCTCAAAGTGCTCACAACACATCTAGATAAGTTCGTGGGGGGTCTAGTTTCCAATATGGGGTCACTTGTGGGGGGTTTCTACTGTTTAGGTACATTAGGGGCTCTGCAAACTCAATGTGACGCCTGCAGACCATTCCATCTAAGTCTGCATTCCAAATGGCGCTCCTTCCCTTCTGAGCCCTCCCATGCGCCCAAACGGTGGATCCCCCCCACATATAGGGCATCAGCGCACTCAGGACAAATTGGACAACAACTTTTGGGGTCCAATTTCTCCTCTTATCCTCGAGAAAACACAAAACTGGGGGCTAAAAAATAATTTTGGGGGGAATTTTTTTTTTTATTTTTACGGCTCTGCGTTAGAAACTGTAGTGAAACACTTGGGGGCTCAAAGTTCTCACAACACATCTAGATAAGTTCCTTGGGGGGTCTAGTTTCCAATATGGGGTCACTTGTGGGGGGTTTCTACTGTTTAGGTACATTAGGGGCTCTGCAAATGCAATGTGACGCCTGCAGACCATTCCATCTAAGTCTGTATTCCAAATGGCGCTCCTTCCCTTCCGAGCCCTCCCATGCGCCCAAACGGTGGTTCCCCCCACATATGGGGTATCAGCGCAGTCAGGACAAATTGCATAGCAACTTTTGGGGTCCAATTTCTCCTGTTACCCTTGGGAAAATACAAAACTGGGGACTAAAATATAATTTTTGTGGGAAAACATTTTTGTTTTATTTTTACGGCTCTGCATTATAAACTTCTGTGAAGCTCTTGGTGGGTCAAAGTGCTCACCACACATCTAGATAAGTTCCTCATGGGGTCTACTTTCCAAAATGGTGTCAATTGTGGGGGGTTTCAATGTTTAGGCACATCAGTGGCTCTCCAAACGCAACATGGCGTCTCATCTCAATTCCTGTGAATTTTGAATTGAAAAGCCAATGGCGCTCCTTCCCTTCCGAGCTCTCCCATGCGCCCAAACAGTGGTTTAACCCCACATATGGGGTATCAGCGTACTCAGGACAAATTGTACAACAACTTTTTGGTTCCAATTTCTTCTCTTACCATTGGGAAAATAAAAAATTGGGGGCGAAAAGATAATTTTTGTGAAAAAAAATGATTTTTTATTTTTACGGTTCTGCATTATAAACTTCTGTGAAGCACTTGGTGGGTCAAAGTGCTCACCACACATCTAGATAAGTTCCTTAGGGGGTCTACTTTCCAAAATGGTGTCACTTGTGGGGGGTTTCAATGTTTAGGCACATCAGTGGCTCTCCAAACGCAACATGGCGTCCCATCTCAATTCTAGTCAATTTTGCATTAAAAAGTCAAATGGCGCTCCTTCGCTTCCAAGATCTGTCATGCGCCCAAACAGTGGTTTACCTCCACTTATGGGGTATTGGCGTACTCAGGACAAATTGTACAACAAGGTTTGGGGTCCATTTTCTCCTGTAACCCTTGGTAAAATAAAACAAATTGGAGCTGAAGTAAATTTTTTGTGAAAAAAAGTTAAATGTTAATTTTTATTTAAACATTCCAAAAATTCCTGTGAAACACCTGAAGGGTTAATAAACTTCCTGAATGTGGTTTTGAGAACCTTGAGGGGTGCAGTTTTTAGAATGGTGTCACACTTGGGTATTTTCTATCATATAGACCCCTCAAAATGACTTCAAATGAGATGTGGTCCCTAAAATAAAATGGTGTTGTAAAAATGAGAAATTGCTGGTCAACTTTTAACCCTTATAACTCCCTAACAAAAAAAAAATTTTGGTTCCAAAATTGTGCTGATGTAAAGTAGACATGTGGGAAATGTTACTTATTAAGTATTTTGTGTGACATATCTCTGTGATTTAATTGCATAAAAATTCAAAGTTGTAAAATTGCGAAATTTTCAAAATTTTCGCCATATTTCCATTTTTTTCACAAATAAACGCAGGTAATATCAAAGAAGTTTTACCACTATCATGAAGTACAATATGTCACAAGAAAACAATGTCAGAATCTCCGGGATCCGTTGAAGCGTTCCAGAGTTATAACCTCATAAAGGGACAGTGGTCAGAATTGTAAAAATTGGCCCGGTCCATAACATGCAAACCACCCTTGGGGGTAAAGGGGTTAAAGGAAAACTACTTAAAAATTATGTTCCACATTATTAAGCAGGCCACAGGTTTCAAGTAATATGGGAACTAAAAAGGATCTCTCTGCTGCTGAAAAGCATTAAATAGTGCTATGCCTTGGACAAGGTATGAAAACATTAGATATTTCACGAAAACTTAAGAGTGGTCATCATACTGTGAAGAGATTTGTGACTGAAACAGAGCACAGACAGAGTTCATGCAGATAAAGACATAATGAGGAAGGTTTCTCCCAGACAAATTCATGGGATTAAGAGAGCAGCTGCCAAAATACCATTACAAAGCAGCAAACAGTTATTTGAAGCTGCTGGTGCCTCTGGAGTCCCTCCAACCTCAAGGTGTTGGATCCTTCAAAGGCTTGCTGTGGTGCATAAACCTAATATTCAGCCACCCTTAAACAGTGTTCATAAGCAGAAATGGTTAAAGTGGGCCCAGACATAAATGATCACTAATTTCCAAATAGTCTTGTTTATTGATGAGTGTCAAGCAACCCTGGATGGTCCAGATGGATGGAGTAGTGGATGGTTGGTGGATTGCCACCATGTCCCAACAAGGCTGCGATGTCAGCAAGGAGGTGGAGGAGTCACATTTTGGGCCAGAATCACGGGGAAACAGCTGGTAGAACGCTTAAGGTTCCTGAAGGTGTGAAAATGACCTCTGCAAAGTATTTAGAGTTTCTGACTGACAACTTCCATGATCTAAAAAGCAGAAATTTGCCTTCAGGAGCAAACTCATCTTCATGCATGACAGTGCACCATCTCATGCTGCAAAGAATACCTCTGAGTCATCGGATGCTATGGGCATAAGAGGAGATAAACTCATGGTGTGACCACCATCTTAACCTGACCTCAACTGTACAGAGAACCTTTGGAGTATCATCAAGCAAAAGATCTATGTGGGTGGGAGACAGTTCACATCAAAACAGCGGCTCTGGGAGGCTATTCTGACTTCATGCAAAGAAATACAAGCAGAAACTCTCCAAAAACTCACAAGTTCAATGGATGCAAGAATTGTGAAGGTGATATCAAGGAAGGGGTCCTATGTTAACATGTAACTTGGCCTGTTAGGAGGTTTTGGAGTTAAATAGCTGTTTTGTTCAGTGAATGTGAACTCCTAATGCTGCAAATTCCACATATGAGCATTTTCAGTTCTTTAAAACATATCAAATGTATAGAAATTCTACTGTGCTAAATAATTTAGAACAGTGCGTTTTGAGTTTTTATTTATTTTGGAGATTATACTGTTATCATTGGGAGGTTTCTTCAATAAAAATCGATGTATAATCTAATGGGTGATGACTTTTATTAGACTGACTGTCATTTGCACCGACAATTTAGGAAAATCCAAAAAAAATATAATTTGCATAATAATTTGGAACACAGTGTATATAATAAATGTTTAATACTAATTAGTGATGAGCAAGTATACCCGTTGCTCGGGTCTTCCAGAGCATGCTCGGGTGGTCTCCGAGTATTTGTGAGTGCTCGGGGATTTAGTTTTCGTTGCCACAACTGCATGATTTGTGGCTGCTAGCCAGCTTGAATACATGTTTGGATTCCCTAGCAAACAGGCAACCCCCACATGTACTCAGGCTGGCTAGCAGCTGTAAATCATGCAGCTGCATCAATAAAAACTAAATCTCCGAGCACTCAGAAATACTCAGAGACCATCCCAAGCATGCTCGGGAAAACCTGAGCTAAGAGTATACTCGCTCATCACTAATGCTAATCAATAAATTATTTTACAGAGTGTGCGCGACCATGTAACCTGCATGCTAAAGACAAGGTGGGGACTCTCATTCCATTCCTTAACTATTGTGAAATCAGCATTTGAGTTTATATGCAAATGAGGCTGAATTTACATAGTATATAGGATGACAGTCAAGGGGGAGAAGGTAGCGAAGGGCATCAAATAAATCTGGTGTAACTGTGGATTCAGTTCTAACATAGACATTTGCTTATCGATTTAAACAAACTGATTTTTCAGGGACAGAGGAAAGAACTGGCGATATAAAGGTTTGCAGGACTTGCCTTTCAAAGAGTTACCTATACGTAAAAATAATTTGGAGGGTGAAATTCTGCTGACAAGAATGAATAGTCTACTCACATTTTTCACATGCTTTATTCCCTTCCCTACATTATCTATAAAATAGCACTGCACCACCCTAGTAAATGTACTCATTTTTTTTTTGCAAAATATCTCAATAAATGTGGCCTGCTTATAGCAAGATACGTCAGGTAGTCACACATTCTACTATCTACTAAAACTAACACATTGTTTCATATTTTTCACTTGAAAGTGCTGTCATTGCATCATAAACAAAGTGCCAAAAAAAGTGCATCAAAGTTCACACAACGTCTCTCTTCAGGTCGTTTTACTGAATTTTCTGCATTTCAAAAGATACCAAGAAACAATTATCCATGAGTATGAAGCAAACATTTAAAAGCTTCTTTCATCTTCTTTTCAGAGCAGATCAAAGGGTACAAGAGAGTTAAATCTTCTCAAATGTCTGATTACTTTTTGTATCTAAATTAATACACAGGTCTGTTTTTAAGGGTGTAGGCAGAATGGGGGCAATGAGTTAAAGGCAGCTAGGATAAAAAGTCAACCTTATTCTTATTAGCCCAACTTCAGGAAGATGACAGTTTTCTTATTAAGAAAAGATAAAACCTCAATCAGAGTGTTATTTGACCTCATTTGTTCATACAAAGATGTTTTGAAGGTAAAAATGCAATTAAAGATTTACAGGCTCATTTCATATGATTTCAGATTTTAAAGAGCATAACATAATTTGACATATGTTTGCAATCTGTACTTTAGGTTATATAATTAGACAACACTTGTCAATATGCTTTTTAAAATCTATAGATGTCATAGAGGAGGACACAGATGGCCAGCACTTTCCCCCGATAAATCAACTGCTTACCATGGCTGACACATCTTGATGTTACATCTTTTAAAGGACTCAAATAGCACCTTCATTTTTCAAATATAATCATTTTTAATGAATACTTGGTGACTAAGTCTAAATATTGCTGTTACATATTTATGCTGGTGCCCCTTGGTTTCTTTTTTTTAATTTCCTTACAGAATGTCCACCTAATATTTCCTGCTTTGGTGGCAGTTCAGTCCCATTATCAGTTTCGACTTCTACACAGGGGTACAGTTATTCATGCATTTTGGATGCAGTTTCATCTCAACAACATAGAAAAAAAAAAGAACAGCACCATCAAAAATATGTAACAGCAATATCTATACAAGAAAACTTTTTTTTTCCATTTCAAAGGGACCATGTTTTTGCTATCTATTCTGAGAGTAGCATAATGTAGATTCAGAGACCCATTCCAGTGCTATAGTTTCAATATAATCGTTATTTTCTCAGTGGAATATTATAAGTGGCCTGAGTGAGATTATACAGAACTCATCATTCAGAGAATTGATAAATGTGCAACAGACACAACAGTGATTTTATTTTCTTTTAAATTCAAGTAAGTGATACTTTGCTGGAATCAGAGTGCCTGCCTCAACGTCATGCTGCTTTTTGATGGAGTAGCAAACATTTTGTGATAGATTGCCTTTAACAATGTGTATTTTTTGTGTGATTTAAGTCTCTGTTTATGTCGTCTTTGTGGCTTTCATTTATAAATGATGCCATAATGCTGTACTGGATCTATCATACAGAGAAACTGGTGTCGAGAGACTTCATTGATTTGTAATGAGTCTGTTAAGTTCTGCCATTTTATTTGTCATGTTGATGGGAAAAATTGTGGTGTGTAGCAAAAAAAAATGTATCATTTTATTATGGGACCAAACCTTAACCCCTTTCTGACATTAGATGTAATATTCCATCCATGTGACCTGGGTCTATCTGGCCACAGACGGATTACTACATCTCCGCGATCCCCCACGGACACAGGAGGTGAGCAGGCGATCACTGTTGGGTGTCACGCACCACTCCCGGCACTCTAACACCCAAAATGCTGGGATCAAATGAAAATACAGCATTCAGGGACCCAGCAGAGGGCTGACAGCCCCTCTGCCTCTGGATTGGAAGGGTGCTGATCTTTGCTATGGTGACCCAATGTCGTCATAACGCAAAAAATGGTAGTCCCATAGTGGGGCTAAGCAAAAATGTTCAAAAAAAGAAAAAAAAAAAGTAAAAAAGTAAAGCTTTTTTTTTAAATAATTGGAAAAATATAAAAAAACTATACTTGCCATCCCCTGACCTTACCCCCGCTGTACTACAGAACACCACTGACTGTCTGTCTGTAGTCTCCAACATCATGTCCGCTCTCTATCTGAAACTCAACCTTTCCAAAATTGAACTTCTTCTGCTCCTGCCATCTACTAACATCCCTAAATCTGACATTTCCCTCTCTGTGGGTAGCACCATAATAACACCCCGGCAGCAGGCACGCTGTCTGGGTGTTATGTTTGACTCCGATCTCTCCTTCACCTCCCATATACAATCTCTTGCCCACTTGTGCCACTTACACCTAAAGAACATCTCTAGAATCTGCCCTTTTCTCACCATAGAAACAACAAAAACCCTCACTGTCGCCCTGATCCACTTCCCGCCTGGACTACTGTAATTCTCTATTAATTGGCCTCCCCCTCACTCGACTTTCCCCTCTCCAGTCCATTCTTAATGCAGCAGCCAGGGTCATCCATCTAGCTAATCATTACTCGGACGCGTCCGCTCTTCGCCAGTCATTACACTGGCTGCCTATTAATTACAGGATACAATTCAAAGTACTTGTTCTCACCCACAAAGCTCTCCACAGTGCGGCGCCCCCTTACATCTCCTCCCTCATTTCTGTCTATCGGCCTAACCGACCGCTGCGCTCTGCACTAATCCATACCTCCCACTCCCGACTCCAAGATTTCTCCCATGCTGTGCCAATCCTCTGGAATGCTCTACCTCAAGATATTAGGACCATCCACAATTTGCATAGCTTTAGGCGCTCGCTCAAAACACATTTGTTCATAGCGGCCTACCACGTTCACTAATCAAAGTCATTTTATGTTTGTGCGTGTGTAGCCAATTCACTATCTCCATCTATCCCCCACCCCCTGAAGATGGCTGGACCATCATTGTAAATACACACCTGTGCTTTGTATCTCCCCCACCTCAATGTAGATTGTAAGCTCTCATGAGCAGGGTCGTCTTATTTCGCTTAATTATTGTATTGTTAACGTTGTTATTTATGTCTGTTGTGTTTGAAACTGTTAAACTGTAAAGCGCTACGGAATATGTTGGTGCTATATAAATAAAGATTATTATTATTAATATTAAAAAAGGATATAAAAATCAAAAAGATATTGTATCTATAAATAAATATTTAAATGAAAAAAATTTATATAAAAAATAAAAGTACACATATTTGGAATTACCACGACCCGACCTATAAAGCCGTCCCACTAGTCAACCCCTTTAGTGAACACCATAAAAAAAAATGAAAAACAAGGCAAAAAACAATGCTTTATCATCATATCGCGAAACAAAAAGTGGAATAAAGTGAGATAAAAAAGACAGATATAAATAAACATTGTACCGCTGAAATCGTCATCTTGTCCCTGTGCAAAAATAATTATTTTGTCTATAAAATAGTTTTTATTGTGTAAAAGCGCCAAAAAATAAAAAAAGATATACGTGGGGTATCATTGCAAATGTACTTACATGAAGAATAAAACTGCCTTCTCAATTTTACCACACACAGAACAGTATAAACTCCCCCGAAAATATTCCTGAATTGCTGGCTTTTGTTCATTCTGCCTAGCAAAAATCAGAATAGAAAGTGATATAAAAATATCAAGGGCCTGAAAATGTACCAATAACATTGAGCGCTTGCATCGGGGTTTCTGTAAATCTCTGAAATGCATGATTCAGATGCAACCTCTTGTGAAAAATTTCCTATAATGAAGCAAATGGAGGTGCCATGTGGACGCCGTCTGACCTGTGATCCAGCAGTGTCTGTCTTTTTTAGGATTGCATAAAAGTGCCGTTGGCCACAATTTTGTGTATTTAGGAAAAGAAAGACATCACTGAACAAAGGTCAGATGAAGTCCAGAGTAACTCTGCTGCCTCATTATAGTGAATGGGTCCTTTGGGGGTTTCATCTGAATTAGGCCACTCAGAGATTTAGATGGAAACCCCAAAGTAAGTGGTTGAGCGCTGGATCACTGTGATCAAATACATTATGTAAAATGCTCCCAATAAAAGCTTCACCTCAATCCACAAAAAAAGCAACTCCCCACTCATTTCTGTCATCTGTTAACAGAAATATAGGGGGCTTCCATGTTACTTGTAGTACAAAGGCTCTCAAAAAGCGAATTGGCTCCTCACCTGCCAAAATTTGTTTTACAAATTCTGCACTCTCACATCCAAATGCCCCCCTAAAATGGGATATGACGTCTGCTAATTATTCCAGGAAATGTTACATTCAAAAAGTCAAATGACTCTCCTTCACTTCTGAGCCCTGCCCTTTGCTCAAACAGTAGTTTTCTCCCTTATATTGGGTATCAGCATACTCAGAGAAACGGCACTGAATGGGAGGAGAGACAGATTAGATATTAGAAAAACTTTTTGACAGTTAGGGTGATCAATGAGTGGAACAGGCTGCCACGAGAGGTGGTGAGTTCTCCTTCCATGGAAGTCTTCAAATAGAGGCCGGACAGACATCAGTCTAGGATGATTTAGTGAATCCTGCTTTGAGCAGGGGGCTGGACCAGATGACCCAGGAGGTCGCTTCCAACTCTACCATTTTATGATTCTATGATTATATGAATGGTGCAATTTTTCCTGCTACTCTTATGAAAATGCAATATTTTATGCTAAATACATGTTTGCTGAGAAAATTAGATTTTTTTTTATATTTACAGCTGGATGTTATAAACTTCTGTGAAGCACCTGAGGGTTCAATGTGCTCAACACACATCTAAGTGGTCTACTTTCCAAAATGGTGTCACTTGTAGGGGATTTTCACTGTTTAGGCATATCTTGGACTCTCCAAACGTGACATGGCATCTGCCAATTGTTCCAGCAAATTTTGCAATCAAAATGTAAATGGCACTCCTTTCATCTGAGCTCTGCCATGCACCCAACCAGTGGTTTTCTCCCTCATATGAGGTATTCGCATGCTCAGGAAAAATTGCACAACAAACTTTGGAGATCATTTTTTCCTGTTACCCTTGTCAAAATAAAAAAAATTGGATCTGAAGTAAATTTGTTTTTCAAAAACATCCTGTGAAGCACCAAATGGATTAATAAACTTCTTGAATGTGGTTTTGAGTACCTTAAGTGGTGCAGTTTTTAGAATGGTGTCACTTTTGAGTAACTTCTATCATATAGACCTATCAAAGTGACTTAAACTGTGAAGTGATCTCTAAAAAAATGGTTTTGTAAATTTTGCTAGAAAAATGAAAAATCGCAGGTCAACTTTTAACCCTTATAACTTCCTAACACAAAAAAAAAATGTTGGTTCCAAAATTGTGCTGCAGAAATGTTATTTAATAACTATTTTGTGTGACATATCTCTGTGATTTAAGGGCATAAAAATTCAAATTTGGAAAATTGCAACATTTTCAAAATTTTTGCCAAGTTTCCATTTTTTGTCACAAATAAACACAAGTAACACCTAAGAAATGAAACCACTATTTTGAAGTACAATATCTAATGAAAAATCAATCTCAGAATCACAAGAATCTGTTGTAGTGTTCCAGAATAATTACCTCATAAAATGACAGTGGTCAGAATTGTAAAAATTGGCCCAGTCATTAACGTGCAAACCACCCTCCAGGGTGAAGAGGTTAAAGCAGATTTCTCACCCAATTTTTCAATGCAAACTGCATACATTATTACATATATCTCTTAGATGATTTTTGTTAGGGGTCGAGTTCCCGCTTCTGCACAGGGGGAATCTCGAGCCACCTCCGCTGCGGTCTCCCATTCTTGTCCAGCCGCAGTGGAGTCTGCTCAGCAAAGACGTCGGTCCCAGCGTCTTGCTCATTCTCACTCTGTTCTGAGAGTTACTGCTGCTTCTCCAGCCTCTGCCATTAAAGTCACTGCTGGTCAGCAGCAAGCGGACTTCTCTGGGACTAAGTCCTTGTCTGCGCGTACTGAGCATGTCCAGGGTAAGATCTCCCATTGGAGATCGAGGGTCATGTGCTCAGGCTCTGCAGCACATTCCATTGGTCCTTTTGGCAGGTCTTGGAAGGGCAAAGGTACTGTAGCCACTTCCTGTGCTGCTGCTATATAAACTGTGCATGACCGCACGGCCATGCGCTAGTATTGTCTTACAATTGAATACGTGTGTTTGTTGTGAGTGCAAGTCGTTCATTAAATACCCCTACCCTATTGTATGACTGTTCGCGTATGGAGTATGGCTGCTATCTAGCGCCCGACTAATCACTCAACGTGTCACACACGTATCAGCGTCTATTGCTGTGACCGCCAGTGCGGCGCCACGCGCCAGTAGTGCGCTTCCTGACCCACGTCTGGGTGCTTAGTGGTGCCTGCCAGCACGGCACAGTTCGCACTTCGGTGTTCTAATTATAAGAGTTGCCTAACACACCCTGTTGCGGTGTTGTGTCAGCAAGTGGTCTAATCGGACTTCAATCCTGTGTCTTGGGGTTGTGTTCGCTGACTCCTTGCTTGCACTCTTTAGTGCGGTATTGCGGACCTGTGGTTTTACCGGGTTCGCTTCCACCGCCATATTACGCTGCCATTTACTAGCAGCAGGTTTTTACCTGCACAGTGGACCCCGGACTGCGAACGCATCTATTACATCTTTCTTGGTGCGTTCCGCCAGTCCTAACAGAATACTAGCGCCAGGGTCTGGCTAGTAAATGGCAGACGATCAGCGTTTACAGCGGTACATCCAGCAGCTGGAGGGAAGGTTGGCGGCTCTAGAGCGTTCAACCTCAGCTGTGGATGTCACTGCTGTCGCTGTTCAGGCTGCAAATGTAGCCGCAGCCAGTTTGTCCGCTGCCACCTCTGCCCCGACTTTATCCCGTCTCCCGCTTCCTGACAAGTTTGCTGGTGACAGTAAACAATGTCACGGATTCGTAAGCCAGTGCTCCATACACCTTGAGCTCCTGGCGGCGCGTTTCCCTACGGAACGGGCAAAAGTGGGATTTATTTTATCTCTCTTGTCGGGCAGGGCGTTGGAGTGGGCAACGCCACTTTGGGAGCGTGATGACCGTGTGGTACAGAGTGCTCCGCTCTTTCTGGACGCTCTGAAGCAGGTCTTTTTGGGACCCCGTATTACACACGATACTGCGCTCCAGTTATTGACAATCACTCAGGGTTCGTCCGTGGTCAGTCAGTTTGCCATCCTGTTCCGGACTCTAGCCTCGAAGTTAGAGTGGTCGGATAAAGTTCTAATTACGGTGTTCTGGAGGGGACTGGCAGACCACGTGAAGGATGCCTTAGCCACCAGGGAGATACCCGCCACACTGGAGGAGCTTATTTCTACCCGCATCAACCTCCGTTTTCACGAACGAAGGTTAGAGCAGACCCAGTGTAGGCAGAGGTTTAAACTGGCTCCCACCTTCGCCAGACCTCTTGAATCTTCCGTTTTGGCGTCCGACTCCCATGAGCCCATGGAGGTTTCTCGAGCGGGACCTAAGTCTCAGGCCGCTCGAGTACCCATGGTTTGTAAAAATTGTCACCAACGAGGACATTACACTAATAAATGTCCACGGCGGTCGGGAAAACGATCGCGTCTAGTAACCTTAGGGGGAGGTTCACTAGACACAGCGGCTTTTTCCTCCAAACTGTCCTTTAAAGGGACAATCCTGTTTGACTCATCCACTCTACCAGTCGAGCTTTGTGTGGATTCAGGAGCAGAGGGAAATTTCATGTCCTCTGCTTTTGCTCTGCGCCACGCTGTACCACTTGTTATGCTCGCCAAACCTGTAACTGTTAGAGTTGTGAATGGGTCGACACTTCCACAACAAATCACACACCAGACTGTTCCATTCTCGTTGTCCATGTCCCCTTCCCACCAGGAGATTATTTCCCTTCTAGTCCTACCCGAGGGAATGGATGAGATTTTACTGGGAATACCCTGGCTCCGTTACCACTCCCCACATATTGAGTGGTCCTCTGGGAGAATATTGGGTTGGAGTAAGTCTTGTATGGGCAGGTGTGTGAGTGAGTGTGTACAGGTCTCTACTACCAAGGTACTCGCAGACCTTTCATCTCTTCCAAGGTACTATTGGTGCTATGCAGATGTATTCTCTAAAAAGGCAGCAGAGACTCTACCGCCTCATCGCCCCTATGACTGTCCTATTGACCTCTTGCCTGGAGCTGAACCTCCTCGGGGAAGGGTATATCCCCTCTCTCTCCCTGAAACAGAGGCTATGTCTCAATACATCCAGGAGAATTTGGCAAGAGGATTCATTAGGAAGTCAGTGTCTCCTGAAGGGGCGGGATTCTTCTTCGTACAGAAGAAGAACGGGGAATTACGTCCTTGCATTGATTACAGGGGTCTCAATGCTATCACCATTAAAAATAAGTACCCGTTGCCCCTGATATCGGAGCTCTTTGACAGGCTAAGGGGAGCAAAGATATTCACCAAACTAGATCTGCGGGGTGCCTACAACTTAATTCGCATCCGTGAGGGGGACGAATGGAAAACGGCTTTCAATACCAGGGATGGGCACTATGAGTACCTGGTGATGCCCTTCGGGCTCTGTAATGCCCCAGCCGTTTTTCAGGACTTTGTCAACGATATCTTCCGGGATATGCTTTCCACCTCGGTTGTAGTCTATCTGGATGATATTCTCATCTTCTCTCCAGATATTGACTCCCACCGGAGAGATGTTGGCAGAGTCTTCGAACTCTTACGGGCGAATTCCTTATATGCAAAGTTGGAGAAGTGTGTGTTTGAACAGGAGTCCTTGCCTTTCCTGGGCTATATCATCTCGGCCCAGGGATTGGCTATGGATCCTGCCAAACTACAAGCAGTGATGGACTGGCAGGAACCCCATTCTCTTAAAGCGGTGCAGCGCTTTATGGGGTTCATAAATTACTATCGCCAGTTCATTCCCCACTTCTCAACTTTGGTAGCTCCCTTGGTATCCCTCACCAAGAAGGGAGCGAATCCCAAATCGTGGTCCGAAGGGGTCTCCAAGGCCTTCTCTTCTATAAAGTCCCATTTTGCCAGTGCTCCTATCTTACATCGTCCCGATGTGGGTAAGCCATTCCTTTTGGAAGTGGATGCCTCATCCGTTGGTGCTGGAGCAGTCCTCTATCAAAAGGATGCTCAGGGTCGGAAGCACCCATGCTTCTTTTTCTCAAAGACCTTCACACCAGCGGAGAGAAATTACTCCATCGGGGATAGAGAGTTGCTGGCAATGAAGTTGGCCTTTTCGGAGTGGAGACATCTCTTGGAGGGTGCTCGGTTCCCATTCCAAGTTTTCACGGATCACAAGAATTTGGTCTATTTACAAACAGCCCAGCGGCTGAATTCTCGTCAGGCCAGATGGTCCTTGTTTTTCTCCCGGTTCCACTTTACCCTACATTATCTCGCCGGGGAGAAGAACATTCATGCTGACGCTCTCTCTCGCTCCTTCGTGTCAGCTGAGGAGGAGGAGGACGAGCCTCGGCTCATTGTCCCTTCGGAGAGTCTGAGAACTGTAGCTCCGGTTTCGCTGGAGTCTGTGCCCCCTGGCAAGACTTTTGTTCCCATCAATTTGCGTCCGGAGGTTCTCGCTTGGGCTCATTCTTCCAGAGAGGGTGGACACTTTGAGGCAAAAAGGACATCTGAGCTACTGGCAAGGACGTGCTGGTGGCCACATATGGTTCGTGACGTCGGAGACTACGTTCAGGCATGTGTCTCTTGTGCCAAGAATAAGTCTTCCCGACAACGGCCAGCTGGTTTGTTATACCCTCTGCCGGTGGCAGACAGGCCCTGGGAGATGGTCGGGATGGATTTTGTTGTGGGTCTGCCCAAGTCTCGTGGCTGTACCATTATTTGGGTAATCACCGACCATTTTTCTAAAATGGTGCATTTGGTGCCGCTTCCCCGGTTACCTTCTGCACGGGCCTTGGCAGCGTTGTTTGTCAAACACATCTTTCGTCTTCATGGTATGCCAGACAAAATTGTCAGTGACCGAGGTCCAAAGTTTGCGTCTCGGTTCTGGAGAGGGCTTTGTCGTCTTCTCAGTATCGAGTTGAATCTCTCTTCGGCTTATCATCCCGAGACGAATGGGTTGGTAGAGAGAGCCAACCAGACCTTGGTCACATATCTGCGACATTTTGTTTCGGCTAAGCAGGATGACTGGGCATCTTTGTTACCGTGGGCGGAGTTTGCTCTTAACAATGCCATCGCTGATTCCACTGGACAGACTCCATTCCTCCTTAACTATGGTCAGCATCCGCGGGTACCTGTGCCCATGCCCGTGTCTTCCGCCGATTCTAGGGTGGCAGACTGGGCTGTGGAGGCACGGGACATTTGGGATCACACTCAGGATGCCATTCAGGCTTCCAAGGAGAGAATGAGGTCCTCCGCCGACGCACATCGGCGCCCCGCTCCGACCTTTGCTCCTGGCGACTTAGTGTGGCTCTCCGCCTGTAACATCAGGCTGCGAGTTGAGTCTACCAAGTTTGCACCTCGCTACTTAGGTCCTTTTAAGGTCCTCGAACAGGTTAATCCTGTGGTTTACCGTCTGGCCCTTCCTCCACGCCTAGGTATCACCGACACCTTTCACGTGTCCCTCCTTAAGCCCGTCTACATGTCCCGGTTTTCTGAGTCATCTACTGGGACGTCGGGTTCGTCTTCGGACGATTACGAGGTGAACGCTATCTTGGGGTACAAGGTGGTTCGTGGCAAAAAATTTTATTTGGTGGATTGGAGGGGTTACGGTCCTGAGGATAGATCCTGGGAGCCTGCTGAGCACATTCAGGCTCCGCAGCTCATTGCTGCCTTCAAACGTAGCGAGGCCCAAGGAGGGGGGGTAATGTTAGGGGTCGAGTTGTCGCTTCCTGTGCTGCTGCTATATAAACTGCGCATGACCGCACGGCCATGCGCTAGTATTGTCTTACAATTGAATACGTGTGTTTGTTGTTAGTGCAAGTCGTTCATTAAATACCCCTACCCTATTGTATGACTGTTCGCGTATGGAGTATGGCTGCTATCTAGCGCCCGACTAATCACTCAACGTGTCACACACGTATCAGCGTCTATTGCTGTGACCGCCAGTGCGGCGCCACGCGCCAGTAGTGCGCTTCCTGACCCACATCTGGGTGCTTAGTGGTGCCTGCCAGCACGGCACAGTTCGCACTTCGGTGTTCTAATTATAAGAGTTGCCTAACACACCCTGTTGCGGTGTTGTGTCAGCAAGTGGTCTAATCGGACTTCAATCCTGTGTCTTGGGGTTGTGTTCGCTGACTCCTTGCTTGCACTCTTTAGTGCGGTATTGCGGACCTGTGGTTTTACCGGGTTCGCTTCCACCGCCATATTACGCTGCCATTTACTAGCAGCAGGTTTTTACCTGCACGGTGGACCCCGGACTGCGAACGCATCTATTACATCTTTCTTGGTGCGTTCCGCCAGTCCTAACAATTTTAAAATTAGTATTTTTAAGCAAAAGTAGTATTTTTATGTACTTGTATGAAATATGAGAGCATTATATTAATAAATAACATTTTCATTAACTAATTTAATTATGTTCAAAATTCATATTAGAATAGTTGTAGAATCCTGATATTAAAATGAATATTTTTAAGCAAGTGGGGTACATTTTTTAAAAAGTAGTTAACATGACTCCTCAGTTCTCTTTATGACTGTACATGAGGATATAACTGTCAATAACTGAGAACGACTACCCAATGGACTCTTACAAACACAGATTTCAATAAATAATTTACCGAATTCCTTCTCACAAACAAATATATTATTCTACTGAATATATCAATCTCTTCTATACCGAACTATCCACAGTTCAAACTGCATGTACAATATGACAGGCTCCATTTAACATTGGGTATCCAGCTTTAGAGCATAACTGTTGTTTGAGATAATTTACAGAGGAGGCAGTCGACCATGGCCCACTCACACGTTGGGGCCCACCGGTAGTGTCTGACACTCTTAACTGTACGACAATACAGTTAACTTATGTGGTAGAGCAGGGAACCATAGTCTTCCTGCACCAGCCGACTGTTTTCTGTAGTCTACATATCACTTCAGGCTCAGGATATCAGGGTCCCTACACATGGGGCGTGATGATGAGACACTGATTGTGCCAGCAGACTTCAAATTAATTCATTTCTCCATATGGCTTCCGTAATTTTGAAATTAAAATAATGGACCATGGAAGTTGCTCACACAGCAGCATGATCACAATATGACTCATTCTTATCATTTTACCAAACCATTTGGGTGCAATATAACTCTGAATTATAGCAGATGTACATTATGAAACTGCATTATGTAACTGCATATAAAGAAACATCCACCTATAACTAAATGAATCCCCCAATATTTAAGTAACCGTGGTTATAATTTTTAGTTCATAAATCAATAGTACACATAAAAATAAGCAACTCTGTAATAAATCTTATCAGAGAAGATTCTTTCTCTGCTAAAATTTTTCAGTTATTATTAAAATTTTCAATTCTGAGGTAAAATCCGTATTCAGTGAAGACAGACTTTCCCATCACTGACATAGGAGATGGACATTCAATGTAGATGGAAGAAGGGAGGAGCTAGAAACAGAGCTCCTCCCTCTTGCCATCAGCATAGAATCTGCTCAGAAACACCAGAAATTGACCAGGTAGGGTAGATAGCTGTCAGTCCCTTAATTTATATAGGGGCCTTTTCTTGTGCTAAAGGCACAAAATAGATGAGTACTAGTGATGAGCGAGTATACTCGTTGCTCATGTTTTCCCGAGCACGCTCGGGTGGTCTCCGAGTATTTATGACTGCTCGGAGATTTAGTTTTTATCATGGAAGCTGAATGACTTACAGCTATTAGCCAGGCTGAGTACATGTGGGGATTCCCTAGCAACCAGGCAATCCCCACATGTACTCAGCCTGGCTAGTAGCTGTAAATCATTCAGCTGCCACGATAAAAACTAAATCTCCGAGCAGTCATAAATACACGGAGACCACCCTAGTGTGCTCTGGAAAACCCAAGCAACGAGGACAGTCGCTCATCACTAAAGAGTACATAATTAACTTAAGATCCAGCACCAACCGTCCTGTTTTCCTGCAGCCACCTATAAGTGACAATATGTGATATGTTCATGTGACTGTTGCAGGTAATCAATGGGCATATTAGTAATGTAAATGTGAACGGTACATGTAGAGAAAAGACTTTGGTTACCACAAGACCATGGCACCTGATTAACAAGAGATTTGAAAAGTGAGTATATGCTAATTTGTTATTTTGTAGCACAGACTGATGGGATTTGATTTTTCCCTACTGATGAAATAACCCTTTAAGACATATCTCTCAGAGCCACAGTTCAGCAATAACAAATATGGCACGTTATGCAGTTCATACTGTTTGAGAAACGTCTCGTTTTGAAAACATAATTGACTGATTTTTTTTGCTTGAGTTATGAACATCTTTGGTACCATAAATCACTCCAAGAATCATATGCATAATAAGAATAATACGGGATCCAAGAACATAAGCTACAAAAGTCAGCGACTGATGAAAATAAATACAGCTGCCCATCTTTCCATGTATATTGGAGGTTTATGTATGACAGATTTGATTGTCACTTGCGCTACTATTTGAAAGAGGAAAATGTGATATAGCTGCATGTTTACTCTGCAGAAATCAATAGCAAACATTGGAGACTTGCAGACAAATGACGGAATTCAGGACCATGAGCACTGTGGCTGGTACTTTGTTGCTGTCACATCTAATGGATGTGAGGATGCTCAGGGATTACGGAGCGTCGAGGCATTTACTCCTGCGCTGTGTTTGTCCTCTGGGCAATGAAGAAGAACTGTGCAGCCTGCACTATATAATGACTGCGACATATTGATATTCCATACCGCAAAATCACAGTATTTGGAAAGAAGGAACCTCAAGTTCAACTTACACGGTAGCCCTGGGACAGTCAATACGGTGCTGTAAGTGTATTAGAATAAAAAGTGAAACCAGTGCTGGAGATCTGAGCACCAGAAAGGCTGAGAAAGCAAAATTTAACATTCCCGCTGTTCTCTAAATACAATTTTTCTGTACATAGAGGAATATTGCATTATTCTTAAATGGGAAAACAGTGCATCCTCTCTGTGCGAGCTGCAGGACTATTTTTAAAACACAATGAAATACTGTACATTGATTAACAGGATAAAACAGTATGCGGTCAATTTTAATACACACATAAAATGAATTGATTTCTCAATATGGCTTCCATAATTTTGAAATTGAAAAAAAAAATGAACCATGGAAATTGCTCACACAGCAGCATGCTCACAATATGACTCATTCTTATCATTTTATCAAATCATTTGGGTGCAATGTAAGTTCGAATTATAGCAGATGTGCATTATGAAACTGCATTTATACAATAGATATTGTTCTGAAAAACTGAAAAAAATCCTGCTATTAATAAAGGGATTTCCCAATACTTAAAGAATAGCCATTGATTCAATTTTTATTTCATAACTCAATAGTACACATGAAAATAGTCAACTTTGTAATATATCTCATCAAATAAATCTGCTTCGTTCCCTGCCAAAATTGATCAGTTATTATAAAAATTTCAATTCTGAGGTAAAATCTGTATGCCGTGAAGACAGACTATCCCATTGCTGAGATATGAGATGGCAGTTGCTATGGATTCACTTCAATGTAGACAGGAGGAGGGAGGAGCTTGTGGCAGAGCTCTTCCCTCCTTCCACCTGCATAAAATCCCCTCAGAAACACCAAAAATGGAACAAATGCAAACCAATAAAATCATCAAATCTTTATTATTAATATATTGAAACACACAAAAAATATATAAACAGAAAAAATAGAGCACCCCAGGTAATTTATAAATCGAACACCTTATTAAAGATTATATATATATTATTATATATATTAGGAAAAGGTGGCTCTTTTAATTATGCTCCTTCCACACGCTGAACTAAACACTTATAAAATGTGGCCCCTCATACCGTGAAACCGTCCCAGAGGCGGGACTTTCCTTCTTTATGAGATGCAGCACAGCCGTCATTCATACCCCCTTGGTGCCGGGCGCAGCCTCCTGAGCGTTGTTTGTTTCTGTCCTGAGCCTATGCTGTTATGTTATCCCTTTGCCATGCACAGTTAGCGCTGCCCGTCTTCTGACATCATTTGATGTCAGGCTGACTGCGCCTGTGAGGTCGCGCTGCCCGGGATCCCGCCCTGCAGTGTCTTCTGATTTATTCAAACTGCGGGGCCAGGATTCATGGGCATGTGCAGTGCATATCTTCGCCTCTCACTTATCTCCTTCCACCTTCTTCAGATTATGCGGCGTCAGCTGATCCCTAATCACATGCTACGGCCGTGATGCGGCACAGTCTGAAGAAGGCGGCTCTTTTAATTATGCTCCTTGCACTCGCTGAACTAAACACTTATAAAATGTGGCCCCTCATACCGTGAAACCGACCCAGAGGTGGGACTTTCCTTCTTAATGAGACGCAGCACAGCCGTCATTCATACCCCCTTGGTGCCGGGCGCAGCCTCCTGAGCATTGTTTGTTTCTGTCCCGAAGCCTGCACTGTTATGTTATCCCTTCGCCATGCCCTGCCCGTCTTCTGACATTATTTGATGTCAGGCTGACTGTGCCTGTGAGGTGCAGTCGGGATCTGTGGAAGCGTTGTGTGCGCGAAACAGCTGTCATCCTGTGGTCAACATGATCTCCTTGTCCATTTGGCACATGTCCTAATAAAGACTTCATTGTTTTACCAGGCTAGGTGAGTGCAAACCTTCTTTTTTTCTTTTTTTTTCTGGATTTCAATGCAAGAAACTGGCAGGAGAACTTGCTGCACACACAGCAGGGGAGCAGCTGGCGTTACTGAATCCCAATAACAGAGGAGCAACTGTTGACTGTGTGGACAGCACTTCCGGGAAGGAATTGGCGGTGTTGGAGCCCAGGGAATCCAGGAGAAGCAGAGTGTAGGCCGAGGCCTGCACTCTAGGCAGTTTAATATCTGTTGTTGTGTCAGCATGGAGGTAACAGGAGCAATTGCCGGATACACAGCAGGGGAGAAGCTGACATTACTAAACCCCACTAACACAGGATCGAGTGTTTTTCTCTGTGCAAATGGCACTTCCGAGCAGCAACAGGTGGTGTTGGAGCCCAGGGATTACAGGAGAAAGAGAGTGTAGGCTGAGGCCTAATTGGAGCAAGTTGAAAGGGAACCTTTACCCCCCCCAGGCATTAGTAACTGAAAGAGCCACCTTGTGCAGCACTAATGCTGCACAAGGAAAAGGTGGCTCTTTTAGTTATACTCCTTGCACACGCTGAACTAAACACTTATTAAATGTGTCCCCTCATACCGTGAAACCGTCCTGGAGGTGGGACTTTCCTTCATAATGAGACGCAGCACAGCTGGCATTCATACCCCCTTTGCGCCCAGTCGCCGCCTCCTCAGCGTTGTTTTAATCTGTCCCAGAGCCTGCACTATTATGTTAATCCTTGGGCATGCGCAGTCAGCGATACCCGTCTTCTGAAATAATTTGGTATTAGGCTGACTGCGCCTGTGCGGCCGCGCTGCCCGAGATCATGACCCGCAGTGTCTTCTGATTTATTCACACTGTGGGGCTGGGATTCATGGGCTTGCGCAGTGCATATCTTTGCCTCTCACTCATCTCCTTCCGCATTCTTCAGACTGTGCGGTGTCATGGCCATGGCATGTGATTAGGGATCAGCTGACAGAACACAGTCTGAAGAAGGCAGAGGGAGATGTGTGAGAGCCTGAAGATATGCACTTCACATGCCCATGAATCCCAGCCCCGCAGTGTGAATAAATCAGAAGACACTGCAGGGTGGAATCTCGGGTAGCGTGGCCGCACAGGCGCCGTCAACCTGACATCAAATGATGTCAGAAGATGGGCAGCGCTAAGTGCGCATTCCCAAGGTTTAACATAACAGTGCGGGCTCTGGGACAGTTTCAAACAACGCTGAGTGGGCGGCGCCCGGCGCCAAGGGAGTATGAATGCTGGCTGTGCTGCGTCTCTTTACGAAGGAAAGTCTCACCTCCGGGACGGTTTCACGGTATGAGGGAACACATATTTTATAAGTGTTAAGTTCAGTGTGTGCAAGGAGCATGACTAAAAGAGCCACCTTTTCCTAGTGCAGCATTTGTGCTGCACAAAGTTGCTCTTTCAGTTACAAACGCCTGGGGGGGACAGGTTCCCTTTAATTTCTGTAGTTTTGCGAGTGGTGTAGAGGTAGCAGGAGCAATCGCCGGATACACAGCAGGGGATCAGCTGACGTCACTGAAACCAAATAACACTGGGTCATGTGTTGACTGTGCAGATGGCATTTCTGAGCAGCAACTGGCGGTGTTGGAGCCCAGGGATTACAGTTCAGGTGGTAGAAACATGAACACAAGAGGAGACCTGGATATTGTTGCCAACCAAGTATTTAATCTGAAAGAAGACTGGCAAATTCCTGTGGGATCCAGGCCTTGTTCATTTTCAGAAAAGTAAGCTGCTCAACGTTATCAGAGGATAGTCTCATGCGACGGTCTGTTAGTACACCACCTGCGGCACTAAAGACATGTTCCGACAATACACTAGCAGCAGGGCAAGCCAGCACCTCCAATGCATACTGGCTAAGCTCTGGCCATGTATCCAGCATAGAGACCCAAAACTTGAAGAGGGAAGAGCCGTCTGGGAGTACACAGAGAGGGCAAGACATGTAGTCTGTCACCATCTGACGGAAACATTGCCTCCTTCTGAATGGAGCCGTCTGTGATGATGTAGACATTTGTGGCGGTCACACAAAAGTTTGCCACAGTTGGGCCATACTGGTCTTGCCTTGTGCTAAGGCACTGCTTCTGCTCCCTATTTTTGCTGAGCTTCCTCCACTGCCTCGATGCACTGAGCTGCTTTGTAAAGCACTAGCAGCACTGCTCTCAGCTGTACTGGAGAATATGTTGGAATGCACCAGTGTGTCTTGGTACAACTGCATTTTACACTCCGGGTTCAACGGTGTTTTGCTTTGTAAGTTGTCCCGGTAGCATGGATCTAGGAGGGTGTACACCCAATAATCAGCCGTGTTGAGAATGTGGGCGATGCGGCGGTCATTTCTCAGGCACTGCAGCATGAAATCAACCATGTGCTGCAGACTGCCAACTGGCCAAGAAATGCTGTCCAATGCTTGAGGTATGATCTCTGCCTGCTCTGCATCATCCCACCCTCACTCTACATTCTGACTACTGGAGCATTGTGTAACTCCCTCCTCTGGGCAGATGTCTTCCTCCTCCATTAACTTCTCCTCATCCTCCTCACCAAGTGTCCCCTGCCTAGGCCTTTGTGAGGAACCATGTTGCACAGACTGTCCAGAAGCAGATGGCATTTGTGACTCATCATCCTCTACCTCTTCCACAACCTCATCCCTTAACGCTGGCAGTTTTCTTTGAAGCAGGCAGATAAGGGGGACAGTCATGCTGACTAATGCATCATCTGCACTCGCCATCTGCGTGGAATCACTGAAGGCACGCAAAACCTGGCAGATGTCCTTCATAGTTGCCCACTCAGTGGTTGTGAAGTCTGAACGGCATGCAGTGCGACTTCTTTGCGCCTGATGCAGCTGGTATTCCATTACTGTTGGATGCTGCTCACACAACTGCTCCAACATATGTAACATTGAATTCCACCTGGTGGGGAGGTAACATATGATGCAATGTTCCGGAAGGCGGAATCGGCGCTGCAAAGCTGCAATTGCGTGAACTTGCCATGCTGGAACACCGCAAGTGAGCGCACTCTAGGCGGACCTTGTGCACCAGATTGTCCCTCAAAAAACTCTGCACGACCAAGTTGAGCACATGTGCCAGACATGAGATGTGAGTGAGGTTGCCTAGGCCCAGAGCTGCCATCAGATTTCGGCCATTGTCACACACTACCATGCCTGGCTGGAGATTCGCTGGCACAAACCACATGTCGTTCTCCTGCTTGTTGGCATTCCAGAGCTCCTGCGCTGTGTGGCTTCGATTAACCAAAGAAATTAATTTCAGCATGGCCTGTTGACATTTGGCCACAGCTCTGCTCATATCGGTCGTAACAGGTAAGCGTTCACGGGTCAAGGTGGAGGTAAACTGTGACGGCTCCTGCAGCGATGATTCAGAGGAACTGGAGTATGAGGAGGAGGTAATGTGTACAGACTGGATTCCTGCAATCCTTGGAGTTGGCAGAACACGTACAGTGCCACTCGCAAAATCTGTATCTGGCTCCACAACATTGACCCAATGGGCAGTGAGGGAAAGGTATGGTTCCTGTCCACGGTGACTGGTCCATGCATCGGTGGTGAGGTGGACCTTGCTACTGACGGTGTTCAGTAGCGCATGTTTAATGTTTCCCTCCACATGCTTTTGCAGGGCAGGGACGGCTTGCCTGCCAAAATAAAAGCGGATGGGCATGTTGTATTGTGGGACTGCCAATGCCATCAAGTTACGGAAGGTGTCAGTCTCCACCAGACTGAATGACAGCATTTCGAGGGACAGTAGATTTGCAATGCCAGCATTCAGAGCCTGTGCTCGGGGGTGGTTTGCCGAGAATGGCCGCCTTTTCTCCCATGCCTGTGCTACCAATGGCTGTAAACTGGGCTGGGAGTGGGAGGATGAGTAAGAATGTGGTGCAGTGGGTGGAATTACACTGGGTCTCTGGAAAACAGTGCCAGAGGTTCTTCCATGGTGATCCTGTGATGAAGCCGAACCAGCTGTGTGTGAGCTGGAGGGAGGAAGAGGCTACAACACGAGCTGAAGAGGTGGTACGTGCCGCTGTTGGTTAGCCTAGGTCTTCAGTGTGTTTTTGTAACTCCACCACTTGCTTGGTCCGCACGTTTCCACATATTTGTGGTAATGAGGTTTGCTGACACTTTTCCCTCTTTTGACTTTCTGATGACACAGCTTGCTATTGACAAAGCAAATGTCATCTGCAACTGTGTCAAAAAAGGACCAGGAAGTGCAAGTCTTGGGGGAACCCATTTTTGCTTTTGGAAGAGGCATGCTCCTAATGGGTGCTGAAGTGGAGACTACAGGCAACGCAGTCTTCCCCCTGCCTCTCCCTCTTTGGGCCGTTCAGTTAATCTCTTCCTCAAAGCTGCTCCCACCACCTTCCTGTACCTCATGCCATGATGGGTCAATGACCTCATCATATACACTACCCTCTTCCAACAACTACTTCTCCTGGGTAGTCTCAGCAGCACAGTACGCACCAGAAAGTGGCACCTGAATCTCATCATCAGATGCGTACTGAGGTGTGCTGACCAGAGGCACTGGCCCACCGGCCTCTTCAGATTCAGAGAGACAAAGCTGTTGGGCATCACTGCATACTGCCTCTTCTTCCATTTCTTGAATGCTGCTTGGCTGGCCCCTCTTTCCAAGCCAAGAGATTCAGAGAACAGAAGTAGAGATGGCTCCTGTCCCGGGCTCTCTGACTGCCTGGGCAATTTGGCAGGTGGTGAAGAGACATATGGGTGCTCTTCAGTGCTCTGTGCCTGAGAAGATGTGGCACTAATTGAAGTCAATGCATTAGCTGCCATCCATCCGACAATGGCTTCAATTTGTTCATCCAGCAGCAGGGTACAGCGATATCCTACAAAGCTGCACATGAAGGACTGTTCCCTGCTGAAACTGTGGGATGATGAGTCACCGGTGCCTCGGCAGCAGGCACAGAATCCCCACATCCTCTCCCTGCTCCACTCCCATGACCACGTGCCTTACTCCCTGCCTTCTTCATCTTGGTGATGTTCGTCCTTCATTTTCGAAGATGACCATGACTTCAGGGTTAGAAGAGAGTTAATAGTTATGGGTCCGGAGGTGGCTGATGAGTCCAATCCGGGCCCTGAAGGTTCGCCCACATACTTGACATACAAAAGCAGATGTGGTCAGTACACCAGATTCTACTTGTGCCTTGCGTACAGCACGCTTTCCTTTTGCGTCACAGATTTTCCTATCTTCAGCTGCACGTGCTCCTGAGGTGATCCTGCCCCGCCAACCTGGACGATCCAGGGCAAGCTCTTCCCATTCATTGGTGTTGACTTCCAGGTTTTTGAGAGACACCTTAAGGCAGTCTTTATAGCGCTTCTTCTGCCCCCCAACTGCTCGCTTTCCTTGGCACAGCTCTCCGTACAGCAGTTGTTTCGGTAGTCGGCTGTCAGGCATTCGGACCACATGTCCAGCCCACCTGGCTTGGACTTTCAGCAGGAGAGTGTAAACGCTGCAGAGCCCAGTTTGTTCCAGAATTGCTGTGTCCGGGACCTTGTCTTGCCACCTGATGTGGAGGAGTCTGCGAAGGCAACTCATGTGGAAATGATTAAGCTGTTTAGCATGCTGGCTGTACACTGTCCAGGTCTCGCTAGCATAGAGAAGTGTGGTGAGGACCACCGCGCAGTAGACCTTCAGCTTGGTGGTAAGGCTGAGTCCCCTTCATTCTCAGATGTTCTTACGCAGTCTCCCGAAGGTGGCACTGGCTTTGGCGATTCTGTTATTAACCTCAGCGTCTATGGTTACTTCACGGGAAAGTGTGCTGCCTAAGTAGGTGAAGTTATCGACTGCTTTAAGGGTTTGCTCCTTCACCGTGATACGTGGCTCCTTGTACAGTTTTCCTGGAACCGGTTGATTCATGACTTCGGTTTTTCTAATGTTGATCTCGAGACCAAAACTGTTGCAGGCTTGTGAAAAACAGTCCATTTCATGCTGCATCTGCTGTTCCGTGCTAGCGTTAAGTGCACAGTCATCAGCAAATAGTAATTCACGGATAACAGTCTCATGCACTTTCGTAACCGCCTTCAGGCGTTTTGGGTTGAATAGCTTGCCATCAGTCCTGTACCTAACCTGGATTCCATCTTCACAGTTGTTAAAGGCATCACTTAACATTGCAGAGAACAGCATACTGAACAGGGTTGGAGCAGCACACAGCCTTGTTTTACGCCGTTTGTTACTGGGAAAGCCTCGGATACGTCTCCATCATTCAGAACCTTCACCATCATGCCATCATGGAACTGCCGGATGACTGAGATGAACTTACTCGGGCAGCAAAATTTTGCCATGATCTTCCACAGGCCGTCCCTACTGACTGTGTCAAAAGCCTTGGTCAAATCAACAAAAGTTACATAAAGGTCACGGTGTTGCTCCTGGCACTTTTCCTGAAACTGACATGCTGAAAACACCATATCTACTGTTCCACGTTTAGCACGGAAACCACACTGGCTTTCGGGTAATAGTCCTTGCTCAAGGTGATGTAAAAGGCAGTTGAGCAAGACACGAGCCAATATCTTGCCTGCAGTGGACAGAAGGGAGATGCCTCGATGGTTGTCACAAGATTGGTGATTACCATTCCTCTTGTATATGTGGATTATGCTGGCATCTTTCATCTGTTGCGGAACCTGTTCCTTTGTCCACATATATTGGAATAGTTTGATCTCCATTTGCATCAGAACAGGGCCGCCAGCTTTATATACCTCAGCAGGTATAGCATCATTTCCGGGTGCTTTTCCACAAGAAAGTTGTTTTACTGCTTTCCTGACTTCATCTCCACTTGGAAGAACATCAAGCTCCTTGTTGATTTCTACCTGGGGCAGGCGAGCAATAGCCTCATCATTGATATTGGCAGGGCGATTAAGAATATTATTAAAGTGCTCAGCCCACCGTTCCAGAATTTGTTTCCTTTCTGTCAGCAGCTTAGTTCCATCTGCGTTAAGCAGAGATGAAGAGCTTGATGACTGGGGTCCATATACAGCTTTGAGCGCATCGTAGAAGCATTTCTGGTCATGGGTATCTGCATAGCCCTGAATTTCGTCGGCATTCTTGCTAAACCAGATATCCTGCATCTTGCGTAGCTTGATTTGTACCTTTCTTTTTAGGTTGGTAAAGGCACCTTTCTTAGCTAACGATGTGGGGTCATTTTGGTACACCTTATACCGCTGATGTTTCTCTTCTAGGAGTGTCTTTATTTCCTCGTCATTTTCATCGAATCAGTCTTGATTATTTCTGGTTGCTGATCCGAGATGCTCCAGAGCAGTATTATAAACAGCATCTCTCAGAATTGTCCACTGTTCCTCAACGCCAATCTCCTCTGCCTGTAGTATATTTAACAGTCTGCCATCAAGGTCATTGGCAAATTCCCTTGCAATTCTTTTATTTTGCAGCTTATAGATATTCAACCTCTTTGTTGTTTTCTGCCCTTGGGGTCTCCTCGCAGGCAGGATGCGGAGCCTGCACTTAGAAACAATGAGGCGATGGTCAGTCCAGCAGTCTGCACCGCACACGGACCTTCGTCACTCTAAAGTCCATCTCATCCCTTTTCATGGCAATGATGTAATCAATGAGATGCCAATGCCTTGAGCGTGGGTGCATCCATGATGTCTTCTTGCATGTGGGTAAACAGAATAAAGTGTTGGTGATGACAAGGTCATGTGTGGCACACATCGTGAGGAGCAGCAGGCCATTACTGTTACACTTGCCAGTGCCATGTCTCCCAATGACCCCTTCCCAGTTTTGATGGTCTGTTCCCACTCTGGCATTAAAGTCTCCAAGTATAATGAGCTTGTCTGCCTGTGGGATTGCTGAAATAAGTGTGTCAAGTTCATCGTAGAACTTATCTTTAATGTCATCCGGATTAGTCATTGTGGGAGCATAGGCACTGATCAGAGTTGCGTGTTTCTTGTTTGTAAGTGGGAGCTGAAATGCCATCAGACGGTCGTTGATGCCCTCCGGAAGCCTGGTAAGTTTGCAAGCAAGATTAGTTTTGATAGCAAATCCCATGCCTGCTTCTCGTTTTTCAGTGCTGCCTCGACCACTCCAGAAGGATGTATATCCACCACTGTGCTCTGTCAATTGACCCTTATCTGCCAGGCGTGTTTCGCTGAGAGCTGCTATATCGACCTTGTAACGAGCTAGCTCCAGAGCAACCAATGCCGTTCTTCTCTCTGGTCTGTCTGCCTTGGTATTATCCAGCAGAGTTCTCACATTCCAAGTGCCAAGGTTGAGTACCATCATTTTCTTTTTCTTTATTGTGTGTCGACCACTGTATGGGAAACCCGCCAGCTGCGGTAGGCTGGCCAGGTGAAATGAAGCAGACTATGTTTGAGGCACCTTTTCTAGCCCCTTCCTCGATTGAGGTGAGCAGAGTGATCCTGAACAGGACTGCTCAGACACCCAGGAGGCTGCCGAACTCCACTGCTGCTTCGGTCGCGTAGAGAGTGACCATATAGCCTGGGCCGCCTGCGTGCAGGTTCGTGATTACAGCTTCCATCAGCTTCATCTTGGTAGACTGATAAAGATAGGCAGAAAAGTACTAAGGGTTTAGTGTGCTTATTCCTGAACAGCTCCTAACAGGTATAAGAAACACTAATTTTCTAAAGTGTGGACTAGACTTTAATATGAGCTAATGTGGCCTACACAACTGTAAAGTAGAGTGTTTGGTGAACTTTATTAACTTTTTGTTTTTTCGCAGAACAGACTACAGAGTGAACTGCACTCACACACAGACCGTGCAGACAGCCGTGAACGGTGCTGCAAGGCTAAAAAAGCTCATCTATGTACTCCTATATAGTGTTTTTCCACAATCTAGCAGGATACGGATGGAAACCCACTGATAGGATAAATTTGAAAAAATGTGCCATAGGCAGCACTAATTGAAAAAAGGACAATGGAACAGTATGAGGCAGTGACGCACCCTGAGCTGACTGCAACCGGCTATGGCGGCAGAGCAGACTACAGAGTGAGCTGCACTCACACACAGACCGTGCAGACAGCCATGAATGGCGCTGCAAGGCCAAAAAAAGCTCCTCTATGTACTCCTATATAGTGTTTTTCCACAATCTAGCAGAATACGGATGGAAACCCACTGATAGGAGAAAAACAGGAAAAATGTGCTGCAGGCAGCACTAATGCAAAAAAAGGACAATTGAACAGTATGAGGCAGTGACTCACACTGAGCTGTCTACAACCAGCTGTGGCTGTAGAGCAGAAAACATCGTGAGCTGCACTCACACAACAGACCTTGCAAACAGCTGTGAACAGTGCTGCAAGGCAAAACAAGGTTCTCACACAACGGTTGCTAAATTAGCCTTGGTAAAGCACAATGAAGCAAATCGCTATCTCAAAACTGGCCCTCAGTCAGAACACAGCGTCCTGTCCCTAACTGAATTCACAGCAGAGTGAACAGAAAATGGCGGCGGCAACTTTTACAGTGCATCATGACATCATTTCAGCAGCCAATCACAGCCATGCCAGTAGTTATATGCCTACCATGCAGAACGGGATGTACCCACATTTCTAATCATTCCTCATTGGCTGAATTAAATGAAACTGGCTCTTTGCATTATGGGACCTTCTGATTCCAGTATCCGATATTGCTAAAGTATCGGAACTCGGTATCGGAATTCCGATACCGCAAATATCAGCCGATACCCGATATTTGCAGTATCGGAATGCTCAACACTAAATATAATGCAATTGTGCAAGGATATTTTCAGATCAACGTGCATAGTATTATCTCTCATATAAATGGTTGTTTTGTTTATTTAATCTAAAATATATATATACTGCTCAAAAAAATAAAGGGAACACTTAAATAACACATCCTAGATCTGAATGAATGACATATTCTCATTGAATACTTTGTTCTGAACAAAGTTGAAAGTGCTGACAACAAAATCACACAAAAATCATCAATGGAAATCAAATTTATCAACCAATGGATACCTGGATTTGGAATGATACTCAAAATCAAAGTGGAAAATCAAATTACAGGCTTTCCAACTTCAGTGGAAATGCCTCAAAACAAGGAAATGATGCTCATTAGTGTGTGTGGCCTCCAGGTGCCTGTATGACCTCCCTACAATGTACAGGCATGCTCCTGATGAGGCAGCAGATGGTCTCCTGAGGGATCTCCTCCCAGACCTGGACAAAAGCATCCGCCAACTCCTGGACAGTCTGTAGTGCAACGTGACACTGGTGGATGGTGCGTGACATGATGTCCCAGATGTGTTCAATCAGATTCAGGTCTGGGGAAAAGAGGGCCAGTCCATAGCTTCAATGCCTTCATCTTGCAGGAATTGCTGACACACTCCAGCCACATGAGGTCTGACATTGTCCTGCATTAGGAGGAACCCAGGGCCAACCGCATCAGCATATGGTCTCATAATGGGTCTGAGGATCTCATCTTGGTACCTAATGGCAGACAGGCTATCTCTGGCTAGCACAAGAAGGGCTATGCGTCCCTCCAAAGAAATGCCACCCCACACCAGTAGTGATCGACTGCCAAACCGGTCATGCTGAAGGATGTTGCAGGCAGCAGATCGCTCTCCACGGCGTATCCAGACTCTGTCACATCTGTCACATGTGCTCAGAGTAAACCTGCTTTAATCTGTAAGGAGCACAGGGCACCAGTGGCGAATTTGCCAATCCTGGTGTTCTGTGGCAAATGCCAAGCGTCCTGCATGATGTGGGGCTGTGAGCACAACCCCCATCTGTGGATGCCGGGCACTCCACCATCCTCATGGAGTCGGATTCTAACTGTTTGTGCAGACACGTGCATATTTGTGGCCTGCTGTAGGTCATTCTGCGGGGCTCTGGCAGTTTTCCTCCTGTTCCTCCTTGCACAAAGGCTGAGGTAGCGGTCCTGCTGCTGGGTTGTTGCCCTCCTACGGCCCCCTCCACATCTCCTGGTGTACTGGCCTGTCTACTGGTAGCACCTCCTGCCTCTGGACACTATGCTGACAGACACAGCAAACCTTCTTACCACAGTTCGCATTGATGTGCCATCCTGGAAAAGCTGCAATACCTGAGCCACTTGTTTCGGTTGTAGAGTCCATCTCATGCTACCACGAGTGTGAAAGCACAACCAACATTCAAAAGTGACCAAAACATCAGCCAGAAAGCATTGGTATTGAGATGTGGTCTGTGGTCCCCACCTGCAGAGCTACTCCTTTATAGGGGGTGTCTTGATAATTGCCAATAATTTCCATCTGTTGTCTATTCCATTTGCACAACAGCATGTGAAATTGATTGTCAAACAGTGTTGCTTCCTAAGTGGACAGTTTGATTTCACAGAAGTTTGATTTCCTTGAAGTTATATTCTGTTGTTCAAGTGTTCCCTTTATTTTTTTGAGCAGTGTATATAAAGTTGGTATGGAAAGTATTCATACCCCTTTACATTTTTCACTTTTTGTTTCATTGCAGCCATTTGGTTAATTCAATAAAGTTCATTTTTTTCTCATTAATGTACACTCTGCACCCCATCTTCCCTGAAAAAACAGAAATGTAGTAATTTTTGCAAAATTATTAAAAAAGAAAAACTGAAATATCCTATGGTAATAAGTATTCAGACGTTTTGCTCAGTATTGAGTAGAATCACCCTTTTTATCTAGTACACCCATGAGTCTTCTTGGTAATGAAGCAACACATTTTCACACCTGGATTTGGGGTTCCTCTGCCATTTTTTCTTGCAGATCCTCTCGAGTTCCATCAGGTTGGATGGTGAACATTGGTAGACAGGCATTTTCAGGTCTCTCCAGAGATACTCAATTAAGTTTAGGTCAGTGCTCTGTCTGGGCCAGTCAAGAATGGTCACAGAGCTGTTCTGAAGCCACTCCTTTGTAATTTTATCTGTACTTTGGATCATTGTCTTGTTGGAGGGTGAATGTAAAGCCAAGTCTGAGATCCAGAGCACTCTGGAAGAGGTTTTCATCCAGGATATCTCTGCAATTGTCTGCATTCATGTTTCTTTAATGACAGACAGTCATCCTCTCCCTGCAGCTGAAAAACACCACCTTAGCATGATGCTGCCACCACCATGCTTCACTGTTAGGATTGTGTTGGGCAGGTGATGAGCAGTGACTGTTTTTTTCCAAACATGCCGCTTAGAGTTATCACCAAAAAGGTCTATCTTCATCTCATCAGACCAGAGAATCTTATTTCTCATAGTCTGGGAGGCCTCCAGGTGTTTTATAGCAAACGCTATGCGGGCTTTTATATGTCTTGCACTGAGGAGAGGTTTCTGTCAGCTATAAAGGCCTGACTAGCAGAGAGAGCTGCAGTGATAGTTGACATTGTGGAACTTTTTCCCATCTCCCTACTGCAACTCTAAAGCTCAACGACAGTGATCTTCGGGTTCTTCCTTACCTCTCTCACCAAGGCTCTTCTCCCACGATTCCTCAGTTTGGCTAGATGGCCAGGTCTAGAAAGACTCCTGGCGGTCCCAAATCTCTTCCATTTAAGGATTATGGAGGCCACTTTGCTCTTAGGAACCTTGAGTACTGCAGAAATTCTGTTGTAACCTTGGCCAGATCTGTGCCTTGCCATAATTCTGTCTCAGAGCTCCTTGGGCAGCTCCTTTGACCTCATGATTCTCATTTGGTCTGATATGCACTGTGAGATGTGAGGTCCTATAAAGACAGATGTGTGCCTTTCCAAATCAAGTCCTATCAGTTTAATTAATCACAACTGGACTCCAATGAAGGAGTAGAACCATCTTAAGGAAGATCACAAGGAAATGGACAACATGTGACTTAAATATTAGTGTCTGAGAAGGGTTTGAAAACTTATGACCATGTGATATTTGAGTTTTTCTTTATTATTAAATTTGCAAAAACTTCTACATTTCTATTTTTTTTTTAATCAAGATGCGGTGCAGAGTGTACAGTAATGAGAAAAAAATATAACTTTTTTGAATTTACCAAATGGCTGCAATGAAACAGAGTTAAAAATTTAAAGGGGCCTGAATACTTTCCGTACTCATTGTATATATATATATATATGTTAGGACTGGCGGAACGCACCAAGAGAGATGATATAGATGCGTTCGCAGTCCGGGGTCCACCGTGCAGGTGAAACCTGCTGCTAGGAAATGACAGACTATATGGCGGCATCCAAAAGTATACACGCGTGGGTTAAACCTCACCCAGCGTGAAGAAAGCGATCCTGTTGCGTCACAGGACCGCGGTACCGCACATAGAGCGCGAGCAAGTGGTCAGCGAACTTAACCCCAACAGGGATTGTAGTCCGATTAGACCCTTGCTGGCACTACACCGCTACTGGGTGTGTAAGGAAATATATAATTATAGCACCGAAGTGCGAACTGTGCCGTGCTGGCAGGTACCACAAAGCACCCAGACGTGGGTCAGGAAGCGCACACTGGCGCGTGGCACCGCACTGGCGGTCACAGCAATAGACGCTGATACGTGTGTGACACGTTGAGTGATTAGTCGAGCGCTAGATAGCAGCCATACACCATACGCGAACAGTCATACAATAGGGTAGGGGTATTTAAAGAACGACTTGCACTCACAACAAACACACGTATTAAATTGTACACTAGCGCATGGCCGTGCGGTCATGCGCAGTTTATATAGTTGCAGGACAGGAAGTGGCCACAGAAACTTTGCCCTTCCAAGACCTGCCAAGAGGACCAATAGAATGCGCTGCAGAGTCTGAGCACATGACCCTCGATCTCCAACGGGAGATCTTGCCCTGGGCATGCTCAGTGTGCGCAGACAAGGACTTAGTCCCAGAGAAGTCCACTCGCTGCTGACCAGCACTGATTTTAATGGCAGTAGCTGAAGAAGCAGCAGTAACTCTCTGATCAGAGTGAGACCGAGCAAGATGCTGGGACCGACGTCCCTGCTGAGCAGGCTCCACTGCGGCTGGATAGGAATGGGGGACCGCAGCGGAGACGGCTCGAGATTCCCCCTGTGCAGAAGCGGGAACTCGAGACCTAACATATATATATATATATTGTATATATATATATATATTTATAAATATATCTATGATTAACTTTTGTGTTTTCCTGTAAATGTAATTTTCTAGCTTAATTTGTTCATGTATGCCATAACATTAGGCCAATTGGACAATTATGCGGCTGTGTGGCTCAATATGTATGCTTAGATTATGACTCAGGTGGTTGGTCACATGACTCCCTGCACCATCATTGTCATATGCCTGAGTCAATGTCACCTGAGCGATGATGGTTCATGATGAAGTTATTGTATCTGTTCATTGCATTGATTGATATTATCGCTCAGAAGCACATGGGAGCGGCACGGGATGCCACTCACATGCTCTCTACAGGTCACAGCTATCATGTTACCATACTGTGTCATGTGATCTGTGACACAATTATGATAATTCTCTATTGGCCTGCCTTGTTCACCCCGTTTTGCATGCGTACTTCCTTTACACGGGCTTTGCCATCTTGACCCTCCCTTTGAATTGCGGTTAGCATGTAGCTTACCTGGTGGACGTAGCCATGTTTAGAGCCTAAGTAAATATACTTTGACAGGACTTGCTATAGCAGTTATTATGGTTCTACCCAAAGGTATTTAATAAGTATTCACCATTTTCTATTGGATGATTCCATTTAAATACTCTGCATCCTTATACCAAACCACTTCTGGACTAAACAGTTTCCTGGAAAAATGCGACGGGTGTGGCGGGACTTCACAATCTCCCTTGCGGTTTGTACCTCATGTGCTATGGGGTATAAATATATATATTTTTTACCATATAGTCTCCTTTTCACTTGTATGATCATGTGGGTAGTTAACTCTATATACACTATTAATATATTCACTTATACTGTTAGCTCAATATTATTTTATTTATTGTTTAAATGTAATAGATCATTTTTTGATTGGTGCAGCAAGGATTCAACTTTGGTTTACCTTTTGTTAGAGTGAATTTTTCCATTTTTTCATTACCAGTGGTGCTCTGATTTTTCTATTTATATATTTTTATTGTGTGTTTAAATATGCTAATCATAAAGATTTGGTGATTGTATTGGCCCCCCAGCCTAAAAATAGCAGCCTGCAGTCACCCGTAAAAGGCACATCATTTAGATGTGCCAATTCTGGCACTTTGCCTAGCTCTTTACACTTCCCTTCAAGTGGTGGCAAGTGGGGTTCATATTTGTGGGGTTGATGTCACCTTTGTTTTGTCATGTGACATCAAGCCCATGGATTAGTAATGAAGAGGCGTCTATAAGACACCTATCCATTACTAAGCCTATAGTTATATTGTAAATAAACACACAGCCAGAAGGAAGTCTTTTATTTGAAATAAAATACGCTTTTTTTTAATTTAAAAATAACAAACACAGTTATACTCACCTGATATCTATTCCATTGAATCCCTCATTTCCTGTAATAAAATAAAAATAAAAGGCAAACATTTTCCTCACCTGTTCGTCAGTCTGTCCCACGCCGTAATCCATGTCTGGGAATTAATGATTTTCATCCCATCAAACTTTAAAATTAAAGAAGATAATAAAGTTTAATTCCTTGAGAAGGCAGCAAGTTTGGAGAAAAAATGGGTTGTATGGAATTTTTATCCCTTAACGCTGCAGCCCTTCTCCATTTATGCATTTCCGTTTTTTCCTCCCTTTCTTCTCAGAGCATTGACATACAGTAGGGAATCTTGATTTTTTGTGGGACGAGTTGTAGCTTTGAAAAACGCCATTGATTTTCCCACATAATGTTTTGGAAAATGGAAAAAAAATTCCAAGTGCGGTGAAATTCTGTCATTGTTTTTTGGGAATTGTTTACACTATGTACATTTTGTGGTAAAAATGACCATGCAGTGTGATTTTCTCATCAACACGATTCCCAACCTATCACCACATTTTATTGCGTAATAATTTTCCAAGACAAGTAACATTTTTCTGTGTTATGATGGAGATGTGTGATGGCTTATTTTTAGTGGGGCAAGACAACATTTTTATTATTACCATTTTGGGATAGATGTAACTTTTTGATCACTAGTTACAGCCTTTTCATGGAATTGCTGAGACGAAAGAAAAAAACATAATTTTGGCTTTCTTGAATTTTTTCCATTTACGCTGTTTACTGATAGGGTTAATTATTTTTATATTTTGATATATCAGACTTTTCTGAATGCGGTGATACCAAATATGTGTAATTTGTTAAAAAATATATTTATTTTCAATGGGGGAACAATGTGTAATTTTTTTACTTTTTATTGTTATTCTTAACTCCATTAGGGGACTTAACCCCTTCAAGACCTTGCCCTTTTCCGTTTTTGCATCCTCGTTTTTGCTCCCCTCCTTCCCAGAGCCATAACATTTTTATTTTTCCATCAATATAGCCATTTGAGGGCTTGTTTTTTGCAGAACAAGTTGCACTTTTGAACTACATCATTGGTTTTAGCATGTCGTGTACTAGAAAATGGGAATAAAATTCCAAGTGCAGTGAAATTGCAAAAAAGTGCAATCCCACATTGGTTTTTTGTTTGGCTTTTTTGCTAGGTTCACTAAATGCTAAAACTGAGCTTCCATTTTGATTTTCCAAGTCATTATGAGTTCATAGACACCAAACATGTCTAGGTTACCTTTTCTCTAAGTGGTAAAAAAAAGGCGCAATTTTCCAATACCCATAGCGTCTCCATTTTTCATGATCTGGGGTCAGGTAAGGGCTTATTTTTGCGAGCCGAGCTGACGTTTTTAATGATACCATTTTGGTGCAGATATGTTCTTTTGATCGCCCGTTATTGCATTTTAATGCAATGTCGTGGCGACCAAAAAACCGTAATTCTGGTGTTTCTAGTTTTTTTCTCGCTACGTTGTTTAGCGATCTGGTTAATTATTTTTTTATTGATAGATCGGGCGATTTTGAATACAGCAATACCAAATATGTGTAGGTTTGATTTTTTTTATCATTTTATTTTGAATGGGGCGAAAGGGGGGTGATTTAAACTTTTATATTTTTTTTTACTTTTTTTTTACTTTTGCCATGCTTCAATAGCCTCCATGGGAGGCAAGAAGCTGGTATAGCCTTATCAGCTCTGCTACATAGCAGTGATCATCAGATCGCCCCTATGTAGCTGAATTTCAGGCTTGCTATGAGTGCCGACCACAGGGTGGTGCTCACAGCAAGCCGGTCTCTCAAGGAGACCTCTGGTTGCTATGCCGATGCATCGCTGACCCCCGATCATGTGACGGGGTTGGCGATGCGCTCATTTCCGGCCCGATGGCCAGAAGTGCCGGTTAAATGCCGATGCCAGCATTTTACAGCTACATTTAACTAGTTAATAGTGGCGGGTGAATCGCACCTGTCGCTATTGTGGGCACATGTCAGCTGTTCAAAACAGCTGACATGTCCCAGCTTTGATGCGGGCTCTCCGCCACAGCTCTCATCAAAGCGGGGGTACGGACCTCCGCAGTAATAGTACAGCGGAGGTCGGTAAGGGGTTTGATATTGTCTGATCGCGTCAGCATCTCTGCCTGTAGCAAAAATCATGGTCTCTTCTGAAGCCAGGCTACAGGCAAAGTTTCAAATGACCTCCTTAGGGTATGTGCACACGCTGCGGATTTGGCTGCGGATCTGCAGCGGTTTTGATGCTGCGGATCTGAAGCTGTTTTCCATGAGTTTACAGTATCATGTAAACCTATGGAAAACAAAATCAACAGTGCACATGCTGCAGAAAAAAACATGTGGAAACGCAACGATTTACATTCCGCAGCATGTCAATTCTTTGTGCGGATTCCGCTGCAGTTTACACCTGCTCCATAATAGGAATGCGCAGGTGTAAAACCGCAGGTGGAATCTGCACAAAAACTGCAGTAAATCAGTTGTAATTCCACAGTGAATCAGCAAGTAATCTGCAGTGCGGTTTACCTGCAGATTTACAAAAATAGGTGTGGAAAAATCCACAGACATCCTACCTACAGTACATGTGCACATACCTTTAACCCCTTAATCCCATATGACATACTATCTCATCAAGGTGCCCTGGGACTTAATTCCCAGTGACAGGATAGTACGTCATATGCGATCGGCCGCGCTCACGGGGGGAGCGCGGCCGATCGCGGCTGGGCGTCAGCTGCCTATCGCAGCTGACATCCAGCACTATGTGCCAGGAGCGGTCATGGACCACCCCCGGGACATTAACCCCCGGCACACCGCCATCAAACATGATCTCGGTGTGCCGGAAGTGCAGGGAAGCATCGCGCAGGGAGGGGGCTCCCTGCGGGCTTCCCTGAGACCCCCGCAGCAATGCGATGTGATCGCATTGCTGCGAGGGTCTCCTTACATCCCTCCCTGCTGCAGGCCCAGATCCAAAATGGCCGCGGCATCGGGGTCCTGCAGGGAGGGAGGTGGCTTACCAAGTGCCTGCTCAGAGCAGGCGCTTGGTAACGCTGCAAATCAGATCGTTGATCTGACAGAGTGCTGTGCAAACTGTCAGATCAGCGATCTGGGATGTCCTCCCTGGGGCAAAGTCAAAAAAAATTTCCACATGTATTAAAAAAAAAAAATTCCTAAATAAAGAAAAAAAAATATTATTCCCATAAACACATTTCTTTATCTAAGTAAAATAAAAACAAACAATAAAAGTACACATATTTAGTATTGCCACGTCCGTAACGACCCAATCTATAAAACTGTCCCACTACTTAACCCCTTCAGTGAACACCGTAAGAAAAAAAAAAAGAGGCAAAAAACAACGCTTTATTATCATACCGCCAAACAAAAAGTGGAATAACACACGATCAAAAAGACAGATCTAAATAACCATGGTACCGCTGAAAACGTCATCTTGTCCTGCAAAAAACGAGCCACCATACAGCATTATCAGCAAAAAAATAAGAATGAAAAATGAGAATAAAGCGATGCCAAAATAATTATTTTTTCTATAAAATAGTTTTTATCGTATAAAAGCGCCAAAACATAAAAAAATGATATAAATGGGGTATCGCTGTAAACGTACTGACCCAAAGAATAAAACTGCTTTGTCCATTTTACCAAACGTGGAACGGTATAAATGCCTCCCCCAAAAGAAATTCATGAATAGCTGGTTTTTGGTCATTCTGCCTCACAAAAATCGGAATAAAAAGCGATCAAAAAATTTCACGTGTCCCGCAAAAAAAAAAGACCTCACATGACTCTGTGGACCCAAATATGGAAAAATTATAGCTCTCAAAATGTGGAGACACAAAAACTATTTTGCTATAAAAAGCATCTTTTAGGGTGTGACAGCTGTCAATCATAAAAATCCGCTAAAAAACCCGCTATAAAAGTAAATCAAACCCCCCTTCATCACCCACTTAGTTAGGGAAAAATAATAAAATTAAAAAAAATTATTTATTTCCATAAAAATTAAAAGTTGGAAAATTTCAAAATTTTCGTCAAATTTCCGTTTTTTTCACAAATAAACGCACATTATATCGAAGAAATTTTACAACTATCATGAAGTACAATATATCACGAGAAAACAATGTCAGAATTGCCAAGATCCGTTGAAGCGTTCCAGAGTTATAACCTCATTAAGGGACAGTGGTCAGAATTGTAAAAATTGGCCCGGTCTTTAACGTGCAAACCACCCTCGGGGCTTAAGGGGTTAATGACAAGCACGATAACTCATCGGTGACCCACAATCACAATACCGTTTTGCAGATGGAGTGAGAAAATATCCTCTCACAAATGTTAGCTGAAGGTCCTGACTTTAATACTCAGCCATGAGCTGCTGGTTATAGGTTGGGCTCATTCCAAGATCCCACTCCATACACCTGCTTCCGACATGCACTGTACATGTAAAGAAAGTTTCCTCATTGCACAAAATATTTTAAAATAAAATTGTCAATTGCTCATCTAGTAAAGCTGCTCCAGCATCTAAATTCTAGTGGTCTCCACTGTTCCTAGGGAAATGATGTCACCAATATTATTCACATGAGCACACCAACTACTGGCCTTAGTTGTGATGCTTGCATGCTTCATTCAATCATACGTACAGGACCAGCATGGACCATCAGGGCAGATGTGCTGGAATGGTAAAGTTTTAAGAAATTAATTATAGTAATTTTTTTGGTTTTTAACTATTTTCTGTTCATAAACACAGAAAAAAAAGCAAATACTCATGTTGCAATATGAAATGGTCAAACTGGAGAGTGGGTTTGAGATACTTTTAGAGTTGTAAATGTCACAACTCCAGTTAGAAACTTTGTTAGGGCAGTCCACCAGCAGGTAAAAGTATCCTTTTTCTGCATATAATAATAATAGAAGGAAAAGCATTAAAGATGACTGGACTACTGCAGGAGGTAAAAAAAAGTTTCACACTCTTTACAAGTTCAATTTATTTTATTTTTTGGTACTGCACCCAGGATCCATATTTTCTGGTGGTAAAATATGTCCAGAAATAACAGGACATTGAGGCCTTCACACTGTGCTTTGTCCCACATTTGTAGGTCCTGTCGGGGCATACGTTTGAACTACCCCCCAAGATAGGATTCAAGAGTATACATGACAGGGCCATAGACTACAATGGTGCCGATATAGTCAGTGTTTGCTCTCTCATGCAACATTTTCAGATGTATATGTCCATTGAGGCAGACACTCAGATGTAGTCTACTATGCCTAAATGCCAACCTCCAGTAGGCATATATGCCCAAAAATGATGGAGGACAGAACACTAGTGGACCCTGTTAGCACTATTATACAGTCTCGTCAGTGCATGTGCCCAAATCCCGTTTTGCAGGGGTCAGACATAATCCCGGACAAGACCAATGAACGTGGGAAAAGCACAGTGTGAAAGGGGCCTTAAGCAACTTTGGCAAGAACCAAGCCCTTTTTTGCAATTTCACAGCAGCATCGCAGTCATCTCTAACGTTCATCCTACAATCTATTTTCTATTTTCTGTTCTTAGGCAACTGTCTAAAATTTTTCAGCAACTCATTTAATGATGCAGCAATTTTTTTCATCTCTGGATTATGAAAGACAAAACTTTTAAATTTTTCCTTCCATGTAACTTTATTAAAGCTTTTTTTACAGGTTGATTTTTAACTGGTAGAATAGTAAAAAAACTATCATATTTGTTTTATGGGGGGGAGTTGCGGCTGCAATCGGTCATAGTGCAATCCCATTGACAGGAGATTAATATATTACTCATCAGGGGAGGACCAGTCACTGTATCCCAAAGGAATGCAGCAGCAGTTGCTGACTTTGTTGGAGAACAGTACAAGAGTTTCAAGAGAGGAATATGATAATTTTATATTTGGTGTGTGGAATGATGATTTTTGCAACACATGATTTAAATTTACTATTTGACTTAAATAGCTATCAGTATTGTAATTGGGTAAGAAAAACTGCAGATGTGTACCAGTATTGTTCCACAGCTACATATGTAATCTACATGTACATTTCCCTCAGTTGTTCAAGCTCTATCTTTACTCTATTGTAATCTTGCCATATATTATATTTATTGTCCTCACTTCCCTAAAAGAAACTGTTATAACTAAACTCATTATAATTTACCCTTGACGTTCTTGTAAAATTTCCAGGTAACTATACCTTTTACTGCTCCTCACAATGACCTGATAGCTCTATGTTCATGGAAGCTTATCAAAAGAGTTTGAGTTGGTTGCATTAGAATGAACACCTATTAAATTATGTTCAAATCCTGAAAAATGTCATCATGAAAGTGCATTGCATACCATATATATTAACTGGTCAAAGCAAAAAAATAGTCTATATAGTTCAATGGAGTACATCCTGCTATTTCATGGTTTAGTAGGAAACATTAAAAAAAAGTTCATGGGCATAACTTAAACTGAGCAAACTCTGTTTCTGCCCTAAACTTTAGTATTCCTAAGGTTTATTTATTATTATTTTTTTTTTAATTTGACTCTTCGTGTTCACAACTTAATGGAAGACTGATATCAAGAAACTAATTATTATCTTAAATCACCTGATAGTTTATTAATTTTACATCCACAGCATAAAGGTGCAGCAGCAGAGTAAACATTAAGCAAGTTATCAAAGTATAAGAACTATTTTCAGTTTCAATATTGCAAAACAATCAAATGATATGGTTAATTAGAGTCAAATGTTAGAAAATAAACTGTAATTTCGCTGTATTTGGGAGTGGATAAATGTACAGTTATATTATATGCTGGTCAATTATGTAATAAGTTATAACTATTCACAAAAAGAAAAGAATGGAGGTTGTTCAACTCAGGGGCAGACATACCGCATGTGCAGCCGGGGCGGCTGCACCAGGGCCCAGAGCAGGAGGGGAGCCCCTGCAGGGTGGCTAATAATGAGTGCAACCTGGCCTATTTATCCAGCCCCAAGGCTCCGGGTGCCCCTGGCCAGATTGCTCTCATGTGCGGTGGGCAGGAAGAGATCCCTGCAGCTCCACTGCCTACAAGAGAAAATGGCAGTGGAGCGGAGCTGCAGCGATCCATCCTACTTCCTGCCTATGCTTCATGTCTCACAGAGCAGTCAGCAGTGCGGCTGGATGACATAATCATTCAGCACCATGGCTGTGCCAGAGAGAGGAAGGTGCCGGCAATGGTGATGCTGCGGGAGAGCATGCATAGAGGTGAGAGGTGCTGTGTGTGTACATACATGTGTGTGTGTAGAGATGAGTGGTCGTATCTGTGCGTTCATGCATAGCGCTGTGGGGGAACATGCAGAGAGGTGAATGGTGCTGCGTGTGACTGTGTGTGTGTAAGTGAAGGAGAGGGCAATGATGGGGTGGTGCGGAAGAAAGCAATGATGGAGTTGGTGGAAAGGACAATGATGGGGTGGTGGAAAGGGCAATAATGAGGGTGGTGGGGGAAGAGGTAATGATGGAGGTAGTGGAATAGGCAATGATGGTGGTGGGGGAGAAGGCAATGATTGAGGTGGTAGGAAGGATAATAATGTTGGTGGTCGAAATGACAATAATGGGGTGGTGGGGAGGAGGAAATGATGGAGGTGGTGTAATGGGCAATGATGTGGTGGTGGGGGAAAAGGCAATGATGGTGGTGGTGGAAAGGACAATGATGATGGTGGTGGAAAGGGCAATAATGGGGATGGTGGTGGAAGAGGAAATGATGGAGGTGGTGGAATAGGCAATGAAGTGGATAGTGGGGAGAATTCAATAATGGTCGTAGTGGAAAAGAAAATGATAATGGAAAGGGAAAATATAGGGGTGATGGGGGAGGAGGAAATGATGGAGGTGGTGAAATGGGCAATGATGGCATGGTGGGGGAAGAAAGCAATGATAGAGGTGGTGTAATCGGCAATGATGGGGGTGGTGGGGAGAAGGCAATGATAGAGGTGGTGAAGAGGGCAATGATGGGGCTGGGGGAGAGGACAATAATGGGGCATGGGAGGAGGAGAACAATGAGGGGTGTGGGGGATTGGGATGGGAGGAAAGTGGATTTATAATGGATTTCGGAATAGGGGTAGGAAGACGTTATCATCACTTATTATGTCTAACACAGTCCCTTAGCATATAGTGTTCTCACTTATTATGTGAAGACAAGAAGAGGATCCAGCTCCAGAAATAAAATCAACAATCTTTATTTCAACATGTTTAAAATGGAAAGCTGCTCACAAATGACCGTCAAGTGTCATTGAAGTACAGCCATGAACCACTGAACGCGTTTCGAACACATGTGGTGCTCTTAGATATAAACATGTTGAAATGAAGATTATTAATTTTATTTCCAGAGCTGGATCCCTTTTTGTCCTCTCATGCAAGCTTCAGCATCAGGCAGAGATGCCCATCCGTGCTCGGATCTTCCATGGACTATGGGACTATGAGAAATTTTTCTACAAGGGTGAGATGAAAAAATCTTTTTTCTTTCTCACTCACTTTTTATGCATAGCACAGCCCCTCAGTATACAGTGTACTCACTTATTATGCATAGCACAGTCCCTTAGTATATAGTGTACTCACTTATGCATAGCACAGTCCCTTAGTATATAGTGTACTCACTTATTATGTCTAACACAGTCCCTTAGTATGCAGTACTTATTATGTATAACACAGTCCCTTAGTATATAGTGTACTCACTTATTATGTATAACATCATCCTTAGTTACACAGTTTCCTCCTTTGTTATGTATAACACCATCCCTTATTATGTACCACCCTCGCTAGTTTTATATAATGCCGCCATCCCTTATTATATAGCTTCCTCTGCTGTTATGTACAGTACTGTTTCTTACATAGTGGATTCTTGTTATTTTTGTTCTTCACAGCACCCTCTTTTATTACATAGTCCCCTGTCTTGTTTAATATAAAATGACTGCTGATGGAGGAGTCGGTGACCAGACTGCCAGTCCATCAGCTCCTCCATTAGAAAGAAGCTTTCCCATGTTCCATCAGCCATCATTGCATTATAGAGCTAACAAAACAGGACATATGTAATAAAAACAGGGCTCTATATAATGCAATATGTAAGGGATGGTGCTGAACATAAAAAGAGAGGGCACTACATAATAAGGGATGGCAATATACATAATAAAGGAGACTATGTAATACATATATATCTATATATATAATTGTCTAAGGGTTTTTCCGTCTGTCTGTCTGGCTGTTCCATCAACCTCTGGAACATGGCTGGGGCACAATGTAGTCCAAAGGGCAAGAGGACACAGTTTTACAGACCCTCTGGTGGTCATTTCATTTACCGTCTCCGTAAGAGGCACCTGCCAATAACCCTTGGTCAGATCGAGTGCGGTAAAGTACTGAGCCTGACCCAGTCGCTTGATCAGTTCGTCCATCTGGGGCATTAGATGAAGGTTGAACTTCGACATCTCATTTAATTATGGAAGTCACTAGATTGTGGCCCGATTCTAACGCATCGGGTATTCTAGAATATGCATGTCCCCGTAGTATATGGACAATGATGATTCCAGAATTCGCGGCAGACTGTGCCCGTCGCTGATTGGTCGAGGCAACCTTTATGACATCATTGTCGCCATGGCAACCATTATGACATCATCGTCGCTGTGCCCGTTGTATATATATATATATATATACAGCTTTGGATAATGGATCCTTTCTGGAAAGGATGATGATAAGACAAGTAGAAAGCTGATGATTATGTCCACCACTCACTCTCCAGATAAAAAACATACACGTCATTATTCCATTACTAAGACAGTATTAAAAACAAACAAGTTAAAAACAGGGCATCATGGAAAAATAAAAAAAATGTAGACAGTTCCTAATCACGGCATAAGTGTTACTCAATCATTTGGTCTCTTTCCCTCTCTCTGTATATATATATATATATATATATATATATATATATATATATATACACATATATATATATATGTAAATATATATATATGTATATATGTATACACAGAGGGAAAGAGAGAAGAGAATTGAGTTACACTTACATCATGATGAATAATCATTTACATTTTGAGGTTCAAAATGCATAGACTTTTTCAAGAAGTCCTGTTTTTAAACTTGTGCTTTTCATACATTTTTTAATGACAATAATCAAGATAATATTTTTTTATCTTGACATTGCGAGGTGGACAAAATCATGAAAAATTCTACCTCAATTTTGTGAAAATAAAGTAGATGTCAGGGTAAAGTTAATTTGTAAGCTAGAACAGAGATGCGAGCCAGGCCCTCTTATCCAACATCAATGTCTGACCTCACAAATGTTTCTCTGGATGAATAGGAAAACATTTCCACAGACACCTCCAAAATCACATAGAAATCCTTCCCAGAAGAGTTGAAGCTGCTACAACGCTAATAAGAATTCCAACTCTGCAGTAATGCTTATGGATTTATAATGGAATGTTTTAAATGTTGCTGTAGGTGCAAGTATATATTTAACCCCTTTCTGACATCGGATGTACATTTACGCCGATATCGGACTCCCTCCCTTTGATGTGCGCTCTGGAGGTGAGGTCAGGCAGTGAGCCCACATCTTTTCCAGTACATGTCAGCTGTTTGAACAACTGACATGTGCCCGGAACAGCCGCCGCAGAAATTGCGATCCACCCATGGCTATTAACCCGTTAAATGATGCTGTCAAACACTGACAGCGGCATTTAACACGCATTTTCAGCAATGACACCGGAAATTCGCCCCCCGGCGACCCCATCACGTGATCACGGATCACCAGTGGGTTGGCATGACAACCAGAGTTCTCCTGGAGACCTCTATGGTTGTCACTGCTGGCTTGCAATGAGCGCCACCCAGTGGTCGGCGCTCATACCAGGTGAGCAATTCCACTACATACAGATGATCTGATCATCGCCTGTATGTAGCAGAGCCAATCGGGTTATGGCAGCTTCCAGTCTCCCATGGAGACAATGAAGCATGGCAAAAGTAAAAAACAAGTTTTTAAAAATATAATATAAAAAAATAAAAAAATATAAAAGTTCAAATCACCCCCCATTCAAAATAAAGCAACTAAAAAAAACAAATAAACACATATTTGGTATCTCCACTTTCAGAATTGCCAGATCTATCAATAGAAAAAGGATTAACCTGATCTTCAAACGGTGTAGCGAGAAAAAAAGTCAACACGCCAGAATTACGTTTTTTTGGTTGCTGCAACAATGCATTAGAATACAATAATGGTTTAATTAAAAACGTCAGCTCGGTGAGCAATAAATAAGCCCTCACCCAACCCAAGATCATGAAAAATTAAGATTCTAGGAGTATCGTAAAATTGTGCTTTTTTTTAAACAAAGTTTGGATTTTTTTTACCACTTAGATAAAAAAGAACCTAGACATGTTTATGTCTATGAACTCGGAATGACCTGGAGAATCATAATGGCAGGTCAGTTTTAGCATTTAATGAACCTAGTAAAAAGGCCAAACAAAAAAACAAGTGTGTGATAGCACTTTTTTTTGCACTTTCACCGCACTTGCAATATTTTTCCTGTTTTCGATTTTTGAGAACAAGTCATGGCAAAACCAATGGTGTTGTTCAAATGTACAGCTCATTCCACAAAACATAAGCCCTCACATGGCCACATTAATGGAAAGATAAAAAAGTTATGGCTCTGGGAAGAAGGGAAGCAAAAATGAAAATGCAAAACCAAAAATACCTCTGGTCATTAAGGGGTTAATCTACAGATTAGTAGCCACGAAAAATTGTAAAAAATCATACTTGGAAATCCATAATTTCTATAAGTCAATTTTGAAACATATATTAATATTCTCCTAAAAACACAAATGCATAAAGGAATATATTGAATGCATGTAATGCTTAAGTAACAAATGACAAAAGAACACCACCATAGTTCTAAGCTGGAGGAAACATATCCTAACCACATGTATTCTATGTTATGATCAGTAGACTCTTCTCCTTACTCAGCTTGGGCCATTGCCCTACATCCTTTCATCACTTTTCACCTTGTCAAATCATCTGGTTTCAAAATGGCAATTAAGAAATTAATACTTCCTGCCTGCATTCAGCAAGGATGAGCTCTTGGCTCGTATCGCTGCTAGTAGTTGGAGAAGCTTTGTGATCAAGTGACATTGCAAACCACAGACTTTTGTTATCTTGTCATTCTAATTACCAGACTGTGACTTTGGCTGTAGACTCAGTACAATGTAGGTTCAGCAATATCTTCTGATTTTGCTGCAGATTAAAAAAAAAATACACCACATGTTTTGTCATTAAGTGGCTTTATCTATGGACTAAATGTGCTTGGAGATCCTTCGAGTCTCCTAGCGGAAATTTGATGTCTTGTATTTTCTTCTAGCCTTCACTATTTCCATAACAATTGAAAGATTCAAAGGAAAGGCATAACAATATTTTTCTGTGATGAAAACCATGTGGTAAAGGAAAGCATAATATTTCTATGTTTCAATTTATGACAACATTGGAAAGCAAAAAATAGAAAATGTTACCTAATAAACATTGACTGGAAGCACTTGCCAGAAATGGAAAAGATTGAAAATGCCAAAAATGAACACTTCAAACACTTTTTCTGTTTATGCTATAAAATACTTCTGTTTTGCCATTATACAAATATGCATAATTAATAATACAGACAATGCCTTAAACTTGGATCATAACTAGTGTTGAGCATTCCGATACCGCAAGTATCGGGTATCGGCGGTCACATGAGTGGTCACGTGACCAATCACAAGCCGCGACGTCATCGAAGGTCCTTCACGCATTCTTAGGAAGGGAATCATGGCGGTTGCAGCAGTTACATCCAGGGCGCGTCCGATGGTAAGTATATCAATATTTTTTATTTTTATTCTTTATTTTACACATGAATATGGACCCCAGGGCCTGAAGGAGAGTTTCCTCTCCTTCAGACCCTGGGAACCATAGAGGATACCTTCCGATATTTGTGTCCCATTGAATTGTATTGGTATCGGATATCGGTATCTGCGATATCCGATATTTTTCGGATATCGGCCGATACCATCCGATACTTTCAAATATCGGATGGGATCGCTCAACACTAATAACTATATTAATTAAAAGGCCAGTTTTTACAATTCTGACTCAGGAACGCTTCAACGAATCCGACTGATTCTGAGACTGTCTTTTTGTGACATATTGTACTTCATGACAGTGGCAAAATGTATTCAATATAGCTTGCGTTTATTTGATAAAAAATGGAAATTTGGTGAAAATTTGGAATTTTGCAATTTTCAAACTTTGAATTCTTATGCCCTGAAATCAGACAGATGTGTTACTCAGAATAGTCAACCAATAACATTTCCCCCATTTCCCACAAGTTTAATTTACATCAGCATCATTTTTGAAACTTTTTTTAGGAAGTTTTAAGGGTTTAAATTTGACAAGCGATTTTTCCTATTTTAACGAAATTTCGCAAACCATTTTTTTAGTGACCACCTCCTATTTGAAGCGACTTTGAGGGGTCTATATGAAGGAGCATATCCAAAACGGATATCATTCTAAAAACGGCACCCTACTAGGTGCAACATTCAAGAAGTTTATTAAGGTTACTTTTACACATCAGGTTTTTTTTGCATCAGGCACAATGCGGCGAATGTTGGAAAAACCGGATCCGGTGCAGATTGTGAAAAACTGATGCGACGGTTCCGTTTTTTTGATGGATCCGGCTAGCAGATCTAGATTATTGGTTAAAAAAAATTTGGAGCATGCTCAGTTTAAAAAAAAAGGTATCTGGCACCGGAATCCACCATTTTCCGGATCTGGCACCTTCCGGCTCCCATAGGCTCCCATTCTAGCAAACAGCCGGAAGCGACGTATCCGGCCCTTCCAGCTTTTTCCCTGGACACAAAAAACGTTTCTATGGATGTTTTTTTTTCAGAAACCGCAAACGGCAGATTTGCCGTATCAGGCGAAAAACGGATGAAACTCAATGTCATCCGGTGCAATCCAGCACTAATATAAGTCTATGGGGAAAAAAACGGATCCTCTGGCAACATTCGCCGGATCCGTCTTTTTTAAATTTAGCCAGATTGAGCCTGACAGCAAAAACCTGATGTGTGAAAGTACCCTAATCCTTCAGGTGCTTTGCAGGAATTTTTGGAATGTGAAAAAAAAAATATTTAATTGTTTTTCACAAAAAAAAATCAAATCCAATTTTGACAAGGGTCACAGAAAAAATTGTACCCCAAAATTTGTTGTACAATTTTCCCTGAGCATGCCAATACCCCACATGAGGGAGAAAACTACTGTTTGGGCGCATGGCAGGGCTCGGAAATGAAGGAGCACCATTTGACTTTTTCAATATAAAATTTCCTGAAATCATTAGTGGACATCATTTCCCATTTGGAGAGTGCATGAGGAGCCAAAACAGTGGAAACCCCCCACAAGTGACCCCATTTTGGAAACTAGACCCTCAAGGAATATATTTAGATGTGGGGTGAGCACCCTGAACCCCCAGGTGTTTCACAGAATTTTATATTGTTGAGCTGTGAAAATGAAAAAAAAAATCACATTTTTCCCATAAAAATGTTAGTTTGGCCCACATTTTGTATTTTCAAAAGAGTAACAGGAAAAATTGCCCAACACAATTTGTACACCGATACCCCGTATGTGGGGGAATACTACTTGTGAGGGACAGTGCAAAGCTCAAAAGTGAAGAGTTCAGATTTTGCTGAAATGGTTTGAAGGTGACATGTCACATTGGCAGAGCCCCTAAGGTGCCAGAACAACATTAACCCCCCATATGTGAACTAACTTTACAAACTAAACTCACAATGAATTCATCTAGGGGTTCAATGATCATATTGACACCGCGTGTTCCTCACAGAATTGTATACCATTGAGCAGTGAAAAAAGAATAAATTACATATTTACCACTAAAATTTTGTTTTAGCCCCAAATTTTTAATTTTTCTAAGTGCTAATAGGAATTATTTTTAAAACAAACTGAGTTCCATTTTTTGTAATCGGGAAATAATTTTTGAGCACAGTGCAAAGCTCAGAAAGCAAGGAACGCCATACTAATGTGCAGATTTTACTGTTAAGGTTTGCGTGTGCCATGACCCACTGGGAGAGCCCATGAGGTGGCAGAACAGCAGAACCCCAATATGTGACCCCATTTTACAAACTACACCTGTCAATTAATTCATCTAGGGGTGCAGTTATCATATTTACACCACGAGTGTGTCCAGAATTTTATACCATTGAGCAGTGATGAAAAATAGCTACATTTTGTACCACCAAAATTTAGTTTTAGCCCAAGATTTTACATTTTCACACAATAAGTGGGTAAAAATGGCACCATAATGTGTCCCACAATTTCTACTGTACGTGGCAATACTCCATATGTCACTGTTAAGTACTACTTAGCAATACGGAGAGACTCAGGAGGAGCGGAGTGCTATTTGCCTCCTGGAGCACAGATTTTACTAGAAGTTTGTGGACTCCATATGCAGAGCCCCTATTTGCTAGAAGAGCAGAATCACTCCCATAAATGACCTCATTTTGGAAATTATACTCCTTTTGGAATTTATTTACAGGCTTAGTGACGATTTTGACTCCATGGTTATTTTTCAGAAACATGCAGCAATGAATGTTGCCAAGTGAAAATTGCAAACTGCTGTTGTAGTGATCAGTATGTTGTAGTAACCAGTACATTACAGTCAACAGTATGTTATGCCCAGCCTGTGCTTCTGCAGACATCGCTTCAGATATACCAAACATGTTGATGCTATACAGTATATATTTTATGTACTGTACACTGTGAGACTTGATGCTATACAGTATATATTTTATGTACTGTACACTGTGAGACTCGGTGGGCATTTGGAGTGCAGAATTTGTGGAATTTCTTTATGGAGGGTAAGGAGACATTTTGCTTTTCCAGAGCCTTTTTACTACCAGTAACATGGAAGCCCCCTATATTTCCATTATCAGATGACAGACCTGAGTGGGGACTTGCTTTTTTGGGGGGATTGAGTTGAAGCATTTTACAAAACTTTTGGGATCACATTTATCCAGCGCTCTATGCTGAGCAATTATTTTGGAGTTTACATCTAAAAATCTGAGTGATGTGATTCAGATGAAACCCCCGAGAGATCCATTCACTATAATGAGGCAGCAGAGTTTCTCTGGACTCCGTCTGGCTTCTATTCAGCATTGTCTGTCTTTCCAGAACTGCACAAAACTTTGGCCAATGGCACTTTTATGCAATCCTAAAAACACAGACACTGACGGATCACTGGTCAAACAGCATCCACAGTGCCTCCATCTACTCCATTTTAGGGAATCCATCTGAATCACGCATTTCAGAGATTGACACTTGGTGGTGTAAGCGTTCAGCGCGTAGCACAGGATAAATCTGAGCCGAGCCTTACTGCGATCATTGTGAAGCAGAATGAAAAAATCAACAGCAGGTGAAGAATTGATTATATTTATTTTGTACACCATTCCTCATTCTGTGTAAGTGAATAGATGACTTTATTCTTCGGGTCAACGCAATTACAGCGATACCAAATTTATATCAGGCATTTATGTTTGGCTGAAGTCACACTAAAATACACTTTTTATAGCAAAAAATAGTTTTTGCATCACCATATTTTGAGAGCTAGAATTTTTCCATTTTTTGACCCACAGAGTCCTATTGCAGGACGAGATGACATTTTTATTGGTACTATTTTCAGACACATTAAAAACTCAACATTAATACTTGGGGGTTAAATTTTACTGCAACTATGTCTGAAACTGCCCTCCAATACGTTGACCTGATGATTAGTTTTGATGATGATGGGAGGATGTTCACATCTACCTACTTCAAGCCTTTAGATGTCAACAGCTACCTAAGGTTTGACAGTGGACATCTCCCAAAATGGATCACTAATGTAATGTTCCTTATGGCCAGTACTGGAGGGTGCGTTAAAAATTGCACTATGTATTTGGAATTTTATGAGGAATTGAAAACGCTGAGAAAATGCTTTTTACAAAAGGTTACCCAAGAAATTTCTACATGATGCCTTTATTAAGATGAAGTCACATACACAAGACTCATGTAATAGTAAAATAGGATCATATATTAGCAGTAATAGTAAAATGATCTTGGAGTTGACTAAATGGAGCTTGGTTGCACCCTACCAACCAATCCAGGGTTGCCATCCAGAATTTGCTTAACAAGTTTTTGTTTATCTTGAAAGAGGACCTTATCTGAGTGTTTACTAGTCAAACCAAAAATTATTTATAGAAAGAACAGAACCCTACAGAACATGGAGGCCCCCAGTAAGACAACTCTGAAACCAAAATTGACCAAAACATCTATAAATTCTTGGTTGAGTTGATATTCCTGTAACACACCCAGATGTTTATGCTGTGATACTATTCAAAGTGGAGCAAAAACTTTTACATCTAGAACCACAGGCCAAGTTTCCACTATCAAGCATCGAGTTGAATATCAATGAACATATGTGGTATATCTTTTGGAATGTACCTGCAGCCTCCAGGATTTGGGCCGTAAGATACAGACTATACATGCATGTCTCAACAAATATTGGTACAAAATATGAACAGGTTATCAACTACACAGCATGTCCAAACACCTTAGTAGGTTTCACCAAAGGGACCCAAAATTTATGAAGCTTATTATAATAGATCAGATAACTGATACTACCCCTGATCGTTGGAACAGCCTCATTAACAAAGAATTCTTTGGGATTTTTAAAATTGGCACTCTGGCTCCAGAGGGGCTCAATTTAGTAACTGAAAATGTGGTTAACTATTAACACCAACATTAGTTTTTGCCATATAATAGGTGACCACCGTTAATAGTTTCTATTTATAAAATGATTTATAGAATGGCATATCTACTTTGTTGCTGCTCATGTAGTTATTTTTTATTATTATTTTATCTATTTATTTATATATTTTTTCATTTTATTCTTTTTATGTGTTTTTGAATATTTAGTTTTTACATTTTCCTATTGTACTTTTTAATCATTACATTTTTAACAGCATTATTTATTGTGTTTTCTGTTATGACCTGGTGGTGAGGACAATAATGGACCTGGTGGTTAAGAGCACACGGAATGACCTGATAGTTACTAATAATACAGGACAAGCTCTGAGACGTGGGAACTCTGCTGACCGCAATCCCTAAACCTATCACACACACTAGAAATAGCCGTGGAGTGCTCCTGAAGCTCCCTAGGCGCCTCGTCACAGCCCAAGGAACTAGCTAGCCCTAAAGATAGAAAAATAAAGCCTACCTTGCCTCAGAGAAATTCCCCAAAGGAACAGGCAGCCCCCCACATACAATGACTGTGAGTAAAGATGAAAATTACAAACACAGAGATGAAATAGATTTAGCAAAGTGAGGCCCGACTTACTGAACAGACAGAGGATAGGAGAAGTAACTTTGCGGTCAGCACAAAAAACTACAAAAAGACCACGCAGAGGGCGCAAAAAGACCCTCCGCATTGACTCACGGTGCGGAGGCGCTCCCTCTGCGTCCCAGAGCTTCCAGCAAGCAAGACAAAACTCAAAATAGCAAGCTGGACAGAAAAAATAGCAAACAGAGAAAAACAAGCAGGAACTTAGCTTCTGCTGGGAAGACAGGTCACAGGAACGATCCAGGAGCGAACTAGACCAATACTGGAACATTGACAGGTGGCATGGAGCAATGATCTAGGTGGAGTTAAATAGAGCAGCCAGCTAACGAATTAACCTCGTCACCTGTGGAAGGAACCTCAGAAGCCGCAGCCCCACTCATAACCACCAGAGGAAGCCCATGGACAGAACCAGCCGAAGTACCATTCATGACCACAGGAGGGAGCTTAACAACAGAATTCACAACAGTTTTCCATTTTATGGTATTTCCCATCTTTACATCTTATTTCCACTTGCACTTGTTTTTGTTTTCTCTTTTTAATTGGCATATGAAGGGTGTTTTGAGGTCATGAGTCGTATCTCTTATGTACCTACCCTGTAAAGATGTAATTTCCCTCTTCATTCCCTTTGTACCCCTTATGAAGATAGTGTTATGCTACCGAAACGCTTTGTAGAGATCAAAGGGTTAATAAAGGTTTGGTAACCAGATCACTGTCCTTACATATATCCCTCATCTCAGAGCTCTATAGACTGCTACAACTATTTATTATATCATTCCATATCCCTCCTGAGGGTTTGCGGCAGGAGCAGCTAAGAGCATAGTTAATTCCATTGTGAAGCTTAAGGACCTGCGGTGTCCTGGCAATGCTGGATCCACACTTCCCACCTAAGGACGTGCGGTGATGCGTATCTTGTTCCCAAATCACGTGAGCCAGCAATGGCGATGCACGGTGGACTCCAATGGTCTCCAGGGATCATCACTTCAAGTTCAAACTGGGGTTGTGCAGGGGTGCACAACCCCATTAGGTGAATGGCCATTTGGCCCCTGTTTCATGATCTCCTAAATCACAAGGTTTCACACATTTTGGGTGATAGGGCTAGCGGAACGCACCAAATAAAGGGATAGATACGAGGTGTGTTCACAGCCTGGGGTCCACCGTGCAGAGATGGTACCTGCTGCTATGTAATGGCAGATGGACACTGAACTCACACGTAGACTTCACCCCGAGTCGCAAGATACTCAGAGAGTAATACCCTAACTAGGGTCGTGCTTGCTCTGGAATTCTTCTGTTCTAACCGCACACATGAAGGAACCAGATGCTAAGCCAAGTGATTAATTGCCCCCACTGACGCTAGCTGCCTGCTTGAGTGTACATTCCCAGATCTAGACACACCACATGTAGCCAGAGTGGTAGAGCATCCACTGGCATTAGCCATAAACAAATGATACTAGCGCATGGCCGTGCGGACATGCAAACCTTTTAAAGTTGCAGCTTCTTCAGGACCTTCCTAGTGGACCAATAGGAGCTGCTACAGGACCTGAGTGTGTGACCTTCGACCTCCAATGAGAGGTCTTCCCTTGGGCATGCTCAGAAGGAGAAAAGCAGGACTTAGTCCCAGAAGCATCTGCTCACCACTGACCAGAACTGGCTACAATGTCTGAGCCTGGAAGGGCAGCAGCAACCAAGTGCAAAGTATCTGCCAGAGCCAGATGCTGGGACTGATGTCTCCGCTGAGCAGGCTCCACTGCAGCTAGAGAAGAATGAGAAACTGCAGCGGAGGTGGTTCGAGATTCCCCCTGTTCAGCGGCGGGAACTCGACACCTAACATTGGCTCCTTGTTTTTGTTCTAATTACATATTTTCTGACACATGACATTTTTTGATCGCTTTCTTTTCCTATTTTTGGCAGGCAAAATGAACAAAAAACAGCAATTCAGGAAATTTTTTTGGGAGGGGTTTTTATGTCGTGCCGCATGTGGTAAAATTGATGAGGAAGTTTCATTCTTTGGGTCAGTATGATTATAGCGATACCACAGTTAGAGTATATCTTTTTTTACATTTTGGAACTTTTACACAATAGAAACTATTTTATAGAAAGAAGAATTATTTTTGCATCGCTTTATTCTGAGAGATATAACTTTTTTATTGTTCCACTGATGGAGCATGGCTTGTTTTTTGGCTTGTTTTTTGCAGGACATGATGACGTTTTCAGAGATACCATGTTTCTTTATATCCATCTTTTTGATCATGTTTTATTCCACTTTTTGTTCGGCAGTATGATGATAAAGCATTGTTTTTTGCCTTTTTTTTATTTTTTATGGTGTTCACTAGTAATAAGTGAGCATGCTTGGTAATGATCGCTGCTCGCCCGAGCATCGCAGTGAGAGTGGCGAGCATTTCCGGGGTTGCTTGGCAGGAGTTTGGGTCACTGCCCTGCATGGTTGGCACTCTTTAGAGCACCAATCAACATCTGTGGGCTAAAAATTGGGGCATTTCAGGCCTACACTGAACTTTTCTTGATGTGTCTTAGCTTAGTTATTGACACTATTTTGCTGTGAAAAAAAAAATACAGGCCAGATAATTTAAAGTTGCTCTCTCCATCACATGCCTTACCTATCTGTAGACTAAACATTTTGGCATTTGATTCCTACATTGAACTGTTTTTGCTGTGTGTTAGCCTAGTTATTGACATTATTTTGCTGTGGAAAAAAAATACAGGGCAGTTAATTTAAAGTCGGGTATCTCAGTCACACACCTCACCTATCTGTGGACTACAAATTGGTGCATTTCAGGCCTACATTGAACTTTTTTTTGCTGTGTCTTAGCCTAGTTATTGACACTATTTTGCTGTTTGTTTTTTTTTTTAAATACAAGCCAGATAATTTAAAGTGTGGTATCTCCATCCCACACCTCACCTGTCTGTGGGCTAAAAATTGGGGCATTTTTTTTGGCTCCATTGAACTTTTTTTGCTGTTGCTTAGCCTACTTATTGACACAAGTTTCCTGTTTAAAAAAAAAATAAATAAAGGCCAGATATTTTAAAGTGGGGTGTCTTCGTCACATGCCTCACCTATCTCTGGGCTAAAAATTGTGCCATATTAGGGAGGGTTCCATTAAATTTTTTTTGGCTGTGTCTTAGCCTACTTATTGACACAAGTTTGCTGTAAAAAAAAATGCAGGTCAGATAATTTAAAGTGGGGTATCTCCGTCACATGCCTCACCTATCTGTAAGCTAAAAATTGTGGCATTTCTTGGACTCCATTGAACTTTTTTTGCTGTGTCTTAGCCTACTTATTGACACAAGCTTGCTGCTTAAAAAACCATAGTGACAGAAACAGGCATTAACCCCATCATGACCTTGGGTAATTTCGTTTTTTCGTTTTCGTTTTTCACTCCCTCTTTGCCAGAGCCATAATTTTTTTAGTTTTCCGTCAATATGCCCATGTGAGGGCTTAGTTTTTGCGGAACGAGTTGTACTTTTGAACGACATCATTGGTTTTAGCATGTCATGTACTAGAAAGTGGGAAACAATATTCCAAGTGCGGTGAAATTGCAAAAAAAGTGCAATCCCACAGTGGTTTTTTGTTTGGCTTTTTTTGCTAGGTTCACTAAAAGCTAAAACTGATCTGCAATTTTGATTCTACAGGTCATTACGAGTTCATAGACACCAAATATGTCTAAGTTATTTTTTATCTAAGTGGTGAAAAAAAATTCCAAACTTTGCTAAACAAAGTTTTCATGATCTGGGGTCAGGTGAGGGCTTATTTTTTGTGTGCCAAGCTGATGTTTTTAATTATACCATTTTGATGCAGAAATGTTCCTTTGATCTCCCATTATTGAATTTTAATGCAATGTCGCAGCGACCAAAAAATAAGGAATTCTGGTGTTTCAAATTTTTTTCTCGCTACACCGTTTAGCGATCAGTTTAATCCTTTTTTTATTGATAGATCGGGCGATTCTGAATGCGGCAATACTGAAAGGGGGTGATTTAAACTTTTATCTTTTTTAATTTTTTTCATATATTTTAAAACTTTTTTTTTTCTCTTTTGCCATGCTTTAATAGCATCACAGTGGCGGTCACAGCAATCCGGCATTAATAACCATAGAGGTCTCACGGAGACCTCTGGTTGTTATGCCGACGCATCGCTGACCCCCAATCATGTGACGGGGTCAGCAATGCGCGCATTTCTGGTCGGATGGCTGGAAGCGCTAGTTAAATGCTGCTGTCAGCATTTGACAGAGACATTTAACTAGTTAATAGCGGTGGGTGAATCGCGATTCCTCCCACCACTATTGTGGGCACATGTCAACTGTTCAAAACAGCTGACATGTCCCAGTTTTGATGTGGTCTCACCGCCAGAGCCCACATTAAAGCATGGGATCTGACCTTGAATGTGCTATCCCTTCCGAGGTCAGAAAGGGGTTAAAGGGAACCTAACACTGGCTATATGCTGCCTTAACCTTGGGTATGATGTATTAGACACTAATTGTATGATTTCAGCTATGCATGTTTGACTCTGAAATGCTGCAATGTTTCAGAGAAAAATACACTTTAAAAGCTTGCAAGGGATCAAATGACACTGTCTGGTCACTGACTTGTCAAAAAGTTTAGTTACCGGCGGATTCTCCCTGCTCGTTCCGATTGAGTGACGAGTCTCTTCCTGTGTACATTTATAGGGAGAGACCTGTCAGTCATTTCTGAGTAAAACGTACATGGATGAAACCATGCGCCAGTGTCTGGTACACTATGATCATTTTTCGGGCAGCCTGTTCACACTGTCAGGTTCTCTTCAAATAAACAAAAAATGATTCAAGTAAAGAATAATGTGTTAAAAGAGAATCATAATTTGATGCTGTATTACTCTGCTCTTCATTTTCTAATATATAACTCAACAAGAAGCATTATTAACAGATGTAGGGAGGCAGTTGGGAAGGTGGTGTGGGTGAGTGGTTGTATTGTTGTACACATTTATGAAAATAATAATAAAATTAAAAAATATAAAGAGTAAATAATACTAATTTTGTAAAGGCCCTAAGACAGCTTGATGTTGAAGCTAACCTTAAATTTGTTATATTCATTTGATGACTAATGCAAAAAATAACATAGAATAATTACAGTAACATGTACCAAAAATGAGTTTTTCAAATATATTGTCAAATACTAGAATAAAATAATTGACAAGCAGAAGTAAAATGTCTCCATTGTGCAGTTTTTATATTACATGATTTTATATGTCATATTGTGGGTAATCAAAACAAATGTCTTGGATTATATATTTGTTCACTTTACTGCCCTCAGAAGCTGGAGTATAACAACATCTATAAATATTGGTCATGTTTGGTTGTAAAAGGTGAAGCTAGAAGCTACAAAATCAATGTTCATAGTAAACAATGTTAAGATATCATTGACAACAGGGTTAATCTTCCGGGCAATGCTCCTTGAGATACTGTATCTAAATATACAACATTAGGATCAAAGTGTAAATCATAAATCATCATTATATTATCGTGCTGAGCAGGGAATAGATTAATTACATGTTCTCTGTGAAGAACAACATAGGAGTGATAGAAAGCTGCAATATACTTCAACAAATCTGAAGTACCATGATTTACTAGAACATAAACCTTTGGATAATTAAATCCAATTTAAACTTTTTTTTAAATATTACTAAAAAATGTTAATCAACTGGAATCTTTTTAGGAACATATGTATTAAATTTCATTAGTACAGTTTAGAAAACACATTTTTATATCATAGTAGCTGAAGAGCCCGGCGTTGCCTGGGCATAGTAAATATCTGTGGTTAGTTATAGCACCTCACTTCTCTTATTTTCCCATCACACCTCTCATTTTCCCCCTCACTCCTCTTATTTTCCCCCTCACTCCTCTCATTCCCCCCTAACACTTGTCATTTTGACCTCACATCTGTCATTTTCAGATCACTCCACTATTTTCCCTCACTCCTCTCAATTTTGCACTCACACCTTTTCATTTTCACCTCACACCCCTCATTTTCACCTCACACCTCTCATTTTCCCCTCAGTATATACATGTTTGTCATCTCCCTTATATACAGTTGTGGCCAAAAGTATTTACACCCCAGCAATTCTGTCAGATAATACTCAGTTTCTTCCTGAAAATGATTGCAATCACAAATTCTTTGGTATTATCTTCATTTAATTTGTCTTAAATGAAAAAACACAAAAGAGAACGAAGCAAAAAGCAAAACATTGATCATTTCACACAAAACTCCAAAAATGGGCCAGACAAACGTATTGGCACCCTCAGCCTTATGCTTGGTTGCACAACCTTTAGCCAAAATAACTGCGACCAACCGCTTCCAGTAACCATCAATGAGTTTCTTACAATGCTCTGCTGGAATTTTAGACCATTATTCTTTGGCAAACTGCTCCAGGTCCCTGATATTTGAAGGGTGCCTTCTCCAAACTGCCATTTTTAGATCTCTCCACAGATGTTCTATGGGATTCAGGTCTGGACTCATTGCTGGCCACCTTAGAAGTCTCCAGTGCTTTCTCTCAAACCATTTTCTAGTGTTTTTTGAAGTGTGTTTTGGGTCATTGTCCTGCTGGAAGACCCATGACCTCTGAGGGAGACCGAGCTTTCACACACTGGGCCCTACATTATGCTGCAAAGTTTTTTGGTAGTCTTCAGACTTCTTAATGCCATGCACACGGTCAAGCAGTCCAGTGCCAGAGGCAGCGAAGCAACCCCAAAACATCAGGGAACCTCTGCCATGTTTGACTGTTGGGACCATGTTCTTTTCTGTGAATGCCTTTTTTCTCCTGTAAACTCTATGTTGATGCCTTTGCCCAAAAAGCTCTACTTTTGTCTCATCTGACCAGAGAACATTCTTCCAAAACGTTTTAGGCTTTTTCAGGTTAGTTTTGGCAAACTCCAGCCTGGCTTTTTTATGTCTCGGGGTAAGAAGTGGGGTCTTCCTGGGTGTCCTACCATACAATCCCTTTTCATTCAGATGCCGACGGATAGCACGGGTTGACACTGTTGTACCCTCGGACTGCAGGGCAGCTTGAACTTGTTTCGATGTTAGTCGAGGTTCTTTATCCAACATCCGCACAATCTTGCGCTGAAATCTCTTGTCAATTTTTCTTTTCCGTCCACATCTACGGAGGTTAGCCACAGTGCCATGGGCTTTAAACTTCTTGATGATACTGCGCACGGTAGACACAGGAACATTCAGGTCTTTGGAGATGGACTTGTAGCCTTGAGATTGCTCATGCTTCTTCACAATTTGGTTTCTCAAGTCCTCAGACAGTTCTTTGGTCTTCTTTCTTTTCTCCATGCTCAATGTGGTACACACAAGGACACAGGACAGAGGTTGAGTCAACTTTAATCCATGTCAACTGGCTGCAAGTGTGATTTAGTTATTGCCAACACCTGTTAGGTGCCACAGGTAAGCTCCAGGTGCTGTTAATTACACAAATTAGAGAAGCATCACATGATTTTTCGAACAGTGCCAATACTTTTGTCCACCCCTTTTATATGTTTGGTGTGGAATTATATCCAGTTTGCCTTTAGGACAATTCTTTTTGTGTTTTTCATTAATGACAAATTAAATGAAGATAATAAAAACAAAGAATTTGTGTTGGCAATCACTTTCAGGAAGAAACTGAGTATTATCTAAAAGAATTGCAGGGGTGTCAATACTTTTGGCCACAACTGTATAGTATACACCTGTATGTCATCTCCTGTATATTGTATATACTTGTATGTCATCTCCCCTGTAAATAGTATATACCTGCTGTATGTCATCTCCTCCTGTATATTGTATATACCTATGTGTCATCTCCTCCTGTATATAGTATATACCTGTATGCCATTTCTTCTGTATATACTATATACCTGTATTTCGTCTCCTCCTAAATATAGTATTTACCTGTATGTCATCTCCTGAATATAGTATATAGTATATACCTGTATGTCATACATAGTAACATAGTAACATAGTTAGTAAGGCCGAAAAAAGACATTTGTCCATCCAGTTCAGCCTATATTCCATCATAATAAATCCCCAGATCTACGTCCTTCTACAGAACCTAATAATTGTATGATACAATATTGTTCTGCTCCAGGAAGACATCCAGGCCTCTCTTGAACCCCTCGACTGAGTTTGCCATCACCACCTCCTCAGGCAAGCAATTCCAGATTCTCACTGCCCTAACAGTAAAGAATCCTCTTCTATGTTGGTGGAAAAACCTTCTCTCCTCCAGACGCAAAGAATGCCCCCTTGTGCCCGTCACCTTCCTTGGTATAAACAGATCCTCAGCGAGATATTTGTATTGTCCCCTTATATACTTATACATGGTTATTAGATCGCCCCTCAGTCGTCTTTTTTCTAGACTAAATAATCCTAATTTCGCTAATCTATCTGGGTATTGTAGTTCTCCCATCCCCTTTATTAATTTTGTTGCCCTCCTTTGTACTCTCTCTAGTTCCATTATATCCTTCCTGAGCACCGGTGCCCAAAACTGGACACAGTATTCCATGTGCGGTCTAACTAGGGATTTGTACAGAGGCAGTATAATGCTCTCATCATGTGTATCCAGACCTCTTTTAATGCACCCCATGATCCTGTTTGCCTTGGCAGCTGCTGCCTGGCACTGGCTGCTCCAGGTAAGTTTATCATTAACTAGGATCCCCAAGTCCTTCTCCCTGTCAGATTTACCCAGTGGTTTCCCATTCAGTGTGTAATGGTGATATTGATTCCTTCTTCCCATGTGTATAACCTTACATTTATCATTGTTAAACCTCATCTGCCACCTTTCAGCCCAAGTTTCCAACTTATCCAGATCCATCTGTAGCAGAATACTATCTTCTCTTGTATTAAGTCATCTCCCCTGTATATAGTATATACCTGCTGTATGTCATCTCCTCCTCAATATACCTATGTGTCATCTCCTCTTTTATATAGTATATACCTGTATGTCATCTCCTCCTGTATATAGTATATACGTGTGTCATCTCCTCCTGTATATAGTATATACCTGTGTGTCATCTGCTCCTGTATATAGTATATATCTGTGTGTCATCTCCTCCTGTATATAGTATATACGTGTGTCATCTCCCCTGTATGTAGTATATACCTGTGTGACATCTCCTCCTGTATATAGTGTATACCTGTGTGTAATCTCCTCCTGTATATAGTATATATGTGTGTGTGTCATCTCCTCCTGTATATAGTATGTGTTAGGAGTCGAGTTTCCTCTGCTGCACAGGGGGAATCTCGATCCGTCTCCGCTGCGGTCTCCCATTCTTCTCCAGCCGCAGTGGAGTCTACTCAGCAGGGACGTCGATCCCAGCGTCTCGCTCAGTCTGACTCTATGCGAAGAGTTACTGATGCTTTTCCTGCTTCTGCCATTGAAGCCAGTGCTGGGCAGCGGCGAGTGGACGTTTCTGGATCTAAGTCCTGCTTTTCTCTGTCTGAGCATGCCCAGGGCACGATCTCCCGTTGGAGATCGAGGGTCACATGCTCAGGTACTGCAGCACATCCCATTGGTCCTTTTGGCAGGTCCTGAAAGGGCAAAACTTCTGTAGCTGTTTCCTGTGCTGCAGCTATATAAACTGCGCATGACCGCACGGCCATGCGCTAGTATTGTCTTGTAAATATGTGTGTGTGTTGTGAGTGAAAGTCGCTCTTTAAATAACCCTCCCTATTGAATGTCTGTTCGCGGAAGGTGTATGTTTGCTATCTAGCGCCCGACTTATCCAACAGCACGAAACACACATTACAGCTACCAGTTGCTGTGTCCGCCAGTACGGCGCTGTGCGCTTGCTCTGCACTTTCCTGACCCAAGCCTGGGTGGTTAGTGGCGTCCGTCAGTGCGGCACCGCACGCACTCTTGTGCCTTAATATTATTATTTATGTTCCTCTGACACACCCAGTTGCGGTGTTGTGCCAGCAAGTGTCTAATCGGACTTCAATCCTGTGTAGGGGTTGAGTCCGCTGACTTCTTGCTCGCGCTTTATGTGCGGTACTGCTGTCCTGTGACGCAACAGGATCGCTTCCTTCACGCAGGGTGAAGTTAACCCATGTGTGTATACTTAGTACCGCCATATAGTCCGTCTTACTAGCAGCAGGGTCTTTTACCTGCACGGTGGACCTCGGACTGCGAACGCACCTAATACCATAACATCTGATTCTTGGTGCGTTCCGCCAGTCCCTAACAGAATACTAGCGCCAAGGTCTGGCTAGTAATGACGGACGATCAGCGTTCACAGCGGTACATCCAACAGCTGGAGGGTAGGTTGGCGGCTCTAGAACGTGCAACCTCAGCTGTGGACGTTACTGCTGTCGCTGTTCAGGCTGCAAGTGCAGTTGCAGCCAGTTTGTCCGCTGCCACCCCTGCTCCGACCTTATCCCATCTCCCGCTTCCAGACAAGTTTGCTGGTGACAGTAAGCTATGTCGGGGATTCGTGAGCCAGTGCTCCATACATCTCGAGCTGCTGGCTGCACGTTTTCCTACGGAACAGGCGAGGGTGGGATTCACCTTGTCTCTTTTGTCGGGCAGGGCGTTGGAGTGGGCAACACCGCTTTGGGAACGTGGTGATCGTGTGGTATAGTGTGCTCCTATCTTCCTGGACGCTCTGAGGCAGGTCTTTTTGGGACCCCGTGCCACCCACGATACCGCGCTCCAATTGTTGGCAATTACTCAGGCTTCGTCCATGGTCAGCCAGTTCGCCATCCTATTCCGGACTCTAGCTTCTGAGCTGGAATGGCCGGATAAAGTCCTTATTCCGGTGTTCTGGAAAGGACTGGCAGATCATGTAAAGGACGCCTTGGCCACCAAGGAGATTCCCGCCACACTGGAGGAGCTTATTACTATAGCTACCCGCATCGATCTCTGTTTTAACGAGCGGAGGTTGGAGCGGACCCAGTGTAGGCAGAGGTTTCGGCTGGCTCCCACCTTTGCCAAACCTCTAGAATCTCCTGTTATGGCGTCTGACTCTCATGAGGCCATGGAGGTTTCTCGAGCGGGACCTAGGTCTCAGACCGCTCGAGTACCTGTGGTGTGTAAAAATTGCCAGCAACCGGGACATTACGCTAATAAATGTCCACGGCGGTCGGGAAAACGATCGCGTCTAGTGACCATTGGAGGAGGTTCACTGGACACAGCGGCATTTTCCTCCAAATTGTCCTTTAAAGGGACAATCCTGTTAGGCACATCCACTCTTACAGTAGAGCTTTGTGTGGATTCAGGAGCAGAAGGAAATTTTATGTCTTCTGCTTTTGCTCTGCGCCACGCAGTACCTCTGGTTATGCTTGCCAAACCAGTAACCGTTAGAGTGGTGAATGGGCCGACAGATCACACATCAGACTGTCCCTTTCACGTTAGCCATGTCCCCATCCCACCAGGAGATTATTTCCCTTCTTGTCCTTCCCGAGGGAATGGATGAGATTCTGCTGGGAATACCCTGGCTTCGTTTCCAGTCCCCACATATTGAGTGGACCTCTGGGAGGATATTGGGTTGGAGTGAATCCTGTAAGGGCAGATGTGTGAAAGAGTGTGTTCAGGTTTCCACCACTGAGATGCCCGCAGATCTCTCTACTCTCCCCAAATACTATTGGTCATATGCAGACGTCTTCTCCAAAAAGGCCGCAGAGACCCTTCCGCCTCACCGTCCCTATGACTGTCCTATAGATCTCTTGCCTGGAACAGAACCTCCTCGGGGACGTGTCTATCCCCTCTCTCTCACGGAAATGGAGGCTATGTCCCAGTACATCCAGGAGAATTTGGCAAGAGGGTTTATTAGGAAGTCAGTGTCACCAGCAGGGGCAGGGTTCTTCTTCGTACAGAAGAAGAATGGAGAGTTGCGTCCTTGCATAGACTACAGGGGTCTTAACGCCATCACCATTAAGAATAAGTACCCGCTGCCCCTGATTTCTGAGCTTTTTGATAGGCTACGGGGAGCTAAGGTATTTACCAAATTAGACCTGCGGGGAGCTTATAACGTGATTCGCATCCATGAGGGGGACGAATGGAAGACGGCGTTTAACACCAGAGATGGGCACTATGAGTATCTGTTGATGCCCTTCGGGCTCTGTAATGCCCCAGCCGTTTTCCAAGACTTTGTCAATGACATCTTCCGGGATATGCTTTCCACCTCGGTCGTAGTCTATCTGGATGATATTCTCATCTTCTCTACAGATATTGACTCCCACCGGAGAGATGTTGGCAGAGTCTTCGACCTCTTACGGGCAAACTCTCTTTACGCAAAGTTGGAGAAGTGTGTGTTTGAGCAGGAGTCTTTACCTTTCCTGGGCTATATCATCTCTGCCCAGGGATTGGCTATGGATCCTGCCAAACTACAGGCTGTGATGGACTGGCAAGAACCCCATTCACTTAAAGCGGTGCAGCGCTTTATGGGGTTCATTAATTATTATCGCCAGTTCATTCCCCATTTCTCAACTTTGGTAGCTCCCTTGGTAGCCCTCACCAAGAAGGGAGCAAATCCCAAAGTGTGGTCTGAAGAGGTCTCCAAGGCCTTTTCTTCTACTAAGTCTCATTTTGCTAGCGCTCCCATCCTACATCGTCCCGATGTCGATAAGCCATTTATAATGGAGGTGGATGCCTCTTCCGTTGGTGCTGGAGCAGTCCTCTTCCAAAAGGATGCTCAAGGTCGGAAGCATCCGTGCTTCTTCTTCTCCAAGACCTTCACACCAGCGGAGAGGAATTATTCCATCGGGGACAGGGAGTTGCTAGCGATGAAATTGGCTTTCTCAGAGTGGAGACATCTCTTGGAGGGGGCTCGTTTTCCCTTTCAAGTTTTTACAGACCACAAAAAATTGCTCTATTTGCAAACAGCCCAGTGGCTAAATTCTCGCCAGGCCAGATGGTCCTTATTCTTCTCCCGATTCCACTTCACCCTCCATTATCTCGCTAGGGAGAAGAATATTCGAGCTGATGCTCTTTCTTGCTCTGTTGTGTCATCTGAGGAGGAGGAAGGAGAGCCTCGGCTTATTGTTCCTTCTGAGAGCTTGAGAACCGTGGCTCCGTTGTCGCTTGAGTCTGTGCCTCCGGGCAAGACTTTTGTGCCCATAAATTTGCGACCGGAGGTTCTCTCTTGGGCTCATTCCTCCAGGGTGGGTGGACACTTTGGGACAAAAAGGACATCTGAGCTGCTGGCGAGGACGTACTGGTGGCCGCATATGCTCCTAGATGTCAGAGATTACGTTCTGGCGTGTGTCTCATGTGCCAAAAATAAGTCTCCTCGACAACGGCCGTCTGGGTTACTCTATCCCTTGCCGGTGGCAGACAGGCCCTGGGACATGGTCGGGATGGACTTTGTAGTGGGTTTGCCCAAGTCTCGCGGCTGTACCATCATTTGGGTTATTACCGATCATTTCTCGAAAATGGTGCATTTGGTGCCGCTCCCACAGTTACCTTCTGCACGGGCCTTGGCAGCGTTGTTCATAAGACACATCTTCCGCCTACACGGCATGCCAGACAAAATTGTCAGTGACCGGGGTCCCCAGTTTGCTTCTCGGTTCTGGAGAGAGCTTTGTCGTCTTCTCAGCATTGAGTTAAATCTCTCTTCCGCATATCATCCCGAGACGAATGGGTTGGTAGAGAGGGCCAATCAGACTCTGGTCACATATCTACGACATTTTGTTTCTGCCAGGCAGGATGACTGGGCATCTTTATTACCATGGGCAGAGTTCGCCCTTAATAACGCTGTAGGCGACTCCACCGGTCAGACTCCTTTCCTCCTTAATTACGGCCAGCATCCGCGGATTCCTGTGCCTATGCCCGTGTCCTCTGCTGACTCCAGGGTGGCAGACTGGGCAGTGGAGGCACGGGACATTTGGGATCGCACTCAGGATGCCATTCGGGCCTCGAAGGAGAGAATTAGGTCCTCCGCCGATGCACATCGGCGCCCTGCCCCGACCTTTGCTCCTGGCGATTTAGTGTGGCTCTCCGCCCGTAACATCAGGCTGCGAGTTGAGTCCACTAAATTTGCTCCTTGCTACTTGGGCCCATTCAAGGTCCTCGAGCAGGTTAATCCTGTGGTCTATCGTTTGGCCCTTACGCCACGCCTGGGTATCACCGACACCTTTCATGTGTCTCTCTTGAAACCCGTGTATATGTCCCGGTTTTCCGAGTCATCTGCTGGGACATCGGGTTCGTCTACGGACGATTATGAGGTGAACGCTATTTTGGGGTTCAAGGTGGTACGTGGGAAAAAATTTTATTTGGTGGACTGGAAGGGTTATGGCCCCGAGGAAGGTCCTGGGAGCCTGTTGAGCACATTCGGGCCCCGCAGCTCATCGCTGCCTTGGAACGTAGCGAGGCCCAAGGAGGGGGGGCCCTAGGAGGGGTGGTAATGTTAGGAGTCGAGTTTCCTCTGCTGCACAGGGGGAATCTCGATCCATCTCCGCTGCGGTCTCCCATTTTTCTCCAGCCGCAGTGGAGTCTGCTCAGCAGGGACGTCGATCCCAGCGTCTCGCTCAGTCTGACTCTGTGCGAAGAGTTACTGCTGCTTTTCCTGCTTCTGCCATTGAAGCCAGTGCTGGGCAGCGGTGAGTGGACGTTTCTGGATCTAAGTCCTGCTTTTCTCTGTCTGAGCATGCCCAGGGCAGGATCTCCCGTTGGAGATCGAGGGTCACATGCTCAGGTACTGCAGCACATCCCATTGGTCCTTTTGGCAGGTCCTGAAAGGGCAAAACTTCTGTAGCTGTTTCCTGTGCTGCAGCTATATAAACTGCACATGACCGCACGGCCATGCGCTAGTATTGTCTTGTAAATATGTGTGTGTGTTGTGAGTGAAAGTCGCTCTTTAAATAACCCTCCCTATTGAATGTCTGTTCGCGGAAGGTGTATGTTTGCTATCTAGCGCCCGACTTATCCAACAGCACGAAACACACATTACAGCTACCAGTTGCTGTGTCCGCCAGTACGGCGCTGTGCGCTTGCTCTGCGCTTTCCTGACCTAAGCCTGGGTGGTTAGTGGCGTCCGTCAGTGCGGCACCGCACGCACTCTTGTGCCTTAATATTATTATTTATGTTCCTCTGACACACCCAGTTGCGGTGTTGTGCCAGCAAGTGTCTAATCGGACTTCAATCGTGTGAAGGGGTTGAGTCCGCTGACTTCTTGCTCGCGCTTTATGTGCGGTACTGCGGTCCTGTGACGCAACAGGATCGCTTCCTTCACGCAGGGTGAAGTTAAGCCATGTGTGTATACTTAGTACCGCCATTTAGTCCGTCTTACTAGCAGCAGGGTCTTTTACCTGCACGGTAAACCTCGGACTGCGAACGCACCTAATACCATAACATCTGATTCTTGGTGCGTTCCGCCAGTCCCTAACAGTATGTACCTGCATGTCATCCATTCCTGTATATAGTATATACCTGTGTGTCATCTCCTCCTGTATATAGTATATACCTGTGAGTCATCTCCCTGTATATAGTATATACCTGTGTGTCATGTCCCCTGTATATAGTATATACCTGTGTGTCATCTCCCTGTATATAGTATATACCTGTGTGTCATCTCCCCTGTATATAGTATATACCAGTGTGTCATCTCCTCCTGTATACAGTATATACCTTTATGTCATCTCCTCCTGTATATAGTATATACCTGTGTGTCATCTCCTCCTGTATATAGTATATACCTGTGTGTCATCTCCTCCTGTATATAGTATATACCTGTGTGTCATCTCCCCTGTATATAGTATATACCTGTGTGTCATCTCCCTGTATATAGTATATACCTGTGTGTCATCTCCCCTGTATATAGTATATACCAGTGTGTCATCTCCTCCTGTAATTAGTATATACCTGTGTGTCATCTCCCCTGTATATAGTATATACCTGTGTGTCATCTCCCCTGTATATAGTATATACCTGTAAGTCATCTCCCCTGTATATAGTATATACCTGTGTGTCATCTCCCCCGTATTTAGTATATACCTGTGTGTCATCTCCCCCTGTATATAGTATATACCTGTGTGTCATTTCCCCTGTATATAGTATATACCAATGTGTCATCTCCTCCTGTATATATTATATACCTTTATGTCATCTCCTCCTGTATATAGTATATACCTGTGTGTCATCTCCTCCTGTATATATTATATACCTGTGTGTCATCTCCCCTGTATATAGTATATACCTGTGTGTCATCTCCCTGTATATAGTATATACCTGTGTGTCCTGTTATGGACTTGGTGGTTAGGAGCACCTGGAACGACCTGATGGTTAAACTCACACAGGACAAGCTCTGGGAAGTGGGAGCTCTGCTGACCGCAACCCCTAATCCTATCACACAACTAGAAATAGCCGTGGAGCGTACCTAACTTTACCTAGACGCCTCTTCACAGCCTAAGAGCTAACTAGCCCTAGAGATAGAAAATAAAGCCTACCTTGCCTCAGAGAAATTCCCCAAAGGAAAAGGCAGCCCCCCACATATATTGACTGTGAGTAAAGATGAAAGTCACAAACACAGAAATGAAACAGGTTTCAGCAAAGGGAGGCCAGACTTACTAAACAGACTGAGGATAGGAAAGGTATCTTTGCGGTCAGCACAAAAAACTACAAAAGACCACACAGAGTGTGCAAAAAGACCTCCGCACCGACTCACGGTGCGGAGGTGCCACTCTGCATCCCAGAGCTTCCAGCTAGCAAGGCAAAATCATGATAGAAAGCTGGACAAGGAAACAATTAACAAATAATTAACTAGCAGGGACTTAGCTACTGCTGGAGTAGACAGGTCAACAGAATGATCCAAGAGCGAACTGAACCAGTACAAGAACATTGACAGCTGGCATGGAGTAACGATCAGAGTGGAGTTAAATAGAGCAGCCAGCCTATGACTAAACTAGGTTACCTGTGGAAGGAACCTCAGAACCAGCAGCTCCAATCACAGCCACCAGAGGGAGTCCATGGACAGAACTCGCCGAAGTACCATTCATGACCACAGGAGGGAGTTCGAAAACAGAATTCACAACAGTGTCCTCTCCCCTGTATATAGTATATACCAGTGTGTCATCTCCTCCTGTAAATAGTATATACCTGTGTGTCATCTCCACTGTATATAGTATATACCTGTGTGTCATCTCCCCTGTATATAGTATATACCTGTAAGTCATCTCCCCTGTATATAGTATATACCTGTGTGTCATCTCCTCCTGTATATAGTATATATCTGTGTGTCATCTCCCCTGTATACAGTATATATGTGTGGCTCATCTCCTCCTGTATATAGTATGTACCTGTATGTCATCTCCTCCTGTATATAGTATATACCTGTGTGTCATCTCCTCCTATATAAAGTATATACCTGTATGTCATCTCCTCCTGTATATAGTATATACCTGTGTTTCATCTCTCCTGTATATAGTATATATCTGTGTGTCATCTCCTCCTGTATATAGTATATACCTGTGTGTCATCTCCTCCTGTATATAGTATATATGTGTGTGTCATCTCCTCCTGTATATAGTATGTACCTGTATGTCATCTCCTCCTGTATATAATATATACCTGTGTGTCATCTCCTCCTGTATATAGTATATACCTGTGTGTAATCTACCCTGTATATAGTATATATGTGTGTGTCATCTCCTCATGTATATAGTATGTACCTGTATGTCATCTCTCCTGTATATAGTATATACCAGTGTGTCATCTCCTCCTGTATAGAGTATATACATGTATGTCATCTCCTCCTGTATATAGTATATACATGTGTGTCATCTCCTCCTGTATATAGTACATACCTGTGTGTCATCTCCTTCTGTATATAGTATATACCTGTGTGTTATCTCCCCTGTATATAGTATATACCTGTGTGTCATCTCCCCTGTATATAGTATGTACCTGTGTGTCATCTCCTCCTGTATATAGGGTATACCTGTGTGTCACATCCTCCTTTATATAGTATATATGTGTGTCATCTTCTCCTGTATATAGTATATACCTGTGTGTCATCTCCTCCTGTATATAGTTTATACCTGTTTGTCATCTCCCCTGTATATAGTATTTTGTATGTGTCATCTCCTCCTGTATTTAGTATGTACCTGCATGTCATCTCCTGTATATAGTATATACCTGTGTTTCATCTCCTGTATATAGTATATACCTGTGTGTCATCTCTCCTGTATATTATATATATCTCTGTGTCATCTCCTCCTGTATATAGTGTATACCTGTGTGTCATCTCCTCCTGTATATAGTATATATGTGTGTGTCATCTCCTCCTGTATATAGTATGTACCTGTGTGTCATCTCCTCCTGTATATAATATATACCTGTGTGTCATCTCCTCCTGTATATAGTATATACCTGTGTGTCATCTCCCTTGTATATAGTATACTAGATTGTGGCCCGATTCTAACGCATCGGGTATTCTAGAATATGCATGTGTCAATTTTTCCACGTGTGCAAGTTTTGCGTGTGGCGAGTTTTCCATGAGGTGAGTTTTGCACGTGTGGCGAGTTTTGCGTGAGCCTAGTTTTGCATGTGGCGAGTTTTCTGCGTGGCGAGTTTTGAGCGGCGACTTTTGTATTTTAAAATGAAAAAGAGTGGTATTCACCTGCGCTGTCTACAAAAACGAACAGTAAAATGAAAAATAGATGAATAAATGAATAAGAGAGCACTTACTTAATGAGTAATCATTGGTTATGCAGTGGATGTTGCAATGGGTCCTTAAAGTACTACCAGAATCTTAGGGGAATGAGGAGAGAGAAAAAAAAAAAAAAAAAAAAAAAGGGGGTAAATGTTTGTATTGGTGAATATAGTGAGACTAAATAGATTTATAATATATACTCACTCAGATATTAAATGGAAATGTGCAATGAAGAGACGTGATCCCTGTGTATCTGCAATTGATGCGGGTATTGTGATGACCACGGTTGCTAAATCTTCAGAGGTTTATAGTAGATGCCCCTGCTTAGATAAATGTACAACCTTTATAGGTAATGGTGGTTTTAAATAAATGTGGTCTAGTTTTCCCAGTACACAATAAACTTACTGCTGGTGAAAGTAGCGCAGGATTCCGTTAGGTTAAGGTAGTAAGATGACCATCAGATGCTGGCTGACAAGGATTACTGTGATTAGAATTGATTGCCCATATGTTGAGATGAGGAGAAATGCTCCCCTAGTATGTTGGAGCACTAATATGCCACAATTGCTATGTGCACATAAAATATGCTATACTCACTGTGGTGCTGAGTGCGGAGGGAAGCGGTTCCGGAAAGTCTGAGCCACCGCTAGGTGTACCACTATGACAGAGCGGTGGGTTAAGGAGAGAGTGGCGGCAGAAGCCGTGCGACCGCGAAACCTTGCGTGCCCCGGCCGGATGCAGCGCTGAGCAATTGTGGCATATTAGTGCTCCAACATACTAGGGGAGCATTTCTCCTCATCTCAACATATGGGCAATCAATTCTAATCACAGTAATCCTTGTCAGCCAGCATCTGATGGTCATCTTACTACCTTAACCTAACGGAATCCTGCGCTACTTTCACCAGCAGTAAGTTTATTGTGTACTGGGAAAACTAGACCACATTTATTTAAAACCACCATTACCTATAAAGGTTGTACATTTATCTAAGCAGGGGCATCTACTATAAACCTCTGAAGATTAAGCAACCGTGGTCATCACAATACCCGCATCAATTGCAGATACACAGGGATCACGTCTCTTCATTGCACATTTCCATTTAATATCTGAGTGAGTATATATTATAAATCTATTTAGTCTCACTATATTCACCAATACAAACATTTACCCCCTTTTTTTTTTTTTTCTCTCCTCATTCCCCTAAGATTCTGGTAGTACTTTAAGGACCCATTGCAACATCCACTGCATAACCAATGATTACTCATTAAGTAAGTGCTCTCTTATTCATTTATTCATCTATTTTTCATTTTATTGTTCGTTTTTGTAGACAGCGCAGGTGAATACCACTCTTTTTCATTTTATATACTTTACAGGTCTACACAGAACCTGTCACAATCACCAGCAGCACGCTACATTCAGCAATTTTGTTTCCCCACTAGGGACTATCAGGAGCGCCAGTGCTTTTTACTTTCTTTTTTAGACTTTTGTATTTTGACTTTTATGGGATGAGGTTGGTGTATGTGTGGTCAATTGTGTGCTGAGGGTGGTATATGTGTTCAAGCACGTGGTAGTGTGTGGCGAATTTTGTGTGTGTGTGTTCATATCCCCGTGTGGGGTGAGTATCCCATGTTGGGGCCCCACCTTAGCAACTGTACGGTATATACTTTTTGGCGCCATCGCTCTCACTCTTTAAGTCCCCCTTGTTCACATCTGGCAGCTCACAATTTTCCTCCAACACTTTTCCTTTCACTTTTTCCCCATTATGTAGATAGGGGCAACATTTTTGGTGAATTGGAATGCGCAGGGTTAAAATTTTGGCTCACAACATAGCCTGTGATGCTCTCGGGGTCCAGACGTGTGACTGTGCAAAATTTTGTGGCTGTAGCTGTGACGGTGCAGATGCCAATCCCGGACATACACACATACACACACATTCAGCATTATATATTAGACTAGCTGAAGAGCCCGGCGTTGCCTGGGCATAGTAAATATCTGTGGTTAGTTATAGCACCTCACTTCTCTTATTTTCCCATCACGCCTCTCATTTTCCCAATCACATCTTTCATTTTCCCCCTCACATCTCTTTTTCTCCCTCACACCTCTCATTTTCTCCCTCACTCCTCTCATTCCCCCCTAACACTTGTCATTTCAACCTCACATCTGTCACTTTCTGATCACTCCACTATTTTTCCTCACTTCTCTCATTTTGCACTCACACCTTTTCATTTTCACCTCACACCTCTCATTTTCACCTCATCACCTCAGTATATACATGTTTGTCATCTCCCTTATATATAGTATACATCTGTATGTCATCTCCTGTATATAGTATATACTTGTATGTCATCTCCCCTGTATATAGTATATACCTGCTGTGTGTCATCTCCCCTATATATAGTATATACCTGAATGTCATCTCCTTCTATATATAGTATATACCTGTATGTCATCTCCTCCTGTATATAGTATATACCTGTGTGCCATCTCTCCTGTATATAGTATATATCTGAGTGTCATCTCCTCCTGCATATAGTATATACCTGCATGTCATCTTCTATATATAGCATATACCTGTATGTCATCTCCTCCTGTATATAGTATATACCTGTGTGTCATCTCCCCTGTATACAGTATATATCTGAGTGTCATCTCCTCCTGCATATAGTATATACCTGCATGTCATCTTCTATATATAGCATATACCTGTATGTCATCTCCTCCTGTATATAGTATATACCTGTATGTCATCTCTCCTGTATATAGTATATACCTGTATGTCATCTCCTCCTGTATATATATGTACCTATATGTCATCTCCTCCTCTATATAGTATATACCTGTGTGTCATCTCTCCTGTATATAGTATATATCTGTGTGTCATCTCCCCTGTATATAGTATATACCTGTGTGTCATCTCCTCCTGTATTAGACCTCGTTCACATGTTATTTGCTCAGTATTTTTACCTCAGTATTTGTAAGCTAAATTGGCAGCCTGATAAATCCCCAGCCAACAGGAAGCCCTCCCCCTGGCAGTATATATTAGCTCACACACACACATAATAGACAGGTCATGTGACTGACAGCTGCCGTATTTCCTATATGGTGCAATTGTTGTAGTTTGTCTGCTTATTAATCAGATTTTTATTTTTGAAGGATAATACCAGACTTGTGTGTGTTTTAGGGCGAGTTTCGTTTGTCAAGTTGTGTGTGTTGAGTTGCGTGTGGCGACATGCATGTAGCGACTTTTGTGAGATGAGTTTTGTGTAGCAACATGCGTGTAGCAACTTTTTGTGTGTCGAGTTACATGTGACAGGTTAGTGTAGCAAGTTGTGTGCAGCAAGTTTTGCGCATGGCGAGTTTTGCGCGTTGCGAGTATTATGTGTGGTGCCTTTTGAGTATGTGCAAGTTTTGTGTGAGGCAACTTTTGCATGTGTTGCAACTTTTGTGCATGTGGCAATTTTTCCGCGTGTGCAAGTTTTGCGTGTGGCGAGTTTTTCATGAGGAGAATTTTGCACTTGTGGCGAGTTTTGCAAGAGCCTAGTTTTTGCATGTGGCGAGTTCTGTGCGTGGCGAGTTTTGAGTGGCGACTTTTGTGTTTTGACTTTTATGTGGCGAGGTTGGTGTATTTGTGGTGAAATGTGTGCTGAGGGTAATATGTGTTCAAGCACGTGGTAGTGTGTGGCGCATTTTGTGTGTGTTCATATCCCCGTGTGTGGTGAGTATCCCATGTCGAGGCCCAACCTTAGCAACTGTACGGTATATACTCTTTGGCGCCATCGCTCTCATTCTTTAAGTCCCCCTTGTTCACATCTGGCAGCTGTCAATTTGCCTCCTACACTTTTCCTTTCATTTTTTCCCATTATGTAGATAGGGGCAAAATTGTTTGGTGAATTGGAAAGCGCGGGGTTAAAATTTCACCTCACAACATAGCCTATGACGCTCTCGGGGTCCAGACGTGTGACTGTGCAAAATTTTGTTGCTGTAGCTGCGACGCTTCCAACACTTTTCCTTTCACTTTTTCCCCATTATGTAGATAGGGGCAAAATTGTTTGGTGAATTGGAAAGCGCGGGGTTAATATTTCACCTCACAACATAGCCTATGACGCTCTCGGGGTCCAGACATGTGACTGTGCAAAATTTTGTTGCTGTAGCTGCGACGCTTCCAACACTTTTCCTTTCACTTTTTTCCCCATTATGTAGATAGGGGCAAAATTGTTTGGTGAATTGGAAAGCGCGGGGTTAATATTTCACCTCACAACATAGCCTATGACGCTCTCGGGGTCCAGACGTGTGACTGTGCAAAATTTTGTTGCTGTAGCTGCGACGCTTCCAACACTTTTCCTTTCACTTTTTTCCGCATTATGTAGATAGGGGCAAAATTGTTTGGTGAATTGGAACGCGCGGGGTTAAAATTTCGCCTCACAATATAGCCTATGACGCTCTCGGGGTCCAGACGTGTGACTGTGCAAAATTTTGTGGCTGTAGCTGCGACTCCTCCAACACTTTTCCTTTCACTTTTTCCCCATTATGTAGATAGGGGCAAAATTGTTTGGTGAATTGGAACGCGCAGGGTTAAAATTTCACCTCACAATGTAGCCTATGATGCTCTCAGGGTCCAGACGTGTGACTGTGCAAAATTTTGTTGCTGTAGCTGCGATGCTTCCAACACTTTTCCTTTCACTTTTTTCCCCATTATGTAGATAGGGGCAAAATTGTTTGGTGAATTGGAAAGCGCGGGGTTAAAATTTCACCTCACAACGTAGCCTATGATGCTCTCAGGGTCCAGACGTGTGACTGTGCAAAATTTTGTTGCTGTAGCTGCGATGCTTCCAACACTTTTCCTTTCACTTTTTTCCCCATTATGTAGATAGGGGCAAAATTTTTGGTGAATTGGAAAGCGCGGGGTTAAAATTTCACCTCACAACGTAGCCTATGACGCTCTCGGGGTCCAGATGTGTGACTCTGCAAAATTTTGTGGCTGTAGCTGCGACGGTGCAGATGCCAATCCCGGACATACACACATACACACACACATTCAGCTTTATATATTAGACTAGCTGAAGAGCCCGGCGTTGCCTGGGCATAGTAAATATCTGTGGTTAGTTATAGCACCTCACTTCTCTTATTTTCCCATCACGCCTCTCATTTTCCCAATCACATCTTTCATTTTCCCCCTCACATCTCTTTTTCTCCCTCACACCTCTCATTTTCTCCCTCACTCCTCTCATTCCCCCCTAACACTTGTCATTTCAACCTAAAATCTGTCATTTTCCGATCACTCCACTATTTTTCCTCACTTCTCTCATTTTGCACTCACACCTTTTCATTTTCACCTCACACCTCTCATTTTCACCTCATCACCTCAGTATATACATGTTTGTCATCTCCCTTATATATAGTATACATCTGTATGTCATCTCCTGTATATAGTATACACTTGTATGTCATCTCCCCTGTATATAGTATATACCTGCTGTGTGTCATCTCCCCTATATATAGTATATACCTGAATGTCATCTCCTTCTATATATAGTATATACCTGTATGTCATCTCCTCCTGTATATAGTATATACCTGTGTGTCATCTCCCCTGTATATAGTATATATCTGAGTGTCATCTCCTCCTGCATATAGTATATACCTGCATGTCATCTTCTATATATAGCATATACCTGTATGTCATCTCCTCCTGTATATAGTATATACCTGTGTGTCATCTCCCCTGTATACAGTATATATCTGAGTGTCATCTCCTCCTGCATATAGTATATACCTGCATGTCATCTTCTATATATAGCATATACCTGTATGTCATCTCCTCCTGTATATAGTATATACCTGTATGTCATCTCCTCCTGTATATATATGTACCTATATGTCATCTCCTCCTCTATATAGTATATACCTGTGTGTCATCTCTCCTGTATATAGTATATATCTGTGTGTCATCTCCCCTGTATATAGTATATACCTGTGTGTCATCTCCTCCTGCATTAGACCTCGTTCACACGTTATTTGCTCAGTATTTTTACCTCAGTATTTGTAAGCTAAATTGGCAACCTGATAAATCCCCAGCCAACAGGAAGCCCTCCCCCTGGCAGTATATATTAGCTCACACATACACATAATAGACAGGTCATGTGACTGACAGCTGCCGTATTTCCTATATGGTGCAATTGTTGTAGTTTGTCTGCTTATTAATCAGATTTTTATTTTTGAAGGATAATACCAGACTTGTGTGTGTTTTAGGGCGAGTTTCGTTTGTCAAGTTGTGTGTGTTGAGTTGCGTGTGGCGACATGCATGTAGCGACTTTTGTGAGATGAGTTTTGTGTAGCAACATGTGTGTAGCAACTTTTTGTGTGTCGAGTTACATGTGACAGGTTAGTGTAGCAAGTTGTGTGCAGCAAGTTTTGCGCATGGCGAGTTTTGCGCGTTGCGAGTATTGTGTGTGGTGCCTTTTGAGTATGTGCAAGTTTTGTGTGAGGCAACTTTTGCATGTGTTGCAACTTTTGTGCATGTGGCAATTTTTCCGCGTGTGCAAGTTTTGCGTGTGGCGAGTTTTTCATGAGGAGAATTTTGCACTTGTGGCGAGTTTTGCAAGAGCCTAGTTTTTGCATGTGGCGAGTTCTGTGCGTGGCGAGTTTTGAGTGGCGACTTTTGTGTTTTGACTTTTATGTGGCGAGGTTGGTGTATTTGTGGTGAAATGTGTGCTGAGGGTAATATGTGTTCAAGCACGTGGTAGTGTGTGGCGCATTTTGTGTGTGTTCATATCCCCGTGTGTGGTGAGTATCCCATGTCGAGGCCCCACCTTAGCAACTGTACGGTATATACTCTTTGGCGCCATCGCTCTCATTCTTTAAGTCCCCCTTGTTCACATCTGGCAGCTGTCAATTTGCCTCCTACACTTTTCCTTTCACTTTTTCCCATTATGTAGATAGGGGCAAAATTGTTTGGTGAATTGGAAAGCGCGGGGTTAAAATTTCACCTCACAACATAGCCTATGACGCTCTCGGGGTCCAGACGTGTGACTGTGCAAAATTTTGTTGCTGTAGCTGCGACGCTTCCAACACTTTTCCTTTCACTTTTTCCCCATTATGTAGATAGGGGCAAAATTGTTTGGTGAATTGGAACGCGCGGGGTAAAAATTTCACCTCACAACGAAGCCTATGACGCTCTCAGGGTCCAGACGTGTGACTGTGCAAAATTTTGTTTCTGTAGCTGCGACGCCTCCAACACTTTTCCTTTCACTTTTTTCCCCATTATGTAGATAGGGGCAAAATTGTTTGGTGAATTGGAAAGCGCGGGGTTAATATTTCACCTCACAACATAGCCTATGACGCTCTCGGGGTCCAGACATGTGACTGTGCAAAATTTTGTTGCTGTAGCTGCGATGCTTCCAACACTTTTCCTTTCACTTTTTTCCCCATTATGTAGATAGGGGCAAAATTGTTTGGTGAATTGGAAAGCGCGGGGTTAATATTTCACCTCACAACGTAGCCTATGATGCTCTCGGGGTCCAGACGTGTGACTGTGCAAAATTTTGTGGCTGTAGCTGCGACGGTGCAGATGCCAATCCCGGACATACACACATACACACACACACACACACACACACATTCAGCTTTATATAGTAGATTTAAAAATTAAAAGAGGTTTTTGGGAAAGGAAAAAAGGTCATTATAAATACACTAGATTGTGGCCCGATTCTAACGCATCGGGTATTCTAGAATATGCATGTCCCCGTAGTATATGGACAATGATGATTCCAGAATTCGTGGCAGACTGTGCCCGTCGCTGATTGGTCGAGGCAACCTTTATGACATCATCGTCGCCATGGCAACCATTATTACATCTACGTCAATACTGTGCCCGTCGCTGATTGGTCGAGGCAAATTTGCGGCAGGCTATGCCCGTCGCTGATTGGTCAAGGCAACCTTTATGACATCATCGTCGCCATGCTGTGCCCGTCGCTGATTGGTCGAGGCCTGGCGGGATTTCCAGGACAGACAAACAGACAGACAGAAAAACCCTTAGACAATTATATATGTAGATTCTTATCAAATGACATTAGTTTTGTTTAGGGATGTAATCTTTATACATACAATCCTAGAATTATATTGCAGGTGTCTATGAACTCGAGCAGTAGGAAACTCTGCTGCTGTGACTTGAACATAACCTATATCTATCCACATACTGTGAAGCTATCTCTAGATCATCGCAGTGTCCTTTCGACTGCACATGCTCAAAGGCACCTGTTCTGTTAACATTCTCGGACAGATTTCTATTATTATCTATTACTTACTACAGGGTATTTGCTCATTATGTTTTTCCCTTATAATTTGTTTGCTAGGTGGCCAAAAAAACATTTCACTTATACCAACATATGATTTGGCTCAATGTTTTGGCCTTTGCTTAGAAATTTAGTTTCCTCTTTGCTGACTAGGCAACACATGTTCCTCGCCAGCTACAAATAGTGTATTTCACTATGACCCAACGTCAAGTTTTGCTTGCTGCATGATATAATCAGTCAGTGTTTTAACCTGCTTCTACAGATGCTCCAACATATGCAGCATTAAAATCCATTGTGCTGTAATGTTGCAGATCAGAAGGACGATTCTATTTTTGCAAAATCTAGAGCTCATACTTTGCCATGTAAAAATGATTTAAATGCCCAGACTATCAACACCATCTTCTTGGTCTTGAGAAAGCATGTGTAGGCCTTAAGTTTTGTCTGTTGGGTGGCCAAAATGTGAATGTGATGTGTACCTACCTACACATTTCACTTTTACCAACAAATGTTCCAGCTAATAACAAGTGAGCATTTCTGCTGTGTAGCACAAGCAATTGGATAATCACAGCTTCTAGTCTCCCTTGAGACTATTGAAGCAAGCGAAAAGTGAAAAAAAAGTTTTTAAAATAAAAAAATTAAAAGTTTAAATCACCCCTCATTTGCCCCATTCCAAGTAAAACAATTTAAAAAATACACATATTTGGTATCGCCGCATTCAGAATCACATAATCTGTCAATATATACAAAGAATTCATAGAATTAGTAAATGGCGTAACGAGAAAAAAAGTCAAAATGCCAGAATTACATATTTTTTGATCGCCGTAACATTGCATTAAAATTAAATAACAGGCAATCAAAATAATGTATTTACACCAAAATCCAAAATGGTATCAATAAAAATGTCAGCTCAGCACGCAAAAAATAAGCCTTCACTCATCTCCAGATCCCAAAAATAGAGACTCTATGGGTCTCTGAAAATTACGGAAATTATTTATTTGTTTTTTGTAACAAATTTTGGATTTTTTTTCACCACTTAAATAAAAAAAAGACTATACATGATTGGTATCTACAAACTCGAGATGACCTGTAGAATCACAATGGCAGGTCAGTTTTAGCATTTGGTAAACATGGTAAAAAAAAATGAAAAACAATTGTTGAGTTGCACTTTTTTTCCTTTTCACCACACTTGGAATTGTTTTCCTGTTTTCATGTACACTATATGGTAAAAACCATGGTGTTGTTCAAAGATACAACTTGTCCTACAAAAAACAAGCCCTCACAAGTAGGGTTGAGCGAAACGGGTCGAACATTTTCAAAAGTCGCCGACTTTTGGCTAAGTCGGGGTTTCATGAAACCCGATCCGACCCCTGTGCGGGGTCGGCCATGCGGTACGCGACTTTCGCGCCAAAGTCGCGTTTCAATGACGCGAAAAGCGCCATTTCTCAGCCAATGAAGGTAAACGCAGAGTGTGGGCAGCGTGATGACATAGGTCCTGGTCCCCACCATCTTTGAGAAGGGCATTGCAGTGATTGGCTTGCTGTCTGCGACGTCACAGGGGCTATAAAGAGGCGTTCCCGCCGACCGCCATCTTACTGCTGCTGATCTGAGCTTAGGGAGAGGTTGCTGCCGCTTTGTCAGAAGCAGGGATAGCGTTAGGCAGGGTCCATTAACCACAAAACCGCTTGTGCTGCAGCGATTTGCACTGTCCAACACCACCCTCGGTGTGCAGGGACAGTGGAAGTTTTTTTTTTTTTTTCCCCCTCAGCGCTGTAGCTCATTGGGCTGCCCTAGAAGGCTCCCTGATAGCTGCATTGCTGTGTGTACGCCGCTGTGCAAACCAACTGCTTTTTTCAAAGCACAAATCCTCTTGTTCCTTCCTTTCTGCACAGCTATCTTTTTTGTTTGTCCACACTTTTTATTTGATTTGTGCATCAGTCCACTCCTTATTGCTGCCTGCCATACCTGGCTGAGATTACTGCAGGCAGGGAGATAGTAATTGTAGGACATTCCCTGTTTTTTTTTTTTTTTGGTGGGAGATTAAGATTGGCAATTTGGCATTTCTGCTAGAGTGCCATCCCTGTGTGTGCCATCTCTCTCACATAGTGGGCCATAGAAAGCCTTTTCATTTTTCTGTATTTTTTTTTTGTGGGGTGTATAAATTCTCCCTGATAAAAATACAGTGGGAGATTAATATTAGCCTTTGGGCTTGTGTGCCAGTCCTGAGTGTGCCATCTCTCTCACAAATAGTGGGCCATAGAAAGCCTATTTAATTTTTTTTGGGGTTTTATAAATTTTCCCTGAAAAAAGGGAGATTAATATTGGCCTCTGGGCTTGTGTGCCAGTTGTGAGCGTGCCATCTGTGCCAGCCCTGAGCGTGCCATCTCTCTCACAAATAGTGGGCCATAGAAAGCCTATTTAATTTTTTTTTTTGGTTTTATAAATTCTCCCTGAAAAAAAGGGAGATTAATATTGGCCTCTGGGGTTGTGTGCCAGTTGTGAGTGTGCCATCTGTGCCAGTCCTGAGCGTGCCATCTCTCTCACAAATAGTGGGCCATAGAAAGCCTATTTAATTTTTTTTTGGTTTTATAAATTTTCCCTGAAAAAAGGGAGATTAATATTGGCCTCTGGGCTTGTGTGCCAGTTGTGAGCGTGCCATCTGTGCCAGTTGTGAGCGTGCCATCTCTCTCACAAATAGTGGGCCATAGAAAGCCTATTTAATTTTTTTTTTGGTTTTATAAATTTTCCCTGAAAAAAGGGAGATTAATATTGGCCTCTGGGCTTGTGTGCCAGTTGTGAGCGTGCCATCTGTGCCAGTCCTGAGCGTGCCATCTCTCTCACAAATAGTGGGCCATAGAAAGCCTATTTAATTTTTTTTTTGGTTTTATAAATTCTCCCTGAAAAAAAGGGAGATTAATATTGGCCTCTGGGCTTGTGTGCCAGTTGTGAGCGTGCCATCTGTGCCAGTCCTGAGCGTGCCATCTCTCTCACAAATAGTGGGCCATAGAAAGCCTATTTAATTTTTTTTTTGGTTTTATAAATTCTCCCTGAAAAAAAGGGAGATTAATATTGGCCTCTGGGCTTGTGTGCCAGTTGTGAGCGTGCCATCTGTGCCAGTCCTGAGCGTGCCATCTCTCTCACAAATAGTGGGCCATAGAAAGCCTATTTAAATATTTTTTTGGTTTTATAAATTCTCCCAGAAAAAAAGGGAGATTAATATTGGCCTCTGGGCTTCTGTGCCAGTCCTGAGCGTGCCATCTGTGCCAGTCCTGAGCGTGCCATCTCTCTCACAAATAGTGGGCCATAGAAAGCCTATTTAAATATTTTTTTGGTTTTATAAATTCTCCCAGAAAAAAAGGGAGATTAATATTGGCCTCTGGGCTTGTGTGCCAGTTGTGAGCGTGCCATCTGTGCCAGTCCTGAGCGTGCCATCTCTCTCACAAATAGTGGGCCATAGAAAGCCTATTTAATTTTTTTTTTGGTTTTATAAATTCTCCCTGAAAAAAAGGGAGATTAATATTGGCCTCTGGGCTTGTGTGCCAGTTGTGAGCGTGCCATCTGTGCCAGTCCTGAGCGTGCCATCTCTCTCACAAATAGTGGGCCATAGAAAGCCTATTTAAATATTTTTTTGGTTTTATAAATTCTCCCAGAAAAAAAGGGAGATTAATATTGGCCTCTGGGCTTCTGTGCCAGTCCTGAGCGTGCCATCTGTGCCAGTCCTGAGCGTCCCATCTCTCTCACAAATAGTGGGCCATAGAAAGACTATTTTTTTTTTGGGGGGGGTTTTAGAAATTCTCCCTGAAAAAAAAAGGGAGATTAATATTGCCCTTTGGGCTTGTGTGCCAGTACTAAGCGTGCCATCTCTCTCTCTCTCTCTCTCAGTCAGTGGGCCATAGAACGCCTATTTTTGGTTTTATTTGTTTTCTAAATTCTCCCTGAAAAAATCATTATATTTTATTTGGTTTCTAAATTCTTCCTGATAAAATCATATTTTTTTTATTATTTTTTTTTCTAAAGTCTCCCTGAAAAAAACAAAACAAAAAAAAAAACAAACAAAAAAAACAGTGGGGGATTAATATTGGCCTTTCTGCTTGTGTGCCAGTCTTGACTCCTGTGTGCGTCATCTCTCACTCAGTGGGCCATAGAACGCCTATTTTTTGTTTTATTAGTTTTATAAATTCTCCCTGAAAAAATCATTTTATTTTATTTGGTTTCTAAATTCTTCCTGATAAAATCATATTTTTTTTATTATTTTTTTTTCTAAAGTCTCCCTGAAAGAAAAAAAAAAAAAAAAAACAGTGGGAGATTAATATTGGCCTTTCTGCTTGTGTGCCAGTCTTGACTCCTGTGTGCGTCATCTCTCAGTCAGTGGGCCATAGAACGCCTATTTTTGGTTTTATTTGTTTTATAAATTCTTCCTGAAAAAATCATTTTATTTTATTTGGTTTCTAAATTCTTCCTGATAAAATCATATTTTTTTTATTATTTTTTTTTCTAAAGTCTCCCTGAAAAAAAAAAAAAAAAACAACCAAAAAAAACAGTGGGAGATTAATATTGGCCTTTCTGCTTGTGTGCCAGTCTTGACTCCTGGGTGTGCCATCTCTCTCTCTCTCTCTCTCTCTCTCTCTCTCCAATTGTGGTCCATAGAAAGCCTATATTTTTTTTCCTTGATTTGGGTTCCAAAATCTACCAGAGAAAATAACTCCATCAATCATTGGTAGAAAAATATTGGCCTCTGGGCTTGTGTGCCACTCCTGACTCCTGTGTGCGTCATCTCTCAGTCAGTGGGCCATAGAACGCCTATTTTTGTTTTTATTTGTTTTATAAATTCTCCCTGAAAAAATCATTTTATTTTATTTGGTTTCTAAATTCTTCCTGATAAAATCATATTTTTTTTATTATTTTTTTTTCTAAAGTCTCCCTGAAAAAAAACAAAAAAAAAAAAACAAACCCCCCCAAAAAATGGGAGATTAATATTGGCCTTTCTGCTTGTGTGCCAGTCTTGACTCCTGGGTGTGCCATCTCTCTCTCTCTCTCTCTCTCTCTCTCTCTCCAATTGTGGTCCATAGAAAGCCTATATTTTTTTTCCTTGATTTGGGTTCCAAAATCTACCAGAGAAAATAACTACATCAATCATTGGTAGAAAAATATTGGCCTCTGGGCTTGTGTGCCACTCCTGACTCCTGTGTGCGTCATCTCTCAGTCAGTGGGCCATAGAACGCCTATTTTTGTTTTTATTTGTTTTATAAATTCTCCCTGAAAAAATCATTTTATTTTATTTGGTTTCTAAATTCTTCCTGATAAAATCATATTTTTTTTATTATTTTTTTTTCTAAAGTCTCCCTGAAAAAAAACAAAAAAAAAAAAACAAACCCCCCAAAAAAATGGGAGATTAATATTGGCCTTTCTGCTTGTGTGCCAGTCTTGACTCCTGGGTGTGCCATCTCTCTCTCTCTCTCTCTCTCTCTCTCTCTCTCTCTCTCTCCAATTGTGGTCCATAGAAAGCCTATATTTTTTTTCCTTGATTTGGGTTCCAAAATCTACCAGAGAAAATAACTCCATCAATCATTGGTAGAAAAATATTGGCCTCTGGGCTTGTGTGCCACTCCTGATTCCTGTGTGCGTCATCTCTCACTCAGTGGCCCATAGAAAGCATATAGTTTGTTACATTTGTTTTCTAAATTCTCCCTGCAAAAATCAATTTTTTTTTTTTTTTGGTGTTTCTAAAGTGTTCCTGAAAAAAATAAAAATAAAAAAAAAATAATAGTGTGACATTAATATTAACATTTGTGCTTCAGTGACAGTCCTGCGTGTGGGGCATCTCTCTAATTTGCAGCCACCAAAAACAGAGTGTGTAACATTGGGCCTGATTTTTGCTGTGGTCTCACCAACCTGTAAAGGGGTAGCTAAATCATACTGAAGTTATAGCTCACCGTGTAAGTTGTGTGACTGCAACAAATAACGTTAGTTTGGTTACGTTTTTAAAACAATGAGGAAGTCTAGTGGAAGAGGTCGTGGCCGGGGGCGTTCATTGTCAGCTGGTAATGAGGGTAGTGGTAGTGGTGGAGCATCAGGTGGTCGTGGGGAAAAAAATATTGCACCTAAGTCTGGAGCTGTGGAGCCAGGTTCGTCGTCCGGCTACACAAGGCCTCGAACGCTCCCTTTTCTGGGATTAGGAAAACCGCTTTTAAAGCCGGAGCAGCAAGAGCAAGTTTTGGCTTATCTTGCTGACTCAGCCTCTAGCTCTTTTGCCTCCTCTCGTGAAACTGGTAAAAGTAAAAGCAGCGCGTCGTTAGTGGATGTTCACGGTCAGGGACAAGTCACTTCCTTGTCCTCTTCAGCAAAAACAACAACAGAGAAGAATGCAGCAGGCGACACAACGGGTTACTCCATGGAGCTCTTTACACATACCGTCCCTGGCTTAGAAAGTGAAGCAGTTAACAGTCCATGCCCATTACAAGTTGAATCTGACATGGAGTGCACTGACGCACAGCCACAGCCAGACTACTATGCTGGTCCTTTGACTCAGACCACAACATTGCCCTCGCAGGGTGCTGATCAAGAATCAGACCCTGATGAGACTATGTTGCCCCATCACGAACGCTATACCACCAAACGACACGGTGACACAGACGAAGTTGCGCAGGAGGTACAAGAAGAGTTATTAGATGACCCAGTTCTTGACCCCGATTGGCAGCCATTGGGGGAACAGGGTGCAGGCAGCAGCAGTTCTGAAGCAGAGGAGGAGGAGGGGCCGCAGCAGGCATCAACATCGCCACAGGTTCCATCTGCCGGGCCCGTATCTTGCCCAAAACGCGTGGCAAAGCCAAAACCTGGTAGAGGACAGCGTGGCCATCCGGTTAAAGCTCAGTCTGCAATGCCTGAAAAGGTATCCGATGCTAGAAAGAGTGCAGTCTGGCATTTTTTTAAACAACATCCAATTGATCAGCGCAAAGTCATCTGTCAAAAATGTTCTACTTCCTTAAGCAGAGGTCAGAATCTGAAAAGTCTCAATACTAGTTGCATGCATAGACATTTAACCACCATGCATTTGAAAGCTTGGACTAACTACCAAACGTCCCTTAAGGTTGTTGCACCCTCGGCCAATGAAGCTAGTCATCAACGCAACATCCCTTCCGGCAGTGTAGGACCACCATTTAGCGCACCACCTGCTGTATCTGTGCAGGTATCTTTGCCAGGCCAAAGCAGTCAGGGTCAGGGAATCACCAGTTTCGTAGTAGGAAACACTGCATCTAGGGCACCGGCGGCAACAATACCATCTCCCACCGTCTCTCAGTCTGCCATGTCCACCGGCACCCCCGCTAGTTCCACGATCTCCAGCTCTCCAGTCCAGCTCACCCTACATGAGACTATGGTTAGAAAAAGGAAATACTTAGCCTCGCATCCGCGTACACAGGGTTTGAACGCCCACATAGCTAGACTAATCTCGTTAGAGATGATGCCCTACCGGTTAGTTGAAAGCGAAGCTTTCAAAGACCTGATGGACTACGCTGTACCACGCTACGAGCTACCCAGTCGACACTTTTTTTCCAGAAAAGCCATCCCAGCCCTCCACCAGCATGTTAAAGAGCGCATCGTCCATGCACTCAGGCAATCTGTGAGCACAAAGGTGCACCTGACAACAGATGCATGGACCAGTAGGCATGGCCAGGGACGTTACGTGTCCATCACGGCACACTGGGTAAATGTGGTGGATTCAGGGTCCACAGGGGACAGCAAGTTTGGGACAGTTCTGCCTAGCCCACGGTCTAGTAAACAGTTGTCTGTAGCCGTTCGCACCCCCTCCTCCTCCTCCTCCTCCTCGTCCTCCTGCAGAAGCAAGAGCTCGTCCACAGACCGCAGTCGCACAAACACTCCATCCGCACCTGCCACTGTTGCACACCAGGTCTCCCATTATGGGGCAGCTACTGGCAAACGTCAGCAGGCTGTATTGGCTATGAAGTGTTTGGGCGACAATAGACACACCGCGGAAGTTCTGTCCGAGTTCTTGCAGCAAGAAACGCAGTCGTGGCTGGGCACTGTAGATCTTGAGGCAGGCAAGGTAGTGAGTGATAACGGAAGGAATTTCATGGCTGCCATCTCCCTTTCCCAACTGAAACACATTCCTTGCCTGGCTCACACCTTAAACCTGGTGGTGCAGTGCTTCCTGAAAAGTTATCCGGGGTTATCCGACCTGCTCCTCAAAGTGCGTGGACTTTGCGCACATATCCGCCGTTCGCCTGTACACTCCAGCCGTATGCAGACCTATCAGCGTTCTTTGAACCTTCCCCAGCATCGCCTAATCATAGACGTTGCAACAAGGTGGAACTCAACACTGCACATGCTTCAGAGACTGTGCGAACAGAGGCGGGCTGTTATGTTTTTGTGGGAGGATACACATACACGGGCAGGCAGTAGGATGGCAGACATGGAGTTGTCAGGTGTGCAGTGGTCGAAGATTCAAGACATGTGTCAAGTCCTTCAGTGTTTTGAGGAATGCACACGGCTGGTTAGTGCAGACAACGCCATAATAAGCATGAGCATCCCCCTAATGCGTCTGCTGATGCAAAGTTTGACGCACATAAAGGATCAGGCGTCTGCACCAGAGGAAGAGGAAAGCCTTGATGACAGTCAGCGATTGTCTGGTCAGGGCAGTGTACATGACGAGGTACCGGGCGAAGAGGAGGTGGAGGATGAGGAGGATGATGGGGATGAGTATATTTTTAATGAGGAAGCTTTCCCGGGGGCACGGGAAATTGGTGGCGTGGCAAGGCCGGGTTCTGGTTTTTTGAGGGACACAAGTGACGTAGATTTGCCTGCAACTGCCCCTCAACCAAGCACAACCGCAGATTTGACAACGGGAACTTTGGCCCACATGGCGGATTATGCCTTGCGTATCCTCAAAAGGGACACACGCATTACAAAAATGATGAACGATGACGATTACTGGTTGGCCTGCCTCCTTGATCCTCGCTATAAAGGCAAATTGCAAAATATTATGCCACATGAGAACTTGGAACTAATATTAGCAACAAAACAATCAACTCTTGTTGACCGTTTGCTTCTGGCATTCCCTGCACACAGCGCCCGTGATCGTTCTCACACGAGCTCCAGGGGCCAGCAGACCAGAGGTGTTAGAGGGGCAGAAATCAGAAGTGGCGTTGGCCAGAGGGGTTTTCTGACCAGGTTGTGGAGTGATTTTTCTATGACCGCAGACAGGACAGGTACTGCAGCATCAATTCAAAGTGACAGGAGACAACATTTGTCCAGTATGGTTACAAACTATTTTTCATCCCTTATCGACGTTCTCCCTCAACCGTCATTCCCATTTGATTACTGGGCATCCAAATTAGACACCTGGCCAGAATTGGCAGAATATGCATTGCAGGAGCTTGCTTGCCCGGCAGCTAGTGTCCTATCAGAAAGAGTATTCAGTGCTGCAGGTTCAATACTAACAGAAAAAAGGACTCGTCTGGCTACCCAAAATGTAGATGATCTAACCTTCATTAAAATGAACCACAACTGGATTTCAAAATCTTTTGCCCCACCCTGCCCGGCTGACACCTAGCTTTCCTATGAAAAGGTCTTGCCTGTGGACTATTCTGAATGACTTTTCCAATCTCGTAATTTTCTTCACCTGATTGTCCAGCATACGACATGTTTCCACCTCACGAAATGGCCAAACTCCCCACACGGGGCCGTGCTATCGCCACTTTGCGCTTGGACCCTTGAGAGTGCTGTTTGTCTGAAGAGGTGGGTGTGGCCGCTTTTGGTCGACGGCACTGCCACTGGGTCCCTCATAGTACAATAAAGTGTCTCTGGCGGTGGTGGTGCGCACCCAACGTCAGACACACCGTTGTAATATGAGGGGCCCTGTGCCTGTACCGCCGGCCACAAGACAGTTCCCCCCCCCAGCTCAAACAGTGCTCTACCACTAGCAAAATTATCTCTCACAGCTTCACCAATGTGTAGTCTAGGCGCTGACATCCTTCAATGCCTGGCACTGACAATACCATTGTTTTGATATTTTTGTTATGTTAGGCCTTCGAAGCCTGTCTGCGGTCCCTTCTTTCTACAACTACTACACTGACCAGGCCACTGCTGGCCGTGTTACCCTGGAACCAATTTAAAAGTGCCTACAGTCAGCCCAATTTTGTTATGTTAGGCCTTGGAAGCCTGTCTGCGGTCACTCCTTCCACTAGACTTCCACTGACCATACACTGCTGCCCATGTACCCCTGGAACCAATTTAAAGTGCCTACAGCCAGCCCAAGTTTGTTATGTTAGGCCTTCGAAGCCTGTCTGCGGTCACTCCTTCCACTAGACTTCCACTGACCAGACCACTGCTGCCCGTGTACCCCTGCAACCAATTTAAAAGTGCCTACAGCCAGCCCAAGTTTGTTATGTTAGGCCTTTGAAGCCTGTCTGCGGTCACTCCTTCCACTAGACTTCCACTGACCAGACCACTGCTGCCCGTGTACCCCTGGAACCAATTTAAAAGTGCCTACAGCCAGCCCAAGTTTGTTATGTTAGGCCTTCGAAGCCTGTCTGCGGTCACTCCTTCCACTAGACTTCCACAGACCAGACCACTGCTGCCCGTGTACCCCTGGAACCAATTTAAAAGTGCCTACAGCCAGCCCAAGTTTGTTATGTTAGGCCTTGGAAGCCTGTCTGCGGTCACTCCTTCCACTAGACTTCCACTGACCAGACCACTGCTGCCCGTGTACCCCTGGAACCAATTTAAAAGTGCCTACAGCCAGCCCAAGTTTGTTATGTTAGGCCTTCGAAGCCTGTCTGCGGTCACTCCTTCCACTAGACTTCCACAGACAAGACCACTGCTGCCCGTGTACCCCTGGAACCAATTTAAAAGTGCCTACAGCCAGCCCAAGTTTGTTATGTTAGGCCTTCGAAGCCTGTCTGCGGTCACTCCTTCCACTAGACTTCCACAGACCAGACCACTGCTGCCCGTGTACCCCTGGAACCAATTTAAAAGTGCCTACAGCCAGCCCAAGTTTGTTATGTTAGGCCTTCGAAGCCTGTCTGCGGTCACTCCTTCCACTAGACTTCCACAGACAAGACCACTGCTGCCCGTGTACCCCTGGAACCAATTTAAAAGTGCCTACAGCCAGCCCAAGTTTGTTATGTTAGGCCTTCGAAGCCTGTCTGCGGTCACTCCTTCCACTAGACTTCCACAGACCAGACCACTGCTGCCCGTGTACCCCTGGAACCAATTTAAAAGTGCCTACAGCCAGCCCAAGTTTGTTATGTTAGGCCTTCGAAGCCTGTCTGCGGTCACTCCTTCCACTAGACTTCCACAGACCAGACCACTGCTGCCCGTGTACCCCTGGAACCAATTTAAAAGTGCCTACAGCCAGCCCAAGTTTGTTATGTTAGGCCTTGGAAGCCTGTCTGCGGTCACTCCTTCCACTAGACTTCCACTGACCAGACCACTGCTGCCCGTGTACCCCTGGAACCAATTTAAAAGTGCCTACAGCCAGCCCAAGTTTGTTATGTTAGGCCTTCGAAGCCTGTCTGCGGTCACTCCTTCCACTAGACTTCCACAGACAAGACCACTGCTGCCCGTGTACCCCTGGAACCAATTTAAAAGTGCCTACAGCCAGCCCAAGTTTGTTATGTTAGGCCTTCGAAGCCTGTCTGCGGTCACTCCTTCCACTAGACTTCCACAGACCAGACCACTGCTGCCCGTGTACCCCTGGAACCAATTTAAAAGTGCCTACAGCCAGCCCAAGTTTGTTATGTTAGGCCTTCGAAGCCTGTCTGCGGTCACTCCTTCCACTAGACTTCCACAGACAAGACCACTGCTGCCCGTGTACCCCTGGAACCAATTTAAAAGTGCCTACAGCCAGCCCAAGTTTGTTATGTTAGGCCTTCGAAGCCTGTCTGCGGTCACTCCTTCCACTAGACTTCCACAGACCAGACCACTGCTGCCCGTGTACCCCTGGAACCAATTTAAAAGTGCCTACAGCCAGCCCAAGTTTGTTATGTTAGGCCTTCGAAGCCTGTCTGCGGTCACTCCTTCCACTAGACTTCCACAGACCAGACCACTGCTGCCCGTGTACCCCTGGAACCAATTTAAAAGTGCCTACAGCCAGCCCAAGTTTGTTATGTTAGGCCTTGGAAGCCTGTCTGCGGTCACTCCTTCCACTAGACTTCCACTGACCAGACCACTGCTGCCCGTGTACCCCTGGAACCAATTTAAAAGTGCCTACAGCCAGCCCAAGTTTGTTATGTTAGGCCTTCGAAGCCTGTCTGCGGTCACTCCTTCCACTAGACTTCCACAGACCAGACCACTGCTGCCCGTGTACCCCTGGAACCAATTTAAAAGTGCCTACAGCCAGCCCAAGTTTGTTATGTTAGGCCTTGGAAGCCTGTCTGCGGTCACTCCTTCCACTAGACTTCCACTGACCAGACCACTGCTGCCCGTGTACCCCTGGAACCAATTTAAAAGTGCCTACAGCCAGCCCAAGTTTGTTATGTTAGGCCTTGGAAGCCTGTCTGCGGTCACTCCTTCCACTAGACTTCCACTGACCAGACCACTGCTGCCCGTGTACCCCTGGAACCAATTTAAAAGTGCCTACAGCCAGCCCAAGTTTGTTATGTTAGGCCTTGGAAGCCTGTCTGCGGTCACTCCTTCCACTAGACTTCCACAGACCAGACCACTGCTGCCCGTGTACCCCTGGAACCAATTTAAAAGTGCCTACAGCCAGCCCAAGTTTGTTATGTTAGGCCTTGGAAGCCTGTCTGCGGTCACTCCTTCCACTAGACTTCCACTGACCAGACCACTGCTGCCCGTGTACCCCTGGAACCAATTTAAAAGTGCCTACAGCCAGCCCAAGTTTGTTATGTTAGGCCTTCGAAGCCTGTCTGCGGTCACTCCTTCCACTAGACTTCCACAGACCAGACCACTGCTGCCCGTGTACCCCTGGAACCAATTTAAAAGTGCCTACAGCCAGCCCAAGTTTGTTATGTTAGGCCTTGGAAGCCTGTCTGCGGTCACTCCTTCCACTAGACTTCCACTGACCAGACCACTGCTGCCCGTGTACCCCTGGAACCAATTTAAAAGTGCCTACAGCCAGCCCAAGTTTGTTATGTTAGGCCTTCGAAGCCTGTCTGCGGTCACTCCTTCCACTAGACTTCCACAGACCAGACCACTGCTGCCCGTGTACCCCTGGAACCAATTTAAAAGTGCCTACAGCCAGCCCAAGTTTGTTATGTTAGGCCTTGGAAGCCTGTCTGCGGTCACTCCTTCCACTAGACTTCCACTGACCAGACCACTGCTGCCCGTGTACCCCTGGAACCAATTTAAAAGTGCCTACAGCCAGCCCAAGTTTGTTATGTTAGGCCTTGGAAGCCTGTCTGCGGTCACTCCTTCCACTAGACTTCCACTGACCAGACCACTGCTGCCCGTGTACCCCTGGAACCAATTTAAAAGTGCCTACAGCCAGCCCAAGTTTGTTATGTTAGGCCTTCGAAGCCTGTCTGCGGTCACTCCTTCCACTAGACTTCCACAGACCAGACCACTGCTGCCCGTGTACCCCTGGAACCAATTTAAAAGTGCCTACAGCCAGCCCAAGTTTGTTATGTTAGGCCTTGGAAGCCTGTCTGCGGTCACTCCTTCCACTAGACTTCCACTGACCATACACTGCTGCCCATGTACCCCTGGAACAAATTTAAAAGTGCCTACAGCCAGCCCAAGTTTGTTATGTTAGGCCTTCGAAGCCTGTCTGCGTCCCGTTCTTTCAACTACAACTACACTGACCAGGCCACTGATGGCCGTGTTCCCCTGGAACCAATTTTAACTTGCCTACAGCCAGCCCTATGTTATTATGTTAGGCCTTCGAAGCCTGTCTGCGTCCCGTTCTTTCAACTACAACTACACTGACCAGGCCACTGATGGCCGTGTTCCCCTGGAACCAATTTTAACTTGCCTACAGCCAGCCCAATGTTAGGCCTTTGATGCCTGTCTGCCGTCACTCCTTCCACTAGGCCGCCACTGACCTGTCTATTGCTGCCCGTGTACCCCTTGAACCAACATCATTAAATATAAAAAAAATTAATTTGATTATAAAAAATAAGATCGTGTTGAGATCTCAAATGCAGACATTTTAACAATCAAAACAAACACACAACAAATATCTGGAACTGTACTACAAAGGTCCAACAGCTACAATTTCTTTCTCCTGCAAGAAGTTAACTGAAAGTTTTTTGGAGTTGTTAACACAGATATGGCATCCACCGAGTGTTGTCCTGTCGCGTCTCCTTTAAATTATTTCCAATAAGATGTTAAACTATTAATTTAATAAAATCAATAATTAAAAAAATAATTGAGTAAGTCAAAAGCACATTGCAAATAAACATTAATTACAAATCAAGAAGCATGGCGCGTCCGAGGGTGAGTAGATACCGAATAAGAATATAATCACCCTCGGACGCGCAATGCTTATTTACAACAGCCTTCCTTCCTAAGAATCAGCCCTTCCGTGGTGTAGAGAGAGGTTGTGTTACACTCCAAGGTGTTCCCCAGGTTGCCTTTCCTGAGCTTCGATCTTCCGGCTCTCGTTTAGTAGCTGTTGGAAACTACGCTGCATTAGGCCTACTAATTGTGTATGGGTGAAACAGTGGCGCATCTGCGGTCCCTCCTTCCACTAGGCCTCCACTGACCTGTCTACTGCGGCCCGTGTACCCCTTGAACCAACCTAATAAAATATTTAAAAAATTAATTTGATTATAAAAAATAAGATCGTGTTGAGATCTCAAATGCAGACATTTTAACAATCAAAACAAACACACAACAAATATCTGGAACTGTACTACAAAGGTCCAACAGCTACAATTTCTTTCTCCTGCAAGAAGTTAACTGAAAGTTTTTTGGAGTTGTTAACACAGATATGGCATCCACCGAGTGTTGTCCTGTCGCGTCTCCTTTAAATTATTTCCAATAAGATGTTAAACTATTAATTTAATAAAATCAATAATTAAAAAAATAATTGAGTAAGTCAAAAGCACATTGCAAATAAACATTAATTACAAATCAAGAAGCATGGCGCGTCCGAGGGTGAGTAGATACCGAATAAGAATATAATCACCCTCGGACGCGCAATGCTTATTTACAACAGCCTTCCTTCCTAAGAATCAGCCCTTTCGTGGTGTAGAGAGAGGTTGTGTTACACTCCGAGGTGTTCCCCGGGTTGCCTTTCATGAGCTTCGATCTTCCGGCTCTCGTTTAGTAGTTGGTGGAAACTACGCTGCATTAGGCCTACAAATTTGGTATGGGGTGTAGAGACAGGTTGTGTTACACTCCAAGGTTTTCACCAGGTTGCCTTTCCTGAGCTTCTATCTTCAGGCTCTCATTAAATTGTGGTTAAATGGAACAACTGCATTTGGCGTACTAGTTGGTTTGGGGCCTACTATCGGTGTCTGCCGCTCCTTGCTGTTCTCCTGGTTTCCTGTCCTGAAATTCCATTTTCAGCCTCTCGTTAAGTAGTTGTTAATGTTAAACTGCATTTGGCCTACTAGTTGGGTTGGGGCCTACTATCGGTGTCTGCCACTCCTTGCTGTTCTCCTCCACTGAACAAAGCTGTGCCGCCTGTTTACTACGGTTGCCAATTTTGAACTGCATTTCGACTACTTACTGATTTGGCCCTACTCTCTGTGTCAGCCTCTCATTCCAGTTGTCCTCCACTGCAATGCCCCCTGGTTATTCCTGTGTTACCAATTTTGAACTGCATTTAGCCCACTTTCTTCTTTGGGCCTATATCTGTGTTTCCACTTCATCGTGCCCATTGCCCAGCCAGTGATAGATGAGTCTGCTGGTACATTGACCCATAACGCAACATTCCCCGTGCACGCTACACAACAACATTGTGACCCTGCTGAAAGTCAGGTTGCTCTTCCCGCATACCATACCACCTTACACGGGGACAAAGAGGAAGGTGCAGATGAAAGTGCAGGTTCCTTCATCAGGTGGGGGGAGGAATACTAGTTGGCGACGTCACTGGCACAGGGCCTCTCATAGTACGCAAAAGTGTTGCTGCCGGTGGGAGGCGCCCCCGCCGTGCAAACACACCGCTGTACTTTGAGGGGCCCTGTGCCAGTGCCAATGCCAACGAGTGGGCCCCCCCTGCTTGCTCAGGTTCACAGCACTTGCAAAGTTGAAATACTTACCTCTCCCTGCTCCACTGCCGTGACGTGGTCCAGATTTCCTGGGCCCACTAATTACTTGAACCAGCCCTACCCCCCACAACTTTAGCCAAATGACCCCCAATTTCAAATGCCTTCCAATTATTATAAGGTAAATTACGCTTGACAAGCTTCATTAAGAAGAATGGATGGTTTTGACATTAAAATGGGCACTCTAGGTGTTTTCCTGGCCCCCACTCACTGCCGACTATGCTGCCCCATTGACTTGCATTGGGTTTCGTGTTTCGGTCGATCCCGACTTTACGTCATAATCGGCCGATTTCACTCGACCCGACTTTGGACATAGTCGGGTTTCGCAAAACCCGGCTCGACTCTAAAAAGGTCAAGGTCGCTCAACTCTACTCACAAGGCCATATTGACAGAACAATAAAAAAGTGATGGCTCTGCGAAAAATGGGAGCAAAAAACAGAAATGCAAAAAAGGAAATGGGCTGCAGCGTGAGGGGGTTAATAAAGACTCACCCACACTTTTCCTCATTCATCAAAAGCAAAACAATGTTGAAACTGAAGTAATCCACTTCCCTTGGTGTACCTGATGAATGTGAATATCAGTAAAGTAATGCTTTCATGGGTGCTTGACAGTGACAACAGCTCTCATCAGAGTCGCTGGCTCTCGTTGACAGAAGCATTGAGCCAGCCGCTCTGATGAGAGTTTCTTTTAAATAAATTGGAGAACAAAGGAAAGTGCTGGGATGTCTTAATTAAATAAAGTTTTTTCCTGTGTGTTTTTTTTTCAAATGAAGTGTTTTTTTTTCTCCTTCTGTGTTTGTTTTTTTAATTACTGGATTAATAATTGGGGTTTCTGATAGACACCTCTCCATTACTAATCACAGGGGTTGATGGAAGCTGTGATTTTTTTTATAAATCTCAGCTGTCATCAACCCTATCTACTATTACACCGATTGCCACCACACCACGTCATTTGGGAAAAGCCAGGCAAAGTGCCAAAATTGGAGTATCAATTGATGTGCCAATTTTGAGGTGGCTGCTGGCTTGTATTTTTAGGATGGGATGGGCAGGATAGCTAGGGACTTTTCCAGGCTGGTAATACTAGCCCACAGCTGCCTGCTCTGCCTGGGCTGGTTATCAAAAATGAGAGGGACACCAAAAGTTTTTTTTTTTTTTAATTAATTTAAACTTGTTAATTTTACTGCCATTTTGCACCATCAAAGTTTGGGTCACCATTGACTTCTAGGTGGTTCAGTGCCTGATCAGCAAAACTCTCTGCCAGTGCAGTGCTGATAGCTCCTATGGCTTGGTGATGGTGCTCATTCACCAGTGGTTCTCAGCCTGGATGGTCGCATCTTGGCACCGTTCAGGTTGAAAACTAATTATCCCTCAGACATGGATTACGACATGGACAGAACGATGTACAGATATGCTATATTGTTGTTTTTTTTATTTTATTTTTATTACAGGAGATCGACGGCTTCTGTGGAATTTGGCAAGGTTGTAAGTATGGTTTAATTGAGAATATTAAGGGAGTCTGTGTAATTTTTTTCAATTCAAGGACTTTATTCTTGATGTGTCTTCATTTACCATATAACTATAGGATTAGTAATGGATAGGTGTCTTATAGACGCCTCTCCATTACTAAGCCATGGGCTTGATGTCATATGGCAATGCAAAGGTGATATCAACCCCACCAATATGAACCCAACTTGCCACCCCTACATGGCAAGTGGGAAGAGCCAGGCATAATGCCAGAATTGGCGCATCTAACAGATGTGCCTTTTCTGGGCTATTTTGGACTGATATTTTTAGGCTGAAGGGTCAATATCTATGCCACCTTACCAGCCTGAGAATGTCACCCCCCAGCTGTGAGCTTTATCAAGGCTGGTTGTCAAAAATTGGGGACACCATGCCGTTTTTTAAAATTATTTATTTAAATAAGTTTAAAAAAACAGCTTGGGGATCCCTCAATTCTCGATAACCAGCCTTCCTGAAGCTGACAGCTGAGGGTTGCAGCCCCAGCTATGGGTTTTGCCTGGCTGGTTATAGAAAATGCAAGGGAGCCCATGCCGTTTATTTATTTATTTATTCATAGTGCAGGCGGCGGCTGATAAATACCCCAATCAGCCGCTCCTGCTGTCACTGTTATTTGCAGCAGCAGGGGTAGGTTGATAGGAGTAATAGTTCCATCAGCCACCGCCTGCTGTCTCTTTTATCCTTTAAATGTAGCTCTCATCATTTTCCCCTGCTCGCACCAATCGCTGGCAGAGCAGGGGAGAATGATGAGAGCCGTGTTCAGCACCCAGCGATGGGGAACAGTGCATGTGTGTTATGCATATGCACATGTGTGGGGCGTTTGATCGCCCATGCTGACATTAAAAAATGGACTTGTCATTGTTTTTTTGCCCACTGACACACAGTCTGGGGAAACAAACTGCATGTATACAGACCCATTCACTTGAATAGGCAAATAGCGCTCCGATCCTCCCAAGTCTCTCCGTATGGCTAAGCAGTACTGTAAAGCCACATATGGGGTATTGCCACATTCAGTAGAAATTGTGGGACAAATTTTGGAGCCATTTTTACCCACTTTTTGGGTAGAAATGGAAAATCTGGGGCAAAAACTAAATTTGGTGGTAAAAATGTAGTTATTTTGTCTTTACTTCCCAGTGGTATAAAACTCTGTGACACACCCATGGTGTTAATATGATCACTGCAACCCTAGACGAATTCATTGAGAGGTGCAGCTCATAAAATGTGGTCACTTATGGGGGTTCTGCTGTTCTGGCACCTCATGGGCTCTCCCAGTGGGTTATGGCACCTGCTAAGCATAACAGTAAAATCTGGTGCTCCTTGCCTTCTGAGCTTTGCACTGTGCCTGAAAAATATTTCCCGGTTACGTGTAGTGTATTGGCACACTCAGGAAAAATGGACCTCGGACTGTAAACATTTTGCTCTTAACTCTTAGAATAATTAAAAACTTTTAGTGGTAAAAATGTAATTTACTCTTTCTTCACCGCTCAGTGGTAAAAACTTCTGTGAGGCACATGTGGTACCAATATGATCACTGCACCCCTAGATGAATTCATTGGGGAGTGTACTTTGTAAAATGAGTTCATATATGGCTGGTTTCAGTTGTTCTGGCCCCTCAGAGGCTCTGCCAATGTGACATGGCACCCTCAAACCATTCCAGCAAAATTTGAACTCCAATATGGCGCTTCTTTCCTTCTGGGCTTTGCACTCTGCCTCAAAAGTAGTATTCTCCTACATACGGGGTATCGGTGTACTCAAGAAAAATGGCTCAACAATTTTTGAGGTCCAATTTCTCCTGTTACTCCTGGTAAAAAAAAAATTGGGGGCAAATGGTCACTTTTGTGGAAAAAATATCACTTTTCTTATTTTCACGGCTTTACGTTATAAACTTCTGTAAAGCACTTGGGGTTTCAAAGTGCTCACCACAAAACTATATAAATTCCTTGGGGGGTCTAGTTTCCAAAATGGTGTCACTTGTGGGGGGGTTTCCACCGTTAGGCACATCATGGCCTCTTGAAATGCGACATGGCGTCTGATCTTAATTCCAGCCAATTTTGCATTGAAAAGTCAAACGGCGCTCCTTCCCTTCCAAGCTCTGACATACGCACAAACAGTAGTTTACCTGCACATATGGAGTATCAGCATACTCAAGACAAATTGTGCAACAACTTTAATGTGGTGCCCCTGAGGGTACAGTCGCCACAGAGTACTGCACCTCACCCAGAGGTGTCGGATTCTACTCTCAGGTAAGGAGGGTCACTGCACAGAGCCCTACACCTGCATCCAACACCAGAAAATTCAGTCAGGGCCAGGCTGGATAGGAAATGGTGTTGGAGGGGTGAGTTGGATAGGTAGAATAGGGGAGGAGCTTGTAGAAACATCTGCTTAGGTGGAGATTGTGAGAGAAGTGGAGCTGAGCAGACGTGGGGGTCTACAGCTCCTGGCAGACAGAAAGGAGTTCCCAAAGAGAGGGAACTGAAGAAAAGTGAAACAACAGAAAGAACCAAAGGAAAGGGTCCTAGAGGCACAGGTAGTGAGTGATAAGTCCACCCGTGGTTCTCGTATCCACGCTGACCATAGTCGGGTGGAGGGACCAGGTCGCAGTGAGGACCAGCCCTCGAACTAGTGGAGAAACTAAGAACTCAGCTAGCTAACTGGAGGCTGTGGCTTTTACAAGAAGCACAGTCACATTTGCACACATTCGCTGAACAGGCAGCCATATAGGATTAAGGGAGGACTTAGCACTCACTGCCTGGCAGAATCCATGGCTGCTGGCTTGAGAGACTGTGTGGCAGGCGCAGGACAAGAGAGGTGATAGCCAGTGCAGAAAGATGGCCAGAGGAAGGGATATAAGAAAGAGGGTTCTGGAAAGTGCTCCCAAATTGCTTATGAGCTGGCTGGACCACAAACCTGGGGGACACAGCACCCTGGCTGGGGAAACTAAGAAAGGTGGGTAAAGCATTGGAAGCTGCACCACGCCATGTCCTCACATTTATTTACTGCGCCATCCACCCTGCACCACATCTACCATCAGCATCACCATAATTTACAACCAAAGTGCCCTGGGACTAAAGTTCTGCCTGTAGAGAGCTGTACCAACTCTGCTGCATCTGCATCAGCCCCAGCGGTCTCTTCACGCAGCGTCGGCTAACATCTCACACTTGCTGAATACCATAGGAGGCATCACGAACACTTATCCCATAAACTTTATTCCCATTTGCTTCATTTTCCTTTTATTCGATGGCCAGGACCGGGTCACTGCTGCCACTGTGACCACCCCTTTAAGAACTGTCTGACTCAGTCCGAGTACCTCTAACCACTAACATGAAGTACAATATGTCATGAAAAAAAACTGTCAGAATCACTGGGATCCATTGAAGCGTTCCAGAGTTATTACCTCATAAAGGGACAGTAATCAGAATTGAAAAAATTGGCTTGGTCATTAGCATGCAAACCACCCTCGGGGGTAAAGGGGTTAAAAGGAGCTTACATGCACTGCACATAATTAGTGGTGGTAGACTATGATTGTTATGAGTGACTGAAATAATGAGCATTAAACAATTAAATGTAAAATCCCTTTGTTCTTGAGAATAAAGAGGATTTAAAAATAAGTTTGAAATTTTAAAGTTGCCCCACATTAAAACAATTTTCATCTGTAACCATTAGTAAGATTGAGACAACTTCATAATAAAGCAAATATTATTTTTTGTATAAAAGAGTGTATACCTTTATGATATAAAGCAACATTTCATCAAAGCAACTGATTTATCAAGCAGAGCATGAACTAATCGTGTAGGTCTATGCTGAGGAAACTAGTAAACAAAAAACATGCTAATTTATCTTATCTCATGTTCTTAAATTATTATAATATTGTTAGGTTTTTCAAGTAAAGGAATAATGGCACACAGACCCTTTAGATATCTTTACAAGACAGTTCCATGGTGTTATGGACATGGTACATCAGTATTCTCTGTGTTGCGAGAGTTAATGATTAGATGCTCTAAAGGGGCTGACCTTATGAAATTATGCAATTTTTTAATGAAATTATTAAGCAAAATAATAGCATGAATTTTCAACTCATTGACCTGGGGCTGTTAAAATCTATAAATTTATACTGCAGTGCAGAAATGGGCTCAGTCAATATTTCCATTTTTTAATAACTAAATCTCAAACATTTCTCATTTTTCTCTTCATGGAAACATTAAGATTAATCAAATCCTAAAAATAAATATCTTTATATTTTAATACAATGAGTAATTAGCAATATTGTAATTAGTTCTATTCCTATGGAAATTAATCCATGTACTGCTGTAAAACAGAAAGAATGACAGGCAGCAGATACTGTAGATTTATTCTCACTACAACAAATTGTTCGCTGGATTCAATAAATTAGTATGAAGACTTTATGAGTATAGCCGTGTTTTACATATTACAAAAAACATGAATATTTACTATTCCATTCACCCTGTCATAAAACGACACCTTTCAGTGCTTCATGAGCATTTTCCCCCAAACCATAGTAATTTTTATTTATTATAAAATTATACATTTACTCTTCTTAAACGTGATGTCAGGGTCATCGTTAAATGGTCACCTGCACTTTCAGATATCTTGATCTCATTTGATAGATAATATACTTAATAGAGAATTAATAAATAATAATCCACAGTAAGGGTAAGTTCACACTAGGCATTTTTTCTTGGCAGGAAAGAAGCTGCAGAAAAATAAACATGTTTTCCTTGAATTTTTCCTTGTGCATGGTGATAAAGTTTAGTGCTGAAAAAAAAGTCCTATTTTATAGAATCAGATTTTTGAACAAAAAAACGCAGCAAAACCTGATGCCTTCCTTTTTTCCAGCAGTCAATGGGTGAAAAAAATTTGAAAAAAAAAAACGCTGAAAGACATTCTCTGTTGTGCAAAAAAACATGCAAAGCACAAAATCCTGATGAGAAAAAAAACAATGTGTGTACAAGAGATTTTTGAAGTCTCATAGACATTGCTGGTACTGTAAAACACAGCTGAATATTTTCATTAAAAAACACATTAAAAATGCTGCAAAAATGCCCAGTGTAAACTTAGCTTAACCCTCCTGTTCTGTTCGGGTCATAGTGACCGGAACAGACTTTTTGCGGCCCTGTAGATTTTTTACTGTAAGTCTCTAAAACTTGAGACTCCTTGACTTTTCCTCATTTGGGGGGACCTACCTATGAGTATTTTGTTTTGTTTTTTTCGTTTACTTTTTGCTACACGCAAAAAGTTACACTTGTTGTGTTCGGGTCATAGTGACCCGACATTGTTTTTTACAGCTGTGAGGCCATATTTTCAGTGAAATAAAGGAGTTATAACCTCAGTTGGGTCTATTTATTGCATCTACTATTGTATATCAATTGATTCATTTCCTAAATTATTTCAATGGGGTCATACACGCGCTCTACCGGGGGTATGCATTGAGATCTGCGCACCATAAAAATGGCTTTATATTGATTATTTTTGGTGCGCAGTCTATTCTAAAATGTAGAGTGCATCCAGAGAGATCACTAGGTGTGCACTACACGTGTATATTATGCGCAGAACGGACTGCTCAGAATGCGCTGTCTAAGACTTTTTTTTTGTAAAGCTGAGCTGTAAAGTCTTGCAAATAATTTTTTTTGCTAAGTAAGTCTGTCTTCCTGGCTTATCTGCTTGTTTTCAGAAGGGTTCTTATCTTCTCTGCTCTTATCAGTACACATATGCTAGCCCAGACATGTTACCTTTCAGTTTCTTTGGAGAGCAGCTGTGTGCTTCTACCCCATGGCCTCTTCTGGCATCAAAAGAAAAAGATGCAGCTACTGCCCTTCTACTTGTGACAACAAGACGAGTATAACATGTTCTGGCTGTAAAACATTTCTATGCAAAAATCATGTGTATTGTTTTTCATGCAAGAATCCGTAAATTTATATGATCATGTAAATATATTCACATTGTAATGTTTATTATCTTTAATTTTTTATCACAAAATGTGTGATTTGATTGTTTTTTTTTTTTTTTTTTTTACAAAATATGTGTAGTTTTCTATTTTCGTTTTGCTCATTGGATGGATCTGTTTTTTCAGAATAAAAACAACAAAAAAAAAGATTTCTAGTTCATTTTTCTTTTTTTTTTACTACCAAACATGTTCACAAACAGTCTAGTAAGCAAAAAGTATAAAAAAAATGGAGTTAGAGTGTCTAAAATCAATATTTAATAAGCCGGGTCATAGTGACCCGGAACACTACAAGTGTATAGTAAATGCAAACAAAACAGCAGGGTTAACATGTAATTGTATTCTTGACTCTAGTAAAATATGCCTTGAAATAAACATGAATATTATTGAATTTCCTGAATACAGTGGTCCTTCCAGTTATAATGGCCTCAATTTGCAAAATGTTCAACAAATTAACTTACGAAGCCACACTGCTGCTGATTGAAAACGTGAATGGTAGGAATCCAGCCTTTCACCATGGCTAAAATGTATAATTAATATACCCTTTGTGTTGTGCAATGTTGCACATCAGATGTTAGGGCTAGCAGAAAGCACTGAGTATAGATGGGAAGTTACAAGGTGCGTTCGCAGCCCGGGGTCCACCATGCAGAGATATCTGCTGCAAAGTAACGGCGGATAACCTCTGAGCTCACACGTGGGTTAAGCTTCACACCTTGTGAACTGGAAGTGATCTCTGTTGACTCACAGAGTTGCGCTGTACACCAAACTATTAGACAAGGAAAAAGGAAAAAGAAAATCGAGCGGGCACCGCCAAAATAAGTTATAGCCATATACACTCGGTGCTACCAATGCGCCTAAGAGAGTCATGCAATAGAAAAAGAGAAAAAGAAGCGCAAGAGAGGTGCACACTGAGCCACAATGCTAATCAATATCAAATTTTTATTGAGACCAACATACAGTGCTACATATTAAAACATACTTAAAAAACAGCATAAAACATATGCCTACACACACTAAATGAATGTCCTCTAAATATGAGGACATAATAGAACACAGACCCCTTAGGAAGAATAATCCTACAAAATGTCTCCGTGAGTGGCATGCAAATAAAAAGTATGATAAGATGCTGGCACGTGCCCGTTAGCCTGGTCCCGGCGTTGTGTACTAATGTGCGGAAATGGTGTCCAGAAACTATAATAATAACAGTTGCACAATAAATATGGACATGGATGAAGAAATATATGTGGCTTCGTCAGGGGAAGTCTTCCCCTGACGAAGCCACCGAGAGCGGCCATACGCGTAGGGAGTACGCAGACCCCATCTCCCAGTGAGTATTTATATCATGACTGCGGTTTCGTGCACTTGGTAGTGCCAGTGGAGCCAGAGCCTGGCGTTGTGGGGAACTATTTATATAGATATTATGGAAATGGTGGAAATGTCTGATTTATTGTTACCAGGCATTGTGTTTATTGTTTAGTACCTACTTTCATTGTATATATGACTAAATTATAGTTAAGTAGGTTGATATTTATATATTTCTTCATCCATGTCCATATGTATTGTGCAACTGTTATTATTATAGTTTCTGGACACCATTTCCGCACATTAGTACACAACGCCAGGACCAGGCTAACGGGCACGTGCCAGCATCTTATCATACTTTTTATTTGCATGCCACTCACGGAGACATTTTGTAGGATTAGGCCATGTTCACACAGTGCGTTTTTTACTGCGGAACCGCAGCGGTTTTGCCGCTGCGGTTCCGCAGCTGTTTTCCATGCAGGGTACATAACAATGTAACCCTATTTAAAACAGTCACTGCTGTGCACATGATCCGGAATTTCGTTTAAAAAGCCGTGCAGAATAGCTGCGGCAAAAAAGAAGGAGCATGTCACTTCTTTTTCCTGAACCGCAGCGGTTCTGCACCCATAGACCTCCATTGTGAGGTCAAAACCGCAGTAAAACCCGCAGATCAAAAATATATCTGCGGGTTTTACTGCGATTTGATGTGCAGAACCGCTGCAGCAGGAAGTGCGGGCGGAAGTGTGTGGGCGGAGTGTGGCTGCCCCCCCGTGCTCCGATCCCGCCCCCCGTGCTCCGATGCCCCCCCCCGTGCTCCGATGCCCCCCCCAGTGCTCCGATGCCCCCCCGTGCCCTAATCTCCCCCCCTTATACTTACCCGGCGTCCCGGTGTCCGTCCGGCCGTCTTCTCCCTGGGCGCCGCCATCTTGCAAAATGGCGGGCGCATGCGCAGTGCGCCCGCCGAATCTGCCGGCGGGCAGATTCGCTCCAAAGTGCATTTTGATCACTGAGATATAACCTATCTCAGTGATCAAAATAAAAAAATAGTAAATGACACCCCCCCCCACTTTGTCACCCCCATTGGTAGGGACAATAAAAAAATTAAGAATTTTTTTTTTTTTTTTCACTAAGGTTAGAATAGGGGTAGGGGTAGGGTTAGGGGTAGGGTTAGGGGTAGGGTTAGGGTTAGGGTTAGGGTTAGAAAACTGCATAAAAAAAAGGATCAAAAAACGCATCAAAAAAGGACAAAAAAGGACCAAAAAAAGGACCTGCGTTTTCTGCCAAGAGCTGCAGTTTTTTAAAAAAACAGTCCTGAAAAAAAAAGGATGGAAATCCTGAACGTGTGAACATACCCTTATTCTTCCTTAGGGGTCTGTGTTCTATTATGTCCTCATATTTAGAGGACATTCATTTAGTGTGTGTAGGCATATGTTTTATGCTGTTTTTTAAGTATGTTTTAATATGTAGCACTGTATGTTGGTCTCAATAAAAATTTGATATTGATTAGCATTGTGGCTCAGTGTGCACCTCTCTTGTGCTTCTTTTTCTCTTTTTCTATTGTACACCAAACTTTTACCCTAAGGGTGGTGCTTGCTCTGTAACTCTTCTGTGCTAACCGCACACATGAATGAACCAGTTGCTAAGCCAAGGCTAATTGCCCCCATTGACACTAGCTGCCTGCCTGAGTGTACAGTTCCAAAGCTACAGCCTTACACCACATATGAATAGAATGGTATAGTATCCACTGGCATAAACCAAACACATTTGATACTGGCACATGGCCATGCTGCCATGCGAACCTTTAATAGTTCCAGCTCTTTCAGGACCTACCTGGTGGACCAATGGGAGCTCTGTGCTTGTCATTCCAGAAGGAATTGATGAGGTCCTGTTAGGGATGACTTGGCTACGGCACCACTCTCCTCATATCGAGTGGTCCACAGGCAGAATTTTGGAATGGGGTGAATCTTGTGGGGGTAGATGTCAGAGGGAGAGCATTCAGGTTGCTACAACAGAGGTACCCGCAGATCTTTCCTCTCTGGCCAAGCAGTATTGGTCCTATGCTGACGTGTTCTCCAAAAGGGCTGCGGAGACCCTTCCACCTCACCGCCCCAATGACTGTCCTATTGACCTCTTGCCTGGTGCTGAACCTCCCCGGGGTCGAGTCTATCCGTTATCTCTCCTGGAGACGGAGGCAATGTCTCAGTACATCCAGGAAAATCTGGCAAGAGGATTCATTAGAAAGTCAGTGTCACTGGGCTGGGTTCTTCTTCGTGCAGAAGAAGAGTGGAGAACTACGTCCATGCATAGACTACAGGGGTCTTAACGCCATCACCATTAGGAATAAATATCCTCTGACCCCGAGCTTTTTGATAGGCTTTGGGGAGCAAGGGTGTTTACTAAACTAGATCTGCGGGGTGCTTACAACCTGATTCGCATCCGTGAGGGGGACGAATGGAAGAAGGCTTTTAACACCAGGGATGGGCACTATGAGTATCTTGTGATGCCCTTTGGGCTCTGTAATGCCCCAGCCGTTTTTCAAGACTTTGTAAACGATATCTTCCGGGATATGCTCTCCACCTCGGTCGTAGTCTACCTGGATGATATTCTCATCTACTCTCCAGATATTGACTCCCACCGGAGAGATGTTTGCAGAGTCTTCGACCTCTTACGAACTACCTCCCTCTATGCCAAGTTGGAGAAATGTGTGTTTGAGCAGGAGTCTTTACCTTTCCTGGGCTATATCATCTCCGCCCAAGGATTGGCTATGGATCCTGCCAAACTGCAGGCTGTGATGGACTGGCAGGAACCCCATTCATTTAAAGCTGTGCAGCACTTTATGGGGTTCATTAACTATTACCGCCAGTTCATTCCTCATTTCTAAACTTTGGTAGCTCCCTTGGTAGCCCTCACCAAGAAGGGAGCAAATCCCAAAGTGTGGTCTGTGGAGGTCTCCAAGGCTTTCCCTTCTATTAAATCTCATTTTGCTAGTGCTCCCATTCTACATCGCCCCGATGTAGATAAGCCGTTTATAATGGAGGTGGATGCCTCTTCTGTTGGTGCTGGAGCAGTCCTCTTCCAAAAGGATGCTCAAGATCGGAAGCATCCTTGCTTCTTCTTTTCCAAAACCTTCACACCAGCAGAGAGGAATTATTCCATCGGGGACAGGAAGTTCCTAGCAATGAAGTTAGCCTTTTCAGAGTGGAGACATCTCCTGGAAGGGGCTCGTTTTCCCTTTCAAGTATACACAGACCACTAGAATTTGGTTTATTTACAGACCGCCCAGCGGCTAAATTCTTGCCAGGCCAGATGGTCCTTGTTCTTCTCTTGGTTCCATTTCACCCTCTTTTTTCTTTCCGGGGAGAAGAACATTGGTGCCGACGCTCTCTCTCGCTCCGTTGTATCATCTGAGGAGGAGGAAGAGGAGCCTCTGCTTATTGTCCCTTCTTTGATCCTGAGAACCATGGCCCCGGTTTCGCTAGAGTCTGTGCCTCCGGGCAAGACTTTTGTAACATCCAGTTTGCATCCGGAGGTTCTCTCTTGGGCTCACTCGTCTAGGGTGAGTGGACATTTTGGGACCAAAAGGACATCTGAGCTCCTGGCGAGGACATATTGGTGGCTGCATATGGCCCGTAATGTCACAGACTATGTTCGGGCATGTTTCTCCTGCGCCAGGAACAAGTCTCCTCGTCAATGGCCAGCTGGGTTTCTTCATCCCCTGCCAGTGGCAGACAGACCCTGGGAGATGGTCGGGATGGATTTTATGGTGGGCTTACCCAAGTCTCGTAGCTGCACCTTTATTTGGGTTATCACCGACCATTTTACCAAAATGGTGCACTTGGTGCCTCTTCCACGGCTACCTTCTGCATAGGCTCTGGTGGCGTTATTTATCAAACACATATTTCGCCTACATGGTATGCCGGACAAAATTGTCAGTGACCGGGGTCCCCAGTTTGCGTCTCGGTTCTGGAGAGAGCTTTGTCGCCTACTCAGCATTGAGTTGAATCTCTCTTCAGCTTATCATCTCGAGACAAATGGGTTGGTAGAGAGGGCCAACCAGATTTTGGTCACATATCTTCAACATTTTGTCTCAGCCAGGCAGGATGACTGGGCATCCTTGCTACCATGGGCGGAGTTTGCGCTGAATAGCGCCGTAGCCGACTCCACCAGACAGACCCCATTCCTCCTAATCTATGGTCAGCATCCGCGGGTACCTGTGCCTATGCCCGTGTCTTCCGCCGACTCCAGGGTGGCAGACTGGGCTGTGGAGGCGCGGGACATTTTGGACTGCACTCAGGATGCCATTCGGGCCTCCAAGGAGAGAATGAGGTCCTCTGCCGATGCACATCGACACCCCGCTCCGATCTTTGCTCCTGGGGACTTAGTGTGGCTCTCCGCCCGTAACATCAGGCTGCGAGTTGAGTCCACTAAGTTTCCTCCTCGCTACTTGGGCTACTTTCAAGGTCCTCAAACAGGTTAACCCAGTGGTCTACCGTCTGGCCCTTCCACCACGTCTTGGTATCATCGACACCTTTCATGTGTCCCTCTTGAAGCCCGTATACATGTCCCGGTTTTCCGAGTCATCTGCTTGGAAAACAGGTTCATCTACGGACAATTATGAGGTGAATGCTATTTTGGGGTCCAAGGTGGTACGTGGCAAAAAATTTTATTTGGTGGACTGGAAGGATTATGGTCCTGAGGACAGGACCATTTGTCACGATTCACACCGTGACCGTCACCCCTACATCTTGGGTCGGGGTGACTTTAGGCCAACAGACGGCTATCACATGTACAGGGGGCCTTACCTTAGTTATCCCTCCACTCCACAATGTGATAAAAACACACACAAGGCTATTGACCTCTTAGTTTACAGCAGGGGCTTATTTTAGGTATCCCACTGCTCTTCAATATACCACGAACTTACAGTTCCACTTAAGACTTGCAGCTCTCTGGCGCCCCCTTACTCTCAGGTCAGATCAGGTACTGCACCTGGGGTAATTAGTCGCCAGAAAGGCTGCCTGCTATGTACTGGCTATTGGGCACGCTGCAGCGATGCGATAAACTACTCCCACTCAGGCAGGAACAATAATTATCAACGCCGCAGTCGCTGCAACAACACCCAGAGGCCTGCACACGGTAAGCTGCCACCAGCTTCGATTAAACGGGTCCAAAGCTAACCCAAAACAGTAGCGTAATTCCCTTCAGGAGACAGGGTACGTTTTAGAACAGGAGAACCTGCTGAGAATATTCGGGCTCCGCAGCTCATTGCTGCCTTCGAGCGTGGCGAGGTCCAAGGAGAGGGGCCTAGGAGGGGGGGTAATATTAGGGGTCGAGTTCCCACCTCTGCACAGGGGGAGTCTCAAGCCATCTCCACTGCGGTCTCCCATTCTCTTGCCACAGTGGAGCCTGCTCAGCGGAGACGTTGGTCCCAGCGTCTCACTGGATCTGATACTGTGTGAAGGGTTACTGCTGCCTCTCCAGGCTTTACTATTGTACCCTGCACTGTTCTGTGGCGAGCAGGCTTTTCTGGGACTAAGTCCTGATTTGCACACTCTGAGCATGCCCAGGGCAAGATCTCTCAGTGGAGATCTAGGGTCACATGCTCAGGTACTGCAGCAACTTCCATTGGTCCTTCTTGGAAGGTCCTGTTGGTACTAGGACTAAGTCCTGCTTTGCACACACTGAGCATGCCCAGGGCAAGATCTCTCAGTGGAGATCTAGGGTCACATGCTCAGGTACTGCAGCAACTTCCATTAGTTCTTCTTGGAAGGTCCTGTAGGTGCTACAACTATAAAAGGTTCTCATGACCGCACGACCATGCGCTAGTATCAATTTCTGTACGAGCTCAGTGCCAGTGTGGTCATGTTTGTGTGTGTATTCAGGGACCAGGCTGAAATAAGCCCCTAGAATGCTGGCACCTCCGGTGAGGAGTTTGGTGTGTGTGTATTCAGGGACCCGGCTGAAATAAGCCCCTAGAATGCTGGCACCACCAGCGAGGAGATTCATGTTTGCATTTGATTGCATGACCACCATCTGCTCTACTAAGTAGCTGTGTTCCTCTGTGAGCCAAACAGGGCACAGCGTTATCCTTGCTAACAGACTCTGTCAAGTAACAGAGTCTGATTATACCATTATATTGTACTGCCATATCTATCTGCAGGTGCTTTCCTGCACGGTGGATCCCGGGTTGCGAACGCACCAACTTCTCCTAATAAATATATATATTTGGTACGTTCCGCCAACCCTAACACCCACACTCTACCAAAATGCTCCTGTATGCCCTAATCATCTCCCGCCTCGACTACTGCAACATCTGTTATGACCTGGTGGTTAGGACAATAATGGACCTGGTGGTTAAGAGCACACGGAATGACCTGATAGTTACTAATAATACAGGACGAGCTCTGAGACATGGAACTCTGCTGACCGCAATCCCTAATCCTATCACACACACTAGAAATAGCCGTGGATTGCTCCTAACGCTCCCTATGCAACTCGTCACAGCCTAAGGAACTAGCTAGCCCTAAAGATAGAAAAATAAAGCCTACCTTGCCTCAGAGAAATTCCCCAAAGGAAAAGGCAGCCCCCCACATATAATGACTGTGAGTAAAGATGAAAATTACAAACACAGAGATGAAATAGATTTAGCAAAGTGAGGCCCGACTTACTGAACAGACAGAGGATAGGAAAGGTAACTTTGCGGTCAGCACAAAAACTACAAAAAGACCATGCAGAGGGCGCAAAAAAGACCCTCCGCACCGACTCACGGTGCGGAGGCGCTCCCTCTGTGTCCCAGAGCTTCCAGCAAGCAAGACAAAAATCAAAATAGCAAGCTGGACAGAAAAATAGCAAGCCAGAGAAAAACAAGCAGGAACTTAGCTTCTGCTGGGAAGACAGGTCACAAGAACCATCCAGGAGCGAACTAGACCAATACTGGAACATTGACAGGTGGCATGGAGCAATGATCTAAGTGGAGTTAAATAGAGCAGCCAGCTAACGAATTAACCTTGTCACCTGTGGAAGGAAACTCAGAAGCCGCAGCCCCAGTCACAACCACCAGAGGAAGCCCATGGACAGAACCAGCCGAAGTACCATTCATGACCACAGGAGGGAGCTTGACAACAGAATTCACAACAAACATCCTCCTCTGTGGCCTACCTTCTAACACTCTTGCTCCCCTCCAGTCCATCCTTAACTCCGCTGCCCAACTAATTAATCTCTCTCCTCGCTACACTCCTGATTCCCCTCTTTGCAAATCACTTCACTGGTTCCCAATTTCCCAGCGTATCCAGTTTAAATTACTAATACTGACCTACAAAGCCTTCCGTAACCTTTCTCCTCCATATAGTTCCATACTAATCTCTCAATATTTTCCCTCACGTAATCTCTGGTCCTCCCAAGACCTTCTCCTCTCCTCCACGCTTATTCGCTCCTCACCTGATCGCCTCCGAGACTTCTCCCGAATATCACCCATCCTCTGGAATTCTATGCCCCAACACGTCTGGTTATCCACTACTTTTGGATCCTTCAAAAGAAATCTGAAAAGCCACCTCTTCAAAGAAGCTCACAGCCTGTAAAGACCACACGGCCACCTCAACACCTTTGGAGCTACTGCAACCCTCGACCTACTGTCTCCTTCCCCATAGTCCTGTAGAATGTAAGCCCGGAAGGGCAGGGTCCTCTTCCCTCTGTACCAGTCTGTCATTGTTAGTTTTGTTTACTGTAAGTGATATTTGTATTTTGATGTAACCCCTTCTCATGTACTGCACCATGGAATTAATGGTGCTATATAAATAAATAACAATAATTAATAATAAAATAGGAATCCAAAAAACGGAGGCAGCACACCATCTGTAGTGGAAAAATCAGGAGCTACTTTTATTAGCCCATCTCAGCAACGTTTCATTCAAGCCTTGAAAAAGGTCCACATCCAATAGAACCGAAACGTTGCTGAGATTGGCTAATAAAAGTAGCTCCTGCTTTTTCCCCTACTGATGGTGTGCTGCCTCCGTTTTTTGGATTCCTGTAATTGAGGTTTGGTCTATGCCTGGGGGGCTTTGCACTCAATTTTCCTTTCTACTACTGCTTTTTTGTATTTGTTGTGCTGCTCTAATATCCTTTCTCTAGATAGATAGATAGATAGATAGATAGATAGATAGATAGATAGATAGATAGATAGATAAATATGGGATAGATAGATCTATAGATAGATAGATAGAGAGATATGGGATAGATAGATCTATAGATAAATAGATAGATAGAGGTTAGATAGATAGATAGTGTAAGGTTTTAGACAATTTGATATATCTGCTGTTATTTTTTGTAGAACCTAGTTTTCCTGTCGGCCATTTTGCTTTCTGTTCTGCTGTATCTACTTTGCCCTTAACCAGCATGGAGTTCTCAGTTTCAATGTTTCCGCCCTGTTCTCTGCCACTTGCCCTTTTAAGCAGCATCAGCTGTTTAATCAGTGCTTCAGAATCAAGTCTGCAGTTTACTTGACACCTTGCTCCTGGAAGACTTGGACTTATTATCCTAACCACCTTCTACTTCAGATCCTTGGACATGTGTGGACTCAGGAATCCCTCAGCTTACCCTTAACATTGGCAAGGGAAGTAGAGAGAGAACCTTTAACATGTTTCTTTGACTAGATGGACTTAAGGTTTATTCCTGCCTGTCTTGTATCCTGCCTGCAACTGTGTTAACCCTTACTTGTATGAAGTAATACAAGAACTACTTAAACAAGCCTGTGTCTTCTGTGTTTCCTGGCACCCACGCACAAGACTCTATACAGACTGTATTTTTCATTTGACAGATAGATAGATCTATAGATAGATAGATAGATAGATCTATAGATATGGGATAGATAGATCTATAGATAGATAGATATGGGATAGATAGATAGATATGGGATAGATAGATAGATAGATAGATAGATAGATAGATAGATAGATAGATAGATAGATAGATAAAAAAAGAACACAGCAGCACATGTGCATGAATCTAGGTCATGTGAAAACAAAGACAAATATTCAATATGAATTATACTTTATATATTTTTTTCACAATTTTTTTTTCATAAAACTTACAGTAATAGATGAAATGAAGATTTTTAAGCACATAAATTGGCCAATTCATGTGTGCCCATCAACCACGGCAAGGTGATCTTCCTCTGATGGGTCCTACTCTACCGTACATGCCACTTTTGGGCCACCAGCCTACAACTATGGACAAAACATGTCACTCTAGGGCTAAACCTACAATTTATCGGCAAGTAGAGCTGATTACCACCACCTGCAAGGTCAATAGGAGGAGTGCAAGATCAGTCTGGAGGCAGCCAACATCCATTAATAGATAGATAGATAGATTTACTGCAGTTATTTTACAAAAAAGTGTTTCTTTCAATATAATTCAATATCACAAAAGTATTTATTTTGTAATTATGCATTACTCACCAATGTAACTAACTTCTCTGGCTAAAGGCTCTCCTAGCTTTTCATAATATCCATACATCCAACCCTAAATTACTATTTTTCAGCTGTAAACTGATAGCTGGAAACCTTCTGCCGTGAAATTCTGAGCAGCTGTAGCCTCACTGAGAGGTGAGTCTATCATGGACTGCTGCGCTAACGCAGTTGCCCTTTAAATCTGTTTTCTTATCGTTCCACCAAGTGCCTTATAGTAATGAAATGATTGAGACTTTGATAATTTGCATGGGTAATTGATTTGTACATAAATTGGAGTCTTCACACTAGTGGGTGGCACCATCTGATGTGCAATTAATGCATGCAGCACATTAGCGGAACACAGAATCCCTATTCGTAGGATTGTGCATAGGATTAATTCGATTTTGATAAATTCCATTTCTAAATATAAAGGCTGTATAACTCCGTCTATTTATAGAAATATGGTTTTCAATTCCTATGGGCAAGGAAATAAATTAGAATATGTTTTATTTTTTACATTTTATAAGTACCCTCATCTTTTTTTTGTAGGTGAAATATGTGGCCAATATTTAGTTTCCCTAACCTTGTGCCCAAATACACTAGAGGTCTTATTGGTAGCTCCTCGCCACGGCTCCCAGCACCTGTGGTACTTGCTCTTCTTCAGCAAGCTTTTCCATTATGTCATAATACATTCCCTTTTCACTGTCCAGATAGGCAGAAGTGTCACTCAGAAAGCTGGGGAAGCTTGATTTCTATGAGAGCTGTTTTATCAGCTCGGAAAAATAGAGATAGACGACACAGACCATGAAGAATGGCTGAATGTAATGCAGAAAATTTAAGAAAAAAAATTGCAATCAATGTCAGTGCTGTGATATTTAATAAATGCCTGATTGATAGGGATATAAATGCTGTGTAATAGAAAGAATGTAATGATAAAATGATAATGTAAGTTCTCTAAGGTACATGATCAGCCATTGACTAACGCCCTATGCGGGTCACATTACAGGGCCTGACTGAAATGTCGAAAACCATTCTGCCTCCACAAAACAGTCTCCAGTTTATGTTATGACATCACTGCCACTTTGTGCTGGAAAACACCAGATATCATTGACCACACTGATCAGATATTGATGGCATATCCCAAGTAGAGATGAGCAGATCTTTGGAAATATACATTTGAAGAGAGGGAAAGAGAAGGAAAAGAGAGGGGCAGAGTGGGAGACAAAGAGAGCGAAAATATGGAAGAGAAAGGGAAAAGAGAGAAAGAAGAAAAGGAAAGAGGGATAGAAAGAAAAAGAGCAAAGATAAATGGAAAAGAGGGAAAAGAAAAGGAAAAAGAAAGGGAAAAGAGGAAAGAGAAAGGGAAAAGAGAGGGGAAAGAGAGGGAAAAGAGAGGGAGAGAAAATAGGTGGAGTGAGATAGAGAAAAGAGAGAGGGAAAAAGAGAGTTGGAGAGAGAAGAGGCTAAAGAGAGAGAAAGAAAGAAAGAAGAAATGATAAGGAGAGAGAAAGGAGAGGGAAAGAGAGAACGACAAAGAGAGAAGAGAGGATAAAGACAGGGAACGGAGAGGGAAAGAGAGGGGAGGATAAAGAGAGGGAAAGGAGAGGGAATGGAGAGGGAAAGAGAGAGAGGAGAGCATAAAAACAAGGAATGGAGAGGGAAAGAGAGAGAGAGAGAAGAGTGGATAAAACAGAGGAAAAGGAGAGGGTGAAAAAGAGAGAAAGATAGAGAAAGATAGTGAGAGAGAGATTATCGTCTGACACCGAAAACTTACATACTCTTATAGTACTGCAGTTTTTCTGTTGCCAGAAAGTCTGATTAGATTATGTGGCAATGTATAAGGGGTTGTGTCCCTATCCCAAATACCAGGCTGTAAAGTCCTGACAATAGCCTATAATCCCCCTAACATGGCTGCTGAGATAGTCTTTTATACAAGGTGTGGTGTTCCCCCAGATTGGCTGTGCTACACCATGTGATTCCATAGCTGTTGGGCATTAATGGGAAGCCCGAGCAGCTCCACAAATCATCATTAGCTGCTCCCTTAGGCTACTTTCACACATCAGGCTTTTTGTTTTAGGCACAATCCGGCAATTTTTGAAAAAAACGGATCCGTTTCTTTTTTTACACCGGATCCGTTTTTTTCCCATAGAGTTGCATTAGCTCAGGATTGTGCCTGATGGCCAGACGTTTCATCCTTTTTTTTCTGGATCCATCCAAATAGTCGTTTCCTTCAGACGGAGAAAACGTTCACTGCAACGTTTTTTGTCCGGCGGAAAAAACCCACAGTGACGGAATCGGCCAAAAACACATGAAACGGAGGTGTGAAACAATGAATCTGGCGCCCGGATCCGGTTTTCAAAGTATTTTCCATACAAAGCATGCAGATTTTCCGTTCTGGTCTCTCTCTCTCTCTCTCTCTCTCTCTTCTCTGAAACAGGAAGTCAAAAATCCATGCGCATTAAAGATGGACGAATTCAGCTAAATAACAGATCCGGCGCATCAGTTTTTGACAATTTGCGCTGGATCAGTTTTTTACAAATTGTCCGGATTTAGCCTGAACACAAAAAAATGGATGTGTGAAACTAGCCTTAAGCTTCAGTAATAAATGATATGGTGGCAGGCATGTTTTTATTTTTTTGTGATCCTCTTGAATCAAATTGCAAAGTGTTTGAATTTGCAGGGACTTAAAAATTTTAGGAAATTTGACTTGAAGATGATTTCATTTGAAGATATGTTTTTCTCATATGGGACTATAGATGTGATACTTATAACATGTTTCTGCTTTAAAACAATTAGTGCATGCATCTATACCTTGTACAATACCACAAAAGTACAGTGAAACTAAAAGCTGCGTGCAAAGAGAAAACTGTGGGAATGAACCCTAACAGTTCCCGATTTCATAAATATATTATACAGTTATATTCACAATGGGGACTGTTCAGAGATTTATGAATTGTGTTTTTTTTTTCTGATAATTATGTTGTGCTTGATTTTAACAAGCCACTAAAGCATATCAAAACTGCATAATAAGTGCATAATAAGCATAATAAATGTACAGCCTTATTGCAATGAAGAAAGAAAAAATGTTACTATATGGATACAGAGCATAAAATACTATAAAAAGGAATCATTACAGTCATGTAAATGGCCACTAGATGGCATTACGGAGTGCTTTCATTGAAACTGCATTTATAATATGGCTTGTATTTTGCAAAGATATAGTATATTGATAAAGTCATATGAAAATTTCAGGCATTTTTAGTGCGATTCTGCTGCAGAAACACAATTAAAACGCATATGCGTTTTGTGTTTTTCCCTGAACAGTTTCCTCATCTAGTTGAAGTCTATAGAGAAAATCTAGAAATAAAATGCATATTTACTACAAGAGAAATTGACATGTTGCGAATTTAAAAAAAGCACCATAGGTCAGTTTACAATGCGTAAAAAAACAAACACTTTGGGTATGAGATTTATATAAATCTTAACCACATATACTTTGTTTATATGCTTATATGTTTATATAACACTGCCCATGCAGTATATAGCACTGCCCACGTAGTATGTAGCAGCCAGGCAGTATATAACACAGCCCATGTAATATATAGCACAGCCCATGCAGTATATAACACAGCCCATGTAGTATATAACACAGCCCATGCAGTATATAACACAGCCCACGTAGTGTATAACACTGGCCACACAGTATATAACACAGCCCACGCAGTATATAACACAGCCCACATAGTATATCAGCCAGGCATTATATAACACAGCCCGCTAAATATATAGCACAGCCCACATAGTATATAATACAGCCCACGTAGTATATAACACTGCTCACATAGTATATAGCAGCCAGGCAGTTTATAACACAGCCCACGTAATATATAACATAGCCCACACAGTATATAACACAGGCCGTGTAGTATATAACACAGGCCACGTAGTATATAACACAGCCCACGCAGTATATAACACTGTGTCCACGTGGTATATAGCAGCCAGGCAGTATATAACACAGCCCTGTAATATATAGCACAGCCCATGTAATATATAACACAGCCTATGCAGTATATAACACAGCCCACATAGTGTACAACACAGGCCACGCAGTATATAACACAGCCCACGTAGTATATAGCAGTGTAGGCACGATTTCCCTGTTAAAAAAAATAAAAATAAAAAATTGTTATATACTCACCTTCCGGCATCCACCGAAGCTGTCCCGATGCGCGCGATGCTGCCGCCAGCTTCCGATCCCAGTGATGCATTGCAAAATTACCCAGATGACTTAGCGGTCTCGCAATCTGGGTAATTTTGCAATGCATCACTGGGAGCCGAAGCTGGCGGCAGCATCGTGCGCATTGGTGGACGGCGGAAGGTGAAAATAGCACAATTTTCTATTTTTTTATTATTTTTAACATTATATCTTTTTACTATTGATACTGCATAGGCACGGCCGGACTAAGCCTGTCACTGATTGGTCACGGCCAGCCGCGACCAGTCAGTGACGCAGATTTCCGTTACAGACAGACAGACTGACAAACAGATGGAGTACCCCTTAGATGATTATATAGATAGATTGGTCTGAGTGATGTCCGATAAAATATATAATATAACTCGTCCAATTTATACGCTCTTGTGATCGACCCCTCTGTTGAACTTCTGCAGATTTCAGATGTCTGCTTGAAGTAAATTTCTATGTGAATTGTCAGCTGATTTTTTATGCTGCATATGGGTGAGATTTTAAAATACTATTGTTTTGTTGCTTTTTCTTGCTTTAAATGTATATTTTTGAAGCTTTGCACTCTTGAAATTGCCACGCACAACAGCGTGTGAGAACACTGGTTTTGATAGGAACAGGCCAGCTGTTTGAAGTGTTTGTCACTGTGCTTTATTAATGGTCATTGAAAATGCCACTTTGACTGAGAATTTCTTTCTGCTCAGGTGTGAGGTTAATTCGAGGTATGATAACTGTTTGAGCGGAATTAATTACTTTTGCCGTGATTGTGTAATTGCCTAAATTAGTAATCACTAATCTAGCTCCATTGACGAGTCCTTGTTTAGCGTAAACATTTCTTAGCAACATGATAATCTTTTTTTTCGACACCAAGTTATGAGGGGGTAAGCCGAAATGGTTTAAGAATTGAGAAACTCTAAGGCTGGAGTCACACACAACGTATAAAAATACGGTCCGTTTTTTACAGACCAAATACGCAGAAGTGTTCCCTGAACAGTGATCCATATGTCATCTGCAGGCAAGGTGTGGCTGCGTATTTTGCACATGTAAACCTCCGTATTGCATCCGCATGGCATCCATACTGCGAGATTTTCTTGCCGGCTTGCAAAATTGCAAAATTAACATAAAATGGATCCATGGGCTCAATTATTCGTGAAAACATATATACACCCTCTAAATACATCATATATATATATATATATATATATATATATATATATATATATATATATATACAGTACAGGTCAAAAGTTTGGACACATCTTCTCATTTACAGATTTTTCTGTATTTTCATGACTATGAAAATTGTACATTCACTCTGAAGGCATCAAAATTATGAATTAACACATGTGGAATTATATACTTAACAAAAAATTGTGAAACAGCTGAAAATACTATATTCTAAGTTCTTCAAAGTAGCCACCTTTTGCTTTGATGACTGCTTTGCACACTCTTGGCATTCTCTTTGATGAGCTTCAAGAGGTAGTCACCGGGAAAGGTTTTCACTTCACAGGTGTGCCCTGTCAGGTTTAATAAGTGGAATTTCTTGACTTATAAATGGGGTTGGGACCATCAGTTGTGTTGTGCAGAAGTCTGGTTGATACACAGCAGATAATCCTACAGAATAAACTGTTAGAATTTGTATTATGGCAAGAAAAAAGCAGCTAAGTAAAGAAAAACGAGTGGCCATCATTACTTTAGGAAATGAAGGTCAGTTAGTCTGAAAAATTGGGAAAACTTTGAAAGTGTCCCCAAGTGCAGTGGCAAAAAACATCAGGCGCTAAAAAGAGACTGGCTCACATGAGGACCGCCCCAGGAAAGGAAGACCAAGAGTCACCTCTGCTTCTGAGGATAAGTTTATCCGAGTCACCAGCCTCAGAAATCGCAGGTTAACAGCAGCTCAGATTAGAGACCAGATCAATGCCACACAGAGTTCTAGCAGCAGACACATCTCTACAACAACTGTTAAGAGGAGACTTTGTGCAGCAGGTCTTCATGGTAAAATAGCTGCTAGGAAACCACTGCTAAGGACAGGCAACAAGCAGAAGAGACTTGTTTGGGTTAAAGAACACAAGGAATGGACATTAGACCAGTGGAAACCTGTGCTTTGGTCTGATGAGTCCAAATTTGAGATCTTTGGCTCCAACCATCGTGTCTTTTGTGCAAAGCAGAAAAGATGAACGGATGAACTCTACATGCCTGGTTCCCACTGTCAAGCAAGGAGGAGGAGGTGTGATGGTGTGGGGGTGCTTTGCTGGTGACACTATTGGGTATTTATTCAAAATTGAAGGCATACTGAACCAGCATGGCTACCACAGCATCTTGCAGCGGCATGCTATTCCATCCGGTTTGCGTTTATTTTGATAAAAAAGCATAAAAACTATCCCACCTTGACAAGGTGAATCTAAATAGAATAGTCCTATCTCCAGTATATGTGTCAGTTGATTTCAATATACAGTGACATGCAAAAGGGTAACAATGTTCTGATATTTTAACTTTCAGGCTCCATACCTCATCATCTACCACAGCTTCAAACGTTAGACTGCAATCATTTTATAGACAATCATCTTGGCTGTCTCATGCATTAATTTGACTTGCAACTATTTAGCATAGGATTAGTTATGCAGATTCTCGTCATATCACTGCATTGTTACTGTTTTGCTCCTGGTTGGGTAAAAATCTTTTTCTTCCTGATTACTGCAAAATACATAGAAAACCCAAGAAGAAACACATGGAGTACACGTCCCATATAAGAAAAGTAAAAATACACGTTTTTATTAACAATATTTAAAAAACCACAAAGTCATAACAAATACAGAATATACAATAAGGGAAAACTCTGGATAGCACTGAATAGTCAAAGCAACGGTAAATCCCAGTAAACCACTGATACAATTTCACAGTAAAAATGCCATTTTAGTGCATGTTTAAAGGCAAAGATGCCACAGCAGCCGGAAATCTAAAGGTGAAATCCTAAACCTCCCCAAGTGGGGTGCCGCTAATCCAAACGGCCAGTCTCATAGTTGTAACGGTTCAGTGGCTCTTATCCATACAGATGGTCTACCGGGTTCACCGCCGCAGCCCCAACGCGCGTTTCGCGTCGGCTTCAGCTTCGGCTTCATCAATGATGGTCTTAATACTGAGCTATATGTGAGTATCCTACAAGAGTTACAAGTTACTTTGTACTCTCAAGTACAAAAGGTATATATGGGAACGTGTAGAACAGACCTTGTATCAGATTTTGGTTGAGATATGCTTGAATCTGATCAGTTCATGCCCAAAAGGATTCAGGAAGTGTTGAAAGGCAAAAGTGGATTTACAAAATAATTTTATAAAAAAATAACATTTAGATTTTTGCAGTAACAGTGCAGTGACATGACAGCAATCTGCATAACTAATTATATGTAAAATAGTTGGAAGTCACATGTATGTATGACATAGCCAAGATGATTGTCCATAAAAATGGTAGTCTCACTTTCGAAGCAGGAGTGGATTGTGAGATATGGAAAGCCAAAAAGTTCAAAAAGCCTGAAACTCAAAAGTTCAAAACATTGTTACTCTTTTGCGCTTCAGTGTAGATGATGGCAGAGCAGGACCCAGACCCAATTGCTAAGACACCTTCCTGTATAAATCCATATAGACAAAGTGCTCAGTTCAAAAAGGCCATGTGCCTGGTTGTACAAAGTACAAAAAACAAAAACCTTATTTAATAAGATAAATTAGGTATTTATTGTGCTTTGTTATATGTTAGCACACTTAACCATACAATTTTTCATCTTGTTTTATTTCCATATAGCTGCATCGTGAGCCCCAATAATGTTTTTCTCTTCTGGACTGAAGGTATTACAGTCCGACTCTGCCTCTGCTAACATAACCCAAAGGCACCCTCGTATGAGGGTGGGATTGTTGATGATGAGTGTCAGAAATGACCCTCCCATGCCAGCTATAATCACAGCTGAATAACGCTACTTTGCTTTATGGAGAAAATTCAGCTTGCAAACTTACTCCTTACAGTAAATGAGCCTAGAATAATATTTCAGCTGTAAACATATATGTGATCTCGTTAAGGGGTTCATGTTTTACCAAGAAATAAATTGAGTTTCCATTAATCAAGACATAAGGCTGGCTCAGTGCAGTTGCAAATTAATATTAAATGGTGCGCTCTATTTGTTTGCAAATTAATGGTTTAAAGAAAGTCAAATATTAGTTGTCAAAAGTAAAAAAAGACATTTCTAACTCCGAAAAGTATGCATCAAATCCTTCATACAGCATGTGCCACTATGTTAATAATGCACATACACAGACTGAGTTCACACTATTAGACAGCAGTAGAAAATGTGCCTTAATATGTTTGCATTTGTCTCTTAATGTTTGTATTATATTACATAATGTATTTTTACTACATATCTTACACCACAATTTACCAATGCTGCATACTTCCCCGACACTGCTCAAATAATAAGTTAGTACAATATTTTCTAGGATAATTGTTGCTATTTTCACTTGGGAAATAAAAATGGTTGCTAAATCTTTTATATCCCTGCTGGCAATAGTGAATTTCATCACATGATTCCAGTAACAACAATATAATAGAGCCAACAGATATTATACATTCTAGGCATGATTTACATACAACTTGTTCATAATTATTTATACTGTTTACTTCTTGTCTAAAACATTTACAAGGTTTTCAAAAACATTTATTTGTGCCTTTTCTTTAGATTTAAATATTACTAAAATATTCATAATTGCTTTATTACATTTCATTAAGACTAAACATGGGGAAAAACAGCAGGAAATTCTAATCTTGAGCACTGGATGAAAATACAGCATTATAGCTTGAAAAAAGAACTTGCCTCGTTATGAAATGGAAAATGACACGCTGTAAAAATGGTCAATATGGACACTGTATTTTCGCGCCCTTTAATCTTAGACAAAATTAAAATTTTTAGCAGTTTTTGCTCTTCTAGAAAGTAATTCAGATGGACTAGCTTTTAAGCCCTAAAAGCTTCAATGAGTCTTGGGCGCACATGATCCTGATATCTGTTATCTTTCCTTAGACTTTTGGTGAATGCTAACCACTGCAAACCAAGAATACCAAACAAGGAAAATTTCCAGTTCTGCAGTGTGCAGAAAAATGTATTTAATAGAAAATCCAAGGGTTATAATTCAAATATCATGTACAAAAATCCATAAAAAAAATGTATAGATAGTTGCATATTTCCTAAACGATGAAGGCAATACACCATTTAGGAAAAGTAGAAATTGTGGTTTAATAGCACATTGGGGCTCAGTGACGCGTCAGTTCAATTGAGAACATTTTTAAGCTTATTAATTGTGACTATTAAACCGCAATTTCTACTTTTTCATAAATGGTGTGCTGCCGAAAATTTTTGGAAATATTTAGAGGAGCAGTCCATGTTTGGAAGGTTTTTGGCACCCGCATTACTGAATTGCTTGCTTGGCTGCTTTCAATTTTCCTTTTTTCAACCTAGTTACGTAGGTTGAAAAAAGACAGTAGGTCCATCAAGTTCAACTTTTCTCCACCAATTATAAATTTTGACACTAAATAAATTATAACCCACAATGTTATGTGCATTTAACGAAATAATTTTGCCCTTTTTTAAAAGCTGTTATAGTGTCTGGCATTACTACCTCTTGTGTTAGGGCATTTCGCAGTCTGACTATTTTAACTGTGAAGAACTCTTTCCTATTTGGAAGAAGACTTCCGATCATGTGCAGTGCATCTCTCTGAAGCTGGCACACATAGACTCAACTTCAGAGGATCAATGCAGTGAGGGAAGAAAGCAGTGTGCATATGCGAGGTATGCATAGTGCTGGCCATGACGACGACCCTTGTAAGTCATGTTATCATGCCAACAGACACATGCTAAGTGGGCCGACTTTTCTGGGGACACTAACGCTCTATCGTCTAGTCAAGTTACCTTTAACAGTCTCATTTGTTGGTAGGTTCGATTGTAATGAAATAGTCGATGTTATTTACTTTACCTGTCAGTAAATTTAATGGAACACTGAGCATTGAAAATTAAAATGTATAAAATCCTAAGATTTTCTCCCTTAACCCCTTAGTGACAGAGCCAATTTGGTACTTAATGACCGAGCCAATTTTTACAATTCTGACCACTGTCACTTTATGAGCTAATAACTATGGAACGCTTTAACGGATCCCGCTGATTCAGAGATTGTTTTTTCTAGACATATTGTACTTCATGTTAGTGGTAACATTTCTTCGATATTACTTGCGTTTATTTATGAAAAAAATGGAAATAGGGCAAAAAAAATTAAAATTTTGCAATTTTCAAAATTTGTATTTTTATGCCCTTAAATCAGAGAGATATGTCACAAAAAATAGTTAATAAATAACATTTCCCACATGTCTACTTTACATCACCACAATTTTGAAAACATTTTTTTTTTGTTAGGAAGTTATAAGAGTTAAAAGTTGACCAGCAATTTCTCATTTTTACAACACCATTTTTTTTTTAGGGACCACATTACATTTGAAGTCATTTTGAGGGGTCTATATGATAGAAAATAACTAAGTGTGACACCATTCTAAAAACTGCACCCCTCAAGGTGCTCAAAACCACATTCAAGAAGTTTATTAACCCTTTATGTGCTTCACAGGAACTGCATCAACGTTGAAGGAAAAAATGAACATTTAACTTTTTTTTGAAAATATTTTAATTCAGAACCATTTTTTTTATTTTCACAAGTGTAAAAACAAAAATTTAACCATACATTTTGTTGTGCAATTTCTCCTGAATACGCTAATACCTGATATGTGGGGGTAAACCACTGTTTGGGCGCACCGCAGAGCTTGGAAGAGAAGGAGCGCCGTTTGACTGTTTCAATGCAGAATTGGCTGGAATTGAGATCGGATGCCATGTCACGTTTAGAAAGCCCCTGATGTGCCTAAACAGTGGAAACGCTAAACAAGTGACACCATTTTGGAAATTAGACCCCTTAAGGAACTTATCTAGATGTGTGGTGAGCACTTTGAACCCCCAAGTGCTTCACAGAAGTTTATAACGTAGAGCCGTGAAAATAAAAAATCGCATTTGTTTACACAAAATGATTTTTCACCCACAAATTCTTATTTTCAAAAGGGTAACAGGAGAAATTAGACCACAAAAGTTGTTGTGCAATTTCTCCTGAATATGTCGATACCCCATATGTGAGGGTAAACCACTGTTTGGGCACACCACAGAGCTTGGAAGAGAAGGAGTGCCGTTTTTCTTTTTCAATGTAGAATTGGCTGGAATTGAGATCGGATGCCATGTCGCGTTTGGAGAGCCCCTAATATACCTAAACAGTAGAAGCCCCCCCCCCCACAAGTGACCCCATTTTGGATACTAGACCCCTTAAGGAACTAGATGTGTGGTGAACACTTTAAACCCCCAAGTGCTTCACAGAAATTTATAAAGTAGAGCCATGAAAATAAAAAATCCATTTTTTCCCTCAAAAATTATTTTTTTGCCTGCAATTTTTTATTTTCTCAAGGGTAACAGGAGACATTGGACCCCAAGATCTGTTTAACAGTTTGTCCTGAGTAAACTCATACCCCGTATGTGGGGGGGCACTACTTGGACACTCATCGGGGCTCCAAAGGGAAGGAGTGCCGCTGGGAAGGCAAACTTTAATGGGATGGTCTGTGGGCGTCATGTTGCATTTGCAGAGCTCTTGATGTACCTAACCAGTAGAAACCCCCCACAAGTGACCCCATTTTGGAAACTAGACCCCCAAAGAGCATATCTAGATGTGTGATGAGCACTTTGAACCCCCAACTGTTTCACAGAAATTTATAATGTAGAGCCATGGAAATAAAAAAAATCATATTTTTTCCACAAAAATTATCTTTTTACTCCCCAATTTTTACTTTCACAAGGGCAACAGGAGAAATTGGACCCCAAAATTTATTGTGCAATTTATGTTTAGTAGTCTGATACCCCATATGTGGGGGGGGGGGGACCACTGTTTGGGTGCATGGCAAAGCTAGGAAGGGAAGGAGCCGTTTTGGAATGCAGACTTTGATAGAATGGTCTCCAGGCGTTATGTTGCGTTTGCAGAGCCCCTGATGTAGCTAAACAGTAGAAACCCCCCACAAGTGATCCCATTTTGGAAAATAGACCCCCCAAGGAACTTCTCTAGATGTGTGGTGAGAACGTTGAATGCCCAAATGCTTCACAGAAGTTTATAATGCAGAGTCGTGAAAATAAATATTTTTTCTTCCACAAAAAAGATTTTCTAGCCCCCAAGTTTTTATTTTCACAAGGGTAACAAGAGAAATTGGACCCGAAAAGTTGTTGTCCAATTTGTCCTGAGTATGCTGGTACCCCATGTGTGGGGGGACCACTGTTTTGGCGCACGGAAGAGCTCGGAAGGGAAGGAGCGCCGTTTTGGAATACAGACTTTGATAGAATGGTCTCCAGGCGTTATGTTGCATTTGCAGAGCCCCTGATGTAGCTAAACAGTAGTAACCCCCCACAAGTGACCCCATTTTGGAAACTAGACCCCTCAAGTAACTTATCTAGATGTGTGGTGAAAACGTTGAATGCCCAAGTGCTTCACAGAAGTTTATAATGCAGAGTCGTGAAAAAAAAAAAAAAAAAAATTTTCCACAAAAAAGTTTTTGTAGCCCCCAAGTTTTTATTTTCACAAAGGGAACAGGAGAAATTGGACCCCAAAAGTTGTTGTTTAATTCATCCCAAGTACGCTGATGCCCCAAATGTGGGGGTAAAACACTGTTTGGGCGCATGGCAGAGCTCAGAAGGGAGGGAGAACCATTTGACTTTTTGAGTGCAAATTTGGCTGTCGTGTTTGGAGACCCCCTGATGTACCTAAACAGTGGAAACCCCCCTATTCTAACTCCAACCCTAACCGCAACACACCCCTAACCTTAATCTCAACCCGATCAATAATCCTAATCACAACCCTAACGATAATCACAACCCTAACCCCAAAACAACCCTAATCTCAACCCTAACCATAACCCTAATCAAAACCCTAAATCCAACACACCCCTAATCCTAATCTCAACCCTAACCTCAAACCTAACCCTAATCCCAATACACCCCTAACCCTAATCCCAACCCTAACCTTAACCCTAATCCCAAACCTAACCGTAATCCAAAGCGTAACCCTAATGCCAACCCTAACCCTAATACCAACCCTAATCCAAACTCTAACCCTAATCCCAACTCTAACCCTAACTTTAGCCGCAACCCTAGCCCTAACTTTAGCCCCAACCCAACCCCTAACCTAACTTTAGCCCAACCCTAGCCCTAACCCTAAATTTAGCCCAAACTCTAACCCTATCCCTAACTTTAGCCCCAAACCTAACCTTAGCCCAACCTTAACCCTAGCCCTAACTTTAGCCCCAACCCTAACCCTAGCCCTAACCCTAGCCCTAAGGCTACTTTCACACGTGCGTCATGTCGCATCCGTCGCAATCCGTCATTTTGGACAAAAAACAGATCCTGCAAATGTGCCCCAGGATGCGTTTTTTGCCCATAGACTTGTATTGCCGACGGATCGCAACAGAGGGCCACACGTCACGTCCGTCGTTGTTAGGGTTGGCGGAATGCACAGAATATATTTATTAGGTGAGATAGGTGTGTTCGCAATCCGGGATCCACTGTGCAGGAAAGAACCTACTGCTATGTAAGGCGTTGAAGTATAATAGTATAAACAAACTCTGTTATGTCACAGAGCCTGTAGTAAAGAGAACGTTGCGCCCTGTTTAGCTCACAGGGGACACAGCTACTGAGTAGAGCCGACAGTGGTCATGGAGTCCAAACCAAACACGCTGCTCCTCTCTTGTGGAGGCGGAATTCTAATGGCTATTAGCCAGCCCTGAATTCACTCATAAGAATCTCCTCACTGGAGGTGCCAGCATTCTAGGGGCTTATTTCAGCAGGGCCCCAAACTGCATACACACAAAGACTCCTCGCCTGAGGTGCCAGCATTCTAGGGGCTTATTTCAGCCGGGTCCCTGACCACACACACGACCACACTGGCGCTTAGCTTGTACATATTTGATACTAGCACATGGCCGTGCGGTCACGAGAACCTTTTATAGCTGCAGCAACTTCAGGACCTTCCCAGAAGGACCAATGGAAGGCTTCCACAGAACTTGATCAGGTACAGGGCCTTCCTGGAGGACCAATGGAAGTTGCTGCAGTACCTGAGCATGTGACCCTAGACCTTCACTGAGAGATTTTACCCTGGAAATGCTCAGTGTGTGCAAAGCAGGACTTAGTTCCAGAAAAGCCTGCTCGCCGCAGACCAGTGCAGAGTACAATAGCAGAGCCTGGAGAGGCAGTGGTAACCCTTTGCACAGTATCAGATTCAATGAGATGCTGGGACCAACGTCTCCGCTGAGCAGGCTCCACTGCAGCCGATGCAGAATGGGAGACCGCTGCAGACATGGTTTGAGATTCCCCCTGTGCAGTGGCGGGAACTCGACTCCTAACAGTTGTGCACTGGATCTGTTGTGTTTTGGTGGACCGTCGTCACAAAAGAAAGTTCAATGTAACTTTTTTTGTACATCGCGTCTGCCATTTCCGACCGTGCATGCATTACCGTAACTCTGCCCCTCCTCCCCAGGACATAGACTGGGCAGTGGATGCATTGAAAATCTGCATACGCTGCCCATATTGTGCACAATTTTGATAAAGTGCATCGGGCCGACGCTTTGCGACGGCCCCGTACCGACGCAAGTGTGAAAGAAGCCTAACCCTAGCTCTAACCCTAAATTTAGCCCCAACCCTAACCCTAAATTTAGCCCCAACCCTAACCCTTACCCTATATTTGGACCCAACCCTCAATTTAGCCCCAACCCTAACCCTAAATTTAGCCCCAACCCTAACCCTAACCCTAAATTTAGCCCCAACACTAACCCTAACCCTAAATTTAGCTGCAACCATAACCCTAAATTTAGCCCGAACCATAACCCTGAATTTAGCCCAACTCCTCCAGCTGCCGGCCGGCAAATCATGCGCCCGCCCCTTTTCTTACTAGATGAAGAAGCCGGCGAGCAGGAGGGGACACAGGATGACCCAGGGACACCGGTAAGTATAGCAGGGTCCCCGAGTCCCCCTATTTCTCTGATGTGCGATCACATCAGAGGACAGAGAATGACAAATCGCTTTTTTTTGCAGCCACCGGTAAACAGTTAATTACCGGCGATCGCAAAACAGGGGTTGGTAAAAACCGACCCCGATCATGTTCTTTGGGGTCTCGGCTACCCCTGGCAGCCGAGACCCCAAAGATTTTCCGGGTGTCGGCCGGCGGGCGCATGCGCTGGAACAAGATGCCGGCGCCCATCGGGAGCCACGAGGAGCACGGGGGAGACCGGTGAGTATCGGGGGGCTATCGGAGACCCCATTTCTCTGTCCTCTGATGTGCAATGACATCGGAGGACAGAAAAATTAAATGGGAAATCACAATTTTTTTTTTTTTTTGCAACCGCCGGTAAACGGTTAATTACCGGCGATCACAACCCGGGGGTCGGTAAAAAAACCCCGGCTACCCACGGCAACCGAGACCCCAGAGAAAATCTGACTCTGGGGGGCGCTGTTCACATTTTCCACAGCGCCGTTACGGCGCTGTGGTTTAAGTACCCTTAACTGCTGCCGTTAAAAGGTGTATCGGCGGTCGTTAAAGGGTTAAATAATTTTCTTTCCTTTGATTCATTTCATAATTAAAACTGACATTTTGATAGCAAAATCTTCTATACCTGTTTTAAGAAATAAGCCATATCCCCTCCTTTTCATTGCCATACAGTTAGGTCCATATATATTTGGACGGAGACAACATTTTTCTAATTTTGGTTATAGACATTACCACAATGAATTTTAAACAAAACAATTCAGATGCAGTTGAAGTTCAGACTTTCAGCTTTCATTTGAGGGTATCCACATTAAATTTGGATGAAGGGTTTAGGAGTTTCAGCTCCTTAACATGTGCCACCCTGTTTTTAAAGGGACCAAAAGTAATTGGACAATTGACTCCAAGGCTATTTCATGGACAGGTGTGGGCAATCCCTTCGTTATGTCATTCTCAATTAAGCAGGTAAAAGGCCTGGAGTTGATTTGAGGTGTGGTGCTTGCATTTGGAAGGTTTTGCTGTGAAGTAAACATGCGGTCAAAGGAGCTCTCCATGCAGGTGAAACAAGCCATCCTTAAGCTGCGAAAACAGAAAAAACCCATCCGAGAAATTGCTACATTAGGAGTGGCAAAATCTACACTTTGGTACATCCTGAGAAAGAAAGAAAGCACTGGTGAACTCATCAATGCAAAAAGACCTGGGTGCCCACGGAAGACAACAGTGGTGGGTGATCGCAGAATAATCTCCATGGTGAAGGGAAACCCCTTCACAACAGCCAACCAAGTGACCAACACTCTCCAGGAGGTCGGCGTATCAATATCCAAATCTACCATAAAGAGAAGACGGCATGAAAGTAAATACAGAGGGTTCACTGCACGGTGCAAGCCACTCATAAGCATCAAGAAGAAAAAGGCTAGATTGGACTTGGCTAAAAACATCTAAAAAAGCCAGCACAGTTCTGGAAGAACATTCTTTGGACAGATGAAACCAAGATCAACCTCTACCAGAATGATGGAAAGAGAAAAGTATCGCGAAGGCGTGGTACAGCTCATGATCCAAAGCATACCACATCATATGTAAAACACGGCGGAGGCAGTGGGATGGCTTGGGCATGCATGGCTGCCAATGGCACTGGGTCACTAGTGTTTATTGATGATGTGACACAGGACAGAAGCAGCCGAATGAATTCTGAGGTCTTCAGAGCCATACTGTGTGCTCAGATCCAGCCAAATGCAGCCAAACTGATTGGTCGTCGTTTCATACTACAGATGGACAATGACTCAAAACATAAAGCCAAAGCAACCCAGGAGTTTATTAAAGCATAGAAGTGGAATATTCTTGAATGGCCAAGTCAGTCACCTGATCTCAACCAAATTGAGGAGGCATTTCACTTGTTAAAGACTAAACTTCAGACAGAAAGGCCCACAAACAAACAGCAACTGAAAACCACCGCAGTGAAGGCCTGGCAGAGCATTAAAAAGGAGGAAACACAGCGTCTGGTGATGTCCATGAGTTCAGGACTTCCGGCCGTCATTATCAACAAAGTGTTTTCAACCAAGTACTAAAAATGAACATTTTATTTAAAATTATTGAATCTGTCCAATTACTTTTGGTCCCTTTAAAAACAGGGTGGCACATGTTAAGGAGCTGAAACTCCTAAACCCTTCATCCAATTTTAATGTGGATACCCTCAAATGAAAGCTGAAAGTCTGAACTTCAACTGCATCTGAATTGTTTTGTTTAAAATTCATTGTGGTAACGTCTATAACCAAAATTAGAAAAATGTTGTCTCTGTCCAAATATATATGGACCTAACTGTATGTAAAATAACTACTTGTAAAATAACTGGCTAAAGGAAATTTCTCCACTCACTTGGCCTATTGCCCTTTCTGATATATGTCAAAAGGTTATAGAGGTTGTTCGTTCACAGCATATTAATAACTTAACCATAGAATCTGACACCTGTCACTGCTACTGATTGGCTGTTACGTGCTATGGCAGATTAAATATTTTTAGGGGAGAGTCAACAAAGTATTTTTTCCAGGAAAAAATGCTTTGAAATGTTTTGCACCAATTTTTATTTACATTTGTTTTTCATGCAAATTTGAAACACCTCTGTTGGGAGATGTGGGGAGCTGGGGTGGGACAGGGCATGGGTATGTCCATCTGTCAAATGTAACAAATGATGCAGTCAATTCTTATTCCAGAAATGCTATTTTGTTTTTTTTATTTGAGTAGCATTTTTTGTTGAGGCACATGCCACTATGAAGAGGCGCTGAACTTTTAAGTAGCATGTACCTCTTAATGACTTTGGAACATGATACTCCAGGAAGCCCTTCATTAAGGCTTACATGCCCAATACCAATCTTTGGGGTCGAGTCATTTGAATGGATCTGAACTACACACCTCCATTCATTGTGTATATTGGATGATGCAAGGTATTGCAGAACAAATCCTTTTCTTTGTAGTAGGAACTCTACTATGCAAAGTGCCTGGTAGCGAACACTATACATTGAATGGAGCTATGCTTTGTGGTTCCTTTGAAAGTGTTTACAGACAATGGCCACCAGAGAAATTAGCAACCAAACAAAGGGTGTGCTGGGTATTAGATATCCAATGAGCTGACATTGACAGCCTATTCCACTGAAACATTATCAATTTGTTTTTAGCTCTGACCTTTATTAAGTCCTACCACAAGATATTCATTAGCCAAAATTGAACTAATGAGCAGAAAATGACCCCTGTGCTCTCTCGCTGGTTGCATCATAAACATGGGGAAAATGTTGCAGACTTTGCTTCTTCTATCAATTGCTTTATGCCATAATAGTGTTTTTTAAGAGATAATTATAATAGCAATATCCATTTTTAACAAAATCATAATGCAGTGGTTTTATTTTAACCCCTTCATGACCCAGCCTATTTTGACCTTAATGACCTGGCCGTTTTTTGCAATTCTGACCAGTGTCCCTTTATGAGGTAATAACTCAGGAACGCTTCAACGGATCCTAGCGGTTCTGAGATTGTTTTTTCGTGACATATTGGGCTTCATGTTAGTGGTAAATTTAGGTCAATAAATTCTGCGTTTATTTGTGATAAAAACGGAAATTTGGCGAAAATTTTGAAAATTTCGCAATTTTCACATTTTGAATTTTTATTCTGTTAAACCAGAGAGATATGTGACACAAAATAGTTAATAAATAACATTTCCCACATGTTTACTTTACATCAGCACAATTTTGGAAACAAATTTTTTTTTTGTTAGGAAGTTATAAGGGTTAAAATTTGACCAGCGATTTGTCATTTTTACAACGAAATTTACAAAACCATTTTTTTTAGGGACCACCTCACATTTGAAGTCAGTTTGAGGGGTCTATATGGCTGAAAATACCCAAAAGTGACACCATTCTAAAAAATGCACCCCTCAAGGTGCTCAAAACCACATTCAAGAAGTTTTTTAACCCTTCAGGTGCTTCACAGCAGCAGAAGCAACATGGAAGGAAAAAATGAACATTTAACTTTTTAGTCACAAAAATTATCTTTTAGCAACATTTTTTTTATTTTCCCAATGGTACAAGGAGAAACTGAACCACGAAAATTGTTGTCCAATTTGTCCTGAGTACGCTGATACCTCATATGTGGGGGTAAACCACTGTTTGGGCGCACGGCAGGGCTTGGAAGGGAAGGAGCGCCATTTGACTTTTTGAATGAAAAATTGGCTCCACTCTTTAGCGGACACCATGTCACGTTTGGAGAGCCCCCGTGTGCCTAAAAATTGGAGCTCCCCCACACGTGACCCCATTTTGGAAACTAGACGCCCCAAGGAACTTATCTAGATGCATAGTGAGATCTTTGAACCCCCGGGGGCTTCACAAATTGATCCGTAAAAATGAAAAAGTACTTTTTTTTCACAAAAAAATTCTTTTAGCCTCAATTTTTTTCATTTTCACATGGGCAACAGGATAAAATGGATCCTAAAATTTGTTGGGCAATTTCTCATGAGTACACCGATACCTCACATGTGGGGGTAAACCACTGTTTGGGCACATGGTGAGGTTCGGAAGGGAAGGAGCGCCATTTGACTTTTTGAATTAAAAATTATCTCCATCGTTAGCGGACACCATGTCGTGTTTGGAGAGCCCCCGTGTGCCTAAACATTGGAGCTCCCCCACAAATGACCCCATTTTGGAAACTAGACCCCCCAAGGAACTTATCTAGATGAATATTGAGCACTTTAAACCCTCAGGTGCTTCACAAATTGATCTGTAAAAATGAAAAAGTACTTTTTTTTTCACAAAAAAATTCTTTTCGCCTCAGTTTTTCATTTTCACATGGGCAATAGGATAAAATGAATCCTAAAATTTGTTGGGCAATTTCTCCCAAGTACGCCGATACCTCATATGTGGGGGTAAACCACTGTTTGGGCACACGGCAGGGTTCGGAAGGGAAGGCGCGCCATTTGACTTTTTGAATGGAAAATTAGCTCCAATTGTTAGCGGACACCATGTCGCGTTTAGAGAGCCCCTGTGTGCCTATGCATTGGAGCTCCCCCACAAGTGACCCCATTTTGGAAACTAGACCCCCCAAGGAACTTATCTAGATGCATATTGAGCACTTTAAACCCCCAGGTGCTTCACAGAAGTTTATAATGCAGAGCCATGAAAATAAAAAATAATTTTTCTTTCCTCAAAAATGATTTTTAGCCTGGAATTTCCTATTTTGCCAAGGGTAATAGGAGAAATTGGACCGCAAATGTTGTTGTCCAGTTTGTCCTGAGTACGCTGATACCCCATATGTGGGGGTAAACCACTGTTTGGGCGCACGGCAGGGCTCGGAAGGGAAGGCACGCCAATTGGCTTTTTAAATGGAAAATTAGCTCCAATCATTAGCGGACACCATGTCACGTTTGGAGAGCCCCTGTGTGCCTAAACATTGGAGATCCCCCACATATGACCCCATTTTGGAAACTAGACCCCCAAAGGAACTAATCTAGATGTGTGGTGAGGACTTTGAACTTCCAAGTGCTTCACAGAAGTTTATAACGCAGAGCCATGAAAATAAAATAAAAATTTTATTTTCTCTAAAATGATTTTTTAGCCTGCAATTTATTATTTTCCCAAGGGTAACAGGAGAAATTTGACCCCAAAAGTTGTTGTACAGTTTCTCCTGAGTACGCTGATACCCCATATGTGGGGGTAAACCACAGTTTGGGCACATGTCGGGGCTCGGAAGTCAAGTAGTGACGTTTTGAAATGCAGACTTTGATGGAATGCTCTGCGGGCGTTATGTTGCGTTTGCAGAGCCCCTGATGTGGCTAAACAGTAGAAACCCCCCACAAGTGACCCCATTTTAGAAACTAGACCCCGAAAGGAACTTATCTAGATGTGAGGTGAGCACTTTGAACCCCCAAGTGCTTCACAGAAGTTTATAACACAGAGCAGTGAAAATAATAAATATGTTTTCTTTCCTCAAAAATAATTTTTTAGCCCAGAATTTTTTATTTTCCCAAGGGTTACAGGAGAAATTGGACGCCAAAAGTTGTTGTCCAGTTTCTCCTGAGTACGCTGATACCCCATATGTGGGGGTAAACCACTGTTTGGGCACACGTCGGGGCTCAGAAGGGAAGTAGTGACTTTTGAAATGCAGACTTTGATGGAATGGTCTGCGGGCGTCACGTTGCGTTTGCAGAGCCCCTGGTGTGCCTAAACAGTAGAAAACCCCCACAAGTGACCCCATTTTGGAAACTAGACCCCCCAAGGAACTTATCTAGATATGTGGTGAGCACTTTGAACCCCCAAGTGCTTCACAGACGTTTACAACGCAGAGCCGTGAAAATAAAAAATCATTTTTCTTTCCTCAAAAATGATGTTTTAGCAAGCAATTTTTTATTTTCTCAAGAGTAACAGGAGAAATTGGACCCCAGTAATTGTTGCCCAGTTTGTCCTGAGTACGCTGATACCCCATATGTGGGGGTAAACCACTGTTTGGGCACATGTCGGGGCTCGGAAGTCAAGTAGTGACGTTTTGAAATGCAGACTTTGATGGAATGGTCTGCGGGCGTCACGTTGCGTTTGCAGAGCCCCTGGTGTGCCTAAACAGTAGAAACCCCCCACAAGTGACCCCATTTTGGAAACTAGACCCCCCAAGGAACTTACCTAGATATGTGGTGAGCACTTTGAACCCCCAAGTGCTTCACAGACGTTTACAACGCAGAGCCGTGAAAATAAAAAATCATTTTTCTTTCCTCAAAAATGATGTTTTAGTAAGCAATTTTTTATTTTCTCAAGGGTAACAGGAGAAATTGGACCCCAGTAATTGTTGCCCAGTTTGTCCTGAGTACACTGATACCCCATATGTGGGGGTAAACCACTGTTTGGGCACACGTCGGGGCTCGGAAGGGAAGGAGCACCATTTGACTTTTTGAATAAAAGATTGGCTGGAATCAATGGTGGCGCCATGTTGCGTTTGGAGACCCCCTGATGTGCCTAAACAGTGGAAACCCCTCAATTCTAACGCCAACACACCCCTAACCCTTATCCCAACTGTAGCCGTAACCCTAACCACAACCCTAACCGCAACACACCCCTAACCACAACCCTAACCCCAACACACCCCTAACCCTAACCACAACCCTAATTCCAACCCAACCCTAACCCTAAGGCTATGTACCCACGTTGCGGATTCGTGTGAGATTTTTCCGCACCATTTTTGAAAAATCCGCGGGTAAAAGGCACTGCGTTTTACCTGCGGATTTACCGCGGATTTCACCTGCGGATTCCTATTGAGGAATAGGTGTAAAACGCTGCGGAATCCGCACAAAGAATTGACATGCTGCGGAAAATACAACGCAGCGTTTCCGTGCGGTATTTTCCGCACCATGGGCACAGCGGATTTGGTTTTCCATAGGTTTACATGGTACTGTAAACCTGATGGAACACTGCTGCGGATCCGCAGCGGCCAATCCGCTGCGGATCCGCAGCCAAATCCGCACCGTGTGCACATAGCCTAATTCTAAAGGTATGTGCACACGCTTCGGAAAACGCTGCGGATCCGCAGCAGTTTCCCATGAGTTTACATTTCAATGTAAACCTATGGGAAACAAAAATCGCTGTACACATGCTGCGGAAAAACTGCACGGAAACGCAGCGGTTTACATTCCGCAGCATGTCACTTCTTTCTGCGGATTCCACAGCGGTTTTACAACTGCTCCAATAGAAAATCGCAGTTGTAAAACCGCAGTGAAATGCGCAGAAAAACCGCGGTAAATCTGCCATAAATCCGCAGCGGTTTAGCACTGCGGATTTATCAAATCCGCTGCGGAAAAATCCACAGAGGACCAGAATACGTGTACACATACCGAAACCCTAACCCTAGCCCTAGCCCTAACCCTACCCCTAACCCTACCCCTACCCCTACCCCTAACCCTACCCCTACCCCTAACCCTACCCCTAACCCTACCCCTAACCCTAACCCTAACCCTAGTTCTAACTCCAACCTTAGTGAAAAAAAAAAAAAATTCTTTATTTTATTATTGTCCCTATCTATGGGGGACAAATGGGGGGGGTCATTTACTGTTTTTTTATTTTGACCACTGTGATAGATTATATCACAGTGATCAAAATTCACATTGGAACGAATCTGCCAGCCGGCAGATTCGGCGGGCGCACTGCGCATGCGCCCGCCATTTTGGAACATGGCGGCGCCCGGGGAAGAAGACGGACGGACCACGCCAGGATCGGTAAGTATAAGGGGGGGAGATCAGGGCACAGGGGGGGGAGATCAGGGCACGGGGGGGCGTCGGAGCATGGGGGGGAGGGATCGGAGCATGGGGGAGAGTGATCGGTGTGCGGGCGGGTGGATCGGTGTGCAAGGGGGGTGGATCGGTGTGCAGGGGGGGTGGATCGGAGCACGGGGGGGATCGGAGTGCGGGGGGGTTTGATTGGAGCACGGGGGGGTGTGATTGGAGCACGGGGGGAGCGGACAGGAGGACGGGGGAGCGGAGCACAGGATGGAGGGGAGCGGGCCACAGATCGGGGGGCTGGGGGGGGCGATCGGTGGGGTGGGGTGGGGGCACATTAGTATTTCCAGCCATGGCCGATGATATTGCAGCATCGGCCATGGCTGGATTGTAATATTTCACCATTTTTTTAGGTGAAATATTACAAATCGCTCTGATTGGCAGTTTCACTTTCAACAGCCAATCAGAGCGATCGTAGCCACGAGGGGGTGAAGCCACCCCCCCTGGGCTAAACTACCACTCCCCCTGTCCCTGCAGGCCGGGTGAAATTGGAGTTAACCCTTTCACCCGGCCTGCAGGGACGCGATCTTTCTGTGACACAGCATATGCGTCACAGGTCGGATTGGCACCGACTTTCATGACGCATACGCTGTGTCACAGGTCGGGAAGGGGTTAATTATTAAAAATAAAATTTATTGATCATTATTTCTATGGCACCAGCCTATAGAAATAGAAATTTAGTATCCATTATTAGCTTTGCTTGAAAAAAAAAGTAGACACTTTCAATTGGGATGTAAAAAGGATGTGATGTTTATGGCAAAGACTAAATAATATCAGTTCACATTTCATTAAAGCTTACGCAAGAAGGCTGCAGCCTTTTTAGCGGGATTGTTTTACTTTGCAACCTGGCCCTGCTCCAATGACATCTGCTTCTGATGCCAAGTGGTGCCTTATTCAACCTGTGGGCAGTGTTGCTGGTGAGGGAGACATCACTGAAAAGCACCTAACCCATCAGAGATCCGATGGTGCCACTCAGTCAGCTAGTATGGATCTGTGTGCTATCCAGAAACTCAGCAGAAGTAATCAACTTACTGTTGTGGCCAGTGGCCAGTACCACATCTATCTTAAGTTCCAAGTAAACTGCTGGGAGTTTTCTGATATTGTGCTTGGATTAATCATATGTGCTCTGATGCTTTTTACTAGTAATGTTTATCTCTATCTTGACCTATTTCCTGACTACGCATTTTCTGTAAACCTTTTTGACTTTAAACATAGCCCATCTGACTTAGGTTCTGTCTGACATGTTGGTATCTGAACACTGAATTTTCCTAAGATTACTATTTTAGCTTATATACCTTTCCATAGTTTGTCTCTCCTGATACTGATTTTGGGGATATATAGCCAAGGCATAAGTGTACTGTAGTAGAAGTCACCCACATATGCCTTAGTAACTCATGGGCTGAAAATGCCCACTGCTATATAAGTAGACATCAGTATTACCCATGGGCTTTTGGAGTTTCAAATTATGACTAACTAATCTTGTTATGGTAGAAACTGTGCAAATCACTTGACACTCTATTGCTCTTTGGGCCAACACACAGTTTCAACTGGCAATGACCTTAAAGAGAGCCTATCAGTCGATTTGTGTTGTCCAAACCACGGGCAACATGAATCAAAGCCTGGCTGCACCATTTCAGACATCTGTTTTCTGAAATCCTCTGGTATTTCAGAGAAAATGTAGTTTACAGATGATGTACATACATGGGAGATATTTGTCGTTCAGCAAAAGTGGTGCTGGAAGAAGTTGGCCAGAATTGGCGCCGAACTAATCATTTTTCTTCTTATGGTCCCAAACTGGATCTTAAACTATGAAATTGTACAGGTAGACAATGACTGATGTTGTTTGTGGTTAGAGCAGCCTGAGTCAACTATCAAGTTCCCTTTAATGAAGTTCCAAGATTTTAAAGCTATAGGCATCAAAGATAATTAATCTTTAAGCAAGAGCTGTAATAAATGTCTCAATTTGAAATACAGTTAGAAATTAATATGTGTGTTGTGAATTCCGCTCTTGGGCTCCCTCCGGTGGTTTTGAGTGGTATGACTGCTTCTTGGATTTAGCTTCTGCAGCTGTTTTCACTGATCGTCTTATGGGCTCGGCTATATTAGTCTGGCCTTAACCCTCATTTATGCCAGTTGTCAATTGTTCCAGTCTGGAGTCATTGCTCTTTTGATTTTCCTGACACTCTGACCAGTTCTGCTAAGCTAAGTCCTTGCTTGTCCTTTGCAGTTCACTTATTGTGGACTTTGTTGTTCAGTACTGCCTTTGTTTTTGCTCATTTGCCCAGTTTATCAGTATGGATCTATTCAGCTAAGCTGGAAGCTCTGGGCAGCAGAGTTTGCCCTCCACACCTTTAGTTAGGTGTGGAGTTTTTTGCATTTCTCTGCGGTGGACTTTTTCTAGGTTTTATTACTGACCGCACATTGCTCTTTCCTGTACTATTCCTATCTAGCTAGAAGTGGCCTCCTGTGCTAAATCTTGTTTCATACTACGTATGTCATTTCCTTCTCCTCTCACAGTCATTACATGTGGGGGGCTATCTATCCTTTGGGGATTTTCTCTGAGGCAAGATAGTTTTCCTGCTTCTATCTTTAGGGGTAGTTAGCTCTTAGGCTGTGACGAGATGCCTAGGCAGAGTTAGGAGCATTCCACGGCTACTTCTAGTGTTGTGTTGAGCTTAGGAACTGCGGTCAGTATAGTTCCCACCTGCTCAGAGCTAGTCACATGTCGCTCCTTAATCACCAGACCATAACATATGTGCAAATGCTCTTTATGTATTGTGGCATTGTGTTCTGACCATAAGCAGCGCTGGCTTTCCCCTTTTTCATTTTGACATTGGTTAGTGGCTGCCCACCACTGTTGCCGTGCACGCTGGGTTATGCACGCCATTCTTTCTGTGTTCATTGTGATTGATCTAGGCTGCTGTACACACATACAGCAGCCCTGCCATAGGCTCTGTTTGATTGTGCACCTGTGTCCGGGCATGTCTCACCCTTTATCTGTGGTGCTGGTTAGGCAGTGGGGAGGTTGAATCTGAAACATCTATGTCCGGACCTGGTCAACCTTTATCTGCGATTGCCCTTTCAGGTGCCATGGGAGTGATTCAGAAACGCTTCAGGTACAATTTGCATTTAATGTGGTTTTGCTTTTAACCCCTTCACCCCAAAGCCTGTTTTCACCTAAGTGACAGGGCCAATTTTTACAATTCTGACCACTGTCATTTTATGAGGTCATAACTCTGAAACGCTTCAACGGATCCTGGTGATTCTGACACTCTTTTCTCGTGACATATTGTACTTCATGATAGTGGTAAAACTTCTTCGATACGACTTGCATTTATTTGTGAAAAAAACAAAAATTTGTCGGAAATTATGAAAATTTAGCAATTTTCAAACTCTTAGTTTTTATGCCCTTAAATTAGAGAGGTATATCACATAATATAGTTAATAAACTACATTTCCCACATGTCTGCTTTACATCAGCACAATTTTGGAAACATAATTTTTTTTTGTTAGGACGTTATAAGGGTTAAAAGTTGACCAGCGATTTCTCATTTTTGCAACAAAATTTGCAAAACCATTTTTTTACGGACCACCTCACACTTGAAGTGACTTTGAGGGGTCTATATGACAGAAAATGCCCAAAAATGACACCATTCTAAAAACTGCACCCCTCAAGGTACTCAAAACCACATTCAAAAAGTGTATTAACCCTTCAGGTGCTTCACAGGAATTTTTTGAATGTTTAAAAAAATTGAACATTTAACTTTTTTTTCACAAAATTTTTACTTCAGGTCCAATTTGTTTCATTTTACCAAGGGTAACAGGAGAAATTGGACCACAAATGTCGTTGTACAATTTGTCCTGAGTACGCCGATACCCCATATGTGGGGGTAAACCACTGTTTGGGCACATGGCAGAGCTCGGAAGGGAAGGAGCGCCATTTGACTTTTCAATGCAAGATTTGCTGGAATTGAGATCGGAGCCCATGTCACGATTGGAGAGCCCCTGATGTGCCTAAACAGTGGAAACCCCCACAAGTGACACCATTTTGGAAAGTAGACCCCCTAAGGAACTAATCTAGATGTGTGGTGAGCACTTTGAACCTCCAAGTATTTCACTACAGTTTATAACGCAGAGCCGTGCAAATAAAAAATTTTTTTTCCACAAAAATTATATTTTAGCCCCCAGTTTTGTATTTTTCCAAGGTTAGCAGGAGAAATTGGACCCTAAATGTTGTTGTCCAATTTGTCCTGAGTACGCTGATACCCGATATGTGGGGGGGAACCACCGTTTGGGCGCATGGGAGGACTCGGAAGGGAAGGAGCATCATTTGGAATGCAGACTTAGATGGATTGGTCTGCAGGCGTCACATTGCGTTTGCAGAGCCCCTAATGTACCTAAACAGTAGAAACCCCCCACAAGTGACCCCATATTGGAAACTAGACCCCTCAATGAACTTATCTAGATGTGTTGTGAGAACTTTGAACCCCCAAGTGTTTCACTACAGTTTATAATGTAGAGCCGTAAAAAAAATTTTATATTAATTTTAACAAAAAATGATCTTTTTGCCCCAAATTTTTTATTTTCCCAAGGGTAACAGGAAAATTGGACCCCAAAAGTTGTTCTGCAATTTGTCCTGAGTACGTCGATACTTCATATATGGGGATAAACCACTGTTTGAGCGCATGGCAGAGCTCGGAAGGGAAGGAGTGCCATTTGACTTTTCAATGCAAAATTGGCTGGAATTGAGATCGGACGCCATGTCGCATTTGGAGAGCCCCTGACGTGCCTTAACAGTGGAAACCCCCCACAAGTGACCCCATTTTGGAAAGAAGACCCCCTAAGGAACTTATCTAGATGTGTGGTGAGCACTTTTAACCCCCAATTGTTTCACTAAAGTTTAGAATGTAGCATTGTGAAAATTAAAAAATCATTTTTTCTTTCCACAAAATGATGTTTTAGCCCGCAATTTTTTTTCCCCAAGGGTAACAGGAGAAATTGGACCACAAATGTTATTGTCCAATTTGTCCTGAGTACGCTGATACCCCACATGTGGGGGGGAACCACCGTTTGAGTGCATGGCAGAGCTCGGAAGGGAAGGAGCACCGTTTGAAATGCAGACTTAGATGGATTGGTCTGCAGGTGTCACGTTGCATTTGTAGAGCCCCTGATGTACCTAAACAGTAGAAACCCACCACAAGTGACCCCATATTGGAAACTAGACCCCCCAAGGAACTTATCTAGATGTGTTGTGAGAGCTTTGAACCAACAAGTGTTTCACTACAGTTTATAACGCAGAGCCGTGAAAATAAAAAATATTTTTTTTCCACGAAAATGATATTTTAGCCCCCACGTTTTTATTTTCCCAAGGGTAACAGGACAAATTAGACCCCAAAAGTTATTGTCCAACTTGTCCTAAGAACACTGATACCCCATATGTTGGGGGGAACCACTGTTTGGGTGCACGGCAGAGCTCGGAAGGGAAGGAGCGCCATTTGAAATGCAGACTTAGATGGATTGGTCTGCAGGCGTCATGTTGCATTTGCAGAGCCCCTGATGTACCTAAACAGTAGAAACCCCCCACAAGTGACCCCATATTGGAAACTAGACCCCCCAAGGAACTTATCTAGATGTGTTGTGAGAGCTTTGAACCAACAAGTGTTTCACTACAGTTTATAACGCAGAGCCGTGAAAATAAAAAAATATTTTTTTTTCCACGAAAATGATATTTTATCCCCTATGTTTTTATTTTCCCAAGGGTAACAGGACAAATTGGACCCCAAAAGTTGTTGTCCAACTTGTCCTGAGAACGCTGATACCCCATATGTTGGGGGGAACCACTGTTTGGGCACACAGGAGAACTCGGAAGGGAAGGAGCCCTGTTTTACTTTTTCAAAGCAGAATTGGCTGGAATTGAGATCGGACGCCATGTCGCGTTTGGAGAGCCCCTGATGTGCCTAAACAGTGGAAACCCCCAATTATAACTGAAACCCTAACCCCAACCCTAGCCCTAACCCTAACCCTAGCCCTAACCCTAGCCCTAACCCTAGCCCTAACCCTAGCCCTAACCCTAACCCTAACCCTAACCCTAGCCCTAACCCTAACCCTAGCCCTAACCCTAGCCCTAATGGGAAAATGGAAATAAATACATTTTTTTACATTTTATTATTTTTCCCTAACTAAGGGGGTGATGAAGGGGGGTTTGATTTACTTTTATAACTTTTTTTGGCGGATTTTTAGGGTTGGCAGCTGTCACACACAAAAAGACGCTTTTTATTGCAAAAAATAGTTTTTGCATCACCACATTTTGAGAGCTATAATTTATCCATATTTTGGCCCACAGAGTCATATGAGGTCTTGTTTTTTGCGGGACGAGTTGACGTTTTTATTGGTAACATTTTCGGGCAGATGACATTTTTTGATCGCTTTTTATTCCTATTTTTGGGAGGCGGAATGAACAAAAACCAGCAATTCCTGAATTTCTTTTAGGGGGGGCGTTTATACCGTTCCACGTGTGGTAAAATGGATAAAGCAGTTTTATTCTTCAGGTCAGTACGATTACAGCGATACCTCATTTATGTAATTTTTTTTATGTTTTGGCGCTTCTACACAATAAAAACTATTTTATATAAAAAAAATAATTGTTTTTGCATCGCATTATTCTGAGAGCTATAACTTTTTTATTTTTCTGCTGATGATGCTGTATGGCAGCTTTTTTTTTGCGGGACAAGATGACGTTTTCAGCGGTACCATGGTTATTTATATCCGTCATTTTGATCGCGTGTTATTCCACTTTTTGTTCGCCTGTATGATAATAAAGCAATGTTTTTTGCCTTGTTTTTTTTTTTTTTTTTGCGGTGTTCACTGAAGGGGTTAACTAGTGGGATAGTTTTATAGAGCGGGTCGTTACGGACGCGGCGATACCAAATATGTGTACATTTATTGTTTTTTTTTTTTACATAAATAAATGGATTTATTGGGAAATGTTTTTTTTTTTTTAATTTGGGGATTTTTTTTTTTTTTTTTACACATTCTATTTTTTTTTAACTTTCTAACATTGTCCCAGGGTGGGAAATCTCTGTATTAGATCAGATCGTTGATCTGACACTGTGCATAGCACACTGTAGACATTATAAGTCTGCCTGGATGTCTTCCTGGAGCAGAACAATATTGTATCATACAATTATTAGGTTCTGTAGAAGGACGTAGATCTGGGTATTTATTATGATGGAATATAGGCTGAACTGGATGGACAAATGTCTTTTTTCGGCCTTACTAACTATGTTACTATGTTACTATGTTACTATTCTTCCTTTGAGACAATGACATACATTCAAAGCCTAAAGCCAGTTACCTAACCTTAGAAAGTCATTTTATTTCCCTGTGCATGAAATAAAACTGCTTTTTATTCTATGACGAACATTCTTTTGTATTCTGACAGCACAATATAACTGAGTTAATATTACAAATTATTATTATCTCCAGGCAACAAGGCACCTTGTAAAAAGGTCACATTGATGATTGTAATGTTGGTGACAAGATACATTAAGATTTTCATAGTTTCAAGCAGAACTGTTAGATTATCTGTCCGATGGCAGAGACTTCCGATACATCTGAAAAATAGTTGTGATGTTTTCTTATAATTATTAATTGTTTTTGTTCTTCCTAGAATATCATTATTATAAAACATTACATAATTTTTAAAAACAAAAAAACTATATTTTAGTATTCTTCTTGTCAGACATTCAAAAGCAGATTAAAAAAAGATTCATTTTTATGCTGTCACAATGGCATGATTAGTTTATAATCCATTCTGCACATTTTTATTGGAAATGCACAGTAGGAATATTTACTGGCTAATTTAGGATTAATTATATCTTAAGTAATTTGTCAGAGAAAAGAGGGAGACACAAAAGCGCAAATAGGGTCTTATCAAACGTTACACAAAGTTGCCCACCAAGAGAACTACTCACCTGGTGAGATTGAAGGAAGGACATATATTAATGGCGGCTACTGCAGATCCACAGGTCAGTGCAGGACCTGATTGAAACACACACTTCGGTAGGAAAAAGGATCATCCCCGCGCTGCCGCAAGAAAAATTCCAAAAGTTGTAGAAGTTTCAACGTGGTTTATTCTACGTGTTTCAGGGTTCAGGTGACTTCTTCATCAGGACATACCACAAATATTGTACAAGAGTCATAGGTATACAGGGTTTAAGTACATGTCAGCATTTGGAAGCGATTCCCAATGGATCAGATAACACCCAGTGTCAGAGTTCAGGCTCTTCAGGAAGTTCACATGACAAGATGAAAAATCATCAGAGAAATACAAATTGATATTTTACACATTTAGCCTTATTTTTGTTTATAGAATAACAAAAATTGAAAAGAGAGAGAGAGAAAAAAAAGAAGAGAAACACGGTCTCACTGAGAGTGGAACCGAACTCACATCCGAAAAAATGACACAAATTCAGAGGTGAAGGCATTTACTTTGAGCTATTGAGCGGGATGGATAGACTCTTGGAGAACAAAGGTTGCCAGTGTTGAACCCTAGTTAAAATACTTTTTTATTAATAAATATTAAAAAAAAATTATATTAAAAGTAGAAATGTGTTTGTCAAATTATTTGGGAGTATGTCATACCATAAAAAGAAATAATTAAGGAACGGGGAGTTAAAACACTGGAGCATACACCAAATGAGGATCACTTCACTAGGAGTGAAAAGAAAATGGGCACATCTGATCAATTCATGGAGAGTCCAGAGGACAAATGCTCCCCCAGTCATATGGAATAAAGCTGACGGGTTCAAGCGCCAGCTTGATCCATTGGGCATTGCTTCCAAATGCTGACGTGTACTTAAACCCTGTATACCTATGACTCTTGCACAATATTTGTGGTATGTCCTGATGAAGGGGAACCCTGAAATATGTAGAATAAATGACATTGAAACCTCTACAATTTTTGAAATTCTTCTTGATAAGACCCTATTTGCGCTTTGTGTCTCCCTCTTTTCTCTGACTAGCTACACTGGCAGGATCCTTGGAAATCCTCCCGGGTTTAGACTGTTGAGCAGCAGAGGGTTCGTTACACTTACACCTGAATATGGATTATTCTCAGAATCGTCTGTTCTCAAGAGAGCTTTTGATCAATCAAACTATTGAATTCATTGAACCTAACACGTCTTCAGAGGTAACCGAAAAACTATTCTCTGAGGATGAGACTAAGCAATTACATAAGAATTTTTAGGATTTTAAGGAGGCATTGAAAGAAGAATTACATGTTAATCTTGATACCTAATTCCTTTCTATTTATTTGAGGGAAAAAATGTGCCCAAGGGGCCTCAGAATTATACATGAGTCCCCTTTTCCTGAGGATTCTGCTTTTTCCATGGATTGGAATAACATACTTGATAACAGTATGACTGAAATGATAACCTGTTTATACAAAAAAGATCGCAGCTGTGTGATATTGCGACCTTTAAGGTCAATCAAATCTATAATGATCTTTTGCCTTTTCTCTCACATCCTGATTATAGTAAAATAAACTCCAACGTGACCACTTTTATTATGCAATTAGAAAGTGAAACTATAATGAGAAAATCTAAAAAATTGCAAAGAGATGGAGATTAGAGTTGAGCGACCTTGACCTTTTTAGAGTCGAGCCGGGTTTCGCGAAACCCGACTATCTCAAAAGTCGGGTCGAGTGAAATCGGCCGATTATGACGTAAAGTTGGGATCGACCGAAACACGAAACCCAATGCAAGTCAATGGGGCAGCATAGTCGGCAGTGAGTGGGGGCCAGGAAAACACCTAGAGTGCCCATTTTAATGTAAAAACCATCCATTCTTCTTAATGAAGCTTGTCAAGCGTAATTTACCTTATAATAATTGGAAGGCATTTGAAATTGGGGGTCATTTGGCTAAAGTTGTGTGGGGTAGGGCTGGTTCAAGTAATTAGTGGGCCCAGGAAATCTGGACCACGTCACGGCAGTGGAGCAGGGAGAGGTAAGTATTTCAACTTTGCAAGTGCTGTGATCCTGAGCAAGCAGGGGGGGCCCACTTGTTGGCATTGGCACTGGCACAGGGCCCCTCAAAGTACAGCGGTGTGTTTGCACGGCGGGGGCGCCTCCCACCGGCAGCAACACTTTTGCGTACTATGAGAGGCCCTGTGCCAGTGACGTCGCCAACTAGTATTCCTCCCCCCACCTGATGAAGGAACCTGCACTTTCATCTGCACCTTCCTCTTTGTCCCCGTGTAAGGTGGTATGGTATGCGGGAAGAGCAACCTGACTTTCAGCAGGGTCACAATGTTGTTGTGTAGCATGCACGGGGAATGTTGCGTTATGGGTCAATGTACCAGCAGACTCATCTATCACTGGCTGGGCAATGGGCACGATGAAGTGGAAACACAGATATAGGCCCAAAGAATAAAGTGGGCTAAATGCAGTTCAAAATTGGTAACACAGGAATAACCAGGGGGCATTGCAGTGGAGGACAACTGGAATGAGAGGCTGACACAGAGAGTAGGGCCAAATCAGTAAGTAGTCGAAATGCAGTTCAAAATTGGCAACCGTAGTAAACAGGCGGCACAGCTTTGTTCAGTGGAGGAGAACAGCAAGGAGTGGCAGACACCGATAGTAGGCCCCAACCCAACTAGTAGGCCAAATGCAGTCTAACATTAACAACTACTTAACGAGAGCCTGAAAATGGAATTTCAGGACAGGAAACCAGGAGAACAGCAAGGAGTGGCAGACACCGATAGTAGGCCCCAAACCAACTAGTACGCCAAATGCAGTTGTTCCATTTAACCACAATTTAATGAGAGCCTGAAGATAGAAGCTCAGGAAAGGCAACCTGGGGAACACCTTGGAGTGTAACACACCATCTCTCTCCACCCCATACCCATTTTGTAGGCCTAATGCAGTGTAGTTTTCTACAACTACTAAACGAGAGTCGGAAGACCGAAGCAATGGCAAGGAAACCTGGGGAACACCTTGGAGTGTAACACACCATCTCTCTCCACCCCATACCCAATTTGTAGGCCTAATGCAGTGTAGTTTCCAAGAACTACTAAACGAGAGCCGGAAGATCGAAGCTCAGGAAAGGCAACCTGGGGAACACCTTGGAGTGTAACACACCCTCTCTCTACACCCCATACCCAATTTGAAGGCCTAATGCAGCGTAGTTTCCAACAACTACTAAACGAGAGCCGGAAGATCGAAGCTCAGGAATGGCAACCTGGGGAACACCTTGGAGTGGAACACACCCTCTCTCTACACCCCATACCCAATTTGAAGGCCTAATGCAGTGTAGTTTCCAAGAACTACTAAACGAGAGCCGGAAGATCGAAGCTCAGGAAAGGCAACCTGGGGAACACCTTGGAGTGGAACACACCATCTCTCTACACCCCATACCCAATTTGAAGGCCTAATGCAGCGTAGTTTCCAACAACTACTAAACGAGAGCCGGAAGATCGAAGCTCAGGAAAGGCAACCTGGGGAACACCTTGGAGTGGAACACACCCTCTCTCTACACCCCATACCCAATTTGAAGGCCTAATGCAGTGTAGTTTCCAAGAACTACTAAACGAGAGCCAGAAGATCGAAGCTCAGGAAAGGCAACCTGGGGAACACCTTGGAGTGTAACACAACGTCTCTCTACACCACGGAAGGGCTGATTCTTAGGAAGGAAGGCTGTTGGAAATAAGCATTGCGCGTCCGAGGGTGATTATATTCTTATTAGGTATATACTCACCCTCGGACGCGCCCTGCTTCTTTATTTGGAATGAATGTTTATTTGCAATGTGGTGTTGACTTTCTCTATTATTTTGGTAATTAATGATTTTATTATTTTCATTGTTTTGCATCTTCTCGGCAATAATATAAAGAAGACGCGACAGGACAACACTCGGTGGATGCCATATGTGTGTTTTCAATTGAAAAAACCTTTCAGTTAACTACTTGTAGGAGAAAGTAATTGTAGCTGGTGGCCATTTTTAGTACTGTACCAGATTTTAGTTGTGTGTTTGTTTTTAATGTTAAAATGTCTGCATTTGATATCTCTCCAGTATTTTCTTTTTTGTAAGCAAAATACTTATTTTTATATTTTCTGATGTTGGTTCCAGGGGTACACGGGCAGCAGTGCCCTGGTCAGTGTAGTAGTAGTTGAAAGAATGGACCGCAGACAGGCATCGAAGGCCTAAAATAAAAAAATTGGGCTGGCTGTAGGCAATTTTAAATTGGTTCCAGGGGTACACGGGCAGCAGTGGTGTGGTCAGTGGAGGCCTAGTGGAAGGAGTCACCGCAGACAGGCATCGAAGGCCTAAAATAATAACACATGGCTGTAGGCAATTTTAAATTGGTTCCAGGGGTACACGGGCAGCAGTGGTGTGGTCAGTGGAGGCCTAGTGGAAGGAGTCACCGCAGACAGGCATCGAAGGCCTAAAATAATAACACATGGCTGTAGGCAATTTTAAATTGGTTCCAGGGGTACACGGGCAGCAGTGGTGTGGTCAGTGGAGGCCTAGTGGAAGGAGTCACCGCAGACAGGCATCGAAGGCCTAAAATAATAACACATGGCTGTAGGCAATTTTAAATTGGTTCCAGGGGTACACGGGCAGCAGTGGTGTGGTCAGTGGAGGCCTAGTGGAAGGAGTCACCGCAGACAGGCATCGAAGGCCTAAAATAATAACACATGGCTGTAGGCAATTTTAAATTGGTTCCAGGGGTACACGGGCAGCAGTGGTGTGGTCAGTGGAGGCCTAGTGGAAGGAGTCACCGCAGACAGGCATCGAAGGCCTAAAATAATAACACATGGCTGTAGGCAATTTTAAATTGGTTCCAGGGGTACACGGGCAGCAGTGGTGTGGTCAGTGGAGGCCTAGTGGAAGGAGTCACCGCAGACAGGCATCGAAGGCCTAAAATAATAACACATGGCTGTAGGCAATTTTAAATTGGTTCCAGGGGTACACGGGCAGCAGTGGTGTGGTCAGTGGAGGCCTAGTGGAAGGAGTCACCGCAGACAGGCATCGAAGGCCTAAAATAATAACACATGGCTGTAGGCAATTTTAAATTGGTTCCAGGGGTACACGGGCAGCAGTGGTGTGGTCAGTGGAGGCCTAGTGGAAGGAGTCACCGCAGACAGGCATCGAAGGCCTAAAATAATAACACATGGCTGTAGGCAATTTTAAATTGGTTCCAGGGGTACACGGGCAGCAGTGGTGTGGTCAGTGGAGGCCTAGTGGAAGGAGTCACCGCAGACAGGCATCGAAGGCCTAAAATAATAACACATGGCTGTAGGCAATTTTAAATTGGTTCCAGGGGTACACGGGCAGCAGTGGTGTGGTCAGTGGAGGCCTAGTGGAAGGAGTCACCGCAGACAGGCATCGAAGGCCTAAAATAATAACACATGGCTGTAGGCAATTTTAAATTGGTTCCAGGGGTACACGGGCAGCAGTGGTGTGGTCAGTGGAGGCCTAGTGGAAGGAGTCACCGCAGACAGGCATCGAAGGCCTAAAATAATAACACATGGCTGTAGGCAATTTTAAATTGGTTCCAGGGGTACACGGGCAGCAGTGGTGTGGTCAGTGGAGGCCTAGTGGAAGGAGTCACCGCAGACAGGAAACGAAGGCCTAAAATAATAACACATGGCTGTAGGCAATTTTAAATTGGTTCCAGGGGTACACGGGCAGCAGTGGTGTGGTCAGTGGAGGCCTAGTGGAAGGAGTCACCGCAGACAGGCATCGAAGGCCTAAAATAATAACACATGGCTGTAGGCAATTTTAAATTGGTTCCAGGGGTACACGGGCAGCAGTGGTGTGGTCAGTGGAGGCCTAGTGGAAGGAGTCACCGCAGACAGGCATCGAAGGCCTAAAATAATAACACATGGCTGTAGGCAATTTTAAATTGGTTCCAGGGGTACACGGGCAGCAGTGGTGTGGTCAGTGGAGGCCTAGTGGAAGGAGTGACCGCAGACAGGCATCGAAGACCTAAAATAATAACACATGGCTGTAGGCAATTTTAAATTGGTTCCAGGGGTACACGGGCAGCAGTGGTGTGGTCAGTGGAGGCCTAGTGGAAGGAGTGACCACAGACAGGCATCGAAGGCCTAACATAACAAAAATGTCAATACAATGGTATTGTCAGTGGCAGGCATTGAAGGATGTCAGCGCATAGACTAAACATTGGTGGAGCTGTGAGATAATTTTGCAAGTGGTAGAGCACTGTTTGAGCTGGGGTGGGGGGAAACTGTCTTGTGGCCGGCGGTACAGGCCCAGGGCCCCTCATATTACAACGGTGTGTCTGACGTTGAGTGCGCACCACCACTACCAGAGACACTTTATTGTACTAGGAGGGACCCAGTGGCAGTGCCGTCGACCAAAAGGGGGCTCACCCACCTCTTCAGACAAACTGCACTCTCACGGGTGCTGTCGCCAAGTGTCGATACCACGGCCCCGTGTGGGGAGTTTGGCCATTTAGTGAGGTGTAAACATGTCGTATGCTGGACAATCAGGTGCTGAAAATTACGAGATTGGAAAAGGCATTCAGAATAGTCCACAGGCAAGACCTTTTCATAGGAAAGCTAGGTGTCAGCCGGGCAAGGTGGGGCAAAAGATTTTGAAATCCAGTTGTGGTTCATTTTAATGAAGGTTAGATCATCTACATTTTGGGTAGCCAGACGAGTCCTTTTTTCTGTTAGTATTGAACCTGCAGCACTGAATACTCTTTCTGATAGGACACTAGCTGCCGGGCAAGCAAGCTCCTGCAATGCATATTCTGCCAATTCTGGCCAGGTGTCTAATTTTGATGCCCAGTAATCAAATGGGAATGACGGTTGAGGGAGAACATCGATAAGGGATGAAAAATAGTTTGTAACCATACTGGACAAATGTTGTCTCCTGTCACTTTGAATTGATGCTGCAGTACCTGTCCTGTCTGCGGTCATAGCAAAATCACTCCACAACCTGGTCAGAAAACCCCTCTGGCCAATGCCACTTCTGATTTCTGCCCCTCTAACTCCTCTGGTCTGCTGGCCCCTGCAGCTCGTGTGAGAACGATCACGGGCGCTGTGTGCAGGGAATGCCAGAAGCAAACGGTCAACAAGAGTTGATTGTTTGGTTGCTAATATTAGTTCCAAGTTCTCATGTGGCATTATATTTTGCAATTTGCCTTTATAGCGAGGATCAAGGAGGCAGGCCAACCAGTAATCGTCATCATTCATCATTTTAGTTATGCGTGTGTCCCTTTTGAGGATACGTAAGGCATAATCCGCCATGTGGGCCAAAGTTCCAGTTCTCAAATCTGCGGTTGTGCTTGGTTGAGGGGCAGTTTCAGGCAAATCCACGTCACTTGTGTCCCTCAAAAAACCAGAACACGGCCTTGCCGCGCCACCAATTTCCAGTGGCCCCGGAAAAGCTTCCTCATTAAAAATATAATCATCCCCATCATCCTCCTCGTCCTCCTCCTCCTCTTCGCCCGCTACCTCATCCTGTACACTGCCCTGGCCAGACAATGGCTGACTGTCATCAAGGCTTTCCTCTTCCTCAGCTGCAGACGCCTGATCCTTTATGTGCGTCAAACTTTGCATCAGCAGACGCATTAGGGGGATGCTCATGCTTATTATGGCGTTGTCTGCACTAACCAGCCGTGTGCATTCCTCAAAACACTGAAGGACTTGACACATGTCTTGAATCTTCGACCACTGCACACCTGACAACTCCATGTCTGCCATCCTACTGCCTGCCCGTGTATGTGTATCCTCCCACAAAAACATAACAGCCCGCCTCTGTTCACACAGTCTCTGAAGCATGTGCAGTGTTGAGTTCCACCTTGTTGCAACGTCTATGATTAGGCGATGCTGGGGAAGGTTCAAAGAACGCTGATAGGTCTGCATACGGCTGGAGTGTACGGGCGAACGGCGGATATGTGAGCAAAGTCCACGCACTTTGAGGAGCAGGTCGGATAACCCCGGATAACTTTTCAGGAAGCACTGCACCACCAGGTTTAAGTTGTGAGCCAGGCAAGGAATGTGTTTCAGTTGGGAAAGGGAGATGGCAGCCATGAAATTCCTTCCGTTATCACTCACTACCTTGCCTGCCTCAAGATCTACAGTGCCCAGCCACGACTGCGTTTCTTTCTGCAAGAACTCGGACAGAACTTCCGCGGTGTGTCTGTTGTCGCCCAAACACTTCATAGCCAATACAGCCTGCTGACGTTTGCCAGTAGCTGCCCCATAATGGGAGACCTGGTGTGCAACAGTGGCAGCTGCGGATGGAGTGGTTGTGCGACTGCGGTCTGTGGACGAGCTCTCGCTTCTGCAGGAGGACGAAGAGGAGGAGGAGGGGGTGCGAACGGCTACAGCCAATTGTTTCCTAGACCGTGGGCTAGGCAGAACTGTCCCAAACTTGCTGTCCCCTGTGGACCCTGCATCCACCACATTTAACCAGTGTGCCGTGATGGACACGTAACGTCCCTGGCCATGCCTACTGGTCCATGCATCTGTTGTCAGGTGCACCTTTGTGCTCACAGATTGCCTGAGTGCATGGACGATGCGCTCTTTAACATGCTGGTGGAGGGCTGGGATGGCTTTTCTGGAAAAAAAGTGTCGACTGGGTAGCTCGTAGCGTGGTACAGCGTAGTCCATCAGGGCTTTGAAAGCTTCGCTTTCAACTAACCGGTAGGGCATCATCTCTAACGAGATTAGTCTAGCTATGTGTGCGTTCAAACCCTGTGTACGCGGATGCGAGGCTAAGTACTTCCTTTTTCTAACCATAGTCTCATGTAGGGTGAGCTGAACTGGAGAGCTGCAGATCGTGGAACTAGCGGGGGTGCCGGTGGACATGGCAGACTGAGAGACGGTGGGAGATGGTATTGTTGCCACCGGTGCCCTAGATGCAGTGTTTCCTACTACGAAACTCGTGATTCCCTGACCCTGAAGGCTTTGGCCTGGCAAAGAAACCTGCACAGATACTGCAGGTGGTGCGGAAAATGGTGGCCCTACACTGCCGGAAGGGATGTTGCGTTGCTGACTAGCTTCATTGGCCGAGGGTGCTACAACCTTAAGGGACGTTTGGTAGTTAGTCCAGGCTTGCAAATGCATGGTGGTTAAATGTCTATGCATGCAACTTGTATTGAGACTTTTCAGATTCTGTCCTCTGCTTAAGGTAGTTGAACATTTTTGACAGATGACTTTGCGCTGATCAATTGGATGTTGTTTAAAAAAATGCCAGACTGCACTCTTTCTAGCATCGGATACCTTTTCAGGCATTGCAGACTGAGCTTTAACCGGATGGCCACGCTGTCCTCCAACAGGTTTTAGCTTTGCCACGCGTTTTGGGCAAGATACGGGCCCGGCAGATGGAACCTGTTGCGATGTTGATGCCTGCTGCGGCCCCTCCTCCTCCGCTTCAGAACTGCTGCCGCCTGCACCCTGTTCCCCCAATGGCTGCCAATCGGGGTCAAGAACTGGGTCATCTATTACCTCTTCTTGTAGCTCGTGTGCAACTTCGTCTGTGTCACCGTGGCGGTCGGTGGTATAGCGTTCGTGATGGGGCAACATAGTCTCATCAGGGTCTGATTCTTGATCAGCACCCTGCGATGGCAATGTTGTGGTCTGAGTCAAAGGACCAGGATAGTAGTCTGGCTGTGGCTGTGCATCAGTGCACTCCATGTCAGATTCAACTTGTAATGGGCATGGACTGTTAACTGCTTCACTTTCTAAGCCAGGGACGGTATGTGTAAAGAGCTCCATGGAGTAACCCGTTGTGTCGCCTGCTGCATTCTTCTCTGTTGTTGTTTTTGCTGAAGAGGACAAGGAAGCGACTTGTCCCTGACCGTGAACATCCACTAACGACGCGCTGCTTTGACATTTACCAGTTTCACGAGAGGAGGCAAAAGAGCTAGAGGCTGAGTTAGCAAGATAAGCCAAAACTTGCTCTTGCTGCTCCGGCTTTAAAAGCGGTTTTCCTACTCCCAGAAAAGGGAGCGTTCGAGGCCTTGTGTAGCCAGACGACGAACCTGGCTCCACAGCTCCAGACTTAGGTGCAATATTTTTTTTCCCATGACCAGCTGATGCTCCACCACTACCACTACCCTCATTACCAGCTGACAATGAACGCCCCCGGCCACGACCTCTTCCACCAGACTTCCTCATTGTTTTAAAAACGTTAACAAACGAACGGTATTTGTTGCTGTCACACAACTTACACGGTGAGCTATAACTTCAGTATGATTTAGCTACCCCTTTACAGGTGGGTGAGACCACAACGAAAATCAGCCACAATGTTACACACTCTATTGTTGTTGGCAACAAATGAGATGGCACACACGCAGGACTGTCACTGAAGCGCAAATGTAAATATTTATCTCCCACTGATTTGTGTTTGTTTTTTTTAAAAGGGAGACTTCAGAAAAAAAAAAAATTAAAAAAAAATTATTTTTTACAGAAGAATTTATAAAACAAATAAAATGAAATGATTGTTTCAGGGAGAATTTAGGAAAAAAAAAAAAAAAAAAAAGGCTTTGTAGGGCCCACTGAGTGAGAGAGGACGCACACAGGAGTCAGGAGTGGCACACAAGCCCAGAGGACAATATTTATCTCCCACTGATTGATGTACTGATTTTTTCAGGTAGATTTTGGAACCCAAATCAAGCTAAAAAAAATAATAGGCTTTCTATGGCCCACAATTGGGGAGAGAGAGAGAGATGGCACACCCAGGAGTCAAGACTGGCACACAAGCAGAAGGGGCAATATGAATCTCCCACAGTTTTTTTTTTTTTTTTTTTTTTTTTCAGGGAGACTTGAGAGAAAAAAAAATACCAAAAAAATGATTTTTTTCAGGAATAATTTAGAAACCAAAGAAAATAAAATGATTGTTTCAGGGAGAATTTAGAAAACAAATAAAACAAAAAATAGGCTTTCTAGGGCCCACTGAGTGACAGATGACGCACACAGGAGTCAGGAGTGGCACACAAGCCCAGAGGCCAATATTAATCTCCCACTGATTGATTTAGTGATTTTTTTCAGGTAGATTTTGGAACCCAAATCAAGCAAAAAAATTAATAGGCTTTCTATGGCCCACAATTGGGGAGAGAGAGAGAGATGGCACACCCAGGAGTCAAGACTGGCACACAAGCAGAAGGGGCAATATGAATCTCCCACAGATTTTGTTTTTTTTTTTCAGGGAGACTTGAGAGAAAAAAAAATACAAAAAAAATGATTTTTTTCAGGAATAATTTAGAAACCAAAGAAAATAAAATGATTGTTTCAGGGAGAATTTAGAAAACAAATAAAACAAAAAATAGGCTTTCTAGGGCCCACTGAGTGACAGATGACGCACACAGGAGTCAGGAGTGGCACACAAGCCCAGAGGCCAATATTAATCTCCCACTGATTGATTTAGTGATTTTTTTCGGTAGATTTTGGAACCCAAATCAAGCAAAAAAATTAATAGGCTTTCTATGGCCCACAATTGGGGAGAGAGAGAGAGATGGCACACCCAGGAGTCAAGACTGGCACACAAGCAGAAGGGGCAATATGAATCTCCCACAGATTTTTTTTTTTTTTTTTTTTTCAGGGAGACTTGAGAGAAAAAAAAGTACCAAAAAAAATTATTTTTTTCAGGAATAATTTAGAAACCAAAGAAAATAAAATGATTGTTTCAGGGAGAATTTAGAAAACAAATAAAACAAAAAATAGGCTTTCTAGGGCCCACTGAGTGACAGATGACGCACACAGGAGTCAGGAGTGGCACACAAGCCCAGAGGCCAATATTAATCTCCCACTGATTGATTTAGTGATTTTTTTCAGGTAGATTTTGGAACCCAAATCAAGCAAAAAAATTAATAGGCTTTCTATGGCCCACAATTGGGGAGAGAGAGAGAGATGGCACACCCAGGAGTCAAGACTGGCACACAAGCAGAAGGGGCAATATGAATCTCCCACAGATTTTGTTTTTTTTTTTCAGGGAGACTTGAGAGAAAAAAAAATACAAAAAAAATGATTTTTTTCAGGAATAATTTAGAAACCAAAGAAAATAAAATGATTGTTTCAGGGAGAATTTAGAAAACAAATAAAACAAAAAATAGGCTTTCTAGGGCCCACTGAGTGACAGATGATGCACACAGGAGTCAGGAGTGGCACACAAGCCCAGAGGCCAATATTAATCTCCCACTGATTGATTTAGTAATTTTTTTTGGTAGATTTTGGAACCCAAATCAAGCAAAAAAATTAATAGGCTTTCTATGGCCCACAATTGGGGAGAGAGAGAGAGATGGCACACCCAGGAGTCAAGACTGGCACACAAGCAGAAGGGGCAATATGAATCTCCCACAGATTTTTTTTTTTTTTTTTTCAGGGAGACTTGAGAGAAAAAAAAATACCAAAAAAGTGATTTTTTTCAGGAATAATTTAGAAACCAAAGAAAATAAAATGATTGTTTCAGGGAGAATTTAGAAAACAAATAAAACAAAAAATAGGCTTTCTAGGGCCCACTGAGTGACAGATGACGCACACAGGAGTCAGGAGTGGCACACAAGCCCAGAGGCCAATATTAATCTCCCACTGATTGATTTAGTGATTTTTTTCAGGTAGATTTTGGAACCCAAATCAAGCAAAAAAATTAATAGGCTTTCTATGGCCCACAATTGGGGAGAGAAAGAGAGATGGCACACCCAGGAGTCAAGACTGGCACACAAGCAGAAGGGGCAATATGAATCTCCCACAGATTTTTTTTTTTTTTTCAGGGAGACTTGAGAGAAAAAAAAATACAAAAAAAAATGATTTTTTTCAGGAATAATTTAGAAACCAAAGAAAATAAAATGATTGTTTCAGGGAGAATTTAGAAAACAAATAAAACAAAAAATAGGCTTTCTAGGGCCACTGAGTGACAGATGACGCACACAGGAGTCAGGAGTGGCACACAAGCCCAGAGGCCAATATTAATCTCCCACTGATTGATTTAGTGATTTTTTTTGGTAGATTTTGGAACCCAAATCAAGCAAAAAAATTAATAGGCTTTCTATGGCCCTCAATTGGGGAGAGAGAGAGAGATGGCACACCCAGGAGTCAAGACTGGCACACAAGCAGAAGGGGCAATATGAATCTCCCACAGATTTTTTTTTTTTTTTTTCAGGGAGACTTGAGAGAAAAAAAAATACAAAAAAAATGATTTTTTTCAGGAATAATTTAGAAACCAAAGAAAATAAAATGATTGTTTCAGGGAGAATTTAGAAAACAAATAAAACAAAAAATAGGCTTTCTAGGGCCCACTGAGTGACAGATGACGCACACAGGAGTCAGGAGTGGCACACAAGCCCAGAGGCCAATATTAATCTCCCACTGATTGATTTAGTGATTTTTTTCAGGTAGATTTTGGAACCCAAATCAAGCAAAAAAATTAATAGGCTTTCTATGGCCCACAATTGGGGAGAGAGAGAGATGGCACACCCAGGAGTCAAGACTGGCACACAAGCAGAAGGGGCAATATGAATCTCCCACAGATTTTTTTTTTTTTTTTTCAGGGAGACTTGAGAGAAAAAAAAATACAAAAAAAATGATTTTTTTCAGGAATAATTTAGAAACCAAAGAAAATAAAATGATTGTTTCAGGGAGAATTTAGAAAACAAATAAAACAAAAAATAGGCTTTCTAGGGCCCACTGAGTGACAGATGACGCACACAGGAGTCAGGAGTGGCACACAAGCCCAGAGGCCAATATTAATCTCCCACTGATTGATTTAGTGATTTTTTTTGGTAGATTTTGGAACCCAAATCAAGCAAAAAAATTAATAGGCTTTCTATGGCCCTCAATTGGGGAGAGAGAGAGAGATGGCACACCCAGGAGTCAAGACTGGCACACAAGCAGAAGGGGCAATATGAATCTCCCACAGATTTTTTTTTTTTTTCAGGGAGACTTGAGAGAAAAAAAAATACAAAAAAAATGATTTTTTTCAGGAATAATTTAGAAACCAAAGAAAATAAAATGATTGTTTCAGGGAGAATTTAGAAAACAAATAAAACAAAAAATAGGCTTTCTAGGGCCCACTGAGTGACAGATGACGCACACAGGAGTCAGGAGTGGCACACAAGCCCAGAGGCCAATATTAATCTCCCACTGATTGATTTAGTGATTTTTTTTGGTAGATTTTGGAACCCAAATCAAGCAAAAAAATTAATAGGCTTTCTATGGCCCACAATTGGGGAGAGAGAGAGAGATGGCACACCCAGGAGTCAAGACTGGCACACAAGCAGAAGGGGCAATATGAATCTCCCACAGATTTTTTTTTTTTTTTTTTTTCAGGGAGACTTGAGAGAAAAAAAAATACAAAAAAAATGATTTTTTTCAGGAATAATTTAGAAACCAAAGAAAATAAAATGATTGTTTCAGGGAGAATTTAGAAAACAAATAAAACAAAAAATAGGCTTTCTAGGGCCCACTGAGTGACAGATGACGCACACAGGAGTCAGGAGTGGCACACAAGCCCAGAGGCCAATATTAATCTCCCACTGATTGATTTAGTGATTTTTTTCAGGTAGATTTTGGAAGCCAAATCAAGCAAAAAAATTAATAGGCTTTCTATGGCCCACTATTTGTGAGAGAGATGGCATGCTCAGGACTGGCACACAAGCCCAGAGGCCAATATTAATCTCCCATTTTTTTTTTTTCCAGGGAAAATTTATAAACCCAATAAAAAAAATAATAATAAATAGGCTTTCTATGGCCCACTATCTGAGAGAGAGAGATGGCACGCTTAGGACTGGCACACAAGCCCAAAGGCCAATACTAATCTCCCACTGATTGATTGATTGATTTTTTAAGGTAGAATTATGAACCCAAATCAACCAAAAAAATAAATAGGCTTTCTATGGCCCACTATTTGTGAGAGAGATGGCACGCTCAGGACTGGCACACAAGCCCAGAGGCCAATATTAATCTCCCACTTTTTTTTTCCAGGGAAAATTTATAAACCCAATAAAATAATAAAAAAATAAGCTTTCTATGGCCCACTATCTGAGAGAGAGAGAGATGGCACGCTTAGGACTGGCACACAAGCCCAAAGGCCAATATTAATCTCCCACTGATTGATTTATTGATTTTTTCAGGTAGAATTTAGAACCCAAATCAAGCAAAAAAATTAATAGGCTTTCTATGGCCCACTGAGTGAGAGATGGCACACACAGGAGTAAGGAGTGGCACACAAGCCCTGAGGCCAATATTTTTCTCCCACTGATTGATGTTGTGATTTTTTCTGGTAGATTTTGGAACCCAAATCAAGCAAAAAAATAAATAGGCTTTCTATGGCCCACTGAGTGAGAGATGACACAGACAGAGATGGCACTCTAGCAGAAATGTCAATCTTAATCTCCCACCAAAAAAAAAAAAAAAAAAAAAGGAACTGTCCTTCAATTACTATCTCCCTGCAGTAATCTCAGCCAGGTATGGCAGGCAGCAATAAGGAGTGGACTGATGCACAAATTAAATAAAAAGTGTGGACAAACAAACAAGATAGCTGTGCAGAAAGGAAGGAACAAGAGGATTTGTGCTTTGAAAAAAGCAGTTGGTTTGCACAGCGGCGTACACACAGCAATGCAGCTATCAGGGAGCCTTCTAGGGCAGCCCAATGAGCTACAGCGCTGAGGAAAAAAAAAAAAAAAGGAGCTTCCACTGTCCCTGCACACCGAAGGTGGTGTTGGTCAGTGGAAATCGCTACAGCACAAGCGGTTTTGTGGTTAATGGACCCTGCCTAACGCTATCCCTGCTTCTGACGAAGCGGCAGCAACCTCTCCCTAAGCTCAGATCAGCAGCAGTAACATGGCGGTCGGCGGGAACTCCCCTTTATAGCCCCTGTGACGCCGCAGACAGCAAGCCAATCACTGCAATGCCCTTCTCTAAGATGGTGGGGACCAGGACCTATGTCATCACGCTGCCCACACTCTGCGTTTACCTTCATTGGCTGAGAAATGGCGCTTTTCGCGTCATTGAAACGCGACTTTGGCGCGAAAGTCGCGTACCGCATGGCCGACCACGCACAGGGGTCGGATCGGGTTTCATGAAACTCGACTTCGCCAAAAGTCAGCGACTTTTGAAAATGTTCGACCCGTTTCGCTCAACCCTAATGGAGATGATTATAAATTTAAAAAAAATCAGTCTTAATAACAATAATAAAAATGAAAATGAAAAAACTAATGGTAATTTTAGTAAACTTATACCAACTTATAAACAGCATGCGGATAGCTTTCCTTCCACTAGCGTCTCTGTTAACATATATACAAACAATTGTTAATAAAACCTGTCACCCATAACAAATCCACCGAGAAATCTACAACTAACGGTGATAAAAATTCCACTTCTGTCAACCACCCTGGAAATATGAGTACACCAAAAGCCGCTTCTAAGACAATGAACGACAGTTTTTTTAATCACTCTCAAACACTATCCGAAGCCAGGAAGCATCTAGAAAAGATTAGATTACAAATTAATCAAATAAATTAGGATAAAGCTAAAGATAAAACCACTGCTGTCCCAAAGACATCAATAGGTAACAATAATTCTGGAACAAAAGGAGACAACATTTATTCTGATCTGTCGAATTCCTTTCCCATCTCGCTTCTTGATTTATCCATTCATGATACCACTCCAAGGATGTTGGTACCTTCACAAACCACTATTTTAATAGGTCCTGACAATCCTGAGACCTCTACTGTATCAGCCCTTTCCAATAATACTATTGTATTGGATAATTCAAATGCCACAAAATCCGGTACAGTTCCTTTTTTACTCCGGGTAATAAAAACTCCCAACTGACCCAATTTTTTGTGCTCAAAACTGTAAAAAGAAAAAGCACTACAGAGGAACTAAGGGAGGGAGAAAAAAAGAGAGGAAAAATAGCACCTTAACCCCCCTCTTGCTAATGAATTAACCTCTAATATTTTTAATCTTTCTGACTATAAACTCTCTGAAAGTGAGGAATCACTCCTCTCTAAAGGATTGTCCTTCTGTCCCTCCAACAAACCTAAGGATTTTGATTTATTTTTAGATTTACAAATTTTCAAAAGGAAATTAACCCTTAAAAGACATTTTTTTTTATTAAGGAAAATAAATCCACTCCTTTAAATACAGAATATACTGAGGAAACACATGATTTTTTTTCACCTGAATGTACCTACTAAGCCTAAATTGTATCCTGTTGAGGGCAAAAGTCACCATCCCAATGTTTTCAGCGACCTTGTATTGAAACAATTTTAGAGTATTGTTCGTGACCCAAGAAGTACATCTAAGGAGGGGTTTACCAAAATGAAAATGAATTTAAATCCACAAGAAATGCAAGCAATGAAAGCTCTATCTATGAATAATTCAATAATCATCAGATCAGCGGATAAAGGAGGGGCATAGTAATCCAAAATAGATGTGACTATGTCAATGAGGCATTAAGTATTCTTTCTGATACAAGTTATTATATAAAAAGTTCATATGACATTTATTTTCCTTCAATCCTGGCATACAACTATGTCATTACTGAAGGGGTGGTTTCTAGTATTTTTAATAATAAAGAAAAAATTTATTGTGCATAAAAAACCCCAGTATTCCATTCTTCTAACTTCCCAAAGTGCCCAAAAATTTGCATAATCCACCAGGCCGACCTATTATTGCTGGCATCAACTCACTAACATCTAATTTGGCACACTATGTAGACAGAATCATGTTACCCCATGTTTTTAATCTTCAAAATTCCACGCATTTATTATGGCTTCTTAATGAAATACCATGGAAACCTTGTTATATTTTTGTTACCATGGATGTAACATCACTTTACTCTAACATTCCACATAATATCGGTTTGATTAGTTTTGATCATTTTCTAAAATTCGACAATAGATTATTTGAGGCACAGAAGCACTTTATTCTGAAAGGTATTGATTTTATATTGAATAATAATTTTTTTACTTTTGAAAATGTATTTTACCATCAGATCAGAGGCACCGCAATGGGCTCAAAAGTAGCACTGACGTATGCAAATTTATTTATGGGGGTCTTTGAAGAGATTTTTATTCTAAATGGCATTTGGGGCAAAAACATCACTTTTTATAAGAGATTTATAGACAATCTATTTTTTTTATTTGGGATAATTCTAACCACAATATTTAGGATTTTATTCAGCAAATATATTTTAACAATTGGGGTCTTTCCTTTAAGGCTTTTTTTGAACAATCTTTCTATTAATTTTTTAGATGTCACCTTATTTATTGTAAATAATAAAGTATGTAGTAAAACGTTTTTTAAAAAAAAGTCGATACTAATGGGTACATTCATTTTAGCAGTGGGCATTACAAGAAATGGCTCAAAAACATCCCTAATAACCAGTTTCGCCACATTAGAAAAAACTGTACCTCTGCTGATGATTTTAAGGAACAATCTAATTTATTGAAGAATAAATTTGCTGTCCAAAAATATCCTTCTTACCCTATTTCTAACGCCTTTAAAAACTCGGCAAAATTAGACCAGTTCTCATTACTTGTACATAAAGAAAAAACCCCTGTTATGGACAAGCATGTATTGAATTTTATTACACAATATTCTGATGAGCACAAAAAGATTTGTGATGTCCTTGAAAAGAATTGGCATATTTTACTGAACGACCCTATATTGAATAAATTCCTTCCAAGGGATCCCTCTATCACATTCCGAAGGGCTGCCACTATCTGGGACCTAATAGCCCCCAGTCTCTTGAAAAGAAATATTAATGCTAATGAGGTTACAAAAAAGGGCATATTTAAATGTGGTTCTAAGAATTGCCTTTGCTGCCTCAGTATTGATCACAGATCTAACAATATTTATTTCTTTTACTACCAAAGAGAGTTTTATGGTCCCCTTTTTCTTGAACTGCAACTCCGACTTTGTGATTTATGTTATTGAATGCCCCTGCGGAAAACAATATATCGGAAGAACTACACAAGCATTACACCTCCGACTTAATTCGCATCGATATAATATAAAAAATGGTCTCCTTACCCATGGCCTTTCTTGGCACTATATTTTGGTACATAATAAAGATTTTAAAGCTGTAAAAATTAGTCCTATTGATCACATCCCAGCACATGTCCCTAATAGAGTCATGAAGCTGAACAGAAAAGAGGTTTATTGGATTTACAAGCTAGGCAGCCTGAAACCTCATGGTCTTAATGAAATTACTGAAGTTTTTATCTCATTTTTGCAGGCTTTTAATGTATGTGGGCTGACTATTCTGGAAAGCCAAACCCCTTTTTTGCGCTCTGCTGGCGCTTGAACCCGTCAGCTTTATTCCATATGACTGGGGGATCATTTGTCCTCTGGACTCTCCATGAATTGATCAGATGTGCCCATTTTCTCTCACTCCTAGTGAAGTGATACTCATTTGGTGTATGCCCCAGTGTTTTAACTCCCCGTTCCTTAATTATTTCCACTTTTAATATAAACACATTTCCACTTTTAATATGAAATAAAATATTTTAATATTTATTAATAAAAAAGTATTTTATCTATGGTTCAACACTAGCAACCTTTGTTCTCCAAGAGTCTATCCATCCAGCTCAGTAGCTCAAAGTAATTCCCTTCACCTCTGAATTTGTTGCATATTTTCCGATGTGAGTTTGGTTCCACTCTCAGCGAGATCGTGTTTCTCTTTTTTTTTTCAATTTTTGTTATTCTATAAACAAAAATAAGGGTAAATGTGTAAAATATCAATTTGTATTTCTCTGATGATTTTTAATCTTGTCATGTGAACTTCCTGATGAGTCTGAACTCTGACACTGGGTGTTATTTGATCCATTGGGCATTGCTTCCAAATGCTGATGTCACTGCATCACATCACTGTTAAGAATAAGTACCCACTACCCCTGATATCTGAGCTTTTTGATAGGCTACGGAGAATAAGGGTATTTACTAAATTAGATCTGCGGGGTGCTTACAACCTGATTCGCATCCGTGAGGGGGACGAATGGAAGATGGCTTTTAACACCAGGGATGGGCACTATGAATACCTGGTGATGCCCTTCAGGCTCTGTAATGCCCCAGCCATTTTCCAAGACTGTGTAAATTACATCTTCCGGGATATACTCTCCACCTTGGTCGTAGTTAAACTGGATGATATTCTCATCTACTTTCCAGATATTGACTCCCACCGGAGAGATGATTGCAAGTAGGGTTGAGCGACTTTTACTTTTATAGGATCGGGTCGGGTTTCACGAAACCCGACTTTTTCAAAAAACGGGTCGAGTGAAAATCGGCCGATCCTATAAAAAAGTCGGGGTCGGGGTCGGCCAAAACTCAAAACCCAATGCAGTGCATTGGGTTTCCAATGATTCCCAGGGTCTGAAGGAGAGGAAACTCTCCTTCAGGCCCTGCAATCCATATTTAAGTGTAAAATAAAGAATTAAAATAAAAAATATCGCTATACTCACCCTCGGACGCGCCCTGGTACTAACCGGGAACCTTCCTTCCTTCGAATCAGCGCTTGCAGGACCTTGCGGTGACGTCGCGGTGACTTCGTGGCTTGTGATTGGTTGCGCGAGCGGTCACATGGGCGGTCGCCCATGTGACCGCTCGCGCAACCAATCACAAGCCGCGATGTCACCGCAACGTCACCGCAAGGTCCTGCAAGCGCTGATTCTTAGGAAGGAAGGCTGCCGGAAAGAAGCAGGGTGCGTCCGAGGGTGAGTATATTCCTATAAGGTATATACTCACCCTCGGACGCGCCCTGCTTCTTTCCGGCACCCTTCCTTCCTAAGAATCAGAGCTTGCAGGACCTTGCGGTGATGTCGCGGCTTGTGATTGGTCGCGTGAGCGGTCACATGGGCGGTCGCGCGACCAATCACAAGCCGCGACGTCACCGCGACGTCACCGCAAGGTCCTGCAAGCGCTGATTCGAAGGAAGAAAGGCTGCCGGTTAGTACCAGGGCGCGTCAGAGTGTGAGTATAGCGATATTTTTTATTTTAATTCTTTATTTTACACTTAAATATGGATTCCGATACCGATTTCCGATATTGCAAACATATCGGAACTCGGGATCGGAATTCCGATGCCAGATTCAGAAGATCGCCGACTTCATGGCCGACCCCACACAGGGGTTGGGTCGGGTTTCATGAAACCCGACTTTGCCAAAAGTCGGCGACTTCTGAAAATGGCTGACCCGTTTCGCTCAACCCTAATTGCAAGGTCTTCGACCTCCTATGGGCTAACTCCCTCAATGCAAAGTTGGAGAAGTGTGTGTTTGAGCAGGAGTCCTTACCTTTTCATGGCTATATCATCTATGCAAAGGGATTGGTTATGAATCCTGTCAAGCTACAGGCTGTGATGGGCTGGCTGGAACCCCATTCTCTCATAGTGTTGCAGCGCTTTATGGGGTTCATTAATTACTATCGCCAGTTCATTCCCCACTTCTCAACTTTGGTATCTCCCTTGGTTGCCCTCACAAAGAAGGGAGAAAATCCCAAGTCGTGGTCGGAGGAGGTCTCCAAGGCCTTTCTCTCGATTAAGTAACAGTTCGCTAGCGCTCCCATCCTACATCGCCCCGATGTAGATAACCCATTTTTTATGGAGGTGGATGCCTCTTCCATTGGTGCTGGAGCAGTCCTCTTCCAAAAAGATGCTCAAGGTCGGAAGCATCCTTGCTTCTTCTTCTCCAAGACCTTTTCACCGGCGGAGAGGAATTATTCCATCGGGGACAGGGAGTTGCTAGCCATGAAGTTGGCTTTCTCAGAGTGTAGACACCTTCTGGAGGGACCTTGCTTTCCCTTCCAAGTGTTCACAGACCACAAGAACTTGTATTTACAGACAGCCCAGCGGCTAAATTCTTGCCAGGCTAGATGGTCCCTGTTCTTCTCCCGGTTCCATTTCACTCTCTATTTTCTTTCCAGGAGAAGAACATTCGTGCTGACGCTCTCTCTCCCTCTGTAGTGTCATCAGAGGAAGAGGATGAGGAGCCTCAGCTAATTGTCCCTTCAGAGAGCCTGAGAACTGTGGCTTCTGTTTCACTAGAGTCTGTGCCCCCAGGCAAGACTTTCATTTGAGTCTAATTTGTGACCGGAGGTTCTCTCTTGGGCTCACTCGTCCAGGGTGGGTGGACATTTAAGGACCAAGAGGACATCTGAGATTTTGGCGAGGATGTACTGGTGGCCGCATATGGCCCGTGACGTCGGGACTATATTCGGACGTATGTCTCCTACACCAAGAATCAGTCTCCTCGGAAATGGCCTGCTGGGCTACTTTACCCCCTGCCGCTAGCAGACAGACCCTGGGAGATGGTTGGGATGGACTTCGTGGTAGGCTTACCCAAGTCTCGTAGCTGTACAGTTATCTAGGTAGTCACCAACCATTTTTCTAAGATGGCGCAGTTGGTTCCGCTTCCACGGTTACCTTCTGCACGGGCTTTACCTGCTTTGTTAGTCAAACATGTTTTCCGTTTACATGGTATGCCTGAAAAAATTGTCAGTGACTGGGGTCCTCAGCTTGCGTCTTGGTTCTGGAGAGAGCTCTGTCGTTTACTCAGCATTGAGCTGAATCTCTCTTCTGCATACCATCCCAAGACGAATGGGTTGGTAGAGAGGGCCAACCAGACTCTGGTCACAAACTTGTGACATTTTGCTTCCACCAGGCAGGATGACTGGGCATCCTTGCTACCTTGGGCAGAATTTGCTTTGAACGACGCCATAGCCGACTCTGTCGGGCAGACTCCATTTCTCATCCACCGATTCTAGGGTGGCAGACTGGGCGGTGGAGGCACGTGACGTTTGGGAACGCACACAGGATGCCACCTGGGCCTCCTCCCCAAGGAGAGAATGAGGGTTTCTGCTCATGCACACCGATGCCCCGTTCCGACCTTTGCTTCTGGCGACTTAGTGTGGCTCTCCACCTGTAACATCAGGCTGTGAGATGAGTCCACTAAGTTTGCTCATCGCTACATAGGTCCTTTCAAGGTTCTGGAACAGGTCAACCCTGTGGTCTACAGGACCAGGAGTGGTCACGGACCGCCCCGGCACATTAACCCCTGGCACACTGTAATCAAACATGATTGTAGTGCTACGGCGGTATAGGGAAGCATCGCGCAGGGAGGGGGCTCCCTGCGTGTTTCCCTGAGACCCTCGGAGCAACGCGTTGTGATCGTGTTGCTCTTAGGGTCTCCTACCTTCTTCTCCCTTCAGGCCCCGGATCCTAAATGGCCGGGGGGCTGCATCTGGGTCCTGCAGGGACGTGGCTTACCAAGCGGTAAGCCAGGAGCCCTGCATGTCAGATCGCTGATCTGACACAGTGCTCGGCAAAGTGTCAGATCAGCGATCTGATCTTATAACATGATGCCCCCCCATGGGGCAATGTTATAAAGTAAAAAAAAAGATTTAGTTGTGTAAAAAAAACATTCCTAAATAAAGAAAAAAAATTATTCCCATAAATACATTTCTTTATCTAAATAAAAAACAATAAAAGTACAGATCTTTAGTATCGCCGCGTCTGTAACGACCCGACCTATAAAACTGTCCCACTAGTTAACCCCTTCAGTGAACACCGTAAAAAAAAAAGGAGGCAAAAAACAACGCTTTATTATCATACCGCCGAACAAAAAGTGGAATAGCACGCGATCAAAAAGACAGATATAAATAACCATGGTACCGCTGAAGACGTTATCTTGTTCCGCAAAAAACGAGCTGCTATACGTCATCAGCAAAAAAATAAAAAAGTTATAGTCCACAGAATAAAGCGATGCAAAAATAATTATTTTTTCTATAAAATATTTTTTATTGTATAAAAGCACCAAAACATAAAAAAATGATATAAATGAGGTATCACTATAATCGTACTGACCCGAAGAATAAAACTGCTTTATCCATTTTACCAAAAGCGGAACGGTATAAACGCCCCCCCCCCCAAAAAGAAATTCATGAATAGCTGGTTTTTGGTCATACTGCCTCACAAAAATCGGAATAAAAAGCGATAAAAAAATGTCAAGTGCCTGAAAATGTTACTGATATTAACTCTTCCCACAAAAAACAAGACCACACATGACTCTGTGAACCAAAACAGGGAAAATTATAGCTCTCAAAATATGGAGAAGCAAAAACTATTTTTTGCAATAAAAAGCGTCTTTTAGTGTGTGATGGCTGCCAGTCATAAAAATCCGCTCAAAAAAACTCTATGAAAGTAAATTAAATCCCCCTTCATCACCCCCTTATTTAGGGAAAAAAATGTATTTATTTCCATTTTCCCATTAGGGTTAGGGTTAGGGCTAGGGTTAGGGCTAGGGTTAGGGTAGGACTAGGGCTAGGGTTAGGGCTAGGGTTAGGGCTAGGGTTGGGGTTAGGGCTAGGGTTAGGGCTAGGGTTAGGGTTAGGGCTAGGGTTAGGGTTGGGGTTTGGATTACATTTCCGGTTGGGATTAGGGTTAGGGGTGTGTCAGGGTTAGTGGTGTGGTTAGGGTTATGGTTGGGATTAGGGTTAGGGGTGTGTTGGAGTTGGGGTTAGGGGTGGGGTTGGGCTTAGGGTTACAGGTGTGTTTGGGTTAGGGTTTCAGTTAGAATCGGGGGTTTCCACTGTATAGGCACATCAAGGCTCTCCAAGCGCGACATGGCATCTGATCTCAATTCCCTTCCGAGCTCTCCCGTGTGCCCAAACAGGGGTTTACCCCAACATATGGAGTATCAGCATACTCAGGACAAATTGGACAACAACTTTTGGGGTTCAATTTCTCTTGTTACCCTTGGGAAAATAAAAATTTTGGGGGGCTAAAAAAACATTTTTGTAGGAAACGCTCTGCATTATAAACTGTAGTGAAATACTTGGAGGTTCAAAGTTCTCACAACACATCTATATAAGTTCCTTGGGGGTCTAGTTTCCAATATGGGGTCAATTGTGCGGGGTTTCTACTGTTTAGGTACATCAGGGGCTCAGCAAATGCAATGTGACGCCTGCAGACCAATCCATCTAAGTCTGCATTCCAAATGGCTCTCCTTCCTTTCCAAGCTCTGCCATGCGCCCAAACGGTGGTTCCCCCCACACATATGGGGTATCAGCGTACTCAGGACAAATTAGACAACAACTTCTGGGGTCCAACTTCTCTTGTTACCCTTGGGAAAATAAAAATTTGGGGGGCTAAAAACCATTTTTGTAGGAAAAAAATGATTTTTTATTTTCACGGCTCTGCGTTATTAACTATAGTGAAACACTTGGGGGTTCAAAGTTCTCACAACACATCTAGATACATTTCTTTGGGGTCTAGTTTCCAAAATGAGGTCATTTGTGGGGGTTTCTACTGTTTAGGTACATTAGGGGATCTGCAAACGCAATGTGATGCCTGCAGACCATTCCATCTAAGTCTGAATTCCAAATGGTGCTCCTTCCTTTCCGAGCTCTGCCATGCGCCCAAACAGTGGTTACTCCCACATATGGGGTATCAGCATACTCAGGACAAGTTGGAAAACAACTTTTGGGGTCCAATTTCTCCTGTTACCCTTGGAAAAATACAAAACTGGGGGCTAAAATATAATTTTGTGGAAAAAAAATTATTTTCATGGCTCTGTATCATAAACTGTAGTGAAACACTTGGGGGTTCAAAGCTCTCACAAAACATCTAGATAAGTTCCTTAGGGGGTCTATTTTCCAAAATGGTGTCACTTGTGGGACGTTTCAAAGTTTAGGCACATCAGGGGCTCTCCAAATGCAACATGGCGTTCCATCATAATTCTAGCCAATTTTGCATTGGAAAGTCAAATGGCACTCCTTCCCTTCCGAGCTCTGTCATGCACCCAAACAGTGGTTTACCCCCACATATGGGGAATCAGCATACTCAGGACAAATTACACAACAACTTTTGGGGTACAATTTCTTCTGATACCCTTGGGAAAATTAAAAATTGGGGGCGAAAAGTTCATTTTTGTGAAAAAATATTATATTTTGTTTTTACGGCTCTACATTATAAACTTCTGTGAAGCACTTTGTGTCTCAAAGTGCTCACCACACATCTAGATAAGTTCCTTAGGGGGTCTACTTTCCAAAATGGTGTCACCTGTGAGGGGATTCAATGTTTAGGCACATTAGTGGCTCTCCAAACGCAACATGGCGTCCCATCTCAATTCCAACCAATTTTGCATTGAAAAGTCAAATGGCGCTCCTTCCCTTCCGAGCTCTGCCATGCGCCCAAACAGTGGTTTACCCCCACATGTGGCATATCTCGGTACTCAGGACAAATTGTACAACAACTGTTGGTGTCCATTTTCTCCTGTCACCCTTGGTAAAATAAAACAAATTGGAGCTGAAATAAATTTTTTGTGAAAAAAATTAAATGTTCATTTTTTTTAAACATTCCAAAAATTCCTGTGAAGTACCTGAAGGGTTAATAAACTTCTTGAATGTGGTTTTGGGCACCTTGAGGGGTGCAGTTTTTACAATGCTTATTTTCTATCACATAGACCCCCAAAATGACTTCGAATGTGATGTGGTCCCTAAAAATAAATGGTGTTGTAAAAATGAGAAATTGCTGGTCAACTTTTAACCCTTATGCCGGCCTCACACTACTGTGTTTTACGGACGTAAGAGAGGTGCTGAAAATACGCATTACACACGGCCCAATGCTTCTCTATGCCCCAGCTCCTATCAGCCGTATTTTACTGATCCGTATTATATGGTCTTCTATGGCTGTAGAAAATCGCAGCATGCTGCGTTTGTCACCGTATTGCGCAAAAAATACGCCAATGAAAGTCTATGGGAGCCAGAAAAATACGGATTACACACAGACCAGCAGTGTGACTTGCGAGAAATACGCAGCAGTGTTCTATACAAAAGCCGGCAATTCAGTGCGGTGTACAGTAAAATCACACTGACAGCTTACAATAGAATCTATATATATAATTGTCTAAGAGTTTTTCCGTCTGTCTGTCTGTCTGTCTGTCCTGGAAATCCCGCGTCTCTGATTGGCCGAGGCCGACGGGCACAGTATCGACGTAGATGTCATAATGGTTGCCATGGCGACGATGATGTTATAAAGGTTGCCTCGACTAATCAGCGACGGGCACAGTCTGCCGCGAATTCTGGAATCATCATTGTCGATATACTACGGGGACATGCATATTCTAGAATACCCGATGCGTTAGAATCGGGCCACAATCTAGTAGGTAGAATAAATGTGTACACATAGAATAGGTATATATATATATATATATATATATATATATGCAATTGAGACACATATATGTATATATATTAATATTTAATACAGCGCTAGATAGCTTAAAAGCCGGTATTAGGACTGGCGGAACGCACCAAGTATAAGATGAAATTTTAATAGGTGCATTTGCAGTCCGGGGTCCACCGTGCAGGTGAAAACCTGCTGCTAGTAATTGGCAGCGCTATATGGCGGTGAAAGCGAACCCTGTAAAGCCACAGGTCCGCAATACTGCACTTGACGAGTGCAAGCAAGGAGTCAGCAAACTCAATCCCAAGACTAAGGGTTGAAGTCCGTACAGACTACTTGCGCACAACACCACAACTGGGTGTGTTAGGTAACTGATAGTTAGAGCACCGAAGTGCAAACTGTGCCGTGCTGGCAGACACCACTAAGCACCCAGATGTGGGTCAGGAAGCGCACTACTGGCGCGTGGCGCCGCACTGGCGGTCACAGCAATAGACGCTGATTCGTATGTGACACGTTGAGTGGTTAGTCGGGGGCTAGATAGCAGCCATACACCTTACGCGAACAGTCATACAATAGGGTAGGGGTATTCAATGAACAACTTGCACTCACAACAAACACACGTATACAAATGTACACTAGCGCATGGCCGTGCAGTCATGCAAAGCTTCTATAGCTGCAGTACGTTCAGGACCTTCCAATAAAGAACCAATGTGCAGCTGCCACAGAAGTTAGCCCTTTCAGGACCCTCCAGGAGGACCAATGGGAACCGCTGCAGCATCTGAGCATGTGACCCTCGATATCCAACGGGAGATCTCACCCTGGGCATGCTCAGAAGGGAAAAAGCAGGACCTACTCTCAAAAGTGTCCACTTGCTGCTGCCCAGCACTGGCTTTAATGGCAAAAGCTGAAGAAGCAACGGCAAGCTTAAGCACAGAGTGAGACTGAGCCAGACACAAGGACCGATGTCTCTGCTGAGCAGGTTTCACTGCGGCAGGAGAAGAATGGGAGACCGCAGCAGAAACAGCCCAAGATTCCCCCTGTGCAGAAGCAGGAAATCGACCCCTAACAGCCGGTAATTCAATTGCTTTCTCCTTCCTAAACCCGACATGATACAAGACATGGTTTACATACAGTAAACCATGTCATATCCCCATTTGTTTTGCATATTCCACACTACTAATGTTAGTAGTGTGTATGTGCAAAATTTGGGCGCTCTAGCTATTAAAATAAAGGGTTAAATGGCGGAAAAAATTGGCGTGGGCTCCTGTGCAATTTTCTCCACCAGAGTAGTAAAGCCAGTGACTGAGGGCAGATATTAATAGCCTGAAGAGGGTCCATGGTTATTGGCCCCCCTTGGCTAAAAACATCTGCCCCCAGCCACCCCAGAAAAGCCACATCTGGAAGATGTGCCTATTCTGGCACTTGGCCACTCTCTTCCCACTCCCGTGTAGCAGTGGGATATGGGGTATTGAAGGGTTAATGTCACCTTGCTATTGTAAGGTGACATTAAGCCAGATTAATAATGGAGAGGCATCAATTCTGACACCTATCCATTATTAATCCAATTGTTTGAAAGGGTTAAAAAAACACATTATTAAAAAGTATTTTAATGAAATAAACACACAGGTTGTTGTAATATTTTATTGCTCTCTCAATCCACCTGAAGACCCTTGCTCTGTAACAAAGGAAAAATAGAAAAACAACAATATACATACCTTCCGTTGATCTGTAACATCCCACGATGTAAATCCATCTGAAGGGGTTAAGTTTTTTTACAGGCAGGAGCTCTGCTATAATGCAGCTGTGCTCCTGCCTGTAAAACCACAGCGAATGAATGGAAAGTAGGTCAATGACCTATAGTTATCTTCATTCGCGGTGATGCGCCCTCTGCTGGATGTCCTCATATGTCCTCGAGGCTGGAAACTTTTCTGATTTTTTCCCTTGCTCGAGGGCCATCCAGCAGAGGGCGCATCACCACGAATGAAGGTAACTATAGGTCATTGACCTATTATCAGGGCACACTCAATAAATGAGTGGCTCTGCAGGTGGTCCTGCGAGCTGTGGCAAGAAGATTTGCTGTGTCTGTTAGCCTAGTGTCCAAGGGCTGGAGGCGCTACCAGAAGACAGGCCAGTACACCAGGAGACATGGAGGGTGCCATAGGAGGCCAACAACCCTGCAGCAGGACCGCTACCTCAGCCTTTGTACAAGGAGGAACAGGAGGAGCACTGCCGGAGCCCTGCAAAATGACCTCCAGCAGGTCACAAATGTGCATGTGTCTGCACAAACGGTTAGCAACTGACTCCATAAGAAAGGTTTGAGTGCCCGACGTCCACAGACGAGGGTTGTGCTCACAGCCCAACACCGTGCATGGTACTTCGCATTTGCCACAGAACACCAGGAATGGCAAATTCACCACTGGCGCCCTGTGCTCTTCACAGATGAAAGCAGGACCACACTGAGCACATGTGACAGACGTGACAGAGTCTAGAGACACCATGGAGAGTGATCTGCTGCCTGCAACATCCTTCAGCATGACTGGTTTGGCAGTAGGTCAGTAATGGTGTGGGGTGGCATTTCTTTGGAGGGCTACACAGCCCTCCATGTGCTCACCAAAGGTAGCCTGACTGCCATTAGGTACCGAGATGAGCTCCTCAGACCCCTTGTGAGACCATATGCTGGTGCCTTTGGCCCTGGGTTCGTTCTAATGCAGGACAATGCCAGACCTCGTGTGGCTGGAGTGTGTCAGCAGTTACTGCAAGATGAAAGCATTGAAGCAATGGACTGGCCCATCCATTCCCCAGACCTGAATCCAATTGAACACATCTGGGACATCATGTCTTGCACCATCCACCAACGTCACGTTGCACCACAGACTGTCCAGTAGTTGGCGGATGCTTTTGTCTAGGTCTGGGAGGAGATCCCTCAGGAGACCATCTGCCACCTCATCAGGAAAATGCCCAGGCATTGTAGGGAAGTCATACAGGCACTTGATGGCCACACACACTACTCATCATCATTTCCTTGTCTTGAGGCATTTCCACTGAAGTTGGATCAGCCTGTAATTTGATTATCCAGTTTGATTTTGAGTATCAGTCCAAATTCAGACCTCCATGGGATGTTAATTTTGAATTACATTGATCATTTTTGTTTCTTTCTTCTTATCACATTCCACTATGTAATTGGAGTGCCCCCAAGGGCGGCAGGGTGCTTGGTACCGGGCCCTTCGGTTCTCAAGGGGGATGTCACAGTGGTTGACCTGGTCCGTGGCTCTAGGGGCATCCATTGATAAAAAGGGGGAAAGGTCTTTAAAGGGATATGTTTGTGACGCCACCTGTGGTATTCGGTCAGGGTGACCGACGCTGCATAGGGGCCCGCTGTGAGCAGCAGGGGGGGTCAACTCATTGGCACTTGGCTCTGGCACAGGGCCCCTCATAGTACGGCGGTGTGTTTGACGGTGGGTGGCGCCTCCCACTGCCAGAAACACTTTTGCGTACTATGAGGGGCCCTGTGCCAGTGACGTCGTCAATGAATATGCCCCCTCCCTGATGAAGGAACCTGCACTTTCATCTGCACCTTCCTCTTTGTCCCCGTGTAAGGTGGTATAGTATGCGGTTAGGGGAACCTGACTTTCAGCAGGGTCAGATTCAGGCTGTGTAGAGTGAAAGGGAATGTAGTGGTCTGGGTCAATGTACCAGCAGACTCATCTAGCAGTGGCTGGGCAATGGGCAGGATGAGGAGGAAACACAGATATAGGCCCAAATAATAAAGTAGGCTAAATGCAGTTCAAAATTGGTAACAGGGCTAAACAGGCGGCATAGCTTTGTTCAGTGGAGGACAACTGTAATGAGTGGCACATACACAGCTAGTAGGCCCAAAATAAAAAAGATAGGCTAAAAGCAGTTCAAAATTGGAAACAGGACTAAACAGGCGGCATTGCTTTGTTCAGTGGAGGACAACTGTAATGAGTGGCGCAGACACAGTTTGTAGGCCCACAATAAAAAAGTAGGCTAAATGCAGTTCAAAATTGGTAACAGGACTAAACAGGTGGCATTGCTTTGTTCAGTTGAGGACAACTGTAATGAGTGGTGCAGACATGATTACTAGGCCCAAATACAAAAGTAGGCTAAAAGCAGTTCAAAATTGGTAACAGGACTAAACAGGCGGCATAGCTAGGTACTGGGGTGAGCTCCTCTGCTGAGCAGCATACAGTGGTAGTAGGCGCAAAGTATTAACTGGTCGAAATGGAGGCCAGGGCCCCTGTATATTTTAACTATCATCTATCATTTCAACAAATTTGTATTGGCAGTGACATTGAAGGATTTAACAGCAGACTACACAATGGTGGAGCAGGGAGAGGTAAGTATTGCAAGTGGCAGAGCACTGTTAGAGCTTGGGGGAACACTCTCTCGTGGGCGGCGGTACTGGCACAACGGTGTGTCTAACGTTGGTTGTGCACCACCACCATCAGAGATACTTCATTGTACTATGAGGGACCCTGTGCCAGTGCCGTAGCCCAAGAGTTGGTGCATGCAGCTGTCCAGGCAAACGGCACTCGCACAGGTGCTTGCGCCAGGTGGTAACCACGACCCTGTTGGGGGAGTCAGCCCATTTAGGGAGGTATAAAAATAGCATATGGTGGACATTCAGCAGCTGCAAATGACGGAATTGGAGAAGTTAGTAAGAGGAGGCCAAAAGCAAGATATTTTTCAGGCAAGCTACGTATCAGCAGGAGAAGGTGGGGCAAAATAATTTGAAATCCATGATTGGTTTATTTTAATGAAGGTTAGATCATCAACATTCTGGGTAGTCAGACATGTCCGTTTTTCGGTGAGAATTGAACTAGCAGCACTGAAGACTCTTTCTGAGAGCACACTAGAAGCAGGGCAAGCGAGCTCCTGTAATGCATATTATGCCAATTCAGGCCAGGTGTCTATTTTAGATGCCCAGTAATCAAAGGGGAATGACCTGTGAGGGAGAACATCGATAAGGGAGGAAAAATAGTTCATAACCATACTGGACAAATGCTGTCTCCTGTCACTTTGAATCGATGCAGTGGCAGAAAGTGGCTGGAAGATATATGAAAAAATGCAAGGACTGTAATACAATTTCAAGCTCCCTACAATGATCTCAGGAAAAGTACGGCAGCAATAAAAAGGACTGCTGCACACAAAAGTGTGAACAAATAAACAAGATAGCTTTGCAGAAAGGAGCAACAGGATTTTTGCTTTTAATAAAGCAGTTGGTTTGCACAGCGGCGTGCAAACAGCAATGCAGCTATCAGGGAGACTTAAAAGGCAGCCTAATAAGCTACAGAGCTGATGCACAAAAATATAGCCTCCACTGTCCCTGCAAACAAATGGTGGTGATGGACAGTGGAAATCACTACAGCACAAGCTTAATCTTCCCTCCCTAACTATATCCCTTCTTCTGATGAAGCTGCGGCAACCTCTCCCTATGCTACGATCGGCAGAAGTAAGATGGTAGTCGGCGTGCACGCCCCTTTATAGCCCCTGTGACGCTGCAGAAAGCAAGCCAATCACTGTCATGCCCTTCTCTAAGATAGTGGAGACCGAGACCTATGTCATCACGCTGCCCACACTCGGCGTCCTACTTCATTGGCTGAAAAATGACTCTGAAAGCATCATAAGAAATGCGACTTTGGCGCGAAGATCGCCGACCTCATGACCGATCCCACACTAGGATCGGGTCGGGTTTCATGAAACCCGACTTTGCCGAAAGTCAGCAATTTTTGAATTTGTCCGATCCGTTTTGCTCAACCCTAAATATCAACTCTGCAAACATTATTACTATCTAGACCTAAATTTTAAACTTTATTTACTATATCACTCTGTAATATATTAACTCTGTATCAAAGTGTAACAATTAAACGTTCCCTTAAAGAGGAAACTAAAGTCTTTCAATGAGGTAGTGCAAAGTGTCAATCACATCATCAGTATTCAAGTCAGTTTAAAGGTGACGTGAAGCGAGGGACCTATGACGAACCCCCAACGTTGGTATGGGTGGGCTACAAGACATGTATCCTGACCCGGAATTCTGCCACACTAACTGGTTTTTCTTATATAAAAAGGGGTGGAGGGCACCATCCATATGAAAAATCATATATAGTGAAAGAGGGGGGTCAACCCAAGCTTGACATAAAGAGTACAGTAAACAGAAAAGAGAAACAGCGTCAAGCTATATAATGGGGACCACCACTCATATGATAGAAATATAATTTTATTTGTCAACCAAAAGAAACACACAAACACTAACAATAAAATCATTTAAAACCTCGACTCCAAAGAGTCCTGAGTACTAACAAAGGAACCACCACCCCTGGACATGGTGAATAAAGTAGATGTACAGATGATAGGTACACTATGCAAAATACATATATAGATAATATAACTTATGTGGTAATGGATAGAACTGATACACAAAAATATTAATCCTGAACACTTGTACAAGCATGGCACAGCTCGCTTATAACAAAAATGTACATATGGTAAAAATACTGATGTATAGAAATACAGAATAATGATATGTTATACACAAACTATGTACAAAATGTCGCCCATATGATTGAATAAATAAGAGAATTGGAACCGATGCTGGAGGAGTATAAACATACATATATATCATAACCATATACGCATTGTAGTTAGATGAAAACTACTAGCTCAGTCAAATGGTATTTTTTTAAAGATCAACTTGATGACATGATCCATTCAGCCCTTGACAACAACTTAATTACTAATAAGGAGGCTGATTTTCTCACAACACCTACCCCTGTGGTACCAACATTTTATGCATTACCAAAAGTACATAAATCCCTTGTTGAACCCCCTGGCAGACCTATTGTTTCAGGGATTGGGAGTATCTTTGAACGCCCTTGCATTTACGTTGATCATTTTTTACAGCCGTTGGTCACATCTCTGAAATCTTATACCAGGGATTCTACCCATCTATTGCAACTGATTGAAGACTGTGAGGTACCTGAAAATACATTGCTCATCAGTATGGATGTAGAAGCGTTATACACCAGCATCGCACATTTAGCAGGTATACACGCAGTTATGTATTTCCTGGCAAAATCTACAGGTGGCATTACGGAACACGATAAATTCATTCTCAGACTGTTGTTTTTCATTCTAGACAAAAATTATTTTGTCTTCGACAGGAAATTCTTCAGGCAGCTGTCCAGTACTGCCATGGGTGCCCGTTGTGCTTCTTCATATGCCAACCTCTTTCTTGGTTGGTGGGAGGAGACAACAGTTTTTTCACACCATCTTTTTGGCACCATGGTACGTACCTGGCAGCGCTATATAGACGACATCCTGATGATATGGACTGGCCCTTTGGAGGACTGTAATCAATTTATTAAAGATCTTAATACAAATAATCTTAACATCAGGCTTACATCGGTGATTTCGACCACTTCGATTGATTTTCTTGATCTGCGACTGTCTGTGATGGATTCGAGGATTGCATGTGGACTATATCGTAAAACCACTGCCACTAACAGTCTCCTTCATTTCACCAGCTTCCACCCGTATCATCTACGTAAAGGGATCCCAAAGGGCCAATTTCTACGCCTTCGAAGAAACTGCAGCACGGATACTGAATTTACACACCAAGCAAGAGATTTGTCTAACCGTTTTAAACAAAGGGGATACCCTCACAGGTTAATTTCGGATTCATTTCGTCATGCCACACAACAAAATCGAAGACAACTCTTTGATAAAAAGGTACGTGACTCCACTCGACCCCTGGCTCTTATCACCACATATAATAACCAGTGGGCGGATGTACGCAATCTTCTAAATAGGAACTGGGATATCCTATTGAGCGACAAGAGGATTCTTCCTCTAGTATCTAATTCACCATGTTTGGTGGCTAGAAGAGCTAAGAATCTGAGAGATGATCTATGTCACAGCCACTATCAAAGACCTACCATGAGACTTAATCGGGGCACTAGAATCTTTGGTTCCTACCCTTGTGGTAGTTGCAATATCTGCCAATTTATGATCTCTAAAGATGGCTATTCCATTTCTACTCTTCCTTTCCAGATTCGCCCTAGGGAATACTTCAATTGCAAATCGCGGAATCTGGTATATGCAATCTTCTGTAGTTGCCCCAAGATCTATGTGGGTCAGACCACACAGCAACTGAAAAGAAGAATGCAGCAACACCTGTCAAATATTTCCACGGCTGGCAGGGATCAAGAGAAAAATAAGACACTATCGTCCGTAGCAGCACATTTCCTGGACCATCATCGCTGCAATACTACAAGTTTCAAGGTCATGGGATTGGAAAGCATACATCTCAACATCAGGGGTGGTGACATCATCCATCGCCTTTTACGTTGTGAAACCAAATGGATCTTCAATTTGAAGAGCACGGCCCCTTTGGGCCTCAATGAGGAAATTCTATTTACTGGCTTCTACAAACAACTTTGAGGATGCTAAATCCCTCTCCACTTGGACTCATGTCTGTCAGGATATAATCTTATTGTACAGCACCTCATGGAAGAATATGGACACATCATGCTTGCCTGAGACATATCCCCTTTATGTGTGCTTTTTTTCATGCTATATGGATGTAATATGTACCTGTATTCATATAACAGCATTGGTAACAGCTCGCTTGCTTCTAATACCCTACAATTTATAATCTGGATGTTCTTTATGGACATTGGGCGATTATCTTGGTGTTGTGAAAAATGTTAAAAAATCTTGTATTACTCTCCAATGTAGCCCTGTACACCATCTAGTATGTATGGTGGACCTTTTGTAATATTCACCCACCTAACATGGGGAGTAAACAATATAAAAATATACAAATTTTCTTATACTGTTATTTGTATCTTTATTTATATATATATATATATATTTTTTTTTCACCAACATATCTATAATATCTCTTTCTTGGTAGATCATAACTGGGGCTTGTAACCATGTGAGCTATATCCCTCATTACTATTGGCTATCAGCTTTTGGGGTTATCATGATATTTGCTTTGGCACCACTCTCCATCTCCTGGCGCCGGTTTTGGATTTTGATAAGAGGTACATATATTGGTCTGTTCCATCTTTGGTTTTACAGACCAATACATATATTTTGTGAATTCCACTCTATTGATCATAAACCTCTCCTTGTGCATAGTATTCAACCATTTATGTGGGCCCTTTTTTGTGCCGATTCTTAATTATTTATATGCTAAACCACAAGTATGGGCACAATGATCTGGTTTTTTGGCACCCTTGTGGATTGTGTGCCACTATGGGGTGCTCTATCTTGCGGGACATCCTTTTCTCCTTGCTATACCGGCTCTCTCTGTAGCTACATGGCCGGCATTCTTATTGTGGTCCGGCGCATGCGCAGTAGCCATACGCGCGGCCATATTTGTACTCGCACCGCAGTCTGTTTGAGATACGTTGGCGCATGTGCAGTCATTGCACGCGCGGCCATATTGGCACACTCACTCCAGCGTACAATGTGTTGTCATGTCCGGTTTCCGGGACGCCGGCAAGACATGTCGCGTCTCCATGCCGTTTCCCTCTCTTCTCCAGCTGACTGGATTTTTCTTGTAATAAGGTACATACTTTATTTGTATATATAAGTAGTCAATCGCTCATACAGGCACTTGCTCCTGACGAAGCCACATTTCTATCATATGAGTGGTGGTCCCCATTATATAGCTTGACGCTGTTTCTCTTTTCTGTTTACTAACTGGTTTTTCTTCAGGTCTGCAAAGCAAAGTAATTTTCACAGCAAGATTAACAGCAGTTTCTGTTAGAGGCAGTCTCTGTAAAAGCCTCCTTTGTAAAACCAGTAAGAAGCACCTTTAAGAACGTGCCAACTATTTACAAATAAGTTCCGATCATGCACAGTTCATGATTCTGCAGTTATTAGAAACAATAGTGAAGCTTGTGCAAAACATAGGATCCCTTTAGCATGGAACCCCTTTAAGAGTTAAACCTAGACGGGTTTAAAGTAGGAAAAAGGGAAATGTTTATGAACTATTTACATTCTTATCAGTGTTCCTTTATTGTAACTCTGGAGGTAGCACTGGTGGAGGTAGCCCTTTTGGGTACTGGTGGCTACCAGGTGCTACATTGGGAGCTCCCTTACTCCAGATGGGGGTCTGAGTACTCACAGAGTTCTGCTCAGGGGTAACCTTAGCACAGGTTACCGGTGTAGTTGGCTCAGTAGTCACGACAGTTTCTGTTGGAGTAACAGTAGTGGTATTGGTAGTAGCAGTGGTCTTAACGCATGATGGCACTTTTGTCACAGGATACGGCATAGTTGGGGTTTTAGCATGGTGTTTCATAGTGTCCCTTTTCTTATGAATGTTCAGGGCAAACCATCCTTTTTCACCAAAATGCCTGGTGTAAGTGACATTGTCTCCCGGGTACAAGTCTCTGTCTGGATGTCCTTCCCAGAGGTGAGGTTCCACATCTCTGCGGTTAGCAAAGATCTCCGCATAAAGTCCCTGATCCTTGATGAAACCCCAACCTCCTTCTAGTTTGAATGTTACGACTGTGCCCTGCTTACAAGGGGCCTGGTTAGTGGTGCGGTCCTTGCGGGCCTGGGCTTTAACTTGTAAGTCACGTTGGTCAAAGGCTCTACGTTGGGCCTGGTGTCTTTCCTCAGTTTCCTCCCACTTGTGTATATCAAAGCAGGGTGTGACTAATATATAAAATTTAACTTTTAATAAACAATACTAAAAATGGTATAAAAAACCACATAAGAACAGACATAAAGGACTCACAAAACACATTCCCATGTATGGGGGGAATTCTCAAATCACCAAGTCCCTGAGACCTTCCACATCGACGCCTCAGTGTCGGTCTATACAGGGAACAAAAATAGGAAAAGACCACTCCTACCAGGGGAGCATATAGCATATACAGAAAATATATCCGCACTGTCTATAATGTGTTCCCATCAATTTCCTGGGAATATACAAAGAACGCATATATCCTGTCTCTGTCGTTCTTCTAGAGACCTGCACAGTGTAAAAAAAAAATGGAACGATCTCACCTCTGGGCTTCTTCTCTTATAACGGCGAAGTCGCTCGAATCCGCAGCATAAGGGAGGGGGGGTCCACAGTTTTGACCACACATATACCCATCCACGCTGTCCGGAATATCAATTAACCCCAATAAACTAAACACATTTCTTTCCCTACGCGTTTCATTTATGGTAAACTCATCAGGGGAAACTCATGTATAGTCCCTCCACCTCCGTGGGGAACCCTTCAACCTAGGGGTATGCTCATCATCATTGTATGACGGCGTTCTAGTCATATAAATAGCCCGCCCTGTGCTGTGTGGGACTGAGCGGTATTGCGTCATTTCCTATGCGCCCCATTGGAGCGCAGATCTTGGACCGCACGCGTCACTTCCGGTGACGCGCGTTGGTCCGTTGCTATGGCAGCACTGCCCATAACCAGTAACAGGAATTCTGGCGTCTACCGACGCCGTGCGTCTCTCTTCCGGTGGAGCGCACATGTCCGGTTGCTATAGCAGCACAAACGCCCGACTGTAACCTCAGGTCCAGGCGATCCTGCTACTTATTAGCGTTCGGATCTATCTGACTCTGATACACGCCCAAAGAACACCAGGGGGAAACACAGGGGAAGAGGGTACCAAAGGGGGCGACCTAGTGATAGATCAGGAGGGGCTCGTTTTTTGGACCGAGATTATTTTCTGAGGAATCGGCCCAACCCCAACGGGAATTGACACAACCTCTGGCCCCACAAGTGATTAACCTCTCATCTAGGAATCTTAACGATTCAGAGATTGAGATTTTGAACAAAGGTCTTAACTTTATCCCCACATCCAACTTCCAAGCGTTTGAGAGCGTGAAAGATTTACACCTTTTCACAAGAAAGCTCAAGTGGAAGAAGTTTTTTGTGAGAGAGGATAAGAGGATGTGTAGAGACATGGACATACCAGATACCCTGTTGGCGGATGTGAGGTTCTTGTATGACTTGGCAGATTCAACCCCAGAGAATACGGGGAAGGGTCCATTTACTAACTTAAAAAATAAAAGTAAAAAAATGCCCCCAATACAGGGTGACCGTTCTGCAATCGACATCTTTGAGGAGCTGGTGACCAGAGATCTGGAGAAATTGGAAACAGAACCAATGAGGGGGAAGTACAATTTGTCCAGATCAGAAATGGAGACGTTAAAGGGCCTAGAGAAGGACCCCAAAATCATAATTAAGCCTTCAGATAAAGGGGGCAACACAGTAGCAATGAACCATGAGGACTATGTAAATATGTGTGAAAAGATCCTGAAGGACCCGGAAAACTATGAAAAAGTCTCCTCAAACCCTACCTCATTATACAAAAAACAACTTAAGTCAATCCTAGATGGAGGCTTAAGTGAGGGATTAATCGATAAGAATGAATATGAATATCTATTGCCCCAATATCCAACGGTGGCAACATTCTATTGCCTCCCAAAGGTCCATAAGGGTCTTATCCCACTCAAAGGGAGACCCATTGTCTCAGGAATTAACAATCTATGCCACCATGTGGGAATATACCTTGATGAGATTCTTAAAACACATGTGACATCGCTCAACTCATACACGAGAGACTCAATGGACCTTTTGAGGAAAATAGATGGATTAACCCTAGAACCGGAGGCCCTACTCTGTAGTATCGATGTGGAGGCACTCTATTCGTCGATACGGCACTGTGACGGCTTAAGGGCAGTGGAGTACTTCATTAAAAGTAGAGGCCAACAGTTTTCAAGTCACAATAAATTTATCTTGAACTTACTCGAGTTCTGTCTTACCACAAACTTCTTTCTATTCAATGGTTCTATCTTCCACCAGCTCAGGGGCACCGCTATGGGTAATTCCTGTGCGCCCGCTTATGCAAATTTGCTCCTGGGCTGGTGGGAGGAGTCCGAGGTTTTTGGGGACACTTTTGCGGAGGAACAGGCCAACATAGCCTTTTGGTCCCGTTATTTAGATGACGTGCTATTAATTTGGAACGGGGATGCTGTAACCTTGACGAACTTCGTATCTAAACTAAACAACAATCAGTTGGGCTTGTCTTTTACATTTGAATATCATAAAGACAAACTACCTTTCCTAGATCTATATATCCAGAAGATGCCAGATGGACATCTGGATACTAGAACCTATAGAAAACCTACCTCTACAAATGCCCTTCTGAGATGGGACAGCCATCATCCGGTGCCCCTTAAGAGGGGCATTCCGAAAGGCCAGTATTTGCGAGCAAAACGGAATTGCTCCTCTAATGAAGAGTATAAAATACAGGCTGATGACTTGAAGACACGTTTTCTGGCCAGAGGATACCCGGAGGGGATCCTGAGAAAGGCCTTCAATGAGGTTAAAGATGTTAACAGAAACAGTCTACTGGTGCCAGCTCCAACGAGGGAAGAGATGCCGGTTTGCAGATACGTCACCACCTATAATAATGGGGCCCAAAATATACGGACAATATTGCAGAAGCATTGGTCCATTCTTAATATGGACGAGGACATTGGAGAGATGGTGGGGGACTCCCCGAGGATCACCTTCAAGAAGGGTAGATCCGTAGGGGATAGACTAATACATAGCCACTATTCACCACCTGTGAATGACACATGGCTCCCAAAACCACCAAAGGGATGCTACAAATGTAGTGGGTGTGTAGCATGTCCCGTGATCACAGTGGACAAGAAATTCATTAGTAGAGTGACGGGGAAAGAGTATGAGATCTACCATTTTGTCAATTGTAGGTCAAAGGGGGTTATCTACAGAGCAGTCTGCCAGTGCGGCCTAGAATACATAGGCAAAACGATACGTGAATTTAGAAGACGTGTTGGGGAACACCTGAGAGATATTGCCCTTAATAGAGATACACCCCTGGCCAGACACATAAACACGGAACATGGTGGTGACAGCCGAGGGCTCAAATTCATGGGGATTGACAGGGTTGGTGCACCTAAGAGGGGAGGGAATTGGGATCAAATGCTATTACAATGTGAAACAAGGTGGATCTTTCGTTTGAAAACTCAAACACCTGGAGGCCTAAATGAGATCCTGACATACAGTTGCTTTCTGGAGAGTTAAAGGTATACAGATGGATCCTTTTCTTCCTTCATCCCTCTTACATCTTCACACTAGGGTTTGTTCAGGACCGCGATTAGGGACAGCCGTCGTGGAATGGGGGCGCCAATCTTGCGTGTCTATCCTAGGGTGCCAACCTCCATGGTTAGGTAGGTTATTAGAGATAGGAGTTTTGGTAGGGAGAGTGGGGGGGACACACGTCACTATCCTTCTCCCTATTTTTTCCTTTGCACCAATCCTGTTGTTAGACTCTGCCCCGTTAACCTCCCATCTCTCCTGTGGGCCTCGTCAAGTTTTTTCAAAATATATGCGGTTTTTCAAAATATATGCTTTTTTCCAAATAAGTTTTTTCTAAACATGTCTCTTTTAACCCCTTCCCGACCCATGACGCCACGTAGGCGTCATGAAAGTCGGTGCCATTCCGACCCATGACGCCTATGCGGCGTCATGGAAAGATCGCGTCCCTGCAGGCCGGGTGAAAGGGTTAACTCCCATTTCACCTGATCTGCAGGGACAGGGGGAGTGGTAGTTTAGCCCAGGGGGGGTGGCTTCACCCCCTCGTGGCTACGATCGCTCTGATTGGCTGTTGAAAGTGAAACTGCCAATCAGAGCGATTTGTAATATTTCACCCATTATAACGGGTGAAATATTACAATCCAGCCATGGCCGATGCTGAAATATCATCGGCCATGGCTGGAAATACTAGTGTGCCCCCACCCCACCCCTCCGATCGCCCCCCCACCCCCCCGATCTGGCCGGTACACTGCTCCGGCTCCCCTCCGCCCTGTGCTCCGCTCCCCCCCGTGCTCGTGTCCGCTCGCCCCGTGCTCCAATCACCCCCCCGTGCTCCAATCACCCCCCCTGCACTCCGATCCACCCCCCCCGTGCTCCGTTCCACCCCCCCGTGCTCCGTTCCAGCCCCCCCGTGCTCCGTTCCACGCCCCCCGCGCTCCGTTCCACCCCTCCCGCGCTCCGATTCCCCCCCCCGTGCTCCGATCCCCCCCCCCGTGGTCCCCCCCCACCCTATCATACTTACCGATCCAGCCGGGGTCCCGTCCGTCTTCTCCCGGGCGCCGCCATCTTCCAAAATGGCGGGCGCATGCGCAGTGCGCCCGCCGAATCTGCCGGCCGGCAGATTCGTTCCAAAGTGCATTTTGATCACTGAGATATAATCTATCTCAGTGATCAAAATAAAAAAAATAATAAATGACCCCCCCCCTTTGTCACCCCCATAGGTAGGGACAATAAAAAAATAAAGAAATTTTTTTTTTCCCACTAATGTTAGAATAGGGTTAGGGTTAGGGGTAGGGTTAGGGTTAGGGGTAGGGTTAGGGGTAGGGTTAGGGTTAGGGGTAGGGGTAGGGTTAGGGTTAGGGGTAGGGTTAGGGTTAGGGTTAGGGGTAGGGCTAGGGTTAGGGCTAGGGTTAGGGTTAGGGTTAGGAATGTGCACACGTATTCTGGTCCTCTGCGGATTTTTCCGCTGCGGATTTGATAAATCCGCAGTGCTAAACCGCTGCGGATTTATGGCGGATTTACCGCGTTTTTTTCTGCGCATTTCACTGCGGTTTTACAATTGCGATTTTCTATTGGAGCAGTTGTAAAACCGCTGCGGAATCCGCACAAAGAAGTGACATGCTGCGGAATGTAAACCGCTGCGTTTCCGTGCAGTTTTTCCGCAGCATGTGTACAGCGATTTTTGTTTCCCGTAGGTTTACATTGAACTGTACACTCATGGGAAACTGCTGCGGATCCGCAGCGTTTTCCGCAGCGTGTGCACATACCTTTAGAATTAGGCTATGTGCACACGGTGCGGATTTGGCTGCGGATTCGCAGCAGTGTTCCATCAGGTTTACAGTACCATGTAAACATATGAAAAACCAAATCCGCTGTGCCCATGGTGCGGAAAATACCGCGCGGGAACGCTGCGTTGTATTTTCCGCAGCATGTCAATTCTTTGTGCGGATTCCGCAGCGTTTTACACCTGTTCCTCAATAGGAATCCGCAGGTGAAATCCGCACAAAAAACACTGGAAATCCGCGGAAAATCCGCAGGTAAAACGCAGTGCCTTTTACCCGCAGATTTTTCAAAAATGGTGCGGAAATATCTCACACGAATCCGCAACGTGGGCACATAGCCTTAGGGTTAGGGTTGGAATTAGGGTTGTGGTTAGGGTTAGGGGTGTGTTGGGGTTAGGGTTGTGGTTAGGGGTGTGTTGGGGTTAGGGTTGTGATTAGGGTTATGGCTACAGTTGGGATTAGGGTTAGGGGTGTGTTGGGGTTAGTGTTGGAGTTAGAATTGAGGGGTTACCACTGTTTAGGCACATCAGGGGTCTCCAAACGCAACATGGCGCCACCATTGATTCCAGCCAATCTCGTATTCAAAAAGTCAAATGGTGCTCCCTCACTTCCGAGCCCTGACGTGTGCCCAAACAGTGGTTTACCCCCACATATGGGGTACCAGCATACTCAGGACAAACTGCGCAACAATTACTGGGGTCCAATTTCTCCTGTTACCCTTGTGAAAATAAAAAAATGCTTGCTAAAACATAATTTTTGAGGAAAGAAAAATGATTTTTTATTTTCACGGCTCTGCGTTGTAAACGTCTGTGAAGCACTTGGAGGTTCAAAGTGCTCACCACATATCTAGATAAGTTCCTTGGGGGGTCTAGTTTCTAAAATGGGGTCACTTGTGGGGGGTTTCTACTGTTTAGGCACACCAGGGGCTCTGCAAACGCAACGTGACACCCGCAGACCATTCCATCAAAGTCTGCATTTCAAAAGTGACTACTTCCCTTCTGAGCCCCGACGTGTGCCCAAACAGTGGTTTACCCCCACATATGGGGTATCAGCGTACTCAGGAGAAACTGGACAACAACTTTTGGGGTCCAATTTCTCCTGTAACCCTTGGGAAAATAAAAAATTCTGGGCTAAATAATTATTTTTGAGGAAAGAAAACGTATTTATTATTTTCACGGCTCTGCATTATAAACTTCTATGAAGCACTTGGGGGTTCAAAGTGCTCATCACACATCTAGATAAGTTCCTTTCAGGGTCTAGTTTCCAAAATGGGGTCACTTGTGGGGGGTTTCTACTGTTTAGGCACATCAGGGGCTCTGCAAACGCAACGTGACGCCCGCAGAGCATTCCATCAAAGTCTGCATTTCAAAACGTCACTACTTCAATTCCAAGCCCCGGCATGTGCCCAAACAGTAGTTTACCCCCACATATGGGGTATCACCGTACTCAGGAGAAACTGGACAACAAATATTGGGGTCAAATTTCTCCTGTTACCCTTGGGAAAATTAAAAAATTCTGGGCTAAATAATTATTTTTGAGGAAAGAAAACGTATTTATTATTTTCACGGCTCTGCATTATAAACTTCTATGAAGCACTTGGGGGTTCAAAGTGCTCACCACACATCTAGATAAGTTCCTTTGGGGGTCTAGTTTCCAAAATGGGGTCACTTGTGGGGGGTTTCTACTGTTAAGCCACATCAGGGGCTCTGCAAACGCAACGTGACGCCCACAGAGCATTCCATCAAAGTCTGCATTTCAAAACGTCACTACTTCACTTCCGAGCCCCGGCATGTGCCCAAACAGTGATTTACCCCCACATATGGGGTATCAGCGTACTCAGGAGAAACTGGAAAACAACTTTTGGGGTCAAATTTCTCCTGTTACCCTTGGGAAAATAAAAAATTGCAGGCTAAAAGATCATTTTTGAGAAAATAATTTTTTTTTTTATTTTCATGGCTCTGCGTTATAAACTTCTGTGAAGCACTTGGGGGTTCAAAGTCCTCACCACACATCTAGATTAGTTCCTTTGGGGGTCTAGTTTCTAAAATGGTGTCATTTCTGGGGGATCTCCAATGTTTAGGCACACAGGGGCTCTCCAAACGTGACATGGTGTCCGCTAATGATTGGAGCTAATTTTCCATTTAAAAAGCCAAATGGCGTGCCATCCCTTCCGAGCCCTGCCGTGCGCCCAAACAGTGGTTTACCCCCACATATGGGGTATCAGCGTACTCAGGACAAACTGGACAACAATATTTGGGGTCCAATTTCTCCTATTATCCTTGGCAAAATAGGAAATTCCAGGCTAAAAAATCATTTTTGAGGAAAGAAAAATTATTTTTTATTTTCATGGCTCTGCGTTATAAACTTCTGTGAAGCACCTGGGGGTTTAAAGTGCTCAATATGCATCTAGATAAGTTCCTTGGGGGGTCTAGTTTCCAAAATGGGGTCACTTGTGCGGGAGCTCCAATGTTTAGGCACACAGGGGCTCTCCAAACGCGACATGGTGTCCGCTAACAATTGGAGCTAATTTTCCATTCAAAAAGTCAAATGGCGCGCCTTCTCTTCCGAGCCCTGCCGAGTGCCCAAACAGTGGTTTACCCCCACATATGAGGTATCGGCGTACTCGGGAGAAATTGCCCAACAAATTTTATGATCCATTTTATCCTACTGCCCATGTGAAAATGAAAAAATTGAGGCGAAAAGAATTTTTTTGTGAAAAAAAATTACTTTTTCATTTTTACAGATCAATTTGTGAAGCACCTGAGGGTTTAAAGTGCTCACTAGGCATCTAAATTAGTTCCTTGGGGGGTCTAGTTTCCAAAATGGGGTCACTTGTGGGGGAGCGCCAATGTTTAGGCACACAGGAGCTATCCAAACGCGACATGGTGTCCGCTAACGATGGAAATAATTTTTCATTCAAAAAGTCAAATGGCGCTCCTTTCCTTCCGAGCCTTACCATGTGCCCAAACAGTGGTTTACCCCCACATGTGAGGTATTGGTGTACTCAGGAGAAATTGCCCAACACATTTTAGGATCCATTTTATCCTGTTGCCCATGTGAAAATGAAAAAATTGAGGCTAAAAGAATTTTTTTGTGAAAAAAAAGTACTTTTTCATTTTTACGGATCAATTTGTGAAGCAGCTGGGGGTTTAAAGTGCTCACTATGCATCTAGATAAGTTCCTTGGGGCGTCTAGTTTCCAAAATGGGGTCACTTGTGGGGGAGCTCCAATTTTTAGGCAAACGGGGGCTCTCCAAACGTGACATGGTGTCCGCTAAAGAGTGGAGCCAATTTTTGATTCAAAAAGTCAAATGGCGCTCCTTCCCTTCCAAGCCCTGCCGTGCGCCCAAACAGTGGTTTACCCCCACATATGAGGTATCAGCGTACTCAGGACAAATTGGACAACAACTTTCGTGGTTCAGTTTCTCCTTTTACCATTGGGAAAATAAAAAAATTGTTGCTAAAAGATAATTTTTGTGACTAAAAAGTTAAATGTTCATTTTTTCCTTCCATGTTGCTTCTGCTGCTGTGAAGCACCTGAAGGGTTAATAAACTTCTTGAATGTGGTTTTGAGTACCTTGAGGGGTGCAGTTTTTAGAATGGTGTCACTTTTGGGTATTTTCAGCCATATAGACCCCTCAAACTGACTTCAAATGTGAGGTGGTCCCTAAAAAAAATGGTTTTGTAAATTTCGTTGTAAAAATGACAAATCGCTGGTCGAATTTTAACCCTTATAACTTCCTAACAAAAAAAAATTTTGTTTCCAAAATTGTGCTGATGTAAAGTAAACATGTGGGAAATGTTATTTATTAACTATTTTGTGTCATATATCTCTCTGGTTTAACAGAATAAAAATTCAAAATGTGAAAATTGCGAAATTTTCAAAATTTTCGCCAAATTTCCGTGTTTATCACAAATAAATGCAGAATTTATTGACCTAAATTTACCACTAACATGAAGCCCAATATGTCACGAAAAAACAATCTCAGAACCGCTAGGATCCGTTGAAGCGTTCCTGAGTTATTACCTCATAAAGGGACACTGGTCAGAATTGCAAAAAACGGCAAGGTCTTTAAGGTCAAAATAGGCTGGGTCTTGAAGGGGTTAAATACAGGGTCTAATATATGTTCCTCTATATATATATCATATATCCATTATACCTGTCCTCTATTGGGACCCTCCTACATTTCTGGGACAGCTTCTTATGGATATTTTGGCCTTTTTATGCCCCCCGATGCAGGTGTCTCCTACCCCCTCTCTTGGAATATAGCCAGCATGTGCCCACGGGTAAGATCCTCCCTTCTGAGTGAAGGTTATGGTAGGATTAATGATACTAAGAAGTGGTCCGTTATGATAAACAGGTTGGCATATAATAATGGGCATGCTTAGTACCTGGGGAAGGATAGTTCACACTTCTTCTGTTCTGTGACGCTGCAGAGGCATTTCTACACAGCCTGATGCAGCGCTATCCCGGGACTCCGAACGCTAATAAGTAGCAGGATCGCCTGGACCTGAGGTTACGGTCGGGCGTTTGTGCTGCTATAGCAACCGGACATGTGCGCTCCACCGGAAGAGAGACGCACGGCGTCGGTAGACGCCAGAATTCCTGTTACTGGTTATGGGCAGTGCTGCCATAGCAACGGACCAACGCGCGTCACCGGAAGTGACGCGTGCGGTCCAAGATCTGCGCTCCAATGGGGCGCATAGGAAATGACACAATACCGCTCAGTCCCACACAGCACAGGGCGGGCTATTTATATGACTAGAACGCCGTCATACAATGATGATGAGCATACCCCTAGGTTGAAGGGTTCCCCACGGAGGTGGAGGGACTATACATGAGTTTCCCCTGATGAGTTTACCATAAACGAAACGCGTAGGGAAAGAAATGTGTTTAGTTTATTGGGGTTAATTGATATTCCGGACAGCGTGGATGGGTATATGTGTGGTCAAAACTGTGGACCCCCCCCTCCCTTATGCTGCGGATTCGAGCGACCTCGCCGTTATAAGAGAAGAAGCCCAGAGGTGAGATCGTTCCATTTTTTTTTACACTGTGCAGGTCTCTAGAAGAACGACAGAGACAGGATATATGCGTTCTTTGTATATTCCCAGGAAATTGATGGGAACACATTATAGACAGTGCGGATATATTTTCTGTATATGCTATATGCTCCCCTGGTAGGAGTGGTCTTTTCCTATTTTTGTTCCCTGTATAGACCGACACTGAGGCGTCGATGTGGAAGGTCTCAGGGACTTGGTGATTTGAGAATTCCCCCCATACATGGGAATGTGTTTTGTGAGTCCTTTATGTCTGTTCTTATGTGGTTTTTTATACCATTTTTAGTATTGTTTATTAAAAGTTAAATTTTATATATTAGTCACACCCTGCTTTGATATATACTTTTGGACTGGTGATACACCGTTGCTTTGTCCTCCCACTTGTGGGCAAGCTGGGCCTGATAGTCCTCCCAACTCAAAACTTCCACAGTCTCTCCCTTCTGTTTTTCCGCTCCGGGGAATCCCATAAAGTCTGATCCGGGATTCACCCAGCGGTACACAGTCCGCCCTGCAAATAGCGCACCCGGCAGGGTGGTAGGCACGATTGGGGCCTGCATGAACTGCTCCATCCCAGTGGCCTGGTCCCAAGGTTCGAGACGCTGCAGGCGGTGGGTACCGCGAGGAGGTGGCGCTGCTATGGGGCCTATCAGTGAGTCTTCTGTCACCGGGGCAGGGTCGGCGTTCTTACCTGCCGCGACAGCGTCCTCGATGTCAGCTGGCTCTGCTGGCGGCAGCATCTGCGGCGATACTAGCAACGGCTCCTGGAGCAGTGTAGGAAGCGGTGTCGGTGCCAGTGGGTCCTCCGCAGGTGTTGTCCGGTATGCAGCCTAGGTATCCACGCGCAGCTGCAGGAGCTGGTCAATCAGCTCTTCCACTACGGCCTGCAGGAAGTCAGCACCAACTGTGGATGCCTGGTTGCGGTGCCTCTCCAGGTGGCTGGGGGAGTCCTCTGCTCCGACCCCATGCTCTGGTTCCAGGCGGCTGGCCATTGCGTCCTCCAGGTGGCTCGCTCATTCCTCATCCTTTTCCCGCTCTCTTCTCCTGGGGCAGTTTAATTTTCATTGTCTCCGCCCGCCATTGAGGATCAGGAGGCGGATCTTGGCTGCTGACAAACACGTCCTCAAGGTACAGAGATATTTAGACTGGGTGGCCATTACATTTCATGCTTCTCAGTTCGTTCATGCCCACGATGACACGCCCTTCTTCTTCTCCTGTGTTCCTCATGGTGCTGTAATGGCGGGTTTTGGCAGGAAATGGCAATACACAGTCTTTCAGCACAAACAGTTCAAATACAATTCTGGCCCAGTTCTTAGGTGCACATGACCCGATATTCAGGCTTAAGTAGATCCTGTTCATGACGACAAAAGATTTGGAGCACCCCCAAGGGTGGCGGGGTACTCGGTATTGGGCCCTTCGGTTTTCAAGGGGGATGTCACAGTGACTGACCCGGTCCATGGCCTTATGGGCGTCCGTTGATAAAAGGGGGAAAGGTCTTTAAAGGGATATGTTCGTGATGCCACCTGTGGTATTCGGAAGGCAAGATTGCGAGAGAGAAGAAGGTCATGAATCACGTGAAGCTTATTGCAGATTGAGCGGGCATTCCAGAGTGCTCCAGAGAGAGGGAGCAGGGAGGTGGGTGTCAGGGGTATGGGTTTTATATTGGAAAGATTGCGGTAGTTCATATTAGATAGGGAGCAATAGGAGGGGGCAGTAGTGGGAGGTATGAGCTGTGGGGGTCCTGGTTATCTGTCCTGCCAATCTCTGGAGCAAGGCATGGAGACAATTGCTCCCTCGGTGTTCCGGCTACTGGATCCTGCGCCTCAGAAGGAGGCAGCCTTTTGCAGGGCAGAACTCCTTCTGGTTTCCTCTCCTTTTGCTATGACTTCGTTTCTCACCCTCTACAATACAATTCTCTTTCGTGTCCTTCCTTAGGATGCTGCCGCACACTGGGCCGATGCAGCTCCGTGGCCTTCCGTCTAGGCGTCTGACAGGATCTCACCCCTGTCAGGGACCCCCCTGTCAGCAGCTCCTAGGTGTTCTTCCTCCCTCTCTGTCTGCCTGACAGGTGCTGCCTGGGTGAAGAAGCCCAGTCAGCTTCTGCATAACTTCCTATCCAGACCACCAGTATTACCTAATTGTGAAGAGTGCCCTACTAAATAGGAGCATATCACCCCCTGGTGGGCTGGAATGTGAAGTGTGTTGAATGGTTTGTGATACCTGGTAAAGTGATCTCCTTTATTGCCTTCAGACGTAACATCACTCCCCCTGGTGTTAGAATTACATTACTGCAACCACCAGGACCCTGGGACACTGCAAAATGAATAAAGATTTGCAACTGGAATATTTAATTCAGTGATATCTGGGATTTTAGTGTTCCCTTTATTTTTTTGAGCAGTATATATATATATATATATATATATATTCATATATAGATATATATATAAATATATACAGTGGGGCAAAAAAGTATTTAGTCAGTCAGCAATAGTGCAAGTTCCACCACTTAAAAAGATGAGAGACGTCTGTAATTTACATCTTAGGTAGACCTCAACTATGGGAGACAAACTGAGAAAAAAAATCCAGAAAATCACATTGTCTGTTTTTTTATCATTTTATTTGCAAATTATGGTGGAAAATAAGTATTTGGTCAGAAACAAAATTTCATCTCAATACTTTGTAATATATCCTTTGTTGGCAATGACAGAGGTCAAACGTTTTCTGTAAGTCTTCACAAGGTTGCCACACACTGTTGTTGGTATGTTGGCCCATTCCTCCATGCAGATCTCCTCTAGAGCAGTGATGTTTTTGGCTTTTCGCTTGGCAACACGGACTTTCAACTCCCTCCAAAGGTTTTCTATAGGGTTGAGATCTGGAGACTGGCTAGGCCACTCCAGGACCTTGAAATGCTTCTTACGAAGCCACTCCTTCGTTGCCCTCTCGGTGTGCTTTGGATCATTGTCATGTTGAAAGACCCAGCCACGTTTCATCTTCAATGCCCTTGCTGATGGAAGGAGGTTTGCACTCAAAATTTCACGATACATGGCCCCATTCATTCTTTCATGTACCCGGATCAGTCGTCCTGGCCCCTTTGCAGAGAAACAGCCCCAAAGCATGATGTTTCCACCACCATGCTTTACAGTAGGTATGGTGTTTGATGGATGCAACTCAGTATTCTTTTTCCTCCAAACACGACAAGTTGTGTTTCTACCAAACAGTTCCAGTTTGGTTTCATCAGACCATAGGACATTCTCCCAAAACTCCTCTGGATCATCCAAATGCTCTCTAGCAAACTTCAGACGGGCCCAGACATGTACTGGCTTAAGCAGTGGGACACGTCTGGCACTGCAGGATCTGAGTCCATGGTGGCGTAGTGTGTTACTTATGGTAGGCCTTGTTACATTGGTCCCAGCTCTCTGCAGTTCATTCACTAGGTCCCCCCCACGTGGTTCTGGGATTTTTGCTTCTTGTGATCATTCTGACCCCACGGGGTGGGATTTTGCGTGGAGCCCCAGATCGAGGGAGATTATCAGTGGTCTTGTATGTCTTCCATTTTCTAATTATTGCTCCCACTGTTGATTTCTTCACTCCAAGCTGGTTTTCTATTGCAGATTCAGTCTTCCCAGCCTGGTGCAGGGCTACAATTTTGTTTCTGGTGTCCTTTGACAGCTCTTTGGTCTTCACCATAGTGGAGTTTGGAGTCAGACTGTTTGAGGGTGTGCACAGGTGTCTTTTTATACTGATAACAAGTTTAAACAGGTGCCATTACTACAGGTAATGAGTGGAGGAAAGAGGAGACTCATAAAGAAGAAGTTACAGGTCTGTGAGAGCCAGAAATCTTGATTGTTTGTTTCTGACCAAATACTTATTTTCCACCATAATATGCAAATAAAATGTTAAAAAAACAGACAATGTGATTTTCTGGATTTTTTTTTCTCAGTTTGTCTCCCATAGTTGAGGTCTACCTATGATGTAAATTACAGACGCCTCTCATCTTTTTAAGTGGTGGAAATTGCACTATTGCTGACTGACTAAATACTTTTTTGCCCCACTGTATACATATATGAACAGTATATATATCCAACTGATAGCTAACAAAAGAAGTGTTAGGTTAAGGGATAAATTGGTAAGAAACCAGTTAACCAAACCTAATCAGAATTGGCTAAACAATGCAGTACCGCACGGTAACTTTAAGTGCGGCCACTGCACTTTCTGTAAGCAACATGCAACGGACCGGGTACTTAGGATGGGAGCACTAACACATGTAGTAAATGATTTCATTACTTGCAGGACGGACCACGTAGTGTACGTGGTCTTCTGTCCATGTAAGTTTTACTACATAGGGAAGACCATACGGCCGCTATTTGTTCGTTTCTGGGAGCATTGCAGATCGATAGAAGTGGGAAAAGGGGTGCCGTGCCTGATCGCTCATGTAAGAGAAAAGCATGGGGGGAATTCAAATTGTCTCACCTTTGCGGGTATTGAGAAGGTCTCTCTGCCGGCGAGAGGAGGCGATTTGGACAACTTGCTTCTTAGAGCCGAGGCAAGATGGATCATGCGCAGTAATGCGATGGGGCCTTTGGGCTTTAATGACAGGATAGATCTCTCAATTTTTCTCTAATTAAAGGGTTAATTCATGTAGTTCTAGGCGACGAGTTGCTGTCTGCGAGATAAATGATACATAGTACTTTTGAACACATTTGTACCTGTATTGTTCGCACTAATTTATTAATTTATTACTTTGTTTCCTTGTATAAGCCCAAATTCGTGCACTGTAAGAAATGCTTTGTGCGTTATATTATTTTAAAATTGTGCTTTTATTGAGTGTATTTTAGTTTTGTGGGAGGAATTTGGTGGTGGAGGGAGGTGTCATGGCCGGCACTATATTTCCTCTGTCTTGCCCTTGCACTAACTGACCCGTAGAAGCACAAGCACAGCGTGAAACGGCAGTCGTCTCCGTTCTCCCCTGCTCACAAGAGCTTCGGCTCTGTCGTTCTCGGCCATGAATTTTATCTGAATGTGTTGCTAATAAAAGTTTTTGCATTTCAAGAAGACCGGTGAGTGCCCTCATTTTCTTTCTTATATTTGGTATATATATCTATATATATAATTATCTAAGGGGTACTTCCGTCTGTCTGTCTGTCCTTCTGTCACGGTTATTTGTTCGCTGATTGGTCTCGGCAGCTGCCTGTCATGGCTGCCGCGACCAATCAGCAACGGGCACAGTCCGATTAGTCCCTCTCCTATTCCCCAGCACTCAATGCCTGGCGCCCACTCCGTAATCCCCTCCGCTAACCGCTCACACAGGGTTAATGGCAGCGGTAACGGCCCGCGGTGTAACGCACTCCGTTACCGCTGCTATTAACCCTGTGTGTCCCCAACTATTTACTAAATAATTAAATAAATAGGGCAGCACACTGCAGCGCCAAAACATGCAAACTTGAAAAAACGAAATTTGAACTGCATTACTGCACTAGAAATATGAAAAATGAGAGCTTTTAGCGCACAAAAATGGCCAATTTTATGTGTACCTCGTAGCCACGTTAAGGCATCTCTCTTATACGAGGTCCTACGTTTGACCTACCTCACTGAGAATAAACGTCTCCATCTGAATGGGTACATGTAAAAACCTCTTCTTGGACTCAAATTCTCTCTCTGTGTGGAGGGGTATTGGACCTACTATAATTAAAACACCTGAAGCTAGGAGGCGGGGAGTGCACGATCAGAAGGCTAGAGAATACATTTCAAAAACCTGACCTGCACATCCAAACATAGACTGAGTGTGAACAGGTGCTGAACCCAGAGTCGCCAACTCGTATATAGTTAAATAAATAGGGCAGCACACTGCAGCGCCAAAACATGCAAACTTGAAAAAACAAAATTTGAACTGCATTACTGCACTAGAAATATGAAAAATAAGAGCTTTTAGCGCACAAAAATGGCCAATTTTATGTGTACCTCGTAGCCACGTTAAGGCAGCTCTCATTTTTCATATTTCTAGTGCAGTAATGCAGTTCAAATTTCGTTTTTTCAAGTTTGCATGTTTTGGCGCTGCAGTGTGCTGCCCTATTTATTTAACTATATACGAGTTGGCGACTCTGGGTTCAGCACCTGTTCACACTCAGTCTATGTTTGGATGTCCAGGTCAGGTTTTTGAAATGTATTCTCTAGCCTTCTGATCGTGCACTCCCCGCCTCCTAGCTTCAGGTGTTTTAATTATAGTAGGTCCAATACCCCTCCACATAGAGAGAATTTGAGTCCAAGAAGAGGTTTTTACATGTACCCATTCAGATGGAGACGTTTATTCTCAGTGAGGTAGGTCAAACGTAGGACCTCGTATAAGAGAGATGCCTTAACGTGGCTACGAGGTACACATAAAATTGGCCATTTTTGTGCGCTAAAAGCTCTCATTTTTCATATTTCTAGTGCAGTAATGCAGTTCAAATTTCGTTTTTTCTAGTTTGCATGTTTTGGCGCTGCAGTGTGCTGCCCTATTTATTTAACTATATACGAGTTGGCGACTCTGGGTTCAGCACCTGTTCACACTCAGTCTATGTTTGGATGTGCAGGTCAGGTTTTTGAAATGTATTCTCTAGCCTTCTGATCGTGCACTCCCCGCCTCCTAGCTTCAGGTGTTTTAATTATAGTAGGTCCAATACCCCTCCACATAGAGAGAGAATTTGAGTCCAAGAAGAGGTTTTTACATGTACCCATTCAGATGGAGACGTTTATTCTCAGTGAGGTAGGTCAAACGTAGGACCTCGTATAAGAGAGATGCCTTAACGTGGCTACGAGGTACACATAAAATTGGCCATTTTTGTGCGCTAAAAGCTCTCATTTTTCATATTTCTAGTGCAGTAATGCAGTTCAAATTTCGTTTTTTCAAGTTTGCATGTTTTGGCGCTGCAGTGTGCTGCCCTATTTATTTAACTATATACGAGTTGGCGACTCTGGGTTCAGCACCTGTTCACACTCAGTCTATGTTTGGATGTGCAGGTCAGGTTTTTGAAATGTATTCTCTAGCCTTCTGATCGTGCACTCCCCGCCTCCTAGCTTCAGGTGTTTTAATTATAGTAGGTCCAATACCCCTCCACATAGAGAGAGAATTTGAGTCCAAGAAGAGGTTTTTACATGTACCCATTCAGATGGAGACGTTTATTCTCAGTGAGGTAGGTCAAACGTAGGACCTCGTATAAGAGAGATGCCTTAACGTGGCTACGAGGTACACATAAAATTGGCCATTTTTGTGCGCTAAAAGCTCTCATTTTTCATATTTCTAGTGCAGTAATGCAGTTCAAATTTCGTTTTTTCAAGTTTGCATGTTTTGGCGCTGCAGTGTGCTGCCCTATTTATTTAACTATATACGAGTTGGCGACTCTGGGTTCAGCACCTGTTCACACTCAGTCTATGTTTGGATGTGCAGGTCAGGTTTTTGAAATGTATTCTCTAGTCTTCTGATCGTGCACTCCCCGCCTCCTAGCTTCAGGTGTTTTAATTATAGTAGGTCCAATACCCCTCCACATAGAGAGAGAATTTGAGTCCAAGAAGAGGTTTTTACATGTACCCATTCAGATGGAGACGTTTATTCTCAGTGAGGTAGGTCAAACGTAGGACCTCGTATAAGAGAGATGCCTTAACGTGGCTACGAGGTACACATAAAATTGGCCATTTTTGTGCGCTAAAAGCTCTCATTTTTCATATTTCTAGTGCAGTAATGCAGTTCAAATTTCGTTTTTTCAAGTTTGCATGTTTTGGCGCTGCAGTGTGCTGCCCTATTTATTTAACTATATACGAGTTGGCGACTCTGGGTTCAGCACCTGTTCACACTCAGTCTATGTTTGGATGTGCAGGTCAGGTTTTTGAAATGCCCAACTATTTACTATTGATGCTGCTTATGCAGCATCAATAGTAAAAATAGGTCATGTTAAAAATAATAATAAAAAAACCTGCTATACTCACCATCCGCCGCCTTTCCCGCTCTTCGCGTCGCTCCCTGGACCGCTCCATTGCAAGCGGCAGCTTCTGCTCCCATCCCAGCGCTGGTGTGCGACAAGGACCTGCCGTGACGTCACGGTTATGTGACCACGACGTCATCATAGGTCCTGCTCACACCAACCCTGGGACCACCGGAAGCTGCCGCTTGCAATGGAGCGATCCCGGGAGCGTGGCGAGGAGTGAGAAAGGCGGCAGATGGTAAGTATAGCAGGACACGTTACTGGGCAATATACTATGTGGCTGGACAATATACTACGTCGCTGGGCAATATACTACGTGGCTGGGCAATATGATACGTGGCTCTGCTATATACTATGTGGCTGGGCAATATGCTACGTCACTGGGCAATATACTACGTGGCTGAGCAATATACTACGTGACTGGCCAATATAGTACATCGCTGGGCAATATACTACGTCGCTGGGCAATATACTACGTGGCTGGGCAATATACTACGTGACTGGGCAATATACTACATGGCTGGGCAATATACTACGTAGACATGCATATTCTAGACTACCCGATGCGTTAGAATCGGGCCCCCATCTAGTCTACTATATAATTGTCTAAGGGTCACTTCCGTCTGTCTGTCCTTCTGTCATGTTTATTCATTCGCTGATTGGTCTCGCCAGCTGCCTATCATGGCTGACACGACCAATCAGCGACGGGCACAGTCTGGAAGAAAATGGCCGCTCCTTACTCCCCGCAGTCAGTGTCCCTGGCGATCCACTCCATACTCCCCGCTCCCCACAGTCAGTGTCCCCGGCACTCCGCTCCATACTCCCCGCTCCCTGCAGTCAGTGTCCCTGGCGCTCCGCTCCATACTCCCCGCAGTCAGTGTCCTCGGCGCTCCGGTCCATACTCCCCGCAGTGTCCCCGGCGCTCTGCTCCATGCTTCCCGCAGTCACTGTCCCCAGCGCCCGCCCCATACTCCCCTCCGGTCACCGCTAACCCAGGGTTAATGCCGGCGGTAACGGACCGCGTTATGCCATGGGTAACGCACTCCGTTACCGCCGCTATTAACCCTGTGTGTCCCCACCTTTTCCTATTGATGCTGCCTATGCGGCATCAATAGTAAAAAAAGTTATGTTAAAAATAGTAAAAAAACAAAAAACCTGCTATACTCACCCTCCGTTGTCCGCTCGTGCCTGCAGCCATCTTCCTTTCCCAGCGATGCATTGCGAAATTACCCAGAAGATCTAGTGGTCTTGCGAGACCGCTAAGTCATCTAGGTAATTTTGCAATGCATCCTGCGAAAGGAAGATGGCGGCAGCCGCGCGTCCATCGACACAGCGCCGTTGGATCCCAGGAGGCGGAGAGATGGGACGCTGAGGAGCAGTGACAAGAATGGTGAGTATGTTAAACTACAAAGGGCCCTTGGATCGTTAGGTGAGTATGTTTATTTTTTATTTTTTAACCTGTGACATACGTGGCTGGGTAATATACTATGTGGCTCTGTGCTGTACACTACGTCACTGGGCAATATACTACGTGACTGGGCAATATACTACGTGACTGGGCAATATACTACGTGGCTCTGTGCTGTATACTACGTCGTTGTGCAATATACTACGTGGCTGGGCAACATACTATGTGGCTCTGTGCTGTATACTACGTAACTGGGCAATATACTACGTGGCTGGGCAATATACTACATGGCTGGGCAGTATACTACGTGGCTGGGCAATATACTACGTGGCTGGGCAATATACTACGTGGCTCTGTACTGTATACTACGTAACTAGGCAATATACTACGTGGCTGGGCAATGTACTACATCACTGGGCAATATACTATGTCACTGGGCAATATACTACGTGGCTTTGTGCTGTATACTACGTTGCTGTGCAATATACTATGTGGCTCTGTGCTGTATACTACGTGGGCTGTGCAATATACTACGTCACTGGGCAATATACTACGTGGCTGGACAATATACGTGGCTGGGCAATATACTACATGGCTGGGCTATATACTACGTGGCTGGGCAATATACTACGTCACTGGGCAATATATTACATCGCTGGGCAATATACTACGTGGCTGGGCAATATATTACGTGGGCTGGGCAATATACTACGTCGCTGGGCAATATACTACGTCGCTGGGCAATATATTACGTGGACATGCATATTCTAGAATACCCGATGCGTTAAAATCAGGCCACCATCTAGTATATATATATATATATATATATATATATATATAATATATATATACACAGTCATGGCCAAAAGTATTGACACCCCTGCAATTCTGTCAGAAAATACTCATTTTCTTCCTGAAAATGATTGCAAACACAAATTATTTGGTATTATTATCTTCATTTAATTTGTCTTAAATGAAAAAACACAGAAAGAATTGTCCTAAAGCCAAATTGGATATAATTCCACACCAAACATAAAAAAGGGGGTGGACAAAAGTATTGGCACTGTTTGAAAAATCATGTGATGCTTCTCTAATTTGTGTAATTATCAGCACCTGTAACTTACCTGTGGCACCTAACAGGTGTTGGCAATAACTAAATCACACTTGCAGCCAGTTGACATGGATTAAAGTTGACTCAACCTCTGTCCTGTGTCCTTGTGTGTACCACATTGAGCATGGAGAAAAGAAAGAAGACCAAAGAACTGTCTGAGGACTTGAGAAACCAAATTGTGAGGAAGCATGAGCAATCTCAAGGCTACAAGTCCATCTCCAAAGACCTGAATGTTCCTGTGTCTACCGTGCGCAGTGTCATCAAGAAGTTTAAAGAACATGGCACTGTGGCTAACCTCCCTAGATGTGGACGGAAAAGAAAAATTGACAAGAGATTTCAACGCAAGATTGTGTGGATGTTGGATAAAGAACCTCGACTAACATGCAAACAAGTTCAAGCTGCCCTGCAGTCCGAGGGTACAACAGTGTCAACCCATACTATCCGTCGGCATCTGAATGAAAAGAGACTGTATGGTAGGAGACCCAGGAAGACCCCACTTCTTACCCCGAGACATAAAAAAGCCAGGCTGGAGTTTGCCAAAACTTACCTGAAAAAGCCTAAAACATTTTGAAAGAATGTTCTCTGGTCAGATGAGACAAAAGTAGAGCTTTTTGGGCAAAGGCATCGACATAGAGTTTACAGGAGAAAAAAAGAGGCATTCAAAGAAAAGAACATGGTCCCTAGAGTCAAACATGGCAGAGGTTCCCTGATGTTTTGGGGTTGCTTTGCTGCCTCTGGCACTGGACTGCTTGACCGTGTGCATGGCATTGTGAAGTCTGAAGACTACCAGCAAATTTTGCAGCATAATGTAGGGCCCAGTGTGAGAAAGCTGGGTCTCCCTCAGAGGTCATGGGTCTTCCAGCAGGACAATGACCCAAAACACACTTCAAAAAGCACTAGAAAATAGTTTGAGAGAAAGCACTGGAGACTTCTAAGGTGGCCAGCAATGAGTCCAGACCTGAATCCCATAGAACACCTGTGGAGAGATCTAAAAATGGCAGTTTGGAGAAGGCACCCTTCAAATATCAGGGACCTGGAGCAGTTTGCCAAAGAAGAATGGTCTAAAATTCCAGCAGAGCATTGTAAGAAACTCATTGATGGTTACCGGAAGTGGTTGGTTGCAGTTATTTTGGCTAAAGGTTGTGCAACCAAGTATTAGGCTGAGGGTGCCAATACTTTTGTCTGGCCCATTTTTGGAGTTTTGTGTGAAATGATCAATGTTTTGCTTTTTGCTTCATTTTCTTTTGTGTTTTTTCATTTAAGACAAATTAAATGAAAAAAATAATACCAAAGAATTTGTGATTGCAATCATTTTTAGGAAGAAAATGAGTATTATCTGACAGAATTGCAGGGGTGTCAATACTTTTGGCCATGACTGTATATATACATACATACAGCTATGGCAAACATTAAGAGACCACTGCAAAATGTTCAGTTTGTCTGATTTTGCTGTTTACAGGTATATTTTTGAGTAAAATGTAAATTGTTCTTTTGGTCTACAAACTTCTGACAACATGTCTCCGAATTTCCATGCAATACATTTTGTATTTTTTTCTAGCAAAGAAAAATGGTCAAAATAAAAAAAAACAGTACTTTCAGACCTCAAATAATGCAAAGGAAGCAAGGTCATAATCATTTAGAAACAACAATACTAATGTTTTAATTCAGGAAGAGTTCAGAATAACTATTTTGTGGAATAACCATGATTTTTAATCACAGCTTTCATGTGGAGCACCCCGGGGAAGGGCCATGGGTTACTCGGTACCGGGTCCTGGTGTTTCACAGGGGGATGTCACGGTGGCAACCTGGTCTGTGGCCCTGGGCGCCCATATAAAAGGGAAAGGTCTTTAAAGGGAATAAAGTATGTGTTCATGATGCCACCTGTGGTATTCGGTCAGTGGGGACCGACGCTGCTTTAAGGGGTCCGCTGGGGTGATGTTATGGCAGCTGGATCGTATAACTTCCTACAGGTGAAGTATGACCCCAGGGCTCCCATAGCGTAGATGTAAGATGGTGAGAAGTGCAGTAAAGAATGAGGACACAAGGTTGCGATCTCTTTACCTTGATTTACTGAACACTTCAGGCATCCACAGTCCAGAGCACCAGATCACAAGGCAGGGTCTGGCCAGCTTGAAGGCAAGTTAGGAGTCCCCTTATCCAGGTGGAAATCAAAAGCCTTCCTCTAGCGCCATGGTGGTGTAGTCGCTTACTGTTTAAAGCTACACATAAGGTCCTCACAGATGTTATCTCTCTCTGTCCCCCGGGTAGGATAGGACCCATATGACTGGTGGCTTGAGGCTGTTTATAGGGACTCTAGCATGACCCAGCCTCTGAGGTTTGCCACCGTGTCTCCTGGGTGTTAGGTCGGACAGGTAACATAGAGTTCAGCTGTCCTGCCAGTCTCTGATGTAAGTCGTAGAGGTCCTTACAATCCTCGGTGTTCCGGCTACCGGTTTATGCACTTCAGAAGGAGGCAGCCTGCTCGGGGCTGGTCTCCCCTTGATAACCTCTCCTGTACTTTGCTCTGCACGCTCTCTGCAATGTATTCGGCTTTCTGAATGTTTCTTTCCAGGAACTGCTGCACTGGGGCTACACAGCTCCGTAAAACCATCCTCTGCCTCAGACTGATCCAGTCCGTCTCCTGACTGGTCCTGCCTGGAACTCACTGACTCTCCCTACAGACTACCAGTACATCTAATGTATAAAGCTAAATGTGTGTGTGTGTTTGTGTGTATGTATGTCCGGGATTGGCATCTGCACCGTCGTAGCTACAGCCACAACATTTTGCACAGTCCCACGTCTGGACCCCGAGAGCGTCATAGGCTATGTTGTGAGGTGAAATTTTAACCCCGCGCTTTCCAATTCACCAAACAATTTTGCCCCTATCTACATAATGGGAAAAAATGAAAGGAAAAGTGTAGGAGGCAAATTGACAGCTGCCAGATGTGAATAAGGGGGACTTAAGGAATGAGAGCGATGGCGCCAAAGAGTATATACTGTACAGTTGCTAAGGTGGGGCCCCGACATGGGATACTCACCACACACAGGGATATGAACACACACACAAAATGGGCCACACACTACCATGTGCTTGAACACATATTACCCTCAGCACACATTTCACCACAAATACACCAACCTCGCCACATAAAAGTCGAAACACAAAAGTCGCCACTCAAAACTTGCCACGCGCAGAACTCGCCACATGCAAAAACTAGGCTCTTGCAAAACTTGCCACAAGTGCAAAACTCACCTCATGGAAAACTCGCCACACGCAAAACTTGCACACGTGGAAAAATTGCCACATGCACAAAAGTTGCAACACATGCAAAAGTTGCCTCACATAAAACTTGCACATACTCAAAAGGCACCACACATAAAACTCGCCACGCGCAAAACTCGCCATGCGCAAAACTTGCTGCACATAACTTGCTACACTAACCTGTCACATGCAACTCGACGCACAAAAAGTTGCTACACGCATGTTGCCACACAAATCTCATCTCACAAAAGTCGCTACTTGCATGTCGCCACACGCAACTCAACACACACAACTTGACAAATGAAACTCGCCCTAAAACACACACAAGTCTGGTATTATCCTTCAAAAATAAAAATCTGATTAATAAGCAGACAAACTACAACAAATGTACCATATAGGAAATACGGCAGCTGTCAGTCACATGACCTGTCTTTTATGTGTATGTGTGAGCTAATATATACTGCCAGGGGGAGGGCTTCCTGTTGGCTGGGGATTTATCAGGCTGCCAATTTAGCTTACAAATACTGAGGTAAAAATACTGAGCAAATAACGTGTGAACGAGGTCTAATACAGGAGGAGATGACACACAGGTATATACTATATGCAGGGGAGATGACACACAGATATATACTATATACAGGAGAGATGACACACAGTTATATACTATATAGAGGAGGAGATGACATAGAGGTACATATATATACAGGAGGAGATGACATACAGGTATATACTATATACAGGAGGAGATGACACACAGGTATATACTATATACAGGAGCAGATGACCTACAGGTATATACTATATACAGGAGGAGATGACATACAGGTATATGCTATATATAGAAGATGACATGCAGGTATATACTATATACAGGAGGAGATGACACACAGATATATACTATATACAGGGGAGATGACACACAGGTATATACTATATACAGGAGGAGATGACATACAGGTATATACTATATATAGAAGGAGATGGCATTCAGGTATATACTATATATAGGGGAGATGACACACAGCAGGTATATACTATATACAGGGGAGATGACATACAGGTATATACTATATACAGGAGATGACATACAGATGTATACTATATATAAGGGAGATGACAAACATGTATATACTGAGGTGATGAGGTGAAAATTAGAGGTGTGAGGTGAAAATGAAAAGGTGTGAGTGCAAAATGAGAGGAGTGAGGAAAAATAGTGGAGTGATCAGAAAATGACAGATGTGAGGTTGAAATGACAAGTGTTAGGGGGGAATGAGAGGAATGAGGGAGAAAATGAGAGGTGTGAGGGAGAAAATGAGAGATGTGAGGGGGAAAATGAAAGATGTGATTGGGAAAATGAGAGGCATGATGGGAAAATAAGAGAAGTGAGGTGCTATAACTAACCACAGATATTTACTATGCCCAGGCAACGCCGGACTCTTCAGCTAGTATATATATATATATATATAGGGAGTCATCTAGCCAGTAGGATCAAAAGCTCCCTCTGGTGGCCTAGAGTGTGAATGTGTTGCTTGTTTGTGGTCCCTGGTTGCAGTTATCCCTTCTTGCCTTCAAGCATATCACTCTCCCCATGAGGAAAGCAATGCTACTGTGACGACCAGGACCCAGGGGCGCCACACTTGCATCTTGGCATGCTTGCCACCAGTCTTTCACACTGCTTCTGGCGCAAAAAATACGCAGTTCTTCTTTGTTTGATGGCTTGTGACTATCCATCATCCTCTTGATTACATTCCAGATGTTTTCAATGGGGTTCAGTTCTGGAGATTGGGAGGCCCATGACAGTGTTTTTACGTGGTGGTCTCATAATTTTTGCCAGAGCTGTATATAGAAAGTGTTTGCATATATCTTGACTTATTTAGAGTGATGTTGTGTTTTATTTTTCTATATAATGCAGCGATTGTAGCTTGTACCTGTTCACAGTTAGGAAGTGCTGGTCAGATTTTTTCTCTATATTTTACTATTGGAGGTGTGGCTGCCTCCAGCCTGATTCTGCACACCTCCCATTACCCAGTAGGTGACTTTAACCAGTTCTACTTATTGTATGCTTATGGCCAGGAAAGACGTGTTTGTCAATTTAACTGTAGGCTGATAGCTCAAAAGAGGTATGTACAGTAGTATCGGACCCATCAGACGGAGGCCACCTTGCCGAAATTGAGGGGCATACGAGAATTGGCCAATTAATTCAGTTAGAACCATCATTTTTGTAAGTATATCTTACTGAGTTATAACATAGTTTAGATTCAATGTCTTAAGTGTTTACAAGTATCTTGGCTTTTATAGAATGCTGCTGTGTTTTCTTTTTCTATCTTTCTCTATCTTTCTATTTATGCACACACGCACAGTAATGTGCAAAAAACAGGTATGGAATAAGCTGTGCAAAGTAAGAATGTTTTCAAAAGTAGAAGTCTTAATCGTATATTTATGTCAAATAACAAAATGCAAAGTAAATAAATAAAAAAAAATCTGAATCAAATCAATATTTGATGTGATCATCCTCTGCCTTGAAAACAGTATCTAATCTTCTAGATACAGTTGAGCCCAATTTTGTAGGAACTCAGCAGGATGTTGTTTCAGTCATCTTGCAGAAGTAACCACAGATATTCTTTGGATGTAGGCTGACAAAAATCCTTCTGTCTCTTGATGTAATCTCCCATAACTGTCCTAATGTTAAGATCAGAGATCTGTATAGGATACATGAAACCATGCAGGACTCATTGTTCTTGTTTTACACTAAACATAGTTCTTGCATGATTGACCCCCATGCCTGTCCTGGTATGCATGGCCCCATCTCCATCCTTGTATGAAAGGCCCCAACAGAAAATCATAAAAAAACAAACATTACACTTATTCTTTCTGTGCTCCCTCGCAGAATTTTTTCCATTGCCAGAAGCTGTTTTATGCTTGTAATTAGCACATGGCGGGAACGTGATGCGCTGCTTACAAGCCATGGACAGCTCCTGGAATACTCACTACTCTCCATGCCGGGACTATGTGCATGGAGGGCAGTGAGTATTCATTGCTCTTTGGTAGCGCGCACAGTGTCAGCTGCTGGCTTACTGCAGCTGCCGGCTATAACGCGTGCCCGCTATTTAAGAAAAATGCATATTCACCTCGCTCTACTCCCCTGGCTCCACTCACATGAATACTCACTGCCCTCCACGCACATAGACCCGGCGTGGAGAGCAGTGTGTATTCCGGCATTTGTCGATCAGCTTGTAAGCAGCGTATGACTTCCCTGCCTTGGGCTGCTTATAAGCATAAAGCAGCTGCTAGCATTAGAACAAGATGCTGCGAGGGAGCTGAGGAAGTTATGTGCAATGTGTTTTTCTTTATTAATGTTTTGCTGATGGGGCCATGCATTCCAGGATGGGGATGGAAGCCAATCATACCAGGATAAGGACTGGGCCATGCATACCAGTATGAAGGTGGGGGACAATCATAACTGGATAAGGATGAGATGACCATGCCAACTAGGCTAGAAATGAGGGGGGCTATGCATACCAGGATGGGAATGAGGAGGCCATGCATATCAGAATAGGGATGAGGGTGCCATGCACACCAGGATGGGGATGAGACTGGCCATGCATTCCAGGATAAGTATGAGGAGGCCCATGCTCACTAGGATGGGGTTGAGGGGGCCATGCATACCAGAATAAGGATGAGGGTGCCATGTATGCCAGAATGGGGATGAGGGGACCATATATACCAGGATAAGGATGAAAGGGCCCATGCACACCAGGATAGGGATGAGGGGGCCATGCATTCCAGAATAAGGATGAGGGTGCCATGTATGCCAGAGTGGGGATGAGGGGACCATATATACCAGGATAGCGGATATTAAGTGCAGAATTTACCACATTTTTTGCTTCAACTTTTTTCCTAATTTCCTCCTCTAAAACCTAGGTGCATCTTATGGTCCGATGCATCTTATATTCTGAAAAATACGGTAATTGGTTACTCATACAATAAAACATTAAGGATAGAGGGCACCATCAGCAACAATAATATAAGTGCTCAACACGCAGCATGTCGAATTTATGGACAATACAAAAAGAGCAAAGAAGACATGCATATACGCAGGGATCAAACTATGAAAATTAACAATTTTTTTTAATCTAATGTCATTTCACCACACACCATAAAATTTAAAAACATTTAAAACTACCAATCACAAAAATTACCCAAAGAAACAGATAAGGGGAAAGGGGTAGGGAGCATAGGTCCAGTCCCAAATATTACATCATAAGCAATGTAGTGCACAATATCTTAATGGTTAATATAACAATCCTAGTAACACAGATTGGTACCCAATACATGTACAGAAAGTGCAAAGTGCAGTTTCTGTAGCAGCCTATGAAGAGCAAGTACCCTAAATGCACAGAGAATAATAAATGCCCCCAAAATCAAGACAATTTAGCAATGGTAGTTATGACCAGTAAATAAGCTGAACATTTTTCATAATAGGAAAATTATAACTGGGTGGGTGATATGAGAGCTGGTTCCTGATCTTTGATTCTATCTTTTTTTAAGCTAAATGCACGATGTGAGCATGTTCATTAGGTGTTTGTTATAATTTTCCTATTATGAAAAATGTTCAGCTTATTTACTGGTTATAACTGCCATTGCTAAAATGTCTTGATTTTGGGGGCATTTATTATTCTTTATGCATTTAGGGTACTTGCTCTTCATAGGCTGCTACAGAAACTGCACTTTCTGTACATGTATTGGGTACCAACCTGTGTTACTAGGATTGTTATATTAACCATTAAGATATTGTGCACTACATTGCTTATGATGTAATATTTTGGACTGGACCTATGCTCCCTACCCCTTTCCCCTTATCTGTTTCTTGGGTAATTTTTGTGATTGGTAGTTTTAAATGTTTTTACATTTTATGGTGTGTGGTGAAATGACATTAGATTAAAAAAAATTGTTAATTTTCATAGTTTGATCCCTGCGTATTTGCATGTCTTATGTGCTCTTTTTGTATTGGTTGCTCATACAACGGACTATAATCCTACAATATTTCTGACTTTGTGAAAGTGTACCTGGTAAAATGTATTCCATTTAGAAGGCAAAGCGTGGTCACTCCAAATAGTGATTTGATTTAGATGTCTGTCTTGACCATTCACTTTGCATTTTCTTTGATGATTTAAAACAAAATAAAAACTATTAAGGGGAACCTGTCTCTCATTTTCTGCTGAACAAACCACAGGCAGCATGTATCAGTGTCTGGCTGCAGTTTATGTTTCTCTAGAATACTCTGAAAATCTCTAGCGTATCAGAGGAAATACAGTTTGAAGAGGCAGCCAGAGCAGTACTTTACCTTCCACTGTATATAAGCGATATACTTAACTCATTGAGATACAAAGTAGTTAAAGAGTATGGCACCTACTGTATGTGTGTGTCATATGTAATAGCATGCTCTAAAATATTTAAAACTAAATCTGAGTCATATTACCATCTCTTCAGGGGACCGGCTATAAGTCTAAACTAAAGCAATACCTACTCTGGGTCATTTATAATGCATGTTCTTCCAACATCTTCATTTCCTCCAGATTGCTATTTCTTACCAGCAGGCCCTCAGCTCATTAGTGTTAGTTTATATAAATCTATCTGTCTCACGTGTCTTATGTATGGATTTCCTATTCATCAATACAAAGTATATTGATGCTTTATAATTAAAATAATACATGATGCTTTGAGAATAATGGCCTTCATTTTGCTTTGCTCATTAGATCAAAACATTATTATAATGGCATAGCATTAACACGTCAATGCAAGATTCTGTACAGTTCAAACACATGAGCATAAAAATGCTTTTACATTAAACAAGTGCTTAAAGCATTTTGGTTCTTATATAAGTGTATACAGCAATGTTTACTGGCAGCACGTATTGGGGAGAGGTTAGCTGCCTTATTACATATTGCTCCATTTATATAAAAGTAGCTATTAGGCTAAGCTCCAACCATAAGTATTTGGTGTGTTTTTGATGTTGTGGATTTTCTGCAGCATTTCTGCACTATAATGCTTGATTAATACAGTACCCTGAAAAAGTAGGTAGGTGGCCTATTAGGGTTCAAATACATACGTTGAGTATTTGATGAGTTTTTTCCTCAGCATTTTTTAAGCCAAAACCAGGAGTGAAGCAATCAAAGTAAAAGAATAAGAAAAAGTGTGCAGCATTTCTGTTAAACAAACGCGCCAAATACAGTACATGAAAACTTGGTGTCATAGAGAAAGATTAAAATCCATAAGACATCCCAAAGGAAGGCGCAATAACCCCCCCAGCACACACACACACACACACACGCGCGCGCGCATAGAACGTCTAGGACAAGAGCTTACACTCAAACTCTTTGAATTAGACCTCATTGGACTTCTGGGGTAGAAGGTAGATTATGTGTAGCTAGGACGTGAGAAAAATGCATTAAAGCACCCTTTCAAGCCAGGACTCCCTGCTGTGGGACAGGTAATTATAGCAGCAAATTTTCTGTGAGATAAAGTCAGAAAAAATGGGATTTATAGATTCAAAGAGGAAAGTGAAAATCTAACACCTCCAGAGGCAGTTCTTCCTCCCATCAAAAGAGCCCGATGACAAGGTTCCAGCTGTGATTTGTCCAGTGATCAGACAGGAATATTGGGTTCTGCATTAATCCAATATTTGTGGGACATAGAGATTTTTAGCGTTACAGCGAAGGAACAGACATGACGCATTAACTCACATCCATGTGGGACCACCAGAATCCCTCCAATTGAAAAGGGGTCTGATGAATGGGGCTATATCTGTCATTCTTTATCTCTATGTAATGATAAACTAATGATGGTAAAGATGATAGTAATATCTCCCGCCTGTGACCCCAAGTGGTGAAAATATCCTGGAAGTTTGGAATTTCATAATTTTCTGAAACTGAAACCACATCCAATGATCAGACCTGTTAGGATTCACCTGAGGGAAGGTAACTTGTGTTAATAAAAGGTAAATGCAAAAAATGTATCTTTGTCAATCCTTGGGGGTGCAGCTAACTATGGGTCCCTTCCTGGAGTACCTCCTTACATAAATTTGAAGCCATTACAGTGACGTCAAGTTTAGCAATTTTCTTTTGTTTATCCTTTTATTTGATGCAACTGTATACTCTGTATTGTTTTGTTCTCTTTGCAATATATCGTGCATATGCAATCTGTAACGGGTGATCAATCGGCCTGTAAAACAATTGTTGTTAGTAGCTAGTAATCTTTCTTGGGTTATTGTACAGTTGGTAGGGACCCTACCAAGGGATATATGTTTCATGCATTAGAATCAGTTGTACATATATATATATATATATATATATATATATATATAAACACATGATTGTGGCCCGATTCTAATGCATCGGGTATTCTAGAATATGCATGTCCCCGTAGTATATGCACACTGATGATTCCAGAATTTGAAGCAGACTGTGCCCGTCGCTGATTGGTCGAGGCAACCTTTATGACATCATCGTCGCCATGGCAACCATTATGACATGTACGTCGATACTGTGCTCGTCGCTGATTGGTCGAGGCGAATTTGCGGCAGACTGTGCCCGTCGCTGATTGGTCAAGGCAACCTTTATGACATCATCGTCGCCATGCTGTGCCCGTCGCTGATTGGTCGAGGCAAACTTTATGACATCATTGTCGCCATGCTGTGCCCGTCGCCTGGCGGCCTCGACCAATCAGAGACGCGGGATTTCCAGGACAGACAGACAGACAGGCAGACAGAAAAACCCTTAGACAATTATATATATACTAGATTGTGGCCCGATTCTAACGCATCGGGTATTCTAGAATATGCATGTCCCCATAGTATATGGACAATGATGATTCCAGAATTCGCGGCAGACTGTGCCCGTCGCTGATTGGTCGAGGCAACCTTTATGACATCATCATCGCCATGGCAACCATTATGACATCATCGTCGCTGTGCCCGTTGCTGATTGACACGGTATTTCTACGTCGATGCTGTGCCGGTCTCTGATTGGTCGAGGCCTGGCGGCCTCGACCAATCAGAGACGCGGGATGTCTACGTCCTTTATGACATCATCGTCGCTGTGCCCGTTGCTGATTGACACGGTATTTCTACGTCGATGCTGTGCCGGTCTCTGATTGGTCGAGGCCTGGCGGCCTCGACCAATCAGAGACGTGAGATTTCCAGGACAGACAGACAGACAGACAGACAGACGGAAAAACCCTTAAACAATTATATATATAGACTAGATTGTGGCCCGATTCTAACGCATCGGGTATTCTAGAATATGCATGTCCCCGTAGTATATGGCCAATGATGATTCCAGAATTCGAGGCAGACTGTGCCCGTCAATAATTGGTCGAGGCAACCTTTATGACATCATCGTCGCCATGGCAACCATTATGACATCATCGTCGCTGTGCCCGTTGCTGATTGGTCGAGGCCTGACGGCCTCGACCAATCAGACGCAGGATGTCTACGTCCTTTATGACATCATCGTCGCTGTGCCCGTCGCTGATTGGTCGAGGCCTGGCGGCCTCGACCAATCAGAGACGCGGGATTTCTACATCGATGCTGTGCCGGTCTTTGATTGGTCGAGGCCTGGCGGCCTCGACCAATCAGAGAGGCGGGATTTCCAGGACAGACAGACAGACAGACAGACAGACAGACAGACAGACGGAAAAACCCTTAGGCAATTATATATATAGATAGATTGTGGCCCGATTCTAACGCATCGGGTATTCTAGAATATGCATGTCCCCGTAGTATATGGATAATGATGATTCCAGAATTCGCGGCAGACTGTGCCCGTCGCTGATTGGTCGAGGCAACCTTTATGACATCATCGTCGCCATGCTGTGCCCGTCGCTGATTGGTCGAGGCAACCTTTATGACATCATTGTCGCCATGCTGTGCCCGTCGCCTGGCGGCCTCGATCAATCAGAGACGCGGGATTTCCAGGACAGACAGACAGACGTAGAAATCCCACGTTTCTGATTCAGCGATGGGCACAGTATCGACGTAGATGTCATAATGGTTGCCATGGTGACGATGATGTCATAAAGGTTGCCTCGACCAATCAGCGACGGGCACAGTCTGCCGCGAATTCTGGAATCATCAGTGTGCATATACTACGGGGACATGCATATTCTAGAATACCCGATGCGTTAGAATCGGGCCACAATCTAGTATATATATATATATATATATATATACTTACTCTGAGTTCTCCAATATTCGGCCTAGGGTTAGGGAAGCGGCTAGGGTTAGGGTTAGGGTTAGAGCTATGGTTAGGGTTGGGTTAGAGTTGGTGCTAGGGTTAGGATTGGGCTAGGGTTGGATTATAGTTAGGGTTGTGGCTAGTGTTGAGCGATACCTTCCGATATCCAGAAGTATCGGTATCAGATTGGATCGGCCGGTATTCAAAAAATATCGGATATCGCCGATACCGATAACCGATACCAATGCAAGTCAATGGGACAAAAATATCGGAATTAAAATAAGCCCTTTCTTTCCTTGTAGGTTAATTCAACATGAAGGAAAACAACTAAGAATAATGTAGGATGTATTGGGGGAGGTGGATGAGACAGAGGTTTAGGCAAATCAAATGGAATAGCAGGAATTATTTTTTTTAAGACGTTCGGAGTTACAAAGATATTGATTCTGTTCAGATTTTTTATATTTTGTCAGATATTTATGTTTCACTACTTCCATTCTCTTCACCTTCTTTTTTACTGCTCCAACACTTTCTTCTTCATCATTCTCAGCAGCAGCATCTTTTTCATCAACTCCTACTTCACCTTATTCATCTTCTTCTTCTTCACCTTCTTCCTTTTCTTTTTTTACATTCTTCATATTCTTCTTATTCAACTATTATTCTTCTTCAAATTCAATTTCTTCACCTTCTTCATATTCTTCTTCTTCATCATATTTTTATTTGTGACAGGCCTTCCTGTAGTTGTTATCTATAATAGTTTGAAGATTACACCTTCTGTTCTGCCTGTCACAAAAAAATTTACAACAGGAATTGTCCACGTTCAGTTTGACCTGCAGCAGCAGGTTTTTTCCAGGGGCACCACGGGGATGAACGGACTCACCCCCATACACTGCTTAGTCTTCTTCTGTTTATAATTTAGATAATATCTTTTGCTCTGATTTTTAGTCTTATGCTTAATGTTCTTCTGCTTTTTGTTCTGCAGCTTCTTCTTCTTCTGCTTCTCGGTCTTCAGGGTGGTCGTCCCCAGGGTCGTCATCTCCAGGGTAGTCGTCTCCAGGGTCGTCGTCTCCAGGGTCATCGTCTTCTTTGGGGTGGTCTTCAGGGTCGCCGTCTTTAGGGTCTTGAACTTGGAAATGTAGCAGAAGGTACAAGGAGGCTGAGGAACTGCCGAGAACCAGCTGACGGTACTGGACCCCGGATGACTACCGAAGGTACAAGAGCCAATGGAACTACCAAGGACCAGCTGACGGTACTGGAACCTGGATACTAAGCAGGAGGTACCCGTGCCAGAAAGCACTACCAAGGACCACCAGACATTGGTGGAACTTGGATACCAAGTAGGAGGCACCTAACCCAAATGCTCTGCCTGGAACCAGCTGATGGTACTGGAACCAGGATAAGGAGCAGAAGGTACAAGAGCCAAAGACACTGGCGAAAACCAGCTGATGGTACTGGAACTCAGATGGGTAGCCGAAGGTACAAGAGCCAATGGAACTACCGAGGACCAGCTGACGGTACTGGAACCCGGTTACTAAGCAGGAGGTACCCGTGCCATAAAGCACTACCAAGAACCACCAGATGTTGGTGGAACTCGGATATCCAGAAGGAGGCACCTAAGCCAAAGGCAAAGGGGGACCTATTGAAGATTGTCTTCCTAAGAACCAGCTAATAGTGCTGGAACTCAGATAGGCAGCAGAAGGTCCACAGGAAAAAAACAAATTGCTAGGCCACGAGCCGGCCGGAGTTACTAAAAACCCACAGTCCTACAGGGGGAGCTTGTCCTATTGGCACTACGGAACTAGCCTTGATTACCAGCTCCCGCAGCCCACATAGGAAGCACCTAAACTGCAGGCACCATAGAGTTGGCTAACCCGACCGCAACATGACAGGACAACGTATTGGAGGCAAAGTGACCTTAACACTACCCGGAAACAGCTGGCGTGCTGGAACCAGGCTGGGCAGGAGGGAGTACCCGTGCCAAAGATACTTCTGAGCAGCAACTGGCGGTGTTGGAGCCGAAGGATTACATGAGAAACAGAGTGTAGGCTGAGACCTAATTGGAGCAAGTTGAAAGGGAACCTGTAACCCCCCAGGCGTTTGTAACTAAAAGAACCACCTTGTGCAGTACTAAGGCTGCACAAGGAAAAGGTGGCTCTTTTTGTTATGCTCCTTGCACACGCTGAACTAAACATTTTTAAAATGTGTCCCCTCATACCGTGAAAGTCCTGGAGGCAGGACTTTCCTTCGTAATCAGACGGGGCACAACTGTCATTCATACCCCCTTGGCACCGTGCGCCACCTCCTCAGCATTGTTTGAATCTGTCCCGGAGCCTGCGCTGTTATGTTTTCCCTTGGGCATGCTCAGTTAGCACTGCCCGTCTTCTGACATCATTTGTTGTCAGCCTGACTGCGCCTGGGCGGCCGCACTGCCCGGAATCCTGCCCCGCAGTGTCTTCTGATTTATTCACACTGCGGGGCTGGTAATAATGGGCATGCGCAGTGCATATCTTCGCCTCTCACTCATCTGCTTCTGCCATCTTCAGACTGTGTGGCATCAGCTGATCGCTGTGGCATGTGCTTAGGGATCAGCTGACGCCGCACAGTCTGAAGAAGGCGGAGGGAGATGAGAGAGAGGTGAAGATATGCACTGCGCATGCCCATGAATCACAGTCCCGGAGTGGCGGGATCTCGGGAAGGGCAGCTGCACAGGCGCAGACAGCCTGCCTGACAACAAATGATGTCAGAAGATGGGCAGCGCTAACTGCGCATGCCCAAGGGATAATATAACAGTGCAGGCTCCAGGACAGATTCAAACAATGCTGAGGAGGCGGCGCCCGGCGCTAAGGGGCTACGAATGACGGCTGTGCTGCATCTCATTAAGAAGGGAGCAGGAGAAATTGCCGGATACACAGCTGTGGATCAGCTGACGTTACTGAACTCCAATTACTCGACAGCAAGTGTTGACTGTGCAGACAGCACTTCTGAGCAGCAACTAGCAGTGTTGGAGCCCAGAGTCAATCAGGGTGTAGGTTGTGGCCTAATTTGAGCTAGTTTAATATCAGTTGTAGTGTGAGTGTGGACGGAGCAGGAGAAATTGCCGGATACACAGCTGGGGATCAGCTGACGTTACTGAAACCCTATAACACTGGGTCATGTGTTGACTGTGCAGACTGCACTTCTGAGCAGCAACTGGCGGTGTTGAAGCCCAGGGATTACAGTTCAGGTGGTAGAAACTGGAACAGAACAGGAGACCTGGATACTGTTGCCAACCAATTATTTAATCTGGAAGAGGAGTGACAAATTCCTGCGAGATCCAGGCCTTGTTCATTTTCAGAAAAGTAAGCTGCTCAATGTTATCGGAGGATAGTCGCATGCGACAGTCTGTCAGTACACCACCTGTGGCACTGAAGACGCCTTCCGATAATACATTAGCAGCAGGGCAAGACAGCACCTCCAATGTATACTGGCTAAGCTCTGGCCCTGTATCTAGCTTAGAGACCCAAAACTTGAAGGGGGAAGAGTCGTGTGGGAGTACACAGAGAGGGCAAGACATGTAGTCTGTCACCATCTGACGGAAACGTTGCCTCATGCTGACTGGAGCCGTCTGTGATGGTGTAGACATATGTGGCGGGCACACAAAACTTTGCCACAGTTGGGCCATACTGGCTTTGCCTTGTGCTGGGACACTGCTTCTGCTCCCTCTTTGTGCAGAGCTTCCTCCACTGCCTCGATGCACTGAGCTGCTTTGTAAAGCACTAGCAGCACTGCTCTCGATTGGACTGGAGAAGATGATGGACTGCACCAGTGTGTCTTGGTAATCCCACATTTTACGCTCCCGGGTCAATGGTGTTATGCGGCTTTGAAAGTTGTCCCGGTAGCGAGGATCTAGGAGGGTGTACACCCAATAATCAGCCGTGTTGAGAATGTGGGTGATGCGGCGGTCATTTCTCAGGCACTGCGGCATGAAATCAACAATGTGCTGCAGACTGCCAACTGGCCAAGAAACGCTGTCCCCTGCTTGAGACGTGATCTCTGCCTGCTCTGCATCACCCCACCCTCGCTCTACATACTGACTACTGGAGAATTGTGTAACTCCCTCCTCTGGACAGATGTCTTCCTCCTCCATCGACTCCTCCTCACAAAGTGTCCCCTGCCTAGGCCTTTGTGAGGAACCAAATTGTGCAGACTGTCCAGAAGCAGATGGCATTTGTGACTCCTCATCCTCCACCTCTTCCACAACCTCATCCCTTAGCGCTTGCAGTGTTTTTTCAAGCAGTCAGATAAGGGGGATAGTCATGCTGACTAGTGCATCATCTGCACTCGCCATCCACGTGGAATCATCGAAGACACACAAAACCTGGCAGATGTCCTTCATAGTTGCCCACTCATTGGTTGTGAAGTCTGAATGGCGCGCAGTGCGACTTCTTTGCGCCTGATGCAGCTGGTACTCCTTTACTGCTGGCTGCTGCTCACACAACCGCTCCAACATATGTAACGTTGAATTCCACCTGTGGGTAGGTCACATATGATGCGATGTTTCGGAAGGCGGAATCGGCGCTGCAGAGCTGCAATGCGCGATCTTGCCATGCTGGAACGCTGCAAGTGAGCACACTCTAGGCGGACCTTGTGCAGCAATGCATCAAGATCTGGATAGTCCCTCAAAAAACTCTGCACAACCAAGTTGAGCACATGTGCCAGACATGGTATGTGAGTGAGGTTGCCTAGGCCCAGAGCTGCCACCAGATTTCGGCCATTGTCACACACTTTCATGCCTGGCTGGAGATTTGCTGGCACAAACCACATGTTGCTCTCCTGCTTGATGGCATTCCAGAGCTCCTGCGCTGTGTGGCTTCGATTCCTCAAAGAAATTAATTTCAATACGGCCTGTTGATGTTTGGCCATGGCTGTGCTCATATCGGTCGTAACAGGTAAGCGTTCAAGGGTCCATGTGGAGGTGGACTGTGACGGCTCCTGCAGCACTGATTCAGAGGAACTGGAGTATGAGGAGGAGTCAATGTGTACAGACTGGATTCCTGCAATCCTTGGAGTTGACAGAACACGTACAGCGCCACTCTCTCGATCTGTACCCGGATCCACAACATTTACCCAATGGGCAGTGAGGGAAAGGTATCGTCCCTGTCCATGATGACTGGTGCACGCATCTGTGGTGAGGTTGACCTTGCTACTGATGGTGTTTAGTAGCGCATGTTTAATGTTTCCATCCACATGCTTTTACAGGGCAGGGATGGCTTGCCTGCTGAAAAAAAAGCAGCTGGGCATGTTGTATTGTGGGACTGCCAATGCCATCAAGGTAGGGAAAGTGTCAGTCTCCACCAGCCTGAATGACAGCATTTCAAGGGACAGTAATTTTGCAATGCCAGCATTCAGGGCCTGTGCTCGGGGGCGGTTTGCCGAGATTGACCACCTTTTCTCCCATGCCTGTGCTACCGATGGCTGTAGACTAGGCTGGGAGTGTGAGGATGACAGGAAACGTGGTGCTGTGGGTGGAATTACACTGGGTCTCTGGACAACAGTGCCAGAGGTTCTTCCATGGCGATCCTCTAAGGAAGCAGAACCAGCTGTGTGTGAGCTGGAGGAAGAGGCTACAACACGAGCTGAAGAGATGGTAGGTGCCGCTGTAGGTTGGCCTAGGTCTTCAGTGGGTTTTTCTAACTCCATCACGTGCTTGGTCCGCACATGTTTCCACATATTTGTGGTATTGAGGTTGCTGACACCTTTCCCTCTTTTCACTTTCTGATTACACACATTGCATTTGACAAAGCAAATGTCATCTGCTACTTTGTCAAAAAAGGACCAGGCACTGCAAGGCTTGGGATCGCCCGTTTTGGCTTTTGGAAGAGGCATGCTCCTAATGGGTGCCAAAGTGGAGGCTACAGGCAACGCAGTCTTCACCCTCCCTCTCCCTCTTTGGGCCGTTCGGGGAATATCTTCCTCAGAGCTGCTCCCAACACCTTCCTGTACCTCACGCCATGATGGGTCAAGGACCTCATCGTCTACACTACCATCTTCCAACAACTGCTTCTCCTGGTTAGTCTCGGCAGCACAGTATGCACCAGAAAGTGACACCTAAGTCTCATCATCACATACGTACTGAGGTGTGCTGACTGGAGGCACTGACCCACCCGCCTCTTCAGATTCAGAGAGACAAAGCTGTTGGGCATCACTGCATACTGCCTCTTCTTCCATTTATCGAATGCTGCTTGGCTGGCCCCCTCTTTCCAAGCCAAGAGATTCAGAGAACAGAAGTAGAGATGGCTTCTGTCCTGGGCTCTCTGAATGCCTGGGCAGTTTGGCAGGTGGTGAAGAGACAGATGGGTGCTCTTCAGTGCTCTGTGCCTGAGAGGATGTGGCAATAATTGAAGTCGATGTGTTAGCTGCCATCCATGTTGTGAATTCTGTTGTCGGGCTCCCTCCTGTGGTCATGAATGGTACTTCAGCTGGTTCTGTCCATGGACTTCCTCTGGTGGGTGTTTCTGAGTTTCCTTCCACAGGTGACGAGGTTAATTCGTTAGCTGGCTGCTCTATTTAACTCCACTTAGATCTTTGCTCCTTGCCACCTGTCAATGTTCCAGTATTGGTCTAGTTCACTCCTCGATCGTTCTTGTGACCTGTCTTCCCAGCAGAAACTAAGTTTCAGCTTGTATTTCTTTGGTTTGCTATTTGTCTGTCCAGCTTGCTATTTTTTATTGTTGTCTTGCTTGCTGGAAGCTCTGGGACGCAGAGGGAGCGCCTCCGCACCGTGAGTCGGTGCGGAGGGTCTTTTTGCGCCCTCTGCATGGTCTTTTTGTAGGTTTTTGTGCTGACCGCAAAGTAACCTTTCCTATCCTCGGTCTGTTCAGTTAGTCGGGCCTCACTTTGCTAAATCTATTTCATCTCTGTGTTTGTATTTTCATCTTTACTCACAGTCATTATATGTGGGGGGCTGCCTTTTCCTTTGGGGAATTTCTCTGAGGCAAGGTAGGCTTTATTTTTCTATCTTCAGGGCTAGCTAGTTCCTTAGGCTGTGCCGAGTTGCATAGGGAGCGTTACGCGCAATCCACGGCTATTTCTAGTGTGTTTGATAGGATTAGAGATTGCGGTCAGCAGAGTTCCCACGTCCCAGAGCTCGTCCTTTATTATCAGTAACTATCAGGTCATTCCGTGTGCTCTTAACCACCAGGTCCATTATTGTCCTGACCACCAGGTCATAACACATCCATCCAACAACGGCTTCAATTTGTTCATCTCGCTGCAATGGGGTACGGTGAGCTCCTACAAAGCTGCGCATGAAAGACTGTTCCCTGCTAAAACTGGGGGATGATGAGTCCCCACAGCAGGCACAGAATCCCCACATCCTCTCCCTGTTCCACCTCCCCACACAAAACCACGTGCCTTACTCCCTGCCTTCTTCATCTTGGTAGACTGATAAATATAGGCAGACAAGTACTGAGGGCTTAGTGTGCTAATTCCTGAACAGCTGCTAACAGGTATAAGAAACACAAATTTTTTAAAGTGTGGACTAGACTTTAATATGAGCTAATGTGGCCTAGACAACTGTAAAATGGGGTATTTTGTGAACTTTATTTACTTTTTGTTTTTTTCGCAGAACAGACTACAGCGTGAGCTGAACTCACACAGAGACCTTGCAGACAGCAGTGAACAGCTCTACAAGGCCTAAAAAAGCTCCTCTATGTACTACTATATAGTGTTTTTCCACAATCTAGCAGGATACAGATGGAAACCCACTAATACGATAAATCTGGAAAAAATGTGCAGCAGGCAGCACTAATTCAAAAAAGGACAATGGAACAGTATGAGGCAGTGATGCACACTGAGCTGTCTACAACCGGCTGTGGCTGCAGAACAGACTACATAGTGAGCTGCACTCAAACACACAGAAACCTTGCAGACAGCTGTGAACAGCGCTGCAAAGCAAAAACAAGGTTCTCACACAGCGGTTGCTAAATTAGCCTGGGTAAAGCACAATGAAGCAAATCGCTGTCTCAAACTGGCCCTCTCAGTCAGAACACAGTGTCCTGTCCCTAACTGAAAAAACAGCAGAGTGAACCCAAAATGGTGGTGGCGACTTTCATAGTGCATCATGACATCATTTCAGCAGCCAATCACAGCCATGCCAGTAGTTACATGACTAACGTGCAGAACAGGATGTGCCCACACTTCTAATGATTCCTCATTGGCTGAATTAAATTAAACTGGACTGGCTCTTTGCATTATGGAAACTTCCAATTCTGGTATCCAATATTGAGAAAGTATCGGAACTCAGTATTGGAACTCAGTATCGGAATTATGATACCGCGAATATCGGCCGATACCCGATATTTGCAGTATCGGAATGCTCAACACTAGTTGTGGCTAGGGATTAGGGTTGGGGATAGAGCTGGGGTTAGGTATGGACTAGAGTTGAGTTATCATTAGGGTTGGGGCAAGGGTTAGAGCTACGGTTAGGGTTGGGCTAGGGTTGCACTAGGGTTAGGGTTGGGGCTAGGGTTAGGGTTGGGGCTAGGGTTAGGGTTGTGTTGGCGTTAGGGTTGTGTTGGGGTTATGGCTGGGGTTATGGTTGTGGGGTTGGGGTTATGGTTTTAGTGTTTGGGTTAGGGTTGGACGGCGTGAACGGCGCTGCAAGGCTTAAAAAAGCTCCTCTATGTAATCCTATATAGTGTTTTTCCAAAATCTAGCAGGATACGGATGGAAACCCACTAATAGGATAAATCTGGACAAAATGTGCAGCAGGCAGCACTAATTGAGAAAAGGACAATGGAACAGTATGAGGCAGTGACACATGCTGAGCTGTGTACAACCGGCTGTGGCTGCAGAACAGACTACAGAATGAGCTGCACTCACACACACAGAGACCTTGCAGCCGTGAACAGCGCTGCAAGGCAAAAACAAGATTCTCACAGAGTGGTTGCTAAATTAGCCTGGGTAAAGCACAATAAAGCAAATCGTTATCTCAAAATGGCCCTTTCAGTCAGAACACAGCATCCTGTCCCTAACTGAAATCACAGCAGAGTGAACCCAAAATGGTGGCGGCAACTTTTATAGTGCATCATGACATCATTTCAGCAGCCAATCACAGCCATGCCAGTAGTTACATGACTAACATGCAGAACAGGATGTGCCCACATTTCTAATGATTCATCATTTGCTGAATTAAATTAAACTGTCTCTTTGCATTATCTGAACTTGCGATTCCGGTATCCAATATTGAGAAAGTATCGGAACTCAGTATCAGAATTCTGATACCGCTGATATCGTCCGATACCCGATATTTGCAGTATCGGAATGCTCAATACTAGTTGTGGCTAGGGATTAGGGTTGGGGCTAGAGCTGGGGTTAGGTATGGACTAGATTTGGGTTATAGTTAGGGTTGGGGCAAGGGTTAGAGCTAGGGTTAGGGTTGGGCTAGGGTTGCACTAGGGTTAGGGTTTGGGCTAGGGTTAGGGTTGGGGCTAGGGTTAGGGTTGTGTTGGCGTTAGGGTTGTCTTGGGGTTATGGTTGGGGTTATGGTTGTGGTGTTGGGGTTATGGTTGTAGTGTTTGGGTTAGGGTTGGACGGCGTGAACGGCGCTGCAAGGCCTAAAAAAGCTCCTCTATGTAATCCTATATAGTGTTTTTCCACAATCTAGCAGGATACGGATGGAAACTCACTAATAGGATAAATCTGGACAAAATGTGCAGCAGGCAGCACTAATTGAGAAAAGGACAATGGAACAGTATGAGGCAGTGACGCACACTGAGCTGTCTACAACCGGCTGTGGCTGCAGAACAGACTAAAGAGTGAGCTGCACTCACACGCACAGAGACCTTGTACACAGCCGTGAACAGCGCTGCAAGACAAAAACAAAGTTCTCACAGAGCGGTTGCTAAATTAGTCTGGGTAAAGCACAATGAAGCAAATCGCTGTCTCAAACTGGCCCTCTCAGTCAGAACACAGTGTCCTGTCCCTAACTGAAATCACAGCAGAGTGAACCCAAAATGGTGGTGGCGACTTTCATAGTGCATCATGACATCATTTCAGCAGCCAATCACAGCCATGCCAGTAGTTACATGACTAACATGCAGAACAGGATGTGCCCACACTTCTAATGATTCCTCATTGGCTGAATTAAATTAAACTGGCTCTTTGCATTATGGGAACTTCCGATTTTGGTATCCAATATTGAGAAAGTATCAGAACTCAGTATTGGAATTCTGATACCGCGAACATCGGCCGATACCTGATATTTGCAGTATCGGAATGCTCAACACTAGTTGTGGCTAGGGATTAGGGTTGGGGCTGGAGCTGGGGTTAGGTATGGACTAGAGTTGAGTTATCATTAGTGTTGGGGCAAGGGTTAGAGCTAGGGTTAGGGTTGGGCTAGGGTTGCACTAGGGTTAGGGTTGGGGCTAGGGTTAGGGTTGGGGCTAGGGTTAGGGTTGTTTTGGCGTTAGGGTTGTGTTGGGGTTATGGTTGGGGTTATGGTTGTGGGGTTGGGGTTATGGTTTTAGTGTTTGGGTTAGGGTTGGACGGCGTGAACGGCGCTGCAAGGCCTAAAAAATCTCCTCTATGTAATCCTATATAGTGTTTTTCCAAAATCTAGCAGGATACGGATGGAAACCCACTAATAGGATAAATCTGGACAAAATGTGCAGCAGGCAGCACTAATTGAGAAAAGGACAATGGAACAGTATGAGGCAGTGACACATGCTGAGCTGTGTACAACCGGCTGTGGCTGCAGAACAGACTACAGAGTGAGCTGCACTCACACACAGAGACCTTGCAGACAGCCGTGAACAGCGCTTCAAGGCAAAAACAAGGTTCTCACAGAGTGGTTGCTAAATTAGCCTGGGTAAAGCACAATAAAGCAAATCGTTATCTCAAAATGGCCCTTTCAGTCAGAACACAGCATCCTGTCCCTAACTGAAATAACAGCAGATTGAACCCAAAATGGCGGCGGCAACTTTTATAGTCCATTATGACATCATTTCAGCAGGCAATCACAGCCATGCCAATAGTTACATGACTAACATGCAGAACAGGATGTGCCCACATTTCTAATGATTCCTCATTTGCTGAATTAAATTAAACTGGCTCTTTGCATTATCTGAACTTTCGATTCCGGTATCCAATATTGAGAAAGTATCGGAACTCAGTGTCAGAATTCTGATACCGCTAATATCATCCGATAACCGATGTTTGCAGTATCGGAATGCTCAACACTAGTTGTGGCTAGGGATTAGGGTTGGGGATAGAGCTGGGGTTAGGTATGGACTAAAGTTGGGTTATAGTTAGGGTTGGGGCAAGGGTTAGAGCTGGGGTTAAGGTTGGGCTAGGGTTGCACTAGGGTTAGGGTTGGGGCTAGGGTTATGGTTGGGGCTAGGTTTAGGGTTGTGTTGGTGTTATGGTTGGGGTTATGGTTGGGTTTATGGTTGTAGTGTTTGGGTTAGGGTTGGAGTTAGACTTGGATTGGGGTTATGGTTGTTTTGGGGCTAGGGTTGTGTTGGGGATATGGTTGTATTGGGGGTACGGTTGTGTTGTGGTTATGGTTGTGTTGGGGTTACGGTGGGAGTGTAGGGGCTAAGGTTATGTTGGAGTTTGGGTTAGGGTTGTGGTTAGGGTTAGGGTTGGGATTAGGGTTGGGATTAGGGATGAGATTAGTGTCAGGAGTAGGGCTGTGTTAGGGTTGGAGTTAGAATTGGTGTGTTTCAACTATTTAGGTACATCATGGGTCTCCAAACGCCTTCTTTGATTTCAGCCAATTTTGCATTCACAAAGTCAAACAGTGCTCCCTCCCTTCTGAGCCCTGCCATGAGCCTAAACAGTGGCTTTCTTCCACATAGGGGATATCAGCGTACTCCGGGGAAATAGCACAATAAATTGTATGGTCCATTTTCTCCTGAAACCCTTGTGAAAACAAAAAAGTTTGGTTTCAAAGCAAATTTTCTCGTGAAAAAAGTAAAATGTTCATTTTTTCCTTCCACATTGCTTTAGTTCTCGTGAAGCACCTGAAGGGTTAATAAACTTCTTGAATGTGGTTTTGAGCACCTTGAGGGGTGCAGATTTTAGAATGTTGTGACTTTGGGGTATTTTCTGTCGCAATGACCCCGTAAACTCGCTTGAATTGTAAGGTGGTCCTAAAAAAAATGGTTTTGTAAATTTTGTTGGAAAAATGAGAAATCTCAGGTCAACTTTTAACACTTATAGCTTCCTAACAAAAAAATATGCTTCCAAAAGGCACAAAAGTAAAAATTTGAAAATTGCTAAATTTTGCAAAATGTTTGCCAAATTTCTGTTTTTTTCATAAATAAACACAAGTCATATCGAAGAAATGTTACCTCTAATATGACATACAATGAGTCATGAAAAACAGTCTCAGAATCAGTAGGATCCGTAGAAGCGTTCATGAAGTGACAGTGGTCAGAATTGTAAAAATTGACTTGATCATTAAGTATAAAATTAGCTATGTCACTAATTGGTTAAATATAAAAACCTCAAGTCATAAAAGTTTTGATTAACTTTCCACACCTTCTTGCACAGTTAAAACTATTCTATATAAAATTGGTATCACCATAACTGTACTGGTCTAAAATAATAGAAGAAAGATACTGCATTTGTACTGAAAACACAGCATCCTAGAAACAAAACCATATAATACAATAACATTCCAGTCTTTATTTTTTTCGACCTTTCTCCAATTTGTTCCTGATTTTCAGTACAGTGTGCAGTAAAGAGAATGGTGTAACTCAAAACTACATCTCAAAGCATAACAATCAAGCCCTCATATATCAATTTTAACAGAAACATGTAAAAATGCCTGTATCTCCAAGCGGTTAAATGCTACTTTGGCAAGAACTTGCAGGAGATACAGTTTGCTAAATGTTGACTATTCATAGCTATCAATAGAAGATAATCTGATTTTTTTTCTTAATGTACCAGCATCATCATAGAACCTCTTTAGACCTCATTAAATCAAATATAGCCTTAGTAATGTCAAAGTGACCCCAACCGGCTATGGGAAAAAAGTTGGTAAGTACTAATAGCTGGCATCCTGCTTAACAACACACTGCGGTATTAAACTTTTTAGGCTACCTTATATTGTAAAAACAATTTAAAAAATATTCCTTTTTCGGACAGATGCCGCCTTGCTCATGTTTATACACAGATGGTGCCTAAATCAATTTGATGATATGTAAAATCCATGCTTGCATAGTATTTGTGCCAGAAAACCTGATCTGCTTGGGTTTGAAAAAGCCACCGTCTATGCTAAACAACCTCTCCAATAATACAATAGAGACTGAACATGATAGAGCATCCATAGCAAATTAGGCCAGTTCTTGTCCACTGGTTCTATCCGGTTACACTGTAACTTTGTCACAATGTAAGATAAATCACCTGATCCATCATTTCAATTATACTACAGCTTTTGCTGCTGCTGCATTGCCTATATATTGTAGTCCTAACATTGGCACAGGTAGGCGTGCATTGGGACTACAAGGATCAGAGAGGGGTCTCCGGGTAATAAGACAATTTAGCCAGCCAGCTCACCGACAGACTGAAGGAGCACGGAGATCTCGTCCTGACCAAGACGTGCAGCAATGGAAGATGAGGACAAAGGTGTGTACTCCAGCTCCTAAAATCTTGAAATTCTTTATCAGTGCATATATGTACAGCGTGATTAAAATCCTTGCTCAAAGGTAGATGCAGTCATGAGGATAGACAACGCGTTTTGATCTATGCAATCTTAATCATGTCTAACAACATATGAACATTGCCAGTATTCATAATACTAAGAAACCAATCACTGTGGATTTCATAATCACATGACTGAAAGGTCACAGGTCCTACTACATAACCATTTAAAAATAAAACTAAGTATAGATAAATAAAAATCATTTAACAATAATGATATAATATTTTGTTTTTCTTATTTAAACCTAACAATGATCTTGTTTGCAAAGTGTATATCCAATACGCCTGCCTGGTAAGGAGGCGTCTTTTGATATCCCCACCATGATTAGAGCATTTAACCAATTCTGAGCAGCCATCGCTGCAATGTTACCTCCATGGCAAGTAGCAAAATGTCTGGCAACCATAGATACATTTCTATTACCACCATAAAAATTACTTGTGTCTCTTATGTGTTCAGAGATTCTTGTTTTGAGCTTTCTGGTGGTACATCCCACATATGAAACTTTACAATGTGTACAATTGATCTTATATATCACGTTTTTAGAGTGGCAATTTATGAAGTCTCTAATTTTAAAACTTTTGGAGTTGTCATAATTAGTAAATATGTTACCCGATTGGCTTGATGCACATGTGCTACATGCGATAGTGCTGCATTTATTGAAGCCTTTGCATTCCAACCATATATTGGATCTGGATTTGGATGTATATTGACTTGGAGAAATTATGTCCCCTATGGTTGGAGCTCTCCTGGCTACTATATTTATGCTGTCATTTAGTATATTTGACAAAATGTCATCCTGTTCTAAAATTGGTAGCTGCCTCTGTATAATGGATTTGATCTAATTAAAATGGGAACTATACTGAAGGCAAACGTACGGTTTATTTTGCTTAACTGCCCCATTTTTTTTAGATTTAAGATTAGATTTTAATAAATTCTCTCTATCTTTTTTATCTACCATATTTTGGGCTCTTTTTAGACACCATTTAGGGTAACTGCGCTTATCAAGTCGTATTTCCAAATTGTCAAACTCTCTTTCTCTATCTATTGCTTTGCTGCAGTTCCTCTTGAGTCTGGTGAATTCTCCCACCGGTATGGATTTAATTGTGTGAGAGGGGTGATTACTAGGGTTGAGCGAAACGGGTCGAAATTGTTCAAAAGTCGCCGACTTTTGGCAAGGTCGGGTTTCATGAAACCCGACCCGACCCCAGTGGGGGGTCGGCCATGAAGTCGGCGATCTTTTGAATCTGGAATCGGAATTCCGATCCCGATTCCCGATATGTTTAAGATATCGGGAATTGGTATCGGAATTCAGATTAAAGTGTAAAATATAGAATTAAAATAAAAAATATTGCAATACTTACCCTCTGACGCGCCCTGGTACTAACCGGCAGCCTTCCTCCTTCGAATCCGCGCTTCTAGGACCTTGCCGTGACGTCGCGGTGACGTCGCGGCTTGTGATTGGCCGCGCGGCCGCCCATGTGACCGCTCGCGCGGCCAATCACAAGCCGCGACGTCACCCGCGACGTCACCGAAGGTCCTGGAAGGGCTGATTCTTAGGAAGGTAGGCTGTCGGAAGGAAGCAGGGCGCTTCCGAGGGTGAGTATATACCTAATAGGAATATACCTAATAGGAATATACTCACCCTCGGAAGCGCCCTGCTTCCTTCCGACAGCCTTCCTTCCTAAGAATCAGCCCTTCCAGGACCTTCGGTGACGTCGCGGGTGACGTCGCGGCTTGTGATTGGCCGCGCGAGCGGTCACATGGGCGGCCGCGCGGCCAATCACAAGCCGCGACGTCACCGCGACGTCACGGCAAGGTCCTAGAAGCGCGGATTCGAAGGAGGAAGGCTGCCGGTTAGTACCAGGGCGCGTCAGAGGGTAAGTATTGCAATATTTTTTATTTTAATTCTATATTTTACACTTAAATATGGATCCCAGGGCCTGAAGGAGAGTTTCCGCTCCTTCAGACCCTGGGAACCATGGAAACCCAATGCACTGCATTGGGTTTCGTGTTTCGGCCGACCCCGACCCCGACTTTTTTATAGGATCGGCCGATTTCACTCGACCCGACTTTTCCAAAAGTCGGGTTTCGTGAAACCCGACCCGATCCTATAAAAGTGAAGGTCGCTCAACCCTAGTGATTACTCTTGGCGTGTAGAACTATATTTCCACTCATGGGTTTAATATGCGTTTTACTGTGAGTAGTTTTACCGCACTCACCCTCCAATTCCAGATCAAGAAACGATATACATTTTTTGTTGTGACTGTACGTAAACCTAATACCAAGATCATAACCATTGACATATTCCATGAATTCCGGTATGGCAGACACATCGCCCCCCAAATGAATGAGGGTGTCGTCGATGTATCTGCCATACCAGAACAAAAAATCAAGAAATGGGTTATCAGCAGAATAAATGTACAGAGATTCCCAAAAAGCCATAGTCAGGTTTGCAAGCGATGGGGAGTCCTTAGCTCCTATAGGAACTCCAGTCCTTTGTCTGTAAATAGTCTTATTAAATAAAAAACATTATGCTTAAGTAAGAAAAATGTCACTTGCAATATATACTGAATCAAATCCTGTGAATAAAGATTATAGATATTAAGATGAAACTCCAAGGCTCTCATGGCAACAGAGCCACGAAAAACCTTCTTGCCATGTTTTTCTGGAGAAAGTTTTTAGTACTTCTCTAGAGTCCTTGATGTAACCTGGGGTCCTTCTTACTAATGGCTGCAATAATGAATCCAACCACTCACACATATGTTCAGTCATAGATCTGACCCCTGAAACTATGGGTCTAATAGTGGTATACCATTACCCTTAGGAAGTCCATATAGTGTTGGTAAAATAGGAAATGGTACATATAAATACTCTGCTTGTTTTTTGTGTAAAACACCCAAGCTCAAGCCTTCTTCAATCATTCTACTAATCTTTAAATTGTGTTCCTTAGTAGGATTGCTGTCAAGTTTTTCATATGTGTTGTAATCTGCAAGATGTTCTTCCACTTTGGTGATGTAACCTACTTCATTTAGAATGACAATCATTCCTCCTTTGTCACTTCTTTTTATCACAACATTCTTCATGTCTTTTAATTCTTGGAGGGCTTTTTTCTGGTTAAATGTCAGATTGGATCTTTTCAGTCATGTGATTGGGAAATCCACAGTGATTGGTTTCTTAGTACTATGAATACTGGCAATGTTCATATGTTGTTAGACATGATTAAGATCGCATAGATCGAAACGCGTTGTCTATCCTCATGACTGCATCCACCTTTGAGCAAGAATTTTAATCATGCTATATTTATATGCACTAATAAAGAATTTCAAGATTTTAGGAGCTGGAGTACACACCTTTTTCCTCATCTTCAATTAAGTCTCCCATTTGCAATTTGCAGTGAATAGTCTTTTTTACAACACACATAATTTGTGAGGTAGACAGTTTCTGCATGTTTAATTTTCTGGAATGTGGAGATTTTCCTTTGTCTTTAAAAAGCCGGGAAGCAAAACACTTTTTCTAATACATAAGCAGAAATAAGCGAATCTTTCCAAAAATTTGAACTTGTCGGCTTTGCCACATTTTGCCATGAAGTACAATTTGCAGCAAATAAGTTAGTGCAATCTCAATACTGAAAAGCTGGAGTTTGATCAGAATATTCACATGAGGAAGAAGAGAGAGAGAACCCCCCCCTCACCCGCTAACCATAAAAGCTTACTCTTTCCAAGTGAAAGAGAGATAGAGAAAGCACACACTAACCATAGGAGCTTTCACATTAAAGGGAACCTGTCTCCCCCAAAATTAAAGGTGAGCTAAGACCACGGGCATCAGGGGCTTATCTACAGCATTCCGTAATGCTGTAGATAAACCCCGATGTATCCTGAAAGATGAGAAAAAGAGGTTAGATTATTCTCTCTCAGGGGCGGTCCCAGTGCGGTCCGGTCCAATGGGCGCCACGGTCCGGGGCCTCCCATCTTCTTACGATGACGTCCTCTTCTTGTCTTCACTCTGCGACGCCCATCGTATCAGACCGCCCCCCCAGGTGAGTATAATCTAACCTGTTTTTCTCATCTTTCAGGACACATCGGGAGCTTATCTACAGCATTACAGAATGCTGTAGGTAAGCCCCTGATACTAGTGGGCTTAGCTCATCTTTGATTCCGGGGGTGACAGTTTCCCATTAAAGAAGAGAGAGCCTTATCAAGTGACTCCTAAGATGGATAACGGCTTTGTGCTATGAATTGTACTGCACTAAGAACGTACTTAACTCAGATTGACCAAGTAATGACCATCGATGTTCAAGGTATGATAATAGATGTCATAAGTGAAGGGCACTAAGGGGAGGTTTGCATGGCAATGCAAAATGGTATTAGCTCACTCTCTGATGCTTCAGCAGTGTGTGAAATGGTCCTGGAATGTTTTTTTTTTTTTTACACAACTCACAAATAGAATGTGAGAGTGTACAAATTTGAGTAAGGCCATGAGTTCAGGAAATTTTGCTCGAACTCAATCCTCAGAGGATCAATGTACTCATCGCTAGACAAAAGCCTTGTTTTCAGGATTTATCTTCAGTAGCAAAATGAGGAGCAAGAGCTATTAAATTGCCCTCTTTGTTTGCAGTGTTTGAATAGTAAAAAATATAGTGTTATTATTAATGTCCTGTTACTGCAGTATAGTATAAATCATTCAATTCACATTCATATTAACTATGCATGCCCAGCACCTACCTATTACTTGAATCTTTGTGTTATTATTTAAAGCTTCACAGTCCCATTTCTAATGCACTTTAGCCCTGGAGAAGTAGAGCACAATCATATATAAGTCTTTTTCTATCTTTATGTGTAAAGAACTCTGCGTTTTGACATCCTTAGGCTATAAAATCTTAAAATGCCCACTGTTTGACATGCCATTATCTATTATAGTGTTTTTGATAATCCACCTTGATTGGCTTCAATACATCATGTGATGTGATAGTTACATTAAAGGGACCCTGTCAGCAGTTTTAGGCAATATAAGTTACGGCCACTGCCTTTCAGGGCTTATCTACAGGGTGGGCTTTTTATATGGATACACCTAAATAAAATGGGAATGGTTGGTGATATCAACTTCCTGTTTGTGGCACATTAGTATATGGGAGGGGGAAACTTTTCAAGATGGGTGATGACCATGGTGGCCATTTTGAAGTCTGCCATTTTGGATCCAACTTAATTTTTTTCAATTCGAAGAGGGTCATGTGACACATCAAACTTATTGAGAATTTCCCAAGAAAAACAATGGTGTGCTTGGTTTTAACGTATTTTTATTATTTCATGAGTTATTTACAAGTCTCTCTTTGTTTACAGCCATTAACATGTCACAGAGGTTAACACATGAGGAGCGGATAGAAATTGTGTTGATGTCTGGTGAACGCAGTACCCGGGTCATTGCAGCAGATTTCAATGCAAGATACCATTCCCATGTTATTTAGATGTATCCATATAAATGGCCCACCCATTACAGCATTCTATAACGCTGTATATAAGCCCCCTATCCAACCTGAAAGAGAAGAAAAATAATTTTTGTTATATTCACCTGGGAAGGTGGTCCAGTGTGGTCTGGTCCGATGGGTGTTGCAGGTCTGGCGCCTCCCATCTACTCTTCTTGCAATGCTGCCCTCCTGTTGAGGGCAGAGTAAAGTACTGCAGTGTGCAGGCACTGGGAAAGGTCAGAGCACCTGCACACTGCAGTGCTTTACTCTTCCCTCAACAGGTCAGCTAAGCACACCTGTGCAGGAGCGCAGTGCCAGGGAGTGATGAAGCAAGCAGGAGAGTGGCATCACTAGAAGATGGGAGGCACTAGACACTGAACTGCGACACCCTTTGGACCGGACTGCCCCCCTTCCCGGTGAGTATAACAAAACTTATTTTTCTCATGTTTCAGGTCGCACCGGGGGCTTATCTACAGAATGCTGTAGATATGCATGAAAGGCTGTGGCCTTATCTTTTATCAGCCAAAACTGCTGACCTGGCTCCTGCAATCTTTGGCAGTGTTTAAAATGGCACCAGGCATTTTTTCTTTCTGCAATCCTATCTTATCAGCCTACAAATTATTGAAATTTCCAGGGACCTGCAGATTTCAGGATTGTCGACTGAGATTTGATTCCTGTTCAATCAATAATCCTAATAAATGCTCTCAAAATAAAGTGTCACTTCTCCAGATGTCCTTCCTTAGACCACTTTTAGTACTTTAGGCACTAATCTCTGCAAACTGTTACAACTTCAAAGGCTATCTGTTTTGAAGTTGCTCTGACCCATTGATCTAAAATGCACAGCACAAATCTGACCATTTTCAAAGTCATCACAATTGCCCATTTTAATCAGTTTTTAACGCATTGACTTAAAACATTTACAGTCCACTTTACTCCTAAGATATTCCAATCAATGATAGGTGTCATTAACATTATGCAATCAAAGTTTTTTACTTTAACTATCAGTATTTTTAACTGTTTACCAGTATTAGCAATGCATGTGCATGTGCCATGTCTGGCAGATGACAACTGTGTTTTGCATGTATGTGGTCTGCCTGAATCAGCATCAATTGTAGCTACACTCTGATCCATGCTATTAATCCCTGAAATTCCACTATTAATTTTTGACAGTGACAGTGCAGTCCCAGGGGCTCGCCATTCCAGTGATCTCTCAACCTCACAAGACTTGATCGTGGGGTCATGGAAGTTGTAAGGCCTGCTGAAAACCCCCATGACTTCCATGATGGTACCCTTCTGAAGCTAACCTCTATGCTGGGTTTCATAGGAGGCCATGATTTTAGAATTATACTGCAGTACAATTCTATTGTAGTAGATAAAATACGCAATCACAGGATTTCAGGTTCAAGTTTTTGATTTTCTCCCTTAAAAATAAATATAATTCAACTCATTGGAATTAACATTGCATTGCAAGTTGCACTCCATCACCAACAGCAGCAGTTATGTCCAAAGACTCCACACGTACTTTATGCCCTGTTGACTTAATGTTTTGCATGGCAGTGATGCATGACCGACAGCGGTCATTTTGTTTACTAATCTCCCGACTGAGTGGCATTTATGCACTTTCTCCACATTCTCCTCAATGTACATCTTCCTTTCCCCACCAACAATAGGGCAAAATGTTGTATCAAAGGTCAATTCTAGTCACCCTTGTAGAGTGTAGCTCTTATGGTAACCAGAGTTTTCTTTCTATATCCGCTCCCTCACATGAATATTCAAAGCACTTGCAAGCTTTCCAGTATTGAGATTCCTGTAAATTCACTGCATATTAGATTTTTTGAGAAAATCTGCAATGTTTGCAAATTTGAATTTCAAAAGATCATCTCATCTGTAAAAGAAATATTTGCTCGATGAATCAGCTGACATGTGCCGGAAAAGTTGAGGGCTCATTGTCAGAGCCCGCAGCAAACAGGGGGAGGCCACCTTAGACGTACATATACATCTAAGGTGCTAAAGGGGTTAAATGCCTCTAGTTGCCAGGAAAATATATGTAGAACATTGTGGATTCTCCTAGGAGTCAATTGAACATGTTTTGAGCTATTGGATGCAAACAGATGCTTTTTAGTTTGCAAAATCACTTCAATCTGTTTAACTAGGGAAAATACATGGTAAACAATATCCGATAATAGGGCCAGAAGTATAAAACATCACCTAACGCCAGGTCATTACAAGTTCATGGACATCAAACATGTCAATTTTTATTTTTTTTTAAGTGGTGAAAAAATATCCAAACTTTGGTAAAAAAAAAAAAGGTGCCATTTTCCTGAGACCTGTAGTGTCTCCATTTTTTGTGATCTGGGGCAGGGTGAGGACTTAGACTTATTTTTTGGCACGCTGAGCTGATGTTTCTTATTGATACCATTTTGGTGTAGATATGATATTTTGATCGCCTGTTATTGCATTTTATTGCAATGCAGCAGCAACCAAAAAAAACCTAATTCTGGAGTTTTGATTTTTTTTTTCTCATTATGCCATTTTGTAATTTGGTTGATTCTTTTTTTTATTTTGATAGATCGGGTGATTCTGAATGTGGTGATACTAAATATGTGTACATTTGATTTTTCTTTTATTGTTTTATTTTGAATGGGGCAAAAGGGGGGTGATTTGAACTTTTATATCAACCGTATATACTCGAGTATAAGCTGACCCGAGTATAAGCCAAGTCCACTAATTTTGCCACAAAAAACTTGGAAAACTTATTGACTCAAGTATAAGTCTAGGGTGGGAAATGCAGAAACTACTGGTAAATTTAAAAAATGAAAATAGATACCAATAAAAGTAAACTTGATTGAGACATCAGTAGGTTAAGCGTTTTTGAATATCCATATTGAATCAGGAGCCCTATATAATGCTCCATGAAGTTCATGATGGGCCCCATAAGATGCTCAATATTAAAATATGCCCCATATAATGCTGCATAAAAGGTTAATGATGGCCCCATAAGATGCTCCATAGAATATTATGCCCCATATAATGCTGCACAAAGGTTGATGGCCCCATAAGATGCTCCATAGATTATGCCCCATATAATGCTGCACAAAGGTTGATGGCCCCATAAGATGCTCCATAGCATATTATGCCCCATATGCTACTACTGCTGCTGCGATTAAAAGAAAAATGACAATGACATACTCACCTCTCATCGCTCAGGCCCCCGGCACTTGAGATATTCCCCTGTCTCCGTTCCACTGACGTGCACCGCTGTGTCTTCTGGGTCTCTGCAGTGACTGTGCAAGCAGAGGGCGCGCACTAAGCTCGTCATCATGCCCTCTGACCTGAATGTCACAGCCAGAGAACGCCGAAGACAGAGCCCAGCGGTGGAATGGGGACAGGTGAATATCGCATGGCTCACCCTCCCCCATCACATTACCACACATAATCCTGCCCCCACACATTACCACATGAGGCTCCGTCCCCACACATTACCATAACACACAATCCCGCCCCCACCACATCACCACACATAATCTTGCCCCCCCACCACATCACCATACATAATCCCACCCCCCCACCACATCACCACACATAATCCCACCCCCCACCACATTACCACAGATAATCCCCCCACCACATTACCACACATAATGCCGCCCCCCCACATTACCACACGAGGCTCCGTCCCCACACATTACCACATGAGGCTCTGTCCCCACACATTACCACACAAGGCTACATCCCCACACGAGGCTATTGAATGTTGTCATTATTTACTATAGTTTAATCACCAGCAGCGTTAATTAGATAGCAATGAGCGTGCCGAGCTTTAGCTAGCTGGAAACAGCTAGTATATATATAGAGGAGGTAATAGAATATTGAAATTGAAGGAGAAAGAGGCCTATTGGATTTACACTCTCAATACCCTAGAACCCAATGGCCTAAATAGGGAATATGAAGTATTTTATTAACACTTATTTTTCGGATCTGAGACCAATGGGTACTTCTCGGTATACTATAGTGAACCGCATTCCTTTGTTGAATTTCATCTACACCATATATCTATATACAGAAGAGCATCTACATTGTAATGTGTATAATATAAATTGTATATTGTATACTAGAGAGGAGATGTATGATTAAGCCCTTCATGACCTTGGGATTTTTCGTTTTTTCGTGTTCGTTTTTCACTCCTCTCCTTCCCAGAGCCATAACTTTTTTATTTTTCCGTCAATTTGGCCATGTGAGGGCTTATTTTTTGCGGGACGAGTTGTACTTTAGTACTCGTGTACTAAAAAACAGGAAAAAAATTCCAAGTGCGGTGAAATTGCAAAAAAAGTACAATCCCACACTTGTTTTTTGTTTGGCTTTTTTGCTAGGTTCACTAAATGCTAAAACTGACCTGCCATTATGATTCTCCAGGTCAGTACGAGTTCATAAACACCTAACATGACTAGGTTATATTTTACCTAAGTGGTGAAAAAAAATTCCAAACTTTGATAAAAAAAAAAAAAAATTGCGCTATTTTCCGATACCCGTAGCGTCTCCATTTTTCATGATGTGGGGTCTTTGAGGGCTTATTTTTTATGTGCTGAGATGACGTTTTTAATTATAGCATTTTGGTGCTGATACGTTCTTTTGATCCCTTGTTATTGCATTTAGTGCAATGTCGCGGCGACCAAAAAAAACATAATTCTGGCGTTTCGCATTTTTTTCTCCCTACGCCGTTTAGTGATTAGGTTAATGCTTTTTTTAATTGATAGATCGGGCGATTCTGAGTGCGGCGATACCAAATATGTGTAGATTTGATTTTTTTTTAATTCATTTATTTTGATTGGGGCGAAAGGGGGGTGATTTAAACTTTTATATTTTTTTATTTTATTCACATTTTTTTAACTTTTTTTTTTACTTTTGCCATGCTTCAATAGCCTCCATGGGAGGCTAGAAGCAGGCACAACCCGATCGCCTCTGCTACATAGCAGCGATCATCAGATCGCTGCTATGTAGCAGAATTGCAGGTGTGCTGTGAGCGCCGACCACAAGGTGGCACTCACAGCTGCCGAGGATCAGTAACCATAGAGGTCTCAAGGACCTCTATGGTTACTATTCTGAAGCATCGCCGACCCCCGATCATGTGACGGGGGTCGGCGATGACGTCATTTCCGGCCGCCCGGCCAGAAATGGTAGTTAAATGCCGCTGTCTGCAATTGAAAGTGGCATTTAACTAGTTAATAGGTGCGGGCAGATCGCGATTCTGCCCGCGCCTATTATGGGCACATGTCAGCTGTTCAAAACAGCTTACATGTCCCGGCTTTGATGCGGGCTCACCGTGGAGCCCTGCATCAAAGCAGGGGATCTGACCTCGAACGTACTATCCCGTCCGAGGTCAGAAAGGGGTTAATATACATTGACATGTTATTTATTATCTCTTTTTTTTCCTAGACTTAGTTGGGTGGTTCTTCACATTTTTGGGTGCATGTCCTTTTCTACAGGTTTGTGGGTTCTAATCTTAATTTCCGTTCCTATTGCCTTATTTATGTTTTCTTATTAGCTTAATAGCTGGTGTCATTGCGCTGCTTTAGCAGTCTAGTTATTCCTTCCTTTCTCTTTTTTTAGCTTTGCGGCTTATTGCTCCTCCTCCCCTTGTTTTTTTTTATCCTATTACGGGTCCTTTCAACATGCAGCTATGTTCGTCTATAGCGGTTACCTCTGCCCACTTCCGTTGGCCTAGTTATATTGCGCATGCGCGTTTGGACGAGTTCGCACTTGCGCAATGGCTTCAAAGATAATTGCCCTTCTTCTGGGTCCTTTCAATATGTAGCAATGTTCTTCTATAGCAGTCACCTCTGCCCCACTTCCGTCGGCCTAGTTGTACTGCGCATGCGCATTTGGACGAGTTCACGCTTGCGTAATGGCTTTAAAGATATTTGCCCTTCTTCCGGCTTTTTGCTCCCTTTCCAGTTGGCGCAAAGCATGTTTTAGTATAAAATACGCCATGGCTGTTACATGGCATACTGTTTCCTTACTGCGGCTGCATCTTGGACCCCACATATCCCACTTTTCCAGGTATCGGTTATTCCTTTTTCATGGTTGTTTTCACCCTTTCAGTTTTCCTTATGGCACTCATTTTCATGCACTCCACTTTATTTTATCGTTTCAGTTCCTATTGCTGTACCATCATACAGGTAATAATAATCGTCTTTACTGGTTATTTCTCCATATCTACTTGTTCCACTTAGGACTTTCTATATACGGTTGTTTTTTTCTTTAATCCTTATTTACTTTAGACCTATAACATTTGTGTAGATACAATGGATTATGTAGATGAATTGTTTATCGAGGTTACAAGTAATCATATCCTTGTTTTGTCTTGTTTTTCCCCATTGGTAGGGATGACGTTGCTCTCTGTATATATTTATGGTGTTATATCTTTACTTATGATATTTATGTATCCTACATAGGTCCAATTATACTTGTTCATGAATTCTCCACTGGACATTATCATATGAATTTGGTTTATATACACTTCTGATTTGTTTTCTCGACCAGCGCATTTATACAGTCATTTATGTAATTGTTTTTTCTCTTTGTTCTCTGATACATGTATTAATTTTCATTTTTGTATTCTTATTATGCTTCTGTAGATTATCGCCTTGACAAAGGCCTATATTGGCCGAAACGTTGGCTTACTGTATGTCTGGTCAAACAATAAAATACACTATTGGCAAATTGATTTTTTGATGGCCTCGGATTGATCAATATATATATACAGTGGGGCAAAAAAGTATTTAGTCAGTCAGCAATAGTGCAAGTTCCACCACTTAAAAAGATGAGAGGCGTCTGTAATTTACATCATAGGTAGACCTCAACTATGGGAGACAAACTGAGAAAAAAAAATCCAGAAAATCACATTGTCTGTTTTTTTAACATTTTTTTTGCATTTTATGGTGGAAAATAAGTATTTGGTCAGAAACAAACAATCAAGATTTCTGGCTCTCACAGACCTGTAACTTCTTCTTTAAGAGTCTCCTCTTTCCTCCACTCATTACCTGTAGTAATGACACCTGTTTAAACTTGTTATCAGTATAAAAAGACACCTGTGCACACCCTCAAACAGTCTGACTCCAAACTCCACTATGGTGAAGACCAAAGAGCTGTCAAAGGACACCAGAAACAAAATTGTAGCCCTGCACCAGGCTGGGAAGACTGAATCTGCAATAGCCAACCAGCTTGGAGTGAAGAAATCAACAGTGGGAGCAATAATTAGAAAATGGAAGACATACAAGACCACTGATAATCTCCCTCGATCTGGGGCTCCACGCAAAATCCCACCCCGTGGGGTCAGAATGATCACAAGAACGGTGAGCAAAAATCCCAGAACCACGCGGGGGGGCCTAGTGAATGAACTGCAGAGAGCTGGGACCAATGTAACAAGGCCTACCATAAGTAACACACTACGCCACCATGGACTCAGATCCTGCAGTGCCAGAAGTGTCCCACTGCTTAAGCCAGTACATGTCCGGGCCCGTCTGAAGTTTGCTAGAGAGCATTTGGATGATCCAGAGGAGTTTTGTGAGAATGTCCTATAGTCTGATGAAACCAAACTGGAACTGTTTGGTAGAAACACAACTTGTCGTGTTTGGAGGAAAAAGAATACTGAGTTGCATCCATCAAACACCATACCTACTGTAAAGCATGGTGGTGGAAACATCATGCTTTGGGGCTGTTTCTCTGCAAAGCGGCCAGGACGACTGATCCGGGTACATGAAAGAATGAATGGGGCCATGTATTGTGAGATTTTGAGTGCAAACCTCCTTCCATCAGCAAGGGCATTGAAGATGAAACGTGGCTGGGTCTTTCAACATGACAATGATCCAAAGCACACCGCCAGGGCAATGAAGGAGTGGCTTCGTAAGAAGCATTTCAAAGTCCTGGAGTGGCCTAGCCAGTCTCCAGATCTCAACCCTATAGAAAACCTTTGGAGGGAGTTGAAAGTCCGTGTTGCCAAGCGAAAAGCCAAAAACATCACTGCTCTAGAGGAGATCTGCATGGAGGAATGGGCCAACATACCAACAACAGTGTGTGGCAACCTTGTGAAGACTTACAGAAAACGTTTGACCTCTGTCATTGCCAACAAAGGATATATTACAAAGTATTGAGATGAAATTTTGTTTCTGACCAAATACTTATTTTCCACCATAAAATGCAAAAAAAAATGTTAAAAAAACAGACAATGTGATTTTCTGGATTTTTTTTTCTCAGTTTGTCTCCCATAGTTGAGGTCTACCTATGATGTAAATTACAGACGCTTCTCATCTTTTTAAGTGGTGGAACTTGCACTATTGCTGACTGACTAAATACTTTTTTGCCCCACTGTATATATATATATATATGTATGCATATATATATATATATACATTTGCATATATATGGGTAGATATACAAACATAAGATTGATTATAGACAATGTCTGTGAATTACGTAACTACACCAACATCAAGTGAAGTGTTAAGAAGTATAAAGGAAATAACATATTAACATGAAATCAAGAATTTTTTATTTTTGAGCAATCACTATTTATTTGCTAAATTTGTCAAATGTTTCTTTTCATCTGTCATAAAGGAAGAAATCTCAGCACCAACACCATGAATTATGAATTGAGGCTTCAGATGCAGAGCGCCTTGCTCAGTAGCATGTTGTGAAATGTCAGGTAGTGTGGAGCAACACAGCGAATCTCGAGTGTCTCTGTTCATCTGAAGCTCAGCATATATTACATGTGTATTGACATAGCTGACATTGATCTTGTGTCCACTAGCTTACTTGACTTGTGTCCCCAGTGTCTACAGAAAGTGTAAAATCAGACAGTAAGACATATTCATTCATTGGTTCCTACTAAGAAAGTTATAAAGGCATCTGGATGTTTTGCATGCCTGATGCAAATCATCTAACCTGGTTGACATTCAATAGAGTGTGAATAATTAGCTGGCATGGGTTCTGAGTATCAAATTGTCAATTAATATTTTTCAAAAATTACACTTTTCTTTGCAACTTAACTACGTCCCTCAGGTTGTTTTTTCTCATGCTCATCAGAAACATTACTTACTTCTGAAATCAGTTTGCACAGAAAATTTTACTGCTTCATGTTGTAACCAATTTTAAAAAGTATTATTTTTCCTTTTTTATTACATACAGCGGTATGTAAAAGATTGGGCACACCTGGTAAAAATTACTGTTATTGTGAGCAGTTAATCAAGTTGATGATGAAATGATCTCTAAAAGGCCTAAAGTTATACATGACACATTTTCTTTGTATTTTAGGGGAAAAAAAATATTGCCGTTTTTTAATTCCTCCCCAAAATAGGGTAAATACAAACATTTTTGCACCCTTGGAGATTTGGGTGCTCAGATAACTTTGATAAAGGTTTCTGCCCTTAATTAGCTTGTTCAGTTTATGGCTTGTTCACTATCACCACTAGGAGAGGCCAAGTGATGTAAATTTTCCAGCTATACAAAATGACAGCCTCCTCTAACCTTGTGCCAAAAAGTAATAGCCATGGAATCTTCTAAGCAGCTGCCTAGCAATCTGAAAATGAAAATGGTGGAGGCCCACAAACTTGGCGAAGGCTATAAGAAGATAGCAAAGCGTTTTCAAGTTGCCTTTTCCTCAGTTTGGAATATAATTTAGAAATGGCAGTTAACTGAATAGTGGAGGTCAATATAAGGTCTGGAACACCAAGCAAAATTTCAGTGAGAGCTGCTTGTTGGAAGGATTGCTAGACAGGCAAATCCGAACTGCTGTTTGACTGCAAAAGATCGTCAGAGAGCTTTTTCAGACTCTGCAGTTTTGGTACAATGTTCTGCTGTTCAGATATACCTGCAAAAATATTCATGGAAGAGTCATCAAAGAAAACTTCTCTTGCACCCTCACTTACAGCTTCAGAAGCATGTAAAAGAAAATCATCTAAACAAGCCTAATTCATTTTGGAAACAAATATTTTTGACCAATGAGGTTAAAATAGAGTTCTTTGGCTACAATGATTAAAGGCATTTGTGGAGAAAAAAGGGCACAGAATTTCTTGCCAACCAATAAGTATGGGGGTAGATCAATCATACTTTTTGGTTGTGTTGCAGCCAATGGAACGGGAAGCATTTAATGGGTAGAGGGATGAATGGATTCAATGAAATTTCAACAAATTCTTAATGCAAATATAACACCATCTGTTAACACATGTCAAAGTTCACAAGAGATTATGTCAAAAAGCACAAGCTGAAAGTTTTACAATGGCCCTCACAGTCCCCTGATCTGAACATCATTGAAAATCTGTGGATAGATCTGAAAATAGCAGTGCATGTAAGATGACACAGGAATCTCACAGAAGAGGAAGAATTTTCCAAGAAAGAATGGATGAAAATATCTCAAACAAGAATTGAAAGACTCTTGGCTGGCTACAAAAAGCATCGGCAGTAAGTTTATTACTAGAGGCAATTTGCATATTAAATTTCCCAGAGGAGCATTGCACAGCGAATAAGCCTCCTTACTTTGACAAGCCAGAGCTGGTAAATCAATCTCACTAAGGAGAAACGTTACCCCTTAGACCTTAGTTACCTGTACACTGACGTTACACTCTGTTTATCTATGTACAGAACTTTTGTGCATAATGGCACTTATGGTAATATTAGTATTGTGTTTTTTTTAAATTAATAATCAGTATTGTAGTACTCTGTCACTATGTAGTAGTAATGTGTGACCTGGTCATGGTGTGGCAGTATTTGTTCCTTGTATGTGGCATTATTGGTCATTTTAAAAAAATGTATGTGACTCATTCCCTTAAAAAAAATCTATTCAAATATACCTAAAAATAGTTTTGGAAAATTTTACAAATGTTTAATAGGATAGAGTTGAGTAGGGCCCAGTCAAAAGTGTCTACCATTTAGCCAAAACAAAAACTACTGGCTATGTATATGATAGGGTGTTCAATGAGAACTGTTTATGTGTGATAGATGAGGATGTGGTGTAGAAGTGGAGTTTTTCAAAGAGTGGGTGAGGACTGTGGAAAGGTCGAGGGGTGGAGGCAGAGGTTCAGTGGAGCCCTAAAATTTTTCCAGTTTGGGGCTCTAAAATTTCTTGTGGCAGCCCTGCATATGGGTAATCTATTGTGACCTTTTTGTTTGGGTCTAACCCCTCCCTTGCTGTATATACAGTGGGGCAAAAAAATATTTAGTCAGTCAGCAATAGTGCAAGTTCCACCACTTAAAAAGATGAGAGGCGTCTGTAATTTTCATCATAGGTAGACCTCAACTATGGGAGACAAACTGAGAAAAAAAAATCCAGAAAATCACATTGTCTGTTTTTTTAACATTTTATTTGCATATTATGGTGGAAAATAAGTATTTGGTCAGAAACAAAATTTCATCTCAATACTTTGTAATATATCCTTTGTTGGCAATGACAGAGGTCAAACGTTTTCTGTAAGTCTTCACAAGGTTGCCACACACTGTTGTTGGTATGTTGGCCCATTCCTCCATGCAGATCTCCTCTAGAGCAGTGATGTTTTTGGCTTTTCGCTTGGCAACACGGACTTTCAACTCCCTCCAAAGGTTTTCTATAGGGTTGAGATCTGGAGACTGGCTAGGCCACTCCAGGACCTTGAAATGCTTCTTACGAAGCCACTCCTTCGTTGCCCTGGCAGTGTGCTTTGGATCATTGTCATGTTGAAAGACCCAGCCACGTTTCATCTTCAATGCCCTTGCTGATGGAAGGAGGTTTGCACTCAAAATCTCACGATACATGGCCCCATTCATTCTTTTATGTACCCGGATCAGTCGTCCTGACCCCTTTGCAGAGAAACAGCCCCAAAGCATGATGTTTCCACCACCATGCTTTACAGTAGGTATGGTGTTTGATGGATGCAACTCAGTATTCTTTTTCCTCCAAACACGACAAGTTGTGTTTCTACCAAACAGTTCCAGTTTGGTTTCATCAGACCATAGGACATTCTCCCAAAACTCCTCTGGATCATCCAAATGCTCTCTAGCAAACTTCAGACGGGCCCGGACACGTACTGGCTTAAGCAGTGGGACACGTCTGGCACTGCAGGATCGGAGTCCATGGTGGCGTAGTGTGTTACTTATGGTAGGCCTTGTTATATTGGTCCCAGCTCTCTGCAGTTCATTCACTAGGTCCCCCTGCGTGGTTCTGGGATTTTTGCTCACCGTTCTTGTGATCATTCTGACCCCACGGGGTGGGATTTTGCGTGGAGCCCCAGATCGAGGGAGATTATCAGTGGTCTTGTATGTCTTCCATTTTCTAACTATTGCTCCCACTGTTGATTTCTTCACTCCAAGCTGGTTGGCTATTGCAGATTCAGTCTTCCCAGCCTGGTGCAGGGCTACAATTTTGTTTCTGGTGTCCTTTGACAGCTCTTTGGTCTTCACCATAGTGGAGTTTGGAGTCAGACTGTTTGAGGGTGTGCACAGGTGTCTTTTTATACTGATAACAAGTTTAAACAGGTGCCATTACTACAGGTAATGAGTGGAGGAAAGGAGACTCTTAAAGAGGAAGTTACAGGTCTGTGAGAGCCAGAAATCTTGATTGTTTGTTTCTGACCAAATACTTATTTTTTACCATAATATGCAAATAAAATGATTAAAAAAAACAGACAATGTGATTTTCTGGATTTTTTTTTCTCAGCTTGTCTCCCATAGTTGAGGTCTACCTATGATGTAAATTACAGACGCCTCTCATCTTTTTAAGTGGTGGAACTTGCACTATTACTGACTGACTAAATACTTTTTTGCCCCACTGTACCTAATCTACTAGAGGCCATTGGACATGTGCAATATTTTTATATATGTTTTTAAGGTGCTATAAATTATAGTAACATAGACATTGACAAAGGTATGATTATTTAAAGTATTATACTATACCTATTGTCTATCTAGTAAGGGATATTCCTATTGACGTTTAATGATATCTCTGGGGTATTGTTAGACCATTAGGTAGGTTTATTATAACTAGTGTTGAGCGATACCTTCCGATATCGGAAAGTATCGGTATCGGATAGGATCGGCCGATATTCAAAAAATATCGGATATCGCCGATACCGATACCCGATCCCAATGCAAGTCAATGGGACCAAAATATCGGAATTAAAATAAACCCTTTCTTTCCTTGTAGGTTCATTCTACATGAAGGAAAACAACTAAGAATAATGCAGGATGTATTTGGGGAGGTGGCGGAGACATTAAAGTCATAGAGGTTTAGCCCAATCAAATAGAATAGCATGTTTTGTTGTTTTTTTTAAAGACGTTCGGAGTGACAAAGATGTTGACTATTTAAAATTTTTTTTTATTTTGTCAGATATTGATGTTTCACTATTCCACGCCCTTCCCCTTCTTTTTTTTAACTTTTCCCACACTTTCATCTTCATCATCATCAGCATCTTTGACATCAACTTCTTCTTCACCTTATTCATCTTCTTCTTCATCCTTTACCTTTTTTTTTTTTGATTACATTCTTCATATTCATTTTATTCAACTGTTATTATTCTTCCTATTCTACTTCTTCATCATATTCTCATTTGTGACAGGCATTCCCGTAGTTGTTATCTATAAAAGTTGGAAGATTACACCTTCCGTTCTGCCAGTCACAAAAGTTACATTTGTCCGCGTTCAGTTTGGCCTGCAGCATCAGGCTTTATCCAGGGGCACCAAGAGGAGGAACGGACTCACCCCCATACACTGCTTAGTCTTCTTCTGCATATAATTTAGATAATATCTTTTGCTCTGATATTAAGTGTTATGCTTAATGTTCTTCTGCTCTTTGTTCTGCAGCCTCTTGTTCTTCTGCTTCTCGGTCTTCCATGTCGTCGTCTCCAGGGTCGTCGTCTCCAGTGTCGTCGTCTCCGCCGTCGTCGTCTCCGCCGTCGTCGTCTCCGCCGTCGTCATCTCCGCCGTCATCGGGGTGGTCTTCTGGGTCGTCGACGTTAGGGTCTTCAACTTGGAAATGTAGCAGAAGGTACAAGAAGGCTGAGAAAATGCCAAGAACTAGCTGATGGAACTGGAACTCGGATGGCTACCCGAAGGTTCAAGAACTACCGAGGACCAGCTGACGTTACTGGAACCCGGTTACTAAGCAGGAGGTACCCGTGCTAAAAAGCACTACCAAGGACCGCCTGACGTTGGTGGAACTCGGATACCCAGAAGGAGGCACCTAAGCCAAAGGCTCTGCCCGGAACCAGCTGACGGTACTGGAACCAGGATGGGGAGCAGAAGGTACAAGAGCAAAAGACACTGCCGAGAACCAGCTGATGGTACTGGAACCCGGATGGGTAGCCGAAGGTCCAAGAGCCAATGGAACTACCGAGGACCAGCTGACGTTACTGAAACCCGGTTACTAAGCAGGAGGTACCCGTGCCTGAAAGCACTACCAAGGACCACCTGACGTTGGTGGAACTTGGATACCCAGAAGGTGGCACCTAAGCCAAAGGCTCTGCCCGGAACCAGCTGACGGTACTGGAACCAGGATGGGGAGCAGAAGGTACAAGAGCAAAAGACACGGCCCGGAACCAGCTGACGGTGCTGGAACCAGGTGGTGGATCTGAAGGCCCACAGGAGAGGAGAGAACAGCTAGGCCGCGAGGCAGCCGCAGTTACCGAACCCCAACAGTCCTACAGGGGGAGCTGGGCCTACTGGCACTACAGAACCAGCCTTGACTACCAATTCATGCAGCCCACATAGGAAGCTCCTAAACTGGAGGCACCCTGGAGTTGGCTAACCCGACCGCAACACGACGGGGCAAGCATAGGCGTCTCAGCGAGCTTGACACAACCCGGAAACAGCTGACGGTGCTGAAACCAGGTTTGGCACGAGGGAGTACCTGTGACAAAATCACTGCCGAGAACCAGCTGGCGGTGCTGGAACCCGGATGCGTTGCCCCAGTGTGCAAGAGCCAATGGCACGACCGAGGACCAGCTGACGGTGCTGGAACCCGGTTACTAAGCTGTAGGTGCCCGTGCTTAAAAGCACCACCAAGGACCGCCTGGCGTTGGCGGAACTCGGATACCCAGGAGGAGGCACCTAAGCCAAAAGCTCGGCCCGGAACCAGCTGACGGTGCTGGAACCAGGTGGTGGACCCGAAGGCCCACAGGAGAGGACAGAACAGCTAGGCCGCGAGTCAGCCGCAGTTACCGAACCCCAACAGTCCTACAGGGGGAGCTGGGCCTACTGGCACTACAGAACCAGCCTTGACTACCAATTCATGCAGCCCACATAGGAAGCTCCTAAACTGGAGGCACCCTGGAATTGGCTAACCCGACCGCAGCACGACGGGGCAAGCATAGGCGTCTCAGCGAGCTTGACACAACCCGGAAACAGCTGACGGTGCTGAAACCAGGTTTGGCACGAGGGAGTACCTGTGACAAAAACACTGCCGAGAACCAGCTGGCGGTGCTGGAACCCGGATGCGTTGCCCCAGTGTGCAAGAGCCAATGGCACGACCGAGGACCAGCTGACGGTGCTGGAACCCGGTTACTAAGCTGTAGGTGCCCGCGCTTAAAAGCACTACCAAGGACCGCCTGGCGTTGGCGGAACTCGGATACCCAGGAGGAGGCACCTAAGCCAAAAGCTCGGCCCGGAACCAGCTGACGGTGCTGGAACCAGGTGGTGGACCCGAAGGCCCACAGGAGAGGAGAGAACAGCTAGGCCGCGAGGCAGCCGCAGTTACCGAACCCCAACAGTCCTACAGGGGGAGCTGGGCCTACTGGCACTAAAGAACCAGCCTTGACTACCAATTCATGCAGCCCACATAGGAAGCTCCTAAACTGGAGGCACCCTGGAGTTGGCTAACCCGACCGCAACACGACGGGGCAAGCATAGACGTCTCAGCGAGCTTGTCACAACCCGGAAACAGCTGACGGTGCTGAAACCAGGTTTGGCACGAGGGAGTACCTGTGACAAAAACACTGCCGAGAACCAGCTGGCGGTGCTGGAACCCGGATGCGTTGCCCCAGTGTGCAAGAGTCAATGGCACGACCGAGGACCAGCTGACGGTGCTGGAACCCGGTTACTAAGCTGTAGGTGCCTGCGCTTAAAAGCACTACCAAGGACCGCCTGACGTTGGCGGAACTCGGATACCCAGGAGGAGGCACCTAAGCCAAAGGCTCGGCCCGGAACCAGCTGAAGGTGCTGGAACCAGGTGGTGGACCCGAAGGTCCACAGGAGAGGAGAGAACAGCTAGGCCGCGAGGCAGCCGCAGTTACCGAACCCCAACAGTCCTGCAGGGGGAGCTGGGCCTACTGGCACTAAAGAACCAGCCTTGACTACCAATTCATGCAGCCCACATAGGAAGCTCCTAAACTGGAGGCACCCTGGAGTTGGCTAACCCGACCGCAACACGACGGGGCAAGCATAGGCGTCTCAGTGAGTTTGACAGTACCCGGAAACAGCTGACGGTGCTGGAACCAGGCTGGGCACGAGGGAGTACCCGTGACAAAAACACTGCCGAGAACCAGCTGGCGGTGCTGGAACCCAGATGCGTTGCCCCAGTGTGCAAGAGCCAATGGCACGACCGAGGACCAGCTGACGGTGCTGGAACCCGGTTACTAAGCTGTAGGTGCCTGCGCTTAAAAGCACTACCAAGGACCGCCTGACGTTGGCGGAACTCGGATACCCAGGAGGAGGCACCTAAGCCAAAGGCTCGGCCCGGAACCAGCTGATGGTGCTGGAACCAGGTGGTGGACCCGAAGGTCCACAGGAGAGGAGAGAACAGCTAGGCCGCGAGGCAGCCGCAGTTACCGAACCCCAACAGTCCTACAGGGGGAGCTGGGCCTACTGGCACTACAGAACCAGCCTTGACTACCAATTCATGCAGCCCACATAGGAAGCTCCTAAACTGGAGGCACCCTGGAGTTGGCTAACCCGACCGCAACACGACGGGGCTAACATAGGCGTCTCAGTGAGTTTGACAGTACCTGGAAACAGCTGACGGTGCTGGAACCAGGCTGGGCACGAGGGAGTACCCGTGACAAAAACACTGCCGAGAACCAGCTGGCGGTGCTGGAACCCAGATGCGTTGCCCCAGTGTGCAAGAGCCAATGGCACGACCGAGGACCAGCTGACGGTGCTGGAACCCGGTTACTAAGCTGTAGGTGCCTGCGCTTAAAAGCACTTAGAAGGACCGCCTGACGTTGGCGGAACTCGGATACCCAGGAGGAGGCACCTAAGCCAAAGGCTCGGCCCGGAACCAGCTGATGGTGCTGGAACCAGGTGGTGGACCCGAAGGTCCACAGGAGAGGAGAGAACAGCTAGGCCGCGAGGCAGCCGCAGTTACCGAACCCCAACAGTCCTACAGGGGGAGCTGGGCCTACTGGCACTACAGAACCAGCCTTGACTACCAATTCATGCAGCCCACATAGGAAGCTCCTAAACTGGAGGCACCCTGGAGTTGGCTAACCCGACCGCAACACAACGGGGCAAGCATAGGCGTCTCAACGAGCTTGACACAACCCGGAAACAGCTGACGGTGCTGAAACCAGGTTTGGCACGAGGGAGTACCTGTGACAAAATCACTGCCGAGAACCAGCTGGCGGTGCTGGAACCCGGATGCGTTGCCCCAGTGTGCAAGAGCCAATGGCACGACCGAGGACCAGCTGACGGTGCTGGAACCCGGTTACTAAGCTGTAGGTGCCCGTGCTTAAAAGCACCACCAAGGACCGCCTGGCGTTGGCGGAACTCGGATACCCAGGAGGAGGCACCTAAGCCAAAAGCTCGGCCCGGAACCAGCTGACGGTGCTGGAACCAGGTGGTGGTCCCGAAGGCCCACAGGAGAGGACAGAACAGCTAGGCCGCGAGTCAGCCTCAGTTCCCGAACCCCAACAGTCCTACAGGGGGAGCTGGGCCTACTGGCACTACAGAACCAGCCTTGACTACCAATTCATGCAGCCCACATAGGAAGCTCCTAAACTGGAGGCACCCTGGAGTTGGCTAACCCGACCGCAGCACGACGGGGCAAGCATAGGCGTCTCAGCGAGCTTGACACAACCCGGAAACAGCTGACGGTGCTGAAACCAGGTTTGGCACGAGGGAGTACCTGTGACAAAAACACTGCCGAGAACCAGCTTGCGGTGCTGGAACCCGGATGCGTTGCCCCAGTGTGCAAGAGCCAATGGCACGACCGAGGACCAGCTGACGGTGCTGGAACCCGGTTACTAAGCTGTAGGTGCCCGCGCTTAAAAGCACTACCAAGGACCGCCTGGCGTTGGCGGAACTCGGATACCCAGGAGGAGGCACCTAAGCCAAAAGCTCGGCCCGGAACCAGCTGACGGTGCTGGAACCAGGTGGTGGACCCGAAGGCCCACAGGAGAGGAGAGAACAGCTAGGCCGCGAGGCAGCCGCAGTTACCGAACCCCAACAGTCCTACAGGGGGAGCTGGGCCTACTGGCACTACAGAACCAGCCTTGACTACCAATTCATGCAGCCCACATAGGAAGCTCCTAAACTGGAGGCACCCTGGAGTTGGCTAACCCGACCGCAACACGACGGGGCAAGCATAGACGTCTCAGCGAGCTTGACACAACCCGGAAACAGCTGACGGTGCTGAAACCAGGTTTGGCACGAGGGAGTACCTGTGACAAAAACACTGCCGAGAACCAGCTGGCGGTGCTGGAACCCGGATGCGTTGCCCCAGTGTGCAAGAGTCAATGGCACGACCGAGGACCAGCTGACGGTGCTGGAACCCGGTTACTAAGCTGTAGGTGCCTGCGCTTAAAAGCACTACCAAGGACCGCCTGACGTTGGCGGAACTCGGATACCCAGGAGGAGGCACCTAAGCCAAAGGCTCGGCCCGGAACCAGCTGAAGGTGCTGGAACCAGGTGGTGGACCCGAAGGTCCATAGGAGAGGAGAGAACAGCTAGGCCGCGAGGCAGCCGCAGTTACCGAACCCCAACAGTCCTGCAGGGGGAGCTGGGCCTACTGGCACTAAAGAACCAGCCTTGACTACCAATTCATGCAGCCCACATAGGAAGCTCCTAAACTGGAGGCACCCTGGAGTTGGCTAACCCGACCGCAACACGACGGGGCAAGCATAGGCGTCTCAGTGAGTTTGACAGTACCCGGAAACAGCTGACGGTGCTGGAACCAGGCTGGGCACGAGGGAGTACCCGTGACAAAAACACTGCCGAGAACCAGCTGGCGGTGCTGGAACCCAGATGCATTGCCCCAGTGTGCAAGAGCCAATGGCACGACCGAGGACCAGCTGACGGTGCTGGAACCCGGTTACTAAGCTGTAGGTGCCTGCGCTTAAAAGCACTTAGAAGGACCGCCTGACGTTGGCGGAACTCGGATACCCAGGAGGAGGCACCTAAGCCAAAGGCTCGGCCCGGAACCAGCTGACGGTGCTGGAACCAGGTGGTGGACCCGAAGGTCCACAGGAGAGGAGAGAACAGCTAGGCCGCGAGGCAGCCGCAGTTACCGAACCCCAACAGTCCTACAGGGGGAGCTGGGCCTACTGGCACTACAGAACCAGCCTTGACTACCAATTCATGCAGCCCACATAGGAAGCTCCTAAACTGGAGGCACCCTGGAGTTGGCTAACCCGACCGCAACACGACGGGGCAAGCATAGGCGTCTCAGTGAGTTTGACAGTACCCGGAAACAGCTGACGGTGCTGGAACCAGGCTGGGCACGAGGGAGTACCCGTGACAAAAACACTGCCGAGAACCAGCTGGCGGTGCTGGAACCCAGATGCGTTGCCTATTAAAGATTGTCTTCCTAGAGCCCCAACTAGCGGTGTTGGAGCAAAGGGTAAGCAGGGGTAGCAGAGTGTAGGCCGAAGCCTGCACTGGAGGCAGCTTTGTGTCTGCGTTGCGTTTGCAGGACACTTTGCCGGCTACACAGTGGGGGAACAGCTGGCGTTGCTGAACCCCACTAACACAATGGCGGGTGTTTTTCTCTGTGCAGCTAGCACTTGCGGGAAAAACTAACGATGTTAGAGCCCGTGGTGAAGCAGGAGGAGGAGGAGAGGAGCAGAGTGTAGGCCGAAGCCTAGTTGAACCAATTTCAAAGGAAACCTTTAACCCCCCCTCAGGTGTTACAAAGTACAAGAGACACACCTTGTGCAGTATTAATGCTGCACAAGTGAAAGGTTGCTCTATTAATTAGTCTACTTGCACACGCTGAATGAAAGACGTACACAATTTAGCCCATTCTACAGTCAAACTGTAGTGGATGCGTGACTTGGCTTTTTAAGGAGACGCAGCACAGGTGTCCCAAATAACGCCTTGGTGCTTGGTGCAGCTTCCTGAGCGTTGTTATTTGCTGTACAGGAGTCTGCGCTCTTGTGTTATCCCTTGGCAATGCCCTGTTAGCGCTGCCCGTCTTATGACCTCATTTCATGTTGGCCGGTGCGGTTAACGATGGCCATAAATCCCAGACCCACAGTGCCTTTTCATAAAGTCACACTGCGGTGCTGGGATTCGTGGCCTTGAGCAGTAAATATTTTCGCCGCTCACACACGTCCTTACACCTGCTTCAGACTGGGCGGCCTCTGCTGATCCCTTATCGCATGCCGCGGCCATGAGGCTGCACTGTCTGAAGAAGGCGGAAGGAGATGAGTTAAGACAGGCGAACATATGCACTGCAAATGCCCATCAATCACACCCTCGCAGCCAAAATATATGAGACAACGAGGGGGGTTGTTTGGAGCAGGGCGGACGCACAGGCGCAGCCAGCTAACCAATGATGTCAAAAGACGGGAAGCGCTACCAAGGCTGGTGCTGCGTATCATTAGAAAGGAAAGTCACACCTCAGGGACAGTGAAATGGTCTCAATGAGACACATTTTGTACGTGTTGAGTTCCACGTGGGCAAGTAGAAAAAGTCAGCCACCTTGTACAAATGCAGCAGTACTGCTGTACAAGGTGGCTGTTATACATAGAAACACCTGGGGGGGGTGGGCAGGCTTCCTTCAATTTCAGTTCATGTGCCTGCGTGGCGTTTGCAGGTCACGTTGCCGGCTACACAGCAGGGGAACAGCTGGCGTTGCTGAACCCCACTAACACATTGGCTGGTGTTTTTCTCTGTGCAGCTAGCACTTCCGGGCAAAAATTAGCAGTGTTTGAGCCCAGGGTCAGCAGCAGGAGGAGAGGAGCAGAGTGTAGGCCGAAGCCTGCACTGGTGGCAGATTTTGGTCGGTTGTGCCAGCGTGGCTTGTGCTGGACACAATGCCGGCTACGCAGCAGGGGAACAGCTGGCGCTGCTGAACCCAACTAACACAATGGCGGGTGTTTTTCTCTGTGCAGCTAGCACTTCCAGGCTACAACTGGCGGTGTTATAGCCCAGGGTCAGCAGGAGGAAGAGAGGAGCAGAGTGTAGGCCGAAGCCTGCACTGGTGGCAGCTTTTGGTCTGTTGTGCCAGCGTGGCTTGTGCTGGACACGTTGCCGACTACACAGCAGGGGAACAGCTGGCGGTGCTGAACCCCACTAACACATTGGCTGGTGTTTTTCTCTGTGCAGCTAGCACTTCCGGGCCAAAACTAGCGGTGTTTGAGCCCAGGGGCAGCAGCAGGAGGAGAGGAGCAGAGTGTAGGCCGAAGCCTAGTTGAACCAATTTCAAAGGTAACCTTTAACTTCCCCTCAGGTGTTGCAAGGTACAAGAGCCACACCTTGAACAGCATTAATGCTGCACAAGTCAAAGGTTGCTCTATTAATTTTGCTCCTTGCACACGCGGAATAAACCACGTACACTATTTAGCCCATTATACTGTCAAACAGTAGTGGAGGTGTGACTTTTCTTTTTAAGAAGACGCAGCACAGGTGTCAAAATCTACACCTAGGTGCTGGGCGCAGATTCCTTAGCGTTCTTATTTGCAGTACAGGAGACTGCGCTCTTGTGTTATCCCTTGGCAATACCCTGTTAGTGCAGGCCGTCTTATGACCTCATTTCATGTTGGTCGGTGCGGTTATTTATGGCCATAAATCCCAGAACCACAGTGCCTTTTCATAAAGTTACACTGCGATGCTGGGATTCGTGGCCTTGTGCAGTAAATATGTTCGCCGCTCACACATGTCCTTACACCTGCTTCAGACTGGGCGGCCTCAGCTGATTCCTTATCGCCTACGACGGCCATGAGGCCGCACAGTCTGAAGAAGGCGGAAGGAGATGAGTTAAGACAGGCGAACATATGCACTGCACATGCCCATCAATCACACCCTCGCAGCCAAAATATATGAGACAACGAGGGGGGTTGCATTAATGCTGCACAAGTGAAAGGTTGCTCTATTAATTTGTCTACTTGCACACGCTGAATGAAAGACGTACACAATTTAGCCCATTCTACAGTCAAACTGTAGTGGAGGCGTGACTTGTCTTTTTAAGGAGACGCAGCACAGGTGTCAAAATTTACACCTAGGTGCTGGGCGCAGATTCCTGAGCGTTGTTATTTGCTGTACAGGAGTCTGCGCTCTTGTTATCCCTTGGCCATGCGCTGTGAGCGCTGCCTGTCTTCTGACCTCATTTCATGTTGGCCGGTGCGGTTAGCGATGGCCATGAAACCCAGACCCGCAGTGTCTTTTCTTTAAGTCACACTACGGGGCTGGGATTCGTGACCTTGCGCAGTAAATTTTTTCGCCTGTCACTCATGTCCTTACACCTGCATCAGACTGGGCGGCCACAGCTGATCCCTTCTCGCCTGCCACGGCCATGAGGCCGCACAGTCTGAAGAAGGCGGAAGGAGGGGAGTGAAGACAGGCGAAGATATGCACTGCTCGTGCCCATCAATCACACCCTCGTAGTCATAATATATGAGACAACGAGGGGCGTTGTGTCGGGCAGGGCGGATGCACAGGCACAGCCAGCCAACCAATGATGTCAGAAGATGGGCAGCGCTAACAATGGGGGTGATGCGTATCATTAGAAAGGAAAGTCACACCTCAGGGACAGTGGAATGGTCTCAATGAGACACATTTAGTACGTGTTTAATTAAACGTGGGCAAGGAGAAAAAGTCAGCCACCTTGTACAAATGCAGCAGTACTGCTGTACAAGGTGGCTGTTATACATAGAAACGCCTGGGGGGGTGGGGCCTGGTTCCCTTTAATTTCAGTTCAGGTGCCTGCATGGCGTTTGCAGGACACGTTGCCAGCTACACAGCAGGGGAACAGCTGGCGTTGCTGAACCCCACTGACACATTGACTGGTGTTTTTCTCTGTGCAGCTAGCACTTCCGGGCAAAAACTGGCCGTGTTTGAGCCCAGGGTCAGCAGGAGGAGAAGAGGAGCAGAGTGTAGGCCGAAGCCTGCACTGGTGGCAGCTTTTGGTCAGTTGTGCCAGCGTGGCTTGTGCTGGACACGATGGCGGCTACACAGCAGGGGAACAGCTGGCGTTGCTGAACCCCACTGACACAACGGCGGGTGTTTTTCTCTGTGCAGCTAGCACTTCCAGGCTACAACTGGCGGTGTTATAGCCCAGGGTCAGCAAGAGGAGGAGAGGAGCAGAGTGTAGGCCGAAGCCTAGTTGAACCAATTTCAAAGGTAACCTTTAACCCCCCCTCAGGTGTTACAAAGTACAAGAGCCACACCTTGTGCAGCATTAATGCTGCACAAGTGAAAGGTTGCTCTATTAATTTGTCTACTTGCACACGCTGAATGAAAGACGTACACAATTTAGCCCATTCTACAGTCAAACTGTAGTGGAGGCGTGACTTGTCTTTTTAAGGAGACGCAGCACAGGTGTCAAAATTTACACCTAGGTGCTGGGCGCAGATTCCTGAGCGTTGTTATTTGCTGTACAGGAGTCTGCGCTCTTGTTATCCCTTGGCCATGCGCTGTGAGCGCTGCCTGTCTTCTGACCTCATTTCATGTTGGCCGGTGCGGTTAGCGATGGCCATGAAACCCAGACCCGCAGTGTCTTTTCTTTAAGTCACACTACGGGGCTGGGATTCGTGACCTTGCGCAGTAAATATGTTCGCCGCTCACACATGTCCTTACACCTGCTTCAGACTGGGCGGCCTCAGCTGATCCCTTATCGCCTGCCACGGCCATGAGGCCGCACAGTCTGAAGAAGGCGGAAGGAGGGGAGTGAAGACAGGCGAAGATATGCACTGCTCGTGCCCATCAATCACACCCTCGCAGTCATAATATATGAGACAACGAGGGGCGTTGTGTCGGGCAGGGCGGACGCACAGGCACAGCCAGCCAACCAATGATGTCAGAAGATGGGCAGCGCTAACAATGGGGGTGATGCGTATCATTAGAAAGGAAAGTCACACCTCAGGGACAGTGGAATGGTCTCAATGAGACACATTTAGTATGTGTTTAATTAAACGTGGGCAAGGAGAAAAAGTCAGCCACCTTGTACAAATGCATCAGTACTGCTGTACAAGGTGGCTGTTATACATAGAAACGCCTGGGGGGGTGGGGCCTGGTTCCCTTTAATTTCAGTTCAGGTGCCTGCATGGCGTTTGCAGGACACGTTGCCAGCTACACAGCAGGGGAACAGCTGGCGTTGCTGAACCCCACTGACACATTGACTGGTGTTTTTCTCTGTGCAGCTAGCACTTCCGGGCAAAAACTGGCCATGTTTGAGCCCAGGGTCAGCAGGAGGAGAAGAGGAGCAGAGTGTAGGCCGAAGCCTGCACTGGTGGCAGCTTTTGGTCAGTTGTGCCAGCGTGGCTTGTGCTGGACACGATGCCGGCTACACAGCAGGGGAACAGCTGGCGTTGCTGAACCCCACTGACACAACGGCGGGTGTTTTTCTCTGTGCAGCTAGCACTTCCAGGCTACAACTGGCGGTGTTATAGCCCAGGGTCAGCAAGAGGAGGAGAGGAGCAGAGTGTAGGCCGAAGCCTAGTTGAACCAATTTCAAAGGTAACCTTTAACCCCCCCTCAGGTGTTACAAAGTACAAGAGCCACACCTTGTGCAGCATTAATGCTGCACAAGTGAAAGGTTGCTCTATTAATTTGTCTACTTGCACACGCTGAATGAAAGACGTACACAATTTAGCCCATTCTACAGTCAAACTGTAGTGGAGGCGTGACTTGTCTTTTTAAGGAGACGCAGCACAGGTGTCAAAATTTACACCTAGGTGCTGGGCGCAGATTCCTGAGCATTGTTATTTGCTGTACAGGAGTCTGCACTCTTGTTATCCCTTGGCCATGCGCTGTGAGCGCTGCCTGTCTTCTGACCTCATTTCATGTTGGCCGGTGCGGTTAGCGATGGCCATGAAACCCAGACCCGCAGTGTCTTTTCTTTAAGTCACACTACGGGGCTGGGATTCGTGACCTTACGCAGTAAATATGTTCGCCGCTCACACATGTCCTTACACCTGCTTCAGACTGGGCGGCCTCAGCTGATCCCTTATCGCCTGCCACGGCCATGAGGCCGCACAGTCTGAAGAAGGCGGAAGGAGGGGAGTGAAGACAGGCGAAGATATGCACTGCTCGTGCCCATCAATCACACCCTCGCAGTCATAATATATGAGACAACGAGGGGCGTTGTGTCGGGCAGGGCGGACGCACAGGCACAGCCAGCCAACCAATGATGTCAGAAGATGGGCAGCGCTAACAATGGGGGTGATGCGTATCATTAGAAAGGAAAGTCACACCTCAGGGACAGTGGAATGGTCTCAATGAGACACATTTAGTACGTGTTTAATTAAACGTGGGCAAGGAGAAAAAGTCAGCCACCTTGTACAAATGCAGCAGTACTGCTGTACAAGGTGGCTGTTATACATAGAAACGCCTGGGGGGGTGGGGCCTGGTTCCCTTTAATTTCAGTTCAGGTGCCTGCATGGCGTTTGCAGGACACGTTGCCAGCTACACAGCAGGGGAACAGCTGGCGTTGCTGAACCCCACTGACACATTGACTGGTGTTTTTCTCTGTGCAGCTAGCACTTCCGGGCAAAAACTGGCCGTGTTTGAGCCCAGGGTCAGCAGGAGGAGAAGAGGAGCAGAGTGTAGGCCGAAGCCTGCACTGGTGGCAGCTTTTGGTCAGTTGTGCCAGCGTGGCTTGTGCTGGACACGATGCCGGCTACACAGCAGGGGAACAGCTGGCGTTGCTGAACCCCACTGACACAACGGCGGGTGTTTTTCTCTGTGCAGCTAGCACTTCCAGGCTACAACTGGCGGTGTTATAGCCCAGGGTCAGCAAGAGGAGGAGAGGAGCAGAGTGTAGGCCGAAGCCTAGTTGAACCAATTTCAAAGGTAACCTTTAACCCCCCCTCAGGTGTTACAAAGTACAAGAGCCACACCTTGTGCAGCATTAATGCTGCACAAGTGAAAGGTTGCTCTATTAATTTGTCTAGTTGCACACGCTGAATGAAAGACGTACACAATTTAGCCCATTCTACAGTCAAACTGTAGTGGAGGCGTGACTTGTCTTTTTAAGGAGACGCAGCACAGGTGTCAAAATTTACACCTAGGTGCTGGGCGCAGATTCCTGAGCGTTGTTATTTGCTGTACAGGAGTCTGCGCTCTTGTTATCCCTTGGCCATGCGCTGTGAGCGCTGCCTGTCTTCTGACCTCATTTCATGTTGGCCGGTGCGGTTAGCGATGGCCATGAAACCCAGACCCGCAGTGTCTTTTCTTTAAGTCACACTACGGGGCTGGGATTCGTGACCTTGCGCAGTAAATATGTTCGCCGCTCACACATGTCCTTACACCTGCTTCAGACTGGGCGGCCTCAGCTGATCCCTTATCGCCTGCCACGGCCATGAGGCCGCACAGTCTGAAGAAGGCGGAAGGAGGGGAGTGAAGACAGGCGAAGATATGCACTGCTCGTGCCCATCAATCACACCCTCGCAGTCATAATATATGAGACAACGAGGGGCGTTGTGTCGGGCAGGGCGGACGCACAGGCACAGCCAGCCAACCAATGATGTCAGAAGATGGGCAGCGCTAACAATGGGGGTGATGCGTATCATTAGAAAGGAAAGTCACACCTCAGGGACAGTGGAATGGTCTCAATGAGACACATTTAGTATGTGTTTAATTAAACGTGGGCAAGGAGAAAAAGTCAGCCACCTTGTACAAATGCAGCAGTACTGCTGTACAAGGTGGCTGTTATACATAGAAACGCCTGGGGGGGTGGGGCCTGGTTCCCTTTAATTTCAGTTCAGGTGCCTGCATGGCGTTTGCAGGACACGTTGCCAGCTACACAGCAGGGGAACAGCTGGCGTTGCTGAACCCCACTGACACATTGACTGGTGTTTTTCCCTGTGCAGCTAGCACTTCTGGGCAAAAACTGGCCGTGTTTTAGCCCAGGGTCAGCAGGAGGAGAAGAGGAGCAGAGTGTAGGCCGAAGCCTGCACTGGTGGCAGCTTTTGGTCAGTTGTGCCAGCGTGGCTTGTGCTGGACACGATGGCGGCTACACAGCAGGGGAACAGCTGGCGTTGCTGAACCCCACTGACACAACGGCGGGTGTTTTTCTCTGTGCAGCTAGCACTTCCAGGCTACAACTGGCGGTGTTATAGCCCAGGGTCAGCAAGAGGAGGAGAGGAGCAGGGTGTAGGCCGAAGCCTAGTTGAACCAATTTCAAAGGTAACCTTTAACCCCCCCTCAGGTGTTACAAAGTACAAGAGCCACACCTTGTGCAGCATTAATGCTGCACAAGTGAAAGGTTGCTCTATTAATTTGTCTACTTGCACACGCTGAATGAAAGACGTACACAATTTAGCCCATTCTACAGTCAAACTGTAGTGGAGGCGTGACTTGTCTTTTTAAGGAGACGCAGCACAGGTGTCAAAATTTACACCTAGGTGCTGGGCGCAGATTCCTGAGCGTTGTTATTTGCTGTACAGGAGTCTGCGCTCTTGTTATCCCTTGGCCATGCGCTGTGAGCGCTGCCTGTCTTCTGACCTCATTTCATGTTGGCCGGTGCGGTTAGCGATGGCCATGAAACCCAGACCCGCAGTGTCTTTTCTTTAAGTCACACTACGGGGCTGGGATTCGTGACCTTGCGCAGTAAATTTTTTCGCCTGTCACTCATGTCCTTACACCTGCATCAGACTGGGCGGCCACAGCTGATCCCTTCTCGCATGCTGCGGCCATGAGGCCGCACAGTCTGAAGAAGGCGGAAGGAGAGGAGTTAAGACAGGCGAAGATATGCACTGCTCGTACCCATCAATCACACCCTCACAGTCAAAATAAGTAAGACAACGAGGAGCATTGTTTAAGGCAGGGCGGACGCACAGGCGCAGCCAGCCAACCAATGATGTCAAAAGACGGGAAGCGCTACCAAGGCTGGTGCTGCGTATCATTGGAAAGGAAAGTCACACCTCAGGGACAGTGGAATGGTCTCAATGAGACACATTTTGTACGTGTTGAGTTCCACGTGGGCAAGTAGAAAAAGTCAGCCACCTTGTACAAATGCAGCAGTACTGCTGTACAAGGTGGCTGTTATACATAGAAACACCTGGGGTTGGTGGGCAGGCTTCTTTCAATTTCAGTTCATGTGCCTGCGTGGCGTTTGCAGGTCACGTTGCCGGCTACACAGCAGGGGAACAGCTGGCGTTGCTGAACCCCACTAACACATTGGCTGGTGTTTTTCTCTGTGCAGCTAGCACTTCTGGGCAAAAACTAGCGGTGTTTGAGCCCAGGGGCAGCAGCAGGAGGAGAGGAGCAGAGTGTAGGCCAAAGCCTGCACTGGTGGCAGCTTTTGGTCGGTTGTGCCAGCGTGGCTTGTGCTGGACACGATGCCGGCAACACAGCAGGGGAACAGCTGGCGCTGCTGAACCCAACTAACACATTGGCGGGTGTTTTTCTCTGTGCAGCTAGCACTTCCAAGCTACAACTGGCGGTGTTATAGCCCAGGGTCAGCAGGAGGAGGAGAGGAGCAGAGTGTAGGCCGAAGCCTAGTTGAACCAATTTTAAAGGTAACCTTTAACCCCCCCTCAGGTGTAGCAAGGTACAAGAGCCACACCTTGTGCAGCATTAATGCTGCACAAGTAAAAGGTTGCTCTATTAATTTTGCTCCTTGCACACGCTGAATAAAACACGTACACTATTTAGCCCATTATACTGTCAAACAGTAGTGGAGGCGTGACTTGTCTTTTTAAAGAGACGCAGCACAGGTGTCCAAAATAACACCTTGGTGCATGGGCGCAGCTTCCTGAGCGTTGTTATTTGCTGTACAGGAGACTGCGCTATTGTGATCCCTTGGCCATGCGCTGTGAGCGCTTCCTGTCTTCTGACCTCATTTCATGTAGGCCGGTGCGGTTAGCGATGGACATGAATCCCAGACCCACAGTGTGTTTTCAAAAAATAACACTGCGTGGCTGGGATTCGTGGCCTTGTGCAGTAAATATGTTTCCCGCTCACACATGTCCTTACACCTGCTTCAGACTGGGCGGCCTCATCTGATCCCTTATCGCATGCCGCGGCCATGAGGCCACCCAGTCTGAAGAAGGCGGAAGGAGATGTGTGAACACAGGCAAACATATGCACTGCGCATGCCCATCAATCACACCCTCGCTGTCCAAAAAAATAAGACACCGAGGGGCGTTGTTTCGAGCAGGGCAGACGCACAGGCGCAGCCAGCTAACCAATGATGTCAAAAGACGGGAAGCGCTACCAAGGGTGGTGCTGCGTATCATTAGAAAGGAAAGTCACACCTCAGGGACAGTGGAAGGGTCTCAATGAGACACATTTAGTACGTGTTTAATTAAACATGGGCAAGGAGAAAAAGTCAGCCACCTTGTACAAATGCAGCAGTACTGCTGTACAAGGTGGCTATTATACATAGAAACACCAGGGGAGGTGGGGCCTGGTTCCCTTTAATTTCAGTTCAGGTGCCTGCATGGCGTTTGCAGGACACGTTGCCAGCTACACAGCAGGGGAAAAGCTGGCGTTGCTGAACCCCACTGACACATTGACTGGTGTTTTTCTCTGTGCAGCTAGCACGTCCGGGCAAAAACTGGCGGTGTTAGAGCCCAGGGTCAGCAGGAGGAGGAGAGGAGCAAAGTGTAGGCCGAGGCCTGCACTGGTGGCAGCTTTTGGTCTGCTGTGCCAGCGTGGCTTGTGCTGGACACTTTGCCGGCTACACAGTGGGGGAACAGCTGGCGTTGCTGAACCCCACTAACACAATGGCGGGTGTTTTTCTCTGTGCAGCTAGCACTTCAGGGCAAAAACTAGCGGTGTTAGAGCCCAGGGTCAGCAGGAGGAGCAGAGGAGCCGAGTGTAGGCCGAAGCCTAGTTGAACCAATTTCAAAAGTTACCTTTAACACCCCCTCAGGTGTTGCAAGGTACAAGAGCCACACCTTGTGCAGCATTAATGCTGCACAAGTAAAAGGTTGCTCTATTAATTTTGCTCCTTGCACACGCGGAATAAAACACGTACACTATTTAGCCCATTATACTGTCAAACAGTAGTGGAGGCGTGACTTGTCTTTTTAAGGAGACGCAGCACAGGTGTCAAAATTTACACCTAGGTGCTGGCCGCTGATTCCTGAGCGTTGTTATTTGCTGTACAGGAGTCTGCGCTATTTTGATCCCTTGGCCATGTGCTGTGAGCGCTGCCTGTCTTCTGACCTCATTTCATGTTGGCCGGTGCGGTTAGCAATGGCCATGAATCCCAGGCCCGCAGTTGGTTTTCAAAAAATCACACTGCGTGGCTGGGATTCGTGGCCTTGTGCAGTAAATATGTTTGCCGCTCACACATGTCCTTACACCTGCTTCAGACTGGGCGGCCTCAGCTGATCCCTTATCGCCTACCACGGCCATGAGGCCGCACAGTCTGAAGAAGGCGGAAGGAGATGAGTTAAGACAGGCGAACATATGCACTGCACATGCCCATCAATCACACCCTCGCAGCCAAAATATATGAGACAACGAGGGGGGTTGTGTCGGGCATGGCGGACGCACAGGCACAGGCAGCCAACCAATGATGTCAGAAGACGGGCAGCGCAACCAAGGCGGGTGGTGAGTGTCATTAAAAAGGAAAGTCACACCTCAGGGACATTGTTATGGTCTGTAATGAGACACATATTTTACGTGTTTAATTCAACGTGGGCAATGAGAAAAAATCAGCCACCTTGTACAAATGCAGCAGTACTGCTGTACTAGGTGGCTGTTATACATAGAAAGACCTGGGGGGGTGGGGCCAGGTTCCCTTTAATTTCAGTTCAGGTGCCTGCATGGCGTTTGCAGGACACGTTGCCGGCTACACAGCAGGGGAACAGCTGGCGTTGCTGAACCCCACTAACACATTGGCGGGTGGTTTTCTCTGTGCAGCTAGCACTTCCAGGCTACAACTGGCGGTGTTATAGCCCAGGGTCAGCAGGAGGAGGAGAGGAGCAGAGTGTAGGCCGAAGCCTGCACTGGTGGCAGCTTTTGGTCTGTAGTGCCAGCGTGGCTTGTGCTGGACACGATGCCGGCTACACAGCAGGGGAACAGCTGGCATTGCTGAACCCCACTAACACAATGGCTGGTGTTTTTCTCTGTGCAGCTAGCACTTCCGGGCAAAAACTAGCGGTGTTAGAGCCCAGGGGCAGCAGGAGGAGGAGAGGAGCAGAGTGTAGGCCGAAGCCTGCACTGGTGGCAGCTTTTGCACTGTTGTGCCAGCGTGGCTTGTGCTGGACACGATGCCGGCTACACAGCAGGGGAACAGCTGGCGGTGCTGAACCCCACTGACACATTGACTGGTGTTTTTCTCTGTGCAGGCAGCACTTCCGGGCCCCAACTGGCGTAGTTAGAGCCCAGGGTCCGCAGGAGGAGCAGAGTGTAGGCGGAAGCCTACTTGAACCAATTTCAAAGGTAACCTTTAACCCACCCTCAGGTGTTACAATGTTGAAGAGCCACACCTTGTGCAGCAGTAAAGCTCCACAAGTTAAAGGTTGCCCTTTAAGTTTTGCTGATTGCACACGCAGAATGAAAGACGTACACAATTTAGCCCATTGAACAGTAGTTCAGTTCTGTATTGGAGGCGTGACTTGTCTTTTTAAGGAGACGCAGCACAGGTGCACATAAATAACGTCTTGGTGCTGGGCGCAGCCTCCTGAGCGTTGTTATTTGCTGTACAGGAGTTTGCGCTATTGTGATCCCTTGGCCATGCGCTGTGAGCGCTGCCTGTCTTCTCACCTCATTTCATGTTGGCCGGTGCGGTTAGCAATGGCCATGAATCCCAGACCCGCAGTGTGTTTTCCAAAAATCACACTGCGTGGCTGGGATTCGTGGCCTTGTGCAGTAAATATGTTTGCCGCTCACACATGTCCTTACACCTGCTTCAGATTGGGCGGCCTCAGCTGATCCCTTATCGCCTACCACGGCCATGAGGCCGCACAGTCTGAAGAAGGCGGAAGGAGATGAGTTAAGACAGGCGAACATATGCACTGCACATGCCCATCAATCACACCCTCGCAGCCAAAATATATGAGACAACGAGGGGGTTGTGTCGGGCAGGGCGGACGCACAGGCACAGGCAGCCAACCAATGATGTCAGAAGATGGGCAGCGCTACCAAGGGGGGTGGTGCGTGTCATTAGAAAGGAAAGTCACACCTCAGGGACAGTGGAATGGTCTCAATGAGACACATTTTGTACGTGTTGAGTTCCATGTTGGCAAGGATAAAAAGTCAGCCATCTTGTACAAATGCAGCATTACTGCTGTACAAGGTAGCTGTTATACATAGAAACACCTTGGGGTGGGTGGCAGGGTCCCTTTAATTTCAGTTCATGTGCCTGCGTGGCGTTTGCAGGTCACGTTGCCGGCTACACAGCAGGGGAACAGCTGGCAGTGCTGAACCCCACTAACACATTGGCTGGTGTTTTTCTCTGTGCAGCTAGCACTTCCGGGCCAAAACTAGCAGTGTTTGAGCCCAGGGGCAGCAGCAAGAGGAGAGGAGCAGAGTGTAGGCCGAAGCCTGCACTGGTGGCAGCTTTTGTTCTGTTGTGCCAGCGTGGCTTGTGCTGGACACGTTGCCGACTACACAGCAGGGGAACAGCTGGCGGTGCTGAACCCCACTGACACATCAGCTAGTGTTTTTTCTGTGTAGACAACACTTCCAGGTGGCAACTGACAGTGTTGAAACCCAGGGAATCAAAGAGGAGCAGAGTGTAGGCCGAAGCCTGCAGTGGAGCAAGTTGAAAGGGAACCTTTAACCCTTCCCCCAGGCATTTGTTGCTGAAAGAGCCATCTTGTACAGCAGTAATACTGCACATGGAAAATGGTGGCTCCGAAAATTATGCTCCTTGCAAACGCTGAAGTACACACTCATATAATGTGTCCCCTCACACCGTCAAACCGTCCCGGAAGTGGGACTTTCCTTTGTAATGTGACACAGCACAGCCGTCATTCCAACCCCCTTGGTGCCGTGCGCCACCTCCTCAACGTTGTTTGGTTCTGTCACGGAGCCCGCGCTGTAATGTTATCCCTTGGCCATGCACAGTTAGCGGTGCCCGTCTTCTGACATCATTTAGGTGTCAGGCTGGCAGTGCCTGTGCGTCCAAGCTGCCCGAGATCCAACCTCGCAGTGTCATCTAATGTAATCCCACTGCAGGCCAGGGATCCATGGGCATGCGCAGTGCATATCATCGCCTCTCACTCACCTCCTTCCTGCTTCTTCAGACTGTGCGGCGTCACGGCCGTGGCATGCTATTAGGGATCAGCTGACGCCGCCTAGTCTGAAGAAGGGGAGTGAGAGGCTAGTATATGCACTGCGCATGGCCATGGATACCAGGCCCACTGTGGGATCACATTAGACGACACTGCGAGGTGGGATTTCGGGCAGCGTGGACGCACAGGCGCAGCCAGGACGACAACAAATGATGTCAGAGGACGGGCAGCGCAAACTGTGCATGGCCAAGGGATAACATAACAACGCAGGGTCCATGACGGAATCAAACAGCGCTAAGGAGGCAGCGCATGGTGCCAAAGGGGTAGCAATGACGGCTGTGCTGTGTCACATTATAAAGGAAGGTCCCACCTCCGGGACGGTTGGACGGTGTGAGGGGACACATTACATGAGTGTGTAGTTCAGCGTTTGCAAGGAGCATAATTTCAAGAGCGACCTTTTCCTTGTGCAGTATTAGTGCTGCACAAGGTGGCTCTTTCAGTAACAAACGCCTAGGGGGGGGGGGGGGGACAGGTCCCCTTACATTTCAGTTGTGCCAGCGTGGCGGTCGCATGACACGTTGCCGGATACACAGCTGGGGATCAGTTGACGTTACTGAACCCCAATAACAGAGGAGCGACTGTTGACTGTGCACACAGCACTTCCAGGCACCAACTGGCAGTGTTAGAGCCCAGAGACAGGAGGAAGAGCAGATTGGAGGTATTGCCGCACACACAGCTGGGGATCAGCTGACGTTACTGAACCCCAATAACAGAGGAGCGACTGTTGACTGTGCACACAGCACTTCCAGGCACCAACTGGCGGTGTTAGAGCCCAGGGACAGCAGGAGGAGCAGATTGGAGGTATTGCCGCACACACAGCTGGGGATCAGCTGACGTTACTGAACCCCAATAACAGAGGAGCGACTGTTGACTGTGCAGACAGCACTTCCAGGCACCAACTGGCGGTGTTAGAGCCCAGGGACAGCAGGAGGAGCAGATTGGAGGTATTGCCGCACACACAGCTGGGGATCAGCTGACGTTACTGAACCCCAATAACAGAGGAGCGACTGTTGACTGTGCAGACAGCACTTCCAGGCACCAACTGGCGGTGTTAGAGCCCAGGGACAGCAGGAGGAGCAGAGGAACAGAGTGTAGGCCGAAGCCTGATTGGAGCAAGTTGAAAGGGAACCTTTAACCCCCCCCAAGACGTTTGTAGCTGAAAGAGCCATCTTGTGCAGCACTAAGGATGCAAAAGGAAAAGGTTGCTCTTTTAACTATGCTCCTTGCAAACAAAGAAGTAAACACTAAAAATGTGTCCCCTTATACCGTAAAACCGTCCCGGAGGTGCGAATTTCCTTCGTAATGGGACACAGCACAGCTGTCATTCCTATCCCCTTGGTGCCGTGCGCTGCCTCCTCAGCGTTGTTTTAAGCTGTCACAGAGCCTGCGCTGTTCTGTTATCCCTTGGCCATGCCCAATTAGCGCTGCCTGTCTTCTGACATAATTTGGTGTCAGGCTGTCAGTGCCTGTGCGTCCACGCTGCTCCAGATCCCACCTCGCAGTGTCGTCTAACGTAATCCCACTGCGGGCCTTGGATCCATGGGCATGCACAGTGCATATCCTCGACTCTCACTCCCCTCCTTCCCTCTTCTTCAGACTGTGCGGTGTCACAGCCGTGGCATGCTATTAGGGATCAGCTGACGGCGCACAGTCTAAAGAAGGCGGAGGGAGATGAGCGAGAGCCCGAGGGGAAGATATGCACTGCGCATGCCCATGGATCCCAGGCCCGCAGTGTGATTCAATCAGAAGACACTGCGAGGCAGGATCTCGGGCAGCGCGGCCGCACAGGCGCAGCCAGCCTGACACCAAATTATGTCAGAAGACAGGCAGTGCAAATAGGGCATGGCCAAGGGATAACAGAACAGCGCAGGCTCCGTGACAGCTTAAAACAACGCTGAGGAGGCAGCGCATGGCACCAAGGGGGTAGGAATGACGGCTGTGCTGCGTCACATTACGAAGGAAAGTCCCAGCTCCGGGACGGTATAACGGTATCAGTGAACACATTGTATAAGTGTTAAGTTCTGCATGTGCAAGGAGCTAAAATAAAAGAGCTACCTTTTCCTTGTGCAGCATTACTGCTGCACAAGATGGCTCTTTCAGTAACAAACGACAGGGGGGGGACAGGTTCCCTTACATTTAGGTTGTTGTGCCAGCGTGGCGGTCGCAGGACACATTGCCGGCTACACAGCTGGGGATCAGCTGACGTTACTGAAACCCAATAACACTGGGTCGTATGTTTTTACTGTGCAGCCTGCACTTCTGAGCCGCAACTGGCGGTGTTGGAGCCCAGGAATAGCAGTTCAGGTGGTAGAAAGATGAACACAGCAGGAGACATGGATGACACCCAATTACTTAATCAGGCAGAGGAGTGGCAAATTCCTGCGAGATCCAGGCCTGGTTCATTTTCAGGAAAGTAAGCCGGTCAACGTTATCGGAGGATAGTCGCATGCGACGGTCTGTTAGTACACCACTTGCGGCACTAAAGACACGTTCCGATAAGACACTAGCTGCAGGGCAAGCCAGCAGATAAGACACTAGCTCCATGGCTTAGCTCTGGCCATGTATCCAGCTTAGAGACCCAAAACTTGAACGGGGAAGAGCCGTCTGGGAGTACAGTAAGAGGGCAAGCCATGTAGTCTGTCACCATCTGACGGAACCGTTGCCTCCTGCTGACTGGAGCCGCCGGTGATGGTGTAGACATTTGGGGCGGGCACACAAAAGTGTGCCATAGTTGTGCCATACTGGGATGGCCTTGGGCAGAGGCACTGCTTCTGCTCCCTCTTTGGGCAGAGCCTCCCCCACTGCCTCGACGCACTGAGCTGCTTTGTAAAGCACTAGCAGCACTTCTCTCAGTTGGACTGGAGAAGATGATGGAATTCACCAGTGTGTCGTGGTACTCCCGCAACTTACGCTCCCGGGTCAACGCTGGGATGAGGTTTTGGACGTTGTCCCGGTAGCGAGGATCGAGCAGGGTGAACACCCAATAATCAGGCATGTTGAGAATGTGGTCGATGCGGCGGTCGTTTCTCAGGCACTGCAGCATGAAATCCACCATGTGCTGCAGACTGCCAACTGGCCCAGAAACGCTGTCCCCTGCTTGAGACATGATCTCTGCCCACTCGTCATCACCCCACCCTCTCTGTACACACTGACCACTGGACAATTGTGTCGCTCCCTCGTCTGGACGGAGCTCTTCCTCCTCCATTGACTCCTCCTCATCCTCCTCACAAAGTGGCCCCTGCGTACCCCTTTGTGAGGAACCACGTGGCGCTGACTCTCCAGAAGCTGATGGAAAAGGTGACTCCTCATCCTCCACCTCTTCCACAACATCATCCCTTAACCCTTGCAAAGTTTGCTGAAGCAGGCAGATAAGGGGGACAGTCATGCTGACTAGTGCATCATCTGCACTTGCCATCCTCGTGGAATAATCAAAAGGACTCAAAACCTGGCAGACGTCCTTCATAGTGGCCCACTCTGTGGTTGTGAAGTCTGATCGGCGCTGACTGCGACTTCTTTGCGCCTGATGCAGCTGGTACTCCATAACTGCTTGCTGCTGCTCACACAACCGCTCCAACATATGTAACGTGGAATTCCACCAGGTAGGTAGGTCACATATGATGCGGTGTTCCGGAAGGCGGAATCGGCGCTGCAGAGCAGCAATGCGGGATCTTGCCAAGCTGGAACGCCGCAAGTGAGCACACTCTAGGCGGACCTTGTGCAGCAGGGCATCAAGATCCGGATAGTCCCTCAGAAAACTCTGCACAACCAAATTGAGCACATGTGCCAGACATGGGATGTGAGTGAGGTTGCCAACGGCCAAAGCTGCCACCAGATTTCGGCCATTGTCACACACTAACATGCCTGGCTGGAGATTCGCTGGCAGTAACCACACATCGCTCTCCTGCTTGATGGCATTCCAGAGCTCCTGTGCTGTGTGGCTTCAATTCCCCAATGAAACTAGTTTCAAGACGGCCTGCTGACGTTTGGCCACGGCTGTGCTCATGTCGGTCATAGGTAAACGTTCACGGGTCCATGTGGAGGTGGACTGTGACGGCTCCTGCAGAGATGATTCTGAGGAACTTGTGTAAGAGGAGGAGTCAATGCGTACAGACTGGATTCCTACAATCCTTGGAGTGGGCAGGACACGTCCTGCGCCACTCGCACGATCTGTACCTGGCTCAACAACATTAACCCAATGGGCAGTGAGGGAAACGTATCGCCCCTGTCCATGCTGACTGGTCCACGCATCGATGGTGAGGTGGACCTTGCTACTGACGGCGTTCAGTAGCGCATGTTTTATGTTTCCCTCAACATGCCTGTGCAGGACAGGGACAGCTTGCCTGCTGAAGTAAAAGCGGCTGGGCACCTTGTACTGTGGGACTGCCAATGCCATCAAGTCACGGAAGCTGTCAGTCTCCACCAGCCTGAATGAGAGCATTTCCAGGGACAACAGTTTGGCAATGCCTGCATTCAGAGCCTGTGCTCGGGGGTGGTTGGCCGAGAATGCCCGCCTTTTCTCCCATGCCTGTACTACCGATGGCTGTAGAGTAGACTGGGAGTGTGAGGATGACTGGGAAGGTGGTGCTGTGGGTGGAATTACACAAGGTCTCTGGACAACAGTGCCAGAGGTTCTTCCATGGCGATCCTGGGAGGAAGCCAAACCAGCTGTGCGTGAGCTGGAGGAAGAGGCAACACGAGCTGAAGAGGTGGTAGCTGCCGCTGTTGGTTGGCCTACATCTTCAGTGTGTTTCTGTAACTCCACCGCGTGCCTGGTCCGCACATGTTTCCACATATTTGTGGTATTGAGGTTGCTGACATTTTTCCCTCTTTTTACTTTCTGATGACACAGCTTGCATTTGACAAAACAAATGTCATCTGCAACTGTGTCAAAAAAGGACCAGGCACTGCAAGTCTTGGGAGCGCCCTTTTTGGCTTTGGAAAGAGACAGGCTCCTAACGGGTGCCAAAGTGGAGGCTACAGACTCCGCAGTCTTCCCTCTCCCTCTCCCTCTTTGGCCCGTAAGGGGAATCTCTTCCTCAGAGCTGCTCCCACCACCTTCCTGTTCCTCACGCCACGATGGGTCAACGACCTCATCATCTCCACTACCCTCTGCCACCAACTGCTCCTCCTGGGTAGTCTCGGCAGCACAGTACGCACCAGAAAGCGGCACCTGAGTTTCATCATCAGATGCGTACTGCGCTGTGGTCACCGGAGACACTGACCCACCCGCCTCTTCAGAGTCAGAGAGACAAAGCTGTTGGGCATCACTGCACACTGCCTCTTCTTCCATTTCTCCAATGCTGCTTGGCTGGCCCCCTGTTTCCAAGCCAAGAGATTCAGAGAACAGAAGTAGAGACGGCTCCTGTCCTGGGCTCTCTGACTGCCTGGCCAATTTGGCAGTTGGTGAAGAGACAGATGGCTGCTCTCCAGTGCTCTGTGCCTGAGAGGATGTGGCACTAACTGAAGTCGATGCCGAGGCGTTAGCTGCCATCCACCCGACAACGGCTTCAATTTGGTCTTCACGCAGCAGCGGTGCACGGCGCTCTCCGACAAAGCTGCGCATGAAGGACTGTTCCCTGCTGAAACTGAGTGACGAGTCACCGGTGCCCGCAGCAGGCACAGAATCACCACGTCCTCTCCCTGCTCCTCTCCCTGCTCCGCGCCCACGCCCACGTGCCTTACTCCCTGCCCTCTTCATCTTGGTTGACAGATAAAGATAAGCAGAAAAGTACTAAGGCCTTAGTGTGCTTATTCCTGAAATGCTCCTCCTAACAGGTGTAAGAAACACTAATGTTGTAAAGTGTGGACTAAACTTTATTATTTTTCAAATGTGGCCTACACAAGTGTTAAGTTGTGTTTGGTGAACTTTCCTTTTTTTTTTTCTGCAGATCGGACTACAGAGCAAGTTTAACTCACATGGGGACCGTGCAGACAGCCGTAAACGGCGCTGCAAGGCCCAAAAACCCTCCTCTAGGTTATCCTATGTAGTGTTTTTCCACTATTTAGCTGGAGATGGGTGGAAAGACACTAATAGGAATTTTTTTTTTTTAATTTTAAACAGGCTGCACTATTTGAAAAAAAGGAAATTTTTTTTCAAAGTATGAGGCAGTAACGCACCCTGAGCTGAATCCAACCGGCTATGGCTGCACACAGACTACAGGGCGAGCTGCGCTCACACAGAGACCGCGCAGACAGCCGTAAACGGCGCTGCAAGGCCCAAAAAAAACCCCCTAGGTTATCCTATGTAGTGTTTTTCCACAATTTAGCTGGAGACGGGTGGAAAAACACTAATAGGAAATTTTTTTTTTAAATTTTAAACAGGCTGCACTATTTGAAAAAAAGGGAAATTTTTTTCAAGGTATGAGGCAGTAACGAACCCTGAGCTGAATCCAACTGGCTATGGCTGCACACAGACTACAGGGCGAGCTGGGCTCACACGGAGACCGTGCAGACAGCCGTAAACGGCGCTGCAAGGCCCAAAAATCCCCCTCTAGGTTATCCTATGTAGTGTTTTTCCACAATTTAGCTGGAGACGGGTGGAAAAACACTAATAGGAAATTTGAGAAAAAATGTGCAGCCGGCTGCACTATGAGCAAAAAAGGACAACTGTGTGAGGCAGTGTGAACCCCCCCTGAGCTGAATACAACCGGGTATATGGCTGCACACAGACTACAGAGTGAGCTGCACACACACACACAGAGACCTTGCAGAACGCTGTTAAAACAGCGCTGCAAGGCAAGAGCAAGGTGAACAGTGAAGAACACACAGCGTTTTGCTAAATTAGCCTTGGGAAAGGAAAATAAAGCAATTAGCTATCTCAACTGGCCCTCAGTTAGAACACAGCGTCCTGTCCCTAACTGAAATCACAGCAGAGTGAGCGCAAAATGGCGGCAGCGTTTTTTATAGTGCAGAGTGACATCATTTCAGCAGCCAATCACAGCCTTGCCAGTACTTACATGCCCACCATGCTAAACAGGATGTGCCCACACTTCCATTCATTCCTCATTGGCTGCTGCGTTCAGTTTGAATTCTGGGAACTTCTGATTCCGGTATCCGATATGCGGGAAGTATCGGAATTCGGTATCGGAATTCCGATACCGCAAATATCGGCCGATACCCGATACTTGCGGTATCGGAATGCTCAACACTAATTATAACTCAATTTGTTTAAGGATGGTACAGGAACTTAAAACTGATCTGGTCACATAAGAACATTCACAATACCTATTGTTCAGCTCTACTGGTGTGGGTATATGTGAATCACTCAATTATGTTGTATGACTGATATATGTGGAGCTTTCCACTGTTAACCACAGTACCTTTCTACTGCAGGCCACAATATGCCCTTGATATTTGCCAAATTTCTCCCATAGTGTTACCTGTATAACTACTAATTCTTTGTCACAATGCCTCCTAAAGCAAGCATAAAACACCGCCTTCAACCTGTTTCAGAGAGACACTGTATTTTACTTCTGTACAGTATTTGGGGTTATTGAGCATGTGTTATGATCCGGTGACCTAGGAGCTGCATGAGAACATTCACTGGAGAAAGTGGCCACTGTACTGACCGCAATCCTGAACTTAACACCGCAACTAGAAGTAGCCGTGGAGTGTACCTAACACACCTAGACACCTCGTCACAGCCGGAGAAGTAAATACCCCTAAAGATGGAAATAGGAATACTATCTTGCCTCTGAGAAAATCCCCAAAGGATAGACAGCCCCCCACAAATATTGGCGGTGAGTCGGAGAGGAAAAAACATACACAGGCAGAAAAACAGGATTAGCACAGGATGCCACACTAGCTAGATAGGACAGGATAGGACAGAGTTCTGTGCGGTCAATATAAAAAAAACCTTCAAAACATCCACAGCAGAATATACAAAAACTTCCTACATCTTTACTAAAAGATGTAGGAGCATCAATTTGCAACTCCAGTGAATCCTACAATCAGAGCAGGAATAAAACTGAAACAAGCACACTGGCAGTGTGCCACAGAAACAAAAACCAAACACTTATCCTTGCTGAAATAGGCAGCGAGCAGGAGAAGCCAGAAAGTGATCCAACACTTCACAAGGAACATTGACTACTGGCAAGGGCTAAAGGATCGTGCCCACTTAAATATCCCAGTCAGAATTGTCATCATCCGATACACCTGGCCAGGTCTGTGGCTCAGAGACAACTGCATTCCTGTTATGGCTGGCAATCAGGCAACACAGCGTGCAGTAATCAGCGCACATACAAAGATCTGGCAATAACCAAAAACAATAGGACGAGCTCTGAGACGTGGAATCTCTGTAGACTGCAGTACCTGATCTATCCTCACACAACTATAAGCAGCAGTGGATTGCGCCTATCACTACCTATGCAACTCGGCACTGCCTGAGGAGCTGACTAGCCTGAAGATAGAAATACAAGCCTGACTTACCTCAGAGAAATACCCCAAAGGAATAGGCAGCCCCCCACATATAATGACTGTTAGCAAGATGAAAAGACAAACGTAGGAATGAAATAGATTCAGCAAAGTGAGGCCCGATATTCTAGACAGAGCGAGGATAGCAAAGAGAACTATGCAGTCTACAAAAACCCTAAAACGAAAACCACGCAAAGGGGCAAAAAGACCCACCGTGCCGAACTAACAGCACGGCGGTGCACCCCTTTGCTTCTCAGAGCTTCCAGCAAAAGTTAATAGCAAGCTGGACAGAAAAAACAGAAAACAAACTAGAAGCACTTATCTAGCAGAGCAGCAGGCCCAAGGAAAGATGCAGTAGCTCAGATCCAACACTGGAACATTGACAAGGAGCAAGGAAGACAGACTCAGGTGGAGCTAAATAGCAAGGCAGCCAACGAGCTCACCAAAACACCTGAGGGAGGAAGCCCAGAGACTGCAATACCACTTGTGACCACAGAAGTGAATTCAGCCACAGAATTCACAACAGTACCCCCCCCTTGAGGAGGGGTCACCGAACCCTCACCAGAACCCCCAGGCCGACCAGGATGAGCCACATGAAAGGCACGAACAAGATCTGGGGCATGGACATCAGAGGCAAAAACCCAGGAATTATCTTCCTGAGCATAACCCTTCCATTTGACCAGATACTGGAGTTTCCGTCTAGAGACACGAGAATCCAAAATCTTCTCCACAATATACTCCAATTCCCCGTCCACCAAAACAGGGGCAGGAGGCTCCACAGATGGAACCATAGGTGCCACGTATCTCCTCAACAACGACCTATGGAATACATTATGTATGGAAAAGGAGTCTGGGAGGATCAGACGAAAAGACACCGGATTGAGAATCTCAGAAATCCTATACGGACCAATAAAACGAGGTTTAAATTTAGGAGAGGAAACCTTCATAGGAATATGACGAGAAGATAACCAAACCAGATCCCCAACACGAAGTCGGGGTCCCACACGGCGTCTGCGATTAGCGAAAAGCTGAGCCTTCTCCTGGGACAAGGTCAAATTGTCCACTATCTGAGTCCAGATCTGCTGCAACCTGTCCACCACAGAATCCACACCAGGACAGTCCGAAGACTCAACCTGTCCTGAAGAGAAACGAGGATGGAACCCAGAATTGCAGAAAAATGGAGAGACCAAGGTAGCCGAGCTGGCCCGATTATTAAGGGCGAACTCAGCCAACGGCAAAAATGACACCCAATCATCCTGGTCAGCGGAAACAAAACATCTCAGATATGTTTCCAAGGTCTGATTGGTTCGTTCGGTCTGGCCATTAGTCTGAGGATGGAAGGCCGAGGAGAAAGATAGGTCAATGCCCATCCTACCACAAAAGGCTCGCCAGAACCTCGAGACAAACTGGGAACCTCTGTCAGAAACAATATTCTCAGGAATGCCATGTAAACGAACCACATGCTGGAAGAACAAAGGCACCAAATCAGAGGAGGAAGGCAATTTAACCAAGGGCACCAGATGGACCATTTTAGAAAAGCGATCACAGACCACCCAAATGACCGACATTTTTTGAGAAACGGGAAGGTCAGAAATGAAATCCATCGAAATATGTGTCCAAGGCCTCTTCGGGACCGGCAAGGGCAAAAGCAACCCACTGGCACGTGAACAGCAGGGCTTAGCCCTAGCACAAATTCCACAGGACTGCACAAAAGCACGCACATCCCGCGACAGAGATGGCCACCAGAAGGATCTAGCAACCAACTCCCTGGTACCAAAGATTCCTGGATGACCGGCCAGCACCGAACAATGAAGTTCAGAGATAACTTTACTAGTCCACCTATCAGGGACGAACAGTTTCTCGGCCGGACAACGATCAGGTTTATTAGCCTGAAATTTCTGCAACACTCTCCGCAAATCAGGGGAGATGGCAGACACAATGACTCCTTCCTTGAGGATACTCGCCGGCTCAGATAACCCCGGAGAGTCGGCCACAAAACTCCTAGACAGAGCATCCGCCTTCACATTTTTAGAGCCCGGAAGGTATGAAATCACAAAATCAAAACGAGCAAAAAATAACGACCAACGGGCCTGTCTAGGATTCAAGCGCTTGGCAGACTCAAGATAAGTAAGGTTCTTATGATCAGTCAAAACCACCACGCGATGCTTAGCACCCTCAAGCCAATGACGCCACTCCTCGAATGCCCACTTCATGGCCAGCAACTCTCGGTTGCCCACATCATAATTACGCTCAGCAGCAGAAAATTTCCTGGAAAAGAAAGCACATGGTTTGAACACTGAGCAACCAGAACCTCTCTGTGACAAAACCGCCCCTGCACCAATCTCAGAAGCATCAACCTCGACCTGGAACGGAAGAGAAACATCAGGTTGACACAACACAGGGGCACAGCAAAAACGACGCTTCAACTCCTGAAAAGCTTCCACGGCAGCAGAAGACCAATTAACCAAATCAGCACCCTTCTTGGTCAAATCGGTCAATGGTCTGGCAATGCTAGAAAAATTACAGATGAAGCGACGATAAAAATTAGCAAAGCCCAGGAATTTCTGCAGACTTTTTAGAGATGTCGGCTGAGTCCAATCCTGGATGGCCTGAACCTTAACCGGATCCATCTATATAGTAGAAGGGGAAAAGATGAACCCCAAAAATGAAACTTTCTGCACACCGAAGAGACACTTTGATCCCTTCACGAACAAGGAATTAGCACGCAGTACCTGGAAAACCATTCTGACTTGCTTCACATGAGACTCCCAATCATCTGAGAAGATCAAAATGTCATCCAAGTAAACAATCAAGAATTTATCCAGATACTCACGGAAAATGTCATGCATAAAAGACTGAAAAACAGATGGAGCATTGGCAAGTCCGAACGGCATCACCAGATACTCAAAATGACCCTCGGGCGTATTAAATGCCGTTTTCCATTCATCTCCCTGCCTGATTCTCACCAGATTATACGCACCACGAAGATCAATCTTAGTAAACCAACTAGCCCCCTTAATCCGAGCAAACAAGTCAGAAATCAATGGCAAGGGATACTGAAACTTAACAGTAATCTTATTAAGAAGGCGGTAATCAATACACGGTCTTAGCGAACCATCCTTCTTGGCTACAAAAAAGAACCCTGCTCCCAATGGTGACGACGATGGGCGAATATGTCCCTTCTCCAGGGACTCCTTCACATAACTGCGCATAGCGGTGTGTTCAGGTACGGACAAATTAAATAAACGACCCTTAGGGAATTTACTACCAGGAATCAAATCGATAGCACAATCACAATTCCTATGCGGAGGTAGGGCATCAGACTTGGACTCTTCAAATACATTCTGAAAGTCCGACAAGAACTCTGGGATGTCAGAAGGAATGGATGACGAAATAGACAAAAATGGAACATCACCATGTACTCCCTGACAACCCCAGCTGGTTACCGACATAGAGTTCCAATCCAATACTGGATTATGGGTTTGTAGCCATGGCAACCCCAACACGACTACATCATGCAAATTATGCAGTACCAGAAAGCGAATAACTTCCTGATGTGCAGGAGCAATGCACATGGTCAGCTGGGCCCAGTACTGAGGCTTATTCTTGGCCAAAGGTGTAGCATCAATTCCTCTCAACGGAATAGGACACCGCAAAGGCTCCAAGAAAAATCCACAACGTTTAGCATAATCCAAATCCATCAGATTCAGGGCAGCGCCTGAATCCACAAACGCCATGACAGAATACGATGACAAAGAGCACATTAAGGTAATGGACAAAAGGAATTTGGACTGTACAGTACCAATAACGGCAGAGCTATCGAACCGCCTAGTGCATTTAGGACAATTAGAAATAGCATGAGTAGAATCACCACAATAGAAACACAGTCTGTTCAGACGTCTGTGTTCTTGCCGTTCTACTTTAGTCATAGTCCTGTCACACTGCATAGGCTCAGGTTTACTCTCAGACAATACCGCCAGATGGTGCACAGATTTACGCTCGCGCAAGCGACGACCGATCTGAATGGCCAAGGACATAGACTCATTCAAACCAGCAGGCATAGGAAATCCCACCATTACATCCTTAAGAGCTTCAGAGAGACCCTTTCTGAACAAAGCCGCTAATGCAGATTCATTCCACAGAGTGAGTACTGACCACTTCCTAAATTTCTGACAATATACTTCTACATCATCCTGACCCTGGCATAAAGCCAGCAGATTTTTCTCAGCCTGATCCACCGAATTAGGCTCATCGTAAAGCAATCCCAGCGCCTGGAAAAATGCATCAACATTACTCAATGCAGAATCTCCTGGTGCAAGAGAAAACGCCCAGTCCTGTGGGTCGCCGCGCAAAAAAGAAATAATAATCAAAACCTGTTGAATAGGATTACCAGAAGAATGAGGTTTCAAGGCCAAAAATAGCTTACAATTATTTCTGAAGCTCAGGAACTTAGTTCTGTCACCAAAAAACAAATCAGGAATCGGAATTCTTGGTTCTAGCATCGATTTCTGATCAATAGTATCTTGAATCTTTTGTACATTTACAACGAGATTATCCATTGAGGAGCACAGAGCCTGAATATCCATGTCCACAGCTGTGTCCTGAAGCACTTTAATGTCTAGGGGAAAAAAAAGACTGAAGACAGAGCTAAGAAAAAAAATGCTGTCAGGATTTCTTTTTTCCCTCTATTGGGAATCATTGGTGTGGCTCCTTGTACTGTTATGGCTGGCAATCAGGCAACACAGCGTGCAGTAATCAGCGCACATACAAAGATCTGGCAATAACCAAAAACAATAGGACGAGCTCTGAGACGTGGAATCTCTGTAGACTGCAGTACCTGATCTATCCTCACACAACTATAAGCAGCAGTGGATTGCGCCTATCACTACCTATGCAACTCGGCACTGCCTGAGGAGCTGACTAGCCTGAAGATAGAAATACAAGCCTGACTTACCTCAGAGAAATACCCCAAAGGAATAGGCAGCCCCCCACATATAATGACTGTTAGCAAGATGAAAAGACAAACGTAGGAATGAAATAGATTCAGCAAAGTGAGGCCCGATATTCTAGACAGAGCGAGGATAGCAAAGAGAACTATGCAGTCTACAAAAACCCTAAAACGAAAACCACGCAAAGGGGCAAAAAGACCCACCGTGCCGAACTAACAGCACGGCGGTGCACCCCTTTGCTTCTCAGAGCTTCCAGCAAAAGTTAATAGCAAGCTGGACAGAAAAAACAGAAAACAAACTAGAAGCACTTATCTAGCAGAGCAGCAGGCCCAAGGAAAGACGCAGTAGCTCAGATCCAACACTGGAACATTGACAAGGAGCAAGGAAGACAGACTCAGGTGGAGCTAAATAGCAAGGCAGCCAACGAGCTCACCAAAACACCTGAGGGAGGAAGCCCAGAGACTGCAATACCACTTGTGACCACAGAAGTGAATTCAGCCACAGAATTCACAACACATTCCCACCTACAACCACTGGAGGGAAGCCAAGAGCAGAATTCACAACAGCATGAGAACAAAATCAATACTACCCCTTTACCACCTTGGGATTTTCTGTTTTTGAGTTTTCATTTTTTGCTACCCTTCTTCACAAATTCCAAGTGAGGTGAAACTACCAAAAAAGTGCAATTCCACAATTGTTTTTTTTTAACCCTGTTTAGCACTAACAAATACTCGGAAACCACCCGAGCATGCTCGGGAAAACTCGAGCAACGAGTATACTCGCTCAACACTAACGATGAGATGTTATTATTTTTTTAATCTTTGGAAGCCCTCTATGGTTCAGCAAAATGGCGGTAGCTAGAGTTGAGCGACTTTTAGTTTTTTAGGGTCGAGTCGGGTTTCGCGAAACCCGACTATCTCAACAGTCGAGTCGAGTAAAATTGGCCGATTATCGTGAAAAGTCGGGGATTGACCGAAACACGAAACCCAATGCAAGTCAATGGGGGAGCATAGTCGGCAGTGAGTGGAGGCCAGGAAAACATGCACAGTGCCCATTTTAATGGCAAAAACATCCATTCTTGTTACTGAAGCTTGTCAATCTTAATTTACCTTATAATAATAGTAAGGCATTGGAAATTGGGGGTCATTTGGCTAAAGTTGTGGGGGGTAGGGCTGGTTCAAGTATTTAGTGGGCCCAGGAAATCTGGACCACGTCACGGCAGTGGAGCAGGGAGAGGTAAGTATTTCAACTTTGCAAGTGCTGTGATCCTGAGCAAGCAGGGGGGGCCCACTCGTTGGCATTGGCACTGGCACAGGGCCCCTCAAAGTACGGCGGTGTGTTTGCACGGCAGGGGCGCCTCTCACCGGCAGCGACACTTTTGCGTACTATGAGGGGCCCTGTGCCAGTGACGTCGCCAACGAGTATTCCTCCCCCCACCTGATGAAGGAACCTGCACTTTCATCTGCACCTTCCTCTTTGTCCCCGTGTAAGGTGGTATGGTATGCGGGAAGAGGAACCTGACTTTCAGCAGGGTCACAATCTTGCTGTGTAGCGTGCACGGGGAATGTTGCGTTATGGGTCAATGTACCAGCAGGCTCATCTATCACTGGCTGGGCAATGGGCAGGATGAGGAGGAAACACAGATATAGGCCCAAAGAATAAAGTGGGCTAAATGCAGTTCAAAATTGGTAACAGGACTAACCAGGGGGCATTGCAGTGGAGGACAACTGTAATGAGAGGCTGACACAGAGAGTAGGCCCAAATCAGTAAGTAGTCGAAATGCAGTTCAAAATTGGCAACAGTAGTAAACAGGCGGCACAGCTTTGTTCAGTGGAGGAGAACAGCAAGGAGCGGCAGACACCGATAGTAGGCCCCAACCCAACTAGTAGGCCAAATGCAGTCTAACATTAACAACTACTTAACGAGAGCCTGAAAATGGAATTTCAGGACAGGAAACCAGGAGAACAGCAAGGAGCGGCAGACACTGTTAGTAGGCCCCAACCCAACTAGTAGGCCAAATGCAGTTGTTCCATTTAACAACTATTTAACAAGAGCCTGAAGAGCCTGAAGATAGAAGCTCAGGAAAGGAAACCTGGATAACACCTTGGAGCCGAAGATACCGTCTCTACAGCCCAGACCCAACTTGTAGGCCTAATGCAGTGTTGTTTCAACAACTACTTAACGAGAGCTAGAAGATCGAAGCTATGGAGAGGCAACCTGGAGAACACCTTGGAGCAGAAGACATCGTCTCTACAACCCAGACTTAACTTGTAGGCCTAATGCAGTGTTGTTTCAACAACTACTGAACGAGAGCTAGAAGATCGAAGCTATGGAGAGGCAACCTGGAGAACACCTTGGAGTGGCAGACACCGTCTCTACAACCCAGATCCAACTTGTCGGCCTAATGCAGTGTTGTTTCAACAACAACTGAACGAGAGCTAGAAGATCGAAGCTATGGAGAGGCAACCTGGAGAACACCTTGGAGCGGAAGACACCGTCTCTACAACCCAGACCCAACTTGTAGGCTAATGCAGTGTTGTTTCAACAACTACTTAACGAGAGCTAGAAGATCGAAGCTATGGAGAGGCAACCTGGAGAACACCTTGAAGCGGAAGACACCGTCTCTACAACCCAGACCCAACTTGTAGGCCTAATGCAGTGCTGTTTCAACAAATACTGAACGAGAGCTAGAAAATCGAAGCTATGGAGAGGCAACCTGGAGAACACCTTGGAGTGGCAGACACCGTTAGTAGGCCCTACCGAAGTATTAGCCCCAATGCAGTTTTCAAATTCCTATAGGCTGAAAACCAGACTATTGACGCTCAGCTTTTTTCAGAGGAGGACAGCTGTATTGAGTGGCACAGACAGACACAGGTAGTAGGCCTTAAACAAAAAATTTGGCTCAATGCAGTTTAAAAAAGGTTACAGGGGTACACAGGCAGCATTGCTCTGGTCAGTGGAGGACAATTTCAATTATGGACCGCAGACAGACTTAGTATGCCTACAATTAAAAAAGGATGCTCTATGCAATTTAATATAGGATCCAGGGGTACACGGACACAATTGGTCTGGTCAGTGGAGGACTATTGGAAGGAGGGACCGCAGACAGGCTTAGTAGGCCTAACATAACAAAAGTTGGCTGTAGTCACTTTAAAAAAGTTTCCAGGGGTACACGGGCAGCAGTGGTGTGGCCAGTGGAGGAGTATTGGAAGGAGGGACCGCAGACAGGCTTAGTAGGCCTAACATAACAAAAGTAGGCTGTAGGCACTTTAAAATAGCTTCCAGGGGTACACGGGCAGCAGTGGTGTGGTCAGTGGAGGATTATTGGAAGGAGGGACCGCAGACAGGCTTAGTAGGCCTAACATAACAAAAGTAGGCTGTAGGCACTTTAAAATAGGTTCCAGGGGTACACGGGCAGCATTGGTCTGGTCAGTGGAGGACTATTGGAAGGAGGGACCGCAGACAGGCTTAGTAGGCTTAACATAACAAAAGTAGGCTGTAGGCACTTTAAAATAGCTTCCAGGGGTACACGGGCAGCAGTGGTGTGGTCAGTGGAGGACTATAGGAAGGATGGACCGCAGACAGGCTTAGTAGGCCTAACATAACAAAAGTTGGCTGTAGGCACTTTAAAAAAGCTTCCAGGGGTACACGGGCAGCAGTGGTGTGGTCAGTGGAGGAGTATTGGAAGGAGGGACCGCAGACAGGCTTAGTAGGCCTAACATAACAAAAGTTGGCTGTAGGCACTTTAAAAAAGCTTCCAGGGGTACACGGGCAGCAGTGGTGTGGTCAGTGGAGGAGTATTGGAAGGAGGGACCACAGACAGGCTTAGTAGGCCTAACATAACAAAAGTTGGCTGTAGGCACTTTAAAATAGCTTCCAGGGGTACACGGGCAGCAGTGGTGTGGTCAGTGGAGGACTATTGGAAGGAGGGACCGCAGACAGGCTTAGTAGGCCTAACATAACAAAAGTAGCCTGTAGGCACTTTAAAATAGGTTCCAGGGGTACATGGGCAGCATTGGTCTGGTCAGTGCAGGACTATTGGAAGGAGGGACCGCAGACAGGCTTAGTAGGCCTAACATAACAAAAGTAGGCTGTAGGCACTTTAAAATAGCTTCCAGGGGTACACGAGCAGCAGTGGTGTGATCAGTGGAGGACTATTGGAAGGAAGAACCACAGACAGGCTTAGTAGGCCTAACATAACAAAAGTTGGCTGTAGGCACTTTAAAATAGGTTCCAGGGGTACACGGGCAACAGTGGTGTGGTCAGTGGAGGACTATTGGAAGGAGGGACCGCAGACAGGCTTAGTAGGCCTAACATAACAAAAGTAGGCTCTATGCACTTGGAATTATCTTGCAGGGGTACACAGGCAGCATTGGTGTTGTCAGCGGAGGCCGATTGTAATGAGTGTCTGACAGTTAGTACTCCCAAAAAATAAATAGATATTAATGTCTCGCAATACAACAAAACCAAAATACAAAAGGGTGGCATACTTAGGTACAGAGGTGGGCTCCTCTGCTGTGCTTCTGACCTAGTAATTTGGCGCAAAGTATTTACTGGTGTAAATATAGGACACTGCCCCAGACTATGTGTTAAGTAGCATCATACATGTCAACACATTGTTATTGTCAGTGCCAGGCATTGAAGGATGTCAGCGCATAGACTAAACATTGGTGGAGCTGTGAGAGATAATTTTGCAAATCGCAGAGCACTGTTTGAGCTGGGGGGGGGGAAACTGTCTTGTGGCTGGCGGTACAGGCCCAGGGCCCCTCATGTTACAACGGTGTGTCTGACATTGGTTGCGCGCCACCACCGCCAGAGACACTTTATTGTACTATGAGGGACCCAGTGGCAGTGCCGTCGACCAAAAGCGTGCACACCCACCTCTTCAGACAAAGGGCACTCTCACGGGTGCTTGTGCCAAGTGGCGAGACAACGGCCCCGTGGGGGGAGTTTGGCCATTTAGGGAGGTGTAAACATGTCGTATGCTGGACAAACAGCTGCTGCAAATTACGAGATTGGAAAACTCAGTCAGAGCAGTCCACAAGCAAGACCTTTTCATTGGAAAGCTAGGTGTCAGCCGGGAAAGGTGTGGCAAAATAATTCGAAATCCAGTAGTGGTTCATTTTAATGAAGGTTAGATCATCAACATTTTGGGTAGCCATACGAGTCCTTTTTTCGGTTAATATTGAACCAGCAGCACTGAATACTCTTTCTGATAGCACACTAGCTGCTGGGCAAGCAAGCTCCTGCAATGCATATCCTGCCAATTCTGGCCAGGTGTCTAATTTGGATGCCCAGTAATCAAATGGGAATGACGGTTGAGGGAGAACATCAATAAGGGATGAAAAATAGTTAGTAACCATACTGGACAAATGTTGTCTCCTGTCACTTTGAATTGATGCTGCCGTACCTGTCTTGTCTGCGGTCATAGCAAAATCACTCCACAACCTGGTCAGAAAACCCCTCTGTCCAACGCCACTTCTGATTTGTGCACCTCTAACACCTCTGGTCTGCTGCCCCTTGCAGCTCGTGTGAGAACGATCACCGGCGCTGTGTGCTGGGAATGCCTGAATCAAACGGTAAACAAGAGTTGATTGTTTGGTTGCTAATATTTGTTCCAAGTTCTCATGTGGCATAATATTTTGCAATTTGCCTTTATAGCGAGGATCAAGGAGGCAGGCCAACCAGTAATCGTCATCGGTCATCATTTTAGTAATGCGTGTGTCTCTTTTGAGGATACGTAAGGCATAATCCGCCATGTGGGCCAAAGTTCCAGTTGTCAAATCTGCGGTTGTGCTGGGTTGAGGGGCAGTTTCAGGCAAATCTACGTCACTTGTGTCCCTCAAAAAACCAGAACCCGGCCTTGCCACGCCACCAATTTCCAGTGGCCCCGAAGAAGCTTCCTCATTAAAAAAATACTCATCCCCATCATCCTCGTCCTCCTCCTCCTGTTCACCCGCTACCTCGTCCTGTACACTGCCCTGACCAGAGAATGGCTGACTGTCATCAAGGCTTTCCTCTTCCTCTGCTGCAGACGCCTGCTCCTTTATGTGCGTCAAACTTTGCATCAGCAGACGCCTTAGGGGGATGCTCATGCTTATTATGGCGTTGTCTGCACTTACCAGCCATGTGCATTCCTCAAAACACTGAAGGACTTGACACATGTCTTGTACCTTCGACCACTGCACACCTGACAACTCCATGTCTGCCATCCTACTGCCTGCCCGTGTATGTGTATCCTCCCACAAAAACATAACAGCCCGCCTCTGTTCGCACAGTCTCTGAAGCATGTGCAGTGTTGAGTTCCACCTTGTTGCAACGTTGATGATTAGGCGATGCTGGGGAAGGTTCAAAGACCGCTGATAGGTCTGCATACGGCTGGAGTGTACGGGCGAACGGCGGATATGCGAGCAAAGTCCGCGCACTTTGAGGAGCAGGTCGGATAACCCCGGATAACTTTTCAGGAAGCACTGCACCACCAGGTTTAAGGTGTGAGCCAGGCAAGGAATGTGTTTCAGTTGGGAAAGGGAGATGGCAGCCATGAAATTCCTTCCGTTATCACTCACTACCTTGCCTGCCTCAAGATCTACAGTGCCCAGCCACGACTGCGTTTCTTTCTGCAAGAACTCAGACAGAACTTCCGCGGTGTGTCTGTTGTCGCCCAAACACTTCATAGCCAATACAGCCTGCTGACGCTTGCCAGTAGCTGCCCCATAATGGGACACCTGGTGTGCAACAGTGGCAGCTGCGGATGGAGTGGTTGTGCCACTGCGGTCTGTGGACAAGCTCTCGCTTCTGCAGGAGGACGAGGAGGAGGAGAAGGGGGGGCGAACGGCTACAACCAACTGTTTCCTAGACCGTGGGCTAGGCAGAACTGTCCCAATATTGCTGTCCCCTGTGGAACCTGCATCCACCACATTCACCCAGTGTGCTGTGCTGGACACGTAATGTCCCTGGCCATGCCTACTGGTCCATGCATCTGTTGTCAGGTGCACCTTTGTACTCACAGATTGCCTGAGTGCATGGACGATGCGCTCTTTAACATGCTGGTGGAGGGCTGGGATGGCTTTTCTCGAAAAGAAGTGTCAACTGGGTAGCTCGTAGCGTGGTTCAGCGTAGTCCATCAGGGCTTTGAAAGCGTCGCTTTCAACTAACCGGTAGGGCATCATCTCTAATGAGATTAGTCTAGCTATGTGGGCGTTAAAACCCTGTGTACGCGGATGCGAGGATGAGTACTTCCTTTTTCTAACGAGAGTCTCATGTAGGGTGAGCTGGACTGGAGAGCTGGAGATCGTGGAACTAGCGGGGGTGCCGGTGGACATGGCAGACTGAGAGACGGTTGGAGACGGTATTCTTGCCGGTGCCCTAGATGCAGTGTTTCCTATTACGAAACTGGTGATTCCCTGACCCTGACTGCTTTGGCCTGGCAACGAAAGCTGCACAGATACTGCAGGTGGTGCGGAAAATGGTGGCCTTACAGTGACGGAAGGGATGTAGCGTTGCTGACTAGCTTCATTGGCCGAGGGTGCTACAACCTTAAGGGACGTTTGGTAGTTAGTCCAGGCTTGCAAATGCATGGTGGTTAAATGTCTATGCATGCAACTTGTATTTAGACTTTTCAGATTCTGACCTCTGCTTAAGGTAGTTGAACATTTTTGACAGATGACTTTGCGCTGATCAATTGGATGTTGTTTAAAAAAATGCCAGACTGCACTCTTTCTAGCATCGGATACCTTTTCAGGCATTGCAGACTGAGCTTCTTTAACCGGATGGCCACGCTGTCCTCCAACTGGTTTTGGCTTTGCCACGCGTTTTGGGCCAGATACTGGCCCGGCAAATGGAACCTGTTGTGATGTTGATGCCCCTCCTCCTCCGCTTCAGAACTACGGCTGCCTGCACCCTGTTCCCCCAATGGCTGCCAATCGGGGTCAACAACTGGTTCATCTATGACCTCCTCTTCTATCTCATGTGCAACTTTGTCTGTGTTACCGTGTAAGCCGGTGGTATAGCGTTTGTGACGGGGCACCATAGTCTCATCAGGGTCTGATTCTGGATCAGTCCACTGCGAGGGCAATGTGGTGGTCTGAGTCAAAGGAACAGCATAGTAATATGGCTGTGGCTGTGCATCTGTGCACTCCATGTCCGATTCAACTTGTAATGGGCATGGCCTGTTAACTGTTTCATTTTCTAACCCAGGAACGGTATGTGTAAAGAGCTCCATGGAGTAACCCGTTGTGTCGCCTGACGCATCCTTCTCTGTTGTTGTTTTTGCTGAACAGGACAATGGAGCGACTTGTCCCTGAGCGTGAACATCCACTAACGACGCGCTGCTTTTACATTTACCAGTTTCAGAAGAGGAGGCAAAAGAGCTAGAGGCTGAGTCAGCAAGGAAAGCCAAAACTTGCTCTTGCTTCTCCGGCTTTAAAAGCGGTTTTCCTACTCCCAGAAAAGGGAGCGTTCGAGGCTTTGTGTAGCCAGACGACAAACCTGGCTCCACAGCTCGAGACTTAGGTGCTATATTGTTTTTCCCACGACCACCTGATGCTCCACCACCACTACCATCATTACCAGCTGGCAATGAACGCCCACGGCCTCTTCCACCAGACTTCTTCATTGTTTTAAAAACGTAACCAAAGTAACGGTATTTGTTAATGTAAAACAACTTACAAGGTGAACTCAAACTTCTGTAGGATTTAGATATCCCTTTATAGGTGGGTGAGACTGCAAGGAAAATCAGGCACAATGTTACACACTCGGTTTTCTGTGGCACAAAATGAGACAGAGGCCACACACGCAGGACTGGCGCTGAAGCACAAATGCCAATATTAATCTCCCACTATTTATTATTTTTCAGGGAGAATTTAAACCCCCCCCCCCCCAAAAAAAAACAGCAGACACTAGACTTTCTGTGGCCCACAATTTGAGAGAGATGGCACACACGACTGGCACAGAAGCACAAATGCCAATATTAATCTCCCACTATTTTTTTTTTTCAGGGAGAATTTAAAAACCAAAAAAAAATAAACAGACACTAGGCTTTCTGTGGCCCACAATTTGAGAGAGATGGCACACACGACTGGCACAGAAGCACAAATGCCAATATTAATCTCCCACTATTTATTTTTTTTCAGGGAGAATTTAAAAACCAAAAAAAAAAAAAACCACTAGGCTTTCTGTGGCCCACAATTTGAGAGAGATGGCACACACGACTGGCACAGAAGCACAAATGCCAATATTAATCTCCCACTATTTATTTTTTTTCAGGGAGAATTTAACCCCCCCCAAAAAAAAACAGACACTAGGCTTTCTGTGGCCCACAATTTGAGAGAGATGGCACACACGACTGGCACAGAAGCACAAATGCCAATATTAATCTCCCACTATTTATTTTTTTTCAGGGAGAATTTAAAAACCAAAAAAAAAAACAGACACTAGGCTTTGTGTGGCCCACAATTTGAGAGAGATGGCACACACGACTGGCACAGAAGCACATATGCCAATATTAATCTCCCACTATTTATTTTTTTTCAGGGAGAATTTAAACCCCTCCCCCCCAAAAAAAAAGACACTAGGCTTTCTGTGCCCCAAAATTGGAGAGAGATGGCACACACAGGACTGGCACTCTAGCAGAAATGCCAATCTTAATCTCCCACTACTTTTTTTTGTTAGGGAGAATTGCCAAGAAATCAGGGCCAGTATTACACACTAGGCTTTCTGTGCCCCAAAATTGGAGAGAGATGGCACACAGCGGACTGGCACTCTATCAGAAATGCCAATCTTAATCTCCCACCACTTTTTTTTGTTAGGGAGAATTGCCAAGAAATCAGGGCCAGTATTACACACTAGACTTTCTGTGCCCCAAAATTGGAGAGAGATGGCACACACAGGACTGGCACTCTAGCAGAAATGCCAATCTTAATATCCCACTACTTTTTTGTGTTAGGGAGAATTGCCAAAAAATCAGGCCCAGTATTACACACTAGGCTTTCTGTGCCCCAAAATTGGAGAGAGATGGCACACACAGGACTGGCACTCTAGCAGAAATGCCAATCTTAATCTCCCACTACTTTTTTTTGTTAGGGAGAATTGCCAAGAAATCAGGGCCAGTATTACACACTAGGCTTTCTGTGCCCCAAAATTGGAGAGAGATGGCACACAGCGGACTGGCACTCTATCAGAAATGCCAATCTTAATCTCCCACCACTTTTTTTTGTTAGGGAGAATTGCCAAGAAATCAGGGCCAGTATTACACACTAGACTTTCTGTGCCCCAAAATTGGAGAGAGATGGCACACACAGGACTGGCACTCTAGCAGAAATGCCAATCTTAATATCCCACTACTTTTTTGTGTTAGGGAGAATTGCCAAAAAATCAGGCCCAGTATTACACACTAGGCTTTCTGTGCCCCAAAATTGGAGAGAGATGGCACACACAGGACTGGCACTCTAGCAGAAATGCCAATCTTAATCTCCCACTACTTTTTTTTGTTAGGGAGAATTGCCAAGAAATCAGGGCCAGTATTACACACTAGGCTTTCTGTGCCCCAAAATTGGAGAGAGATGGCACACACAGGACTGGCACTCTAGCAGAAATGCCAATCTTAATCTCCCACTACTTTTTTTTGTTAGGGAGAATTGCCAAGAAATCAGGGCCAGTATTACACACTAGGCTTTCTGTGCCCCAAAATTGGAGAGAGATGGCACACACAGGACTGGCACTCTAGCAGAAATGCCAATCTTAATCTCTCACTATTTTTTTTTAGGGAGAATTAAAAAAAAAAAAAAAAAAGGATTATAGACACTAGGCTTTCTGTGCCCCAAAATTGGAGAGAGATGGCACACACGACTGGCACACAAGCACAAATGCCAAGATTAATCTCCCACTAATTATTTTTTTTCAGGGAGAATTAAAAAAAAAAAAACAGGGACTGTCCTACAATTACTATCTCCCTGCAGTAATCTCAGCAAGGTATGGCAGGCAGCAATAACAAGGAGTGGACTGCTGCACAAATTAAATCAAAAGTGTGGACAAACAAACAAGATAGCTATGCAGAAAGGAAGGAACAACAGGATTTGTGCTTTGAAAAAAGCAGTTGGTTTGCACAGCGGCGTACACACAGCAATGCAGCTATCAGGGAGCCTTCTAGGGCAGCCCAATGAGCTACAGCGCTGAGGAAAAAAAATGTAGCTTCCACTGTCCCTGCAAACAAAAAGTGGTGTTGGACAGTGGAAATCGCTACAGCACAAGCGGTTTGGGGGTTAATGGACCCTGCCTAACGCTATCCCTGCTTCTGATGAAGCGGAAGCAACCTCTCCCTATGCTCAGATCAGCAGCAGTAACATGGCGGTCGGCGGGAACGCCCCTTTATAGCCCCTGTGATGCCGCAGACAGCAAGCCAATCACTGCAATGCCCTTCTGTAAGATGGTGGGGACCAGGACCTATGTCATCACGCTGCCCACACTCTGCGTCCACCTTCATTGGCTGAGAAATGGCGCTTTTCGCGTCATTGAAATGCAACTTTGGCGCGAAAGTTGCGTACCGCATGGCCGACCCCACACAGGAATCGGGTCGGGTTTCATGAAACCCGACTGTGCCAAAAGTCGGCGACTTTTGAAAATGAACGATCCGTTTCGCTCAACCCTAGCGGTAGCAGCTGACTGCCACAATGGTGAATTTGCGCTGAGTAAATTGTACAAAATCTGTATTCTAGAAAATATAATTGTTTGTAAAATTAGAGGAGAATTTAATTCCACTTGAATAAATATGCTCACCTCTAGTATGAATGGTACAAATATACAATATGAGCTATTATCAAACGAGAAGAAGAGAATAAAGAAATAAATAGGATTTTTACTTTATTTTATCTTTTTATTTATTTTAGTTGTTTTCATGTTTAGTGTAAATTTAAGTTAATGTAAAATGAAAGATTTGATGATCATTATCTCACTATACATTACTCTACTTTAATAAGCAGCACAATAGTGAGGACATTAATTTGCATGTATCGACAGGGAAATAATAACACAGATGCTTCTGAACCCTTTGCTCTTATGATCTGTATATATCTTTCCTTACAATGTTGCCTGCTGCTATAGAAATATTCCATTCCTGGTAAATATATTCCTGTAGAAGAAAATGAAAGCATTCAGAGAATGATTTTAGTGAATCTCTCCCCTGTAGGGATGAAAAATATTCTCAGTGTGATTCACTGCTTTCATTAGAGACATAATACAGCCTCAAATCTAAATGAGGAAAGACGATGGCATGAATGAATTAATGCATATTACTCTTAAAGAAAATGTGGAAATTGTATTTATTTGTTACACTTCTGTATGCGCAGACTAGACTATGCAATGTGTGATTTTCATAATTAACATGTAGACTAACTGTTGATGTACGACAAAGGTTAACCAATTGTATAGTTGGACACTGAGCAATGCATTGCAAGCCCCACTAGCAAGAAGAGCATTAATCATTTTAGCTTCAATTATTTAACATAATAATCAAGCTGAATTGCCTGCAAACTAATCCATATTCACAAGCTTGGCAATTATTTATGAATGATCTTTCCAATGTATCATAGCAGACACTGGTACATGATTCTTCCACGCTCTTCGGTCTACAGAAATCCTGCGTTAGACCTTTCTTTACGGTAATTAATTTAAAATGATGATTTAAGGTGTTAAGTCACAAATGCTTGTATATTTAATTTATAATTCAATACATAGGGGACATTGTAATTAGTATTAATAAATATATCCAGATGAAAGATAAAGGAAATGAGGGAAATTCAGTTGTTTTTAGCTTCTACCATCGAAGTTAAAGCTTAATTGTGAAAATAAAAGAAATTAAACAACCATGGCCCCATTTGATCCAATGGTATGGGCTAGACAGACATATGAGATGCCACACAGCATGATGTACTACACAAAGCTGTAAGGCTGGTGTTATTAACACCTTCGGATTCCATTAGTGGTAATGGAAGGAAGGCTCTAAATTCCATCATTTATACTCAACCCCATTATAAACCAATAAGATTTGTCTGGTGCCGATGGGGTTGCCTTTTACATGAACCCTTAATTCAGCACTATATGTATCCATTTTTTGTTTTTGTTCTTCTAATTTATTTCAACCACATTTTTTAAATATGTTTTTTTATAATGTAAAATATTGTTTATGTTTATTGTAATAGAAAAAAAAGGAAATTTCTCAATTTTTTAAAAAATATATGTTAAGTTACCGTGCAGTACATTTCAAATTTTTATGTTTTTTTTTTAACTTTATTTAACACGAACTTGAAAAACTTTGTTTTTGATTGTACAATTTTTATTAGCCAATCTTTCTTATTAAAATCCATTTAATGCTGTTTTTCTTCCAGCCAGGGATTTTTTTTTTCTAATAATATTAAAGAATGCCTATGTGTTATAAGGCATTACACTCTGTGCCATTGTCATGCTCAGGGGTTGTTACTTAACCCCTTTATGACCCAGCCTATTTTGACCTTAAAGACCTTGCCGTTTTTTGCAATTCTGACCAGTGTCCCTTTATGAGGTAATAACTCAGGAACGCTTCAACGTATCCTAGCGGTTCTGAGATTGTTTTTTCGTGACATATTGGGCTTCATGGTAGTGGTAAATTTAGGTCAATAAATTCTGCGTTTATTTGTGATAAAAACGGAAATTTGGCGAAAATTTTGAAAATTTCGCAATTTTCACATTTTGAATTTTTATTCTGTTAAACCAGAGAGATATGTGACACAAAATAGTTAATAAATAACATTTCCCACATGTTTACTTTACATCAGCACAATTTTGGAAACAACATTTTTTTTTGTTAGGAAGTTATAAGGGTTTAAATTTGACCAGCGATTTGTCATTTTTACAACGAAATTTACAAAACCATTTTTTTTAGGGACCACCTCACATTTGAAGACAGTTTGAGGGGTCTATATGGCTGAAAATACCCAAAAGTGAAACAATTCTAAAAACTGCACCCCTCAAGGTACTCAAAACCACATTCAAGAAGTTTATTAACCCTTCAGGTGCTTCACAGCAGCAGAAGCAACATGGAAGGAAAAAATGAACATTTAACTTTTTAGTCACAAAAATTATCTTTTAGCAACAATTTTTTTATTTTCCCAATGGTAAAAGGAGAAACTGAACCACGAAAGTTGTTGTCCAATTTGTCCTGAGTACGCTGATACCTCATATGTGGGGGTAAACCACTGTTTGGGCGCACGGCAGGGCTTGGAAGGGAAGGAGCGCCATTTGACTTTTTGAATCAAAAATTGGCTCCACTCTTTAGCGGACACCATGTCACGTTTGGAGAGCCCCCGTGTGCCTAAAAATTGGAGCTCCCCCACAAGTGACCCCATTTTGGAAACTAGACGCCCCAAGGAACTTATCTAGATTTATAGTGAGCACTTTGAACCCCCAGGTGCTTCACAAATTGATCCGTAAAAATGAAAAAGTACTTTTTTTTCACAAAAAAATTCTTTTAGCCTCAATTTTTTCATTTTCACATGGGCAACAGGATAAAATGGATCCTAAAATGTGTTGGGCAATTTCTCCTGAGTACACCAATACCTCACATGTGGGGGTAAACCACTGTTTGGGCACATGGTAAGGCTCGGAAGGGAAGGAGCGCCATTTGACTTTTTGAATGAAAAATTATTTCCATCGTTAGCGGACACCATGTCGCGTTTGGATAGCTCCTGTGTGCCTAAACATTGGCGCTCCCCCACAAGTGACCCCATTTTGGAAACTAGACCCCCCAAGGAACTTATTTAGATGCCTAGTGAGCACTTTAAACCCTCAGGTGCTTCACAAATTGATCTGTAAAAATGAAAAAGTACTTTTTTTTCACAAAAAAATTCTTTTCGCCTCAATTTTTTCATTTTCACATGGGCAGTAGAATAAAATGGATCATAAAATTTGTTGGGCAATTTCTCCCGAGTACGCCGATACCTCATATGTGGGGGTAAACCACTGTTTGGGCACACGGCAGGGCTCGGAAGGGAAGGCGCGCCATTTGACTTTTTGAATGGAAAATTAGCTCCAATTGTTAGCGGACACCATGTCGCGTTTGGAGAGCTCCTGTGTGCCTAAACATTGGAGCTCCCCCACAAGTGACCCCATTTTGGAAACTAGACCCCCCAAGGAACTTATCTAGATGCATATTGAGCACTTTAAACCCCCAGGTGCTTCACAGAAGTTTATAACGCAGAGCCATGAAAATAAAAAATAATTTTTCTTTCCTCAAAAATGATTTTTTAGCCTGGAATTTCCTATTTTGCCAAGGATAATGGGAGAAATTGGACCCCAAATATTGTTGTCCAGTTTGTCCTGAGTACGCTGATACCCCATATGTGGGGGTAAACCACTGTTTGGGCGCACGGCAGGGCTCGGAAGGGATGGCACGACATTTGGCTTTTTAAATAGAAAATTAGCTCCAATCATTAGCGGACACCATGTCACGTTTGGAGAGCCCCTGTGTGCTTAAACATTGGAGATCCCCCAGAAATGACACCATTTTGGAAACTAGACCCCCAAAGGAACTAATCTAGATGTGTGGTGAGGACTTTGAACCCCCAAGTGCTTCACAGAAGTTTATAACGCAGAGCCATGAAAATAAAAAAAAAAAATTATTTTCTCAAAAATGATCTTTTAGCCTGCAATTTTTTATTTTCCCAAGGGTAACAGGAGAAATTTGACCCCAAAAGTTGTTGTCCAGTTTCTCCTGAGTACGCTGATACCCCATATGTGGGGGTAAATCACTGTTTGGGCACATGCCGGGGCTCGGAAGTGAAGTAGTGACGTTTTGAAATGCAGACTTTGATGGAATGCTCTGTGGGCGTCACGTTGCGTTTGCAGAGCCCCTGATGTGGCTTAACAGTAGAAACCCCCCACAAGTGACCCCATTTTGGAAACTAGACCCCCAAAGGAACTTATCTAGATGTGTGGTGAGCACTTTGAACCCCCAAGTGCTTCATAGAAGTTTATAATGCAGAGCCGTGAAAATAATAAATACGTTTTCTTTCCTCAAAAATAATTATTTAGCCCAGAATTTTTTATTTTCCCAAGGGTTACAGAAGAAATTGGACCCCAAAAGTTGTTGTCCAGTTTCTCCTGAGCACGCTGATACCCCATATGTGGGGGTAAACCACTGTTTGGGCACATGCCGAGGCTCGGAAGTGAAGTAGTGACGTTTTGAAATGCAGACTTTGATGGAATGCTCTGTGGGCGTCACGTTGCGTTTGCAGAGCCCCTGATGTGGCTTAACAGTAGAAACCCCCCACAAGTGACCCCATTTTGGAAACTAGACCCCGAAAGGAACTTATCTAGATGTGTGGTGAGCACTTTGAACCCCCAAGCGCTTCATAGAAGTTTATAATGCAGAGCCGTGAAAATAATAAATACGTTTTCTTTCCTCAAAAATAATTATTTAGCCCAGAATTTTTTATTTTCCCAAGGGTAACAGGAGAAATTTGACCCCAATATTTGTTGTCCAGTTTCTCCTGAGTACGGTGATACCCCATATGTGGGGTAAACTACTGTTTGGGCACATGCCGGGGCTTGGAATTGAAGTAGTGACGTTTTGAAATGCAGACTTTGATGGAATGCTCTGCGGGCGTCACGTTGCGTTTGCAGAGCCCCTGATGTGCCTAAACAGTAGAAACCCCCCACAAGTGACCCCATTTTGGAAACTAGACCCCGAAAGGAACTTATCTAGATGTGTGGTGAGCACTTTGAACCCCCAAGTGCTTCACAGACGTTTACAACGCAGAGCCGTGAAAATAAAAAATCATTTTTCTTTCCTCAAAAATTATGTTTTAGCAAGCATTTTTTTAGATTCACAAGGGTAACAGGAGAAATTGGACCCCAGGAATTGTTGCGCAGTTTGTCCTGAGTATGCTGGTACCCCATATGTGGGGGTAAACCACTGTTTGGGCACACGTCAGGGCTCGGAAGTGAGGGAGCACCATTTGACTTTTTGAATACGAGATTGGCTGGAATCAATGGTGGCGCCATGTTGCGTTTGGAGACCCCTGATGTGCCTAAACAGTGGTAACCCCTCAATTCTACCTCCAACACTAACCCCCCCACACCCCTAACTCTAATCCCAACTGTAGCCATAACCCTAATCACAACCCTAACCGCAACACACCCCTAACCACAACCCTAACCCCAACACACCCCTAACCCTAACCACAACCCTAATTCCAACCCTAACCCTAAGGCTATGTGCCCACGTTGCGGATTCGTGTGAGATATTTCCGCACCATTTTTGAAAAATCCACGGGTAAAAGGCACTGCGTTTTACCTGCGGATTTTCCACGGATTTCCAGTGTTTTTTGTGCGGATTTCACCTGCGGATTCCTATTGAGGAACAGGTGTAAAACGCTGCGGAATCCGCACAAAGAATTGACATGCTGCGGAAAATACAACGCAGCGTTTCTGCGTGGTATTTTCCGCACCATGGGCACAGCGGATTTGGTTTTTCATATGTTTACATGGTACTGTAAACCTGATGGAACACTGCTGCGGATCCGCAGCCAAATCCGCACCGTGTGCACATGGCCTAATTCTAAAGGTATGTGCACACGCTGCGGAAAACGCTGCGGATCCGCAGCAGTTTCCCATGAGTTTACAGTTCAATGTAAACCTACGGGAAACAAAAATCGCTGTACACATGCTGCGGAAAAACTGCACGGAAACGCAGCGGTTTACATTCCGCAGCATGTCACTTCTTTGTGCGGATTCCGCAGCGGTTTTACAACTGCTCCAATAGAAAATCGCAGTTGTAAAACCGCAGTGAAATGCGCAGAAAAAAACGCGGTAAATCCGCCATAAATCCGCAGCGGTTTAGCACTGCGGATTTATCAAATCCGCAGCGGAAAAATCCGCAGAGGAACAGAATACGTGTGCACATACCGAAACCCTAACCCTAGCCCTAACCCTAGCCCTAACCCTACCCCTACCCCTAACCCTACCCCTAGCCCTAACCCTAGCCCTAACCCTACCCCTAGCCCTAACCCTAACCCTAGCCCTACCACTACCCCTAACCCTAACCCTATTCTAGCATTAGTGGAAAAAAAAAATTTCTTTATTTTTTTATTGTCCCTACCTATGGGGGTGACAAAGGGGGGGGGTCATTTATTATTTTTTTTATTTTGATCACTGAGATAGATTATATCTCAGTGATCAAAATGCACTTTGGAACGAATCTGCCGGCCGGCAGATTCGGCGGGCGCACTGCGCATGCGCCCGCCATTTTGGAAGATGGCGGCGCCCAGGGAGAAGACGGACGGGACCCCGGCTGGATCGGTAAGTATGATGGGGTGGGGGGGACCACGGGGGGGGGATCGGAGCACGGGGGGGGAATCGGAGCGCGGGAGGGGTGGAACGGAGAACGGGGGGCGTGGAACGGAGCACGGGGGGGCTGGAACGGAGCACCGGGGGGTGGAACGGAGCACCGGGGGGTGGATCGGAGTGCAGGGGGGGTGATCGGAGCACGGGGGGGTGATTGGAGCACGGGGGGAGCGGACAAGAGCACGGGGGGGAGCGGAGCACTGGACGGAGGGGAGCCGGAGCAGTGTACCGGCCAGATCGGGGGGCTGGGGGGGCGATCGGTGGGGTGGGGGCACATTAGTATTTCCAGCCATGGCCGATGATATTTCAGCATCGGCCATGGCTGGATTGTAATATTTCACCCGTTATAATAGGTGAAATATTACAAATCGCTCTGATTGGCAGTTTCACTTTCAACAGCCAATCAGAGCGATTGTAGCCACGAGGGGGTGAAGCCACCCCCCCTGGGCTAAACTACCACTCCCCCTGTCCCTGCAGATCGGGTGAAATGGGAGTTAACCCTTTCACCCGGCCTGCAGGGACGCGATCTTTCCATGACGCCACATAGGCGTCATGGGTCGGAATGGCACCGACTTTCATGACGCCTACGTGGCGTCATGGGTCGGGAAGGGGTTAAAACCATCAGCTCTACAAATCAGTATCACTGGGGTTGGGGCTTACAATCAGAGAGACAAAGGAAACTAAACTTTTATAGTACCGTGACTGCTGTTGATTGCAATGTCACGAGGGATAAATAGGTGAAATAACTTGGTCCTTGCCCAATTCCACAGAATGATGAATTTCATTGGCAGCTTTTAATTTGCCCTCTAAAGTGCAAAGAAATTGGCGCCGAGGCAACCACCTCACATCTAAATAACAGACATCTTTATTTTGCAATTATCAACTCTTTTCCTATTTTGTACCTGCTTTTATATTAGATTACTCTATTGAATATAAAACGTCAGGCCAAAATTGAAAATTTGATGTTCTTCTAAATATTTATACTAATAAATTGATGCGTTTCTGGTGTTTCAAATGACCTTAATCATAATATAATTACTACGATTAAGGTCATTTGTAACACCAGAAAATCATCAGTGTTTTACCTTTGTCATGTGCATTTGACCATTTATTAAATTTGAATTAAAGAAATTTCATTTTATCCGATTAGTCGTGACAAGTTTTTCCTCCAGTTTTTTGTGTCTGCTGTACCTCACCAGCAGGATTTGGCAACCACTGGTTTATGATCATGCAAACACAGTGAGCTCTTTCTACTTTTTCCTACATACAGTATGTGTCTCTATATGATCACTTTTGGATCACTCTTGACTTCTTTCCTCTATCTTTTAGGCTACGTTCACATTGGCGTTCCGCCAATGTGCGTCGCTGTTGCGCCGGCGACGCAGCGGCGACGCAGCGGCGACGCGCCCCTATGTTTAACATAGGGGACGCGTGCGTCGTTTTGGTGGCGTTTTTCGCCACGTGCGTCGTTTCCGACGCTAGCGTCGGACGCAAGAAAACGCTACATGTAGCATTTTCTGTGCGTCCGATTTTCGTCGGAAAACGACGCACGCGTCGCAAAACGCGCGCGTTTTTGCGCGCGTTTTAGCGTGCGTCGTGCGTTGCGTCGCCGACGCACGGCGGCGCAACGCTAATGTGAACGTAGCCTTACCCTCTCTAGAAACAAGTCACTGTGAGAGAACACTTTGCCTTCCATTTTTCTTATTATGCACAGGTGTTTCTCTTCTTGTCTGATCAGTGAAGTTATTGAATCTTTTCTGAGCTGACATATTAATCCTTAGGGATATGATATTTTGAAAACTCTTTTTTTACACATTGACGAAACAACTCAGTTTGTGTGACAATCTAAAATACATTACTATAAAAAGTAAAAATATTGGTAATATATATTTAAATTAGTCATCCACTACTTGCAGGTCTCCAGTTAATGTAATGCTAAAATTCCCAGAATTCTATGGGGAAAACAGCTTGAGGTGGCATTCTGGGATTTATGGTTTTAAAAAAATGCTGGCAACTGGTTGCAATCACTGATGTAAATGTAAAAAGCCATGTTCAGTTACATGTACACAAAGCACATGAGGAATGCAAGTGACCTATAAATATACATATTGATTAAACAATATACTAGTAGTGATTAATCCCTGGTAATCTACTTAGCCTTCTAGCTATGTATGCTGGTCAGTGTTATTTAGTGAAGATGACACTGTAATAGTAAGTTTCTACATGCAGGGGATTTAGACTCCTCCTGTCACAAGAGTTAACGGTGTGTGCAGGATAAAGGCACCAAAGAGCAATAGAATCTGAAAAATGGGTAAGCATAATTTCAGATTGATATAATGCAACCATAATAGGAACAGATTGGTAGGCAAAGCTGTATGAAGGCTTGTTTTTTTTAGCAACACAAGTTGTAGTATTAACTTTTACCATTATGGGGTAGATATGATTTTTTTATCCCTTTCATTCTAGCAATAAATAAATATGGATTTTTTTTTATTGTTTAAAATTTATATGGAGTTCATCTTAATTGACATGTAATTTTCTTACGGGAGATGACATCATTACCAAAATACTCAAATTTGCTCCGAGCAAGCACTGGTAAGCCTGCAGCCCTGCATGTTAGATCGCTGATATGACACAGAGCTCTGCAAAGTGTCAGATCAGCAATCTGACCCTATAACATGATGCCCCCCTGGGGCAATATTGTAAAGTAAAAAAAAATATTCACATGTGTAAAAAAAAAAATTAAATAAATTCCTAAATAAAGAAAAAAAAATATTGTTCCCATAAATACATTTCTTTGTCTAAATAATAAAAAAAAACAATGAAAGTACACATATTTAGAATCGCTGCGACCGTAACAACCCGACCTATAAAACTTTTTAACTATTCAACCCCTTCAGTGAACGCGGTAAAAAAAAAAAAAAAAAAAAAAAAAAGAAGCAAAAAACAACTCTTTATTATCATACCGCCGAACAAAAAGTGGAATAACACACGATCAAAAAGACAGATATAAATAACCATGGTACCTCTGAAAACGTCATCTTGTCCCGCAAAAAAAACAGCTGCCATACAGCATCATCAGCAAAAAAGTAAAAAAGTTATAGTCCTCAGAATAAAGCGATGCAAAAATAATTATTTTTTCTATAAAATAGTTTTTATCGTATAAAAGCACCAAAACATAAAAAATGATATAAATAAGGTATCGCTGTAATCGTACTGACCTGAACAATGAAACTTTATCAATTTTACCAAACGTGAAATGGTATAAACGCCCCCCCCTCAAAAAGAAATTCATGAATAGCTGGTTTTTGGTCATTCTGCCTCACAAAAATCGGAATAAAAAGCAATCAAAAAATGTCACGTGCCCGAAAATGTTACCAATAAAAACGTCAACTCGTTCCGCAAAAAACAAGACTTAACAAGACGCTGTGGACCAAAATATGGAAAAATTGTAGCTCTCAAAAGGTGGAGACACAAAAACTATTTTTTTACAATAAAAAGCGTCTTTTAATCTGTAATGGCTGTCAATCTTAAAAATCCGCTAAAAAAAACTATAAAAGTAAATCAAACCTTGCTTCATCACCCACTTAGTTAGGAAAAAATAATAAAATTTTAAAAAATGTATTTATTTCCATTTTCCCATTAAGGTTAGGGCTAGGGTTAGGGCTAAGGTTAGGGCTAGGGCTAATGTTAGGGCTAGGGTTAGGGCTAGGGTTACAATTAGGGCTAGGATTACAATTTTTAGGCACATCAGGGGCTCTCCAAACACGACATGGTGTCCGATCTCAATTCCAGCCAATTCTGCATTGAAAAAGTAAAACAGTGCTCCTTCCCTTCCTAGCTCTCCCATGCGCCCAAACAGGGGTTTACCTCAACATATGGGGTATCAGCGTACTCAGGACACATTGGACAAAAACTTTTGGGATCCAATTTCTCCTGTTAACCTTGGGAAAATACAAAACTGGGAGCTAAAACATTATTTTTGTGGGAAAAAAATAATTTTTATTTTCACGGCTCTGCATTGTAAACTGTAGTGAAAAACTTGGGGGTTCAAAGTTCTCACAACACATCTAGATAAGTTCCTTGTGGGGTCTAGTTTCCAATATGGGGTCACTTGTGGAGGGTTTCTACTGTTTAGGTACATTAGGGGCTCTGCAAATGCTATGTGACGCCTGCAGACCATTCCATCTAAGGCTGCATTCCAAATGGCTCTCCTTCCCTTCCGAGCTCTGCCATGCACCTAAACGGTGGTTCCCCCCACACATGGTGTATCAGCAAACTCAGGACAAATTGGACAACAACTTTTGGGGTCCAATTTCTCCTGTTACCGTTGGGAAAATACAAAACTGGGGGCTAAAAAATAATTTTTGTGGGAATAAAATAGTTTTATTTTCAGCTGTGTGCTTAGAGTCATTTTATTGTTGGAAGGTGAACCTTATACCACGTCTGAGGTGCAGAGCACTCTGGAAGAGGTTTTCATCCAGGATATCTCTGTACTTGGCCGCATTCTTGTTTCATTCAATGGTAGGAAAGAAATATATTTTGGTACCGTATTAGCCAGTAGATAGAAAAATATTTAGAATTGAGAGTCCTCAGTGGTTGATACCTTTTAATGGCTAACTGAAAAGATGGTAACAAATTGCAAGCTTTCGAGACTACACAGGTCTCTTCATCAGGCGAAGACTAAAACAAATTCTGAAGAATCATGTATTTATGCACAACATAGCATAGAAAAAAAAGGGAAACACCATGGATAAGACAGACCATGGATAAGACAGGTGACATGAAGTAAGAACTAGCCCAATATTTATGGACATAACTGTTTATCACTCATGGTAATTCTGCTTCATGTCACCTGTCTTATCCATGGTTTTTCTCTTTTTTTTTCTTTTTTTTCTTTCTGTGCTATGTTGTGAATAAATATGTGATTCTTCAGAATTTGTTTTAGTCTTTGCCTGATAAAGAGACATGTGCAGTCTCAAAAGCTTGCAATTTGTTACCATCATTTCAGTTAGCCATTAAAAGGTATCAACCACTGAGGACTCTCAATTCTAAATATTTTTCATTCAATGGCAAAAAGTTGTCCTGTTGGTGCAGCTGAAAAACACTCCAATAGCATGATGCTGCCACCACCATGTTTCACTGTTGGGATTGTATTGGATAGGTTATGAGCAGTGGCTGGTTTTCTCCTCACAAGCCACTTAGAATTATCACCGAAAAGGTCTATCTTCATCTCATCAGACCAGAGAATCTTATTCATAGTCTGGGAGTCCTTCATGTGTTTTCTAGCAAACTCTATGCATGCTTTCATAGATCTTGCACAGAGGAGAGGCTTCCGATGGGCCACTCTGCCATAAAGGCCTGACTGGTGGAGTGCTGCAGTGATAGTTGACTTTGTGAAACTTTCTCCCATCTCTCTACTGCATCTCTGGAGCTCAGCCACAGTGATCTTGGGGTTCTTCTTTACCTCTCTCACCAAAATGCTTCTCCCATGATTGCTCAATTTGGCTGGACAGCCAGGTCTAGGAAGAATTCTGGTGGTCCCAAACTTCTTCCATTTAAGGATTATGGAGGCCACTTTGCTCTTAGGAACCTTGAGTACTGCAGAAATTCTGTTGTAACCTTGGCCAGATCTGTGCCTTTCCACAATTCTGTCTCTGAGCTCCTTGGCCAGTTCCTTTGACCTCATGATACTCATTTGGTCTGTCATGCACTGTGAGCTGTGAGGTCTTATATAGACAGGGGTGTGCCTTTCCAAATCAAGCCTTATCAGGTTATTTAAGCACAGATGGACTCCAATGAAGGAGTAGAACCATCTTAAGGAGGATCATAAGGAAATGGACAGCATGTGACTTAAATATGAGTGTCTGAGCAAAGGGTCTGCATAATTATGACCATATGATATTTCAGTTTTTCTTTTTTAATAAATATGCAAACATGTCTACATTTCAGTTTTTTTCAGTCAAGATGGGATACAGAGTGTACATTAATGAGAAAAAAAGGAACATTTTTGAATTTACCAAATGGCTGCATTGAAACAAAGAGTGAAAAATACCCACTGTAAATTTCTTTTTTTTTCATTTTTATTATTAGCTTTCATTAGACAATCATTTCTTGGTTTCATTTCATTTTTGTGGTTTAGCCTTATGACCTTTACAATGTTCATGTTGCTACTTTACTTAGAGCGAAGCATGTAACAAGGATATTAGGAAGCTATGAGTAAGTTAAATGGCAGTTTCTGTATGTCAGAATTAAGGGATCATTTTTCTGCTGTCAATAACAACTAACATAATATATGTTATGAGTAGTGTTGAGCATTCCGATACCACAAGTATCGGGTATCGGCCGATACTTGCGGTATCGGAATTCCGATACCGAGATCCGATACTTTTGTGGTATCGGGTATCGGTATCGGATCAATAGGGATGTGTAAAATAAAGAATTAAAATAAAAAATATTGATATGCTCACCTCTCCGGCGGCCCCTGGACATCACGCTGGTAACCGGCCGGCTTCTTTGTTTAAAATGAGCGCGTTTAGGGCCTGCGAATGACGTCGCGGCTTCTGATTGGTCGCGTGCCGCTCATGTGACCGCCACGCGACCAATCAGAAGCCGCGACGTCATTCGCAGGTCCTAAATTCCTAGAATTAGGAGTTTAGTGAATGAGAATGACGTCGCGGCTTCTGATTGGTCGATTAGACTTCAGCCTAAGAGATGTATTCACACTACACATGTAGGGACCCAACAGCAAGAGACCACAATGTTGTTGGTTGCAGAGCATGCATGAATTGACCAAATTATGTGCTAAGCATCTAAATTTTTGCTATTTATCGAAAGCAGTATTGCTATTTATATTTCATATATTCCATGTCTGCATGCTTTAGCCCAAAAGAGTGCAACTTTTTTTGTATATTGTATATGTAGGTGGCTGCTCCTAGTACGCACCAGTTCACATTATCTTGGAAGTACCAGTCAGTCCTTTGTTATCTAAAAAATACATAAAAACAATTCTTCACTTTCTGCTGACTTTTTCATTCTGCCTCCCAAATATCACAGTAAGGCTCAGCTCACATTTATCACATGCTCTTGTGACGCCCAAGAGACCGGGATACCCATTACTGGCCCATATATCTAGTTCAACATCAGAGGGCCCTTTATCAATATCTGCATCAGCCCAGTACCTCTTATAAAGGATATACGGTATAGATGAAATCTGGGAACCTGTGTCCAGCAAAGCGTTGAGGGGCATTCCGTCCAGCACGATAGGGATAATGGGTCGTCCTCCGATGTACCTGTCGTGCCAGGGTGTTGGGCCTTGAAAGTTCATTCCTGCGAAGCGGCCCGCATTCCCAGGGGATTCCCGTTTAAATCACAATCTCGTGCAAAGTGGCCTGGCTGCTGACAACGGCGGCAAATGGGCTGTCCATCCGGTTGGTAGCGGTCGCGGGGTCGTCCTCTCCATGTCGAGTATCTCCGGGGTCTCATCCATGGAACACCTTCTCTACGGTTTGACAACTCCATCTTGGGTCCTCTCATCTCCTGCATGGTTTTAGCCATTGAAGCAACAACATCAGTTAAAGAGTCAAGCTTTTGTTGAAGAGCCTCATTAGTACTGGGCCCCAGGGGCTTAGCAATGGCCCCAGACATAGCTGATGTCACTGGTACTCCATGTTGTTGAGGAGCCTCTGCCATGAGTTGCGCAGGCTCCTGATCCCGAGGTGCCTCTGCCAGCTGGAGACATATAACGCTCTCCTTTAATTGGGCAAATGTCAATTCAGGGTTCTTAAAAACAAGCATGCTCACATGCCCCCGGTGAGAAGGGGTGTAGAGTCCCTCAATAAATTGATCTCTTAGCAGTTTATCCGCTGCGGTGTTAAAAATGGGTTCAGCCAGTGTAAGTGATTTAAGGGCTTCCTGCAGGTTTAAGGCAAAGTCTCTCACGCCCTCATTAACTTTTTGTTTGCAATTAAAGAATCGTACTTTAGCTTTGCTGCTGGCAGTGGTTTCAAATGTAGCTTTTAATCCAGCAAATATGCGTTCAACAGTGACTTTTAGATCAGCTGCCCATGCTGTGACTTCTCGCTTAGCATGGCCACTTAACTGCATCATCAGGAGACTAACACGCTGAACTTCACCCACGGGGAACATGTCAAAATGCCAGCATCTTTTCTCTGAAATCGTCAAGGGTATTAGGCTCACCTTCATACATTGGAAGCCATGGGCCACCCGGGGTATATGGCATCAGCACCGGCATGATGGGCGCCACTCCTTGCACCGCTGCGCTACCGGACTCTCTATCGACACTCTGTCTTTCAGCTGCATTAGCGTCGCCGGGTGCTGCGGCGTCTCCGTGCTGCGACATACTGTGCCCCCTTAGTTAATCTGGACCCTTCCGGTCCTCCGCTTCCGTCGGGATAGTGTAGATTCGTTCCGCTGTGCAGCAGGATCGATTTTCCCCTTGCTCTGATGTCAGAGCGCTCAGCTTGGTGCCGTCCACAATGACACGCCCCCTGCTGCTCCCACCCACCGCGCTCTGTAATGGCGGATTCTGAAGTTTTTCAGTTAAACTGGGGCTCAGGTGATGGCGTAGCTCAATTAACAGTCTCGTGCCTAACGGTTATGAAGTGATCACCTCAGGGGATGGCGGCCATCTTTACTCCATTATAACCAATGGGGAAAAGTCACTTTCAATAGTTTTCAATGGGAAATGGAATTTTCTTTAATAAAGTCAATTTTCAAGATTTTTCATCCAAGTTTTCACAATTTTGGACTCCAATCATGGCACACAATACCCGGTATACGGGCTGGCTGAATCCTGTTCGTGACGCCAATTGTGACGCCCAAGAGACCGGGATACCCAGCACCGGACCAATGGGGTCTGTCTCTTGAGGGGGATGTCACGGGTGGCTTGACCCGGTGCTGTGGCCTCAGGCAATGCACAGTGTAAGGGGTATCGTGAGGGGACAGGCACTTACTTGATCAGCAGCAGGTTCTCCCAGCGGTGACGATCCCGATCCTGGATAGATGGCTATTGTCCAAATGAAAGACTGGGGCACTGAAATGTTTAACCAGTTTACTTTAACATAAAAGGATTTACAACCAGTCCTGTCACCGGAGTCTGTATGGGAACTCTGAGTTACTTTGACCCTGCCGGGGTCTTCGCCTCTTATTGTACGCAATTTCTGTGTGGCCCTGCTGCTGTATGTGAACTGGCTGCCGGCCCAATCTGTCCCCTCCGGGTCCTGGTTCGACGGGCAACCCGAGTCCTTTTATCGGCTTACCCCCTCCAGGAGTACCGCTGAACTCTGTGTCTGTTGCTGCATCCGACCCTAGTGAAGCTGATGTCACCTCACATTTTTCCGGTTGCTGTATTATATATAATGAATACAGCCACGGATCCGGTATCCGTCTTTGCGCCTGTTCTGGGTAGTGATTAATGCTACCCGGTTCTCACAATGTCCTTTTGCTCTATCCCTCTTCTCCTCAGGCCAGTGATTTAGGCCTGGTAACAGTCACAGGGCTGTTAGATATTCAACTGTATGACCTCTCACTTTCAGCTCCTTGGCCCAACTGCCATTTCTTCTCTCAGACCAGAATGGATCAAGGGGAGTCTCTGGAGCTCCCCCTTCTGGCCGGAGGTGGTAGTGCAGTCTTGCTATTTTAGTATTTGTATTTACTGTCAGTAACTATTTTTGTGGCAAATACCCCTAGGGGTGCCACACTCTGCACTGAGCGCTTCCACCCGGATTTCCGTGTAAATCTCTGAAATACATAATTAAGACAGGACCCCATCAGAAAATCCCCTGTAATGAGGCATATGGAGGAATGGTGGATGCTGTAGGACCTGTGAATAGGCATTGTCTATCTTTTTAGGCGTTGAATAAAAGCGTGGTAAAGCACAGTTTTGTGCACTTCTGAAAAGAAGAATACCACTGAATAGACACCAGAGTCCAGAGTAACTCTGCTGCTTCATTATAGTGAATGGGTTCATCGGAGGTTTCATCTTTCACGTCACTCTGAGATTTAAATAGAAACCTCAATGTAAGTGCTTAGCGTAGAACACCAGATAAATATGATCCTAAATGTTATGTAAAATGTTCCCAATAAAAGCTTCAACTCAATCTACAAAAAGCAGATCCCCACTCAGGTCTGCCATTTGTTAATGGAATTATAGAAGGCTTCCACATTGCTAGTAGGAAAAAGGCTCTGGAAAAGTGAAAAATCTCCTTCCCCCCAAAAGGAAATTCAGCAAATTCTGCGCTCTCAAACCCAAATGCCCGTTCCATTCTGAGCCACAGTGTGTCTAAATCACATTTAGCGTACACATGTTTGGCATTTCTGTACCAGCCAGCCTAATAAAGCCTCATTTATGAGTGCATATCTATAGAAGCATGAGTTGTTCACTACAAGATACTGGGCACTACAATATATTGGTCACTACAATGGAAGTTTGCAATTTTCACTCAGCAACATACGAGGGGCGATCCAAAAGTAATGATAATCGGTTATTTCTATTGCCCACAGAAATTAAAATAAAATATTTTCTTCTCTCTTAGGTACCCACTAGTCCAGGAAAAAAAAATCACTTAAATAGACCACGATTCCCAGGAGCTACATTCATTTGAATATGAACTGCCGAGGAGTGAACATCAAAATGGAAAAAAACGAGCTCAGAGGTGTCATCAAATACCTCTGCTTGAAAAAAATGACTACCAAAGACATACACAGCGACTTGGTGGAAACATTGGGGGACTCTTCTCCTCCATATCCCACAGTTGCAAGCTGGGCCAAGGAATTTAAGCTGGGAAGAACATCGACGGAAGATGAACATCGTGAAGGATGCCCATCCACGTCCCTCAATGAAGAAAATGTGAAAAAAGTTGAAGAAGTTGTATTGGCAGATCGAAGAGTGACTATCAGGCATGTAGCTGAGGTCACAGGGATCTCATATGGCAGTATTCAAAGAATCCTTGCAAAAGAATTGCATATGAGAAAGGTCTCCGCGCGTTGGGTGCCAAAAATGTTAACCGACGAGCAAACGAAGAATCAAGTTGACATTTCAATAGCAAATCTCGAAAAGTTCCAAGCAGACAAGGAAAATTTTTTGTCACGTTTTTTGACCATGGACGAGACCTGGATCCACCACTTTGATCCCGAAACTAAACATCAATCGATGAGATGGAAACGAGCCGTCAAACCGACGCTGAAGAAATTCAAAGTGTCAAGCTCAGCAGGGAAGGTTATGGCGTCCGTTTTTTGGGACGCTGAAGGAATTATTATGGTGGACTGTTTGGAGAAGGGAGCCAGTATTACAGGCTCCTACTACGCAGAACAAATAAGAAGATTGCGGGAGGCTATCAAGGAGAAAAGGCGTGGCAAACTGCGGACTGGAGTGCCGTTTCAGCAAGATAACGCGCCAGCTCACAAAGCTGCAGTTGCCATGGCTACCATTCAAGAAGCGGGCTTTGAACTGGTGGAATACCCCCCCCTATTCGCCAGATCTAGCCCCCAGTGACTTCTTTCTCTTTCCTCGGCTCAAGGAACACCTACGGGGCAAGAAATTTTATGACAATAGTGACGTGATAACCGCTGTTGAGGATTTTTTTGGGGGTCAAGATCAAGAATTTTTTTCGAAGGGAATTCTATGTCTAGAAAAGAGATGAACTAAATTTATAGACTTGTTAGGAGACTATGTAGAAAAATAAAAAAATTTTTTGACTATATTCATTGTGTTTAGTATTGATTATCATTACTTTTGGATCGCCCCTCGTACTCTACTGCTTGTTTCTGGAAAACACTCATGGAGTCAAAATCGTCAGTACAACTATAGATAAATTCCCAATGGGGTATAATTTCCAAAATGGGGTCACTTGAGGAAGGGTGTTGCGTTTCTAGCACTTAAAGGCTTTGTATATGGAGCCCACAAACCATTCAAGGAAAATCTTTGCTCCAGGAAGCAAGTCTCATCATGTGGCTAACCAATACTCTAAAGCCACATATGGGGTATTTTTACTATCAGCAGAAATTGTGAGACAAATTTTGGTGGCATTTTTATCCATTTCCCAGTAAGAAAATGTCAAATCTGGGGCTAACACAAAATCTCGGTGGTAAAAATGTGCCTTACTCGAGTATAAGCCGACCCGAGTATAAGCCAAGGTACCTAATTTTGCCACAAAAAATTGGGAAAACTTATTGACTTGACTATAAGCCTAGGGTGAGAAATGCAGCAGCTGCTGGTAAATTTCAAAAATAAAAAATAGATACCAATAAAAGTAAAATTAAGTGAAACATCAATAGGTAAAAAAATTATAAATATCCATATTGAATCATGAGCCCCATAAGATGATCCGTACAAAATTTTCCCCATGTAATGCTGCATAAAGGTTGACTATGGCCCCATAAGATGCTCCATAGAAAATGTGCCCCTTATAATGCTCATCATATCAGTGCAGTTTATGCTGATACGTTTACTGAATATCTGCTGCTGCTGCAGCTGCTCCTCAGTATTGCCGGTTCTCTGTAGTGACTGTTCAGGCAGAGGGCACGCACTAACCACGTCATCGCGCCCCCTGACCTGAACGTCATAGCCAGAGGATGTGGAAGACACAGCACGGTGGGGACAGGTGAATATCGCAAGTGCCAGTGTCCTGAGCAAGTGGTGACACAGGCACCAGGCACCTGGCACCCATAGCGCGCCGGTGTCTTTGCCTGCTCAGGAGACAGGCACTTGTCCTGGTGCCAACACCAATTGCCGGCCCTATCAGCAGCCACCAGAACACTTACTGAGGCTGCAGGGGAGCGTGGACATGTTCCGGAGACACCGGGACTTCCGCACTGGGACCTTGATTCATGTATATGCCGAGGGGGGCTGTTTTCAGCCAAAAAAGGGCTGAAAAACTGGGTTCCAGCACGTGTGGACATCACACAACAGTCGGTGTTCCGGAAGCTGCAAAATGCTGCTAAAGCACGGCAAGGCCAGTGAAGCTGTAGCTGACTTTCTAAAATGGGCAAACAGATGGCGTACTTTCACTAGCAGATCCGGCAGCTCCGGTTAGCTTTTCAGAAAACGTTAAACCGTAAGGTTAAGCACATGGACCAAGCAAGGTATGTGTGTGAGCTCACCTTGCCTCAGAGCCACCACCAGGTTCCGGCCATTGTCACACACTAATGCCTGGCTGTAGGTTCAGCAGTGTCATCCAAATATCTGACTCTTTCAGTGCTGTCCTCAACTCTTCAGCATTGTGCGGTTTGTCACCTATGCAGATTAGCTTCAGCACAGCCTGTTGCTGCTTGGCTGAGGCTGTGCTGCAGTGCTTCCAACTTCTGACTAATGTGTTTGATTTCAGAGATGGAGGCTGAAGAGGAGGATGAGGTTCAGGAGCTGTAGACTGTGGGGGCAGCCCTGATTGATGTAGGGCCCGAAATCCTCTGCATGGGGAGAATGTGTTCCATCCCAAGGTCCGACTGGGTCCTGGCTTCCACTATGCTAACCCAGTGTGCCGTAAGTGAGATGTACCATCCCTGGCCACAAGAACTTGTCCATGTGTCCGTGGTTAGGTGGACTTTCCCAGTAACAGCATTGTTGAGGGTCCAGGTATTGTTATGGGACACATGCTTGTGTAATGCTGGTGTGGCACACCTGGATTAATAGTGGCGACTGGGGACTGAGTACCTTGGGATGGCCGCCGCCGTCAGGTTGCAGAAAGCTTCAGTCTCAATGAGCCTAGAAGGCAACATTTCGAGCGCAAGCAGAAGAGCAATGTTAGAATTTAGGACTGTGGCCTGTGGGGCATTGGCTGGGTGTTTCCGCTTGCATTCCTATCACTGGGGTATAGTCAATTGAAGGCTGTGCTGGGACAAGGATGTGGATGGGCTTGATGATTGTGCTGCTTGACTGTGCGCAACATGTGCAGGGCTAGAGACATCTTCACATGCACGGTGGACTGGGAATTGGTTTCTATGCAAAACAGTTGATGAAGCAGTGGTGTGACAGTGTTCCTAGAGCTTTGGAGTCAGCCCACAAAGTCAGGTGCTTTGCTGCCATGTGCCTGATCATGCTGGTGGTGGTCAGGCTGGTAGTTTTGCTACCCCTGCTGATGCGGGCATGGCAGGTGCTGCAAATGACCTGTTTGGGGTTATCGGCAGAGTCTTTAAAAAATAACCAGGCTCAGGAAGATCTAACAGTTGGAATGGCAACTTCCCTCATGTTGGTGTTACGGAGAACAGATGCAGTCCTTCTGTCTGTGGTCACCACACTGCTTCTTCCTGCCTGTTGGGGAGATATGCCTCCTTCCCCATGTGTGCTGCTGTCCTCACTCTGCATGTCCTCCTGCCAGGTTGGGTCAGTCAGTATGTCATCCACCACCTCATCTTCCACATCCGCACCCTGCTCCTCCTCCTGACTTTCTGGCATTTGTGTCTCATCATCGTCCACCTCTTGTGACACTTTCCCACCATCGCCTTCGTGTGACCGTGGCTGGTCAAAGCTTTGGGCATTGCTACATGTGATCTCATCTGGCCCCACTTCAAGTTGATCGGCCGAGAGTTCGGAATCTTGATAGGGAAAAATGAACTGCTCTTCGGAGTGTCCAAGTGTGGGATAAGTTGTCTCAGGGCACTCGGCATGGTGGGAAGAGGGAGGATCTGGGTGAGGAATATCCAGTCCACACTCACCGTTACTCAGACTTGACCATGTGGAAGACATGGTGGTGGTGGTGGTGGCTAAGTAACTGGAAGCATTATCCGCTATTCAACCAACAATCGTTTAACACAGCTCTGGCTTCAATAGTGGTGTGCTGCGATCCTCTAGAAACTGGGACTGGAAGGTCGAGCAAGAAGATGTGGGTCTTTGTTGTGGCCCACTTTCAGCCTGACATAACAGACTGTATAAAATATTCTTTTGGGGTGAATTTTTGAAAAAAAAGAACAAGGCTAGCACACAGAACTATGATATGTATGCCTGCAAAACTACGATTTTTCCACCGCCGATACACCAGCCTTCAGCCTCAGATAACAGACTGATCTAAATGTGGCCTTGATTTTTTGGGCCCAACTAAATTGTGTCAACAAGCTGGCTGTGAGTCTATGACACACAAAAAAATATTTTTTGGTGCACTCACATCTGGTGTCAGGGACAAAAGAAAGGTTGATTTGCACATTCTTAGATTTCAATAACCTGGCTGCAGACCAAGGCTAGCCCACAGAACTATGATACATATGCCTGCGAAACTACGATTTTCCAACCACAGGTACAACAGGCCTCAGCCTGACATAACAGACTGTATAATTTTGGGGGGGGGGGTTTGGAGAATTTTTAAAATAGCAAAAAAAGAGTGGAACAAGGCTAGCAGACAGAACTTCAGAACTTATGCCTGCAAAGCTAAGATTTTCCAACAAAGATACAACAGGCTTCAGCCTGACATAAAAGACTGTATAATTTTTTTTGGGGGGGGTTGGAGAATTTTTTAAATAACAAAAAAAGAGTGGAACAAGTCTAGCAGACAGAACTATGGAACTTATGCTGCGAAGCTACAATTTTTCCACCACCGATATACCAGGCTGCAGCCACAGTTAACAGACTGTCTAATTTTTTTTTTCTCTTGTATGGGAAATTTGGCAAAAAATAAAAAATGAGTACAACAACGCTAGTAGACAGAACTATGAAACTTATGCCTGCAAAGCTGCGATTTTTTCACCACAGATACATCAGCCTCAGATACCAGACTGATGTAAATGTGGCCTTAAATTTTTGGGGCACAACTAAATTGTGTCAACAAGTTGGCTATGACACAAAAAGAAAAAGATTTTTTGGCGAACTCACATCTGGTGTCTGGGACAAAAAAAGGTAGATTTGCACGTTCTTAAATTTCAATAACCTGGCTGTAGTAGGCAGCGTGAACAAGCAAATAAATGTTAAAACAAGGGGGCTATGGATTGCTTTAGAATAAAAGGAGCAGGTATCAGGTGAAAAAAAAAAAGCCACAGAAAACTGCAGCTGGATATATATTAATTAAGCAGCAGCAGATAGTAATGGAGCTTTTGGAGGTATGCAGTGACAGCTATGTACTCACATACAGTGCCTGCAGGCCTTGCACTGATGTGGATATGTGCACATAGACTCTCCTGCCTAACTAGCGCTGCAATCTCAGGACCCCCGAATTAGCCCTAAAAAGGACTGTTGATTTCTCGGAAGTTCTGGACTGAACAGTTGCAGTCCTACACTAACTCTTAAAAGCATGATTCTGACCCTATCTCAGCAGCAGCTCTCCCTACACTCGCTAAGTCAGGAGCCGAATGCGACGAGCAGGGCGGCGTCAGGTTTCTTATAGACATGATGATGCTATGTGGCCAGCCAATCAATGTTATACTACAACAAAGATGGCTGCGGCATTACAGTGCATGGCTGACAATCCTTGCACTAAAGAGCGCCAACATTGCAGGGCGGAGACCCGAGCTCCCGCCGAATAATCCTGGAAGTACTTGGTGCTCGCCGAGTACACTGAGCATAGTGATACTCAGGCGAGTAACGAGTAGTGGCGAGCACATTCACTCATCACTAATGAGGACCCTTAATGTGGGTTGCGAGCTTGTGCATTTTGGCTAAATGTCAACTAATACCTTATGCACTTTATACATAATTTTTCATCTTTCTATTGCACATTTTTCCATTTCTACTTTTCAGGAAAAAAAATCCGAAATTTATTGCTTGGAAATTTGGAGACATGTTGTCAGAAGTTTATAGAATAAATTAACAAATCAGACAAACTGAACGTATTGCAGTGGGCCCTTAATTTTTGCCAGAACTATGTATATACAGTGGGGCAAAAAAGTATTTAGTCAGTCAGCAATAGTGCAAGTTCCACCACTTAAAAAGATGAGAGGCGTCTGTAATTTACATCATAGGTAGACCTCAACTATGGGAGACAAACTGAGAAAAAAAATCCAGAAAATCACATTGTCTGTTTTTTAACATTTTATTTGCATATTATGGTGGAAAATAAGTATTTGGTCAGAAACAAAATTTCATCTCAATGCTTTGTAATATATCCTTTGTTGGCAATGACAGAGGTCAAACGTTTTCTGTAAGTCTTCACAAGGTTGCCACACACTGTTGTTGGTATGTTGGCCCATTCCTCCATGCAGATCTCCTCTAGAGCAGTGATGTTTTTGGCTTTTCGCTTGGCAACACGGACTTTCAACTCCCTCCAAAGGTTTTCTATAGGGTTGAGATCTGGAGACTGGCTAGGCCACTCCAGGACCTTGAAATGCTTCTTACGAAGCCACTCCTTCGTTGCCCTGGCGGTGTGCTTTGGATCATTGTCATGTTGAAAGACCCAGCCACGTTTCATCTTCAATGCCCTTGCTGATGGAAGGATGTTTGCACTCAAAATCTCACGATACATGGCCCCATTCATTCTTTCATGTACCCGGATCAGTCGTCCTGGCCCCTTTGCAGAGAAACAGCCCCAAAGCATGATGTTTCCACCACCATGCTTTACAGTAGGTATGGTGTTTGATGGATGCAACTCAGTATTCTTTTTCCTCCAAACACGACAAGTTGTGTTTCTACCAAACAGTTCCAGTTTGGTTTCATCAGACCATAGGACATTCTCCCAAAACTCCTCTGGATCATCCAAATGCTCTCTAGCAAACTTCAGACGGGCCCGGACATGTACTGGCTTAAGCAGTGGGACACGTCTGGCACTGCAGGATCTGAGTCCATGGTGGCGTAGTGTGTTACTTATGGTAGGCCTTGTTACATTGGTCCCAGCTCTCTGCAGTTCATTCACTAGGTCCCCCCGCGTGGTTCTGGGATTTTTGCTCACCGTTCTTGTGATCATTCTGACCCCACGGGGTGGGATTTTGCGTGGAGCCCCAGATCGAGGGAGATTATCAGTGGTCTTGTATGTCTTCCATTTTCTAATTATTGCTCCCACTGTTGATTTCTTCACTCCAAGCTGGTTGGCTATTGCAGATTCAGTCTTCCCAGCCTGGTGCAGGGCTACAATTTTGTTTCTGGTGTCCTTTGACAGCTCTTTGGTCTTCACCATAGTGGAGTTTGGAGTCAGACTGTTTGAGGGTGTGCACAGGTGTCTTTTTATACTGATAACAAGTTTAAACAGGTGCCATTACTACAGGTAATGAGTGGAGGAAAGAGGAGACTCTTAAAGAAGAAGCTACAGGTCTGTGAGAGCCAGAAATCTTGATTGTTTGTTTCTGACCAAATACTTATTTTCCACCATAATATGCAAAAAAAATGATAAAAAAACAGACAATGTGATTTTCTGGATTTTTTTTTTCTCAGTTTGTCTCCCATAGCTGAGGTCTACCTATGATGTAAATTACAGATGCCTCTCATCTTTTTAAGTGGTGGAACTTGCACTATTGCTGACTGACTAAATACTTTTTTGCCCCACTGTATATATATATATATATATATATATATAAATAATAAATAAAAAATAGATGAAAATGAACAAATGAAAGTCAGACATTGCTTTTCAACCATGCTTCCACAAAATTAAAAAAAAAGCTCATGAAATAGGCCTGGACAGAAATGATGATATCTTTAACTTAATATTTTGTTGTACAACCTTTTGAGGCAATCACTGCAATAAAACGATTCCTGTAACTATCAATGAGACTTCTGCACCTCTCAACAGATATTTTAGCCCACTCCTCAAGAGTAGAGTTGAGCGACCTTGACCTTTTTAGAGTCGAGCCGGGTTTCGCGAAACCCGACTATCTCAAAAGTCGGGTCGAGTGAAATCGGCCGATTATGACGTAAAGTCGGGATCGACCGAAACACGAAACCCAATGCAAGTCGATGGGGCAGCATAGTCGGCAGTGAGTGGGGGCCAGGAAAACACCTAGAGTGCCCATTTTAATGTCAAAACCATCCATTCTTCTTAATGAAGCTTGTCAAGCGTAATTTACCTTATAATAATTGGAAGGCATTTGAAATTGGGGGTCATTTGGCTAAAGTTGTGTGGGGTAGGGCTGGTTCAAGTAATTAGTGGGCCCAGTAAATCTGGACCACATCACGGCAGTGGAGCAGGGAGAGGTAAGTATTTCAACTTTGCAAGTGCTGTGATCCTGAGCAAGCAGGGGGGGCCCACTCGTTGGCATTGGCACTGGCACAGGGCCCCTCAAAGTACAGCGGTGTGTTTGCACGGCGGGGGCGCCTCCCACCGGCAGCAACACTTTTGCGTACTATGAGAGGCCCTGTGCCAGTGACGTCGCCAACTAGTATTCCTCCCCCCACCTGATGAAGGAACCTGCACTTTCATCTGCACCTTCCTCTTTGTCCCCGTGTAAGGTGGTATGGTATGCGGGAAGAGCAACCTGACTTTCAGCAGGGTCACAATGTTGTTGTGTAGCATGCACGGGGAATGTTGCGTTATGGGTCAATGTACCAGCAGACTCATCTATCACTGGCTGGGCAATGGGCACGATGAAGTGGAAACACAGATATAGGCCCAAAGAATAAAGTGGGCTAAATGCAGTTCAAAATTGGTAACACAGGAATAACCAGGGGGCATTGCAGTGGAGGACAACTGGAATGAGAGGCTGACACAGAGAGTAGGGCCAAATCAGTAAGTAGTCGAAATGCAGTTCAAAATTGGCAACCGTAGTAAACAGGCGGCACAGCTTTGTTCAGTGGAGGAGAACAGCAAGGAGTGGCAGACACCGATAGTAGGCCCCAACCCAACTAGTAGGCCAAATGCAGTCTAACATTAACAACTACTTAACGAGAGCCTGAAAATGGAATTTCAGGACAGGAAACCAGGAGAACAGCAAGGAGTGGCAGACACCGATAGTAGGCCCCAAACCAACTAGTACGCCAAATGCAGTTGTTCCATTTAACCACAATTTAATGAGAGCCTGAAGATAGAAGCTCAGGAAAGGCAACCTGGGGAACACCTTGGAGTGTAACACACCATCTCTCTCCACCCCATACCCATTTTGTAGGCCTAATGCAGTGTACTTTTCTACAACTACTAAACGAGAGTCGGAAGACCGAAGCAATGGCAAGGAAACCTGGGGAACACCTTGGAGTGTAACACACCATCTCTCTCCACCCCATACCCAATTTGTAGGCCTAATGCAGTGTAGTTTCCAAGAACTACTAAACGAGAGCCGGAATATCGAAGCTCAGGAAAGGCAACCTGGGGAACACCTTGGAGTGTAACACACCCTCTCTCTACACCCCATACCCAATTTGAAGGCCTAATGCAGTGTAGTTTCCAAGAACTACTAAACGAGAGCCAGAAGATCGAAGCTCAGGAAAGGCAACCTGGGGAACACCTTGGAGTGTAACACACCCTCTCTCTACACCCCATACCCAATTTGAAGGCCTAATGCAGCGTAGTTTCCAACAACTACTAAACGAGAGCCGGATCATCGAAGCTCAGGAAAGGCAACCTGGGGAACACCTTGGAGTGTAACAAACCCTCTCTCTACACCCCATACCCAATTTGTAGGCCTAATGCAGCGTAGTTTCCGACAACTACTAAACGAGAGCATGAAGATCGAAGCTCAGGAAAGGCAACCTGGGGAACACCTTGGAGTGTAACACACCCTCTCTCTACACCCCATACCCAATTTGAAGGCCTAATGCAGTGTAGTTTCCAAGAACTACTAAACGAGAGCCGGAAGATCGAAGCTCAGGAAAGGCAACCTGGGGAACACCTTGGAGTGGAACACACCATCTCTCTACACCCCATACCCAATTTGAAGGCCTAATGCAGCGTAGTTTCCAACAACTACTAAACGAGAGCCAGAAGATCGAAGCTCAGGAAAGGCAACCTGGGGAACACCTTGGAGTGTAACACAACGTCTCTCTACACCACGGAAGGGCTGATTCTTAGGAAGGAAGGCTGTTGGAAATAAGCATTGCGCGTCCGAGGGTGATTATATTCTTATTAGGTATATACTCACCCTCGGACGCGCCCTGCTTCTTTATTTGGAATGAATGTTTATTTGCAATGTGGTGTTGACTTTCTCTATTATTTTGGTAATTAATGATTTTATTATTTTCATTGTTTTGCATCTTCTCGGCAATAATATAAAGAAGACGCGACAGGACAACACTCGGTGGATGCCATATCTGTGTTTTCAATTTAAAAAACCTTTCAGTTAACTACTTGCAGGAGAAAGTAATTGTAGCTGGTGGCCATTTTTAGTACTGTACCAGATTTTAGTTGTGTGTTTGTTTTTAATGTTAAAATGTCTGCATTTGATATCTCACCAGTATTTTCTTTTTTATAAGCAAAATACTTTTTTTTTATTTTATGATGTTGGTTCAAGGGGTACACGGGCAGCAGTAGACAGGTCAGTGGAGGCCTAGTGGAAGGAGGGACCGCAGACAGGCTTCGAAGCCCTAACATAATAAATTGGGCTGCCTGTAGGCAATTTAAAATTGGTTCCAGGGGAACACGGGCAGCAGTAGACAGGTCAGTGGAGGCCTAGAGGAAGGAGGGACCGCAGATGCGCCAATGTTTCCCCCATACCAAATTTGTAGGCCTAATGCAGTGTAGTTTCCAACAACTACTAAACGAGAGCCGGAATATCGAAGCTCAGGAAAGGCAACCTGGGGAACACCTTGGAGTGTAACACACCCTCTCTCTACACCCCATACCCAAATTGAAGGCCTAATGCAGTGTAGTTTCCAAGAACTACTAAACGAGAGCCGGAAGATCGAAGCTCAGGAAAGGCAACCTGGGGAACACCTTGGAGTGTAACACACCCTCTCTCTACACCCCATACCCAATTTGAAGGCCTAATGCAGCGTAGTTTCCAACAACTACTAAACGAGAGCCGGAACATCGAAGCTCAGGAAAGGCAACCTGGGGAACACCTTGGAGTGTAACAAACCCTCTCTCTACACCCCATACCCAATTTGTAGGCCTAATGCAGCGTAGTTTCCGACAACTACTAAACGAGAGCATGAAGATCGAAGCTCAGGAAAGGCAACCTGGGGAACACCTTGGAGTGTAACACACCCTCTCTCTACACCCCATACCCAATTTGAAGGCCTAATGCAGTGTAGTTTCCAAGAACTACTAAACGAGAGCCGGAAGATCGAAGCTCAGGAAAGGCAACCTGGGGAACACCTTGGAGTGGAACACACCATCTCTCTACACCCCATACCCAATTTGAAGGCCTAATGCAGCGTAGTTTCCAACAACTACTAAACGAGAGCCGGAAGATCGAAGCTCAGGAAAGGCAACCTGGGGAACACCTTGGAGTGTAACACAACGTCTCTCTACACCACGGAAGGGCTGATTCTTAGGAAGGAAGGCTGTTGGAAATAAGCATTGCGCGTCCGAGGGTGATTATATTCTTATTAGGTATATACTCACCCTCGGACGCACCCTGCTTCTTTATTTGGAATGAATGTTTATTTGCAATGTGATGTTGACTTTCTCTATTATTTTGGTAATTAATGATTTTATTATTTTCATTGTTTTGCATCTTCTCGGCAATAATATAAAGAAGACGCGACAGGACAACACTCGGTGGATGCCATATCTGTGTTTTCAATTTAAAAAACCTTTCAGTTAACTACTTGCAGGAGAAAGTAATTGTAGCTGGTGGCCATTTTTAGTACTGTACCAGATTTTAGTTGTGTGTTTGTTTTTAATGTTAAAATGTCTGCATTTGATATCTCACCAGTATTTTCTTTTTTATAAGCAAAATACTTTTTTTTTATTTTATGATGTTGGTTCAAGGGGTACACGGGCAGCAGTAGACAGGTCAGTGGAGGCCTAGTGGAAGGAGGGACCGCAGACAGGCTTCGAAGCCCTAACATAATAAATTGGGCTGCCTGTAGGCAATTTAAAATTGGTTCCAGGGGAACACGGGCAGCAGTAGACAGGTCAGTGGAGGCCTAGAGGAAGGAGGGACCGCAGATGCGCCAATGTTTCCCCCATACCAAATTTGTAGGCCTAATGCAGTGTAGTTTCCAACAACTACTAAACGAGAGCCGGAATATCGAAGCTCAGGAAAGGCAACCTGGGGAACACCTTGGAGTGTAACACACCCTCTCTCTACACCCCATACCCAATTTGAAGGCCTAATGCAGTGTAGTTTCCAAGAACTACTAAACGAGAGCCGGAAGATCGAAGCTCAGGAAAGGCAACCTGGGGAACACCTTGGAGTGTAACACACCCTCTCTCTACACCCCATACCCAATTTGAAGGCCTAATGCAGCGTAGTTTCCAACAACTACTAAACGAGAGCCGGAACATCGAAGCTCAGGAAAGGCAACCTGGGGAACACCTTGGAGTGTAACAAACCCTCTCTCTACACCCCATACCCAATTTGTAGGCCTAATGCAGCGTAGTTTCCGACAACTACTAAACGAGAGCATGAAGATCGAAGCTCAGGAAAGGCAACCTGGGGAACACCTTGGAGTGTAACACACCCTCTCTCTACACCCCATACCCAATTTGAAGGCCTAATGCAGTGTAGTTTCCAAGAACTACTAAACGAGAGCCGGAAGATCGAAGCTCAGGAAAGGCAACCTGGGGAACACCTTGGAGTGGAACACACCATCTCTCTACACCCCATACCCAATTTGAAGGCCTAATGCAGCGTAGTTTCCAACAACTACTAAACGAGAGCCGGAAGATCGAAGCTCAGGAAAGGCAACCTGGGGAACACCTTGGAGTGTAACACAACGTCTCTCTACACCACGGAAGGGCTGATTCTTAGGAAGGAAGGCTGTTGGAAATAAGCATTGCGCGTCCGAGGGTGATTATATTCTTATTAGGTATATACTCACCCTCGGACGCACCCTGCTTCTTTATTTGGAATGAATGTTTATTTGCAATGTGATGTTGACTTTCTCTATTATTTTGGTAATTAATGATTTTATTATTTTCATTGTTTTGCATCTTCTCGGCAATAATATAAAGAAGACGCGACAGGACAACACTCGGTGGATGCCATATCTGTGTTTTCAATTTAAAAAACCTTTCAGTTAACTACTTGCAGGAGAAAGTAATTGTAGCTGGTGGCCATTTTTAGTACTGTACCAGATTTTAGTTGTGTGTTTGTTTTTAATGTTAAAATGTCTGCATTTGATATCTCTCCAGTATTTTCTTTTTTATAAGCAAAATACTTATTTTTATATTTTCTGATGTTGGTTCCAGGGGTACACGGGCAGCAGTGGTGTAGTCAGTGGAGGCCTAGTGGAAGGAGTGACCGCAGAAAGGCATCGAAGGCCTAAAATAATAACACATGGCTGTAGGCAATTTTAAATTGGTTCCAGGGGTACACGGGCAGCAGTGGTGTGGTCAGTGGAGGCCTAGTGGAAGGAGTGACCACAGACAGGCATCGAAGGCCTAAAATAATAACACATGGCTGTAGGCAATTTTAAATTGGTTCCAGGGGTACACGGGCAGCAGTGCCCTGGTCAGTGAAGTAGTAGTTGAAAGAATGGACCGCAGACAGGCATCGAAGGCCTAAAATAAAAAAATTGGGCTGGCTGTAGGCAATTTTAAATTGGTTCCAGGGGTACACGGGCAGCAGTGGTGTGGTCAGTGGAGGCCTAGTGGAAGGAGTGACCGCAGACAGGCATCGAAGGCCTAAAATAATAACACATGGCTGTAGGCAATTTTAAATTGGTTCCAGGGGTACACGGGCAGCAGTGCCCTGGTCAGTGTAGTAGTAGTAGAAAGAATGGACCGCAGACAGGCATCGAAGGCCTAAAATAATAACACATGGCTGTAGGCAATTTTAAATTGGTTCCAGGGGTACACGGGCAGCAGTGGTGTGGTCAGTGGAGGCCTAGTGGAAGGAGTGACCGCAGACAGGCATCGAAGGCCTAAAATAATAACACATGGCTGTAGGCAATTTTAAATTGGTTCCAGGGGTACACGGGCAGCAGTGCCCTGGTCAGTGTAGTAGTAGTTGAAAGAATGGACCGCAGACAGGCATCGAAGGCCTAAAATAAAAAAATTGGGCTGGCTGTAGGCAATTTTAAATTGGTTCCAGGGGTACACGGGCAGCAGTGGTGTGGTCAGTAGAGGCCTAGTGGAAGGAGTGACCGCAGACAGGCATCGAAGGCCTAAAATAATAACACATGGCTGTAGGCAATTTTAAATTGGTTCCAGGGGTACACGGGCAGCAGTGCCCTGGTCAGTGTAGTAGTAGTTGAAAGAATGGACCGCAGACAGGCATCGAAGGCCTAAAATAAAAAAATTGGGCTGGCTGTAGGCAATTTTAAATTGGTTCCAGGGGAACACGGGCAGCAGTGGTGTGGTCAGTGGAGGCCTAGTGGAAGGAGTCACCGCAGACAGGCATCGAAGGCCTAAAATAATAACACATGGCTGTAGGCAATTTTAAATTGGTTCCAGGGGTACACGGGCAGCAGTGGTGTGGTCAGTGGAGGCCTAGTGGAAGGAGTGACCGCAGACAGGCATCGAAGGCCTAAAATAATAACACATGGCTGTAGGCAATTTTAAATTGGTTCCAGGGGTACACGGGCAGCAGTGGTGTGGTCAGTGGAGGCCTAGTGGAAGGAGTGACCGCAGACAGGCATCGAAGGCCTAACATAACAAAAATGTCAATACAATGGTATTGTCAGTGGCAGGCATTGAAGGATGTCAGCGCATAGACTAAACATTGGTGGAGCTGTGAGATAATTTTGCAAGTGGTAGAGCACTGTTTGAGCTGGGGTGGGGGGAAACTGTCTTGTGGCCGGCGGTACAGGCCCAGGGCCCCTCATATTACAACGGTGTGTCTGACGTTGGGTGCGCACCACCACCGCCAGAGACACTTTATTGTACTAGGAGGGACCCAGTGGCAGTGCCGTCGACCAAAAGCGGGCTCACCCACCTCTTCAGACAAACTGCACTCTCACGGGTGCTGTCGCCAAGTGTCGATACCACGGCCCCGTGTGGGGAGTTTGGCCATTTAGTGAGGTGTAAACATGTCGTATGCTGGACAATCAGGTGCTGAAAATTACGAGATTGGAAAAGGCATTCAGAATAGTCCACAGGCAAGACCTTTTCATAGGAAAGCTAGGTGTCAGCCGGGCAAGGTGGGGCAAAAGATTTCGAAATCCAGTTGTGGTTCATTTTAATGAAGGTTAGATCATCTACATTTTGGGTAGCCAGACGAGTCCTTTTTTCTGTTAGTATTGAACCTGCAGCACTGAATACTCTTTCTGATAGGACACTAGCTGCCGGGCAAGCAAGCTCCTGCAATGCATATTCTGCCAATTCTGGCCAGGTGTCTAATTTTGATGCCCAGTAATCAAATGGGAATGACGGTTGAGGGAGAACATCGATAAGGGATGAAAAATAGTTTGTAACCATACTGGACAAATGTTGTCTCCTGTCACTTTGAATTGATGCTGCAGTACCTGTCCTGTCTGCGGTCATAGCAAAATCACTCCACAACCTGGTCAGAAAACCCCTCTGGCCAACGCCACTTCTGATTTCTGCCCCTCTAACTCCTCTGGTCTGCTGGCCCCTGCAGCTCGTGTGAGAACGATCACGGGCGCTGTGTGCAGGGAATGCCAGAAGCAAACGGTCAACAAGAGTTGATTGTTTGGTTGCTAATATTAGTTCCAAGTTCTCATGTGGCATTATATTTTGCAATTTGCCTTTATAGCGAGGATCAAGGAGGCAGGCCAGCCAGTAATCGTCATCATTCATCATTTTAGTTATGCGTGTGTCCCTATTGAGGATACGTAAGGCATAATCCGCCATGTGGGCCAAAGTTCCAGTTCTCAAATCTGCGGTTGTGCTTGGTTGAGGGGCAGTTTCAGGCAAATCAACGTCACTTGTGTCCCTCAAAAAACCAGAACCCGGCCTTGCCGCGCCACCAATTTCCAGTGGCCCCGGAAAAGCTTCCTCATTAAAAATATAATCATCCCCATCATCCTCCTCGTCCTCCTCCTCCTCTTCGCCCGATACCTCGTCCTGTACACTGCCCTGGCCAGACAATGGCTGACTGTCATCAAGGCTTTCCTCTTCCTCAGCTGCAGACGCCTGATCCTTTATGTGCGTCAAACTTTGCATCAGCAGACGCATTAGGGGGATGCTCATGCTTATTATGGCGTTGTCTGCACTAACCAGCCGTGTGCATTCCTCAAAACACTGAAGGACTGGACACATGTCTTGAATCTTCGACCACTGCACACCTGACAACTCCATGTCTGCCATCCTACTGCCTGCTCGTGTATGTGTATCCTCCCACAAAAACATAACAGCCCGCCTCTGTTCGCACAGTCTCTGAAGCATGTGCAGTGTTGAGTTCCACCTTGTTGCAACGTCTATGATTAGGCGATGCTGGGGAAGGTTCAAAGAACGCTGATAGGTCTGCATACGGCTGGAGTGTACGGGCGAACGGCGGATATGTGAGCAAAGTCCACGCACTTTGAGGAGCAGGTCGGATAACCCCGGATAACTTTTCAGGAAGCACTGCACCACCAGGTTTAAGGTGTGAGCCAGGCAAGGAATGTGTTTCAGTTGGGAAAGGGAGATGGCAGCCATGAAATTCCTTCCGTTATCACTCACTACCTTGCCTGCCTCAAGATCTACAGTGCCCAGCCACGACTGCGTTTCTTTCTGCAAGAACTCGGACAAAACTTCCGCGGTGTGTCTGTTGTCGCCCAAACACTTCATAGCCAATACAGCCTGCTGACGTTTGCCAGTAGCTGCCCCATAATGGGAGACCTGGTGTGCAACAGTGGCAGCTGCGGATGGAGTGGTTGTGCGACTGCGGTCTGTGGACGAGCTCTCGCTTCTGCAGGAGGACGAAGAGGAGGAGGAGGGGGTGCGAACGGCTACAGCCAATTGTTTCCTAGACCGTGGGCTAGGCAGAACTGTCCCAAACTTGCTGTCCCCTGTGGACCCTGCATCCACCACATTTACCCAGTGTGCCTTGATGGACACGTAACGTCCCTGGCCATGCCTACTGGTCCATGCATCTGTTGTCAGGTGCACCTTTGTGCTCACAGATTGCCTGAGTGCATGGACGATGCGCTCTTTAACATGCTGGTGGAGGGCTGGGATGGCTTTTCTGGAAAAAAAGTGTCGACTGGGTAGCTCGTAGCGTGGTACAGCGTAGTCCATCAGGGCTTTGAAAGCTTCGCTTTCAACTAACCGGTAGGGCATCATCTCTAACGAGATTAGTCTAGCTATGTGTGCGTTCAAACCCTGTGTACGCGGATGCGAGGCTAAGTACTTCCTTTTTCTAACCATAGTCTCATGTAGGGTGAGCTGGACTGGAGAGCTGGAGATCGTGGAACTAGCGGGGGTGCCGGTGGACATGGCAGACTGAGAGACGGTGGGAGATGGTATTGTTGCCACCGGTGCCCTAGATGCAGTGTTTCCTACTACGAAACTGGTGATTCCCTGACCCTGACGGCTTTGGCCTGGCAAAGAAACCTGCACAGATACTGCAGGTGGTGCGGAAAATGGTGGCCCTACACTGCCGGAAGGGATGTTGCGTTGCTGACTAGCTTCATTGGCCGAGGGTGCTACAACCTTAAGGGACGTTTGGTAGTTAGTCCAGGCTTGCAAATGCATGGTGGTTAAATGTCTATGCATGCAACTTGTATTGAGACTTTTCAGATTCTGTCCTCTGCTTAAGGTAGTTGAACATTTTTGACAGATGACTTTGCGCTGATCAATTGGATGTTGTTTAAAAAAATGCCAGACTGCACTCTTTCTAGCATCGGATACCTTTTCAGGCATTGCAGACTGAGCTTTAACCGGATGGCCACGCTGTCCTCCAACAGGTTTTAGCTTTGCCACGCGTTTTGGGCAAGATACGGGCCCGGCAGATGGAACCTGTTGCGATGTTGATGCCTGCTGCGCCCCCTCCTCCTCCGCTTCAGAACTGCTGCCGCCTGCACCCTGTTCCCCCAATGGCTGCCAATCGGGGTCAAGAACTGGGTCATCTATTACCTCTTCTTGTAGCTCGTGTGCAACTTCGTCTGTGTCACCGTGTCGGTCGGTGGTATAGCGTTCATGATGGGGCAACATAGTCTCATCAGGGTCTGATTCTTGATCAGCACCCTGCGAGGGCAATGTTGTGGTCTGAGTCAAAGGACCAGGATAGTAGTCTGGCTGTGGCTGTGCATCAGTGCACTCCATGTCAGATTCAACTTGTAATGGGCATGGACTGTTAACTGCTTCACTTTCTAAGCCAGGGACGGTATGTGTAAAGAGCTCCATGGAGTAACCCGTTGTGTCGCCTGCTGTATTCTTCTCTGTTGTTGTTTTTGCTGAAGAGGACAAGGAAGCGACTTGTCCCTGACCGTGAACATCCACTAACGACGCGCTGCTTTGACATTTACCAGTTTCACGAGAGGAGGCAAAAGAGCTAGAGGCTGAGTCAGCAAGATAAGCCAAAACTTGCTCTTGCTGCTCCGGCTTTAAAAGCGGTTTTCCTACTCCCAGAAAAGGGAGCGTTCGAGGCCTTGTGTAGCCAGACGACGAACCTGGCTCCACAGCTCCAGACTTAGGTGCAATATTTTTTTTCCCACGACCAGCTGATGCTCCACCACTACCACTACCCTCATTACCAGCTGACAATGAACGCCCCCGGCCACGACCTCTTCCACCAGACTTCCTCATTGTTTTAAAAACGTTACCAAACGAACGGTATTTGTTGCTGTCACACAACTTACACGGTGAGCTATAACTTCAGTATGATTTAGCTACCCCTTTACAGGTGGGTGAGACCACAACGAAAATCAGCCACAATGTTACACACTCTGTTGTTGTTGGCAACAAATGAGATGGCACACACGCAGGACTGTCACTGAAGCGCAAATGTAAATATTTATCTCCCACTGATTTGTGTTTGTTTTTTTTAAAAGGGAGACTTCAGAAAAAAAAAAATTAAAAAAAAATTATTTTTTACAGAAGAATTTATAAAACAAATAAAATGAAATGATTGTTTCAGGGAGAATTTAGGAAAAAAAAAAAAAAAAAGGCTTTGTAGGGCCCACTGAGTGAGAGAGGACGCACACAGGAGTCAGGAGTGGCACACAAGCCCAGAGGCCAATATTAATCTCCCACCGATTGATTTAGTTATTTTTTTTGGTAGATTTTGGAACCCAAATCAAGCAAAAAAATTAATAGGCTTTCTATGGCCCACAATTGGAGAGAGAGAGAGAGATGGCACACCCAGGAGTCAAGACTGGCACACAAGCAGAAGGGGCAATATGAATCTCCCACAGATTTTTTTTTTTTTTTTTTTTTCAGGGAGACTTGAGAGAAAAAAAAATACAAAAAAAATGATTTTTTTCAGGAATAATTTAGAAACCAAAGAAAATAAAATGATTGTTTCAGGGAGAATTTAGAAAACAAATAAAACAAAAAATAGGCTTTCTAGGGCCCACTGAGTGACAGATGACGCACACAGGAGTCAGGAGTGGCACACAAGCCCAGAGGCCAATATTAATCTCCCACTGATTGATTTAGTGATTTTTTTTGGTAGATTTTGGAACCCAAATCAAGCAAAAAAATTAATAGGCTTTCTATGGCCCACAATTGGGGAGAGAGAGATGGCACACCCAGGAGTCAAGACTGGCACACAAGCAGAAGGGGCAATATGAATCTCCCACAGATTTTTTTTTTTTTTTTTCAGGGAGACTTGAGAGAAAAAAAAATACAAAAAAAATGTTTTTTTTCAGGAATAATTTAGAAAACAAAGAAAATAAAAAGATTGTTTCAGGGAGAATTTAGAAAACAAATAAAACAAAAAATAGGCTTTCTAGGGCCCACTGAGTGACAGATGACGCACACAGGAGTCAGGAGTGGCACACAAGCCCAGAGGCCAATATTAATCTCCCACTGATTGATTTAGTGATTTTTTTTGGTAGATTTTGGAACCCAAATCAAGCAAAAAAATTAATAGGCTTTCTATGGCCCACAATTGGGGAGAGAGAGAGAGATGGCACACCCAGGAGTCAAGACTGGCACACAAGCAGAAGGGGCAATATGAATCTCCCACAGATTTTTTTTTTTTTTTTTTTTTCAGGGAGACTTGAGAGAAAAAAAATACAAAAAAAATGATTTTTTTCAGGAATAATTTAGAAACCAAAGAAAATAAAATGATTGTTTCAGGGAGAATTTAGAAAACAAATAAAACAAAAAATAGGCTTTCTAGGGCCCACTGAGTGACAGATGACGCACACAGGAGTCAGGAGTGGCACACAAGCCCAGAGGCCAATATTAATCTCCCACTGATTGATTTAGTGATTTTTTTTGGTAGATTTTGGAACCCAAATCAAGCAAAAAAATTAATAGGCTTTCTATGGCCCACAATTGGGGAGAGAGAGAGAGATGGCACACCCAGGAGTCAAGACTGGCACACAAGCAGAAGGGGCAATATGAATCTCCCACAGATTTTTTTTTTTTTTTTTTTTTTTCAGGGAGACTTGAGAGAAAAAAAAATACAAAAAAAATGATTTTTTCCAGGAATAATTTAGAAACCAAAGAAAATAAAATGATTGTTTCAGGGAGAATTTAGAAAACAAATAAAACAAAAAATAGTCTTTCTAGGGCCCACTGAGTGACAGATGACGCACACAGGAGTCAGGAGTGGCACACAAGCCCAGAGGCCAATATTAATCTCCCACTGATTGATTTAGTGATTTTTTTTGGTAGATTTTGGAACCCAAATCAAGCAAAAAAATTAATAGGCTTTCTATGGCCCACTATTTGTGAGAGAGATGGCACGCTCAGGACTGGCACACAAGCCCAGAGGCCAATATTAATCTCCCATTTTTTTTTTTTTCCAGGGAAAATTTATAAACCCAATAAAAAAAATAATAATAAATAGGCTTTCTATGGCCCACTATCTGAGAGAGAGAGATGGCACGCTTAGGACTGGCACACAAGCCCAAAGCCCAATATTAATCTCCCACTGATTGATTGATTGATTTTTTCAGGTAGAATTATGAACCCAAATCAACCAAAAAAATAAATAGGCTTTCTATGGCCCACTATTTGTGAGAGAGATGGCACGCTCAGGACTGGCACACAAGCCCAGAGGCCAATATTAATCTCCCACTATTTTTTTTTTTCCAGTGAAAATTTATAAACCCAATAAAATAATAAAAAAATAGGCTTTCTATGGCCCACTATCTGAGAGAGAGAGAGATGGCACGCTTAGGACTGGCACACAAGCCCAAAGGCCAATATTAATCTCCCACTGATTGATTTATTGATTTTTTCAGGTAGAATTTAGAACCCAAATAAAGCAAAAAAAAATAAAAAATGGGCTTTCTATGGCCCACTGAGTGAGTGATGATGCACACAGGAGTCAGGAGTGGCACACAAGCCCTGAGGCCAATATTTTTCTCCCACTGATTGATGTAGTGATTTTTTCAGGTAGATTTTATAACCCAAATCAAGCAAAAAAATAAATAGGCTTTCTATGGCCCACTGAGTGAGAGATGACACAGACAGGGATGGCACTCTAGCAGAAATGTCAATCTTAATCTCCCACAAAAAAAAAAAAAAAACAGGGAGTGTCCTTCAATTACTATCTCCCTGCAGTAATCTCAGCCAGGTATGGCAGGCAGCAATAAGGAGTGGACTGATGCACAAATTAAATAAAAAGTGTGTACAAACCAAAAAGATAGCTGTGCAGAAAGGAAGGAACAAGAGGATTTGTGCTTTGAAAAAAGCAGTTGGTTTGCACAGCGGCGTACACACAGCAATGCAGCTATCAGGGAGCCTTCTAGGGCAGCCCAATGAGCTACAGCGCTGAGGGAAAAAAAAAAAATGTAGCTTCCACTGTCCCTGCACACCGAAGGTGGTGTTGGGCAGTGGAAATCGCTACAGCACAAGCGGTTTTGTGGTTAATGGACCCTGCCTAACGCTATCCCTGCTTCTGACGAAGCGGCAGCAACCTCTCCCTAAGCTCAGATCAGCAGCAGTAACATGGCGGTCGGCGGGAACTCCCCTTTATAGCCCCTGTGACGCCGCAGACAGCAAGCCAATCACTGCAATGCCCTTCTCTAAGATGGTGGGGACCAGGACCTATGTCATCACGCTGCCCACACTCTGCGTTTACCTTCATTGGCTGAGAAATGGCGCTTTTCGCGTCATTGAAACGCGACTTTGGCGCAAAAGTCGCGTACCGCATGGCCGACCACGCACAGGGGTCGGATCGGGTTTCATGAAACTCGACTTCGCCAAAAGTCGGCGACTTTTGAAAATGTTCGACCCGTTTTGCTCAACCCTACTCAAGAGCAAACTGCTCCAGTTGTCTCGTGTTTGAAGGTTGCCTTTTCCAGACCGCATGTCTCAGCTCTTTCCAAGGATGCTGAATAGGATTTAGGTCAGGGCTCATAGAAGGCCACTTAAGAATAGTTCAATGTTTTCAACTTAGCCATTCTTGGGTGTTTTCAGCTGTGTGCTTTGGGTCATTATTAGGGTTGAGCGAAATGGGTCGTTCATTTTCAAAAGTCACCGACTTTTGTCAAAGTCGGTTTTCATGAAACCCGGTCCGACCCCTGTGCGGGGTCGGCCATGCGGTACGCGACTTTCGCGAAAAGCGCCATTTCTCAGCCAATGAAGGTAAACACAGAGTGTGGGCAGCGTGATGACATAGGTCCTGGTCCCCACCATCTTAGAGAAGGGCATTGCAGTGATTGGCTTGCTGTCTGCGGCGTCACAGGGGCTATAAAGGGGCGTTCCCGCCGACCGCCATGTTACTGCTGCTGATCTGAGCTTAGGGAGAGGTTGCTGCCGCTTCGTCAGAAGCAGTGATAGCGTTAGGCAGGGTCCATTAACCACCAAACCGCTTGTGCTGTAGCGATTTCCACTGCCCAACACCACCTTCGGTGTGCAGGGACAGTGGAAGCTACATTTTTTTTTTTCCCCCTCAGCGCTGTAGCTCATTGGGCTGCCCTAGAAGGCTCCCTGATAGCTGCATTGCTGTGTGTACGCCGCTGTGCAAACCAACTGCTTTTTTCAAAGCACAAATCCTCTTGTTCCTTCCTTTCTGCACAGCTATCTTTTTTGTTTGTCCACACTTTTTATTTAATTTGTGCATCAGTCCACTCCTTATTGCTGCCTGCCATACCTGGCTGAGATTACTGCAGGGAGATAGTAATTGTTGGACACTCCCTGTTTTTTTTTTTTTTTTTTTTGTGGGAGATTAAGATTGGCATTTCTGCTAGAGTGCCATCCCTGTGTGTGCCATCTCTCACTCAGTGGGCCATAGAAAGCCTATTTATTTTTTTGCTTGATTTGGGTTATAAAATCTACCTGAAAAAATCACTACATCAATCAGTGGGAGAAAAATATTGGCCTCAGGGCTTGTGTGCCACTCTTGACTCCTATGTGTGCCATCTCTCAGTCAGTGGGCCATAGAAAGCCTATTTATTTTTTTGCTTGATTTGGGTTCTAAAATCTACCTGAAAAAATCACTACATCAATCAGTGGGAGAAAAATATTGGCCTCAGGGCTTGTGTGCCACTCCTGACTCCTGTGTGCATCATCACTCACTCAGTGGGCCATAGAAAGCCCATTTTTTTTTTTTTTTTGCTTTATTTGGGTTCTAAATTCTACCTGAAAAAATCAATAAATCAATCAGTGGGAGATTAATATTGGCCTTTGGGCTTGTGTGCCAGTCCTAAGCGTGCCATCTCTCTCTCTCAGATAGTGGGCCATAGAAAGCCTATTTATTATTTTTTTTATTGGGTTTATAAATTTTCCCTGGAACAAAAAAAAAAAAAGTGGGAGATTAATATTGGCCTCTGGGCTTGTGTGCCAGTCCTGAGCGTGCCATCTCTCTCACAAATAGTGGGCCATAGAAAGCCTATTTATTTTTTTGCTTGACTTGGGTTCTAAAATCTACCTGAAAAAATCACTACATCAATCAGTGGGAGAAAAATATTGGCCTCAGGGCTTGTGTGCCACTCCTGACTCCTGTGTGCATCATCACTCACTCAGTGGGCCATAGAAAGCCCATTTTTTTTTTTTTTTTGCTTTATTTGGGTTCTAAATTCTACCTGAAAAAATCAATAAATCAATCAGTGGGAGATTAATATTGGCCTTTGGGCTTGTGTGCCAGTCCTAAGCGTGCCATCTCTCTCTCTCAGATAGTGGGCCATAGAAAGCCTATTTATTATTTTTTTTATTGGGTTTATAAATTTTCCCTGGAACAAAAAAAAAAAAGTGGGAGATTAATATTGGCCTCTGGGCTTGTGTGCCAGTCCTGAGCGTGCCATCTCTCTCACAAATAGTGGGCCATAGAAAGCCTATTTATTTATTTTTTTTTGGTTTTATAAAATCTCCCTGAAAAAAAAAGGGAGATTAATATTGACCTTTGGGCTTGTGTGCCAGTCCTAAGCATGCCATCTCTCTCTCTCAGATAGTGGGCCATAGAAAGCCTATTTATTATTTTTTTTATTGGGTTTATAAATTTTCCCTGGAACAAAAAAAAAAAAAGTGGGAGATTAATATTGGCCTCTGGGCTTGTGTGCCAGCCCTGAGCGTGCCATCTCTCTCACAAATAGTGGGCCATAGAAAGCCTATTTATTTTTTTTTTTTGGTTTTATAAATTCTCCCTGAAAAAAAAAAGGGAGATTAATATTGGCCTTTGGGCTTGTGTGCCAGTCCTAAGCGTGCCATCTCTCTCTCTCAGATAGTGGGCCATAGAAAGCCTATTTATTTTTTTTTTAATTGGGTTTATAAATTTTCCATGAAAAAAAATAAAAAGTGGGAGATTAATATTGGCCTCTGGGCTTGTGTGCCAGTCCTGAGCGTGCCATCTCTCTCACAAATTGTGGGCCATAGAAAGCCTATTTATGTTTTTGGTTGATTTGGGTTCTAAATTCTACCTGAAAAAATCACTACATCAATCAGTGGGAGATAAATATTGGCCTCTGGGCTTGTGTGCCACTCCTGACTCCTGTGTGCGTCATCTCTCACTCAGTGGGCCATAGAAAGCCTTTTTTTGTTTTATTTGTTTTCTAAATTCTCCCTGAAAAAATCATTTTATTTTATTTGGTTTCTAAATTCTTCCTGAAAAAATCATTTTATTCTATTATTTTTTTTTCCTAAAGTCTCCCTGAAAAAAAAAAAAAAACAAATCAGTGGGAGATTAATATTGCCCTTTCTGCTTGTGTGCCAGTCTTGACTCCTGGGTGTGCCATCTCTCTCTCTCTCTCCAATTGTGGGCCATAGAAAGCCTATTATTTTTTTAGCTTGATTTGGGTTCCAAAATCTACCTGAAAAAATCACTACATCAATCAGTGGGAGATAAATATTGGCCTCTGGGCTTGTGTGCCACTCCTGACTCCTGTGTGCGTCATCTCTCACTCAGTGGGCCATAGAAAGCCTTTTTTTGTTTTATTTGTTTTCTAAATTCTCCCTGAAAAAATCATTTTATTTTATTTGGTTTCTAAATTCTTCCTGAAAAAATCATTTTATTCTATTATTTTTTTTCCCTAAAGTCTCCCTGAAAAAACAAACAAAAACAAATCAATGGGAGATTAATATTGCCCTTTCTGCTTGTGTGCCAGTCTTGACTCCTGGGTGTGCCATCTCTCTCTCTCTCTCTCTCCAATTGTGGGCCATAGAAAGCCTATTATTTTTTTAGCTTGATTTGGGTTCCAAAATCTACCTGAAAAAATCACTACATCAATCAGTGGGAGATAAATATTGGCCTCTGGGCTTGTGTGCCACTCCTGACTCCTGTGTGCGTCATCTCTCACTCAGTGGGCCATAGAAAGCCTTTTTTTGTTTTATTTGTTTTCTAAATTCTCCCTGAAAAAATCATTTTATTTTATTTGGTTTCTAAATTCTTCCTGAAAAAATCATTTTATTCTATTATTTTTTTTCCCTAAAGTCTCCCTGAAAAAAAAAAAAATCAAATCAGTGGGAGATTAATATTTACATTTGTGCTTCAGTGACAGTCCTGCGTGTGTGGCATCTCTCTCATTTGTTGCCACCAACAACAGAGTGTGTAACATTGTGCCTGATTTTCGTTGTGGTCTCACTCACCTGTAAAGGGGTAGCTAAATCATACTGAAGTTATAGCTCACCATGTAAGTTGTGTGACAGCAACAAATACCGTTAGTTTGTTTACGTTTTTAAAACAATGAGGAAGTCTGGTGGAAGAGGTCGTGGCCGGGGGCGTTCATTGTCAGCTGGTAATGAGGGTAGTGGTAGTGGTGGAGCATCAGCTGGTCGTGGGAAAAAAAATATTGCACCTAAGTCTGGAGCTGTGGAGCCAGGTTCGTCGTCTGGCTACACAAGGCCTCGAACGCTCCCTTTTCTGGGAGTAGGAAAACCGCTTTTAAAGCCGGAGCAGCAAGAGCAAGTTTTGGCTTATCTTGCTGACTCAGCCTCTAGCTCTTTTGCCTCCTCTCGTGAAACTGGTAAATGTCAAAGCAGCGCGTCGTTAGTGGATGTTCACGGTCAGGGACAAGTCGCTTCCTTGTCCTCTTCAGCAAAAACAACAACAGAGAAGAATGCAGCAGGCGACACAACGGGTTACTCCATGGAGCTCTTTACACATACCGTCCCTGGCTTAGAAAGTGAAGCAGTTAACAGTCCATGCCCATTACAAGTTGAATCTGACATGGAGTGCACTGATGCACAGCCACAGCCAGACTACTATGCTGGTCCTTTGACTCAGACCACAACATTGCCCTCGCAGGGTAATGATCAAGAATCAGACCCTGATGAGACTATGTTGCCCCATCACGAACGCTATACCACCGACCGACACGGTGACACAGACGAAGTTGCACACGAGCTACAAGAAGAGGTAATAGATGACCCAGTTCTTGACCCCGATTGGCAGCCATTGGGGGAACAGGGTGCAGGCGGCAGCAGTTCTGAAGCGGAGGAGGAGGGGCCGCAGCAGGCATCAACATCGCAACAGGTTCCATCTGCCGGGCCCGTATCTTGCCCAAAACGCGTGGCAAAGCCAAAACCTGTTGGAGGACAGCGTGGCCATCCGGTTAAAGCTCAGTCTGCAATGCCTGAAAAGGTATCCGATGCTAGAAAGAGTGCAGTCTGGCATTTTTTTAAACAACATCCAATTGATCAGCGCAAAGTCATCTGTCAAAAATGTTCAACTACCTTAAGCAGAGGACAGAATCTGAAAAGTCTCAATACAAGTTGCATGCATAGACATTTAACCACCATGCATTTGCAAGCCTGGACTAACTACCAAACGTCCCTTAAGGTTGTAGCACCCTCGGCCAATGAAGCTAGTCAGCAACGCAACATCCCTTCCGGCAGTGTAGGGCCACCATTTTCCGCACCACCTGCAGTATCTGTGCAGGTTTCTTTGCCAGGCCAAAGCAGTCAGGGTCAGGGAATCACCAGTTTCGTAGTAGGAAACACTGCATCTAGGGCACCGGCGGCAACAATACCATCTCCCACCGTCTCTCAGTCTGCCATGTCCACCGGCACCCCCGCTAGTTCCACGATCTCCAGCTCTCCAGTCCAGCTCACCCTACATGAGACTATGGTTAGAAAAAGGAAGTACTTAGCCTCGCATCCGCGTACACAGGGTTTGAACGCCCACATAGCTAGACTAATCTCGTTAGAGATGATGCCCTACCGGTTAGTTGAAAGCAAAGCTTTCAAAGCCCTGATGGACTACGCTGTACCACGCTACGAGCTACCCAGTCGACACTTTTTTTCCAGAAAAGCCATCCCAGCCCTCCACCAGCATGTTAAAGAGCGCATCGTCCATGCACTCAGGCAATCTGTGAGCACAAAGGTGCACCTGACAACAGATGCATGGACCAGTAGGCATGGCCAGGGACGTTACGTGTCCATCACGGCACACTGGGTGAATTTTGTGGATGCAGGGTCCACAGGGGACAGCAAGTTTGGGACAGTTCTGCCTAGCCCACGGTCTAGGAAACAGTTGGCTGTAGCCGTTCGCACCCCCTCCTCCTCCTCTTCGTCCTCCTGCAGAAGCAAGAGCTCGTCCACAGACCGCAGTCGCACAACCACTCCATCCGCAGCTGCCACTGTTGCACACCAGGTCTCCCATTATGGGGCAGCTACTGGCAAACGTCAGCAGGCTGTATTGGCTATGAAGTGTTTGGGCGACAACAGACACACCGCGGAAGTTCTGTCCGAGTTCTTGCAGAAAGAAACGCAGTCGTGGCTGGGCACTGTAGATCTTGAGGCAGGCAAGGTAGTGAGTGATAACGGAAGGAATTTCATGGCTGCCATCTCCCTTTCCCAACTGAAACACATTCCTTGCCTGGCTCACACCTTAAACCTGGTGGTGCAGTGCTTCCTGAAAAGTTATCCGGGGTTATCCGACCTGCTCCTCAAAGTGCGTGGACTTTGCTCACATATCCGCCGTTCGCCCGTACACTCCAGCCGTATGCAGACCTATCAGCATTCTTTGAACCTTCCCCAGCATCGCCTAATCATAGACGTTGCAACAAGGTGGAACTCAACACTGCACATGCTTCAGAGACTGTGCGAACAGAGGCGGGCTGGGACACAAGTGACGTGGATTTGCCTGAAACTGCCCCTCAACCAAGCACAACCGCAGATTTGAGAACTGGAACTTTGGCCCACATGGCGGATTATGCCTTACGTATCCTCAAAAGGGACACACGCATAACTAAAATGATGAACGATGACGATTACTGGTTGGCCTGCCTCCTTGATCCTCGCTATAAAGGCAAATTGCAAAATATAATGCCACATGAGAACTTGGAACTAATATTAGCAACCAAACAATCAACTCTTGTTGACCGTTTGCTTCTGGCATTCCCTGCACACAGCGCACGTGATCGTTCTCACACGAGCTGCAGGGGCCAGCAGACCAGAGGAGTTAGAGGGGCAGAAATCAGAAGTGGCGTTGGCCAGAGGGGTTTTCTGACCAGGTTGTGGAGTGATTTTGCTATGACCGCAGACAGGACAGGTACTGCAGCATCAATTCAAAGTGACAGGAGACAACATTTGTCCAGTATGGTTACAAACTATTTTTCATCCCTTATCGATGTTCTCCCTCAACCGTCATTCCCATTTGATTACTGGGCATCAAAATTAGACACCTGGCCAGAATTGGCAGAATATGCATTGCAGGAGCTTGCTTGCCCGGCAGCTAGTGTCCTATCAGAAAGAGTATTCAGTGCTGCAGGTTCAATACTAACAGAAAAAAGGACTCGTCTGGCTACCCAAAATGTAGATGATCTAACCTTCATTAAAATGAACCACAACTGGATTTCGAAATCTTTTGCCCCACCTTGCCCGGCTGACACATAGCTTTCCTATGAAAAGGTCTTGCCTGTGGACTATTCTGAATGCCTTTTCCAATCTCGTAATTTTCTGCACCTGATTGTCCAGCATACGACATGTTTACACCTCACTAAATGGCCAAACTCCCCACACGGGGCCGTGGTATCGACACTTGGCGACAGCACCCGTGAGAGTGCTGTTTGTCTGAAGAGGTGGGTGTGCCCGCTTTTGGTCGACGGCACTGCCACTGGGTCCCTCCTAGTACAATAAAGTGTCTCTGGCGGTGGTGGTGCGCACCCAACGTCAGACACACCGTTGTAATATGAGGGGCCCTGGGCCTGTACCGCCGGCCACAAGACAGTTCCCCCCCCAGCTCAAACAGTGCTCTACCACTTGCAAAATTATCTCACAGCTCCACCAATGTTTAGTCTATGCGCTGACATCCTTCAATGCCTGCCACTGACAATACCATTGTATTGACATTTTTGTTATGTTAGGCCTTCGAAGCCTGTCTGCGGTCACTCCTTCCACTATGCCTCCACTGACCACACCACTGCTGCCCGTGTACCCCTGGAACCAATTTAAAATTGCCTACAGCCAGCCCAATTTTTTTATTTTAGGCCTTCGATGCCTGTCTGCGGTCACTCCTTCCACTAGGCCTCCACTGACCACACCACTGCTGCCCGTGTACCCCTGGAACCAATTTAAAATTGCCTACAGCCATGTGTTATTATTTTAGGCCTTCGATGCCTGTCTGCGGTCACTCCTTCCACTAGGCCTCCACTGACCACACCACTGCTGCCCGTGTACCCCTGGAACCAATTTAAAATTGCCTACAGCCAGCCCAATTTTTTTATTTTAGGCCTTCGATGCCTGTCTGCGGTCACTCCTTCCACTAGGCCTCCACTGACCACACCACTGCTGCCCGTGTACCCTTGGAACCAATTTAAAATTGCCTACAGCCATGTGTTATTATTTTAGGCCTTCGATGCCTGTCTGCGGTCACTCCTTCCACTAGGCCTCCACTGACCACACCACTGCTGCCCGTGTACCCCTGGAACCAATTTAAAATTGCCTACAGCCATGTGTTATTATTTTAGGCCTTCGATGCCTGTCTGCGGTCACTCCTTCCACTAGGCCTCCACTGACCACACCACTGCTGCCCGTGTACCCCTGGAACCAATTTAAAATTGCCTACAGCCAGCCCAATTTTTTTATTTTAGGCCTTCGATGCCTGTCTGCGGTCACTCCTTCCACTAGGCCTCCACTGACCACACCACTGCTGCCCGTGTACCCCTGGAACCAATTTAAAATTGCCTACAGCCATGTGTTATTATTTTAGGCCTTCGATGCCTGTCTGCGGTCACTCCTTCCACTAGGCCTCCACTGACCACATCACTGCTGCCCATGTACCCCTGGAACCAATTTAAAATTGCCTACAGCCAGCCCAATTTTTTTATTTTAGGCCTTCGATGCCTGTCTGCGGTCCGTTCTTTCTACTACTACTACACTGACCAGGCCACTGCTGCCCGTGTTCCCCTGGAACCAATTTAAAATTGCCAACAGCAATGTGTTATTATGTTAGGCCTTCGATGACTGTTTGCGGTCACTCCTTCCAATAGTTCTCCACTGACCAGACCAATGCTGGCCGTGTACCCCTGGAACCCAGCTGAAAGTGCACGTAGCCTCCTTTTTTTCTTTGTTTTATATTTAGAAAGCCCAGATGAACTACGCTGTGCAACGGTTCAAGCTACCCAGTCGATATTTCTTTTGCGAGAAAAGCCATCCCAGCCCTCCACCGGCATGAAAAAGTCTGCATTGTCATAGCACTCAGGCAATCAAACAGTAGAAAGGTGCACCTGACAAGAGACTCATGGACCAGTAGGCATGTCCACAAAAAGTTACGTGTCCATTACGGCGCACTGGGTTAATGTGTTGGATGCATGGTCCACAGGGGACAGCCTACAAAGTCTGTCTGCAGTCCCTAATTCCAGTTTTCCTCCGCTGACCACACCACTGCTGCCCGTGTACCCCTGGAACCAATTTTACAGTGTCTACAGCCTAATTTTGTTATGTTAGGCCTACTACGCCTGTCTGCGGTCCCTCCTTCCAATACTCGTCCACTGACCACACCACTGCTGCCCGTGGACCCCTGGAACCTATTTTTAATTGCATAGAGCATCCTTTTTTTAATAGTAGGCGTACAAAGTCTGTCTGCGGTCCACTATTGAAATTGTCCTCCACTGCCCAGAGCACTGCTGCTTGTGTACCCCTGTAACTTTTTTAAGCTGCAGTGAGCCACATTTTTGGGTTAAGTCCTACTACCTGTGTCTGTCTGCGCCACTCAATTCAGCTGTGTTCCTTTGAAAAAAGCTAAGCGTCAATAGTCTTGTTTTCAGCCTCTAGGAATTTTAAAACTGCATTGGGGGTACAACTTTGGTAGGGCCTACTAACGGTGTCTGCCTCCCCAAGGTGTGCCCCAGGTTTCCTCGCCATTGCTTCGATCTTAATGCTCTCGTTTAGTAGTTGTTGGAAACTACACTGCATTAGGCCTACAAATTGGGTATGGGGTGTAGAGAGATGGTGTGTTCCACTCCAAGGTGTTCTCCAGGTTGCCTTTCCTGAGCTTCGATCTTCATGCTCTCGTTTAGTAGTTGTTGGAAACTACACTGCATTAGGCCTACAAATTGGGTATGGGGTGTAGAGAGATGGTGTGTTCCACTCCAAGGTGTTCTCCAGGTTGCCTTTCCTGAGCTTCGATCTTCCGGCTCTCGTTTAGTAGTTCTTGGAAACTACACTGCATTAGGCCTACAAATTGGGTATGGGGTGTAGAGAGATGGTGTGTTCCACTCCAAGGTGTTCTCCAGGTTGCCTTTCCTGAGCTTCGATCTTCCGGCTCTCGTTTAGTAGTTGTTGGAAACTACGCTGCATTAGGCCTACAAATTGGGTATGGGGTGCAGAGAGATGGTGTGTTCCACTCCAAGGTGTTCTCCAGGTTACCTTTCCTGAGCTCCGATCTTCCGGCTCTCGTTTAGTAGTTGTTGGAAACTACACTGCATTAGGCCTACAAATTGGGTATGGGGTGTAGAGAGATGGTGTGTTCCACTCCAAGGTGTTCTCCAGGTTGCCTTTCCTGAGCTTCGATCTTCCGGCTCTCGTTTAGTAGTTGTTGGAAACTACGCTGCATTAGGCCTACAAATTAGGTATGGGGTGTAGAGAGATGGTGTGTTCCACTCCAAGGTGTTCCCCAGGTTTCCTCGCCAATGCTTCGATCTTCATGCTCTCGTTTAGTAGTTGTTGGAAACTACACTGCATTAGGCCTACAAATTGGGTATGGGGTGTAGAGAGATGGTGTGTTCCACTCCAAGGTGTTCTCCAGGTTGCCTTTCCTGAGCTCCGATCTTCCGGCTCTCGTTTAGTAGTTGTTGGAATCTACACTGCATTAGGCCTACAAATTGGGTATGGGGTGTAGAGAGATGGTGTGTTCCACTCCAAGGTGTTCTCCAGGTTGCCTTTCCTGAGCTTCGATCTTCATGCTCTCGTTTAGTAGTTGTTGGAAACTACACTGCATTAGGCCTACAAATTGGGTATGGGGTGTAGAGAGATGGTGTGTTCCACTCCAAGGTGTTCTCCAGGTTGCCATTCCTGAGCTTCGATCTTCCGGCTCTCGTTTAGTAGTTCTTGGAAACTACACTGCATTAGGCCTACAAATTGGGTATGGGGTGTAGAGAGATGGTGTGTTCCACTCCAAGGTGTTCTCCAGGTTGCCTTTCCTGAGCTTCGATCTTCCGGCTCTCGTTTAGTAGTTGTTGGAAACTACGCTGCATTAGGCCTACAAATTGGGTATGGGGTGTAGAGAGATGGTGTGTTCCACTCCAAGGTGTTCTCCAGGTTACCTTTCCTGAGCTCCGATCTTCCGGCTCTCGTTTAGTAGTTGTTGGAAACTACACTGCATTAGGCCTACAAATTGGGTATGGGGTGTAGAGAGATGGTGTGTTCCACTCCAAGGTGTTCTCCAGGTTGCCTTTCCTGAGCTTCGATCTTCCGGCTCTCGTTTAGTAGTTGTTGGAAACTACGCTGCATTAGGCCTACAAATTGGGTATGGGGTGTAGAGAGATGGTGTGTTCCACTCCAAGGTGTTCCCCAGGTTTCCTTGCCAATGCTTCGATCTTCATGCTCTCGTTTAGTAGTTGTTGGAAACTATACTGCATTAGGCCTACAAATTGGGTATGGGGTGTAGAGAGATGGTGTGTTCCACTCCAAGGTGTTCTCCAGGTTACCTTTCCTGAGCTCCGATCTTCCGGCTCTCGTTTAGTAGTTGTTGGAAACTACACTGCATTAAGCCTACAAATTGGGTATGGGGTGTAGAGAGATGGTGTGTTCCACTCCAAGGTGTTCTCCAGGTTGCCTTTACTGAGCTTCGATCTTCCGGCTCTCGTTTAGTAGTTGTTGGAAACTACACTGCATTAGGCCTACAAATTGGGTATGGGGTGTAGAGAGATGGTGTGTTCCACTCCAAGGTGTTCTCCAGGTTGCCTTTCCTGAGCTTCGATCTTCCGGCTCTCGTTTAGTAGTTCTTGGAAACTACACTGCATTAGGCCTACAAATTGGGTATGGGGTGTAGAGAGATGGTGTGTTCCACTCCAAGGTGTTCTCCAGGTTGCCTTTCCTGAGCTTCGATCTTCCGGCTCTCGTTTAGTAGTTGTTGGAAACTACGCTGCATTAGGCCTGCAAATTGGGTATGGGGTGTAGAGAGATGGTGTGTTCCACTCCAAGGTGTTCTCCAGGTTACCTTTCCTGAGCTCCGATCTTCCGGCTCTCGTTTAGTAGTTGTTGGAAACTACACTGCATTAGGCCTACAAATTGGGTATGGGGTGTAGAGAGATGGTGTGTTCCACTCCAAGGTGTTCTCCAGGTTGCCTTTCCTGAGCTTCGATCTTCCGGCTCTCGTTTAGTAGTTGTTGGAAACTACGCTGCATTAGGCCTACAAATTGGGTATGGGGTGTAGAGAGATGGTGTGTTCCACTCCAAGGTGTTCCCCAGGTTTCCTCGCCAATGCTTCGATCTTCATGCTCTCGTTTAGTAGTTGTTGGAAACTACACTGCATTAGGCCTACAAATTGGGTATGGGGTGTAGAGAGATGGTGTGTTCCACTCCAAGGTGTTCTCCAGGTTGCCTTTCCTGAGCTTCGATCTTCCGGCTCTCGTTTAGTAGTTGTTGGAAACTACGCTGCATTAGGCCTACAAATTGGGTATGGGGTGTAGAGAGATGGTGTGTTACACTCCAAAGTGTTCTCCAGGTTGCCTTTCCTGAACTTCTATCTTCAGGCTCTCATTAAATTGTGGTTAAACGGAACAACTGCATTTGGCGTACTAGTTGGTTTGGGGCCTACTATCGGTGTCTGCCACTCCTTGCTGTTCTCCTGGTTTCCTGTCCTGACATTCCATTTTCAGGCTCTCGTTAAGTAGTTGTTAATGTTAGACTGCATTTGGCCTACTAGTTGGGTTGGGGCCTACTATCGGTGTCTGCCACTCCTTGCTGTTCTCCTCCACTGAACAAAGCTGTGCCGCCTGTTTACTACGGTTGCCAATTTTGAACTGCATTTCGACTACTTACTGATTTGGGCCTACTCTCTGTGTCAGCCTCTCATTACAGTTGTCCTCCACTGCAATGCCCCCTGGTTAGTCCTGTGTTACCAATTTTGAACTGCATTTAGCCCACTTTATTCTTTGGGCCTATATCTGTGTTTCCTCCTCATCCTGCCCATTGCCCAGCCAGTGATAGATGAGTCTGCTGGTGCATTGACCCATAACGCAAAATTCCCCGTGCACGCTACACAGCAAGATTGTGACCCTGCTGAAAGTCAGGTTCCTCTTCCCGCATACCATACCACCTTACACGGGGACAAAGAGGAAGGTGCAGATGAAAGTGCAGGTTCCTTCATCAGGTGGGGGGAGGAATACTAGTTGGCGACGTCACTGGCACAGGGCCTCTCATAGTACGCAAAAGTGTTGCTGCCGGTGGGAGGCGCCCCCGCCATGCAAACACACCGCTGTACTTTGAGGGGCCCTGTGCCAGTGCCAATGCCAACGAGTGGGCCCCCCCTGCTTGCTCAGGATCACAGCACTTGCAAAGTTGAAATACTTACCTCTCCCTTCTCCACTGCCGTGACGTGGTCCAGATTTACTGGGCCCACTAACTACTTGAACCAGCCCTACCCCCCACAACTTTAGCCAAATGACCCCCAATTTCAAATGCCTTCCAATTATTATAAGGTAAATTACGATTGCCAAGCTTCTTTAACAAGAATGGATGTTTTTGCCATTAAAATGGGCAGTGTAGGTGTTTTCCTGGCCTCCACTCACTGCCGACTATGCTCCCCCATTGACTTGCATTGGGTTTCGTGTTTCGGGCGATACCCGACTTTTCGCGATAATCGTCCGATTCCACTCGACTCGACTTCTAAGATAGTCGGGTTTCGCGAAACACGGCTCGACTCTAAAAAGGTCAAGGTCGCTCAACCCTAGTCATTATCATACTAGATATTATTTGCAGACAAAATAGCAAATTACAATCAAATGTACAAGTTTAGTTTAAACTATTTTTGTGCACGTTGCTCTTTTGTTTTGTGTCTGATAATGTATACTCATTCAATAAAATGAAGGAATACAAATGTTCAAAAAAAATAGGCATTCATGAGTGGCATACTATGAGAAATTATACAGAGCATTTTGAATATTTTGTGTTCCTCACTTTGGATGGGCATTAAAAAAATAAAATGCTGATAATAAAATTCTGTTTTTGCCTCTTTCTATACAGTTGGTTTTAACATTTGCTTTGTTTACTAACATCCAGACGTGTTTATATATTATCCCTTATATTTCACAGACAAGAACATAAAGTATATAAAAAAAAATGATACCTTTATCCATGCAACATTAAACATATGCAACATATTCTTCAGATAAACTTGACAATCTTGTAACTGAAGTTTAAGGCTGATCATCACAATTCATTTATATTGTGCCATCTCATATGAAAACCTAGCTATGCCTTGAATTTATCACTCTGAATACCTGTCGGATCCCACTCAGTGAATTATACTTTTAAAATAGACGTTGCACAAAAATATGCAGTTTATTTTGTGCCAATGTGGAATATAAACAAACTACAAAGGTCCACTCCTCACTCTGTGTTTAGTTTCAGACATTATTCTGGAAACAATATATAGTAGAAGGAGGGAAAATATGGAGATATAAACATGCAAAGTGAAGCAGATGGTTATTGGCTCATTATGATCTATAAATACATTGTCCTATTGTATCTTCAGTTGAGTGCATAGATGCCATGTAATGAGATATTCCAATATTCATTCTCGCTTCTCTCTGCCATGGTTCATCTAACACCTCCAATCTAATTCCTGATCCATTTACATTACCTAATTTGCAGGTTACACTAACCTTTTCCATCACAGTAGATGGACTGGTTAATCATATCTTGCATAAAAATGTATCTGAGTTTTTTTTCTACCCTTTTGAGAATTGTAAAATGTATATTTTATTTATTGCTTAAAGTGCAGACAATTATTTCTAGGCATCCAATATTTTTTTTTAAAACATGTTAAAATAAAGAATTATTAGATTCATAGTTACATAGTTATTAAGGTTGAAGGAAGACTTTAAGTCCATCTAGTTCAACCCATAGCCTAACCTAACATGCCCTAACATGTTGATCCAGAGGAAGGCAAAAAAACCATGTGGCAAAGAGTAAGCTCCACATTGGGGAAAAAAATTCCTTTCCGACTCCACATACGGCAATCAGACTAGTTCCCTGGATCAACGCCCTATCAAGGAATCTAGTATATATATCCTGTAACATTATAGTTTTCCAGAAAGGTATCCAGTCCCCTCTTAAATTTAAGTAATTAATCACTCATTACAACATCATACGGCAGAGAGTTCCATAGTCTCACTGCTCTTACAGTAAAGAATCCGCGTCTGTTATTATGCTTAAACCTTTTTTCCTCCAGACGTAGAGGATGGCTCCTTGTCCTTGTCTCAGGTCTATGATTAAAAAGATCATCAGAAAGGTCTTTGTACCTCATATATTTATACATTAAAATAAGATCACCCCTTAGTCTTCGTTTTTCCAAACTAAATAGCCCCAAGTGTAATATAACCTATCTTGGTATTGCAGACCCCCTAGTCATCTAATAACCTTGGTCGCTCTTCTCTGCACCCGCTCCAGTTCAGCTATATCTTTCTTATACACCGTAGACCAGAACTGTGCACAGTATTCTAAATGTGGTCGAACTAGTGACTTGTATAGAGGTAAAATTATGTTCTCCTCATGAGCATCTATGCCTCTTTTAATGCATCCCATTATTTTATTTGCCTTTGTAGCAGCTGCCTGACACTGGCCACTGAATATGACTTTGTCATCCACCCATACACCCAGGTTTTTTTCATTGATGGTTTTGCCCAGAGTTTTAGAATTAAGCACATAATTATACATCTTATTACTTCTACCCAAGTGCATGACCTTACATTTATCCCCATTAAAGCTCATTTGCCATTTATCAGCCCAAGCTTCTAGTTTACATAAATCATCCTGTAATATAAAATTGTCCTCCTCTGTATTGATTACCCTACAGAGTTTAGTGTCATCTGCAAATATTGAAATTCTACTCTGAATGCCCCCTACAAGGTTTTTAACAAATATGTTAAAAAGAAGAGGGCCCAATACTGACCCCTTTGGTACCCCACTGATAACTGCGACCCAGTCCGAATGTGTTCCATTAATAACCACCCTTTGTTTCCTATCCATGAGCCAGCTCTCCACCCACTTACACATATTTTCCCCTTCTCATTTTATGTGTCAACCTTTTGTGTGGCACCGTATCAAAAGCTTTTGAAAAGTCAATATACACTACATCTACTGGGTTCCCTTGGTCCAGTCCGGAACTTACCTCTTCATATAAGCTGATCAAATTAGTCTGACATGAACGGTCCCTAGTAAACCCGTGCTGATACTGGGTCATGAGGTTATTCCTCTTCAGATACTCCAGTATAGCATCCCTTAGAATGCCCTCCAGGATTTTACCCACTGTAGAGGTTAAGCTTACTGGCATATAAATACCGACTTCAGTTTTTGTCCCCTTTTTGAATATTGGCACCACATTTGCTATACGCCAGTCCTGTGGCACAGACCATGTTATTATGGACTCTTTAAAGATTAAAAATAATGGTATATCAATGACTGTACTTAATTCCTGCAGTACTCAGGGGGGGTATCCCATCCGGGCCCGGAGATTTGTCAATTTTAGTGATTTTTAGATGCCGCCGTACTTCCTGCTGGGTTAAGCAGGTGACACTTATTGTGGAATTTTTGTTATCACTGATCATATTGTCTGCCATGGGATTTTCTTTTGTAAATACTGATGAAAAAAAGTCATTTAGCATATTGGCTTTGTCCTCATCCTCATCCACCATTTCACCCAGGCTATTTTTAAGGGGGCCAACAGTATCATTTTTCAGTTTCTTACTATTTACATAGTTAAAGAATATTTTGGGATTTTTTTACTCTCTCTGGCAATGAGTCTCTCTGTCTCAATCTTTGCTGCCTTGATTTGCTTTTTACAGACTTTATTTAATTTTCTGTATTTATTTAATGCCTCATCACTACCTACTTCCTTTAACCCCTTAGCGACCGCCGATACGCCTTTTAACGGCGGCCGCTAAGGGTACTTAAACCACAGCGCCGTTAATTAACGGCGCTGTGGAAAAAGTCCATAGCGCCCCCCAGAGGCCGATTTTCTCCGGGGTCTCAGCTGCCGAGGGTAGCCGAGACCCCAGAGAACATGATTCGGGGGTTTTTTAACCCACCACGCATTTGCGATCGCCGGTAATTAACCGTTTACCGGCGATCGCAAAAAAAACAAAACGCGATCTCTTTTTAATTTCTCTGTCCTCCGATGTGATCGCACATCGGAGAACAGAGAAAAGGGGTCCCAGGTGGCCCCCCAATACTCACCTAGCTCCCCTGATGCTCCTCGTGTCTCCAGGTGGGCGCCGCCATCTTCAAAATGGCGGGCGCATGCGCAGTGCGCCCGCCGGCACCAGGAGAATCTTTGGGGTCTCGGCTGCCGGGGGTAGCCGAGACGCCAAAGAGCATGATCGGGGTCGGTATTACCGACCCCTGTTTTGCGATCGTCGGTAATTAACTGTTTACCGGCGACCGCAAAAAAAAAAAAAAAGTAAAGTGTAATTCTCTGTCCTCTGATGTGATCGCACATCAGAGGACAGAAAAATAGGGGGATTCGGGGACCCTAGCATACTCACCTAGGTCCCTGGATCCTCTTGCTGCTCCTCCTGGCCGCCGGCAGAAGAACATGGCGGACGCATGCCCAGTGCGCCCGCCATCTGTCTCCATCTGCCGGCCGGCAGGAGAACAGCAGTTGGGGCTAAAATTAGGGTTAGGGGTAGGGTTAGGGGTAGGGTTAGGGGTAGAATTAGGCGTAGGGTTAGGGTTAGGGGTAGGGTTAGGGGTAGGGTTAGGGGTAGGGTTAGGGGTAGGGTTAGGGGTAGGGCTAGGGTTAGGGCTAGGGGTAGGGTTAGGGCTAGGGTTAGGGCTAGAGTTGAGGCTAAATTTAGGGTTAGGGTTGTGGCTAAATTTAGGGTTAGGGTTGGGGCTAAATTTAGGGTTAGGCTTCTTTCACACTTACGTCGGTACGGGGCCGTCGCAATGCGTCGGCCCGACATACCGACGCACGTTGTGAAAATTGTGTACAACGTGGGCAGCAGCTGTAGTTTTTCAACGCATCCGCTGCCCAATCTATGTCCTGGGGAGGAGGGGGCGGAGTTACAGCCACGCATACGCGGTCAGAAATGGCGGATGCGACGTACAAAAAAACGTTTCATTGAACGTTTTTTTGTGCCGATGCTCCACCAAAACACAACTGATCCAGTGCACGACGGACGCGACGTGTGGCCATCCGTCACGATCCGTCGGCAATACAAGTCTATGGGCAAAAAACGCATCCTGCGGGCACATTTGCAGGATCCGTTTCTTGTCCAAAATGACGGATTGCGACGGAATGCCAAATGACGCAAGTGTGAAAGTAGCCTTAGGACTAGGGTTAGGGTTGGGGCTAAAGTTAGGGCTAGGGTTGGGGCTAAAGTTAGGGTTAGAGCTGGGATGAGGGTTAGGGTTTGGATTAGGGTTGGTATTAGGGTTAGGGTTGGCATTAGGGTTACGCTTGGGATTAGGGTTAGGTTTGGGATTAGGGTTAACGTTAGGGTTGTGATTAGGGGTGTATTGGGATTAGGGTTAGGTTTGAGGTTAGGGTTGAGATTAGGATTAGGGGTGTGTTGGATTTAGGGTTTTGATTAGGGTTATGGTTAGGGTTGACATTAGGGTTGTTTTGGGGTAAGGGTTGTGATTACGGTTAGGGTTAGTGATTAGGATTATGGATCAGGTTGAGATTAGGGTTAGGGGTGTGTTGGGGTTAGGGTTGGAGCTAGAATTGGGGGGTTTCCACTGTTTAGGTACATCAGGGGGTCTCCAAACACGACAGCCAATTTTGCGCTCAAAAAGTCAAATGGTGCTCCCTCCCTTCTGAGCTCTGCCGTGCGCCCAAACAGTGGGTTACCCCCACATATGGGGCATCAGCGTACTCGGGATGAATTTGACAACAACTTCTGGGGTCCAATTTCTCTTGTTACCCTTGTGAAAATAAAAACTTGGGGGCTACAAAATCTTTTTTGTGAAAAAAAAAAATATTTTTTATTTTCACTACTCTGCATTCTAAACTTCTGTGAAGCACTTGGGCATTCAAAGTTCTCACCACACATCTAGATAAGTTCCTTGGGGGGTCTAGTTTCCAAAATGGGGTCACTTGTGGGGGGTTACTACAGTTTAGGTACATCAGGGGCTCTGCAATCGCAACATAATGCCCACAGACCATTCTATCAAAGTCTGCATTCCAAAAAGGCGCTCCTTCCCTTCCGAGCTCTGCCGTGCGCCCAAACAGTGGTTTATCCCCACATATGGCGCATCAGCGTACTCGGAATAAATTGGACAACAACTATTGCAGTCCAATTTCTCCTGTTACCCTTGTGAAAATAAAAATTTGGGGGCTACAATATCTTTTTTGTGGAAAAAAAAATATTTTTTATTTTCACGACTCTGCATTCTAAACTTCTGTGAAGCACTTGGGCATTCAAAGTTCTCACCACACATCTAGATAAGTTCCTTGGGGGGTCTAGTTTCCAAAATGGGGTCACTTGTGGAGGGTTTCTACTGGTTCGGTACATATGGTGCATCAGCGTACTCGGGATAAATTGGTCAACAACTATTGCAGTCCAATTTCTCCTGTTACCATTGTGAAAATAAAAACTTGGGGGCTACAATATCTTTTTTGTGGAAAAAAAAAATATTTTTTATTTTCACGACTCTGCATTCTAAACTTCTGTGAAGCACTTGGGCATTCAAGGTTCTCACCACACATCTAGATAAGTTCCATGGGGGGTCTAGTTTCCAAAATGGGGTCACTTGTGGGGGATTTCTACTGTTTAGGCACATCAGGGGCTCTCCAAACGTGACATGGCGTCCGATCTCAATTCCAGCCAATTCTACATTGAAAAAGTAAAACGGCACTCTTTCTCTTCCAAGCTCTGCGGTGCGCCCAAACAGTGGTTTACCCCCACATATTGGGTATCGACGTACTCAGGAGAAATTGCACAACAAATTTAGTGGTCTAATTTCTCCTGTTACTTTTGTGAAAATAAAAATTTGTAGGCAAAAAGATCATTTTTGTAGAAAAAATGCAATTTTTTTTTTCACGGCTCTACGTTATAAACTTCTGTGAAGCACATGGGGGTTCAAAGTGCTCGCCACACATCTAGATAAGTTCCTTAAGGGGTCTAGTTTCCAAAATGGTGTCACTTGTGGGGGGTTTCCACTGTTTAGGCACATCAGGGGCTCTCCAAACGCGACATGGCGTCCAATCTCAATTCCAGCCAATTCAACATTGAAAAAGTAAAACGGCGCTCCTTCACTTCCAAGCTCTGCGGTGCGCCCAAACAGTGGTTTACCCTCACATATGGGGTATCGACGTATTCAGGAGAAATCGCACAACAACTTTTGTGGTCTAATTTCTCCTGTTACCCTTGTGAAAATAAGAATTTGTGGGCGAAAATATCATTTTTGTGTAAACAAAAGCGATTTTTTATTTTCACGGCTCTACGTTATAAACTTCTGTGAAGCACTTGGGGGTTCAAAGTGCTCACCACACATATAGATAAGTTCCTTAAGGGGTCTAGTTTCCAAAATGGTGTCACTTGTGGGGAGTTTCCACTGTTTAGGCACATCAGGGGCTCTCTAAACGGGACATGGCGTCCGATCTCAATTCCAGCCAATTCTGCATTGAAAAAGTCAAACGGCGCTCCTTCACTTCTAAGTTCTGCGGTGCGCCCTAACAGTGGTTTACCCCCACATATGGGGTATGGGCGTATTCAGGAGAAATTGCATAACAAAATTTATGGTTACATTTCTGTTTTTACACTTGTGAAAATAAAAAAAATGGTTCTGAATTAAGATGTTTGCAAAAAAAAGTTAAATGTTCATTTTTTCCTTCCACATTGTTTCAGTTCCTGTGAAGCACGTAAAGGGTTAATAAACTTCTTGAATGTGGTTTTGAGAACCTTGAGGGGTGTAGTTTTTAGAATGGTGTCACACTTCATTATTTTCTATCATATAGACCCCTCAAAATGACTTCAAATGTGATGTGGTCCCTAAAAAAAAATGGTGTTGTAAAAATGAGAAATTGCTGGTCAACTTTTAACCCTTATAACTCCCTAACAAAAAAAAATTTTGTTTCCAAAATTGTGCTGATGTAAAGTAGGCATGTGGGAAATGTTATTTATTAACTATTTTTCGTGACATATCTCTCTGATTTAAGGGCATAAAAATACAAATTTTGAAAATTGCAAAATTTTAAAAATTTTCGCCATATTTCCGTTTTTTTCATAAATAATCGCAAGTAATATCGAAGAAATGTTACCACTAACATGAAGTACACGAAAAAACAATCTCAGAATCAGCGGGATCCGTTGAAGCGTTCCAGAGTTATAACCTCATAAAGTGACAGTGGTCAGAATTGCAAAAATTGGCCTGGTCATTAAGTACCAAATTGGCTCTGTCACTAAGGGGTTAATTCTCTAAATGCTTTCTTTTTGTCACTTATTGCGCACCTTACAGCTCTATTTAGCCATATTGGTTTCCTCCTATTTCTGGTATGTTTATTCCCATATGGTATATACTGTGCACAGGTCGTATCCAGGATGCTAATAAACGTCTCCCATTTTCTTTGTGTATTTATTATATCTCAGGATATCGTCCCAATTAATTGCACCAAGATCCTCTTTCATCCGTTGGAAATTTGCCCTCCTGAAGTTTAGTGTCCGTGTATCCTCTCTACTACACATCTTATTAAAGGATACATGAAAACTTATTATTTTGTGATCACTATTCCCCAAGTGACCCCCAACCCTTTTATTTGATATGCGGTCTGGCCTGTTGGTTAATTTTAGGTCTAGCAGTGCCCCCCTTCTTGTTGGGTCCTGAACCAGTTGTAAAAGGTAATTGTCTCTCATAGTTGTCAAAAACCGATTACCTTTCCTGGAACTGCAGGTTTCTGTTCCCCAATCTATTTCAGGGTAGCTGAAGTCCCCCATAATAATGACTTCTCCTTGAGTCGCAGCTTCATCTATTTGCTTTACGAGGATATTCTCCATTGCTTCCATTATTTTTGGAGATTTATAACAAACCCCTATCAGTAATTTATTATTTTTTCCCCTCCCCTTATCTCCACCCACAGGGACTCTACATTTTCATTAAATTCACCTATATTATCACGCTCGATGGGTTTTAACGACAAATTTACATACAGACACAACCCTCCCCCTCACTTATCTGTACGGTCATTTCTGAAAAGGCTATAGCCCTGCAAGTTAACAGCCAAGTCATGGCTCTCATCTAGCCATGTTTCAGATATCCCTGCCATGTCATAATTATGCTCCAACAACATTAATTCTAATTCATCCATTTTGTTGGCGAGGCTTCTAGCATTAGTATACATACACTTGATGTTCCTCTCTGTACCTCTATTCTTTCTTAAATTATTAACTGTTCTAACCCCACCCCCATGCCACCGCCACCCCCAACTTCCTTATTTGTGCCCAGGTCTCTATCTGCACTTTCTTCCTCTCCTATAAAATGAATATCCTCCCCCCCCAATTCCTAGTTTAAACACTCCTCCAACCTTCTAGCCATTTTCTCCCCCAGCAAAGCTGCATTCTCCCCTTTGAGGTGAAGCCCGTCCCTAGCGTGGAGCCTGTAGCCAACTGAGAAGTTGGCCCAGTTCTGCAGGAACCCAAACCCCTCCTTCTTACACCAATTCTTGAGCCACTTAATAACCTCCCTAATCTCCCGTTGCCTCTCTGGCGTGGCACGTGGTACAGGCAGTATTTCGGAAAATACCACCTTGGAGTTCCTTGCTTTCAGCTTGAAGCCTAATTCCCTGAAATCATCTTTAAGGACCTTCCACCTACCTCTAACTTTGTCATTTGTGCCAATGTGCACCATGACTGCTGGGTCCTCACTAGCCCCTCCCAGTAATCTGTCCACCCGATCAGCGATGTGTCGGACTCGAGCGCCAGGTAGGCAGCACACCGTTCGACGATCCCTGTCTTTGTGACAGATTGCCCTATCTGTTCCCCTAATAATTGAGTTGCCCACTACCAGCACCTGTCTGGCCTGCCCTGCTCTCCTATTTCCCTCCTTACTGGAGCAGTCACTCCTCCGGCTTTCAGAGGACATGACTGGCTGCAGCAGTGCTACCCCTGTACTGGCACTCCCCTCATCCGCCAACTTAGCAAACTTATTGGGGTGTGCCAGATCAGGACTAGCCTCCCTGGCACTCTTCCCTCTACCCCGTTTCCTAACTGTCACCCAGCTTGCTACTTCACTGTCCTGCGGCTCCATCCTACCATCCCCCCATCTATCACATTGAGCGTCTGCTCAGTGAGCAGAAGACTCCTCTCCATATTGTCTATGGATCTCAGTGTTGCCAGCTGCACATTTAGATCCAGAATCTGGGCTTCCAAATGCTCAATGTGCTCACATCTCGCACAGCAGTATGCACCCTCGATCAGCTGATCAAGGACTGCATACATGTGGCAATATGTGCACTGGATTGCATTAACAATAGTGGAGAACATTTCCTAATGGGGATTGCATCAAACAAAAGCGTTCAATAAAAATAAATACAAAGTATTAATAAAATACAGACAGCAATTCCTCCCTTGGAAACTCCCTGAATCCAAAGTCACTGAATCATAAGTCACACTTACCGCCGTTCACACTTACGCTCAGGTCACACTCAGCTCGCTCACACTCGTTAAGCTGAAGATTTAAAGATTTTTTTTCTTTTTCCCCTCTGCAGCAATCCGCCTTGCTGTTCAATGCACCTCCAATTCGAATTATTTCTTGATTAGCATAAGAGGTTAGTACACAAAATGAGAATGCTTGGTCTGGGGGAAAATGTGTGTAAATGGGTTAGTAACTGGCTTAGTGATAGAAAGCAGAGGGTGGTTATAAATGGTATAGTCTCTAACTGGGTCGCTGTGACCAGTGGGGTACCGCAGGGGTCAGTATTGGGACCTGTTCTCTTCAACATATTCATTAATGATCTGGTAGAAGGTTTACACAGTAAAATATCGATATTTGCAGATGATACAAAACTATGTAAAGCAGTTAATACAAGAGAAGATAGTATTCTGCTACAGATGGATCTGGATAAGTTGGAAACTTGGGCTGAAAGGTGGCAGATGAGGTTTAACAATGATAAATGTAAGGTTATACACATGGGAAGAGGGAATCAATATCACCATTACACACTGAACGGGAAACCACTGGGTAAATCTGACAGGGAGAAGGACTTGGGGATCCTAGTTAATGATAAACTTACCTGGAGCAGCCAGTGCCAGGCAGCAGCTGCCAAGGCAAACAGGATCATGGGGTGCATTAAAAGAGGTCTGGATACACATGATGAGAGCATTATACTGCCTCTGTACAAATCCCTAGTTAGACCGCACATGGAGTACTGTGTCCAGTTTTGGGCACCGGTGCTCAGGAAGGATATAATGGAACTAGAGAGAGTACAAAGGAGGGCAACAAAATTAATAAAGGGGATGGGAGAACTACAATACCCAGATAGATTAGCGAAATTAGGATTATTTAGTCTAGAAAAAAGACGACTGAGGGGCGATCTAATAACCATGTATAAGTATATAAGGGGACAATACAAATATCTCGCTGAGGATCTGTTTATACCAAGGAAGGTGACGGGCACAAGGGGGCATTCTTTGCGTCTGGAGGAGAGAAGGTTTTTCCACCAACATAGAAGAGGATTCTTTACTGTTAGGGCAGTGAGAATCTGGAATTGCTTGCCTGAGGAGGTGGTGATGGCGAACTCAGTCGAGGGGTTCAAGAGAGGCCTGGATGTCTTCCTGGAGCAGAACAATATTGTATCATACAATTATTAGGTTCTGTAGAAGGACGTAGATCTGGGTATTTATTATGATGGAATATAGGCTGAACTGGATGGACAAATGTCTTTTTTTCGGCCTTACTAACTATGTTACTATGTTACTATGTTATACAGTATATTAGTTTAAAGGAATGAAAGTGACAATATATTTAGGAATGGGTCAGATACTTTTTTATGGAATTAATGTACAGATTCAGGAAGGGTTATTGTCAGGACTCGAATCCAGAAGCTATTGTGCACCAGGCGGCTGCTCTTCCCTCTGAGCAATTCAGCTCGCTGGACAGTTTTGTGCTAATCCAAATACTTGTACCTGTGTTGCTGATTGTCTGTACCCTGAGTTCCTGGTTGTCTCTACCCTGAGTTTCTGATTGGTTCTACCCTGATTGAACACCCTATTTAAACCTGGCATTGCACTCCCTTCCTTGTGAGAATATTGAGCTACCAGCCTCTAGTCAAGCTTTCTTTCACCTGCTGCTTATCCTCAAGATTCTACTGCTGCCCCGTGCACCGACCCCTGGCTTTCCCTGACTACGCTACATGCTGCTCCTTAAAACTACATTGCTGCTCCTGTGCACTACACTGCTTCTCTGCAAATATAAATTCCTGGGAAAAGCCATGCAAACAGTCATGCGAAGTTCAATTTTCACCGAATTACAAATTCTATATGCAATAAACCTAAAGGACCACAGACTTAAGAACTATATGTCACCAATAACAAGGTTAAAATATCACTTTAAATGAAAATAATGGAAAAAAATGTGTTTACAGTGAGAAAAAAAGTTACTTGATTCACTACCGATTTTGCAAGTTTTCCCACCTAGAAGGAATTGAGAGGTCTGTAATTTTTATCATCTGGCTAAAATTACTTTTGTACCTTTGATCTAACAGAGTGGCAACCCAGTAGTCAGCACTATTTCTAACCCTAAGAATATGTGCATTGTGTTGAAGATAGTACAGCAAGAAGGCACTCATGTGTCATGAACTTCTGTGAGTTTCAAGTCCATGGTGTGATGTTTGGGGGGATAACACTTAAGCTTGTTTCCTCCATCCCTTCTTGCCAATCAGAGCAAACAGAGAGCGGATCATTATCCTTTTCAACTCCTGACTGTTGAGCTTCCATCACTAGGGTTGAGCGACCTTGACCTTTTTAGAGTCGAGTCGTGTTTCGCGAAACCCGACTATCTTAGAAGTCGAGTCGAGTGAAATCGGCCGATTATCGCGAAAAGTCGGATATCGCCCGAAACACGAAACCCAATGCAAGTCAATGGGGGAGCATAGTCGGCAGTGAGTGGAGGCCAGGAAAACACCTACACTGCCCATTTTAATGGCAAAAACATCCATTCTTTTTACTGAAGCTTGTCAATCGTAATTTAGCTTATAATAATTGGAAGGCTTTTGAAATTGGGGGTCATTTGGCTAAAGTTGTGGGGGGTAGGGCTGGTTCAAGTAATTAGTGGGCCCAGGAAATCTGGAACGCGTCATGGCAGTGGAGCAGGGGGAGGAAAGTATTTCAACTTTGCAAGTGCTGTGATCCTGAGCAAGCAGGGGGGCCCACTCGTTGGCACTGGTACTGGCACAGGGCCCCTCAAAGTACAGCGGTGTGTTTGCACGGCGGGGGCGCCTCCCACCGGCAGCAACACTTTTGCGTACTACGAGAGGCCCTGTGCCAGTGACGTCGCCAACTAGTATCAGCAGACTCATCTATCACTGGCTGGGCAATGGGCAGGATGAGGAGGAAACACAGATATAGGCCCAAAGAATAAAGTGGGCTAACCGCAGTTCAAAATTGGTAACACAGGACTAACCAGGGGGCATTGCAGTGGAGGACAACTGGAATGAGAGGCTGACACAGAGAGTAGGCCCAAATCAGTAAGTAGTCGAAATGCAGTTCAAAATTGGCAACCGTAGTAAACAGGCGGCACAGCTTTGTTCAGTGGAGGAGAACAGCAAGGAGTGGCAGACACCGATAGTAGGCCCCAACCCAACTAGTAGGCCAAATGCAGTCTAACATTAACAACTACTTAACGAGAGCCTGAAAATGGAATTTCAGGACAAGAAACCAGGAGAACAGCAAGGAGTGGCAGACACCGATAGTAGGCCCCAACCCAACTAGTACGCCAAATGCAGTTGTTCCATTTAACCACAATTTAATGAGAGCCTGAACACAGAAGCTCAGGAAAGGCAACCTGGAGAACACCTTGTAGTGTAACACACCATCTCTCTACACCCCATACCCAATTTGTAGGCCTAATGCACTGTAGTTTCCAACAACTACTAAACGAGAGTCGGAAGACCGAAGCAATGTGGATGAAACCTGGGGAACACCTTGGAGTGTAACACACCATCTCTCTACACCCCATACCCAATTTGCAGGCCTAATGCAGCGTAGTTTCCAACAACTACTAAACGAGAGCATTAAGATCGAAGCAATGGCGAGGAAACTTGGGGAACTCCTTGGAGTGGAACACACCGTCTCTACACCCCATACCCAATTTGTAGGCCTAATGCACTGTAGTTTCCAACAACTACTAAACGAGAGCAGGAAGATCGAAGCAATGGAGAGGAAACCTGGGGAACACCTTGGAGTGTAACACACAGTCTCTCTACACCCCATACCCAATTTCTAGGCCTAATGCAGTGCAGTTTCCAACAACTACTAAACGAGAGCAGGAAGATCGAAGCAATGGCGAGGAAACCTGGGGAACACCTTGGAGTGGAACACACCATCTCTCTACACCCCATACCCAATTTGTAGGCCTAATGCACTGTAGTTTCCAACAACTACTAAACGAGAGCATTAAGATCGCAGCAATGGCGAGGAAACCTGGGGAACACCTTGGAGTGGAACACACCATCTCTCTACACCCCATACCCAATTTGTAGGCCTAATGCACTGTAGTTTCCAACAACTAATAAACGAGAGCAGGAAGATCGAAGCAATGGAGAGGAAACCTGGGGAACACCTTGGAGTGTAACACACCGTCTCTCTACACCCCATACCCAATTTGTAGGCCTAATGCAGTGTAGTTTCCAACAACTACTAAACGAGAGCATTAAGATCACAGCAATGATGAGGAAACCTGGGGAACACCATGGAGTGGAACACACCATCTCTCTACACCCCATACCCAATTTGTAGGCCTAATGCACTGTAGTTTCCAACAACTACTAAACGAGAGCAGGAAGATCGAAGCAATGGAGAGGAAACCTGGGGAACACCATGGAGTGTAACACACCGTCTCTCTACACCCCATACCCAATTTGTAAGTCTAATGCACTGTAGTTTCCAACAACTACTAAACGAGAGTCGGAAGACCGAAGCAATGTGGATGAAACCTGGGGAACACCTTGGAGTGTAACACACCATCTCTCTACACCCCATGCCCATTTTGTAGGCCTAATGCAGCGTAGTTTCCAACAACTACTAAAGGAGAGCATTAAGATCGAAGCAATGGCGAGGAAACCTGGGGAACACCTTGGAGTGTAACACACCGTCTCTCTACATCCCATACCCAATTTGTAGGCCTAATGCAGTGTAGTTTCCAACAACTACTAAACGAGAGTCGGAAGACCGAAGCAATGTGGATGAAACCTGGGGAACACCTTGGAGTGTAACACACCATCTCTCTACACCCCATACCTAATTTGTAGGCCTAATGCACTGTAGTTTCCAACAACTACTAAACGAGAGCAGGAAGATCGAAGCAATGGAGAGGAAACCTGGGGAACACCTTGGAGTGTAACACACCGTCTCTCTACACCCCATACCCAATTTGTAGGCCTAATGCAGTGTAGTTTCCAACAACTACTAAACGAGAGCAGGAAGATCGAAGCAATGGCGAGGAAACGTGGGGAACACCTTGGAGTGGAACACACCATCTCTCTACACCCCATACCCAATTTGTAGGCCTAATGCACTGTAGTTTCCAACAACTACTAAACGAGAGCAGGAAGATTGAAGCAATGGAGAGGAAACCTGGGGAACACCTTGGAGTGTAACACACCGTCTCTCTACACCTCATACCCAATTTGTAGGCCTAATGCAGTGTAGTTTCCAACAACTACTAAACAAGAGCATTAAGATCGCAGCAATGGCGAGGAAACCTGGGGAACACCTTGGAGTGGAACACACCATCTCTCTACACCCCATACCCAATTTGTAGGCCTAATGCACTGTAGTTTCCAACAACTACTAAACGAGAGCAGGAAGATCGAAGCAATGGAGAGGAAACCTGGGGAACACCTTGGAGTGTAACACACCGTCTCTCTACACCCCATACCCAATTTGTAGGCCTAATGCAGTGTAGTTTCCAACAACTACTAAACGAGAGCAGGAAGATCGAAGCAATGGCGAGGAAACCTGGGGAACACCTTGGAGTGGAACACACCATCTCTCTACACCCCATACCCAATTTGTAGGCCTAATGCACTGTAGTTTCCAACAACTGCTAAACGAGAGCATTAAGATCGCATCAATGGCGAGGAAACATGGGGAACACCTTGGAGTGGAACACACCATCTCTCTACACCCCATACCCAATTTGTAGGCCTAATGCACTGTAGTTTCCAACAACTACTAAACGAGAGCATTAAGATCGCAGCAATGGCGAGGAAACCTGGGGAACACCTTGGAGTGGAACACACCATCTCTCTACACCCCATACCCAATTTGTAGGCCTAATGCGCTGTAGTTTCCAACAACTACTAAACGAGAGCAGGAAGATCGAAGCAATGGCGAGGAAACCTGGGGAACACCTTGGAGTGGAACACACCATCTCTCTACACCCCATACCCAATTTGTAGGCCTAATGCACTGTAGTTTCCAACAACTACTAAACGAGAGCATTAAGATCGCAGCAATGGCGAGGAAACCTGGGGAACACCTTGGAGTGGAACACACCATCTCTCTACACCCCATACCCAATTTGTAGGCCTAATGCACTGTAGTTTCCAACAACTACTAAACGAGAGCATTAAGATCGCAGCAATGGCGAGGAAACCTGGGGAACACCTTGGAGTGGAACACACCATCTCTGCACCCCAGACCCTTGTCTTGTAGGCCGAATGCAGTGTTGTTTTCAACAACTACTTAAGAAGAGCCTGAAGATCAAAGCTCAGAAAAGGCAACCCGGGGAACACCTTGGAGCGGCAGACACTGGTAGTAGGCTGTAAACCCCAAATTTTGGTCAATGGAGTTTATGAAATGTTCCAGGGGTACACAGGCAGCATTGGTGTGGTAAGCGGAGGACAATTTATATTTGGGACTGCAGACAGACTTTGTAGGCTGTCCCCTGTGGACCATGCATCCACAACATTAACCCAGTGCGCCGTAATGGACATCTAACCTTTCGTGGACATGCCTACTGGTCCATGCATCTGTTGTCATGTGCACCTTTCTACTATTAGATAGCCAGAGAGCATGAACAATGCAGATTTTTACATGTTGCTGTAGTGCTGGGATGGCTTTTCTCGCAAAAGAAGTGACGACTGGGTAGCTCTTACCGTGGTACAGCGTAGTCCATCTGGGCTTTATAATTGTAAAATAGAGAATAAAAATTGGCTGTATGCACTTTAAAATAGGTTACAGGGGTACACGGGCGGCAGTGGTCTGGTCAGTGTAGTAGTAGTAGAAAGAAGGGACTGCAGACAGGCTTCGAAGGCCTAACATAACAAAATTGGGCTGTTGGCAATTTAAAATTGGTTCCAGGGGTACACGGGCAGCAGTACAATGGTCAGTGGAGGACTAGTGGAAGGAGGGACCGCAGACAGGCTTCGAAGGCCTAACATAACAAAAATAGGGGTGCAGGCAATTTAACATTGGTTCCAGGGGTACACGGGCAGCAGTGGTCTGGTCAGTGTAGTAGTAGTAGAAAGAAGGGACTGCAGACAGGCTTCGAAGGCCTAACATAACAAAATTGGGCTGTTGGCAATTTAAAATTGGTTCCAGGGGTACACGGGCAGCAGTACAATGGTCAGTGGAGGACTAGTGGAAGGAGGGACCGCAGACAGGCTTCGAAGGCCTAACATAACAAAAATAGGGGTGCAGGCAATTTAACATTGGTTCCAGGGGTACACGGGCAGCAGTGGTCTGGTCAGTGTAGTAGTAGTAGAAAGAAGGGACTGCAGACAGGCTTCGAAGGCCTAACATAACAAAATTGGGCTGTTGGCAATTTAAAATTGGTTCCAGGGGTACACGGGCAGCAGTACAATGGTCAGTGGAGGCCTAGTGGAAGGAGGGACCGCAGACAGGCTTCGAAGGCCTAACATAACAAAAATGTCAATACAATGGTATTGTCAGTGCCAGGCATTGAAGGATGTCAGCGCATAGACTAAACATTGGTGGAGCTGTGAGAGGTAATTTTGCAAGTGGTAGAGCACTGTTTGAGCTGGGGGGGGGAACTGTCTTGTGGCCGGCGGAACAGGCCCAGGGCCCCTCATATTACAACGGTGTGTCTGACGTTGGGTGCGCACCACCACCGCCAGAGACACTTTATTGTACTATGAGGGACCCAGTGGCAGTGCCATCGACCAAAAGCGGGCACACCCACCTCTTCAGAAAAAAAACAGCACTCTCACGGGTGCTGGCGCCAAGTGGCGATACCACGGCCCCGTGTGGGGAGTTTGGCCATTTAGGGAGGTGTAAACATGTCGTATGCTGGACAATCAGGTGCAGCAAATTACGATATTGGAAAAGTCATTCATAATAGTCCACAGGCAAGACCTTTTCATAGGAAAGCTAGGTGTCAGCCGGGCAAGGTGGGGCAAAAGATTTCGAAATCCAGTTGTGGTTCATTTTAATGAAGGTTAGATCATCTACATTTTGGGTAGCCAGACGAGTCCTTTTTTCTGTTAGTATTGAACCTGCAGCACTGAATACTCTTTCTGATAGGACACTAGCTGCCGGGCAAGCAAGCTCCTGCAATGCATATTCTGCAAATTCTGGCCAGGTGTCTAATTTGGATGCCAAGTAATCAAATGGGAATGACGGTTGAGGGAGAACGTCGATAAGGGATGAAAAATAGTTTGTAACCATACTGGACAAATGTTGTCTCCTGTCACTTTAAATTGATGCTGCAGTACCTGTCCTGTCTGCGGTCATAGCAAAATCACTCCACAACCTGGTCAGAAAACCCCTCTGGCCAACGCCACTTCTGATTTCTACCCCTCTAACACCTCTGGTCTGCTGGCCCCTGCAGCTCATGTGAGAACGATCACGGGCGCTGTGTGCAGGGAATGCCAGAAGCAAACGGTCAACAAGAGTTGATTGTTTGGTTGCTAATATTAGTTCCAAGTTCTCATGTGGCATTATATTTTGCAATTTGCCTTTATAGCGAGGATCAAGGAGGCAGGCCAACCAGTAATCGTCATCGTTCATCATTTTAGTAATGCGTGTGTCCCTTTTGAGGATACGTAAGGCATAATCCGCCATGTGGGCCTAAGTTCCAGTTCTCAAATCTGCGGTTGTGCTTGGTTGAGGGGCAGTTTCAGGCAAATCCACGTCACTTGTGTCCCTCAAAAAACCAGAACCCGGCCTTGCCGCGCCAACAATTTCCAGTGGCCCCGGAAAAGCTTCCTCATTAAAAATATAATCATCCCCATCATCCTCCTCGTCCTCCTCCTCCTCTTCGCCCGCTACCTCGTCCTGTACACTGCCCTGGCCAGACAATGGCTGACTGTCATCAAGGCTTTCCTCTTCCTCAGCTGCAGACGCCTGATCCTTTATGTGCGTCAAACTTTGCATCAGCAGACGCATTAGGGGGATGCTCATGCTTATTATGGCTGCACTAACCAGCCGTGTGCATTCCTCAAAACATTGAAGGACTTGACACATGTCTTGAATCTTCGACCACTGCACACCTGACGACAACTCCATGTCTGCCATCCTACTGCCTTCCCGTGTATGTGTATCCTCCCACAAAAACATAACAGCCCGCCTCTGTTCGCACAGTCTCTGAAGCATGTGCAGTGTTGAGTTCCACCTTGTTGCAACGTCTATGATTAGGCGATGCTGGGGAAGGTTCAAAGAACGCTGATAGGTCTGCATATGGCTGGAGTGTACGGGCGAACGGCGGATATGTGAGCAAAGTCCACGCACTTTGAGGAGCAGGTCGGATAACCCCGGATAACTTTTCAGGAAGCACTGCACCACCAGGTTTAAGGTGTGAGCCAGGCAAGGAATGTGTTTCAGTTGGGAAAGGGAGATGGCAGCCATGAAATTCCTCTCGTTATCACTCACTACCTTGCCTGCCTCAAGATCTACAGTGCCCAGCCACGACTGCATTTCTTTCTGCAAGAACTCGGACAGAACTTCCGCGGTGTGTCTGTTGTCGCCCAAACACTTCATAGCCAATACAGCCTGCTGACGTTTGCCAGTAGCTGCCCCATAATGGGAGACCTGGTGTGCAACAGTGGCAGCTGCGGATGGAGTGGTTGTGCGACTGCGGTCTGTGGACGAGCTCTCGCTTCTGCAGGAGGACGAGGAGGAGGAGGAGGGGGTGCGAACAGCTACAGCCAACTGTTTCCTAGACCGTGGGCTAGGCAGAACTGTCCCAAAATTGCTGTCCCCTGTGGACCCTGCATCCACCACATTCACCCAGTGTGCCGTGATGGACACGTAACGTCCCTGGCCATGCCTACTGGTCCATGCATCTGTTGTCAGGTGCACCTTTGTGCTCACAGATTGCCTGAGTGCATGGCCGATGCGCTCTTTAACATGCTGGTGGAGGGCTGGGATGGCTTTTCTGGAAAAAAAGTGTCGACTGGGTAGCTCGTAGCGTGGTACAGCGTAGTCCATCAGGGCTTTGAAAGCTTCGCTTTCAACTAACCGGTAGGGCATCATCTCTAACGAGATTAGTCTAGCTATGTGGGCGTTCAAACCCTGTGTACGCGGATGCGAGGCTAAGTACTTCCTTTTTCTAACCATAGTCTCATGTAGGGTGAGCTGGACTGGAGAGCTGGAGATCGTGGAACTAGCGGGGGTGCTGGTGGACATGGCAGACTGAGAGACGGTGGGAGATGGTTTTGTTGCCGCCGGTGCCCTAGATGCAGTGTTTCCTACTACAAAACTGGTGATTCCCTGACCCTGACTGCTTTGGCCTGGCAAAGAAACCTGCACAGATACTGCAGGTGGTGCGGAAAATGGTGGCCCTACACTGCCGGAAGGGATGTTGCGTTGATGACTAGCTTCATTGGCCGAGGGTGCTACAACCTTAAGGGACGTTTGGTAGTTAGTCCAAGCTTGCAAATGCATGGTGGTTAAATGTCTATGCATGCAACTTGTATTGAGACTTTTCAGATTCTGCCCTCTGCTTAAGGTAGTTGAACATTTTTGACAGATGACTTTGCGCTGATCAATTGGATGTTGTTTAAAAAAATGCCAGACTGCACTCTTTCTAGCATCGGATACCTTTTCAGGCATTGCAGACTGAGCTTTAACCGGATGGCCACGCTGTCCTCCAACAGGTTTTGGCTTTGCCACGCGTTTTGGGCAAGATACGGGCCCGGCAGATGGAACCTGTTGCGATGTTGATGCCTGCTGCGGCCCCTCCTCCTCCGCTTCAGAACTGCTGCCGCCTGCACCCTGTTCCCCCAATGGCTGCCAATCGGGGTCAAGAACTGGGTCATCTATTACCTCTTCTTGTAGCTCGTGTGCAACTTCGTCTGTGTCACCGTGTCGGTCGGTGGTATAGCGTTCGTGATGGGGCAACATAGTCTCTTCAGGGTCTGATTCTTGATCATTACCCTGCGAGGGCAATGTTGTGGTCTGAGTCAAAGGACCAGCATAGTAGTCTGGCTGTGGCTGTGCATCAGTGCACTCCATGTCAGATTCAACTTGTAATGGGCATGGACTGTTAACTGCTTCACTTTCTAAGCCAAGGACGGTATGTGTAAAGAGCTCCATGGAGTAACCCGTTGTGTCGCCTGCTGCATTCTTCTCTGTTGTTGTTTTTGCTGAAGAGGACAAGGAAGCGACTTGTCCCTGACCGTGAACATCCACTAACGACGCGCTGCTTTTACATTTACCAGTTTCACGAGAGGAGGCAAAAGAGCTAGAGGCTGAGTCAGCAAGATATGCCAAAACTTGCTCTTGCTGCTCCGGCTTTAAAAGCGGTTTTCCTACTCCCAGAAAAGGGAGCGTTCGAGGCCTTGTGTAGCCAGACGACGAACCTGACTCCACAGCTCCAGACTTAGGTGCAATATTTTTTTTCCCACGACCACCTGATGCTCCACCACTACCACTACCCTCATTACCAGCTGACAATGAACGCCCCCGGCCACGACCTCTTCCACCAGACTTCCTCATTGTTTTAAAAATGTAACCAAACTAACGGTATTTGTTGCTGTCACACAACTTACACGGTGAGCTATAACTTCAGTATGATTTAGCTACCCCTTTACAGGTGGGTGAGACCACAACGAAAATCAGGCACAATGTTACACACTCTGTTTTTGGTGGCACCAAATGAGAGAGATGCCACACACGCAGGACTGTCACAGAAGCACACATGTAAATATTAATCTCCCACTGTTTTTTTTTTTTTTTTTCAGGGAGACTTTAGAAACAAAATAAAATAAAATGATTTTTTTCAGGAAGAATTTAGAAACCAAATAAAATGAAATGATTTCTTCAGGGAGAATTTAGAAAACAAATAAAACAAAAAATAGGCTTTCTATGGCCCACTGAGTGAGAGATGACGCGCACAGGAGTCAGGAGTGGCACACAAGCCCAGAGGCCAATATTTTTCTCCCAATGATTGATGTAGTGATTTTTTCAGGTTGATTTTGGAACCCAAATCAAGCTACAAAAATAATAGGCTTTCTATGGCCCAGAATTGGAGAGAGAGAGAGAGAGAGAGAGATGGCACACCCAGGAGTCAAGACTGGCACACAAGCAGAAAGGGCAATATTAATCTCCCACTGATTTATTTTTTTTTTTTTTAGGGAGACTTTAGAAAAAAAAAAATAATAAAAAAAAATGATTTTTTCAGGAAGAATTTAGAAACCAAATAAAATAAAATGATTTTTTCAGGGAGAATTTAGAAAACAAATAAAACAAAAAATAGGCTTTCTATGGCCCACTGAGTGAGAGATGACGCACACAGGAGTCAGGAGTGGCACACAAGCCCAGAGGCCAATATTTTTCTCCCAATGATTGATGTAGTGATTTTTTCAGGTAGATTTTGGAACCCAAATCAAGCAAAAAAAATAATAGGCTTTCTATGGCCCACAATTGGAGAGAGAGAGAGAGATGGCACACCCAGGAGTCAAGACTGGCACACAAGCAGAAAGGGCAATATTAATCTCCCACTGATTTTATTTTTTTCTTCAGGGAGACTTTAGAAAAAAAAATAGAATAAAATGATTTTTTCAGGAAGAATTTAGAAACCAAATAAAATAAAATGATTTTTTCAGGGATAATTTAGAAAACAAATAAAACAAAAAATAGGCTTTCTATGGCCCACTGAGTGAGAGATGACGCACACAGGAGTCAGGAGTGGCACACAAGCCCAGAGGCCAATATTTATCTCCCACTGATTGATTTATTGATTTTTTCAGGTAGAATTTAGAACCCAAATCAACCAAAAAAATAAATAGGCTTTCTATGGCCCACTGACTGAGAATTGGCACACACAGGAGTCAGGAGTGGCACACAAGCCCTGAGGCCAATATTTTTCTCCCACTGATTGATGTAGTGATTTTTTCAGGTAGATTTTAGAACCCAAATCAAGCAAAAAAATAAATATTCTTTCTATGGCCCACTGAGTGAGAGATGGCACAGACAGGGATGGCACTCTAGCAGAAATGCCAATCTTAATCTCCCACAAAAAAAAAAAAAGGAACTGTCCTTCAATTACTATCTCCCTGCAGTAATCTCAGCCAGGTATGGCAGGCAGCAATAAGGAGTGGACTGATGCACAAATTAAATAAAAAGTGTGGACAAACAAACAAGATAGCTGTGCAGAAAGGAAGGAACAAGAGGATTTGTGCTTTGAAAAAAGCAGTTGGTTTGCACAGCGGCGTACACACAGCAATGCAGCTATCAGGGAGCCTTCTAGGGCAGCCCAATGAGCTACAGCGCTGAGAAAAAAAAAATGTAGCTTCCACTATCCCTGCACACCGAAGGTGGTGTTGGACAGTGCAAATCGCTACAGCACAAGCGGTTTGGTGGTTAATGGACCCTGCCTAACGCTATCCCTGCTTCTGACGAAGCGGCAGCAACCTCTCCCTAAGCTCAGATCAGCAGCAGTAAGATGGCAGTCGGCGGGAACGCCCCTTTATAGCCCCTGTGACGCCGCAGACAGCAAGCCAATCATTGCAATGCCCTTCTCTAAGATGGTGGGGACCAGGACCTATGTCATCACGCTGCCCACACTCTGCGTTTACCTTCATTGGCTGAGAAATGGCGCTTTTCGCGTCATTGAAACGCGACTTTGGCGCGAAAGTCGCGTACCGCATGGCCGACCCCGCACAGGGGTCGGATCGGGTTTCATGAAACCCGACTTTGCCAAAAGTCGGCGGCTTTTGAAAATGAACGACCCGTTTCGCTCAACCCTGTCCATCACCTCTTCTTCCTCTATTTGTTCCTCGGCTCCTGCATCTTCACTAACAGTTTGTCTTTTACCAGGAGACACCCTTGATCACTGTAAGCCACTCTCCCATGGCATTCACCTGTGCGACGACAGTCTGGAAATTTGAGTTATTGTTATCCCTTCTGCATCCTCCTCTGCTTCCATGTCTTCCTCTTTGACCATCATCTCCTCAAGCAGTGATGCTAATTAAGGCATTGTCAGCGCTAACCATCTTAGTAGTCATTTCAAAGCTGTGCAGAAGATCGAAGAGGTCCTTCATCTGTTCCTAGACCACAAGCTTGATTTGCACCACGTCCAGACTGCATTGGCCCCTAGGCAATGCAAAAGGACATACAGTTATGACCTCGCTGTTTCCCACTCATGTTGCAAGGAGCCTTCCCCACTTGTAATCTGCTGTTGAACAACCTTAAATTCACATCTGTCAGTCACCTGTCTTTAAATGAACAATCACTATTTATTTTCTTAGATAGTGTGCTTGAGCAACACTGTTATACGTTATGATTTTTAAGGGCCTTCTGATTTGCCACTGAGATACAGTTTTTTCACAAATGATTTGGATTAGTGAATTGGCCCTCCAGGCTGCACCCGTATATCAGTCCTAATGATTTTTTAAGTGGAAATCTGGCCTCATGATTTGTCACTCAAACATAGTTTTTTCACAAATTATTTGTAGTAGCTAATTGGGCCTCATGGTTGCACTCCAATATTAGCCCAAATGATTTTTAAGTTCAAATCTGGCCTTCTGATTTGCCACTGAAACACAGTTTTATCACAAAAAAATTTGAAAAGCTAATTGTGTCTTGTGGCTGCAGCACTATATTAGGCCTAGCGATTTCTAAGTGGAAATCTGGTCTTCTGATTTGCCACTGAAATAGTTTTATCACAAATGATTTGAAGTAGCTAATTGGAACTCGTGGCAGCAACGCTATATTAAGCCTAACAATTTGTATGTGTAAATCTGGCCTTCTGATTGGCCACTGAAACACAGTTTTATCACAAACAATTTTGGAGTGGCTAATTGGCCCTTATGGCTGCACCACAATAGGCCTAACAATATTTAAGTGGAATCTGGCCTTCTGATTTGCCACTGAAACACAGTTTTAGCACTAATGATTTGGATTAGCAAATGGCGACTCCGGAGAATGACACACTGTTTCTGCACAATCTACTTCAATGCTTCACACAAGACAGGATCCTATCTATTTAACTGAGAAGTTCACTTTCAGCAGTAGCACTAGTGCAGGAGCAACCTCTTACACTGTGACTCTGAGACAATGGCACCATCAAAACAAGATGTCCACTTTTTATATGGCCAGGGACATGTGACATTGGCAGTCAATCACAGAAGACCTTGTGTCATGGCGTTGTGGATGGTTTCTGCGCCCTGACTGCCTGAACGGAGGTAAAAAGTTTACCTCTGGTCAATGGCGTCGGTTGATGGGACTATTGCTCCCATCAGCCTACACCTGCTGCCACTAATAACGAGAGCAGGCGCCGCTGATGGGAGCTATATGGGCTCTAAATTAATTATACGATGTGGGTTCCCCTGCATTTTTGATAACCATTCAGGCAAAACTGACAGCTGCAGGTTGCAACCCTCAGCTGTCAGCTATAGCAATGTTGGTTATCAAGAATAGAGGGGTCCCTATGATCCAGTGAAATTCTCCCAGTGAACTGTGGTGAACTCGCCTCTGCACCGTGAGACTATTTCTCACCGTGCTAGCGGTGATCTCACCAAGGTAACCATAGTTCAGATGTCCAGCTTGGAACGCAGCCTCAGTGACCCACTGTAAGTTTGATAACATCATCGCTGGTCACTGATGCTGCACTTGCTGCATATCATTCCTCAGTGCTTATCAGCCTTGACAATCGCATGTTGGCACCGTCCAGGTTAAAAACTGTTTATCCCCAGACATGGCTTATGATGTGGAACAGACAGACAGATAGATGGGTGATATGGTTGATTTTTATTTTAGTTTTTTTACAGGAGATAATGGCTTCAGTGAAATGGGCTTTAGGTGAGTATAAGGCTGTGTGCACAAGTTGCAGATTTGCCTGTGGATTTTTCCATACAGAATCTGCATCTCTTGCCAGAAAATCCACCCGTTTTTGATGGGTTTTTTTGTGCGGATTAGATGCGTTTTTGAAAGCTAAATAAAGATCTATTATTGAAGAAAAAAAAAGAATTGTGATGTCATTTCTTGTCCAACCTCTTCATTTGCATACTCCATTGAAGAATAATGTTTAGACACACTGAAAGATAGATAGATCTATAGATAGATAGATTTATAGGTAAATAGATACAGTGGGGCAAAAAAGTATTTAGTCAGTCAGCAATAGTGCAAGTTCCACCACTTAAAAAGATGAGAGGCGTCTGTAATTTACATCATAGGTAGACCTCAACTATGGGAGACAAACTGAGAAAAAAAAAATCCAGAAAATCACATTGTCTGTTTTTTTATCATTTTTTTGCATTTTATGGTGGAAAATAAGTATTTGGTCAGAAACAAACAATCAAGATTTCTGGCTCTCACAGACCTGTAACTTCTTCTTTAAGAGTCTCCTCTTTCCTCCACTCATTACCTGTAGTAATGGCACCTGTTTAAACTTGTTATCAGTATAAAAAGACACCTGTGCACACCCTCAAACAGTCTGACTCCAAACTCCACTATGGTGAAGACCAAAGAGCTGTCAAAGGACACCAGAAACCAAATTGTAGCCCTGCCCCAGGCTGGGAAGACTGAATCTGCAATAGCCAACCAGCTTGGAGTGAAGAAATCAACAGAGGGAGCAATAATTAGAAAATGGAAGACATACAAGACCACTGATAATCTCCCTCGATCTGGGGCTCCATGCAAAATCCCACCCCGTGGGGTCAGAATGATCACAAGAACGGTGAGCAAAAATCCCAGAACCACGCGGGGGGACCTAATGAATGAACTGCAGAGAGCTGGGACCAATGTAACAAGGCCTACCATAAGTAACACACTACGCCACCATGGACTCAGATCCTGCAGTGCCAGACGTGTCCCACTGCTTAAGCCAGTACATGTCCGGGCCCGTCTGAAGTTTGCTAGAGAGCATTTGGATGATCCAGAGGAGTTTTGGGAGAATGTCCTATGGTCTGATGAAACCAAACTGGAACTATTTGGTAGAAATACAACTTGTCGTGTTTGGAGGAAAAAGAATACTGAGTTGCATCCATCAAACACCATACCTACTGTAAAGCATGGTAGTGGAAACATCATGCTTTGGGGCTGTTTCTCTGCAAAGGGGCCAGGACGACTGATCCGGGTACATGAAAGAATGAATGGGGCCATGTATCGTGAGATTTTGAGTGCAAACCTCCTTCCATCAGCAAGGGCATTGAAGATGAAACGTGGCTGGGTCTTTCAACATGACAATGATCCAAAGCACACCGCCAGGGCAACGAAGGAGTGGCTTCGTAAGAAGCATTTCAAGGTCCTGGAGTGGCCTAGCCAGTCTCCATATCTCAACCCTATAGAAAACCTTTGGAGGGAGTTGAAAGTCCATGTTGCCAAGCGAAAAGCCAAAAACATCACTGCTCTAGAGGAAATCTGCATGGAGGAATGGGCCAACATACCAACAACAGTGTGTGGCAACCTTGTGAAGACTTACAGAAAACGTTTGACCTCTGTCATTGCCAACAAAGGATATATTACAAAGTATTGAGATGAAATTTTGTTTCTGACCAAATACTTATTTTCCACCATAATATGCAAATAAAATGTTAAAAAAACAGACAATGTGATTTTCTGGATTTTTTTTTCTCAGTTTGTTTCCCATAGTTGAGGTCTACCTATGATGTAAATTACAGACGCCTCTCATCTTTTTAAGTGGTGGAACTTGCACTATTGCTGACTGACTAAATACTTTTTTGCCCCACTGTATATCTATAGTTAGATAGATATATATATATAGATAGATAGATATATCTCTACACCGTGTGCAGAATTATTAGGCAAGTTGTATTTTAGAGGATTATTTTTATTATCGATCAATAACTATTTTCTCAATCAACCCAAAATAATCATAAATATCAAAGCTTAATATATTTGGAAGTTGGAGTGGGATTTTTTTTAGATTTGGCTATCTTTGGAGGATATCTGTTTGTGCAGGTAACTATTATTGTGCAGAATTATTAGGCAACTTAATAAAAACCAAGTATATTCCGATCTCACTTGTTGATTTTCACCAGGTAAACCAATATAACTGCACAAAATTTAGAAATAAACATTTCTGACATGCAAAAACAAAACCCCCAAAAATTAGTGACTAATATAGTCACCTTTCTTTATGATGACACTAACAGCCTTCCATCCATAGATTCGGTCAGTTGCTTGATCTGTTTATGATCAACATTGCGTGCAGAAGCCACCACAGCCTCCCAGACACTGTTTCGAGAGGTGTACTGTTTTCCCCCCTGTAGATCTCACATTTTATGAGGGACCACAGGTTCTCTATGGGGTTCAGATCAGGTGAGCAAGGGGGCAATGTCATTAGTTTTTCTTCTTTGAGACCTTTATGAGCCAGCCACGCTGTGGAGGGAGTAGTTGGAGGCATGTGATGGAGCATTGTCCTGCATGAAAATCATGGTTTTCTTGAACGATACCGACTTCTTCCTGTACCACTGCTTGAAGAAGTTGTCTTCCAAAAAATGGCATTAGGTCAGGGACTTGAGCTTCACTCCCACAAGTTCATTTTTGATCATACCAGCCCATACCAGTACCCACTTCCACCTTGCTGGCGTCTGAGTCGGAGTGGAGCTCTCTGCCCTTTACAGATCCAGCCTCTGGCCCATCCATCTGGCCCACCAAGAGTCACTCTCATTTCATCAGTCCATAAAACATTTGAAAAGTCAGTCTTAAGATATTTCTTGGCCCAGTTTTGATGTTTTACCTTATGTTTCTTGTTCAAAGGTGGTCGTTTTTCAGCCTTCCTTACCTTGGCCATGTCTCTGAGTATTGCACACCTTGTGCTTTTTGTTACTCCAGTAACATTGCAGCTCAGAAATATGGCAAAACTGTTGGCAAATGGCATCTTGGCAGCCTCACGCTTGATTTTCCTTAATTCATGGGCAGTTATTTTGCGCCTTTTTTGCCCAACACGCTTCTTGCGACCCTGTTGGCTATTTGCCATGAAACTCTTGATTGTTCGATGATCACGCTTCAAAAGTTTGGCAATTTCAAGACTGCTGCATCCCTCTGCAAGACATCTCACAATTTTGGACTTTTCAGAGCCCGTCAAATCTCTCTTCTGACCCATTTTGCCAAAGGAAAGGAAGTTACCTAACAATTAAGCTCACCTTATATAAGGTTTTGATGTCATTAGACAACACCCCTCCTCATTACAGATATGCACATCACCTGATTTACTTAATTGGTGGTTGGCTCTCAAGTTTGAACAGCTTGGAGTAGGACAACATGTATAAAAAATATCATGTGATCAAAATACAATTTGCCTAATAATTCTACACACAGTGTAGATCTATCTTTCTATAGATATATCTATCTATAGATATATCTATTTATCTATCTATAGATACAGTGGGGCAAAAAAGTATTTAGTCAGTCAGCAATAGTGCAAGTTCCACCACTTAAAAAGATGAGAGGCGTCTGTAATTTACATCATAGGTAGACCTCAACTATGGGAGACAAACTGAGAAAAAAAAATCCAGAAAATCGCATTGTCTGTTTTTTTATCATTTTTTTTTGCATATTATGGTGGAAAATAAGTATTTGGTCAGAAACAAACAATCAAGATTTCTGGCTCTCACAGACCTGTAACTTCTTCTTTAAGAGTCTCCTCTTTCCTCCACTCATTACCTGTAGTAATGGCACCTGTTTAAACTTGTTATCAATATAAAAAGACACCTGTGCACACCCTCAAACAGTCTGACTCCAAACTCTACTATGGTGAAGACCAAAGAGCTGTCAAAGGACACCAGAAACAAAATTGTAGCCCTGCACCAGGTTGGGAAGACTGAATCTGCAATAGCCAACCAGCTTGGAGTGAAGAAATCAACAGTGGGAGCAATAATTAGAAAATAGAAGACATACAAGACCACTGATAATCTCCCTCAATCTGGGGCTCCACGCAAAATCCCACCCCGTGGGGTCAGAATGATCACAAGAACGGTGAGCAAAAATCCCAGAACCACGTGGGGGGACCTAGTGAATGAACTGCAGAGAGCTGGGACCAATGTAACAAGGCCTACCATAAGTAACACACTACGCCACCATGGACTCAGATCCTGCAGTGCCAGACGTGTCCCACTGCTTAAGCCAGTACATGTCCGGGCCCGTCTGAAGTTTGCTAGAGAGCATTTGGATGATCCAGAGGAGTTTTGGGAGAATGTCCTATGGTCTGATGAAACCAAACTGGAACTGTTTGGTAGAAACACAACTTGTCGTGTTTGGAGGAAAAAGAATACTGAGTTGCATCCATCAAACACCATACCTACTGTAAAGCATGGTGGTGGAAACATCATGCTTTGGGGCTGTTTCTCTGCAAAGGGGCCAGGACGACTGATCCGGGTACATGAAAGAATGAATGGGGCCATGTATCGTGAGATTTTGAGTGCAAACCTCCTTCCATCAGCAAGGGCATTGAAGATGAAACGTGGCTGGGTCTTTCAACATGACAATGATCCAAAGCACACCACCAGGGCAACGAAGGAGTGGCTTCGTAAGAAGCATTTCAAGGTCCTGGAGTGGCCTAGCCAGTCTCCAGATCTCAACCCTATAGAAAACCTTTGGAGGGAGTTGAAAGTCCGTGTTGCCAAGCGAAAAGCCAAAAACATCACTGCTCTAGAGGAGATCTGCATGGAGGAATGGGCCAACATACCAACAACAGTGTGTGGCAACCTTGTGAAGACTTACAGAAAACGTTTGACCTCTGTCATTGCCAACAAACGATATATTACAAAGTATTGAGATGAAATTTTGTTTCTGACCAAATACTTATTTTTCACCATAATATGCAAATAAAATGTTAAAAAAACAGACAATGTGATTTTCTGGATTTTTTTTTCTCAGTTTGTCTCCCATAGTTGAGGTCTACCTATGATGTAAATTACAGACGCCTCTCATCTTTTTAAGTGGTGGAACTTGCACTATTGCTGACTGACTAAATACTTTTTTGCCCCACTGTATATCTATCCATCTATCTATAGATATATCTATCCTCCTATCTATAGATATATCTATCCATCTATCTATAGATATATCTATCTATAGATATATCTATCTATCTAGAGATATATCTATAGATAGATATGTCTACAGTATCTATAGATATAACTATCTATCTATAGATATATAGATATAACTTTGAGAAAGGTCCACATCCTGGACTGAAACGTTGCACAAGGGCCAATAAATCACTTTTATTTTTTCTATTGGAGTGCTGCCTTAATTTTTTTTGGACAATAGTATGAGGTTTGGTATATGCCTGGAAGGATTTTTTGCACCCTTTTTTTCTTTTGGTGCTGCTTTTTGTTTTCTTTTTCTATATCTATAGATAGATAATACCAAGCCCGATGTTTAGTAATAAACATAATAAAATGATACATAAAGAGTGAAATAAAGACACACCCCCACACAAAATCTGCATTAGGCCGGGGTCACACTTACGAGAAACTTGCACGAGTTTCGCACCTCAATACCTGGCACTGCAGCCGGCACTGGGACCGGCTTGTGTGGCTGCATAGAAATACATGCAGCTGCACACTCTGGTCCTGAGTGCCGGCGACAGTGTCAGGTATTGAGGTGCGAGACTCGTGCAAGTTTCTCGCAAGTGTGATTCTGGCCTTAAACGCAATATCTGTTTAATTTAAAAAAAAAATGTAGAGGCATCCATAAGACATCTATCCATTACTAATCCTATAGTAGTGAAAGAGTTAAAAAAGACACAACCAGGAAAAAGTATTTTAATATTCTTAATTTCTCCATACTTACAACCACGCCTCATTCCCCAAAGCCATCGATCGCCTGCAAAAAAGAAAAAATAATAAACCAACTGTATACTCCCTGTCTGACAAAGTCCAATTAATAACAAATGTCCTACGATGATCTCCCCTATAGAGCTGTCACATCAGGAGATGTGACAGCTCTATACGCATCCAGTGACACACTGACAGGAGACAATGGCTCCTGCAGTGTTATCACTGAGGGTTCAATGAGTTCATTACTCTCCCTTTACAGCACTGCTGCATGAGAATTTTCCCACGCAGCTGTGCCGCAAATGACAGTATGAACTATACTGTATTCACAGCAGCAGAGGGATGCAGTGTGGAAGGATACCTTCAGTCATTGTATCACTGGAACCCCTGGAGAGCGGTCACATCTGCTGATGTGAGGGCTCTCCATGGGAGATCATCATGGGACACTCATTATTAGATGGATTGCTACGGATCAGGGAGTATATTGTTGGTTTATCATTTTTCTTTTTCTTACAGGTGATCGAGGGCTTTGGGGACTAGGTGATTTGTGAGTATGTACTCTATGTTGTATGTACTGTATGTCTATATGTATGTACTGTCTGTACTGTGTGTGTATGTGTTTTTTTTAACACTTGAACACAGTAGCCGGATGATGGGACTTTACTGTCCCATCATCTGGCTAGCTGTCACTGTTCCTGGCATAGCCGGATGGGACTAGAAGTCGCATCGGACAATACCTGCCTAAATTCAGACCCGCAAACACACAGTCCCGCACACACTCAGCCCCTCACACACCAACGCTCACCCCCACTGTTCCGCAGACCCCCGAACAGCTCCGCAGACCCCTGAACATTCCCACACAGCTCCGCAGACCCTCGCACATCCCCGCACAGCTCCACAGACCCCCACACACAGACACGCAGCCTCGAAGACCCCTGCACAGCCTGTCACAGCCACACAGACACACATAGATACACACCATCACCTGCACACAGGCACGCACGTCTTTCTCGCACACACAATCTCCGCCCACACACATAGTCTTCACCCACACTCCTCCCACACACTCTTCCCTCTCCCGATCTGCAGCGTTTCTCACAGGCAACTCCACAGCAAAACTGCAGATCCTGCGGTTTTGCTGCAGATTTGACTAAATCAATGGAAGTCAAGAGCTGGAGATCCGCAAGAATAATTGACATGCTGCGGAAAATAAAACGCTGCGATTCCGCATGTTTTTTTCCACAGCACATGCACAGCGTTTTTCTATTTCCCATTGATGAACATTGTCTGCATAACGCACTGTGGATTTGAGGCAATTTCGCATGTCCAAAAACGCTTTTTATATCCAGCAAAGGACTTTATACTTGTTATGTGTTTATTTACAATATAACTAAAGATTAGTAATGAATACTTGCCACCACCACAGGGCAAGTAGGAAGAGCTGGGCAAAGCACAAGAATTGGAGTATCTCATAGACACGCATGTTCTGGGTGGCTGCATGCTGTTTTTTTTAGGCTGGGGAGGCAATAACTATGGGCCCTTATCAACCTGAAAATACCAGCCCCCTGTCTGTTTAAGCTTTGCTTATTGTCAAAAATGGGGGGACCCCATGCCATTTTTTTTTTTTTAAATTAAATACTATAACAGCATGCGGACACTTCTATTCTTGATAACCAACCCTGCCAAAGCTGACAACTGAGAGTTGCAGCCAGCAGATGTCAGTTTTGCCTAGCAGATTTTCAAAAATACAGACAAACCCACTCTGGTTATTTTTGTTTTAATTATTTATTTAGACTGTAGGTGGTGGCTGATTAATACTCCCATCAGTCACCACCTGTTTTTGCTGTTATTAGCGGTAGCAAGCGTCGGCTGATGGGAACAGTAGTCACATCATCAGACACCATTGACTTGAGGCAAACTTTCTACCTTAGATCACAGATGCGGGCTCACACTCTCATTTGACAGCGTGGGAACCACAGCTGTCTGACCAGCAGGAATGATTTCACAGCTGATCAGAGGCAGTGTTTGCCACCCTGTCATGCACATGCATGTTTAGGTCCCCCACGCAAGTGAATGGGGGACGGGTTGAGATCCGTGTACTTTTCTGACACCCAAACTGAAATGTTTTTAACTGTTCGGACGAACCGGTCAGACCCAAACAGCTAGACGTTTGTCTGCCTATCTGTTTTAAATAATCTTCAGTGTATGTAAGTAAGTATGAGTCCAGTGACTGAAAACAGGTTAATTTATTTATGGAACCATTATTACTGGGGTATATCAGAAGGTAAAGCATTGTGCAAAATAAACAAATAGCAAAAAGATGACTGAGGGTGACCTAATAACTAAGTGTAAATATAAAAAGGTCAAAGCAGACCTTGAACAAACCCAGAGTCAGTGAAAGTGAAAGACAGTACCGAAAGACTCAGCCAGAAGGTAGTGGTGGGAAGCAGGATTCCAATCAGAGAGGCCTAAGAGAAAATGGGTACAGAAAGCAGAAGAAGGGAAGTGACAGACAAGGGGATCAAATATCATGACAATGACATGTCCTCAACGTGTCATGGACCCCACGTGAATCTAATTAGTTGCTTGTACACATAATCCAATAGAGTTATCAGTATAATGATTCCTTTAGTGTCTCATAATAGTTTTTAGTCAATCTTGTCAAGACCATAAGCATTAGGGTATGTGCACACGTCCGGATTTCTTGCAGAAATTTCCTGAAGAAAACCGGAAATTTTCTACAAGAAATCCGCATTTTTTTTTTTGCGGTTTTTTATGCGTTTTTTTCGCGTTTTTCTTAGCATTTTGCAAGCATAATTAGCTTGCAGAATGCTAAAGTTTTCCAATCGATCTGTAGCATCGCTTGGAAAACTGACTGACAGGTTGGTCACACTTGTCAAACATAGTGTTTGACAAGTGTGACCAACTTTTTACTATAGATGCTGCCTATGCCGCATCTATAGTAAAAAATAGAATGTTTAAAAATAATAAAAAAAATTAAAAAAAATGGTTATACTCACCCTGCAGACAGCCGATCTCCTCAGTGGCGTTCGTTCCTTTAGATGGTGTGTGTGTAGGACCTTCGATGACGTCGCGGTCACGTGAGCGGTCACGTGACCAATCACAGGACCGCGATGTCATCATAGGTCCTTCACACAGACCATCTATAGGAACAGAAGCGGCAGCATGCAGCGCAGAGAGGCGGGAAGACACGGGGGCCATCAGAGGGTAAGTATATGACTATTTTTTATTTAAATTTTTTTTTTTTTTACTAATTATATGGTGCCCAGTCCGTGGAGGAGAGTCTCCTCTCCTCCACCCTGGGTACCAACCGCACATAATGTGCTTACTTCCCGCATGGTGTGCACAGCCCCATGCGGAAAGTAAGCAGATCAATGCTGTTAAGGACTGGCGGAACGCACCAAGAATCAGATGTGATGGTATTAGGTGCGTTCGCAGTCCGAGGTCCACCGTGCAGGTAAAAGACCCTGCTGCTAGTAAGACAGACAATATGGCAGTACTAAGTATACATACATGGGTTAACTTCACCCTGCGTGAAGGAAGCGATTCTGTTGCGTCACAGGACCGCAGTACCGCACATAAAGCGCGAGCAAGAAGTCAGCGGACTCAACCCCTACACAGGATTGAAGTCCGATTAGACACTTGCTGGCACAACACCGCAACTGGGTGTGTCAGAGGAACATAAATAATAATATTAAGGCACAAGAGTGCGTGCGGTGCCGCACTGACGGACGCCACTAACCACCCAGGCTTGGGTCAGGAAAGCGCAGAGCGAGCGCACGACGCCGTACTGGCGGACACAGCAACTGGTAGCTGTAATGTGTGTTTCATGCTGTTGGATAAGTCGGGCGCTAGATAGCAAACATACACCTTCCGCGAACAGACATTCAATAGGGAGGGTTATTTAAAGAGCAACTTTCTCTCACAACACACACACATATTTACTAGACAATACTAGCACATGGCCGTGCGGTCATGCGCAGTTTATATAGCTGCAGCACAGGAAACAGCTACAGAAGTTTTGCCCTTTCAGGACCTGCCAAAAGGACCAATGGGATGTGCTGCAGTACCTGAGCATGTGACCCTCGATCTCCAACGGGAGAACCTGCCCTGGGCATGCTCAGACAGAGAAAAGCAGGACTTAGATCCAGAAACGTCCACTCGCCGCTGCCCAGCACTGGCTTCAATGGCAGAAGCAGGAAAAGCAGCAGTAACTCTTCGCACAGAGTCAGACTGAGCGAGACGCTGGGATCGACGTCCCTGCTGAGCAGACTCCACTGCGGCTGGAGAAGAATGGGAGACCGCAGCGGAGACGGATCGAGATTCCCCCTGTGCAGCAGAGGAAACTCGACTCCTAACATTGCCCCCCTCCTTGGGCCTCGCTACGTTCGAAGGCAGCAATGAGCTACGGGGCCCGAATGTGCTCAACAGGCTCCCAGTACCTGTCCTCGGGGCCATAACCCTTCCAGTCTACCAAATAAAATTTTTTGCCACGTACCACCTTGAACCCCAAAATAGCGTTCACCTCATAATCGTCCGTAGACGAACCCGATGTCCCAGCAGATGACTCGGAAAACTGGGACATATACACGGGCTTCAAGAGGGACACATGAAAGGTGTCGGTGATACCCAGGTGTGGCGGAAGGGCCAAACGATAGACCACAGGATTAACCTGCTCGAGGACCTTGAATGGACCCAAGTAGCGAGGAGCAAATTTAGTGGACTCAACTCGCAGCCTGATGTTACGGGCGGAGAGCCACACCAAGTCGCCAGGAGCAAAGGTCGGAGCGGGGCGCCGATGAGCATCGGCGGAGGACCTCATTCTCTCCTTCGAGGCCCGAATGGCATCCTGAGTGCGGTCTCAAATGTCCCGTGCCTCCACTGCCCAGTTTGCCACCCTGGAGTCAGCAGAGGACACGGGCATAGGCACAGGAACCCGCGGATGCTGGCCGTAATTAAGGAGGAAAGGAGTCTGACCGGTGGAGTCAGCTACAGCGTTATTAAGGGTGAACTCTGCCAATGGTAATAAAGATGCCCAGTCATCCTGCCTGGCAGAAGCAAAATGTCGTAGATATGTGACCAGAGTCTGATTGGCCCTCTCTACCAAGCCATTCGTCTCGGGATGATATGCGGAAGAGAGATTTAACTCAATGCTGAGAAGATGACAAAGCTCTCTCCAGAACTGAGACGCAAACTGGGGACCCCGGTCACTGACAATTTTGTCTGGCATGCCGTGTAGGCGGAAGATGTGTCTTATGAACAACGCTGCCAAGGCCCGTGCAGAAGGTAACCGTGGGAGCGGCACCAAATGCACCATTTTCGAGAAATGATCGGTAATAACCCAAATGATGGTACAGCCGTGAGACTTGGGCAAACCCACTACAAAGTCCATCCCGACCATCTCCCAGGGCCTGTCTGCCACCGGCAAGGGATAGAGTAACCCAGACGGCCGTTGTCGAGGAGACTTATTTTTGGCGCATGAGACACACGCAAGAACGTAATCTCTGACATCTCGGAGCATATGCGGCCACCAGTACGTCCTCGCCAGCAGCTCAGATGTCCTTTTTGTCCCAAAGTGTCCACCCACCCTGGAGGAATGAGCCCAAGAGAGAACCTCCGGTCGCAAATTTATGGGCACAAAAGTCTTGCCCGGAGGCACAGACTCAAGCGACACCGGAGCCATGGTTCTCAAGCTCTCAGAAGGAACAATAAGCCGAGGCTCTCCTTCCTCCTCCACAGATGACACAACAGAGCGAGAAAGAGCATCAGCTCGAATATTCTTCTCTCCAGCGAGATAATGGAGGGTGAAGTGGAATCGGGAGAAGAATAAGGACCATCTGGCCTGGCGAGAATTTAGCCGCTGGGCTGTTTGCAAATAGAGCAAATTTTTGTGGTCTGTAAAAACTTGAAAGGGAAAACGAGCCCCCTCCAAGAGATGTCTCCACTCTGAGAAAGCCAATTTCATCGCTAGCAACTCCCTGTCCCCGATGGAATAATTCCTCTCCGCTGGTGTGAAGGTCTTGGAGAAGAAGAAGCACGGATGCTTCCGACCTTGAGCATCCTTTTGGAAGAGGACTGCTCCAGCACCAACGGAAGAGGCATCCACCTCCATTATAAACGGCTAATCGACATCGGGACGATGTAGGATGGGAGCGCTAGCAAAATGAGACTTAGTAGAAGAAAAGGCCTTGGAGACCTCTTCAGACCACACTTTGGGATTTGCTCCCTTCTTGGTGAGGGCTACCAAGGGAGCTACCAAAGTTGAGAAATGGGGAATGAACTGGCGGTAATAATTAATGAACCCCATAAAGCGCTGCACCGCTTTAAGTGAATGGGGTTCTTGCCAGTCCATCACAGCCTGTAGTTTGGCAGGATCCATAGCCAATCCCTGGGCAGAGATGATATAGCCCAGGAAAGGTAAAGACTCCTGCTCAAACACACACTTCTCCAACTTTGCGTAAAGAGAGTTTGCCCGTAAGAGGTCGAAGACTCTGCCAACATCTCTCCTGTGGGAGTCAATATCTGGAGAGAAGATGAGAATATCATCCAGATAGACTACGACCGAGGTGGAAAGCATATCCCGGAAGATGTCGTTGACAAAGTTTTGGAAAACGGCTGGGGCATTACAGAGCCCGAAGGGCATCACCAGATACTCATAGTGCCCATCTCTGGTGTTAAACGCCGTCTTCCATTCGTCACCCTCACGGATGCGAATCAGGTTATAAGCTCCCCGCAGGTCTAATTTGGTAAATACCTTAGCTCCCCGTAGCCTATCAAAAAGCTCAGAAATCAGGGGCAGCGGGTACTTATTCTTAACGGTGATGGCGTTAAGACCCCTGTAGTCTATGCAAGGACGCAACTCTCCATTCTTCTTCTGTACGAAGAAGAACCCTGCCCCTGCTGGTGACACTGACTTCCTAATAAACCCTCTTGCCAAATTCTCCTGGATATACTGGGACATAGCCTCCGTTTCCAGGAGAGAGAGGGGATAGACACGTCCCTGAGGAGGTTCTGCTCCAGGCAAGAGATCTATAGGACAGTCATAGGGACGGTGAGGCGGAAGGGTCTCCGCGGCCTTTTTGGAGAAGACGTCTGCATAAGACCAATAGTATTTGGGGAGAGTAGAGAGATCTGCGGGCATCTCAGTGGTGGAAACCTGAACGCACTCTTTCACACATCTGCCCTTACAGGATTCACTCCAACCCAATATCCTCCCAGAGGTCCACTCAATATGTGGGGAGTGGAAACGGAGCCAGGGTATTCCCAGCAAAATCTCATCCATTCCCTCGGGAAGGACAAGAAGGGAAATAATCGCCTGGTGGGATGGGGACATGGCTAACGTGAAAGGGACAGTCTGATGTGTGATCTGTAGCGGAAGTGTCGACCCATTCACCACTCTAACGGTTACTGGTTTGGCAAGCATAACCAGAGGTACTGCGTGGCGCAGAGCAAAAGCAGAAGACATAAAATTTCCTTCTGCTCCTGAATCCACACAAAGCTCTACTGTAAGAGTGGATGTGCCTAACAGGATTGTCCCTTTAAAGGACAATTTGGAGGAAAATGCCGCTGTGTCCAGTGAACCTCCTCCAATGGTCACTAGACGCGATCGTTTTCCCGACCGCCGTGGACATTTATTAGCGTAATGTCCCGGTTGCTGGCAATTTTTACACGCCACAGGTACTCGAGCGGTCTGAGACCTAGGTCCCGCTCGAGAAACCTCCATGGCCTCATGGGAGTCAGACGCCATAACAGGAGATTCTAGAGGTTTGGCAAAGGTGGGAGCCAGCCGAAACCTCTGCCTACACTGGGTCCGCTCCAACCTCCGCTCGTTAAAACGGAGATCGATGCGGGTAGCTATAGTAATAAGCTCCTCCAGTGTGGCGGGAATCTCCCTGGTGGCCAAGGCGTCCTTTACATGATCTGCCAGTCCTTTCCAGAACACCGGAATAAGGACTTTATCCGGCCATTCCAGCTCAGAAGCTAGAGTCCGGAATAGGATGGCGAACTGGCTGACCATGGACGAAGCCTGAGTAATTGCCAACAATTGGAGCGCGGTATCGTGGGTGACACGGGGTCCCAAAAAGACCTGCCTCAGAGCGTCCAGGAAGATAGGAGCACTCTGTACCACACAATCACCACGTTTCCAAAGCGGCGTTGCCCACTCCAACGCCCTGCCCGACAAAAGAGACAAGATGAATCCCACCCTCGCCCGTTCCGTAGGAAAACGTGCAGCCAGCAACTCGAGATGTATGGAGCACTGGCTCACGAATCCCTGACATAGCTTACTGTCACCAGCAAACTTGTCTGGAAGCGGGAGACGGGATAAGGTCGGAGCAGGGGTGGCAGCGGACAAACTGGCTGCAACTGCACTTGCAGCCTGAACAGCGACAGCAGTAACGTCCACAGCTGAGGTTGCACGCTCTAGAGCCGCCAACCTACCCTCCAGCTGTTGGATGTACCGCTGTGAACGCTGATCGTCCGTCATTACTAGCCAGACCTTGGCGCTAGTATTGTGTTAAGGACTGGCGGAACGCACCAAGAATCAGATGTTATGGTATTAGGTGCGCTCGCAGTCCGAGGTCCACCGTGCAGGTAAAAGACCCTGCTGCTAGTAAGACGGACTATATGGCGGTACTAAGTATACACACATGGGTTAACTTCACCCTGCGTGAAGGAAGCGATCCTGTTGCGTCACAGGACCGCAGTACCGCACATAAAGAGCGAGCAAGAAGTCAGCGGACTCAACCCCTACACAGGATTGAAGTCCGATTAGACACTTGCTGGCACAACACCACAACTGGGTGTGTCAGAGGAACATAAATAATAATATTAAGGCACAAGAGTGCGTGCGGTGCCGCACTGACGGACGCCACTAACCACCCAGGCTTGGGTCAGGAAAGCGCAGAGCAAGCGCACGACGCCGTACTGGCGGACACAGCAACTGGTAGCTGTAATGTGTGTTTCGTGCTGTTGGATAAGTCGGGCGCTAGATAGCAAACATACACCTTCCGCGAACAGACATTCAATAGGGAGGGTTATTTAAAGAGCAACTTTCTCTCACAACACACACACATATTTACTAGACAATACTAGCGCATGGCCGTGCGGTCATGCGCAGTTTATATAGCTGCAGCACAGGAAACAGCTACAGAAGTTTTGCCCTTTCAGGACCTGCCAAAAGGACCAATGGGATGTGCTGCAGTACCTGAGCATGTGACCCTCGATCTCCAACGGGAGATCCTGCCCTGGGCATGCTCAGACAGAGAAAAGCAGGACTTAGATCCAGAAACGTCCACTCGCCGCTGCCCAGCACTGGCTTCAATGGCAGAAGCAGGAAAAGCAGCAGTAACTCTTTGCACAGAGTCAGACTGAGCGAGACGCTGGGATCGACGTCTCCGCTGAGCAGACTCCACTGCGGCTGGAGAAGAATGGGAGACCGCAGCGGAGACGGATCGAGATTCCCCCTGTGCAGCAGAGGAAACTCGACTCCTAACAAATGCATTCCTAGGTGTGCAGAATCCCCGCAATTCCGCATGTTTAATGAACATGTGGCTTTTTTTTCCGCAATGCGATTTTTTCGCGGAAAAAAAAAACAACATTTGCACTAGAAATGCGGAATACACTGTAATTAATAGGAGGCATATGTAAGCGTTTTTTATCACGTTTTTATAGCGAAAAAATGTGAAAAAAACAGGAAAAATCCTGAACGTGTGCACATGGCCTTAATGTTCACTACTATGTTCCTGAATGTTAGCGAATCAGAACTCTGTGTTATCTTGATGTCATGTTGCCATAAAAACAGAGACTCAATAATAAATGATGGTGTTATTAAAATGGCTTAGCATGTGACAGAAATTTGTGTCAAAACTTTTATGAATTTTTGGTGCTCAGTGTCGCATATTATACCATAATAGGTGGTATAAAGTGAGACTAAACAGCCTACTCACCAAATTTATCAAGTTGTCATAAAGATGTTGGCAAACTATTGTTTAATTCATGCATCAAAAATATCCAATATACTGTTAATGTATGCTGTGAGTTGAGAAATCTTTATTTTCAATATTAAATATTTATAGCATATTAACAAAATATCTATAAAGGCCTAATAGGTGAGAGTCTTTAAGGTGATACTCGCACCTATCAGGAGAACAGTGGATTAGGTGTTGTTCCTGATTTCAAGCCTCATGTTCTCTATATTCTTCAATGTAAAAGTAGTCACCATTTTTGTCTATGTTAGTTCTAGAAACCCACCGATCATGCTGACATTAATAATTATTAAGAGAGAATTGGGGCTTTTGATTGGCATACTAAACGTAACAAAAAGCCCTTTTATTTTAATTTGATGACCATGGTATACAGTCCTGTTCATTGTTATTGGTACCCCTTCATTTTTTTCATAAACTGTACAGTATCTTCAGAAATAAATGGACATGTACCAAAGTTAAATCCTCATGATTTTTTACTCAGTGGTCCAATAGTAATACAACAATAAAACATTGCTTTTCAACTTGCATTTGCCAAGAAACAGAATAAACAGCATGCTCTGCAATAAAGGCACAAATAATTAAAACTTGGTTGCACACCCTTAGGCATTGATGACAGTCTCCAAATGTTTCTTGCAGCCATAAATAAGCTTCTAGCACTTCGCAGCTGGTGTTTTCTCCCGCTCTTCCTTAGGAGTTTGCTCAAGATCTTGAATGTTTGCTGAGTTCTTTTACCATTGACAGATTTCAGCTCACCCCTAAGATTTTCAATGGGATTGAGGTCAGGACTCAATGCTTGTCACTTTAAAATAGCCCATTTTTTTTCAACCATTCCTCTGTACTTTTGTATGTCAGCTTTGGGTCATTGTCTTGCTGGAGGACCCATGATATTCGACTCACATCAAGTTTTATTACACTGGGTAGAGCATTTCACGCTAAAATCTCTTGATAATTATCTGATTTCATGATTCCTGTGAAATGGTTAACCCCTTTCTGCCATTAGACGTACTATTGCGTCCATGTGGGGTGGGCTTTACTTCCCAAGGACGCAATAGTACGTCATGTGCGATCGGCAGCGCTCACGGGGGGAGCGCCGCCGATCGCGGCCGGGTGTCAGCTGTTTATCGCAGCTGACATCCGGCACTATGTGCCAGGAGCGGTCACGGACCGCCCCCGGCACATTAACCCCCGGCACACCGCGATCAAAGATGATCGCGATGTGCCGGCGGTACAGGGAAGCACCGCGCAGGGAGGGGGCTCCCTGCGGGCTTCCCTGAGCCCCCCGCAGCAACGCGATGTGATCGCGTTGCTGCGAGGGTCTCACCTCCCTCCCTGCTCCCTCCAGCCCCGGATCCAAGATGGCCGCGGATCCGGGTCCTGCAGGGAGGGAGGTGGCTTCACAGAGCCTGCTCAGAGCAGGCACTGTGAAGCAGCCTGCACTCCTATCAGATCAGTGATCTGACAGAGTGCTGTGCAAACTGTCAGATCACTGATCTGTGATGTCCCCCCCTGGGACAAAGTAAAAAAGTTAAAAAAAAAATTTCAAATGTGTAAAAAAAAATAAAAAAAAATATTCCAAAATAATGAAAAAAAAAATAAAAATATTATTCCCATAAATACATTTCTTTATCTAAATAAAAAAAACAAAACAATAAAAGTACACATATTTAGTATCGCCGCGTCCGTAACGGCCCGACCTATAAAACTGGCCCACTAGTTAACCCCTTCAGTAAACACCGTAAGAAAAAAAAAAAAAAACGAGGCAAAAAACAACGCTTGATAATCATACCGCCGAACAAAAAGTGGAATAACACGCGATCAAAAAGACAGATATAACTAACCATGGTACCGCTGAAAACGTCATCTTGTCCCGAAAAAAACGAGCCGCCATACAGCATCATCAGCAAAAAAATAAAAAAGTTATAGTCCTGAGAATAAAGCGATGCAAAAATAATTATTTTTTCTATAAAATAGTTTTTATCGTATAAAAGCGCCAAAACATAAAAAAATGATATAAATGAGGTGTCGCTGTAATCGTACTGACCCGAAGAATAAAACTGCTTCATCAATTTTACCAAACGCGGAACGGTATAAACGCCTCCCCCAAAAGAAATTCATGAATAGCTGGTTTTTGGTCATTCTGCCTCACAAAAATCGGAATAAAAAGCGATCAAAAAATGTCACGTGCCCGAAAATGTTACCAATAAAAACATCAACTCGTCCCGCAAAAACCAAGACCTCACATGACTCTGTGGACCAGAATATAGAAAAATTAAAGCTCTCAAAATGTGGTAACGCAAAAAATATTTTTTGCAATAAAAAGCGTCTTTCAGTGTGTGACGGCTGCCAATCATAAAAATCCGCTAAAAAACCCGCTATAAAAGTAAATCAAACCCCCCTTCATCACCCCCTTAGTTAGGGAAAAATTAAAAAAATGTATTTATTTCCATTTTCCCATTAGGGCTAGGGTTAGAGTTAGGGCTAGGGTTAGGGCTAGGGTTAGGGCTAGGGTTAGGGCTAGGGTTAGGGCTAGGGCTAGGGCTAGGGTTAGGGCTAGGGTTAGGGCTAGGGTTAGGGCTAGGGTTAGGGTTAGGGCTAGGGTTAGGGCTAGGGTTAGGGCTAAGGTTAGGGCTAGGGTTAGGGCTAGGGTTAGGGTTAGGGCTAGGGTTAGGGCTAGGGTTAGGGTTAGGGCTAGGGTTAGGGCTAGGGCTAGGGTTAGGGTTAGGGCTAGGGTTAGGGCTAGGGCTACAGTTTGGGTTGGGGCTAAAGTTACAGTTAGGGTTTAGATTACATTTACGGTTGGGAATAGGGTTGGGATTAGGGTTAGGGGTGTGTCAGGGTTAGAGGTGTGGTTAGGGTTACTGTTGGGATTAGGGTTAGGGATGTGTTTGGATTAGGGTTTCAGTTATAATTGGGGGGTTTCCACTGTTTAGGCACATCAGGGGCTCTCCAAACGCGACATGGCGTCTGATCTCAATTCCAGCCAATTCTGCGTTGAAAAAGTAAAACAGTGCTTCTTCCCTTCCGAGCTCTCCCGTGTGCCCAAGCAGGGGTTTACCCCAACATATGGGGTATCAGCGTACTCAGGACAAATAGGACAACAACTTTTGGGGTCCAATTTCTCCTGCTACCCTTGGGAAAATACAAAACTCGGGGCTAAAACATATTTTTTGTGGGAAAAAAAAGATTTTTTATTTTCACGGCTCTGCGTTATAAACTGTAGTGAAACACTTGGGGGTTCAAAGTTCTCACAACACATCTAGATTAGTTCCCTGGGGGGTCTAGTTTCCAATATGGGGTCACTTGTGGGGGGTTTCTACTGTTTAGGTACATTAGGGGTTCTGCAAATGCAATGTGACGTCTGCAGACCATTCCATCTAAGTCTGCATTCCAAATGGCGCTCCTTCCCTTCCGAGCTCTGCCATGCGCTCAAACGTTGGTTTCCCCCAACATACGGGGTATCAGCGTACTCAGGACAAATTGGACAACAACTTTTGGGGTCGAATTTCTCCTCTTACCCTCGGGAAAATACAAAACTGGGGGCTAAAAAATCATTTTGGGGGGAAAGATTTTTTTTTTTAATTTTCACGGCTCTGCGTTACAAACTGTAGTGAAACACTTGGGGGTTCAAAGCTATCACAACACATCTAGATGAGTTCCTTAGGGGGTCTAGTTTCCAAAATGGTGTCACTTGTGGGAGGTTTCTACTGTTTAGGTACATTAGGGGCTCTGCAAATGCAATGTGACACCTGCAGACCATTCCATCTAAGTCCTCATTCCAAATGGAGCTCCTTCCCTTCCGAGCCCTCCCATGCGCCCAAACAGTGGTTCCCCCCCACATATGGGGTATCAGCGCACTCAGGACAAATTGGACAACAAATTGTGGGGTCGAATTTCTCCTTTTACCCTCGGAAAAATACAAAACTGGGGGCTAAAAAATAATTTTTGTGGGAAAAAATTTTTGTTTTATTTTTACGGCTCTCCATTATAAACTTCTGTGAAGCCCTTGGTGGGTCAAAGCGCTCAGCACACATCTAGATAAGTTCCTAAGGGGGTCTACTTTCCAAAATGGTGTCACTTGTGGGGGGTTTCTACTGTTTAGGTACATTAGGGGCTCTGCAAACGCAATGTGACACCTGCAGACCATTCCATCTAAGTCTGCATTCAAATGGCACTCCTTCCCTTCTGAGCCCTCCCATGTGCCCAAACAGTGGTTCCCCCCACATATGGTGTATCATCGCACTCAGGACAAATTGGGCAACAAATTTTGGGGTCCAATTTCTCCTGTTACCCTCAGTAAAATACAAAACTGGGGGCTAAAAAAATAATTTTTGTGGGAAAAAAATTTTGTTTTATTTTTACGGCTCTGCATTATAAACTTCTGTGAAGCACTTGGTGGGTCAAAGTGCTCACCACACCTCTAGATAAGTTCCTTAGGGGGTCTACTTTCCAAAATGGTGTCATTTGTGGGGGGTTTCAATGTTTAGGCACATCAGTGGCTCTTCAAACGCAACATGGCGTCCCATCTCAATTCCTGTCAATTTTGCTTTGAAAAGTCAAACGGCGCTCCTTCCCTTCCGAGCTCTCCCATCCACCCAAACAGTGGTTTACCCCCACATATGGGGTATCCGCGTACTCAGGACAAATTGTACAACAACTTTTGGGGTCCAATTTCTTCTCTTACCCTTGGGAAAATAAAAAATTGGGGGCAAAAAGATAATTTTTGTGAAAAAATATGATTTTTTATTTTTACGGTTCTACATTATAAACTTCTGTGAAGCACTTGGTGGGTCAAAGTGCTCACCACACCTCTAGATAAGTTCCTTAGGGGGTCTACTTTCCAAAATGGTGTCACTTGTGGGGGGTTTCAATGTTTAGGCACATCAGTGGCTCTTCAAACGCAACATGATGTCCCATCTCAATTGCTGTCAATTTTGCATTGAAAAGTCAAACGGCGCTCCTTCCCTTCCGAGCTCTCCCATCCGCCCAAACAGTGGTTTACCCCCACATATGGGCTATCAGCGTACTCAGGACAAATTGTACAACAACTTTTGGGGTCCAATTTCTTCTCTTACCCTTGGGAAAATAAAAAATTGGGGGCGAAAAGATAATTTTTGTGAAAAAATATGATTTTTTATTTTTACGGTTCTACATTATAAACTTCTGTGAAGCACTTGTTGGGTCAAAGTGCTCACCACACCTCTAGATAAGTTCCTTAGGGGGTCTACTTTCCAAAATGGTGTCACTTGTGGGGGGTTTCAATGTTTAGCCACATCAGGGGCTCTCCAAACGAAACATGGCGTCCCATCTCAATTCCAGTCAATTTTGCATTGAAAAGTCAAATGGCACTCCTTCGCTTCCGAGCTCTGCCATGCGCCCAAACAGTGGTTTACCCCCACATGTGGGGTATTGGCATACTCAGGACAAATTGTACAACAATGTTTGGGGTCCATTTTCTCCTGTTACCCTTGGTAAAATAAAACAAATTGGAGCTGAATTACATTTTTTGTGAAAAAAAGTTAAATGTTCATTTTTATTTAAACATTCAAAAAATTCCTGTGAAGCACCAGAAGGGTTAATAAACTTCTTGAATATGGTTTTAAGCACCTTGAGGGGTGTAGTTTTTAGAATGGTGTCACACTTGGGTATTTTCTATCATATAGACCCCTCAAAATGACTTCAAATGAGATGTGGTCCCTAAAATAAAATGGTGTTGTAGATATGAGAAATTGCTGGTCAACTTTTAACCCTTATAACTCCCTAACAAAAAAAAATTTTGGTTCCAAAATTGTGCTGATGTAAAGTAGACATGTGGGAAATGTTACTTATTAAGTATTTTGTGTGACATATCTCTGTGATTTAATTGCATAAAAATTCAAAGTTGGAAAATTGCGAAATTTTCATAATTTTCGCCAAATTTCCGTTTTTTTCACAAATAAACGCAGGTACTATCAAACAATTTTTACCATTGTCATGAAGTACAATATGTCACGAGAAAACAATGTCAGAATCACCAGGATCCATTGAAGCGTTCCAGAGTTATAACCTCATAAAGGGACAGTGGTCAGAATTGTAAAAATTGGCCCGGTCATTAACGTGCAAACCACCCTTGGGGGTAAAGGGGTTAATGTCTCGAGTAGCAGGCGCAGCAAAGTAACCCCACAGCATTATGGAAGCTCCACCATGCTTAACTGTTGGTAAGGTGTTCTTTTCCTTATAAACTTCACTGTGCCATCTGTAAATAAACTGTTGCTTTGTATTGCCAAAAAGCTCTATTTTTATTGGATCTGTGCTTAGAACATTTTCCCAGAAGAATGGTGGTTTGTCACGGTACTCTTTGGCAAAGATCAATAATTCCTTTTTATGTCTTTTCTTCAGCAATGGTTTCTTCCTTTGCCTTCCCTCATAAATCTTTTCTTGGTTTAGTGTGTGGCATATGGTACTTGTTGAAACCATGACCCCAGACTGTTCCAGGTTGGCCTTCAGGTCTTTGGATGTATGATGTGGTGTATTTTCCACCATTCCCACACATGCTTGGTAAACTATATTGCGCACTGTTGAAAATTGGATACCAAGGTCCTTGGAGATAGCCTTATACATACCCTTTGGAAGTCTTGTGTTTGCTAATAACAGTTCTGAGGTCCTCAGACAGCCCCTTTGTTTTCACCAATGTGACAAAGGAAGAGGGCATAACATGTGCCTTTTCAAAACACTGAAATCATCAATCATTGGCTAATTCATGTCACATGGGCACCAACATTTACTCACAGGTGATTCTCATTTGTGATTTACCACAGGCAAGTTGAAATGTGTTTCAACTTGTGAAGGGTTCCAATACCAGTGTCAACTTTAGATTTCTCTATTTTTCCCTCCCATTGTTTTTTGTTTTAAATTATTGTTTATCATTTTGCTTTTTTGTATTTACCACAAGTGCTATATATAAAAAAAAAACTGTTTTACTAAATTCATTTTTTTCAGGAGATATTTCACATTATGTACTTTAAACTTCATGGTTGCCAATAACGATGAACAGGACTGTAAAAACAGCACATGCAATTCAGATGCCAGCCTTGTTGAGATACTTTTGACTTTTTACATAATTTTTAAATCTTCTTTTTTAAATAATATTATTAAAATATAATGATTGCAAAAAGTCAGATTTAAAATAAATGACAACAGTCTACAACAGTAGCGTCATAGTGAGTGAGGGTACAAATTATTTTTCTATTCCAGAATAACTATGCCCCAGTGTCTAAAGTGGGGTTAATAAGTAGAGATGAGCAGGTTGATCCACGGAGGAACAAGTTTAGAAAATCTTCCTGAAATTCACAGTTTTGAAAAAAAAAAAAAAGTTGCTGGCACCATTTACCTCATTGCTGAAATATCAGGATTTGGGCTAATGTCTCTTGCATGGCCATGTGGGTTTCCCCACAATGTTCTACTGCGATGATATTTATGGGATTATTATAACTACACTGGTGATCAGTGCCTGAGCAGCTCGTAGTTTATGCAACAAAGTCATATATTATCTATAGAGTCACTGGGTAAGTCTCTCTGTACTGTAGGTCTCTCCTTTTGAGTGTAAGATTTTCTGGTCAACATGGTTCTCTCTCGCTCCTGAACGATGCAAGCTCTTATGATCAGCAAGGTCCTGTCTATCTTCTGTTATATGTAAGTTCTTAGGGTTAGAGAAGTCCTCTGTTTTATTTTACAGTGTAAGCTCTTATGACCAGCAGGGTACACCCTCTCTTTCTCTCTGTTGTAGACTGTTATAAATAGCAGGGTCCTCTTTTCTGCTGTGGAGTGTAAAAGTTGTGCACAGTGTGGGAAGACTAAGTACAACATAAGGAGAAAAGAGAGGAGGAAGCCCAACACCAGGGAAGAGGGGAGTGGAGACCCCTTGGCAGATCTGCAGTCACCCTGTCTGCCCTAAATATTCCTATATAGGTTCTGCACCTATTGCCGAGCAGGAACCTAATCCCTGCCTGACCCTAGAGATAAGTCCTGCTTAGGGAGAGGATGGGGTCACTAGTCAATCCTCACTACAAATAAAGACAGAAAGCGTAGACAAACAAGGGGAACATTTATCTTGAGCAGACTCAGAGAGATAACACCAAATGTCCTCCAACAGCACCAGGGAGGAAGATAGCTGATTGCTATAGCTCCAAGCTTTCACAAGGGAATAATGTGAATATCACCGTTGATTCCCAGAAGACTGAGAGTCTATAAACACCCAGATCCAGGTGTGTCAATTAGAGCTGGAGGGAGGTTGCCACTGGGTCTAAGGGTCAGAAGAATTAAGAAGGCATCTGCAAAGCCAAACACAGAGACCTTCTGCAGCCAGATGCAGTGCGACTGTCTGCAGTATATGGCAGACCTGTGACAGTAAACTCTTATAATCAGTGGGGATTTTTCTCTGTATCTTTCCCTCCTGTTGAGTGCAAGCTCTTATCATCTGTGTGGTTCTTTCTCTCTCTGCTGTTGAGTGTAAGCTTTTCTGATCACCCAGTTTTTTCTCTCTTTTGTAGTGTGTGAGCTGCTATGGTCAATGGGTCCTCTCCTGTAGAGTATTAGCTCTAATGATCAGTTGGGTCCACACTATTTCTCTGTTACAGAGTGTTACCCATTATATATAGTTAGCTGTGTGTTAGGTGTCGAATTCCCGCCACTGCACAGGGGGAACCTCGAACGATGTCCTCTGTTGTCTCCCATTCTTCCTCAGCCACAGAGGAGCCTGCTCAGCAGAGATGTCGGTCCCAGCATCTGGCTCAAGATGCTGCCATCCCAGGTTCAGTCATTGTAACCAGCATTGATCAAAGGTGAGCAGGCACTCCAGGGATGAAGTCATGCTTTTCATCTACTGAGCAGGCCCATGGGACAAACTCTCATTGGAGGTCGGAGGTCACATACTCAAGTCCTGCAATGGCTCTGATTGGACCACTGGGATGATCCCGGAAGGCTGCATCTATAGGTTCGCATGGCCGTAGTATACACCTGTCTAGGTGTGTGTGTGCTGTGTGCTTGAGACAGGTGAAAGCTCCTCAATGATCCCCATCCACGTGGTTGTTGTTTGGGCATTAGGGTGTGTAAAGCAAACATCAGCACCATATCTAGGCGGCACAGCCGTAATTATACCACTGGCCAGTGTAAGGTGGGAATTCCCACTTAGACTCAGCATCTGACTCAGGGCGTCCTCCGGCGCGGGCTCAAAAACCACCGAGGGTCAGAGCGAGTCCAATCATCAGTATAGTGGGAGTGAGTCATAGGGATCCCACTAGTGTCTACAAACTGCACCCTGTGACTGCTAACAGGGCACAGCATAGCTTTAGTGACTCTGTGAAGCAACAGAGTTCGCTTCCATTCACACTAGGTGAAGTTTAATCCACCTCTGCACAATCGTTCATCCGCCATCTTGTTCCGCCATTACTTAGTAGCAGGTTCCATCTCTGCATGGTGGACCCCGGGCTGCGAACGAACCTTATTGCTACCTTTATATTATTCGGTGCATTCCACCGGCCCTAACATTATACTAGCGCCAGGGTCTGGCTAGTAATAGCGGATGAACAGCGACTGCAGCATTTCATCCAGCAGCTGGAGGGCAGGTTGGCGTCTCTCGAGTGCACAACCTCAGCTATGGATGTTACCGCAGTTGCTGTTCACGCTGCTAGCGTGGCAACAGCTAGTTTGACCACTGCCATCCGTGTTCCAACCTTATCATGCCTACTGCTGCCAGATAAGTTTTCTGGTGATAGCAAGTTATGTAGGAGATTCATGAGCCAGTGTGCTATACACCTTGAGGTCCTGGCTGCATGTTTCCCTTCAGAGCGGTCCAAGGTGGGATTCATACAATAACATCCCTACTGTCGGACAGGGAGTTGGAGTGGTCCATGCCACTGTGAGAGCGTGACGATCATGTGGTGCAGAGCGCTCCGTGGTTCCCAAGCACTCTGAAACAGGTTTTTTTGGGACCTCGAGTTACCCATGATATGTCGCTCCAACTGCTGGCACTGACACAGGGCTCGTCCATGGTCAGCCATTTTGCCATCCACTTCCGAACTTTAGCATCTGAGCTGGAGGGGCCGGACAAAGTCCTTATCCCTGTATTTTGGAGGGGACTGACTGACCATGTGAAGGACGCTTTGGTCACTAGGGAGATTCCCGCCACACTGGAGGAGCTAATAGCGTATCAACTCACATCGAACTTCATTTTAATGAGTAAAGGTTGGAGCGAGTCTAGTGTAGGCAGAGGTTTTGGCTGGCTCCCACCTTCGCCAAACCTCTGGATTCTCCGGTCCAGGCATCTGAGCCACATGAGGCCATGGAGGTGTCACGAGCGGGATCTAAGTCCCGGACTTCTTGTGCCCTCAAGGTCTGTCATGTCTGCTGGTAGTCTGGACATCTTGCCTCCAGATGTATTCAGCAGTCAGGAAAATGTCCCTGTTTAGTGACCGTAGGAGGTGGTTCACTAGACACAGGGGCATTTTCCTCCAAACTGTCCATGAAAACAACAATAACCACAGGTCCATCCACTCATATTGTAGAGCTTTGCGTGGATTGCTGGGCAGAGGGCAACTTCATGTCATCTGCTTTCACTCAACGGCACGCAATTTCCCTGATGATGCTCACCAAACCAGTGACTGTACGATTGGTAAAAAATGGGTCGACACTGCCCTCACAGATAACACCCCAAGCCATCCAATTTACCCTTTCTATGTCGCCATCCCATCAGTAAATTATCTCCCTGATTGTCATTTCCGAGGGAATTGATGAGATCCTGTTAGGGATACCCTGGTTACGTTTGCACTCCCCTCATATAGAGTGGTCCACAGGCAAAATTTTGAGATGGAGTGAATCCTGTGAGGGCAGATGTCTGAGGGAGTGCTTTCAGGTTGCTACTACAGAGGTACCCGCAGATGTTTCCTTTCTCCCCAAACACTATTGGCCTCATGCGGACGCGTTCTCCAAGAAGAGAAACCAAGAAAACTGGAGTAAAAGTCCAAACAAATATACTTTAATAACACACAAAAATATGCATAAATCAAAACTAATCAAGTAATCTACTATATACAGGGGTGGGAAAAATAATGGAAACACCTGGTGGAGACATCAACAAAAAAGTTAGTTTAATATGGTGTAGGTCCACCTTTTGCGGCAATTACAGCCTCAATTCTCCGAGGTATGGATTCATACAAGGTGTGAATTGTTTCCAAAGGAATTTTAGCCCATTCTGCAGTTAAAACACCCTGCTGTTCTTTGAGCGACGATGGCGGCGGAAATCGACATCTAACTTGAATCTCTAAAATCGACCATAAATGGTCAATAACGTTGAGGTCTGGGGATTGTGGGGGCCAGATGAGATGCTTAACTTCATTAGAATGTTCCTTGTGCCATGCTTTAACGATTCTAGCTGTATGAATTGGTGCATTATTATCTTGAAAGATGGCGTTCCCCTCTGGGAACAGTGCTTGAACCATTGGATGCACTTGGTCGCTTAAAATGCCTAAATAATCTCAGCTGTTAATTCTTCCATGAAGGGATATCATTGGCCTGGTGGCTCTCCATGAAATAGCACCCCAGATCATCACAGAACCTCTGCCATGTTTTACGGTTGGGAGAAGGCAGTCTGGATGGAATGCTTCTTTTGGCTGTCTCCAAGCGTACACTCGGCCGTAGGTCAGAAATAGGGTAAACGATGATTCTTCTGAGAATATCACGTTTCCACTGCTTGAGCGACCAATTCTGGAGGTTTCTACACCACTCTAAATGCTTGGAAACATTTGTCATTGAGAGCAGCGGTTTTCTAATTGCAGCTCTTCCATGGAATCCAGATTTGTGCAGCTCCCGACCAGTGGCGTAGGAAGGGGGGTGCGGGGGGGGGGCGGTCCGCCCTGGGCGGCACAATGCGGGGGGCGGCCGGCGCTGCAGGAGAAGAAAAATTTAAAAAAAAGACGCCCCTTTAAATCTTCGGGCGGCGCCGTCCGCCGCCACGACCAGGGCCAGCTCCCCCCACCACCGGACCCCGCCCCCCGCTCTATACTCACCTCTCCTGGTTCCTGCGGCGCCGGCAGCTGCAGCGTCCTTTGACTCTGCGACGTCTCAGAGCAGAGGGTGCGATGACGTCACTTCTGTGCGCGCCGCTCTGCCTCTCTGTCCTGAGCGTCGCAGAGCCGGAGAGACGCTGACTGCACCGGACCTGCGCTAGGAACGGGAGAGGTGAGGATTTTACTTTTTTTTTTTTTTCTTTATGTCTGACTGTCTGGGGCTGGGGCAATGCTGGACACACTGGGGCAATACTGGAGACCATTGGGCAGATTGCTGGACACACTGGGGCAGTACTGGAGACCATGGGGCAGAATGCTGGACACACTGGGGCAGTACAGGAGACTATGGGGCAGATTGCTGGACACACTGGGGCAATACAGGAGACCATGGGGCAGATTGCTGGACACACTGGGGCAATACAGGAGACCATGGGGCAGATTGCTGGACACACTGGGGCAATACAGGAGACCATGGGGCAGATTGCTGGACACACTGGGGCAATACTGGAGACCATGGGGCAGAATGCTGGACACACTGGGGCAATACAGGAGACCATGGGGCAGATTGCTGGACACACTGAATACTGGAGACCATGGGGCAGATTTCAGGACACATTGAGGCAATGCTGGAGACCCTGGGCAGACTTCTGGACATACTGGGGCAATACTGGAGACCATGGGGCAGATTGCTGGACACACCGGGGCAATACTGGAGACCATGGGGCAGAATGCTGGACACACTGGGGCAATACAGGAGACCATGGGGCAGATTGCTGGATACACCGGGGCAATACTGGAGACCATGGGGCAGAATGCTGGACACACTGGGGCAATACAGGAGACCATGGGGCAGATTGCTGGACACACTGGGGCAATACTGGAGACCCTGGGGCAGATTTCTGGACACATTGAGGCAATGCTGGAGACCCTGGGGCAGACTTCTGGACACACTGGGGCAATGCTGGACACTGGGGCAGATTGCTGGACACACTGGGGGTAATATGCTGGACACACTGGGGCAATGCTGGACACTGGGGGTAATATGCTGGACACACTGGGGAAAGGCTGGACACTGGGGCAGATTGCTGGACACACTGGGGGCAGTGCTGGACATACTGGGGCAGATTGCTGGACACACTGGGGGTAATATGCTGGACACACTGGGGCAGATTGCTGGACAACATGGGGGTAATATGCTGGACACACTGGGGCAGATTGCTGGACAACATGGGGGTAATATGCTGGACACACTGGGGGCAGGACTTGAGGCATGGGCAGAATGTAGATACGGGGCATGATTGGAGACACGGGGCAGGATTGGATCATGGGGCAGGACGGATACGATGGAGGCTGGTGGGGCAGGATGTGGAGATCATATGGGGTAGAATGGATACTCATGAGGGCAGGATGTGAGAACATATGGCTGGAGCCAGGAATGAGAAACGGGGCCAGGGTGGGGAATATTATTACCATAGGGGCTAATTAAGGGATATTATTACTGCAGTGATGTATTTATTTTATTTTTTGAGTATACTGTTTTAAATGGGGGGGCGGTCCTGTTACTGTGCAGAGTGACACTATATCACCTTTTTTTCTTCATGTGATGTAATGTAGAAGTTGTGAAAAATTAAGTAATGTGTTCTGCAAGCGGAGCTCGAGATAACTGTGTTATTTCCTGCAGAAACGAGTCCTGGCTGGAAGGAATGATGGCGGTCTGTGCTGGATGAAAGATGAAGGACTTCACCTAGAGACGTCACTGGTGAGTCAGTGTTACCTATACACTGACACTATACACTGTATACTATATAGAGGTCCTGTGTATAATGTCACCAGTGATCTCTGTATTACCTCTACACAGACACTGCATACTAAGTACAGATCTCCTGTGAATACTGGCACTTATGGTGATAGTATTGTGGTTTTTTTTTTATTACTGATCAGTATTGTAGTATTCAGTCACTATGTGGTGGTAATATGTGGTCTGGAAATGGTGTTGTGGTATTTGTCCCTTGTATGTAGTATTATTCGGTCACTATGTGGCCTGGTCATGGTGTGGTGGTATTAAGTCACAGGTGTGGCATGTGGGGGTGACACCATTAGGCCCAGTTTAAGTTCTACAAAACAGGAAAACCGTTTTTGGTAACCTTTGTGTGTATTGAGCCGGGGGGGGGGGCGCCAAACTCGGGAACAGCCCCGGGCGGCAAAAGCTCTAGCTACGCCTCTGCTCCCGACGAACAGTTTTCCTGGAAACTGTGTTCTGTAGGTGTTCATTGAGCTCAGCAGTGATTTTCGGAGACATGGTCTTGCGATCCTCTCTCACAATTCGCTTTAGAGTCCTCCGGTCTATCTCAGTCAACTCTGACTTTCAGCCGGACCTGTGCTTTGCTGAGGACATTTTTCCTTCTCTTTCAAATGCAGTCATTACTTTGGAGACAGTATCTCTTGACATGCCAAGCTTTCAGGCACTTTCTGCTACACTAGCGCCTGCCATACGAGCAACAACAATTTGACCTCTTTGAAAATCCAAGAGGTCTGCCATTGGTATCAGGCTATCATCAATGTTCTTACAATTCAGCAAAACAAACAGTTAATTTACATACACATATCACATAACACAAATAATCAACTACAAAACATTACCATATGTCACGTTTGCATGTTTATAACATGGTCGAAGATTATGATGCCAAAACAATAGGTGTTTCTATTATTTTGTCCAACACCTGTATATAAACACTAGATGACATGAGAGAGCAAAAGAGCTCCAGATCAAAATTGTATTAAAGTGGATATGGGAAGCATCAACTAAAAAAAAAAAATATATATATATATATATATATAGATATATATATATATATATATCTATCTATATATATATATATATATACCCTCTCTAATACCCAGTGGGTTATCTAGAGAATGCAGATAAGTCTGGCAGTCAGCACAGGTAGCTATATAATGCAGAGTATCTCACATAATAATGAACGTCATGTGAAAGACAAAAAAAGTGTCCACATCATGTTATTCAAATAACACAATGCCTGTTAACTTATGTATACTGCCAGAAAATAAATGAGATGTCACATTTGTAGAGTCTTACCCATATTAGTGCCACTCAAATGAGCTGGTGCAGCCCCTTCGCGTGTTTCACTTAGGCTTCTTTGGGTTGCTGTTCAAGAAGGCTGCGGTGACCCTTCCACCTCACAGCCCCTATGACTGTCCTATTGACCTCTTGCCTGGTGCAGAGTCTCCCCGGGGTCGAGTCTATCCCCTATCACTAGATTACAGGGGTTCTAACGCCATCACTAGGGTTGAGCGAAACAGGTCGTTCATTTTCAAAAGTCGCCGACTTTTGGCAAAGTCGGGTTTCATGAAACCCGATCCGACCCCTGTGCGGGGTCGGCCATGCGGTACGCGACTTTCGCGCCAAAGTCGCGTTTCAATGATGCGAAAAGCGCCATTTCTCAGCCAATGAAGGTAAACGCAGAGTGTGGGCAGCGTGATGACATAGGTCCTGGTCCCCACCATCTTAGAGAAGGGCATTGCAGTGATTGGCTTGCTGTCTGCGGCGTCACAGGAGCTATAAAGGGGCGTTCCCGCCGACCGCCATGTTACTGCTGCTGATCTGAGCTTAGGGAGAGGTTGCTGCCGCTTCGTCAGAAGCAGGGATAGCGTTAGGCAGGGTCCATTAACCACCAAACCGCTTGTGCTGTAGCGATTTCCACTGCCCAACACCACCTTCGGTGTGCAGGGACAGTGGAAGCTACATTTTTTTTTTTTTCCCTCAGCGCTGTAGCTCATTGGGCTGCCCTAGAAGGCTCCCTGATAGCTGCATTGCTGTGTGTACGCCGCTGTGCAAACCAACTGCTTTTTTCAAAGCACAAATCCTCTTGTTCCTTCCTTTCTGCACAGCTATCTTTTTTGTTTGTCCACACTTTTTATTTAATTTGTGCATCAGTCCACTCCTTATTGCTGCCTGCCATACCTGGCTGAGATTACTGCAGGGAGATAGTAATTGTTGGACACTCCCTGTTTTTTTTTTTTGTGGGAGATTAAGATTGACATTTCTGCTAGAGTGCCATCCCTGTGTGTGCCATCTCTCACTCAGTGGGCCATAGAAAGCCTATTTATTTTTTTGCTTGATTTGGGTTATAAAATCTACCTGAAAAATTCACTACATCAATCAGTGGGAGAAAAATATTGGCCTCAGGGCTTGTGTGCCACTCTTGACTCCTGTGTGTGCCATCTCTCAGTCAGTGGGCCATAGAAAGCCTATTTATTTTTTTGCTTGATTTGGGTTCTAAAATTTACCTGAAAAAATCACTACATCAATCAGTGGGAGATTAATATTGGCCTCTGGGCTTGTGTGCCAGTCCTGAGCGTGCCATCTCTCTCACAAATAGTGGGCCATAGAAAGCCTATTTATTTTATTTTTTTTGGTTTTATAAATTCTCCCTGAAAAAAAAAAGGGAAGTTAATATTGGCCTTTGGGCTTGTGTGCCAGTCCTAAGCGTGCCATCTCTCTCTCTCAGATAGTGGGCCATAGAAAGCCTATTTTTTTTTTTTTTATTGGGTTTATAAATTTTCCCTGGAACAAAAAAAAAAAAGTGGGAGATTAATATTGGCCTCTGGGCTTGTGTGCCAGTCCTGAGCGTGCCATCTCTCTCACAAATAGTGGGCCATAGAAAGCCTATTTATGTTTTTGGTTGATTTGGGTTCTAAATTCTACCTGAAAAAATCAATAAATCAATCAGTGGGAGATAAATATTGGCCTCTGGGCTTGTGTGCCACTCCTGACTCCTGTGTGCATCATCTCTCACTCAGTGGGCCATAGAAAGCCTTTTTTTGTTTTATTTGTTTTCTAAATTCTCCCTGAAAAAATCATTTTATTTTATTTGGTTTCTAAATTCTTCCTGAAAAAATCATTTTATTCTATTATTTTTTTTTCCTAAAGTCTCCCTGAAAAAAAAAAAAAAAAAAAATCAGTGGGAGATTAATATTGCCCTTTCTGCTTGTGTGCCAGTCTTGACTCCTGGGTGTGCCATCTCTCTCTCTCTCTCCAATTGTGGGCCATAGAAAGCCTATTATTTTTTTAGCTTGATTTGGGTTCCAAAATCTACCAGAAAAAATCACTACATCAATCAGTGGGAGATAAATATTGGCCTCTGGGCTTGTGTGCCACTCCTGACTCCTGTGTGCGTCATCTCTCACTCAGTGGGCCATAGAAAGCCTTTTTTTGTTTTATTTGTTTTCTAAATTCTCCCTGAAAAAATCATTTTATTTTATTTGGTTTCTAAATTCTTCCTGAAAAAATCATTTTATTCTATTAGTTTTTTTCCTAAAGTCTCCCTGAAAAAAAAAAAAATCAAATCAGTGGGAGATTAATATTTACATTTGTACTTCAGTGACAGTCCTGCGTGTGTGGCATCTCTCTCATTTGTAGCCACCAACAACAGAGTGTGTAACATTGTGCCTGATTTTCGTTGTGGTCTCACTCACCTGTAAAGGGGTAGCTAAATCATACTGAAGTTATAGCTCACCGTGTAAGTTGTGTGACAGCAACAACTACCGTTAGTTTGTTTACGTTTTTAAAACAATGAGGAAGTCTGGTGGAAGAGGTCGTGGCCGGGGGCGTTCATTGTCAGCTGGTAATGAGGGTAGTGGTAGTGGTGGAGCATCAGCTGGTCGTGGGAAAAAAAATATTGCACCTAAGTCTGGAGCTGTGGAGCCAGGTTCGTCGTCTGGCTACACAAGGCCTCGAACGCTCCCTTTTCTGGGAGTAGGAAAACCGCTTTTAAAGCCGGAGCAGCAAGAGCAAGTTTTGGCTTATCTTGCTGACTCAGCCTCTAGCTCTTTTGCCTCCTCTCGTGAAACTGGTAAATGTCAAAGCAGCGCGTCGTTAGTGGATGTTCACGGTCAGGGACAAGTCGCTTCCTTGTCCTCTTCACCAAAAACAACAAGAATCAGACCCTGATGAGACTATGTTGCCCCATCACGAACGCTATACCACCGACCGACACGGTGACACAGACGAAGTTGCACACGAGCTACAAGAAGAGGTAATAGATGACCCAGTTCTTGACCCCGATTGGCAGCCATTGGGGGAACAGGGTGCAGGCGGCAGCAGTTCTGAAGCGGAGGAGGAGGGGCCGCAGCAGGCATCAACATCGCAACAGGTTCCATCTGCCGGGCCCGTATCTTGCCCAAAACGCGTGGCAAAGCCAAAACCTGTTGGAGGACAGCGTGGCCATCCAGTTAAAGCTCAGTCTGCAATGCCTGAAAAGGTATCCGATGCTAGAAAGAGTGCAGTCTGGCATTTTTTTAAACAACATCCAATTGATCAGCGCAAAGTCATCTGTCAAAAATGTTCAACTACCTTAAGCAGAGGACAGAATCTGAAAAGTCTCAATACAAGTTGCATGCATAGACATTTAACCACCAAGCATTTGCAAGCCTGGACTAACTACCAAACGTCCCTTAAGGTTGTAGCACCCTCAGCCAATGAAGCTAGTCAGCAACGCAACATCCCTTCCGACAGTGTAGGGCCACCATTTTCCGCACCACCTGCAGTATCTGTGCAGGTTTCTTTGCCAGGCCAAAGCAGTCAGGGTCAGGGAATCACCAGTTTCGTAGTAGGAAACACTGCATCTAGGGCACCGGCGGCAACAATACCATCTCCCACCGTCTCTCAGTCTGCCATGTCCACCGGCACCCCCGCTAGTTCCACGATCTCCAGCTCTCCAGTCCAGCTCACCCTACATGAGACTATGGTTAGAAAAAGGAAGTACTTAGCCTCGCATCCGCGTACACAGGGTTTGAACGCCCACATAGCTAGACTAATCTCGTTAGAGATGATGCCCTAGCGGTTAGTTGAAAGCGAAGCTTTCAAAGCCCTGATGGACTACGCTGTACCACGCTACGAGCTACCCAGTCGACACTTTTTTTCCAGAAAAGCCATCCCAGCCCTCCACCAGAATGTTAAAGAGCGCATCGTCCATGCACTCAGGCAATCTGTGAGCACAAAGGTGCACCTGACAACAGATGCATGGACCAGTAGGCATGGCCAGGGACGTTACGTGTCCATCACGGCACACTGGGTGAATGTTGTGGATGCAGGGTCCACAGGGGACAGCAAGTTTGGGACAGTTCTGCCTAGCTCACGGTCTAGGAAACAGTTGACTGTAGCCGTTCGCACCCCCTCCTCCTCCTCTTCGTCCTCCTGCAGAAGCGAGAGCTCGTCCACAGACCGCAGTCGCACAACCACTGCATCCGCAGCTGCCACTGTTGCACACCAGGTCTCCCATTATGGGGCAGCTACTGGCAAACATCAGCAGGCTGTATTGGCTATGAAGTGTTTGGGCGACAACAGACACACCGCGGAAGTTCTGTCCGAGTTCTTGCAGAAAGAAACGCAGTCGTGGCTGGGCACTGTAGATCTTGAGGCAGGCAAGGTAGTGAGTGATAACGGAAGGAATTTCATGGCTGCCATCTCCCTTTCCCAACTGAAACACATTCCTTGCCTGGCTCACACCTTAAACCTGGTGGTGCAGTGCTTCCTGAAAAGTTATCCGTGGTTATCCGACCTGCTCCTCAAAGTGCGTGGACTTTGCTCACATATCCGCCGTTCGCCCGTACACTCCAGCCGTATGCAGACCTATCAGCGTTCTTTGAACCTTCCCCAGCATCGCCTAATCATAGACGTTGCAACAAGGTGGAACTCAACACTGCACATGCTTCAGAGACTGTGCGAACAGAGGCGGGCTGTTATGTTTTTGTGGGAGGATACACATACACGGGCAGGCAGTAGGATGGCAGACATGGAGTTGTCAGGTGTGCAGTGGTCGAAGATTCAAGACATGTGTCAAGTCCTTCAGTGTTTTGAGGAATGCACACGGCTGGTTAGTGCAGACAACGCCATAATAAGCATGAGCATCCCCCTAATGCGTCTGCTGATGCAAAGTTTGATGCACATAAAGGATCAGGCGTCTGCAGCTGAGGAAGAGGAAAGCCTTGATGACAGTCAGCCATTGTCTGGCCAGGGCAGTGTACAGGACGAGTTAGCGGGCGAAGAGGAGGAGGAGGACGAGGAGGATGATGGGGATGATTATATTTTTAATGAGGAAGCTTTTCCGGGGCCACTGGAAATTGGTGGCGCGGCAAGGCCGGGTTCTGGTTTTTGGAGGGACACAAGTGACGTGGATTTGCCTGAAACTGCCCCTCAACCAAGCACAACCGCAGATTTGAGAACTGGAACTTTGGCCCACATGGCGGATTATGCCTTACGTATCCTCAAAAGGGACACACGCATAACTAAAATGATGAACGATGACGATTACTGGTTGGCCTGCCTCCTTGATCCTCGCTATAAAGGCAAATTGCAAAATATAATGCCACATGAGAACTTGGAACTAATATTAGCAACCAAACAATCAACTCTTGTTGACCGTTTGCTTCTGGCATTCCCTGCACACAGCGCCCGTGATCGTTCTCACACGAGCTGCAGGGGCCAGCAGACCAGAGGAGTTAGAGGGGCAGAAATCAGAAGTGGCGTTGGCCAGAGGGGTTTTCTGACCAGGTTGTGGAGTGATTTTGCTATGACCGCAGACAGGACAGGTACTGCAGCATCAATTCAAAGTGACAGGAGACAACATTTGTCCAGTATGGTTACAAACTATTTTTCATCCCTTATCGATGTTCTCCCTCAACCGTCATTCCCATTTGATTACTGGGCATCAAAATTAGACACCTGGCCAGAATTGGCAGAATATGCATTGCAGGAGCTTGCTTGCCCGGCAGCTAGTGTCCTATCAGAAAGAGTATTCAGTGCTGCAGGTTCAATACTAACAGAAAAAAGGACTCGTCAGGCTACCCAAAATGTAGATGATCTAACCTTCATTAAAATGAACCACAACTGGATTTCGAAATCTTTTGCCCCACCTTGCCCGGCTGACACCTAGCTTTCCTATGAAAAGGTCTTGCCTGTGGACTATTCTGAATGCCTTTTCCAATCTCGTAATTTTCTGCACCTGATTGTCCAGCATACGACATGTTTACACCTCACTAAATGGCCAAACTCCCCACACGGGGCCGTGGTATCGACACTTGGCGACAGCACCCGTGAGAGTGCTGTTTGTCTGAAGAGGTGGGTGTGCCCGCTTTTGGTCGATGGCACTGCCACTGGGTCCCTCCTAGTACAATAAAGTGTCTCTGGCGGTGGTGGTGCGCACCCAACGTCAGACACACCGTTGTAATATGAGGGGCCCTGGGCCTGTACCGCCGGCCACAAGACAGTTCCCCCCCCCCCAGCTCAAACAGTGCTCTACCACTTGCAAAATTATCTCACAGCTCCACCAATGTTTAGTCTATGCGCTGACATCCTTCAATGCCTGCCACTGACAATACCATTGTATTGACATTTTTGTTATGTTAGGCCTTCGAAGCCTGTCTGCGGTCACTCCTTCCACTATGCCTCCACTGACCACACCACTGCTGCCCGTGTACCCCTGGAACCAATGTAAAATTGCCTACAGCCAGCCCAATTTTTTTATTTTAGGCCTTCGATGCCTGTCTGCGGTCCATTCTTTCTACTACTACTACACTGACAAGGCCACTGCTGCCCGTGTACCCCTGGAACCAATTTAAAATTGCCTACAGCCATGTGTTATTATTTTAGGCCTTCGATGCCTGTCTGCGGTCACTCCTTCCACTAGGCCTCCCCTGACCACACCACTGCTGCCCGTGTACCCCTGGAACCAATTTAAAATTGCCTACAGCCAGCCCAATTTTTTTACTTTAGGCCTTCGATGCCTGTCTGCGGTCACTCCTTCCACTAGACCTCCACTGACCACACCACTGCTGCCCGTGTACCCCTGGAACCAATTTAAAATTGCCTACAGCCCTGTGTTATTATTTTAGGCCTTCGATGCCTGTCTGCGGTCACTCCTTACAATATGCCTCCACTGACCACACTGTTATGGCTGGCAATCAGGCAACACAGCGTGCAGTAATCAGCGCACATACAGAGATCTGGCAATAACCAAAAACAATAGGACGAGCTCTGAGACGTGGAATCTCTGTAGACTGCAGTACCTGATCTATCCTCACACAACTATAAGCAGCAGTGGATTGCGCCTATCACTCTCTATGCAACTCGGCACTGCCTGAGGAGCTGACTAGCCTGAAGATAGAAATACAAGCCTGACTTACCTCAGAGAAATACCCCAAAGGAATAGGCAGCCCCCCACATATAATGACTGTTAGCAAGATGAAAAGACAAACATAGGAATGAAATAGATTCAGCAAAGTGAGGCCCGATATTCTAGACAGAGCGAGGATAGCAAAGAGAACTATGCAGTCTACAAAAAACCCTAAAACGAAAACCACGCAAAGGGGCAAAAAGACCCACCGTGCCGAACTAACAGCACGGTGGTGCACCCCTTTGCTTCTCAGAGCTTCCAGCAAAAGTAAATAGCAAGCTGGACAGAAAAAACAGAAAACAAACTAGAAGCACTTATCTAGCAGAGCAGCAGGCCCAAGGAAAGATGCAGTAGCTCAGATCCAACACTGGAACATTGACAAGGAGCAAGGAAGACAGACTCAGGTGGAGCTAAATAGCAAGGCAGCCAACGAGCTCACCAAAACACCTGAGGGAGGAAGCCCAGAGACTGCAATACCACTTGTGACCACAGAAGTGAACTCAGCCACAGAATTCACAACAGTACCCCCCCCTTGAGGAGGGGTCACCGAACCCTCACCAGAACCCCCAGGCCGACCAGGATGAGCCACATGAAAGGCACGAACAAGATCTGGGGCATGGACATCAGAGGCAAAAACCCAGGAATTATCTTCCTGAGCATAACCCTTCCATTTGACCAGATACTGGAGTTTCCGTCTAGAGACACGAGAATCCAAAATCTTCTCCACAATATACTCCAATTCCCCCTCCACCAAAACAGGGGCAGGAGGCTCCACAGATGGAACCATAGGTGCCACGTATCTCCTCAACAACGACCTATGGAATACATTATGTATGGAAAAGGAGTCTGGGAGGGTCAGACGAAAAGACACAGGATTGAGAATCTCAGAAATCCTATACGGACCAATAAAACGAGGTTTAAATTTAGGAGAGGAAACCTTCATAGGAATATGACGAGAAGATAACCAAACCAGATCCCCAACACGAAGTCGGGGTCCCACACGGCGTCTGCGATTAGCGAAAAGCTGAGCCTTCTCCTGGGACAAGGTCAAATTGTCCACTACCTGAGTCCAGATCTGCTGCAACCTGTCCACCACAGAATCCACACCAGGACAGTCCGAAGACTCAACCTGTCCTGAAGAGAAACGAGGATGGAACCCAGAATTGCAGAAAAATGGAGAGACCAAGGTAGCCGAGCTGGCCCGATTATTAAGGGCGAACTCAGCCAACGGCAAAAATGACACCCAATCATCCTGGTCAGCGGAAACAAAACATCTCAGATATGTTTCCAAGGTCTGATTGGTTCGTTCGGTCTGGCCATTAGTCTGAGGATGGAAGGCCGAGGAGAAAGATAGGTCAATGCCCATCCTACCACAAAAGGCTCGCCAGAACCTCGAGGCAAACTGGGAACCTCTGTCAGAAACAATATTCTCAGGAATGCCATGTAAACGAACCACATGCTGGAAGAACAAAGGCACCAAATCAGAGGAGGAAGGCAATTTAACCAAGGGCACCAGATGGACCATTTTAGAAAAGCGATCACAGACCACCCAAATGACCGACATTTTTTGAGAAACGGGAAGGTCAGAAATGAAATCCATCGAAATATGTGTCCAAGGCCTCTTCGGGACCGGCAAGGGCAAAAGCAACCCACTGGCACGTGAACAGCAGGGCTTAGCCCTAGCACAAATTCCACAGGACTGCACAAAAGCACGCACATCCCGTGACAGAGACGGCCACCACAAGGATCTAGCAACCAACTCCCTGGTACCAAAGATTCCTGGATGACCGGCCAGCACCGAACAATGAAGTTCAGAGATAACTTTACTAGTCCACCTATCAGGGACGAACAGTTTCTCGGCCGGACAACGATCAGGTTTATTAGCCTGAAATTTCTGCAACACTCTCCGCAAATCAGGGGAGATGGCAGACACAATGACTCCTTCCTTGAGGATACTCGCCGGCTCAGATAACCCCGGAGAGTCGGGCACAAAACTCCTAGACAGAGCATCCGCCTTCACATTTTTAGAGCCCGGAAGGTATGAAATCACAAAATCAAAACGAGCAAAAAATAACGACCAACGGGCCTGTCTAGGATTCAAGCGCTTGGCAGACTCAAGATAAGTAAGGTTCTTATGATCAGTCAAAACCACCACGCGATGCTTAGCACCCTCAAGCCAATGACGCCACTCCTCGAATGCCCACTTCATGGCCAGCAACTCTCGGTTGCCCACATCATAATTACGCTCAGCAGCAGAAAATTTCCTGGAAAAGAAAGCACATGGTTTGAACACTGAGCAACCAGAACCTCTCTGTGACAAAACCGCCCCTGCACCAATCTCAGAAGCATCAACCTCGACCTGGAGCGGAAGAGAAACATCAGGTTGACACAACACAGGGGCACAGCAAAAACGACGCTTCAACTCCTGAAAAGCTTCCACGGCAGCAGAAGACCAATTAACCAAATCAGCACCCTTCTTGGTCAAATCGGTCAATGGTCTGGCAATGCTAGAAAAATTACAGATGAAGCGACGATAAAAATTAGCAAAGCCCAGGAATTTCTGCAGACTTTTTAGAGATGTCGGCTGAGTCCAATCCTGGATGGCCTGAACCTTAACCGGATCCATCTCGATAGTAGAAGGGGAAAAGATGAACCCCAAAAATGAAACTTTCTGCACACCGAAGAGACACTTTGATCCCTTCACGAACAAGGAATTAGCACGCAGTACCTGGAAAACCATTCTGACTTGCTTCACATGAGACTCCCAATCATCTGAGAAGATCAAAATGTCATCCAAGTAAACAATCAAGAATTTATCCAGATACTCACGGAAAATGTCATGCATAAAAGACTGAAAAACAGATGGAGCATTGGCAAGTCCGAACGGCATCACCAGATACTCAAAATGACCCTCGGGCGTATTAAATGCCGTTTTCCATTCATCTCCCTGCCTGATTCTCACCAGATTATACGCACCACGAAGATCAATCTTAGTAAACCAACTAGCCCCCTTAATCCGAGCAAACAAGTCAGAAATCAATGGCAAGGGATACTGAAACTTAACAGTGATCTTATTAAGAAGGCGGTAATCAATACACGGTCTTAGCGAACCATCCTTCTTGGCTACAAAAAAGAACCCTGCTCCCAATGGTGACGACGATGGGCGAATATGTCCCTTCTCCAGGGACTCCTTCACATAACTGCGCATAGCGGTGTGTTCAGGTACGGACAAATTAAATAAACGACCCTTAGGGAATTTACCACCAGGAATCAAATCGATAGCACAATCACAATTCCTATGCGGAGGTAGGGCATCAGACTTGGACTCTTCAAATACATCCTGAAAGTCCGACAAGAACTCTGGGATGTCAGAAGGAATGGATGACGAAATAGACAAAAATGGAACATCACCATGTACTCCCTGACAACCCCAGCTGGTTACCGACATAGAGTTCCAATCCAATACTGGATTATGGGTTTGTAGCCATGGCAACCCCAACACGACCACATCATGCAAATTATGCAGTACCAGAAAGCGAATAACTTCCTGATGTGCAGGAGCCATGCACATGGTCAGCTGGGCCCAGTACTGAGGCTTATTCTTGGCCAAAGGTGTAGCATCAATTCCTCTCAACGGAATAGGACACCGCAAAGGCTCCAAGAAAAATCCACAACGTTTAGCATAATCCAAATCCATCAGATTCAGGGCAGCGCCTGAATCCACAAATGCCATGACAGAATACGATGACAAAGAGCACATTAAGGTAATGGACAAAAGGAATTTGGACTGTACAGTACCAATAACGGCAGAGCTATCGAACCGCCTAGTGCGTTTAGGACAATTAGAAATAGCATGAGTAGAATCACCACAATAGAAACACAGTCTGTTCAGATGTCTGTGTTCTTGCCGTTCTACTTTAGTCATAGTCCTGTCGCACTGCATAGGCTCAGGTTTACTCTCAGACAATACCGCCAGATGGTGCACAGATTTACGCTCGCGCAAGCGACGACCGATCTGAATGGCCAAGGACATAGACTCATTCAAACCAGCAGGCATAGGAAATCCCACCATTACATCCTTAAGAGCTTCAGAGAGACCCTTTCTGAACAAAGCCGCTAGTGCAGATTCATTCCACAGAGTGAGTACTGACCACTTCCTAAATTTCTGACAATATACTTCTACATCATCCTGACCCTGGCATAAAGCCAGCAGATTTTTCTCAGCCTGATCCACTGAATTAGGCTCATCGTAAAGCAATCCCAGCGCCTGGAAAAATGCATCAACATTACTCAATGCAGAATCTCCTGGTGCAAGAGAAAACGCCCAGTCCTGTGGGTCGCCGCGCAAAAAAGAAAAAATAATCAAAACCTGTTGAATAGGATTACCAGAAGAATGAGGTTTCAAGGCCAAAAATAGCTTACAATTATTTCTGAAGCTCAGGAACTTAGTTCTGTCACCAAAAAACAAATCAGGAATCGGAATTCTTGGTTCTAGCATCGATTTCTGATCAATTGTATCTTGAATCTTTTGTACATTTACAACGAGATTATCCATTGAGGAGCACAGAGCCTGAATATCCATGTCCACAGCTGTGTCCTGAAGCACTCTAATGTCTAGGGGAAAAAAAAGACTGAAGACAGAGCTAAGAAAAAAAAATGATGTCAGGATTTCTTTTTTCCCTCTATTGGGAATCATTGGTGTGGCTCCTTGTACTGTTATGGCTGGCAATCAGGCAACACAGCGTGCAGTAATCAGCGCACATACAGAGATCTGGCAATAACCAAAAACAATAGGACGAGCTCTGAGACGTGGAATCTCTGTAGACTGCAGTACCTGATCTATCCTCACACAACTATAAGCAGCAGTGGATTGCGCCTATCACTACCTATGCAACTCGGCACTGCCTGAGGAGCTGACTAGCCTGAAGATAGAAATACAAGCCTGACTTACCTCAGAGAAATACCCCAAAGGAATAGGCAGCCCCCCACATATAATGACTGTTAGCAAGATGAAAAGACAAACGTAGGAATGAAATAGATTCAGCAAAGTGAGGCCCGATATTCTAGACAGAGCGAGGATAGCAAAGAGAACTATGCAGTCTACAAAAAACCCTAAAACGAAAACCACGCAAAGGGGCAAAAAGACCCACCGTGCCAAACTAACAGCACGGTGGTGCACCCCTTTGCTTCTCAGAGCTTCCAGCAAAAGTAAATAGCAAGCTGGACAGAAAAAACAGAAAACAAACTAGAAGCACTTATCTAGCAGAGCAGCAGGCCCAAGGAAAGATGCAGTAGCTCAGATCCAACACTGGAACATTGACAAGGAGCAAGGAAGACAGACTCAGGTGGAGCTAAATAGCAAGGCAGCCAACGAGCTCACCAAAACACCTGAGGGAGGAAGCCCAGAGACTGCAATACCACTTGTGACCACAGAAGTGAACTCAGCCACAGAATTCACAACACCACACCACTGCTGCCCGTGTACCCCTGGAACCAATTTAAAATTGCCTACAGCCAGCCCAATTTTTTTACTTTAGGCCTTCGATGCCTGTCTGCGGTCACTCCTTCCACTAGGCCTCCACTGACCACACCACTGCTGCCCGTGTTCCCCTGGAACCAATTTAAAATTGCCTACAGCCATGTGTTAGTATTTTAGGCCTTCGATGCCTGTCTGCGGTCACTCCTTACAATGTGCCTCCACTGACCACACCACTGCTGCCCGTGTACCCCTGGAACCAATTTAAAATTGCCTACAGCCAGCCCAATTTTTTTACTTTAGGCCTTCGATGCCTGTCTGCGGTCACTCCTTCCACTAGGCCTCCACTGACCACACCACTGCTGCCCGTGTACCCCTGGAACCAATTTAATATTGCCTACAGCCATGTGTTATTATTTTAGGCCTTCGATGCCTGTCTGCGGTCACTCCTTACAATATGCCTCCACTGACCACACCACTGCTGCCCGTGTACCCCTGGAACCAATTTAAAATTGCCTACAGCCAGCCCAATTTTTTTATTTTAGGCCTTCGATGCCTGTCTGCGGTCCGTTCTTTCTACTACTACTACACTGACCAGGCCACTGCTGCCCGTGTTCCCCTGGAACCAATTTAAAATTGCCAACAGCAATGTGTTATTATGTTAGGCCTTCGATGCCTGTTTGCGGTCACTCCTTCCAATAGTTCTCCACTGACCAGACCAATGCTGGCCATGTACCCCTGGAACCCAGCTGAAAGTGCATGTAGCCTCCTTTTTTTCTTTGTTTTATATTTAGAAAGCCCAGATGAACTACGCTGTGCAACGGTTCAAGCTACCCAGTCGACATTTCTTTTGCGAGAAAAGCCATCCCAGCCCTCCACCGGCATGAAAAAGTCTGCATTGTCATAGCACTCAGGCAATCAAACAGTAGAAAGGTGCACCTGACAAGAGACGCATGGACCAGTAGGCATGTCCACAAAAAGTTACGTGTCCATTACGGCGCACTGGGTTAATGTGTTGGATGCATGGTCCACAGGGGACAGCCTACAAAGTCTGTGTGCGGTCCCTAATTCCAATTTTCCTCCGCTGACCACACCACTTCTGCCCGTGTACCCCTGGAACCAATTTTACAGTGTCTACAGCCTAATTTTGTTATGTTAGGCCTACTACGCCTGTCTGCGGTCCCTCCTTCCAATACTCGTCCACTGACCACACCACTGCTGCCCGTGGACCCCTGGAACCTATTTTTAATTGCATAGAGCATCCTTTTTTTAATAGTAGGCGTACAAAGTCTTTCTGCGGTCCACTATTGAAATTGTCCTCCACTGCCCAGAGCACTGCTGCTTGTGTACCCCTGTAACTTTTTTAAGCTGCAGTGAGCCACATTTTTGGGTTAAGTCCTACTACCTGTGTCTGTCTGCGCCACTCAATTCAGCTGTGTTCCTTTGAAAAAAGCTGAGCGTCAATAGTCTTGTTTTCAGCCTCTAGGAATTTTAAAACTGCATTGGGGGTACAACTTTGGTAGGGCCTACTAACGGTGTCTGCCTCCCCAAGGTGTGCCCCAGGTTTCCTCGCCATTGCTTCGATCTTAATGCTCTCGTTTAGTAGTTGTTGGAAACTACACTGCATTAGGCCTACAAATTGGGTATGGGGTGTAGAGAGATGGTGTGTTCCACTCCAAGGTGTTCTCCAGGTTGCCTTTCCTGAGCTTCGATCTTCCGGCTCTCGTTTAGTAGTTGTTGGAAACTACGCTGCATTAGGCCTACAAATTGAGTATGGGGTGTAGAGAGATGGTGTGTTACACTCCAAGGTGTTCTCCAGGTTGCCTTTCCTGAACTTCTATCTTCAGGCTCTCATTAAATTGTGGTTAAACGGAACAACTGCATTTGGCGTACTAGTTAGTTTGGGGCCTACTATCGGTGTCTGCCACTTCTTGCTGTTCTCCTGGTTTCCTGTCCTGAAATTCCATTTTCAGGCTCTCGTTAAGTAGTTGTTAGTGTTAGACTGCATTTGGCCTACTAGTTGGGTTGGGGCCTACTATCGGTGTCTGCCACTCCTTGCTGTTCTCCTCCACTGAACAAAGCTGTGCCGCCTGTTTACTACGGTTGCCAATTTTGAACTGCATTTCGACTACTTACTGATTTGGGCCTACTCTCTGTGTCAGCCTCTCATTCCAGTTGTCCTCCACTGCAATGCCCCCTGGTTAGTCCTGTGTTACCAATTTTGAACTGCATTTAGCCAACTTTATTCTTTGGGCCTATATCTGTGTTTCCTCCTCATCCTGACCATTGCCCAGCCAGTGATAGATGAGTCTGCTGGTACATTGACCCATAACGCAAAATTCCCCGTGCACGCTACACAGCAAGATTGTGACCCTGCTGAAAGTCAGGTTCCTCTTCCCGCATACCATACCAGCTTACACGGGGACAAAGAGGAAGGTGCAGATGAAAGTGCAGGTTCCTTCATCAGGTGGGGGGAGGAATACTAGTTGGCGACGTCACTGGCACAGGGCCTCTCATAGTACGCAAAAGTGTTGCTGCCGGTGGGAGGCGCCCCCGCCATGCAAACACACCGCTGTACTTTGAGGGGCCTTGTGCCAGTGCCAATGCCAACGAGTGGGCCCCCCCTGCTTGCTCAGGATCACAGCACTTGCAAAGTTGAAATACTTACCTCTCCCTGCTCCACTGCCGTGACGTGGTCCAGATTTACTGGGCCCACTAATTACTTGAACCAGCCCTACCCCCCACAACTTTAGCCAAATGACCCCCAATTTCAAATGCCTTCCAATTATTATAAGGTAAATTACGATTGACAAGCTTCTTTAACAAGAATGGATGTTTTTGCCATTAAAATGGGCAGTGTAGGTGTTTTCCTGGCCTCCACTCACTGCCGACTATGCTCCCCCATTGACTTGCATTGGGTTTCGTGTTTCGGGCGATACCCGACTTTTCACGATAATCGGCCGATTCCACTCGACTCGACTTCTAAGATAGTCGGGTTTCGCGAAACACGGCTCGACTCTAAAAAGGTCAAGGTCGCTCAACCCTAGCCATCACCGTTAAGAACAAGTATCCTTGGCCCCTGATATCAGAGCTCTTTGATAGATTGTGGGGACGAGGGTTTTTACCAAGCTTGATCTTCGGGGTGCTTACAACCTGATTTGCATCCGTGAGGGGGACAAATGGAAGACAGCATTTAACACCAGAGACAGCCACTACGAGTTTCCAGTGATATCATTCGGGCTCTGTAATGCCCCTGCTGTTTTCCAAGACTTTGTGAATGACATCTTCCGGGATATTTTTTCCACCTCAGTCGTAGTTTATCTGGATGATATTCTCATCTACTCTCCAGATATAGACTCTCACCAGAAAAATGTTTGCAAAGTCTTCAACCTCCTATGGGCAAACTCACTCTATACAAAGTTGGAGCAGGAGTCCTTGCCTTTCCTGGGCTATATCATCTCCGCCCAGGGGTTGGCCATGGATCCTGCCAAGCTACAAGCTATGATGGACTGGTGTAAACCCCATTCTCCTTAAGCGGTGCAGTGCTTTATGGGGTTCATTACCTATTATCACCAGTTCATTCCCCACTTCTCAACTTTGGTAGCTCTTTTCGCTTCCCTCACCAAGAAGGGAGCTAATTAATGATGAGCGAACGTGCTCGCCACTACTCGGTACTCGCCCGAGTATCACTATGCTCGGTGTACTTGGCGAGCACCGAGTATTTCTGGAATTATTTGGCAGGAGCTCGAGTCTCCTCGTTTTAATTTTGCAGCTTTTTAGAGTACCAATCAAATTGCAGGGATTGTCTGCCATGCACTGTAATACCTCAGCCATTTTTGTTGTGGTATTACAATGATTGGCTAGCTGCACAGCATCATGAGGTCTATTAGAGACATAGCACCGCACTCAGGGGTGGATTAAGGGTAGCCAGGGCCCCGGGCTGTTCACACACTGTGGGCCCTCCCGGTCATGTGACGGGGGTCATGTGACGGGGGTCATGATATACCCGAACCAGATTATTCCAGAAAAATGGCCGGGCCCTACTCTACTGTAACCTATTCAATATTTGTTAAAATCTGCAATACAATTTAGGTATATCTTGACCAATAATATCACATACAAGGAACAAATACCACCGTACCATGACCAGACCACAAATTACAACCACAGTGATCGAATAATATCACATACAAGGAACAAATACCACCGCACCATGTCAAGGCCACATATTACCACTTGGTGACCAAATAGCACATACAAGGGACAAATACCACAACACCATTTCCAGACCACATATTACCACCACATAGTGACTGAATACTACAATACTGATCAGTAAAAAAAAAAACAAAAAAAACACAATACTATCACCATAAGTGCCAGTATTCACAGGAGATCTGTACTTAGTATGCAGTGTCTGTGTAGAGGTAATACAGAGATCACTGGTGACATTGTACACAGGACCTCTGTATATAGTATACAGTGTATAGTGTCAGTGTATAGGTAACACTGACTCACCAGTGACGTCTCTAGGTGAAGTCCTTCATCTTTCATCCAGCACAGACCGCCATCATTTCTCCCAGCCAGGACTCGTTTCTGCAGGAAATAACACAGTTATCTCGAGCTCCGCTTGTAGAACACATTACTTTATTTTTCACAACTTCTACATTACACCACATGGAGAAAAAAAGGCGATATAGTGTCACTCTGCACAGTAACAGGACCGCCCCCCATTTAAAACAGTATACTCAAAAAATAAAAGAAATACATCACTGCAGTAATAATATCCCTTAATTAGCCCCTATGGTAATACTATTCCCCACCCCATGTATCTCATTCCTCGCTCCAGCCATATGTTCTCCCATCCTGCACTCATGAGTATCCATCCTGCCCCATATGATCTCCCCATCCTGTCCCATCTGTCTCCATCGTATCCATCCTGCCCCATGATCCAATCCTGCCCCATGTCTTTCATTCTACCCCGTGTCTCCAATCATGCCCTGTGTCTACATTCTGCCCATGCCTCCAGTTCTGCCCCCAGTGTGTCCAGCAATCTGCCCCAGTGTGTCCAGCATATTACCCCCAGTGTCTCCAGCAATCTGCCCCATTGTCTCCAGCAATCTGCCCCACTGTCTCCAGCATTGCCCCCCAGTGTGTCCTCCAGCATTGCCCCCCAGTGTGTCCTCCAGCAATCTGCCCCACTGTCTCCAGCATTGCCCCACTGTCTCCAGCATTGCCCCACTGTCTCCAGCATTGCCCCACTGTCTCCAGCATTACCCCACTGTCCCCAGCATTGCCCCACTGTCCCCAGCATTGCCCCACTGTCTCCAGCATTGCCCCACTATCTCCAGCAATCTGCCCCACTGTCTCCAGCAATCTGTCCCACTGTCTCCAGCAATCTGCCCCACTGTCTCCAGCAATCTGCCCCACTGTCTCAAGCATTGCCCCCAGTGTGTCCTCCAGCAATCTGCCCCAGTGTCTCCAGCATTGCCCCAGTGTGTCCTCCAGCATTGCCCCCAGTGTGTCCTCCAACCTGCCCCAGTGTGTCCAGCATTGCCCCCCAGTGTGTCCTCCAGCATTGCCCCCAGTGTGTCCTCCAACCTGCCCCAGTGTCTCCAGCATTGCCCCCCAGTGTGTCCTCCCTCCAACATTGCCCCCCAGTGTGTCCACCGTTTAACTGATCAAAAAAAAAAAACAGTCTCCTCACCTGTCCGCGCTCCCGGCGGCGAGCTCCCTTCAGCAGCGCACACTCGCCGGCGACCGACAATGACGTCAGACGCCGGCGACGTGTGTGCTGCGGCCGACTTCAGCTGCCAGCCTCCAATTGGCTGGCGGCTGTTGTTGTTAACTATTGACGTGCGGGTGCGCGCCCGCACATCAATAGGAAACCGCCGCAGCGCCGGAAAGGGCCCGGTGAGCAGATGAGAAGGGGCCCAATGAGGGCCCCCTCTCTCTGCCCACCGGGTCCGGGGGCACATAAACGCCGCCCGGCGGGCATTCACAGACGATTATCAGAGGGTTAATCTGTGCGGTAGCCCAGGGCCCCCCCAGACCACTGGGCCCTGGGCTACCGCCCATATTGACCCTCTAATAATCCGCCCCTGACCGTACTGCTCGCTGCATTCTGCTCCAGACTCAGCTAGTGTAGGGAGAGCTGCTGCTGAGATAGAGTCAGATTTGTTCTTTTATTAGTTAGTGTGGGTCTACTAGTGTTCAATCCACAAATCCTGATAAACCAACTGTCCTTTTTAGGGCTTATTTGGGGGTACATAGATTGCAGCCCTAGGTAGGCAGGGGAGTCTACATGCACATATCCACATCAGTGCAAGGCATGCAGGCACTGTACGTGAGTATATAGATCTAACTATATACTGAACCTCAAAAACTTAATTACTGTCTGCTTCTGCATATTATATATATCTAATATATAAAGCTGAATGTGTGTGTGTGTGTGTGTGTGTGTATGTATGTATGTATGTATGTATGTATGTATGTCCGGGATTGGCATCTACACCGTAGCAGCTACAGCCGCAAAATTTTGCAGAGACACACGTCTGGACCCCAAGAGCGTCATAGGCTATGTTGTGAGGTGAAATTTTAACCCCACGCGTTCCAACTCACCAAACAATTTTGCCCCTATCTACATAATGGGGAAAAAAGTGAAAGGAAAAGTGTTGGAGGCGTCGCAGCTACAGCCACAAAATTTTGCACAGTCACACGTCTGGACCCTGAGAGCGTCATAGGGTATGTTGTGAGGTGAAATTTTAACCCCGCGCTTTCCAATTCACCAAACAATTTTGCCCCTATCTACATAATGGGGAAAAAGTGAAAGGAAAAGTGTTGGAGGCGTCGCAGCTACAGCCACAAAATTTTGCACAGTCACACGTCTGGATCCCGAGAGCGTCATAGGCTATGTTGTGAGGTAAAATTTTAACCCCGCGCTTTCCAATTCACCAAACAATTTTGCCCCTATCTACATAATGGGGAAAAGTGAAAGGAAAAGTGTTGGAGGCAAATTGACAGCTGCCAGATGTGAACAAGGGGGACTTAAAGAGTGAGCGATGGCGCCAAAGAGTATTTACCGTACAGTTCCTAAGGTGGGGCCCCGACATGGGATACTCATTACACACGGGGATATGAACACATACATAAAATGCGCCACAAACTACCACGTGCTTGAACACATATACCGCCCTCAGGACACATTTCACCACACATACACCAACCTCGCCACATAAAAGTCAAAACACAAAAGTCACTGCTCAAAACTCGCCACGCGCAAAACTCGCCACATGCAAAAACTAGGCTCACGCAAAACTCGCCACAAGTGCAAAACTCACCTCATGGAAAACTCACCACACGCAAAACTTGCACACGCGGAAAAATTGCCACATGCACAAAAGTTGCAACACATGCAAAAGTTGCCTCACACAAAACTTGCACATACTCAAAAGGCACCACACATAAAACTCGCCACGCGCAAAACTCGTCATGCGCAAAACTTGCTGCACACAACTTGCTACTCTAACCTGTCACATGCAACTCGACACACAAAAAGTTGCTACACGCATGTTGCCACACAAAACTCATCCCACAAAAGTCGCCACATGCATGTCGCCACACGCAACTCAACACACACAACTTGACAAACGAAACTCGCCCTAAGGTATTATCCTTCAAAAATAAAAATCTGATTAATAAGCAGACAAACTACAAGAGCAACAACTGTACCATATAGGAAATACAGCAGCTGTCAGTCACATGACCTGTCTATTATGTGTATGTGTGAGCTAATATATACTGCCAGGGGGAGGGCTTCCTGTTGGCTGGGGATTTATCAGGCTGCCAATTTAGCTTACAAATACTGAGGTAAAAATACTGAGCAAATAACGTGTGAACGAGGTCTAATACAGGAGGAGATGACACACAGGTATATACTATATACAGGAGAGATGACACACAGATATATACTATATACAGGAGAGATGACACACAGGTATATACTATATAGAGGAGGAGATGACATACAGGTACATATATATACAGGAGGAGATGACATACAGGTATATACTATATACAGGAGCAGATGACCTACAGGTATATACTATATACAGGAGGAGATGACATACAGGTATATGCTATATATAGAAGATGACATACAGGTATATACTATATACAGGAGGAGATGACACAGATATATACTATATACAGGGGAGATGACACACAGGTATATACTATATACAGGAGGAGATGACACACAGGTATATACTATATACAGGAGAGATGACACACAGATATATGCTATATACAGGGGAGATGACACACAGCAGGTATATACTATATACAGGGGAGATGACATACAGGTATATACTATATACAGGAGATGACATACAGGTGTATACTATATATAAGGGAGATGATAAACATGTATATACTGAGGTGAAAATGAGAGGTGTGAAGTGAAAATGAAAAGGTGTGAGTGCAAAATGAGAGGAGTGAGGGAAAATAGTGGAGTGATCAGAAAATGACAGATCTGGGGTCGAAATGACAAGTGTTAGGGGGGAATGAGAGGAGTGAGGGGGAAAATAAGGAGTGAGAGGGAAAATAAGGAGTGAGGGGGAAAATAAGGAGTGAGGGGGAAAATAAGGAGTGAGGGGGAAAAAAGGAGTGAGGGGGAAAATAAGGAGTGAGGGGGGAAATAAGGAGGGAGGGGGAAAATAAGGAGGGAGGGGGAAAATAAGGAGTGAGGGGGAAAATAAGGAGTGAGGGAGAAAATGAGAGATGTGAGGGGCAAAATGAAAGATGTGATTAGGAAAATGAGAGGCGTGATGGGAAAATAAGAGAAGTGTGGTGCTATAACTAACCACAGATATTTACTATGCCCAGGCAACGCTGGGCTCTTCAGCAAGTATGTATATACGTAGCTGCAGGTATCCGTGGGTTTTTTTTTTTTGCACCTTATACCTGCTAATTTTATTAGAAGGCAATTCATAGCCCCCTTTTTTCTACATTTATTTGCTTGGTCACACTGCAGACGACTTCCAGGTCATTTCAATACAAGAGGGTGAAAATCTAACAATGTAAAAAATTGTTATGTGAGTGCGCACAAAATTCTGGCCTTTTTTTGGTGCTATATTATTTTTTGGAGAGTCTTACAACATTTTTGGACACCATTTTGCTGCCTAAAGAATCTGTAGCTGGTCCAAAAATATTTAGCTACAGTTCTTATATTTATCACAATGATTTGTATGCCACAAGTATCGCATATCATTGCACTAAAGATTTTACAATTTTAGTACCTCAATTCTATATTTTTAGTGTCATAGCTTACTTATTGACACAATTTTGGTGGGCCAAAAAAAATCAAGGCCACATTTTGATCAGTCTGTTATCGCCGTCTGACGCCTCATCTATCTGTGGTCTCCAAATTCTTGCATTTCAGGCATACATTTCACTTTGTTGCCTGTCTGCTACCCTTGTTCTATACAGTATTTTGTGATTAATTTTTTTTAAAAAAACAAGCCACATATTGAAACAGTCTGCAATCTCCGTCAGACGCCCTGTGTATCTGTGGTGTCCAAATTCTTGCTTTTCAGGCATACATTGCATTTTTTGTCTGCTAGCCTTGGTCTATACAGTATTTTGTGGTTAAAAATTTACAAAAAATACCAGGCCACATATTGAAACAGTCTGTTATCTCCGTCAGACACACAGTGTTTCTGTGGTGTCCAAATCCTTGCTTTGCAGGCATACATTTCATTTTTTTGTCTGCTATCCTTGGTCCATACAGTATTTTGCAGTTTAAAATTTTACAAAAATAACACAGGCCACATATTGAAAGTCTGTTATTTCCGTCAGATGCCCGGTGTATCTGCGGTGTCCAAATCCCCGCTTTGCAGGCACACATTGCATTTTTCATCTGCTAGCCTTGGTCTATACAGTATTTTGTGGTAAAAAAAACCAGGCCACATATTGAAACAGTCTGTTATCTCTGTCAGACACCTGCTGTATCTGTGGTGTCCAAATCTTTGCTTTGCAGGCATGCATTGCATTTTTTGTCTGCTAGCCTTGGTCTATACAGTATTTTGTGGTTAAAAAATTTGCAAAGAAAAAAATATATATTGAAACAGTCTGTTGTCTCTGTCAGATGCACGGTGTATCTGTGATGTCCAAATCCTTGCTTTGCAGGCATACATTGCATTTTTTAGTCTGCTAACCTTGGTCTAACCAGTATTTTGTGATTTAAAAAATTTACAAAAAAAAACCAGGTCACATATTGAAACAGTCTGCTGTCTTTGTCAGATGTCCAGTGTATCTGTGGTGTCCAAATCCTTGCTTTGCAGGCATACATTGCATTTTTTGCCTGCTAGCCTTGGTCTACACAGTGTTTTGTGGTTAAAACAAATAGCACAAAAAATATTGAAACAGTCTGTTGTCTCTGTCAGACGCACGGTGTATCTGTGGTGTCCAAATCCTTGCTTTGCAGGCATACATTGCATTTTTTTGCCTGCTAACATTGGTCTATACAGTATTTTGTGGTTAAAAAATTTTACAAAAAAAAACAGGTCACATATTGAAACAGTCTGCTATCTTTGTCAGATGTCCAGTTTATCTGTGGTGTCCAAATCCTTGCTTTGCAGGCATACATTGCATTTTTTTGCCTGCTAGCCTTGGTCTATATAGTGTTTTGTGGTTAAAAAAATTAGCACAAAAAATATTGAAACAGTCTGTTGTCTCTGTCAGATGCATGGTGTATCTGTGGTGTCCAAATCCTTGCTTTGCAGGGATACATTGCCTTTTTTAGTCTGCTAAACTTGGTCTGTACAGTATTTTGTGGTTAAAAAAATTTACAAAACAAAAAACAGGTCACATATTGTAACAGTCTGTTATCTCCGTCAGACGCATGGTGTATCTGTGGTGTCAAAATCATCACTTTGCAGGCATACATTGCATTTTTTATCTGCTAGCCTTGGTCTATACAGTATTTTGTGGTAAAAAAATTACAAAAAAACCAGACCACATGTTGAAACAGTCTGTTCTCTTCATCAGATGCATGGTGTATCTGTGGTGTCCAAATCCATGCTTTGCAGGCATGTATTGTTAGGTGTCGAGTTCCCGCCTCTGCACAGGGGTAATCTTGAACCATCTCTGCTGTGGTCTCCCATTCTTCTCCAGCCGCAGTGGAGCCTGCTCAGCAGAGACGTCGGTCCCAGCGGCACTAAGGCAGATACTGGGCGACTGGTTATTACTGTTCTTCCAGGCTCTGCCTTTTATAGCCAGCGCTGATCAGCAGTGAGCAGATCTTTTTGGGACTAAGTCCTGCTTTTCCTATACTGGACATGCCCACGGGATGACCTCCCATTGGAGGTCGGGGGGTCACATGCGCAGGTCCTGAAGCAGTTCCTGTTGGACCCTAGGAAGGTCCTTGAGTGCTAAAACTATAAAAGGTTTGCATGGCCGTATGGCCATGCACTAGTATCAAACCAATGTTAAAGAGTTCAGCGCCAGTGTGGTCATGCTTGTATGTGGCCAGGGTTTGTCTGAAATAAGCCAACCAGAGGGCCAACCAGACCCTGGTCACATATCTACGACATTTTGTTTCTGCAAGGCAGGATGACTGGGCATCCTTGCTACCATTTGTGCTTAACAATGCCGTAGCTGACTCCACCGGTCAGACTCCATTCCTCCTTAATTACGGCCAGCATCCGCAGGTTCCTGTGTCTATGATTGTGTCTTCCACCGACCACAGGGTGGCAGCCTGAGCAGCTCTGAAGGCACGGGACATTTGGGACGGCACTCAGGATGCCATCCGGGCCTCCAACGAGAGAATGAGGTCCTCCGCTGATGCACATCGGCGCCCTTCTCAGACCTTTGCTCCTGGCGACTTAGTGTGGCTCTCCGCCCGTAACATCAGGCTGCGAGTTGAGTCCACTAAGTTTGCACCTCGCTACTTGGGTCCCTTCAAGGTCCTCGAACAGGTTAACCCTGTCGTCTACCGTCTGGCCCTTCCTCCATGCCTAGGTATCACCGACACCTTTGATGTGTCCCTCTTAAAGCCTGTATACATGTCCCAGTTTTCTGAGTCATCTGCCGGTGACATCGGGTCCGTCTACGTATGATTGCGAGGTGAACGCTATTTTGGGGTGCAAGGTGGTACGTGGCAAAACATTTTATTTGGTGGACTGGAAGGGTTATGGCCCAGAGGACAGGTCATGGAAGCCTGCTGAGCACATTTGAGCTCCACAGTTCATTGCTGCCTTCGGGCGTAGCGAGATATAAGGAGGGGGAGCATGTTAGGTGTCGAGTTCCCGCCTCTGCACAGGGGGAATCTCGAACCATCTCCGCTGCGGTCTCCCATTCTTCTCCAGCCGCAGTGGAGCCTGCTCAGCGGAGAATATATATATTCGGTGCGTTCCGCCAACCCTAACATATATTGTGTTTTTTTGTCTGCTAGCCTTGGTCTTTACAGTACTTTGTGGTTCAAAAAATGAAAAAATATACAGGCCACTTATTGAAACAGTCTGTTATCTCAGTCAGATGCCTGGTCTATCTGTGGTCTCCAAATCCTTGCTTTTCAGGCATATATTTCATTTTTTTGCCTGCTACTCTTGGTGTATACAATAGTTTGTGGTTCAAAAAATTAAAAAATATACAGGCCACATATTGCAACAGTCTGTTACCTCAGTCAGACGCCTGGTCTATCTGTGGCCTCCAAATCATTGCTTTTCAGGCATACATTCCAGTTTTTTGTCTGCTACCCTTGTTGTATACAGTCTTTTGTGGTTCAATAAATGTAAAAATATACAGGCCACATATTGAAACAGTCTGTTATCTCTTGCTTTGCAGGTATACATTGGATTTTTTTGGTCTCCTAGCCTTAGTCTATACCATATTTTGTGGTTATTTTTTTTTTTTTAAACAGGCCACATATTGAAACTGTCTGTTATCTCAGTCATACGCCTGGTCTACTGTGGTCTCCAAATACTTGCTTTTTAGGCATACTGATCACATATAACTTTTCTCAAAATTTATCCATTTGTATTGAACTTTCAAAATATGTCAGTAGTCCATTTAAGATGGACAAGGCAAGGGATGGGGAAGTGAACGTGATACTAATGGTACATGCAGAGGACAAGACCCTGGCCAAGCTGAAAGTGGGCCACAACAAAGATCCACATCGTTTCATTCGACCTTCCTGCTCCAGTTTCTAGGGGACAACAGCACACCACTATTGAAGCCAGAGCAGTTTGAAACGGTTGTTTGTTGGATAGTGGATAATGTTTCCAGCCATTTAGCCACCACCGATCCTCCTTCCTCCCACCATGCGGAGTGCCCTGAGACAACTAATCCCACATTTGGACACTCTGAAGAGCTGTTCAGTTTTCCCTTTCAAGATTCCAGACTCTCGGCTGGTCAACTTGAAGTGGAGTTGATGAAATCGCGTGCAGCAATGCCCAAAGATTTGAGCAGCCACGGTCACATGAAGGCGATGGTGGGAAAGTGTCACAAGAGGTGGACGATGATGAAACACAATTGCCAGAAAGTCACAAGGAGGAGCAGGGTGTGGATGTGGAAGACGAGTTGGTGGATGACATACTGTAGTAACTGACCCAACCTGGCAGGAAGATATGCAGAGCGAGGACAGCAGCACACATGGGGAAGGAGGCATAGGACTCCAACAGGCAGGAAGAAGCAGTGTGGTGGCCACAGACAGAAGGCGTGCATCCATTCCCCATAACACCAATAAGACAGAAGTTGACATTCCAACTGTTAGATCTTACCTAGTCTGGTTATTTTGTAAAGACTCTGGTGATAACCCCAAACAGGCCATTTGCAACACCTGCCATGACCGCATCAGCAGGGGTAGCAAAACTACCAGCCTGACCACCACCAGCATGATCAGGCACATGGCAGCAAAGCACCCGACTTTGTAGGTAGAACCCCAGGCTTCAGGAACACTGTCTGCAAGTGACACCACTGCTTCTTCCAGTGTTTTGCATAGAAGTCAATCCCCAGTCCATACGTTATGAACTTATGATACGATGCAATAAACTTTATTGATCCCGGGGGAAAATTACAGAATTACAGCAGCAATACAAACAGCAGTACATAAAATATTTGCACACAAATCTTGCACAGGTATACCAACATTACATAACAAATAAATGTGGGTGGTTCAGGTATATAAATCACTGTTAATTGACATTAGTACACCAGCAATCAGTCATTATTGTCTACCACCCTTAGGAAATTATTATATATCCCCATAGCTGTAGGTACATATGATTTCCTGAATTTCTCCTTCTTGCACCTTAGTAGGATTAGATGGCTGCTGAATGTGCTCCTCTGCTTCAAGAACAGCTCATATAGTGGGTGTGTATTATTTTTCATTATAACCCTACACTTCTTCTGAATTCTATCCTCCAATACCTCCTCAAAAGAGTCCAGATGGAGGCCAACAGCTGCGCTTGCCTTCTTGATAAGTTTGTTGAGCTTATTAGCGTCAGATACTCGCACACTACTGCCCCAGCATATGATAGCAAAAAGATGGCACTTGCCACAACGGACTGGTAGAATATTTCCAGCATTTTACTGCACATATTGAATGACCTGAGCTTCCGAAGAAAGTACAGTCTGCTCATTCCCTTCTTGTAAACCTTTTCTGTATGACACCTCCAATCGAGTTTACTGTCAAGGTGAACCCCCAAATATTTGTAGCTCTCAACCATCTCAACCTTCTGGCCAGCAATATTGATCTGTAAGTAATCCTCCTTTTTCCTTCTATAACTCACCACCAACTCCTTGGTTTTCTTTACAAAACCATGGTGCATTTGAGGGTGCCTCGTGCCCTGCACCTGTTGTTGTCCACAATCAACCAGCACCAACATCAAGCCCGTCTACGTCCTTTTCCCAGCGCAGCCTTCAGTTGTCTATACACCAGTCATTGGAATGCAAGTGGAAATTCGCAGCCAATGCCCCACGAACCACAGTACTAAATTCTAACATTTCTTGTCTGCTTGCGCTCGAAATGTTGCCTTTTAGAATTGTTGAGATGGAAGCTTTATGCAAACTAATTGCAGCTGCCGCCCAAGGTTCTCGGTCACCTGTCGCCACTATTTCTCCCAGTGTGCCACCGGCATTACACCAGCACGTGTCCCACGACATTACCCGGGCCCTCAACAATGCTGTTACTGGGAAAGTCCACCTAACCACGGACATGTGGCCAAGTGCTTGTAAGCAGGGACTGTACATCTCTGTGATGGCACACTGGGTTAACATAGTGGAAGCCAGGACCCAGTGAAAACTTGGGATGGAGCACATCCTCCCGACGCTGAGGATTGTGGCTCTACGTCAATCAGGGTTGCCCCCACAGTCTATAGCTCCTCCTCTTCAGCCTCCATCTCTGAAATGAGCGCATCATGAGAAATGAGCTGGAAGCACTGCAGCACTGACTCTGTCAAGCGGCAACTAGCTGTGCTGAAGCTAATCTGCTTAGGTGACAAACCGCACAATGCTGAAGAGTTGATTATACCGCCGAACCTACAGCTAGGCATGGTCGTGTGTGACAATGGCCGGAACCTGGTCGCGACAATGAGGCAAGGTGAGCTCACACACGTACCTTTCCCCATGGTATCTATGATCCCCATAAAATATTTTTTTTAAATGTACCCCTCATGGGGAAATATTTGTCAGCCCATGCACTTAGTGTATGGGCATTACAAGTGTTGGAGACATGCTCCTTTAAATTAGGCCTAGTTTTTAATGGGGCCTTCCTCAACATCTCATCAACTATCTCCACTAGATCACCAGGGTTAACATGTTCCGCTCTGCTACAGCCAGTCAATGTTTTGGCAAGGGTGTCTATTGTTAAGGACTGGCGGAACGCACCAAGTATAGATGGTAAGAAACTAGGTGCGTTCGCAGTCCGAGGTCCACCGTGCAGGTAAAAGACCCTGCAGCTAGCAAGACGGACAATATGGCGGTACACTAAAGGATACACGCGTGGGTTAAACCTCACCCAGCGTGAAGAAAGCGATCCTGTTAATTCACAGGACCGCAGTACCGCACTAGTGCGCGAGCAAGTGGTCAGCGGACTTAACCCCAGAAGGGATTGGAGCCCGATTAGACCCTTGCTGGCGTAACACCGCAACTGGGTGTGTAGAGAACCTTAGGAAATATAAGTGCACAAGAGTGCGAGCGATGCCGCACTAACGGACGCCACTAACCACCCAGACTCGGGTATGGAAAGCGCAAGGCAGGCGCACGGCGCCGTACTGGCAGGCACAGCTACAGGACGCTGAGATGTGTGTTTAGTGCTGTAGGCTAAGTCGGGCGCTAGATAGCAGCCATACACCTTCCGCGAACAGACATTCAATAGGGTAGGGGTTTCCAAGGACGACTTGCACTCACAACATACACACATTAGCAATTGTTTGACAATACTAGCGCATGGCCGTGCGGTCATGCGCAGTTTAAATAGCAGCAGCACAGGAAGTGGCCACAGCACTTTTGCCCTTCTAGGACCTGCCAAGAGGACCAATGGAATGTGCTGCAGAGCCTGAGCACATGACCCTCGATCTCCAACGGGAGACCTTACGCTGGGCATGCTCAGTACATGCAGACAAGGACTTAGTCCCAGAGAAGTCCGCTCGCTGCTGACCAGCACTGACTTTAATGGCAGAGACTGGAGAAGCAGCACTAACTCTCAGAACAGAGTGAGAATGAGCAAGACGCTGGGACCGACGTCCTTGCTGAGCAGGCTCCACTGCGGCTGGACAAGAATGGGAGACCGCAGCGGAACTGGCTCGAGATTCCCCCTGTGCAGAAGCGGGAACTCGACCCCTAACATTACCCCCCCTCCTAGGGCCCCCCCCTCCTTGGGCCTCGCCACGTTCGAAGGCAGCAACGAGCTGCGGAGCCCGAATGTGCTCCACAGGCTCCCAGGTTCTATCCTCTGGACCATGACCCTTCCAATCCACCAAATAAAATTTTTTGCCACGTACCACCTTGCTTCCCACAATAGCATTCACCTCAAACTCATCCGTGGATGAACCCGATGTCCCAGCAGATAACTCAGAAAACCGAGACAAACCAACGGGCTTTAAGAGGGAAACGTGAAAGGTATCGGTGATACCAAGGCGTGGAGGAATGGCCAAACGGTAAACCACAGGGTTGACCTGTTCCAGAACCTTAAACGGGCCAATGTAGCGAGGAGCAAACTTAGTGGACTCAACTCGCAGCCTGATGTTACGGGCGGAGAGCCACACTAAGTCGCCGGGAGCAAAGACCGGAGCGGGACGCCGGTGTGTATCAGCCGAAACCCTCATTCTCTCCTTGGAGGCCCGAATGGCATCCTGTGTGCGGTCCCAGATGTCCCGTGCCTCCACCGCCCAGTCTGCCACCCTAGAATCGGTGGATGACACGGGCATGGGCACAGGAACACGCGGATGCTGGCCGTAATTAAGGAGAAAAGGAGTTTGGCCAGTGGAATCGGCTACGGCGTTGTTCAAGGCAAATTCCGCCCAAGGTAGCAAAGATGCCCAGTCATCCTGCCTAGCGGAGACGAAATGTCGCAAATATGTCACCAGAGTCTGGTTGGTTCTCTCCACCAACCCATTCGTCTCGGGATGATATGCAGAGGAGAGGTTTAACTCTATGCTGAGCAAACGGCAGAGCTCTCTCCAAAACCGAGACGCGAACTGGGGACCCCGATCGCTGACAATCTTATCAGGCATACCATGCAATCGGAAAACATGCTTCATGAACAACACCGCCAAGGCCCGTGCTGAGGGTAACCGAGGAAGCGGTACCAAATGTACCATCTTAGAGAAATGGTCGGTGACAACCCAAATAATGGAGCAGCCACGCGACTTGGGTAAGCCCACCACAAAGTCCATTCCGACCATCTCCCAGGGCCTGTCTGCCACCGGTAGAGGGTAAAGCAACCCAGCAGGCCGTTGCCGAGGAGACCGATTCTGGGCGCAAGAAACGCACGCCTGAATATAGTCCTTGACATCTCGGACCATATGCGGCCACCAATATGTTCTCGCCAAAAGCTCAGATGTCCTCTTGGTCCCAAAATGCCCACCCACTCTGGAGGAGTGAGCCCAAGAGAGAACCTCCGGTCGCAAGTTAGCTGGCACGAAAGTCTTGCCCGGGGGCACAGACTCCAGCGAAACCGGAGCTACAGTTCTCAGGCTCTCAGGCGGGACAATAAGCCGAGGCTCCTCCTCCTCCTCCTCAGATGACACTACGGAGCGGGAGAGAGCGTCGGCACGAACGTTCTTCTCCCCGGAGAGAAAATGGAGGGTAAAATGGAACCGGGAGAAAAACAGGGACCATCTAGCCTGGCGAGAATTTAGCCGCTGGGCCGTCTGTATATACACCAAGTTCTTGTGGTCAGTGAAGACTTGGAAGGGAAAGCGAGCTCCCTCCAAGAGGTGTCTCCACTCTGAAAAAGCCAACTTCATGGCTAGCAACTCCCTGTCCCCGATGGAATAATTCCTCTCCGCTGGTGTGAAAGTTTTGGAGAAGAAGAAGCAAGGATGCTTCCGACCTTGAGCATCCTTTTGGAAAAGGACTGCTCCAGCACCAACGGATGAGGCATCCACCTCCAAGATGAATGGTTTATCTACATCGGGGCGATGTAGGATGGGAGCGCTAGCGAAGTGTGACTTAATCGAGAGAAAGGCCTTGGAGACCTCCTCTGACCACAACTTGGGATTTGCTCCCTTCTTGGTGAGGGCGACCAAGGGAGCTACCAAAGTTGAGAAGTGTGGAATGAACTGGCGATAGTAATTAATGAACCCCATAAAGCGCTGCACCGCTTTAAGAGAATGGGGTTCCTGCCAGTCCATTACCGCCTGTAGCTTGGCAGGATCCATAGCCAAACCCTGGGCAGAAATGATATAACCAAGGAAAGGCAAGGACTCCTGCTCAAACACACACTTCTCCAACTTAGCGTAGAGGGAGTTTGCCCGTAAGAGGTCGAAGACTTTGCGAACATCTCTCCGATGGGAGTCTATATCTGGAGAGTAGATGAGAATGTCATCCAGATAGACTACGACCGAGGTGGTGAGCATATCCCGAAAGATGTCGTTCACAAAGTCTTGGAAAACGGCTGGGGCATTACAGAGCCCAAAGGGCATCACTAGATATTCATAGTGCCCATCCCTGGTGTTAAAAGCCGTCTTCCATTCATCCCCCTCACGGATGCGGATCAGGTTGTAAGCACCCCGCAGATCTAACTTTGTAAATACCTTTGCTCCCCGTAGCCTATCAAAGAGCTCAGATATCAGGGGTAATGGGTACTTGTTCTTAACGGTAATGGCGTTAAGACCCCTGTAGTCTATGCATGGACGTAAGTCTCCAGTCTTCTTCTGTACGAAGAAGAACCCAGCCCCTGCCGGTGACACTGACTTCCTAATGAATCCTCTTGCCAGATTCTCCTGAATATACTGGGACATTGCCTCCATCTCCGGGAGAGATAACGGGTAGACTCGACCCCGGGGAGGCTCAGCACCAGGCAAGAGGTCAATAGGACAGTCATAGGGGCGGTGAGGCGGAAGAGTCTCCGCAGCTCTTTTGGAGAACACGTCTGCATGGGACCAATAGTGCTTGGGGAGAGAGGAAAGATCTGCGGGTACCTGTGTAGTAGCAACCTGAACGCACTCCCTCTGACATCTACCCTCACAGGATTTACTCCATCCCAAAATTCTCCCAGAGGACCACTCAATATGAGGAGAATGGTAGCGAAGCCATGGCATCTCCAACAGGACCTCATCAATTCCCTCAGGAATGACTAATAGGGAGATTATCTCCTGATGTGATGGAGACACAGATAGCGTGAAAGGAATGGTTTGGTGGGTAATCTGTGAAGGTAGTGTTGACCCATTTACCACTCGAACGGTCACTGGCTGGGCGAGCATCACCAAGATTATTGCGTGACGCTGGGCAAAGGCGGAGGACATAAAGTTACCCTCTGCCCCAGAATCCAAGCATAGCTCGACCGTAAGAGTGGATGGGCCTATGGTAATTGTCCCCTTGAAGGACAACTTTGAGGCAAACGTCGCCGTGTCTAGTGTACCTCCTCCAACTGCCACTAGACGCTGACGTTTCCCCGACCGCTGAGGACTCTTGGAGGCAAGACGTCCTGACTGCTGGCAAACATGACGGACCTTATGTGCACGAGCGGACTGAGACTTGGATCCCGCTCGTGTCACCTCCAAGGTCTCATGTGACTCAGATGCCTGGACTGGAGATTCCAAAGGTTTGGCGAAGGTAGGAGCCAGCCGAAACCTCTGCCTACACTGGGCTCGTTCCAACCTCCGCTCGTTAAAACGGAGGTCTATACGAGTAGAAATAGATATTAACTCCTCCAGTGTGGCAGGAATCTCCCTAGTGGCCAGAGCGTCCTTAACATGGTCAGCCAGGCCCCTCCAGAATATGGGGATAAGGGCTTTATCCGACCACTCCAGCTCGGAAGCTAAAGTACGGAATCGGACGGAAAAATGGCTGACCAAGGACTCACCCTGAGTTAATGCCAGTAGTTGGAGCGCTGTATCATGGGTGAGTTGAGGTCCTAGAAAGACCTTTTTCAGCGTGCCCAGAAACAACGGAGCACTCTGCACCACATGATCATCACGCTCCCACAGCGGCGTAGCCCACTCCAACGCCCTGTCCGACAACAGCGAGAAAATAAATCCCACCTTAGCCCGCTCTGTAGGAAAACGTGCAGCCAGGAGCTCGAGGTGGATAGAGCACTGACTCACGAATCCCCTACAAGTTTTGCAATCTCCAGAAAATTTTTCTGGCAACGGGAGGCGGGATAATGTCGGAACAGGGGTGGCAGTGGACAAGGTTGCTGCCGCCACGCCAGCAGCCTTTACAGCAACTGCGGTAACATCCACAGCTGAGGTTGAGTTCTCGAGAACCTTCAACCTACCCTCCAACTGCTGGATATACCGCAAAGATTGCTGAATGTCCGCCATACTAGCCAGACCTTGGCGCTAGTATTATGTTAAGGACTGGCGGAACGCACCAAGTATAGATGGTAAGAAACTAGGTGCGTTCGCAGTCCGAGGTCCACCGTGCAGGTAAAAGACCCTGCAGCTAGCAAGACGGACAATATGGCGGTACACTAAAGGATACACGCGTGGGTTAAACCTCACCCAGCGTGAAGAAAGCGATCCTGTTAATTCACAGGACCGCAGTACCGCACTAGTGCGCGAGCAAGTGGTCAGCGGACTTAACCCCAGAAGGGATTGGAGCCCGATTAGACCCTTGCTGGCGTAACACCGCAACTGGGTGTGTAGAGAACCTTAGGAAATATAAGTGCACAAGAGTGCGAGCGATGCCGCACTAACGGACGCCACTAACCACCCAGACTCGGGTATGGAAAGCGCAAGGCAGGCGCACGGCGCCGTACTGGCAGGCACAGCTACAGGACGCTGAGATGTGTGTTTAGTGCTGTAGGCTAAGTCGGGCGCTAGATAGCAGCCATACACCTTCCGCGAACAGACATTCAATAGGGTAGGGGTTTCCAAGGACGACTTGCACTCACAACATACACACATTAGCAATTGTTTGACAATACTAGCGCATGGCCGTGCGGTCATGCGCAGTTTAAATAGCAGCAGCACAGGAAGTGGCCACAGCACTTTTGCCCTTCTAGGACCTGCCAAGAGGACCAATGGAATGTGCTGCAGAGCCTGAGCACATGACCCTCGATCTCCAACGGGAGACCTTACGCTGGGCATGCTCAGTACATGCAGACAAGGACTTAGTCCCAGAGAAGTCCGCTCGCTGCTGACCAGCACTGACTTTAATGGCAGAGACTGGAGAAGCAGCACTAACTCTCAGAACAGAGTGAGAATGAGCAAGACGCTGGGATCGACGTCCTTGCTGAGCAGGCTCCACTGCGGCTGGACAAGAATGGGAGACCGCAGCGGAAGTGGCTCGAGATTCCCCCTGTGCAGAAGCGGGAACTCGACCCCTAACATCTATGATCCCAATAAAATATTTTTTTTAAAATATATCCCCCATGGATAAATGTTTGTCAGCCCATGCACTTAGTGTATGGCCATTACAAGTCTAGGAGACCCGCTCCTTTAAATTGTGCCTAGGTTTTAATGAGGCCTTCCTCAATGTCTCATCATCCATCGCCACTAGATCACCAGGGTTAATGTGTTCCATGCTGCTACAGCCAGTCCAATTTTTGGCAAGGGTGTCTATGATGCCCATAAAATATTTTTAAAAATTGTACCCCCATGGGGAAACGTTTGTCAGCCCATGCACTTAGCTTATGGGTATTACGAGCCTAGGAGATCCACTTCTTTGTAATGTGACAGTTTTTCTTACGAGACCCTCCTCCATGTTTCTTCCAAGGGGGATTGAGGTGCGTGCAAATATTGGGTCAAGGCGGCCTTTGCATTCAATGAATAAGGAAACAGTATGCCAGGACCAGCTGAAGAATGTGAAGTGGGTTTTCTTGTGGCCATCCAGTACCTGGGTTCAAAGGCTTATTGGGGTGCATATGACTTGGTAGCAGGGCAGGCCTTGCAGTTAATACATAAGAAAACAGTATGGAAGGACCAACTGAAGAATGTGAAGTGGGTTTTCCTGTGGCCAAAATCTTATTGGGGTGCATATGACTTGATAGCAGGGCAGGTCTTGTATTCAATGCAACATTTTTTCAGGAAGCCCTCCTGTACCTCTCGTGAGGCAAGAACAGCATAGGAGAACCATTGTTTAATAATGGCCCTTTAAGAATATTAATGCCGCCTGATGCCCCTCTAAAAATACACTTTGTGACTTTAAGAGTCCCTCCTTCATAAATGAACAAGATGTTTTTCCTTATGTGTCACACTCCACATGGACAGCTAGGTGTGTTAAATGTTACAATGACATTTCCCAGTGAATGCATTTGTATTGATTGAAAGCAATGTTAAAGTTGAAAAATGCATAAAAAACGCTGCATGTGAACATATCCCAAGAGAAAATCTGGGCTCATGGTGAGGACGTACTGGTGGCCACATATGGCCCACTATATTTGGGCGTGTGTCTCCTGTGCCAAGAATCAGTCTCCTCGGCAACAGCCTGCTGGGCTTATTTACTTCCTGCCGGTGGCAGACAGGCCCTTGGAAATAGTCGAGATGGACATTGTGGTGGGCTTACCCAAGTCTCGTACCTGCACCTTTATCTAAGTATTCACCGACCATTTTTCCAAAATGGTGCACTTGGTGCCTCTTCCGCGGGTACCTTCTGCATGGGCCTTGGTGGTGTTATTTATTAAGCATGTTTTCCACCTACCCGGTATGCAAGACAAAATTGTCAATGACCGTGGTGCCCAGTTTGCATCTTGGTTCTGGAGAGAGCTCTGTCGTCTACTCTGCATTGAGCTGAATCTCTCTTCATTGTTCCATCCTGAGTCAAATGGATTGGTAGACAGGGCCAACCAGACCCTGGTCACATATCTGCAACATTTTGTTTTGGCCAGGCAGGATTACTGGGCATCATTGCTACCATGGGCAGAGTTTGCAATAAACAACTCCGTAGCAAACTCCACTAAGCAGACCCCATTCCTCCTTAACTATGGTCAGCATCCCCTGTCCCTGTGTCCATACTCGTGCCATCCACCAACTCTAGGGTGGCAGAATGGGCTTTGGAGGCACGTGTCATTTGGGACCACACACAGGATGCCATCCAGGCCTCCAAGGAGGGAATGAGGGTCTCTGCCGATGCACACTGGCACCCCGCTCCGACCTTTTGCTCCTAGTGACTTAGTGTGGCTCTCCACCCGTAACATCAGGCTGCAAGTTGAGTCCACTAAGTTTGTGCCTCACTATATAGGTCCTTTCAAGGTCCTGGAACAGGTCAACCTTGTAGTCTATGGTCTGACCTTTCCTCCATGCCTTGGTATCTCCGATACCTTTCATGTGTCCCTCCTAAAGCCCGTCCACATGTCTCGGTTTTCTGAGTCATCTGCCAGGACATCGGGTTCATCCACGGATGATTATGAGGTGAATGCTATCGTTGGGTTCAAGGTGGTACAGGACAAAAGGTACTATCTGGTGGACTGGAAGGGTCATAGCCCTGAGGACAGGACCTGGGAACCTGTTGAGCACATTCGGTCTCTTCAGCTCATTGCAGATTTTGAACGTAGCGAGGCCCTAAGCGGAGGGTATTGTTAGTTGTCGAGCTCCCCCCGCTGCACAGGGGGAATCTCAAACCATGTCCTCTGTTGTCTCCTATTCTTGCTCAGCTGCAGAGGAGCCTGTTCAGCAGAGATGTCGGTCCTAGCATCTCACTCAAGCTGATACTGTGCATCTGGTTACTGCTGCCGTCCCAGGTTCAGCCATTGTAACCAACATTGATCGGAAGTGAGCTGATGATCCAGGGACTAAGTCCTGCTTTTCATCTACTGAGCATGCCCGTTGGATGGCCTCTCATTGGAGGCTGGAGGTCACATGCTCAGGTCCTGTAGTGGCTCTGATTGGACCACTGAGAAGGTCCCAGAAGCCTGCATCTATAAAAAGTTTGCATGGCCGCTCGGTCATGCACTAGTGTAAACCTGACTAGGTGTGTGTGTGCTGTGTGTTTGAGACTGGTGAAAGCTTCTCAATGATTTCCATCCCCTTGGTTCTTGTTTGGGCATTAGGGTGAGTGGAGCAAACCGTCAGCGTAATATCTAGGCAGCACAGCCGCGTTTATACCACCGGTCAGTGTAGGGTGGGAATTCCCGCTTGAACTCAGCATCTGACTTAGGGTGTCCTCAGGCAAGGGCTCAAAAGCCACCGATCGTCAGAGCAAGTCCAATCACCAGTATAGTGGTGGTGAGTCATAGAGATCCCACTAGCATCTACCGGCTGCACCCAGTGACTGCTAAAAGGGCACAGCATACCTTTAGTGACTCTGTCAAGCAACAGAGTTTGCTTCCATTCACATCAGGTGAGGTTTAACCCACGTGTGCACACAAGCGTTCATCCGCCATCTTGTTCCTCCATTACTTAGCAGCAGGTTCCATCTCTGCACGATGGACCTCGGGCTGCGAATGCACCTTATTACTACCTTTCTATTATTCGGTGCATTCCACCAGCCCTGACAATGTGTTGTCTCTCTTATTTTCCTCTCCACCAAGTTTATTTTCTGAGGAATAGGAAGCTTTAGAGTTTTGAGATTCATGCAATTTTATTTAGCAGAAGTCAAGTCTTTGTGAAAATTTTGCCTAATCAAATAAAAATACAAAAAAAAAATTCATCTCTATTCATAGGCATGATTGTGTAAGATTGGAGGGGAAGAACTTAACTGGTCGGCACAGAACTCTAATCTCAACCATTAACATGTCTGCACACATAGGTTGAAGTTTATGCTCCTAGATATATTTATCAGTCATCTAATAATATCTCAGATTTAACCCTCTGAAATCTAGTCAGATATTCCTATGTCCTAGAGCTAGGACACCATGTGTAATTTTACCAAGCCTATTTCTTGTCAAAGAAATCAAAATCTTGTGGTTTAATAAAAACATGAAAGCAGTCGGAAAAAGCAGATTAAATTTCCAAGGAATTCTATCACTGTAATTAATACGGTATAAATTAGATGTGTAGCTGTGAAACTCGAAAGTTAACTCACAGATCTGTGCAAGGTTTATGAATTTTAAATGATAACCTCATGTTAGAGTCTTCTCTCTGCGAGCAGAATATTTAAAGGGCAGAGAAATCACTTGTTTGAGCTTATTCCAGTGCAATAAAAGATAGCAATGCTGTGCAGCAAAATCAAACTCCACATAGAGACATTTTATGTATGACTCTTGAAGAGTACTGGAGAGAAAATGACAACTCCTTTCAGCACCATCATCATACTATTTCATTTGTAATGAATATTTACACTTTTTAGTCAAAACAGGTTTACTTCCATGCCTGTACAGTAAATCCTATGGTTGTTTTTAAGGTTATTTTAAATATAGTAACTCTAAATTTACTTGTATGGAAAACACTTCTGATGCCTTAACTCAGAAAGAAAAATACCTACATTGGCACTAATGCAAGGGTGTCAGGGTGGTTCCAAAAATTGCATGTATGACATATCAATTATAAATGTCACAAAAGGCTAATTAAGAGGCATCCAGCCACTAATCCCTCCTTCCCGATCCACAAAATGTGCTAATTTTAATGCCAATCATCATGGAAAGTAGCCGTGTGTACAGCCTTTCTGTTCAATTACTAATTGAAGCTGGACAAATTATACAGTTTAGTAAGGTTGCTTCTGTAAAAGAACTTGTGCTAGGAATGGCAGTAACATTTGTATTTTGAAACTTTTGCCCTGACATTAGTAAATCATTTAATAAAGTAATGCTATTGTTCATAGCAAACGTTTAAAAGAAAAAAAATATGTAAAAGTCATGTCCAACATTATTTTTTGTCTGTGCGGTATGACAAAAAGACAGAAACCAGTGTGTTTTCTTTTTTCTGTATGGCAATGTGAACATCTTAACTCGAAGTGACTACAGACTTGTGAATACTCACATTGCAAGTAGTCATGGGCGAGCATTAAAATGCTCGGGTGCTGGTTGCTCGGGTCAAGCAGATTGGAATACTCGGGTACTCGACCCGAACAACGAGCCCAATGTAAGTCTATGGGGGACCCGAGTATTTTAACCGCGATTCCCTTTCCCCCCCCCGGGTCCTTTTCGGGTCTAAAAACATCTGAAAATGATGGAAACACTACTCAAATGTCACGGGGACATCATGGAGATCGCCCCTGGAAGCATTCCTGACTCCTAGTTCGCAGCTGTAAATAATTTTCTCTGAGATTCATGCCATTTTTCCCGGTGCAACATAAGACACACTAAAACAAAACCAAAATGGATTTTGCTGGGAAATATGTTAAGGTACATCCTTTGCAGGTTAATGACTTGCCTGTAAGGCCAAATGATTAACCCCAGACCGAAATTTTCCTCCCCCACTTGGGCTCAGTTCAGACGCAGCGTTTTTGAAGCGTTTTTCAACTGTAACATTGCTTTCAAGCACTACAAATGCATTCACTGGGAAATGTCATTGTAACATTTAGCAACCCTAGCTGGCCATGTGGTGTGTGACACATAAGCAGACACATCTTGTTTCATTTAGGAAGGAGGGACTCTTAATGTCACAGAGCCTATTTTTACTGGTGCATGAGGAGGCATTAATCTTCTTAAAGGGCCATTATTAAACAGTGGGTCTCCTAGGCTGTTGTAACATATACTCTGAGTGGATTGGCTGCTAAGAATTACGACGCACCACAATACCCCTTTCATAAGATGTACAGGAGGGCTTCCTGAAAAAATGTTGTATTGAATGCAAGGCCTGCCCTGCTACCAATTCATATACACCCCAATACACCTCTGAATCCACATACTGGATGGGCCCAGGAAAATCAAGTTCACAATATGCATTTTGTACTCCCGTAATCTTTCTGTTACGCATTCACAACAAGGCCAGCTCTGTTGCATAGTCATATTCACTCCATTACACCTTGGAAACCACATACTAAAACGGCCCATAAAAGTCCACTTCACAATATTCATTTTGTACTTCCATACTCCTTTGTTTACACAGTGACAGCAATGTCTGCCCTGCTACATAGTCATATGCACCCCATTATGCATTGGAACCCACATACTGGATGGGTCCACGAAAATCCACTTCACAATATTCATTTTGTACTCCCGTACTCATTGGCAGCAAGGCCAGCCCTGCTGCATAGTCATATGCACCCCATTATGCCCTGGAACCCACATACTGGATGGGCTCATGAAAAACCACTTCACAATATGCATTTTGTACATCCATAAGTCGCCAATGATAGACATAAAAGGTCTAACTTATTCTACCCAAGTGATTTTTAATGGGGCTTCAGTGCAAGATTTCCAACACATAAAAGTAAATGGCATTTCCCCGCCAAAAAAATTAATTACTCCTCCATGCAAAGTGTGTGTTTCCTCCACAGAAACACTTGGAGATCATTATATTTTTTTCGACTGTTATTGTATCAGATAAATAAGATAATGTTGCTTCCCTGAAATTGTCTTCTGATGGAAAAGAAAAGCATTCAGTGAACTGTTAACCTGTAGGCAAAGATCGTACATTACAAGATGGTAGACGTTAAACAAGGCACGGTTCCAAAAGATTTTTTTCAAATGTCAGAAAAGTGCATTCTTCCCCTACCAAATCAATCTCTCAATGTTCAAATAAAAAATCACATACAGTTAGGGCCAGAAATATTTGGACAGTGACACAAGTTTTGTTATTTTAGCTGTTTACAAAAACATGTTCAGAAATACAATTATATATATAATATGGGCTGAAAGTGCACACTCCCAGATGCAATATGATAGTTTCCACATCCAAATCGGAGAAAGGGTTTAGGAATCATAGCTCTGTAATGCATAGCGTCCTCTTTTTCAAGGGACCAAAAGTAATTGGACAATGGACTCTAAGGGCTGCAATTAACTCTGAAGGCGTCTCCCTCGTTAACCTGTAATCAATGAAGTAGTTAAAAGGTCAGGGGTGGATTCCAGGTGTGTGGTTTTGCATTTGGAAGCTGTTCCTGTGAGCAGACAACATGCGGTCAAAGGAACTCTCAATTGAGGTGAAGCAGAACATCCTGAGGCTGAAAAAAAATAAAAAAATCCATCAGAGAGATAGCAGACATGCTTGGAGTAGCAAAATCAACAGTTGGGTACATTCTGAGAAAAAAGGAATTGACTGGTGAGCTTGGGAACTCAAAAAGGCCTGGGCGTCCACGGATGACAACAGTGGTGGATGATCGCCGCATACTTAATTTGGTGAAGAAGAACCTGTTCACAACATCAACTGAAGTCCAGAACACTCTCAGTGAAGTAGGTGTATCTGTCTCTAAGTCAACAGTAAAGAGAAGACTCCATGACAGTAAACACAAAGGGTTCACATCTAGATGCAAACCATTCATCAATACCAAAAATAGACAGGCCAGAGTTAAATTTGCAGAAAAACACCTCAAGAAGCCAGCTCAGTTCTGGAAAAGTATTCTATGGACAGATGAGACAAAGATCAACCTGTACCAGAATGATGGGAAGAAAAAAGTTTGGAGAAGAAAGGGAACGGCACATGATCCAAGGCACACCACATCCTCTGTAAAACATGGTGGAGGCAACGTGATGGCATGGGCATGCATGGCTTTCAATGGCACTGGGTCACTTGTGTTTATTGATGACATAAGAGCAGACAAGAGTAGCCGGATGAATTCTGAAGTGTACCGGGATATACTTTCAGCCCAGATTCAGCCAAATGCTGCAAAGTTGATTGGACGGCGCTTCATAGTACAGATGGACAATGACCCCAAGCATACAGCCAAAGCTACCCAGGAGTTCATGAGTGCCAAAAAGTGGAACATTCTGCAATGTGTTGTGAATTCTGTGGCAGAGCTCCCTCCTGTGGTCACAAGTGGTACTTCGGCTGATTCTCTCTGTGAGCTTCTGTTGGTGGAGGGAAGTGGTACTGCGGCTTCTGAGTTTCCTCCCTCAGGTGATCTGGTGAGGTCGTTAGGTGCTTCTCTACTTAACTCCACCTAATGCTTTGATCCTGGCTTCCTGTCAATGTTCCAGTGTTGGACTTGCTTTTCCCTGGATCATTCCTGTGGCCTGCTGCTCTGCATAGCTAAGTTCTTCTTTGCTATTTGTTTGCTATTTTTTTTGTCCAGCTTGTCTAATCTGTTGCTGGAAGCTCTGGGATGCAAAGGGTGTACCTCCGTACCGTTAGTTCGGTACGGAGGGTCTTTTTGCCCCCTTTGCGTGGTTTTCTTTAGGGTTTTGTGTAGACCGCAAAGTTGCCTTTTCTATCCTCGCTCTGTTAAGAAAGTCGGGCCTCACTTTGCTGAATCTATTTCATCTCTACGTTTGTCTTTTCATCTTAACTCACAGTCATTATATGTGGGGGGCTGCCTTTTCCTTTGGGGTATTTCTCTGAGGCAAGGTAGGCTTATTTTCTATCTTCAGGCTAGTTAGTTTCTCAGGCTGTGCCGAGTTGCATAGGCAGAGTTAGGTGCAATCCACGGCTGCCTCTAGTGTTGTTTGGAGAGGATTAGGGATTGCGGTCTGCAGAGTTCCCACGTCTCAGAGCTCGTTCTATGATTTTGGGTTATTGTCAGATCACTGTATGTGCTCTGACCGCTATGTCCATTGTGGTACTGAATTGCCTTTCATAACAGTACAGGAAGCCAAAAGTATGATTCTCAATAGAGGGAAAGGAGAAGTTCTGAGACCATTTTTTTTCTCTGCACTGTGTTTTGCCTTTTTTTTCCCCTAGACATTTGGGTGGTTCAGTACACAGGTGTAGCGATGGACATTAGAAGTCTGTCTTCATTTGTGGATCAGCTCTCGGCAAGAGAACAAAAGATTCAAGACACTATTGATCAGAAATCTATGTTAGAACCAAGAATTCCTATTCCTGATTTGTTTTTTGGAGATAGAACTAAGTTTCTGAGTTTCAAAAATAATTGTAAATTATTTTTGGCCTTGAAACCTCGCTCCTCTGGTGATCCAGTTCAACAGGTTTTGATTGTTATTTCTTTTTTGCGCGGCGACCCTCAGGACTGGGCATTTTCTCTTGCGTCAGGAGATCCTGCATTGAGTAATATCGATGCATTTTTCCTGGCGCTCGGATTGCTGTACGATGAACCTAATTCAGTGGATCAGGCAGAGAAAAATTTGCTGGCTCTTTGTCAGGGTCAGGATGAGATAGAGGTATATTGTCAGAAATTTAGAAAGTGGTCCGTGCTCACTCAATGGAATGAATCTGCGCTGGCAACTATGTTCAGAAAGGGTCTCTCTGAAGCCCTTAAGGATGTCATGGTGGGATTTCCTATGCCTGCTGGTTTGAATGAGTCTATGTCTTTGGTCATTCAGATCGGTCGATGCTTGCGTGAGCGTAAATCTGTGCACCATTTGGCGGTATTACCTGAGCTTAAACCTGAGCCTATGCAGTGCGATAGGACTTTGACCAGAGTTGAACGGCAAGAACACAGACGTCTGAATGGGCTGTGTTTCTACTGTGGTGATTCCACTCATGCTATCTCTGATTGTCCCAAGCGCACTAAGCGGTTCGCTAGGTCTGCCACCATTGGTACGGTACAGTCAAAATTTCTTCTGTCCGTTACCTTGATCTGTTCTTTGTCATCGTATTCTGTCATGGCATTTGTGGATTCAGGCGCTGCCCTGAATTTGATGGACTTGGAGTATGCTAAGCGTTGTGGGTTTCTCTTGGAGCCCTTGCAGTGTCCTATTCCATTGAGAGGAATTGATGCCACGCCTTTGGCCAAGAATAAGCCTCAATACTGGACCCAGCTGACCATGTGCATGGCTCCTGCACATCAGGAGGTTATTCGCTTTCTGGTGTTGCATAATCTGCATGATGTGGTCGTGTTGGGGTTGCCATGGCTACAAGCCCACAATCCAGTATTAGATTGGAAATCCATGTCGGTGTCCAGCTGGGGTTGTCAGGGGGTACATGGTGATGTTCCATTTCTGTCAATTTCGTCATCCACCCCTTCTGAGGTTCCGGAGTTCTTGTCTGATTACCGGGATGTATTTGATGAGCCCAAGTCCGATGCCCTACCTCCGCATAGGGATTGTGATTGTGCTATCAATTTGATTCCTGGTAGTAAATTCCCAAAAGGTCGACTGTTTAATTTATCCGTGCCTGAGCACGCCGCTATGCGCAGTTATGTGAAGGAATCCCTGGAGAAGGGGCATATTCACCCGTCATCGTCACCATTAGGAGCAGGGTTCTTTTTTGTAGCCAAGAAGGATGGTTCGCTGAGACCTTGTATAGATTACCACCTTCTAAATAAGATCACGGTTAAATTTCAGTACCCCTTGCCATTGTTATCTGATTTGTTTGCTCGGATTAAGGGGGCTAGTTGGTTCACCAAGATAGGTCTTCGTGGTGCGTATAATCTGGTGCGAATCAGGCGAGGAGATGAATGGAAAACTGCATTTAATACGCCCGAGGGTCATTTTGAGTATCTAGTGATGCCATTCGGACTTGCCAATGCTCCATCAGTGTTTCAGTCCTTTATGCATAACATCTTCCGAGAGTACCTGGATAAATTCCTGATTGTGTACTTGGATGACATTTTGGTCTTCTCGGATGATTGGGAGTCTCATGTGAAGCAGGTCACAACAGTTTTTCAGGTCCTGCGTGCTAATTCTTTGTTTGTGAAGGGATCAAAGTGTCTCTTTGGTGTGCAGAAGGTTTCATTTTTGGGGTTCATCTTTTCCCCTTCTACTATCGAGATGGATCCTGTTAAGGTCCAAGCCATCCATGATTGGACTCAGCCGACATCTCTGAAAAGTCTGCAAAAGTTCCTGGGCTTTGCTAATTTTTATCATCGCTTCATCTGCAATTTTTCTAGTATTGCCAAACCATTGACCGATTTGACCAAGAAGGGTGCTGATTTGGTCAATTGGTCTTCTGCTGCTGTGGAAGCTTTTCAAGAGTTGAAGCGTCGTTTTTCTTCTGCCCCTGTGTTGTGTCAACCAGATGTTTCTCTTCCGTTCCAGGTCGAGGTTGATGCTTCTGAGATTGGAGCAAGGGCGGTTTTGTCGCAGAGAGGTTCTGATTGCTCAGTGATGAAACCATGCGCTTTTTTTTCCAGGAAGTTTTCGCCTGCTGAGCGAAATTATGATGTGGGCAACCGAGAGTTGCTGGCCATGAAGTGGGCATTCGAGGAGTGGCGTCATTGGCTTGAAGGAGCTAAGCATCGCGTGGTGGTATTGACTGATCATAAGAACTTGACTTATCTTGAGTCTGCTAAGCGGTTGAATCCTAGACAGGCTCGTTGGTCGCTGTTTTTTGCCCGTTTTGACTTTGTGATTTCGTACCTTCCGGGCTCTAAAAATGTGAAGGCGGATGCTCTGTCTAGGAGTTTTGTGCCCGACTCTCTGGGTTTGTCTGAGCCGGCGGGTATCCTCAAGGAAGGAGTAATTGTGTCTGCCATCTCCCCTGATTTGCGGCGGGTGCTGCAAAAAATTTCAGGCTAATAAACCTGATCGTTGTCCAGCGGAGAGACTGTTTGTCCCTGATAGGTGGACGAATAAAGTTATCTCTGAGGTTCATTGTTCGGTGTTGGCTGGTCATCCTGGAATCTTTGGTACCAGAGAGTTAGTGGCTAGATCCTTTTGGTGGCCATCTCTGTCGCGGGATGTGCGTGCTTTTGTGCAGTCCTGTGGGATTTGTGCTCGGGCTAAGCCCTGCTGTTCTCGTGCCAGTGGGTTGCTTTTGCCCTTGCCGGTCCCGAAGAGGCCTTGGACACATATCTCTATGGATTTTATTTCTGATCTTCCCGTTTCTCAAAAGATGTCAGTCATTTGGGTGGTCTGTGATCGCTTTTCTAAGATGGTCCATCTGGTACCCTTGTCTAAATTGCCTTCCTCCTCTGATTTGGTGCCATTGTTCTTCCAGCATGTGGTTCGTTTACATGGCATTCCAGAGAATATCGTTTCTGACAGAGGTTCCCAGTTTGTTTCAAGGTTTTGGCGAGCCTTTTGTGGTAGGATGGGCATTGACTTGTCTTTTTCCTCGGCTTTCCATCCTCAGACTAATGGCCAGACCGACCGAACCAATCAGACCTTGGAAACATATCTGAGATGCTTTGTTTCTGCCGATCAGGATGATTGGGTGTCCTTTTTGCCTTTGGCTGAGTTCGCCCTTAATAATCGGGCCAGCTCGGCTACCTTGGTTTCGACATTTTTCTGCAATTCTGGGTTCCATCCTCGTTTCTCTTCAGGACAGGTTGAGTCTTCGGACTGTCCTGGTGTGGATACTGTGGTGGACAGGTTGCAGCAGATTTGGACTCATGTGGTGGACAATTTGACCTTGTCCCAGGAGAAGGCTCAACGTTTCGCTAATCGCAGACGCCGTGTGGGTCCCCGACTTCGTGTTGGGGATCTGGTTTGGTTATCTTCTCATCATATTCCTATGAAAGTTTCCTCTCCTAAGTTTAAACCTCGTTTCATTGGTCCGTATAGGATTTCTGAGGTTCTTAATCCTGTGTCTTTTCGTCTGACCCTTCCAGATTCTTTTTCCATACATATCGTATTCCATAGGTCATTGTTGCGGAGATACGTGGCACCTATGGTTCCATCTGTTGATCCTCCTGCCCCGGTTTTGGTGGAGGGGAATTGGAGTATATTGTGGAGAAGATTTTGGATTCTCGTGTTTCTAGACGGAAACTCCAGTATCTGGTTAAATGGAAGGGTTATGCTCAGGAAGAAAATTCCTGGGTTTTTGCCTCTGATGTCCATGCTCCCGATCTTGTTCGTGCCTTTCATGTGGCTCATCCTGGTCGGCCTGGGGGCTCTGGTGAGGGTTCGGTGACCCCTCCTCAAGGGGGGGGTACTGTTGTGAATTCTGTGGCAGAGCTCCCTCCTGTGGTCACAAGTGGTACTTCGGCTGATTCTCTCTGTGAGCTTCTGTTGGTGGAGGGAAGTGGTACTGCGGCTTCTGAGTTTCCTCCCTCAGGTGGGATCCACGGCTGCCTCTAGTGTTGTTTGGAGAGGATTAGGGATTGCGGTCTGCAGAGTTCCCACGTCTCAGAGCTCGTTCTATGATTTTGGGTTATTGTCAGATCACTGTATGTGCTCTGACCGCTATGTCCATTGTGGTACTGAATTGCCTTTCATAACAGCAATGGCCAAGTCAATCTCCAGATCTAAACCCAATTGAGCATGCATTTCACTTGCTCAAATCCAGACTTAAGACGGAAAGACCCACAAACAAGCAAGACCTGAAGGCTGCGGCTGTAAAGGCCTGGCAAAGCATTAAGAAGGAGGAAACCCAGCGTTTGGTGATGTCCATGGGTTCCAGACTTAAGGCAGTGATTGCCTCCAAAGGATTTGCAACAAAATATTGAAAATTAAAATATGTTGTTTGGGTTATGTTTATTTGTCCAATTACTTTTGACCTCCTAAAATGTGGAGTGTTTGTAAAGAAATGTGTACAATTCCTACATTTTCTATCAGATATTTTTGTTCAACCCTTCAAATTAAACGTTACAATCTGCACTTGAATTCTGTTGTAGAGGTTTCATTTCAAATCCAATGTGGTGGCATGCAGAGCCCAACTCGCGAAAATTGTGTCACTGTCCAAATATTTCTGGCCCTAACTGTATAAAATCACATAGAGTTAAGGAGAACTGAGTGCAGGGAAAAAAAAGGAAAGAATCTGTATCTCTTCCACCAAAACTTGTTAACACTTCAGAGTTGTGGCTGATAAAAAATATCACCAATTAATCCAAAGGTGAGATTGAACAGATTACTTTAAATACTTGCAAGACTATAAAGATTACTAATGTGACACAAATGATGTCTGTTTTCAGTTAAGCTTTTGAGAATACCCAACAATGCAGTCTGAATGATGTGAGTGGAGACAGGAGACTGTTAGTTTTAAAAAAAAAAAATTGTGTACCATGATACCTCAAGCTGTTATACCCTTTCTGGGCTTTCAAATGGTAATGGAATCCCGACAATATGTTGAGAGCAGGATGCACTACATTGAATTTTGATCAACTTTTTATATTTTTTAATGTTATGATGGTTTCCTCTTTGCAGAATTATTTACAGGAAAATTTTGCAATTTTATTCGCCTAGTTTTTAACACTAAGGTTCAGATATGGCTTTAAAGAAGGCTGATAATTGCAATACAACACAATTTTTTGTCAAAGTGCAAAATTCAAGGAATAGTATGATTGAATAGTATGAGTGCGTACACTTTTGTATATGTTAAGTTAAGTACATGTAAGAATTAAAAATATATAATGATTAAGTATTTATAAAGATTAACTACATACAGTATACTTGCATCATCACCAAGAGGCTTTTAAACATCATCATCATCATCATCATCTGGAATATCGGAGAAGCAACACCAAGACAGAGAACCCCTCGGAGATTCACTACATTGCATGGGCGTCCCCATTATGCAGGCATGAACATCTTTTTTGCATCTGTCTTAGTCATGTTTCTCTGGTCTTATATAGTGATTTACACTATGTAGTAACTATAGTTTCACCCAGCCCTTTAAGTGGCCAGCTTTCAAAGTCTGATGAAACTTATATCATGGAGTCATCAGATGAGGGACCATAAACCCTTAGAATATAAAAACCACAAGGATTTAGATAAAACCACCACAAGCAGAGGTTCAGTAAACCTTAATGTTTTACAATGACAAACAACAAAAATATAGAAGCTTAGAACTGTTTGTGAAGTGACTAAACAAACATTTCTCAAGATTGTGTCACTAGAAGCATCGTCTGTCACATCTGTAAATGTTTTACTAGCAATGCAGCTATGTAATTGTCTGAATGCATTCGGTATATTTCAATCTGGATTCAAAATCATTGTATATTGGATTCATATACCATTTGTATATTCACATTACACTATTAACAGCAATCATATCTATATTCAGCCTTTCTAGAAAAACTTAAGCTAAACCCATTGAATACTCTAGATAATCATGACAATCTTCTTGACCAGTATCTATAGGTAAGTAATGTTAAAACTAGCTGCTACTATGTATTCCGGAAATAAAAGTGAGAACTGCAAGAATGTGAAGTTGCTCTTCAACATAACTGTGACCATGCTCAATTTTCCATAACTGTTCCATTCAGCTGTGTAGTAAATATTGGAGACACAATCGATGATCTGACATCCTATCAAATAATTACTTTACAGACAAAAAGAGCATTTATTATTATTCCTGTTTATTATCCTAGAAAGAAAGAAGGAACATGCAGTCTCCCTCATACAAGTTAGGCTACTTTCACACTAGCGTCGGATTCGGCCCGTCGCATTGCGTCGGGCCGAGATTCCAACGCTAGCGTTTGATGCGCCGCACAATGGGTGCAGCGGATGCATTTATCCGGCGCATCCGCTGCCCCATTGTGAGGTGCAGGGAGGTGGGGGGGAGTTCCGGCTGCGCATGCGCGGTCGGAAAAAGCGGTCCATCGGCAGCAAAAAACGTTACATTTAACGTTTTTTGCTCCAGGCGGTCCGCCACAACATGGCGCAACCGTCGCACGACGGTTGCAACGTGTGTCAATACGTCGCAATGCGTCGGTAATGTTACTCTATGGGGCAAAAACGCATCCTGCAAACAACTTTGCAGGATGCGTTTTTTCCCCTAAACAACGCATTGCGACGTATTCAAAAAAACACCAGTGTAAAAGTAGCCTTAGCTCAGCCAAAATTGATTAAGTCCTCTGCATCTACAAGCATTCAGCCATCACTTTTTTGCATTGAACTCTTACCATTTGATGCAGCCAAAGTAATGGCTCACAAGTAGAGAAACTTATATAGTGGACAAAGAAATATTTGTAATGAACTACTGAGCCAAACTAACAGCATTGCTTTATCAAATTTATATGAAGTGTATTGTGTCCAGTGTGAGCAACCATCAAAAAAGGAAAGAACCATGTATGTTAGGTGCACACCCAAGATATTGAAGAAAAATATATGCAAAGTTTATTGGAAGACAAACCCTCAATAAAAACATTTAAAAGACAAAATACATCACTTGTAGTCCCATAAAACTATAGCATATACAATAACATATTCAAATTACATTAAAATACCTAAAACGACACCCCATATACATACAATAGTTGCACATGAAATAGACAAAACCCTGTTTTGGGCGTCCCCAGAAAACCAGATAATGGAAAAAAAAAACCTTCTGAAAGGCCACAATAAGCCTATTAAGGGTATGTTCACACGTTCAGGATTTCCATCCTTTTTTTTTCAGGACAGTTTTTTTAAAAAACTGCAGCTCTTGGCAGAAAACGCAGGTCCTTTTTTTGGTCCTTTTTTTGTCCTTTTTTGATGCGTTTTTTGATGCGTTTTTTGATGCGTTTTATTATCCTTTTTTTATGCAGTTTTCTATGCAGAGACTGTGTGTTTCCTAGGAAGCTTTTTAGGGCTAAAATGGCTGAAAATACCCTAACCCTACCCCTAACCCTAACCCTACCCCTAACCCTACCCCTAACCCTAACCCTACCCCTAACCCTACCCCTACCCCTATTCTAACCTTAGTGAAAAAAAAAAAAAAATTCTTAATTTTTTTATTGTCCCTACCAATGGGGGTGACAAAGTGGGGGGGGTGTCATTTACTATTTTTTTATTTTGATCACTGAGATAGGTTATATCTCAGTGATCAAAATGCACTTTGGAGCGAATCTGCCGGCCGGCAGATTCGGCGGGCGCACTGCGCATGCGCCCGCCATTTTGCAAGATGGCGGCGCCCAGGGAGAAGACGGCCGGACGGACACCGGGACGCCGGGTAAGTATAAGGGGGGGAGATTAGGGCACGGGGGGGGCATCGGAGCACTGGGGGGGGCATCGGAGCACGGGGGGGGCATCGGAGCACGGGGGGGCGGGATCGGAGCACGGGGGGGCAGCCACACTCCGCCCACGCACTTCCGCCCACTCCCCCGCACTTCCTGCTGCAGCGGTTCTGCACATCAAATCGCAGTAAAACCCGCAGATATATTTTTGATCTGCGGGTTTTACTGCGATTTTGACCTCACAATGGAGGTCTATGGGTGCAGAACCGCTGCGGTTCAGGAAAAAGAAGTGACATGCTCCTTCTTTTTTGCCGCAGCTATTCTGCGTGGCTTTTTAAACGAAATTACGGACCATGTGCACAGCAGTGACTGTTTTCCATAGGGTTACATTGTTATGTACCCTGCATGGAAAACTGCTGCGGAACCGCAGCGGCAATACCGCTGCGGTTCCGCAGTAAAAAACGCACTGTGTGAACATGGCCTTAATGTTGTGGAGAAACTAACATAGATATCCCATTGAAGTAAGAAGAAAAAAAATCTCCCTTAAGGCATGAAGTTAGAGAGGGAGCTATCATATAGAGCAGTGAAGAGAAAAGCATTAAACAAGAAGGCTGAGATAGCCATCATCTCACCAAATAAGGCAGTCCACTGCAAGGCATCAGGGGTCTAAATGTCATACAAAAAAATCTTTTTGGTCCAATTTTGGATATGTCTAATATGCGTCCATTTCCTATTGAATTGTATACATTCTTCTGACTCACTGGCACTTTCGGTGCTATATATTTATAATTATATTCTATGCATTAAATCTGTAAGCAGCATTTTATTTTGTTCTTCACCTTTTTAATTCTATTCTATTACCCCTTCTATCTGTACTGGGTGTTAAGGACCGGCGGAACGCACCAAGTAACATAGTAACATAGTTAGTAAGGCCGAAAAAAGACATTTGTACATCCAGTTCAGCCTATATTCCATCATAATAAATACCCAGATCTACGTCCTTCTACTGAACCTAATAATTGTATGATACAATATTGTTCTGCTCCAGGAAGACATCCAGGCCTCTCTTGAACCCCTCGACTGAGTTCGCCATCACCACCTCCTCAGGCAAGCAATTCCAGATTCTCACTGCCCTAACAGTAAAGAATCCTCTTCTATGTTGGTGGAAAAACCTTCTCTCCTCCAGACGCAAAGAATGCCCCCTTGTGCCCGTCACCTTCCTTGGTATAAACAGATCCTCAGCGAGATATTTGTATTGTCCCCTTATATACTTATACATGGTTATTAGATCGCCCCTCAGTCGTCTTTTTTCTAGACTAAATAATCCTAATTTCGCTAATCTATCTGGGTATTGTAGTTCTCCCATCCCCTTTATTAATTTTGTTGCCCTCCTTTGTACTCTCTCTAGTTCCATTATATCCTTCCTGAGCACCGGTGCCCAAAACTGGACACAGTACTCCATGTGCGGTCTAACTAGGGATTTGTACAGAGGCAGTATAATGCTCTCATCATGTGTATCCAGACCTTTTTTAATGCACCCCATGATCCTGTTTGCCTTGGCAGCTGCTGCCTGGCACTGGCTGCTCCAGGTAAGTTTATCATTAACTAGGATCCCCAAGTCCTTCTCCCTGTCAGATTTACCCAGTGGTTTCCCGTTCAGTGTGTAATGGTGATATTGATTCCCTCTTCCCATGTGTATAACCTTACATTTATCATTGTTAAACCTCATCTGCCACCTTTCAGCCCAAGTTTCCAACTTATCCAGATCCATCTGTAGCAGAATACTATCTTCTCTTGTATTAACTGCTTTACATAGTTTTGTATCATCTGCAAATATCGATATTTTACTGTGTAAACCTTCTACCAGATCATTAATGAATATGTTGAAGAGAACAGGTCCCAATACTGACCCCTGCGGTACCCCACTGGTCACAGCGACCCAGTTAGAGACTATACCATTTATAACCACCCTCTGCTTTCTATCACTAAGCCAGTTACTAACCCATTTACACACATTTTCCCCCAGACCAAGCATTCTCATTTTGTGTACCAACCTCTTGTGCGGCACGGTATCAAACGCTTTGGAAAAATCGAGATATACCACGTCCAATGACTCACCGTGGTCCAGCCTATAGCTTACCTCTTCATAAAAACTGATTAGATTGGTTTGACAGGAGCGATTTCTCATAAACCCATGCTGATATGGAGTTAAACAGTTATTCTCATTGAGATAATCCAGAATAACATCCCTCAGAAACCCTTCAAATATTTTACCAACAATAGAGGTTAGACTTACTGGCCTATAATTTCCAGGTTCACTTTTAGAGCCCTTTTTGAATATTGGCACCACATTTGCTATGCGCCAGTCCTGCGGAACAGACCCTGTCGCTATAGAGTCACTAAAAATAAGAAATAATGGTTTATCTATTACATTACTTAGTTCTCTTAGTACTCGTGGGTGTATGCCATCCGGACCCGGAGATTTATCTATTTTAATCTTATTTAGCCGGTTTCGCACCTCTTCTTGGGTTAGATTGGTGACCCTTAATATAGGGTTTTCATTGTTTCTTGGGATTTCACCTAGCATTTCATTTTCCACCGTGAATACCGTGGAGAAGAAGGTGTTTAATATGTTAGCTTTTTCCTCGTCATCTACAACCATTCTTTCCTCACTATTTTTTAAGGGGCCTACATTTTCAGTTTTTATTCTTTTACTATTGATATAGTTGAAGAACAGTTTGGGATTAGTTTTACTCTCCTTAGCAATGTGCTTCTCTGTTTCCTTTTTGGCAGCTTTAATTAGTTTTTTAGATAAAGTATTTTTCTCCCTATAGTTTTTTAGAGCTTCAATGGTGCCATCCTGCTTTAGTAGTGCAAATGCTTTCTTTTTACTGTTAATTGCCTGTCTTACTTCTTTGTTTAGCCACATTGGGTTTTTCCTATTTCTAGTCCTTTTATTCCCACAAGGTATAAACCGCTTACACTGCCTATTTAGGATGTTCTTAAACATTTCCCATTTATTATCTGTATTCTCATTTCTGAGGATATTGTCCCAGTCTACCAGATTAAGGGCATCTCTAAGCTGTTCAAACTTTGCCTTCCTAAAGTTCAATGTTTTTGTGACTCCCTGACAAGTCCCCCTAGTGAAAGACAGGTGAAACTGCACAATATTGTGGTCGCTATTTCCTAAATGCCCAACCACCTGCAGATTTGTTATTCTGTCAGGTCTATTAGATAGTATTAGGTCTAAAAGTGCTGCTCCTCTGGTTGGATTCTGCACCAATTGTGAAAGATAATTTTTCTTGGTTATTAGCAGAAACCTGTTGCCTTTATGGGTTTCACAGGTTTCTGTTTCCCAGTTAATATCCGGGTAGTTAAAGTCCCCCATGACCAGGACCTCATTATGGGTTGCAGCTTCATCTATCTGCTTTAGAAGTAGACTTTCCATGCTTTCTGTTATATTTGGGGGTTTGTAACAGACCCCAATGAGAATTTTGTTACCATTTTTCCCTCCATGAATTTCAACCCATATGGACTCGACATCCTCATTCCCTTTGCTAATATCCTCCCTTAAAGTGGACTTTAGACAAGACTTTACATAGAGACAAACCCCTCCTCCTCTCCGATTTTTACGATCCTTTCTAAACAGACTGTAACCCTGTAAGTTAACTGCCCAGTCATAGCTTTCATCTAACCATGTCTCGGTTATTCCCACTATGTCAAAGTTACCTGTAGATATTTCTGCTTCTAGTTCTTCCATCTTGTTTGTCAGGCTTCTGGCGTTTGCGAGCATGCAGTTTAGAGGATTTTGTTTTGTTCCAATCTCCTCACTGTGAATTGTTTTAGAAATGTTCTTACCTCCCTTCTGAGTATGTTTTCCTGGGTCGTCTTTGTTCGAGTCTAATGTTTTTCTTCCCGTCCCCTCTTCTTCTAGTTTAATGCCCTCCTGATGAGTGTAGCGAGTCTTCTGGCGAATGTGTGTTTCCCAGGTTTGTTGAGGTGTAGTCCGTCTCTGGCGAGGAGTCCATCATACCAGTAATTCACACCGTGGTCCAGGAATCCAAATCCTTGTTGTCTGCACCATCGTCTTAGCCAGTTGTTTGCATCAAGGATCCTGTTCCATCTCCTGGTGCCATGCCCGTCTACTGGAAGGATAGAAGAAAAAACTACCTGTGCATCCAGTTCCTTTACTTTCTTCCCCAACTCTCCAAAGTCCTTGCAGATTGTCGGTAGGTCCTTCCTTGCCGTGTCATTGGTGCCAACATGTATCAGAAGAAATGGGTGGACGTCCTTGGAGCTGAAGAGCTTTGGTATCCTATCGGTCACATCCTTGATCATCGCACCTGGAAGGCAGCATACTTCTCTTGCAGTTATGTCCGGTCTGCAGATGGCTGCTTCGGTGCCTCTCAGTAGTGAGTCTCCCACCACCACCACTCTTTGTTGCTTCTTGGCTGTACTTTTTGCTGTCACTTGTTGCTGTGTGCCCTTTTCTTTTTTGCTTGCTGGTATTGCTTCATTCTTAGGTGTGCCATCTTCATCCTCTACAAAGATTTGATATCGGTTCTTCAGTTGTGTGGTTGGTGATTTCTCCATGGTCTTCTTGCTTCTTTTGGTCACATGCTTCCACTCATCTGCTTTTGGAGTATAGATGATATGAAACTAGGTGCGTTCGCAGTCCGAGGTCCACCGTGCAGGTAAAGACCCTGCTGCTAGTAAGACGGACTATATGGCGGTACTAAGTATACACACATGGGTTAACTTCACCCTGCGTGAAGGAAGCGATCCTGTTGCGTCACAGGACAGCAGTACCGCACATAGAGCGCGAGCAAGAAGTCAGCGAACTCAACCCCTACTCAGGATTGAAGTCCGATTAGACACTTGCTGGCACAACACCGCAACTGGGTGTGTAAGGAAACTAATAAATAGAATATAAAGGCACGAGAGTGCGTGTGGTGCCGCACTGACGGACGCCACTAACCACCCAGGCTTGGGTAAGGAAAGCGCAGAGGAAGCGCACGGCGCCGTACTGGCGGACACAGCAACTGGACGCTGTGATGTGTGTTACGTGCAGATGGCTAGTCGGGCGCTAGAGAGCTACCATCATCCGCGAGCAGTCAACAACACTAGGGAGGGATACTTAGGAGCTTTCATCCATCGACATACATCCATCTACACACACACATTATCAAGACAATACTAGCGCATGGCCGTGCGGTCATGCGCAGTTTATATAGTTGCAGCACAGGAAGCTGCTACAGAAGTTTTGCCCTTTCAGGACCTGCCAGGAGGACCAATGGGATGTGCTGCAGTACCTGAGCATGTGACCCTCGATCTCCAACGGGAGATCTTGCCCTGGGCATGCTCAGTGTGTGCAAATAAGGACTTAGTCCCAGAGAAGCTCGCTCGCCGCAGATCAGTGCAGGGTACAACAGGAGAGCCAGAAAAGGCAGCAGTAACCCTCTGCACAGAATCAGTCCCAGCGAGACGCTGGGAGCGACGCCTCCGCTGAGCAGAGCCCACTGCGGCCGAAGCAGAATGGGAGACCGCAGCAGACACGGATCGAGATTCCCCCTGTGCAGCAGAGGAAACTCGACTCCTAACATTACCCCCCCTCCTCGGGTTCCCCCCTCCTTGGGCCTCGCTACGTTCGAAGGCAGCAATAAGCTGCTGAGCCCGAATGTGCTCAGCAGGCTCCCAGGACCTATCCTCAGGACCATAACCCTTCCAGTCTACCCAAAAAAAATTTTTGCCACGTACCACCTTGCACCCCAAGATAGCGTTCACCTCGAAATCGTCCGTAGACGAACCTGATGTCCCGGCAGATGACTCAGAAAACCGGGACATGTATACGGGCTTAAGGAGGGACACATAAAAAGTGTCGGTGATACCAAGGCGTGGAGGACAGGCCAGACGGTAGACCACAGGATTAACCTGTTCGAGGACCTTGAAGGGACCCAAGTAGCGAGGAGCAAATTTAGTGGACTCAACTCGCAGCCTGATGTTACGGGCGGAGAGCCACACCAAGTCGCCAGGAGCAAAGCTCGGGGCGGGGCGACGATGAGCATCGGCGGAGGACTTCATTCTCTCTTTAGAGGCCCGAATGGCATCGTGAGTGCGGTCCCAAATATCCCGTGCCTCCACAGCCCAGTCTGCCACCCTGGAGTCTGCGGAAGACACGGTCATAGGCACAGGTACCCGTGGATGCTGACCATAGTTGAGGAGGAAGGGCGTTTGTCCAGTGGAGTCGGCTACGGTGTTGTTCAGCGCAAACTCTGCCCATGATAGCAAGGATGCCCAGTCATCCTGACTGGCTGAAACAAAATGTCGCAGGTATGTGACCAAGGTCTGGTTGGCCCTCTCTACCAACCCATTCGTCTCGGGATGATAAGCGGAAGAGAGATTCAACTCAATACTGAGAAGACAACACAGCTCTCTCCAGAACCGAGATGCAAACTGGGGACCCCGGTCACTGACAAATTTGTCAGGCATACCATGTAGGCGGAAGATGTGCTTAATGAACAACGCAGCCAAGGCCCGTGCAGAAGGTAACCGTGGTAGCGGCACCAAATGCACCATTTTCGAGAAATGATCGGTGATGACCCAAATGATGGTACAACCGCGAGACTTGGGCAAACCCACGACAAAGTCCATCCCGACCATCTCCCAGGGCCTATCTGCCACCGGCAAGGGATAGAGCAACCCAGCTGGCCTTTGACGCAGAGATTTATTTTTGGCGCAGGAGACACACGCCAGAATATAATCCCTGACATCCCGGACCATATGCGGCCACCAGTACGTCCTCGCCAGTAGCTCAGATGTCCTCTTTGTCCCAAAGTGTCCACCCACCCTGGACGAATGAGCCCAAGAGAGAACCTCCGGTCGCAAATTAATGGGCACAAAAGTCTTGCCCGGAGGCACAGACTCCAGCAAAACCGGCGCTACGGTTCTCAGGCTCTCAGAAGGGACAATAAGCCGAGGCTCCTCTTCCTCCTCTTCAGTTGACATAAGGGAGCGAGAGAGAGCGTCAGCACGAATATTCTTCTCCCCGGCGAGAAAATGAAGAGAAAAGTGGAACCGGGAAAAGAACAAGGACCATCTGGCTTGGCGAGAATTTAGCCGCTGGGCTGTTTGTAAGTAGACCAAATTTTTGTGGTCCGTGTAAACCTGGAAGGGAAACCGCGCACCTTCCAGAAGATGTCTCCACTAAGGTTGAGCGACCTTGACCTTTTTAGAGTCGAGCCGTGTTTCGCGAAACCCGACTATCTTAGAAGTCGAGTCGAGTGGAATCGGCCGATTATCGCGAAAAGTCGGGTATCGCCCGAAACACGAAACCCAATGCAAGTCAATGGGGGAGCATAGTCGGCAGTGAGTGGAGGCCAGGAAAACACCTACACTGCCCATTTTAATGGCAAAAACATCCATTCTTGTTAAAGAAGCTTGTCAATCGTAATTTACCTTATAATAATTGGAAGGCATTTGAAATTGGGGGTCATTTGGCTAAAGTTGTGGGGGGTAGGGCTGGTTCAAGTAATTAGTGGGCCCAGTAAATCTGGACCACATCACGGCAGTGGAGCAGGGAGAGGTAAGTATTTCAACTTTGCAAGTGCTGTGATCCTGAGCAAGCAGGGGGGGCCCACTCGTTGGCATTGGCACTGGCACAGGGCCCCTCAAAGTACAGCGGTGTGTTTGCACGGCGGGGGCGCCTCCCACCGGCAGCAACACTTTTGCGTACTATGAGAGGCCCTGTGCCAGTGACGTCGCCAACTAGTATTCCTCCCCCCACCTGATGAAGGAACCTGCACTTTCATCTGCACCTTCCTCTTTGTCCCCGTGTAAGGTGGTATGGTATGCGGGAAGAGGAACCTGACTTTCAGCAGGGTCACAATCTTGCTGTGTAGCGTGCACGGGGAATTTTGCGTTATGGGTCAATGTACCAGCAGACTCATCTATCACTGGCTGGGCAATGGGCAGGATGAGGAGGAAACACAGATATAGGCCCAAAGAATAAAGTGGGCTAAATGCAGTTCAAAATTGGTAACACAGGACTAACCAGGGGGCATTGCAGTGGAGGACAACTGGAATGACAGGCTGACACAGAGAGTAGGCCCAAATCAGTAAGTAGTCGACATGCAGTTCAAAATTGGCAACCGTAGTAAACAGGCGGCCCAGCTTTGTTCAGTTGAGGAGAACAGCAAGGAGTGGCAGACACCGATAGTAGGCCCCAACCCAACTAGTAGGCCAAATGCAGTCTAACATTAACAACTACTTAACGAGAGCCTGAAAATGGAATTTCAGGACAGGAAACCAGGAGAACAGCAAGGAGTGGCAGACACCGATAGTAGGCCCCAAACCAACTAGTACGCCAAATGCAGTTGTTCCATTTAACCACAATTTAATGAGAGCCTGAAGATAGAAGTTCAGGAAAGGCAACCTGGAGAACACCTTGGAGTGTAACACACCATCTCTCTACACCCCATACCCAATTTGTAGGCCTAATGCAGCGTAGTTTCCAACAACTACTAAACGAGAGCCGGAAGATCGAAGCTCAGGAAAGGCAACCTGGAGAACACCTTGGAGTGGAACACACCATCTCTCTACACCCCATACCCAATTTGTAGGCCTAATGCAGCGTAGTTTCCAACAACTACTAAACAAGAGCCGGAAGATCGAAGCTCAGGAAAGGCAACCTGGAGAACACCTTGGTGTGGAACACACCATCTCTCTACACCCCATACCCAATTTGTAGGCCTAATGCAGTGTAGTTTCCAAGAACTACTAAACGAGAGCCGGAAGATCGAAGCTCAGGAAAGGCAACCTGGAGAACACCTTGGAGTGGAACACACCATCTCTCTACACCCCATACCCAATTTGTAGGCCTAATGCAGCGTAGTTTCCAACAACTACTAAACGAGAGCCGGAAGATCGAAGCTCAGGAAAGGCAACCTGGAGAACACCTTGGAGTGGAACACACCATCTCTCTACACCCCATACCCAATTTGTAGGCCTAATGCAGTGTAGTTTCCAACAACTACTAAACGAGAGCATGAAGATCGAAGCATTGGCGAGGAAACCTGGGGAACACCTTGGAGTGGAACACACCATCTCTCTACACCCCATACCCAATTTGTAGGCCTAATGCAGCGTAGTTTCCAACAACTACTAAACAAGAGCCGGAAGATCGAAGCTCAGGAAAGGCAACCTGGAGAACACCTTGGAGTGGAACACACCATCTCTCTACACCCCATACCCAATTTGTAGGCCTAATGCAGTGTAGTTTCCAAGAACTACTAAACGAGAGCCGGAAGATCGAAGCTCAGGAAAGGCAACCTGGAGAACACCTTGGAGTGGAACACACCATCTCTCTACACCCCATACCCAATTTGTAGACCTAATGCAGCGTAGTTTCCAACAACTACTAAACGAGAGCCGGAAGATCGAAGCTCAGGAAAGGCAACCTGGAGAACACATTGGAGTGGAACACACCATCTCTCTACACCCCATACCCAATTTGTAGGCCTAATGCAGTGTAGTTTCCAACAACTACTAAACGAGAGCATGAAGATCGAAGCATTGGCGAGGAAACCTGGGGAACACCTTGGAGTGGAACACACCATCTCTCTACACCCCATACCCAATTTGTAGGCCTAATGCAGCGTAGTTTCCAACAACTACTAAACGAGAGCCGGAAGATCGAAGCTCAGGAAAGGCAACCTGGAGAACACCTTGGAGTGGAACACACCATCTCTCTACACCCCATACCCAATTTGTAGGCCTAATGCAGCGTAGTTTCCAACAACTACTAAACAAGAGCCGGAAGATCGAAGCTCAGGAAAGGCAACCTGGAGAACACCTTGGTGTGGAACACACCAGCTCTCTACACCCCATACCCAATTTGTAGGCCTAATGCAGTGTAGTTTCCAAGAACTACTAAACGAGAGCCGGAAGATCGAAGCTCAGGAAAGGCAACCTGGAGAACACCTTGGAGTGGAACACACCATCTCTCTACACCCCATACCCAATTTGTAGGCCTAATGCAGCGTAGTTTCCAACAACTACTAAACGAGAGCCGGAAGATCGAAGCTCAGGAAAGGCAACCTGGAGAACACCTTGGAGTGGAACACACCATCTCTCTACACCCCATACCCAATTTGTAGGCCTAATGCAGCGTAGTTTCCAACAACTACTAAACGAGAGCCGGAAGATCGAAGCTCAGGAAAGGCAACCTGGAGAACACCTTGGAGTGGAACACACCATCTCTCTACACCCCATACCCAATTTGTAGGCCTAATGCAGTGTAGTTTCCAAGAACTACTAAACGAGAGCCGGAAGATCGAAGCTCAGGAAAGGCAACCTGGAGAACACCTTGGAGTGGAACACACCATCTCTCTACACCCCATACCCAATTTGTAGACCTAATGCAGCGTAGTTTCCAACAACTACTAAACGAGAGCCGGAAGATCGAAGCTCAGGAAAGGCAACCTGGAGAACACCTTGGAGTGGAACACACCATCTCTCTACACCCCATACCCAATTTGTAGGCCTAATGCAGTGTAGTTTCCAACAACTACTAAACGAGAGCATGAAGATCGAAGCATTGGCGAGGAAACCTGGGGAACACCTTGGAGTGGAACACACCATCTCTCTACACCCCATACCCAATTTGTAGGCCTAATGCAGCGTAGTTTCCAACAACTACTAAACGAGAGCCGGAAGATCGAAGCTCAGGAAAGGCAACCTGGAGAACACCTTGGAGTGGAACACACCATCTCTCTACACCCCATACCCAATTTGTAGGCCTAATGCAGTGTAGTTTCCAAGAACTACTAAACGAGAGCCGGAAGATCGAAGCTCAGGAAAGGCAACCTGGAGAACACCTTGGAGTGGAACACACCATCTCTCTACACCCCATACCCAATTTGTAGGCCTAATGCAGTGTAGTTTCCAACAACTACTAAACGAGAGCATTAAGATCGAAGCAATGGCGAGGAAACCTGGGGCACACCTTGGAGTGGAACACACCATCTCTCTACACCCCATACCCAATTTGTAGGCCTAATGCAGTGTAGTTTCCAACAACTACTAAACGAGAGCATTAAGATCGAAGCAATGGCGAGGAAACCTGGGGCACACCTTGGGGAGGCAGACACCGTTAGTAGGCCCTACCAAAGTTGTACCCCCAATGCAGTTTTAAAATTCCTAGAGGCTGAAAACAAGACTATTGACGCTCAGCTTTTTTCAAAAGAACACAGCTGAATTGAGTGGCGCAGACAGACACAGGTAGTAGGACTTAACCCAAAAATGTGGCTCACTGCAGCTTAAAAAAGTTACAGGGGTACACAAGCAGCAGTGCTCTGGGCAGTGGAGGACAATTTCAATAGTGGACCGCAGACAGACTTTGTACGCCTACAATTAAAAAAAGGATGCTCTATGCAATTAAAAATAGGTTCCAGGGGTCCACGGGCAGCAGTGGTGTGGTCAGTGGAGGCCTAGTGGAAGGAGTGACCGCAGACAGGCATCGAAGGCCTAAAATAATAACACATGGCTGTAGGCAATTTTAAATTGGTTCCAGGGGTACACGGGCAGCAGTGGCCTGGTCAGTGTAGTAGTAGTAGAAAGAACGGACCGCAGACAGGCATCGAAGGCCTAAAATAAAAAAATTGGGCTGGCTGTAGGCAATTTTAAATTGGTTCCAGGGGTACACGGGCAGCAGTGGTGTGGTCAGTGGAGGCATATTGTAAGGAGTGACTGCAGACAGGCATCGAAGGCCTAAAATAATAACACATGGCTGTAGGCAATTTTAAATTGGTTCCAGGGGTACACGGGCAGCAGTGGTGTGGTCAGTGGAGGCCTAGTGGAAGGAGTGACCGCAGACAGCCATCGAAGGCCTAAAATAATAACACATGGCTGTAGGCAATTTTAAATTGGTTCCAGGGGTACACGGGCAGCAGTGGTGTGGTCAGTGGAGGCCTAGTGGAAGGAGTGACCGCAAACAGGCATCGAAGGCCTAAAATAATAACGCATGGCTGTAGGCAATTTTAAATTGGTTCCAGGGGTACACGGGCAGCAGTGGTGTGGTCAGTGGAGGCCTAGTGGAAGGAGTGACCACAGACAGGCATCGAAGGCCTAAAATAAAAAAATTGGGCAGGCTGTAGGCAATTTTAAATTGGTTCCAGGGGTACACGGGCAGCAGTGGTGTGGTCAGTGGAGGCATATTGTAAGGAGTGACCGCAGACAGGCATCGAAGGCCTAAAATAATAACACATGGCTGTAGGCAATTTTAAATTGGTTCCAGGGGTCCACGGGCAGCAGTGGTGTGGTCAGTGGAGGCCTAGTGGAAGGAGTGACCCCAGACAGGCATCGAAGGCCTAAAATAATAACACATGGCTGTAGGCAATTTTAAATTGGTTCCAGGGGTACACGGGCAGCAGTGGTGTGGTCAGTGGAGGCCTAGTGGAAGGAGTGACCGCAGACAGGCTTCGAAGGCCTAACATAACAAAAATGTCAATACAATGGTATTGTCAGTGGCAGGCATTGAAGGATGTCAGCGCATAGACTAAACATTGGTGGAGCTGTGAGATAATTTTGCAAGTGGTAGAGCACTGTTTGAGCTGGGGGGGGGACTGTCTTGTGGCCGGCGGTACAGGCCCAGGGCCCCTCATATTACAACGGTGTGTCTGACGTTGGGTGCGCACCACCACCGCCAGAGACACTTTATTGTACTAGGAGGGACCCAGTGGCAGTGCCGTCGACCAAAAGCGGGCACACCCACCTCTTCAGACAAACAGCACTCTCACGGGTGCTGTCGCCAAGTGTCGATACCACGGCCCCGTGTGGGGAGTTTGGCCATTTAGTGAGGTGTAAACATGTCGTATGCTGGACAATCAGGTGCACAAAATTACGAGATTGGAAAAGGCATTCAGAATAGTCCACAGGCAAGACCTTTTCATAGGAAAGCTAGGTGTCGGCCGGGCAAGGTGGGGCAAAAGATTTCGAAATCCAGTTGTGGTTCATTTTAATGAAGGTTAGATCATCTACATTTTGGGTAGCCAGACGAGTCCTTTTTTGTGTTAGTATTAAACCTGCAGCACTGAATACTCTTTCTGATAGGACACTAGCTGCCGGGCAAGCAAGCTCCTGCAATGCATATTCTGCCAATTCTGGCCAGGTGTCTAATTTTGATGCCCAGTAATCAAATGGGAAGGACGGTTGAGGGAGAACATCGATAAGGGATGAAAAATAGTTTGTAACCATACTGGACAAATGTTGTCTCCTGTCACTTTGAATTGATGCTGCAGTACCTGTCCTGTCTGCGGTCATAGCAAAATCACTCCACAACCTGGTCAGAAAACCCCTCTGGCCAACGCCACTTCTGATTTCTGCCCCTCTAACTCCTCTGGTCTGCTGGCCCCTGCAGCTCGTGTGAGAACGATCACGGGCGCTGTGTGCAGGGAATGCCAGAAGCAAACGGTCAACAAGAGTTGATTGTTTGGTTGCTAATATTAGTTCCAAGTTCTCATGTGGCATTATATTTTGCAATTTGCCTTTATAGCGAGGATCAAGGAGGCAGGCCAACCAGTAATCGTCATCGTTCATCATTTTAGTTATGCGTGTGTCCCTTTTGAGGATACGTAAGGCATAATCCGCCATGTGGGCCAAAGTTCCAGTTCTCAAATCTGCGGTTGTGCTTGGTTGAGGGGCAGTTTCAGGCAAATCCACGTCACTTGTGTCCCTCCAAAAACCAGAACCCGGCCTTGCCGCGCCACCAATTTCCAGTGGCCCCGGAAAAGCTTCCTCATTAAAAATATAATCATCCCCATCATCCTCCTCGTCCTCCTCCTCCTCTTCGCCCGCTAACTCGTCCTGTACACTGCCCTGGCCAGACAATGGCTGACTGTCATCAAGGCTTTCCTCTTCCTCAGCTGCAGACGCCTGATCCTTTATGTGCGTCAAACTTTGCATCAGCAGACGCATTAGGGGGATGCTCATGCTTATTATGGCGTTGTCTGCACTAACCAGCCATGTGCATTCCTCAAAACACTGAAGGACTTGACACATGTCTTGAATCTTCGACCACTGCACACCTGACAACTCCATGTCTGCCATCCTACTGCCTGCCCGTGTATGTGTATCCTCCCACAAAAACATAACAGCCCGCCTCTGTTCGCACAGTCTCTGAAGCATGTGCAGTGTTGAGTTCCACCTTGTTGCAACGTCTATGATTAGGCGATGCTGGGGAAGGTTCAAAGAACGCTGATAGGTCTGCATACGGCTGGAGTGTACGGGCGAACGGCGGATATGTGAGCAAAGTCCACGCACTTTGAGGAGCAGGTCGGATAACCCCGGACAACTTTTCAGGAAGCACTGCACCACCAGGTTTAAGGTGTGAGCCAGGCAAGGAATGTGTTTCAGTTGGGAAAGGGAGATGGCAGCCATGAAATTCCTTCCGTTATCACTCACTACCTTGCCTGCCTCAAGATCTACAGTGCCCAGCCACGACTGCGTTTCTTTCTGCAAGAACTCGGACAGAACTTCCGCGGTGTGTCTGTTGTCGCCCAAACACTTCATAGCCAATACAGCCTGCTGACGTTTGCCAGTAGCTGCCCCAAAATGGGAGACCTGGTGTGCAACAGTGGCAGCTGCGGATGGAGTGGTTGTGCGACTGCGGTCTGTGGACGAGCTCTCGCTTCTGCAGGAGGACGAAGAGGAGGAGGAGGGGGTGCCAACGGCTACAGCCAACTGTTGCCTAGACCGTGGGCTAGGCAGAACTGTCCCAAACTTGCGGTCCCCTGTGGACCCTGCATCCACAACATTCACCCAGTGTGCCGTGATGGACACGTAATGTCCCTGGCCATGCCTACTGGTCCATGCATCTGTTGTCAGGTGCACCTTTGTGCTCACAGATTGCCTGAGTGCATGGACGATGCGCTCTTTAACATGCTGGTGGAGGGCTGGGATGGCTTTTCTGGAAAAAAAGTGTCGACTGGGTAGCTCGTAGCGTGGTACAGCGTAGTCCATCAGGGCTTTGAAAGCTTCGCTTTCAACTAACCGGTAGGGCATCATCTCTAACGAGATTAGTCTAGCTATGTGGGCGTTCAAACCCTGTGTACGCGGATGCGAGGCTAAGTACTTCCTTTTTCTAACCATAGTCTCATGTAGGGTGAGCTGGACTGGAGAGTTGGAGATCGTGGAACTAGCGGGGGTGCCGGTGGACATGGCAGACTGAGAGACGGTGGGAGATGGTATTGTTGCCGCCGGTGCCCTAGATGCAGTGTTTCCTACTATGAAACTGGTGATTCCCTGACCCTGACTGCTTTGGCCTGGCAAAGAAACCTGCACAGATACTGCAGGTGGTGCGGAAAATGGTGGCCCTACACTGCCGGAAGGGATGTTGCGTTGCTGACTAGCTTCATTGGCCGAGGGTGCTACAACCTTAAGGGACGTTTGGTAGTTAGTCCAGGCTTGCAAATGCATGGTGGTTAAATGTCTATGCATGCAACTTGTATTGAGACTTTTCAGATTCTGTCCTCTGCTTAAGGTAGTTGAACATTTTTGACAGATGACTTTGCGCTGATCAATTGGATGTTGTTTAAAAAAATGCCAGACTGCACTCTTTCTAGCATCGGATACCTTTTCAGGCATTGCAGACTGAGCTTTAACCGGATGGCCACGCTGTCCTCCAACTGGTTTTGGCTTTGCCACGCGTTTTGGGCCAGATACTGGCCTGGCAAATGGAACCTGTTGCGATGTTGATGCCCCTCCTCCTCCGCTTCAGAACTACGGCTGCCTGCACCCTGTTCCCCCAATGGCTGCCAATCGGGGTCAACAACTGGTTCATCTATGACCTCCTCTTCTATCTCATGTGCAACTTCGTCTGTGTTACCGTGTAAGCCGGTGGTATAGCGTTTGTGACGGGGCACCATAGTCTCATCAGGGTCTGATTCTGGATCAGTCCACTGCGAGGGCAATGTGGTGGTCTGAGTCAAAGGAAAGGGCAGAAAGGGCAATATTAATCTCCCACTGATTTGTTTTTTTTGTTTTTTCAGGGAGACTTTAGGAAAAAAAAATAGAATAAAATGATTTTTTCAGGAAGAATTTAGAAACCAAATAAAATAAAATGATTTTTTCAGGGAGAATTTAGAAAACAAATAAAACAAAAAAAGGCTTTCTATGGCCCACTGAGTGAGAGATGACGCACACAGGAGTCAGGAGTGGCACACAAGCCCAGAGGCCAATATTTATCTCCCACTGATTGATGTAGTGATTTTTTCAGGTAGATTTTGGAACCCAAATCAAGCTAAAAAAATAATAGGCTTTCTATGGCCCACAATTGGAGAGAGAGAGAGAGAGATGGCACACCCAGGAGTCAAGACTGGCACACAAGCAGAAAGGGCAATATTAATCTCCCACTGATTTGGTTTTTTTTTTTTTTCAGGGAGACTTTAGGAAAAAAAAATAATAGAATAAAATGATTTTTTCAGGAAGAATTTAGAAACCAAATAAAATAAAATGATTTTTTCAGGGAGAATTTAGAAAACAAATAAAACAAAAAAAGTCTTTCTATGGCCCACTGAGTGAGAGATGACGCACACAGGAGTCAGGAGTGGCACACAAGCCCAGAGGCCAATATTTATCTCCCACTGATTGATTTATTGATTTTTTCAGGTAGAATTTAGAACCCAAATCAACCAAAAACATAAATAGGCTTTCTATGGCCCACTATTTGTGAGAGAGATGGCACGCTCAGGTCTGGCACACAAGCCCAGAGGCCAATATTAATCTCCCACTTTTTATTTTTTTTTCAGGGAAAATTTATAAACCCAATAAAAAAAAAAATAAATAGGCTTTCTATGGCCCACTATCTGAGAGAGAGAGATGGCACGCTTAGGACTGGCACACAAGCCCAAAGGCCAATATTAATCTCCCTCTTTTTTTCAGGGAGAATTTATAAAACCAAAAAAAAATAAATAAATAGGCTTTCTATGGCCCACTATTTGTGAGAGAGATGGCACGCTCAGGACTGGCACACAAGCCCAGAGGCCAATATTAATCTCCCACTTTTTTTTTTTTGTTCCAGGGAAAATTTATAAACCCAATAAAAAAAATAATAAATAGGCTTTCTATGGCCCACTATCTGAGAGAGAGAGATGGCACGCTTAGGACTGGCACACAAGCCCAAAGGCCAATATTAATCTCCCACTGATTGATTTATTGATTTTTTCAGGTAGAATTTAGAACCCAAATAAAGAAAAAAAAAAATGGGCTTTCTATGGCCCACTGAGTGAGTGATGATGCACACAGGAGTCAGGAGTGGCACACAAGCCCTGAGGCCAATATTTTTCTCCCACTGATTGATGTAGTGATTTTTTCAGGTAGATTTTAGAAACCAAATCAAGCAAAAAAAATAAATAGGCTTTCTATGGCCCACTATTTGTGAGAGAGAGATGGCACGCTTAGGACTGGCACACAAGCCCAAAGGCCAATATTAATCTCCCACTGATTGAATTATTGATTTTTTCAGGTAGAATTTAGAACCCAAATAAAGCAAAAAAAATGGGCTTTCTATGGCCCACTGAGTGAGTGATGATGCACACAGGAGTCAGGAGTGGCACACAAGCCCTGAGGCCAATATTTTTCTCCCACTGATTGATGTAGTGATTTTTTCAGGTAGATTTTAGAACCCAAATCAAGCAAAAAAATAAATAGGCTTTCTATGGCCCACTGAGTGAGAGATGGCACACACAGGGATGGCACTCTAGCAGAAATGTCAATCTTAATCTCCCACAAAAAAAAAAAAAACAGGGAGTGTCCAACAATTACTATCTCCCTGCAGTAATCTCAGCCAGGTATGGCAGGCAGCAATAAGGAGTGGACTGATGCACAAATTAAATAAAAAGTGTGGACAAACAAAAAAGATAGCTGTGCAGAAAGGAAGGAACAAGAGGATTTGTGCTTTGAAAAAAGCAGTTGGTTTGCACAGCGGCGTACACACAGCAATGCAGCTATCAGGGAGCCTTCTAGGGCAGCCCAATGAGCTACAGCGCTGAGGGGAAAAAAAAAAAAATGTAGCTTCCACTGTCCCTGCACACCGAAGGTGGTGTTGGGCAGTGGAAATCGCTACAGCACAAGCGGTTTGGTGGTTAATGGACCCTGCCTAACGCTATCCCTGCTTCTGACGAAGCGGCAGCAACCTCTCCCTAAGCTCAGATCAGCAGCAGTAACATGGCGGTCGGCGGGAACGCCCCTTTATAGCCCCTGTGACGCCGCAGACAGCAAGCCAATCACTGCAATGCCCTTCTCTAAGATGGTGGGGACCAGGACCTATGTCATCACGCTGCCCACACTCTGCGTTTACCTTCATTGGCTGAGAAATGGCGCTTTTCGCGTCATTGAAACGTGACTTTGGCGCGAAAGTCACGTACCGCATGGCCGACCCCGCACAGGGGTCGGATCAGGTTTCATGAAACCCGACTTTGCCAAAAGTCGGCGACTTTTGAAAATGAACGACCCGTTTCGCTCAACCCTAGTCTCCACTCTGAAAAGGCCAACTTCATTGCTAGCAGCTCCCTATCCCCGATGGAGTAGTTTCTCTCCGCTGGCGAGAAGGTCTTAGAGAAGAAGAAGCATGGATGCTTCCGACCTTGAGCATCCTTCTGATAGAGGACTGCTCCAGCACCAACGGATGAGGCATCCACCTCCATTAGGAATGGCTTATCCACATCGAGACGATGTAAGATGGGAGCGCTAGCAAAGTGGGACTTAATGGAAGTGAAGGCCTTGGAGACCTCTTCCGACCACAATTTAGGATTCGCTCCCTTCTTGGTGAGGGCTACCAAGGGAGCTACCAGAGTTGAAAAGTGGGGAATGAACTGGCGGTAATAGTTAATGAACCCCATAAAGCGCTGCACCGCTTTAAGAGAATGGGGCTCTTGCCAGTCCATCACAGACTGTAGTTTGGCAGGATCCATAGCCAATCCCTGGGCGGAGATGATATAGCCCAGGAACGGTAAAGACTCCTGCTCAAACATACACTTCTCCAACTTAGCGTAAAGAGAGTTTGCCCGTAGGAGGTCGAAGACTCTGCCAACATCTCTCCGGTGGGAGTCAATATCTGGAGAAAAGATGAGAATATCATCCAGATAGACTACAACTGAGGTGGAAAGCATATCCCGGAAGATGTCGTTGACAAAGTCTTGAAAAACGGCTGGGGCATTACAGAGCCCGAAGGGCATCACCAGATACTCATAGTGCCCATCTCTGGTGTTAAACGCCGTTTTCCATTCGTCCCCCTCACGGATGTGAATCAGGTTGTAAGCACCCCGCAGATCTAATTTAGTAAACACTCTAGCTCCCCGAAGCCTATCGAAGAGCTCGGATATCAAGGGCAAAGGATGCTTGTTCTTAACGGTGATAGCGTTAAGACCCCTGTAGTCTATGCATGGACGTAGTTCCCCATTCTTCTTCTGCACGAAGAAGAACCCTGCCCCAGCAGGTGAAACTGACTTCCTGATAAACCCTCTTGCCAGATTCTCTTGAATGTACTGAGACATGGCCTCCGTCTCCGGGAGAGATAATGGATAAACTCGACCCCGGGGAGGCTCCGCACCAGGCAAGAGATCGATAGGACAGTCATAGGGGCGATGGGGCGGAAGGGTCTCCGCCGCCTTTTTGGAGAACACGTCTGCGTAAGACCAATATTGCTTGGGGAGAGAGAATAGATCTGCGGGTACCTCAGTAGTAGCAACCTGAACGCACTCTCGGTGACACCTACCCCCACATGATTCACCCCATCCCAGAATTCTGCCTGAGGACCACTCGATGTGAGGAGAGTGGTACCGTAGCCAAGGTATCCCCAACAGGACCTCATCAATACCCTCAGGAATGATGAGCAGAGAAATAATCTCCTGATGGGATGGCGACATGGACAGAGTAAAAGGGATGGTCTGATGTGTTATCTGTGCGGGGAGTGTCGACCCATTCACCACTCGTACCGTTACTGGTTGAGGTAGCATAACCAGGGGTATTGCGTGACGTTGGGTGAAGACAGAAGACATAAAATTGCCCTCCGCCCCAGAATCCACGCAGAGGTCTACCGAGTGGGAGGATGAGCCAAAGGTAATTGTCCCCTTAAAGGACAATTTGGAGGCAAACGTCGCAGTGTCTAGTGCACCTCCCCCTACTACCACTAGACGCTGACGTTTCCTCGACCGCTGATGACATCTAGTGGCAAGATGTCCTGACTGTTGGCATACATGGCAACCCTGGAGTGCATGAGCGGTCTGGGACTTAGATCCAGCTCGTGACACCACCTTAGGTTCATGGAACTCAGGAGCCTGGACTGGAGATTCCAAAGGTTTGGCGAAGGTGGGAGCCAGCCGAAACCTCTGCCTACACTGGGCTCGCTCTAACCTCCGCTCGTGAAAACGGAGGTCAATGAGAGTAGATACTGTTATTAACTCTTCCAGTGTGGCGGGAATCTCCCTAGTGGCCAGAGCATCCTTAACGTGGTCAGCCAGCCCCCTCCAAATATAGGGATAAGGGCTTTATCCGACCACTCCAGCTCAGATGCTAGAGTGCGGAAGTGGACGGCAAAAAGGCTGACCAAGAACGAGCCCTGAGTCAGTGCCAACAGTTGGAGCGCCGTATCATGGGTGACACGAGGTCCTAAAAAGACCTGTTTCAGAGTGCTCAGGAATAACGGAGCACTCTGCACCACATGATCGCCACGCTCCCACAGCGGCGTAGCCCACTGCAATGCCCTGTCCGACAATAAGGAAATTATAAAGCCCACCTTAGCCCGCTCTGTAGGGAAACGAGAGGCCAGAAGCTCGAGATGTATTGAGCACTGACTCACGAAACCCCTACAGGACTTACTGTCACCAGAAAATTTCTCTGGTAGCGGGAGGCGAGATAGCGTCGGTACAGGGGCAGCAGTGGACAAGGTAGCTGCAGCCACACTTGCAGCCTGAACAGCGACAGCAGTAACATCCACAGCTGAGGTTGAACGCTCTAGAGCCGCCAACCTTCCCTCCAGCTGCTGGATGTACTGCTGTTGACGCTGATCGTCCATCATTACTAGCCAGACCTTGGCGCTAGTATTATGTTAAGGACCGGCGGAACGCACCAAGTAAAGATGATATGAAACTAGGTGCCTTTGCAGTCCGAGGTCCACCGTGCAGGTAAAGACCCTGCTGCTAGTAAGACGGACTATATGGCGGTACTAAGTATACACACATGGGTTAACTTCACCCTGCGTGAAGGAAGCGATCCTGTTGCGTCACAGGACCGCAGTACCGCACATAGAGTGCGAGCAAGAAGTCAGCGAACTCAACCTCTACTCAGGATTGAAGTCCGATTAGACACTTGCTGGCACAACACCGCAACTGGGTGTGTAAGGAAACTAATAAATAGAATATAAAGGCACGAGAGTGCGTGTGGTGCCGCACTGACGGACGCCACTAACCACCCAGGCTTGGGTAAGGAAAGCACAGAGGAAGCGCACGGCGCCGTTCTGGCGGACACAGCAACTGGACGCTGTGATGTGTGTTACGTGCAGATGGCTAGTCAGGCGCTAGAGAGCTACCATCATCCGCGAGCAGTCAACAACACTAGGGAGGGATACTTAGGAGCTTTCATCCATCGACATACATCCATCTACACACACACATTATCAAGACAATACTAGCGCATGGCCGTGCGGTCATGCGCAGTTTATATAGTTGCAGCACAGGAAGCTGCTACAGAAGTTTTGCCCTTTCAGGACCTGCCAGGAGGACCAATGGGATGTGCTGCAGTACCTGAGCATATGATTCTCGATCTCCAATGGGAGATCTTGCCCTGGGCATGCTCAGTGTGTGCAAATAAGGACTTAGTCCCAGAGAAGCTCGCTCGCCGCAGATCAGTGCAGGGTACAACAGGAGAGCCAGAAAAGGCAGCAGTAACCCTCTGCACAGAATCAGTCCCAGCAAGACGCTGGGAGCGACGCCTCCGCTGAGCAGAACCCACTGCGGCCGAAGCAGAATGGGAGACCGCAGCAGACACGGATCGAGATTCCCCCTGTGCAGCAGAGGAAACTCGACTCCTAACACTGGGGGGTTTGGTTTATGGGCACTGACATCTGCCATAGATGCCTTGCGCATCTCCCCCTTTGTCGATGAATCATTTAACCTTGCACCTACTGAGGGTTAATTTTGCCCTTGATGTGCTGTCTTGCATTCCCAAATCATGATTTTTCATCTTATTGTGGACTGTGGGGCATGTTCTCCTCGTTGTTATCTGCTTGATTGTGCTCCCTGCATCTTTGTGTTTGGTCTTTAGTAGGGTTGAGCGAAACAGGTCAGCCATTTTCAGAAGTCGCCGACTTTTGGCAAAGTCGGGCTTCATGAAACCCGACCCGACCCCTGTGTGGGGTCGGCCATGAGGTCGTCGATCTTCTGAATCTGGTATCAGAATTCCGATACCGAGTTCCGATATGTTTGCAATATCGGAAATCGGTATTGGAATCCATATTTAAGTGTAAAATAAAGAATTAAAATAAAATTATTGCTATAGTAACCCTCTGACGCGCCCTGGTACTAACCGGCAGCCTTCCTTACTTAGAATCAGCGCGTGAAAGACCTTAGATGACGTCGCGGCTTGTGATTGGTCGCGCGACCGCCCATGTGACCGCTCACGTGACCAATCACAAGCCGCGACGTCACCGAAGGTCCTTCAAGCGCTGATTCTTAGGAAGGAAGGCTGCTGGAAAGAAGCAGGGCGCGTCCGAGGGTGAGTATATTCCTATTAGGTATATACTCACCCTCGGACGCGCCCTGCTTCTTTCCGGCAGCCTTCCTTCCTAAGAATCAGCACTTGAAGGACCTTCGGTGACGTCGCGGCTTGTGATTGGTCGCGTGAGCGGTCACATGGGCGGTCGCGCGACCAATCAGAAGCCGCGACGTCATCTAAGGTCTTTCACGCGCTGATTCTAAGTAAGGAAGGCTGCCGGTTAGTACCAGGGCGCGTCAGAGGGTGAGTATAGCAATATTTTTTATTTTAATTCTTTATTTTACACTTAAATATGGATCCCAGGGAGTTTCCTCTCCTTCAGACCCTGGGAACCATTAGAAACCCAATGCACTGCATTGGGTTTCGTGTTTCAGCCGACCCCGACCCCGACTTTTCTATAGGATCGGACGATTTCACTCGACCCGACTTTTGAGAAAGTCGGGTTTCGTGAAACCCGACCCGATCCTATAAAAGTAAAAGTCGCTCAACCCTAGTCTTTAGTTATGGGGAATACTTATGCTCCATTTATTTCTCCTTCTCTCATGTCAGTCCCGATTGTGGGCATGCTAACTGTTATGCTCTGTTTTCCTCTTGCGCGCACGAGCTTTTCATGCGGACCTTTACAGTGGTATGGCTCTCCAAGATATATTCACCAGCCTTTAATTGATGTTACCGACCGCTTTTCGCGCCTGCACAGTATGCATCTCAATAACACTTCTTCCATTGAGAAGCTCACGCTTTGGGCACGTGTGAGCCTCTGACTTCAAGCACTGGCTTCCTCACAATTGCGCACTACATATCTTTAATGCTGTTTCCCCTCTTTTGTTTTCCTCATATTTAGACACCTCTTGCTTGTTGTGCCTGATTGACTGACTGCTATTTAAAGACTGCATGACCTCTCTTTCCTACACTTTCCCTGACTAAGCTCTGTAGCCATACGCGTGAGGCTTCCCATATCACTCTGATCCCAGGACTATTGTTCACTTGACTTTTAGACCCCTGATGCCCTGCAGTGGACTGCCTCATATGGTGATATGATTGCTATCTCAGCCTTCTCATTTAACCCCTTGGTACATGCTTTCCTCCTCACTGCTCTATATGGCAGCTCCCTCTCTAACTTCATGCCTTAAGGGAGATTTTTTTTCTTCTTACTTCAATGGGATATCTATGTTAGTTTCCCCACAGCATTAAATAGGCTTAATATGGCCTTTCAGAAGGTTTTTTTTCCATTATCTGGTTTTCTGGGGATGCCCAGAACAGGGTTTTGTCTATTTCATGTGCAACTATTGTATGTATATGGGGTGTCGTTTTAGGTATGTTTCTGTCATTTGAATATGATATCGTAAACGCTATAGTCTTATGGGACTACAAGTGTTGTGTCTTGTCTTTTAAATGTTTTTATTGTGGGTTTGTCTACCAATAAACTTTGCATATATTTTTCTTCAATATCTTGGGTGTGCGCCTAATATGCATGGCTCTTTCCTTTTTTGATGCATTGCTTTATCCTGTGCATTGTGCAGCACCCTTATATATATAAGGCTTCAGCTATTTTTACGCCTATCAGTGGTGCTCCCTGTTTCTCTTTATCTACCACAATGTGAGCAACCAGGCAACACAAAAAGGATATTTTCAAGTGAGCTCTTTAAGGTACACAAATGTTATGAAGTCTTTGCCAACAAGGATGTGGTTTCACAAATGGGTGGTACCTTTTTTAAAAAATATAATATTGCCATCACATCCCCCCTTGCCCAAAATTCTATGGCCTATAACGATACACAACACGTTCACCCAGGTCATGTAGTCGGAGATAAGGAAGAGACATTGTAGGAAATCGAGTTAAGAAGTAGGCCCAATGTAGGTGTGTGGGTCTCTGAGACTTGTAATGGAGTGCATGAGCTGACAAACAATTCCCCAATGAGGGGTACCTTTTTTAATAAATAAACTAGTGCCATCACAGCCCCCTTGCCCAAAATTAATCAGCCTATAACAGTACAGAGCATGTTCACCCTGGTCATCTAGTGGCAGGTAAGGAAGAGACATAGCAGGAAACTGAGTTAAGAAGTAGGCCCAATGTAGGGGTGTGGGTCTCTGAGACTTGCAATGGAGTGCATGAGCTGACAATTCCACAATGGGGGTACATTTTTTAATAAATAAACTAGTGACATCACAGCCCCCTTGCCCAAAATTTACCAGCCTATAACAGTACAGAGCACGTTCATGCTGGTCATCTACTGGCAGGTAAGTAAGAGACATTGTAGGAAACTGAGATAAGAAGTAGGCCCAATGTAGGGGTGTTGGTCTCTGAGACTTGTAATGGAGTGCATGGCCTGACAAGCATTTGCCCATGGGGGTAAATTTAAAAAAAATATTTCATGGGGATGATAGACACCCTTGCCAAACATTTGACTGTCTGTAGCAGCATGAAACACGTGAACCCTGGTGATGTAGTGGTGGAAAATGATGAGAGGTCGGGGAAGGCCTCATTAAAAACTAGTCCCAATTTAAAGGAGTGGGTCTCCTAGACTTCTAATGCCCATACACCAAGTGTATGGGCTAACAAACATTTCCCCATGGTGGGTACATTTTTAAAAAATATAATGTGGGTATCATAGACACCCTTGCAAAAACTTGGACTGCCTGTAGTGGCACAGAAGATGTTAAGCCTGGTAATCAAGTGATGGAGAATGAGGAGACATTGCTGAAGCCGTCATTAAAAACTAGGCCTAATGTAAAGGAGTGTGTCTCCTACACTTGTAATGCCCATACATGCAGTGCATGTGCTGACAAACATTTCCCCAAGGGGGATACATTTTTTAAAAATATACTGTTTCCATCATAGACACCCTTGTCAAAACACGGACTGCCTGGAGCAGCACAGAAGACGTTAAGCCTGGTGATCTAGTGGTGGAGAATGAGGAGACATAAAGATAAATCATAATGAAATCAACTAAATAAATAAAGGATGTGAAACCACCGATAAAAGTAAACAACAAAACGGAGGGGCAAACACAGATTCATAGATTTGAAGCCAGAATGTGTCCAACGAGACTGGTTTGTCCCTAGCAACAGCTCAGAGACAGGGCTATAAATAAAAATATAATATAAAAGTCTTTGAATAATTTTCTTTTGTATAGGTGTACACTACCTCATTAGAGGACTGTCCAGATATAGGGAAAATGGAAAATATAAGAATAAATGGGAATAATAGACGTACATCTCTTTTTTATGACATTTCCCCCTGTGGGAGTAACATTTGTTGTGGTTTCCAATTAGAAACAGCATCATAAAATCACCCTTGCACAAAAAAATTGTGACTTTGGCATCAAGGAATCCATTCACCCTGGTGTTCTACTGGTTGGGGATGATGAGGATGAGGACGAGGAGGAGGATAACAGCAAAAAGACCAAAACTGGAAGCGTATATCCATGTGTGGTTGTGAAGAGGTGCATGAGAACACACTTCCCCCAAAAAGAGAATGAATTAGAGATTATGTTTCGCTGTTTTCACTTGGTTGTGTACAGAAGTCTTTCCCAATCCAGCCCTTGTTCGTTTTTATAAGAGTCAGCCTGTCAGCATTTTCAGTTGACAGGTGGATGCGCTTATCTGTTATAATTCCATCATCGGCACTAAAAACCCGCTCAGACAGAACGCTAGAATCAGGGCAGGCCAGGACCTCCAAGGCGTAGAAAGCCAGTTCATGCCACGTGCCCAGCTTAGATACCCAATATTTAAATGGCACAGAGGAATCACGGAGGACGTTTGTACGATCTGCAAGGTACTCCCTCACCATCTTCACAAACATTGCACTTCTTGTGACAGCACCCCTTGCATCTGTGCCATCACTTCTGTGTCCTCACCAACAGGATGACTAACCATGCTGTCCTCCACCTCCTCATCTTAATCCCCATCCTTCCTGTCCTCAGGCCATCCCCGCTGAACAGTCGGTATGACAGCTGTGTTTGTAGTACATATACATATGTGGTACATATGTCGGACATCCATGTCCACTCCTGAGGTCAGCCTGTCAGCATTTTCAGATGACAGGTGGATGCTCTTATGTGTTACAATTCCACCAGCGGCACTAAAAACACGCTCTGACAGAATGCGAGCAGCAGGGCAGGCCAGGACCTCCATGGCATAGAGAGCCAGTTCATGCCACATGTCCAGCTTGGATACCCAATAATTAAAAGGCACAGAGAAATCCCGGAGGATGTTTGCATGATCTGCAAGGTACTCCCTCAGCATCTTCCCAAACATTGCACTTCTTGTGACAGCAGACCTTTCCTCTGTCCGGCACAATGGTAGGGTCTGAGAAAACTGTCCCAGAATGTTGCCATTGTTCCCCTGCCTGAGCTGGATTGTACTTCTGTCTCTTTCGCTTTGACTCCTTGGTTGTGCAACAAACTCTGACATCTGCTGCCAGTGTTCTCACATGGGAATTTTCTAAGTAATTCCGCTACAAGGGTCCTCTGGTACTGCAAAATTTTAGCACACCTCTCTGCCTCTGGCAGAAGAGATTGAAAGTTCTCCTTGTACCGTGGGTCTAAATGTGTCACCAACCAGTAATGAGTGTCACCAAAAAATTTTATAATGTGAGGGTCACGTGAAACGCAGTGCAACATAAAGTAAGCTATGCGTGCCAGACTGCTAACAGGAAAGACGTGGTGTCCTCACCAACAGGACGACTGACCATGCTTTCGTCCTCATCATCCTCCTCCTCCCTGTCCTCAGGCCATCCCTGCTGAACAGACGGTATGACAGCTGTACTTGTAGTACCCTCTATAGCGCATGAAAATAGCTCCTGTTCTTACTCCTCCTCCTCCTCATTGCCTACCAATCCACGCTGGGAAGACATAATACTGGGCTGAGTGTAATCCCCCTGTATGGTTCCTTGCTCCATGTCCTCATGCTCTGCCTGCAATACATCCTTTTTAATTGTGAGCAGAGAGGTTTTCAGAATGCTGAGATGCAGGATGGTGATGCTAATTATGGCGTCATAGCCGCTCACCTTCTTGGTGCAGTCCTCAAAGTTTTGGAGGATGGTACGTATGTCTGACATCCATTTCCACTCCTGAGGTCGTATGTGTGGAGTCTGAACTGAATATCGACGGCCTTGTTGATGTTGGTAGTCAACAACTGCCCTCTTCTGTTCACAAATCCTTTCCAACATATGAAAGATCCATCCCCTGTGTAACTTCAACTTTGTCACTGATTCATGAACATTATTGTCAAGAATCTGCTGATACTGAGAGGAATCCATGCGTCCCTGAACTTTAACAAGATTCCCGGTGCCAGCATTGGCCACACAGCCCCAAAGCATGATGGAACCTCCACCAAATTTTACTGTGGGTAGGAAGTGTTTTTCTTGGAATGCTGTGTTTTTTGGCCGCCATGCATAACGCCTTTTTGTATGACCAAAACAACTCAATCTTGGTTTCATAAGTCCACAGGACCTTCTTCCAAAAAGAAATTGGCTTCTCCAAATGTGCTTTTGCATACCTCAGCCAATTCTGTTTGTGGCGTGCTTGCAGAAACGGGTTCTTTCACATCACTCTCCCATACAGCTTCTCCTTGTGCAAAGTGCATTCTTCAGAAAGTTCCAAATATAAAAGCAGCGAGTCATCAGTGGATGCTCCCGGACAGGAACAAGACGTGAACCAAAAGTGAAGGGTTCGTCAGGCGACGCTACAGGTTACTCCATGGAGCTCTTTACACATACCATGCCTGGGTTAGAAAGGGAAATTATTAACTGCCCATCATAAGATGAATCGGACATGGAGTGCACTGATGCACAGCCACAGCTAGATTATAATGCTGTTCCATTGAGTCAGATCACTACATTGTCCTCGCAGTGTACTGAGCCAGAATCTGACCCTGATGAGACTATGGTGCCCAGTCCCGAACGCTATATCACCTTACACGGTGACACAGAGGAAGGTGCACATGACATTGAAGAGGAGGTGATAGATGACCCAGTTGATGACCCAGATTGGAAGCCATAGGGGGAAGAGGGTGCCACTGCTAGTAGCTCAGAAGCGGAGGGGGATGATCCGCAGCAGCCATCTACATCGCAACAGCTGTCATCTGGCAGGCATGTGTAAGGCCAAAAACAGTTTTAGGACAGCGTGGCCATCCGGTGAAAGTAGCACAGGGTGCAATGCCTGAAAAGGTATTTCTTAGTAGGAAGTATGCAGTGTGGCAATTTTTTAACCAAGATCCGAATGATCAGTCAAAAGTTATCTGTAAGAAATTCTCAAAGACCTTTAGCAGAGGGAAGAAAGTGCAACGTGCATGCTTAGACATTTAACCAGCATGCACTTGCAAGCCTGGACTAACTACCAATCATCCCGTACCGTCGGTGCACCTGCTCAGAATGAATGTAGTTAGCAACGCTACATTGCTTCCCTCACTGTAAGCCCACTGGTTAGTACACCACCAGCAGCAAATGTGGAGGTATCGTCGCAAGGCCAAAGCAGTCAGGGAATCACAAGGTTATTGGTAGGAAACACTGTATGTAGGCCAACATCGAGAATACCATCACCAGCCCTCTCTCAATCCGCCATGTTCACCACCACCAACACCGCTAGTTCCACCATAGGCACCTCTACAGTCCAGCTCACCCTACAAGAGACTTTCCTTAGGAAAAGAAAGTACTCATCCTCTCATCCGCGTACACAGGGTTTGAACGCCCACATTGCTAGACTAATCTCGTTAGAGATGATGCCCTACCAGTTGGCTGAAAACGAAGCTTTCAAAGCCCTGATGGCCTACGCAGTACCACGCTATGACCTACCCAGTCGACACTTCTTTGCGAGAAAAGCCATCCCAGCCCTCCACCAGCATGTCAAAGACCGCATTGTCCATGCACTGAGGCAATCAGTCAGGAGAAAGGTGCACCTTACAACAGATGCATGGACCAGTAGGCACGGCCAGGGATGTTACGTGTCCATCACGACACACTGGGTTAACGTGTTGGATGCAGGGTCCACAGTAGACAGCCATAGTGGGACAGTTCTGCCTAGCCCACGGTCTAGGAAACAGTTGGCTGTAGGTGTTCTCCACCCCTCCTCCTCCATAAGCGAAAGCTCGTCCACAGAGCACAGTTGCGTGACCACTCCATCCGCAGCTGCCAGTGTTGCACACGAGGTGTCCCATTATCGAACAGCTAGTGGTAAGTGTCAGCAGGCTGTGTTAGAAATAAAGTGTTTGGGCAACAAAAGACACACCGCGGAAGTACTGGCCGAGTACTTGCAGCAACAAACTCAGTCATGGCTGGGCAGTGTACATCTTGAGGCAGGCAAGGTAGTCAGTGATAACGGAAGGAATTTTATGGCTGCCATAGCCCTATCAGAACTTAAACACATACCTTGCCTGGCTCACACCTTAAACATGGTGGTGCAGTGCTTCCTCAAAAATTATCCGGAGTTACCAGCCCTGCTCCTGAAGGTGCGCACATCTGCTCGCACATCCACCGGTTGCCCATACAGTCCAGCCGTATGCTGAACCATCAGCGATCACTGAATCTTCCCCAGCACTGCCTTATAATCGACGTTGCAACAAGGTGGAACTCCACACTGCACATGGTTCAGAGGCTGTGCGAACAGAGGCGTGCTGTGATTAATTTGTGGGAGGATACACATACACGGGCAGCAGTTGGATGGCAGACATGGAGATGTCTGATGTGCAGTGGATGAAGCTCCAAGACCTCTGTCAAGTCCTTCAGTGTTTTGAGGAATGCACATGGCTGGTAAGTGCAGACGACACCATCATAAGCATGAGCATCCCACTAATGCGTCTGCTGATGCAAAGTTTGATGCACATTAAGGAGCTGGCGTCTGCAGCCGAGGAGGAGGGAAGCCTTGATGACAGTCAGCTATTGTCTGCTCATGGAACTCTCGTGGACGAGATGGCAGACAAAGAGGAGGAGGAGGAGGATGATGGGTATGAATATTTATGGGAGGAGGATGCTTCTCAGGGGGCAATAGAAACTGGTAGCGTTGCAAGGTCAGATACAGGGTTTTTGTGGGACACAAGTGATGTTGATTTGCAAGAAAGTGCTCCTCAACAAAGCGCAAGCAGTGAATTGACACCTGGAACATTGGCCCACATGGCTGAGTATGCCTTGCGTATCCTAAAAAAGGAACCCCGCATTATCAAAATGATGACCGATGGTGATTACTGGTTGGCCTGCCTCCTGGATCCACAATATAAAGGAAAGTTACAAAATATCATGCCACATGAGAACCTTGAGCAAATATTGGCTACCAGACAAGCAACTCTTGTAGACCGTTTGGTTCAGGCATTCCCAGCACACAGCGGCGGTGATGGTTCTCACATGAGCCGTAGGGGGCAACATGGCAGAAGTGTTAGAGGTGCACAAATCCGAAGTGGTGTTGGACAGAGGGGTTTTATGACTAGGTTGTGGAGTAATTTCGCAATGACCGCTGACAGGACAGGTACTGCTGCATCGATTCAAAGTGACAGGAGACAGCATTTGTCCAGTATGGTTACCAACTACCTTTCCTCCCTTATCGATGTTCTCCCTAACAGGTCATTCCCCTTTGATTACTGGGCATCTAAAATAGACACCTGGCCTGAATTGGCAGAATATGCATTACAGGAGCTCGCTTGCCCTGCTTCTAGTGTTCTATTAGAAGGAGTCTTCAGTGCTGCTGGTTCAATACTGACTGAAAAAAGGACACATCTGGATACGCAGAATGTTGATGATCTAACCTTCATTAAAATGAACCAATCATGGATTTCAAATTATTTTGCCCCACCTTCCCCTGCTGACACATAGCTTGCCTGAAAAATGTCTTGCTTTTGGCCTCCTCTTACCAACTTCTCCAATTCCGCCATTTGCAGCTGCTGAATGTCCACCATAGGCCATTTTTATACCTCCCTAAATGAGCTGACTCCACCCACAGGGCCGTGGTCACCACCTGGCGCAAGCACACGTGCGAGTGCAGTTTGCCTGGACAGGTGGGTGCGCCCACTCTTGGGTGACGGCACTGGCACAGGGTCCCTCACAGTACAATGAAGTGTCTCTGACGGTGGTGGTGCACAACCAACATCAGACACACCGTCGTAATATGAGGGGCCCTGTGCCAGTACCGCGGCCCACGAGAGAGTGTTCCCCCCAGCTCGAACAGTGCTCTACACACTTGCAATACTTATCTCTCCCTGCTCCACCACTGTGTAGTCTGCGCTGTTAAAACCTTCCTCTAGTGTTAGGGTCGTGACCGACCCGTTTTAGGTTTCAAATGCATACAAATTGTACATACATTTGTTTATTGCATCAAGACTTTTTGACTTTCTCAGGAACTTATTGTTAAACAAAATACAATAAAATAAAACTATTTTACTAAATTGTAAAATGTTCTTATTAAAATTATAAAATTTGTGTTGTTGGGGTCAATTTCGACCCAGGTCTAATATAAGAGTAAAAAAAACAATAATAAGTCCCAAAACTGAACTCATAAACACAAACAAAACTCATAAACAAGAAACAGACAACTGCCCACAGCCAGCTCTACCTCCAACAACTAGAGTTAGGGACATGTCCAGGCATGTATGGCCAAATCAGCTTAGAGTTTGTACTTTGCAAAGTATACATCTCCAGTTTACACATGCAAAAATGAGAAGATTTGATGTAAGCCAAATTCTGGATTATATCTTAGATGATAATGAATCATAGGACACACAGCAGCAAACTGATACAGATGAACAGGTTTCTGAGGAGGAAGATGATGTGGAGTCTCAACCAGAAGACATAGACAGTTCTGATCAGTCTGATGAGGAGGTCACTGGTGCTGAAGCTGCTCCAGCTGAAAGATTCAAATCCAAAAGTGGCAAGATCAGTTGGAGCTCCAACCTCCAGATATACATGGCAGGGCAGATGCTGCAAATGTCATAAAAATGACCCCTGGGATCACAAGGTTTGCTGTGACTAGAGTAAGTGACATCAAGACATGTTTTGATCTGTTTTGCCATTGTCAATAAAAGAAGTCATTATTGCTATGACAAACCTTGAAGGAAAAAAGTCCACGGCAACATGTGGAATGACCTTCATGATGATGTCCTGGATGCCTACATTGGTGTTCTTCTCCTTGCTGGAGTGTACATATCCTGCAATGAGGCCACTGATAGTTTCTGGGACACATCGACAGGCAGGAATATTTTCCGGGCAACAATGTCACTTCAAAATATTCAAATGATATCAAGAGTCCTCAGATTTGACAGCAGAGACACCAGAACAAAATCTGACAAACTTGTTCCCATCAGGGATGTTTAGGAGAAATGGGTGCAGCTCCTTCCAATGATGTTCAACCAAGGGCCAGAGGTGACAGTAGATGAACGTTTTCTCCCTTTCCATGGAAAATGCCCCTTCCGGCAATACATGCCAAGTAAGCCAGGCAAATACGGCATAAAAATCTGGGCAGCCTGTGATGCAAAAACTAGCTATGCATGGAATCTACAGATTTACACAGGCAAGTCTGCAAGCGGCATCCCTGAAAAAAAACAAGGAAAATGTGTAGTCCTTGATATGACTACTGGACTGCAGGGTCACAACATTACTTGTGATAATTTTTTTTACCAGCTATGACCTTGGACAATAACTTCTCAGGAGGAAAATCACCATGGTGGGCACAGTTAAAAAAAAAAAAACCTTAGCTGCCCGCTGAATTCTTGCAGATGAAGGACATGGGCTCCACTTTCCTCAAAGTTTGTTTTTACAGACACCACCACTGCTGTTTCATACTGCCCCAAAAAACGACGGAATGTGGTACTGATGTCCACACTTCACTTCACAAAGATGCAACTGTGTCATCAGGAAGTGACAAAAAGCCCAGAATCATCCTGGACTATAACAAAAACAAAGGAGAAGTGGACAACCTGAACAAGCTGACTGCCACCTACACTTGCCAGCAAATGACTAGGAGATGGCCAATGGTTGTATTTTACAACATCCTTGATGTGTCAGCATGCAATTCATTTGTGTTGTGGACCCACATTCACCAAGGATGGAATTCAAATAAAAAAAACAAGCGGCGGATGTTTCTTGAGGAACTAGGAGCACATTGACCAAAGGGAACGAGTGCCCCGAGACCCAGCCACTGCAGCCTTGGTCCGACAACTCCAGAGCTCAACAAGTGCTTCGTCCACACCCACAGCAACACAAAGAGCATCATCACCAGCATCCTCCTCAACCAGGCCTGCCTCAACATCAGCCACAACAGCAACAACCCCAGTGAGACCACCTGATTCTAAAAGAAAGAGGTGTCAGGTCTGCCCTAGCAATAAGGACAGAAAGACAAACACATCGTGCTTCGCCTGCAAAAATACCTCTGCAAAGAACATACAAAAAGTGTCACTTTTTGCCACACATACCTCTAAATACTAATGCATCTAAAAACTAGTACTTGATTTCTGTTGATTTGATTTGCTTGATTGATTGTTGTTTGTTTGTTTGACCTAGAAAATATACTATTTATTATTATTGCTATTAATGTTAATATAATTTTCATCTTTTATTTGTATTAAAGTTCTATAAAAAAAAAAATCTGTTTTTTGCATTTTTCATAAAGTAGTTAGATATGGGTCAAAATTGACCCGTAACACCATAGATGTTACGAGAGTTAATAGTATAAAATATATATTTTACATTTAAGAAATGAGTTCTAAAACCATTCAGTAATAGTCAGGTAATATAACAAACTTTTTAAAGTTTATATTATTCTCTTGAGGTTCATTTGACAATATTTTTATATGGAAAATGAAGGGTATGCTCACAAATGAAAGGCCCAGGGGGCCACAACAAAAATATTAAAATCAATCCTTCCATGGATGAGAAACCCTAACAAGGTAACTAAGAGGTAAGAAACAAATTGGATCATAAATAACGGTTTTTAGGGTATCCTAGGGGTGATTTAAGACACGGGTCAAAACCGACCCGTTAACATAAGAAAAAGTAACAGAAAGCTAACACTAGAGGAAGGTTAAATCCTTCAATGGCACTGCCAATACAAATTTGTTGAAATGATAGATGATAGTTAAAATATACAGGGGCCCTGGCCTCCATTTAGACCAGTTAATACTTTGCGCCTTCTACCACTATCTGCTACTCAGCCAATTTTGAACTGAATTTAGCCTACTTTTGTATTTTGGGCCTAATACCTCTGTCTGCGCCACTCATTACAATTGTTCTCCACTGTACAAAGCAATGCCGGCTGTTTAGTCCTGTTACCAATTTTGAACTGCATTTAGCCTACTTTTTTATTTTGGGCCTACTAACTGTGTCTGTGCCACACATTACAGTTGTTCTCCACTGAACAAAGCTATGCCGCCTGTTTAGTCCTGTTAACAATTTTTAACTGCATTGAGCCTACTTTTTTATTTTGGGCCTACTAACTGTGTCTGCGCCACTCATTGCAGTTGTCCTCCACTGAACAAAGCTATACCACCTGTTTAGTTCTGTTACCATTTTTGAACTGCTTTTAGCCTAATTTTGTATTTTGGGCCTAATACCTGTGTCTGCGCCACTCATTACAATTGTCCTCCACTGAACAAACCTATGCCGCCTGTTTAGTCCTGTTACCAATTTTGAACTGAATTTAGCCTACTTTTTTATTTTGGGCCTACTAACTGTGTCTGTGCCACTCATTACAGTTGTCCTCCACTGAACAAAGCTATGCCGCCTGTTTAGTCCTGTTACCAATTTTGAACTGCATTTAGCCTACTTTTTTATTTTGGGCCTACTGTGTCTGCGCCCCTCATTACAGTTGTCCTCCACTGAACAAAGCTAGGCCGCCTGTTTAGTCCTGTTACCAATTTTGAACTGCTTTTAGCCTACTTTTTTATTTTGGGCCCACTAACTGTGTCTGCACCACTCAATACAGTTGTCCTCCACTGAACAAAGCTATGCCGCCTGTTTAGTCCTGTTACCAATTTTAAACTGCATTTAGCCTACTTTATTATTTGGGCCTATATCTGTGTTTCCTCCTCATCCTGCCCATTGCCCAGCCACTGCTAGATGAGTCTGCTGGTACATTGACCCAGACCATTACATTCCCCTTGCACTCTACACAGCCAGAATCTGACCCTGCTGAAATTCAGGTTCCCCTTCCCGCATTCTATACCACCTTACACGGGGACAAAGAGGAAAGTGCAGATGAAAGTGCAGGTTCCTTCATCAGGTGGGGGGGCATACTCGCTGGCGATGTCACTGGCACAGGGCCCTTCATAGTACAAAAAGTGTCTCTGGCAGTGGGAGGCGCCACCAGCCGTCAATCACACCGCTGTACTATCAGGGGCCCTGTGCCAGTGCCAAGTGCCAAGTGCCTGCTTGCTCAGGATCACAGCACTTGCACAGTTGAAATACTTCTCTCTCCCTGCTCCACCGCCGTGACGTATTCCGCGTTTCCTTGGCCCATGAAAATCTTGAGCTAGCCCTACCCCTCCACAACTTTAGCCAAATGACCCCCTGTTTTCAATGCCTAACCATTATAATAAGGTAAATTAAGATTGACAAGCTTAAGAAATAAGAATTGATGCTTTTGGCATTAAAATGGATGCTGTAGGTGTTTTCCTGTCCTCCACTCACTGCCGACTTTGATTCCCCATTGACTTGCATTGGGTTTCGTGTTTCGGTTGGCCCCCAACTTTTTGCAATAATCGGCCAATTTCACCCGATCCGACTTTTGACAAAATTGGGTTTCGCAAAACCCGACTCGATCCTAAAAAAGTAAACGTCGCTCAACTCTAATCAGCACGTAACACACAAAACAGTGTTTAATTGCTGTAACCGCCAGTGCGGCGCCGTATGCATTCACAGCGCTTTCCTGACCCAAGCCTTGGTGGTTAGTGGCGTCTGCCAGTGCGGCACCTCACGCACTCTCGTGTATCTTTATTATTATTATTTCTGTCACTCTGACACCCCAGTTGCGGTGTCGAGCGCAAGAGGTCTATATGAACTCAAATCCTGTGTTTTGAGATTGTGTTCTGAGACTCCTTGCTTGCACTCTTGGTGCAGTACCGCAGCTCTGTGATGCAACAGGGTTTGCTTCCTTCACACAGGGTGAAGTTAACCCGTGTGTGTATCCACATTGTACCGCCTTATAGTCATTACTTGGCAGTAGGTTCCATCTATGCACGGTGGACCCCGGGCTGCGAACGCACCTTACTCTATCTTTCTTATTATTTGGTGCGTTCCGCTAGCCCTAACATGCACATTAATAATTTTATGTAACAAATTATTATGATTTTCATTAATAATTTTGAAAAACATTTTTTTTTACTCCGCATCCATAGATATGGTGTAAGATTGACTAAGGATGCTCAAGAGAAATGAATCTGTAACTGGGCAATGCAGCTAGAAATATGAGAAATAATAGCACAAACATGAAATCATACCTATATCCTGATCCAATCTGTCTTTACAAATAAGGCTATTCCAGATATAGACTTTATACTAACAAAGCCCAGATTCATTTACACAAAAGGCTGATTGCAAGGTTGAGTCCTTGAGATACTGACAATTTGTAGTATTTTACAAGAGCAATGTGTTAGTCTTGCAGCAGCTGAACCAATAAGTGAAATTTGACAAGAGTATCAGAATAGAAAATCTAAAAGCATTAGTACTGACTGGAGAGATGTACAGACAGTTGAGGATTTGATTTTTTTGTTGCCATACCAGATTTTGGATTCTGTGTCATTAATAAAATTGTCTTGAATAGAAGCTGTTCTGCAGTTCTCGGTGGCAGCCACTACAACATCAACCCATTGTATTTCCATGCGGACACCGCAGAAGCTTACCACGACTGTTCATTGGGGGTGCAAATTGCCCGTACTGATCTGAAATAAATAATCTATCTTAAGAATAATCCATCAATATTTTGTAACTGGTGTTTTTATAAGAAATTATTTTCATTAATGAAGATAATCCAATGAATGACACATCACTTATTTTCACCTACAAGGCCATGGTTATAACTTTCCCAGCTTTACACTTTTCCCTGGACTAAACTCGTCCTCCACTGAAATAGCAGCTGAGACTTCTCTGCTACACCAAATACATGAAATCGATGTCTAGAAAAACAATTGGGCAGTTTGTAGATTAAAAAATGAATTACTATTGGCATGGCAACAAACCGTGCGCTTAACTAGCCAAGCAATTGAAAGCTCAAGCAGCAAAAACACAAATCTCTTTCATTTATGACTACGATTGCGCCAGGATTTTGGATCCAGAAGGCATCACCGATGTTCTTACCAAATATTATTTATACCTCTAAACTTTGCACAAAGGTTACTCTTTGGTGCAACTAGAATGACCCCAAATACTAAAAAAATAATTTATTTATCTTCACTACTAATTAGACAAATTGGATTTGCCCAAATCCACAAATTCACAGTTAGATGACTTAATATATCCCTTCTTTCTGCAAAAAAAATAGTTTCTGCTATTTGTACTCTGCTCTCCAGAATTACTTTGACCATGGTCACAAAACTTTCTTGACACTAAAGCTTGTTAGGTTGTTTAACGGAGCAGCATAAAAGTGTAGCACTGGCTTTCTTCTGAAATGTTGAAAGCCTTGATTATAAGGCCAGCGTCACACTAGAGAGTTTTACGGACGTATGAAAGGCGCAAAAACTATGCATTGCACACGGACCAATGATTCTCTATGGGGCAGCTCCTATGTGCCATATATTTCGCAGACGTATTTTATGTGCGTAGAAAATCACAGCATGCTGAGTTTGTCAGTGTATTGCGCAAAAAAATCCACCAATGAAAGTCTATGGGGGCGAGAAAAATATGGATTACACACGGACCATCGGTGTAACTTGCGAGAAATACACAGTGGTGTTCTATAGAAAAGCCGGCAATTCAGTGCGGTGTACAGTAAAATCACACTGACAGGTTAGAATAGAATAGATAGAATAAATGTCTACACATAGTATAGGTATATATAGAGGTATAGGATATTGTTGCTTTATTCTTTTTTTTCTTTTACAGAACAAGTGTCGGCAGGTGGATAAAGCGTGCAATAAAGATTTTACAACCCCATGTGTGTTTTTATTTCATTAACCCCTTAGCGACCGCCGATACGCCTTTTAACGGCGGCCGCTAAGGGTACTTAAACCACAGCGCCGTTAATTAACGGCGCTGTGGAAAAAGTAAATAGCGCCCCCCAGAGTCAGATTTTCTCCAGGGTCTCGGCTGCCGGGGGTAGCCGAGACCCCAGAGAACATGATTCGGGGTTTTTTTTACCCTCCTCGCATTTGCGATTGCCGGTAATTAACCGTTTACCGGCGATCGCAAAAAAAAAAAAGCGATCTCTTTTTAATTTCTCTGTCCTCCGATGTGATCGCACATCGGAGGACAGAGAAAAGGGGTCCCAGGTAGCCCCCCAATACTCACCTAGCTCCCCCGGTGCTCCTCGTGTCTCCCGGGGGGCGCCGCCATCTTCAAAATGGCGGGCGCATGCGCAGTGCGCCCGCCGGCCGGCCCCGCGAAAATCTTTGGGGTCTCGGCTGCCGGGGGTAGCCGAGACCCCAAAGAGCATGATCGGGGTCGGTTTTACGACCCCTGTTTTGCGATCGCCGGTAATTAACTGTTTACCGGCGACCGCAAAAAAAAAAAAGTAAAGTGTAATTCTCTGTCCTCTGATGTGATCGCACATCAGAGGACAGATAAATAGGGGGATTCGGGGACCCTACAATACTCACCTGTGTCCCTGGATCCTCTTGCTGCTCCTCCTGGCCGCCGGCAGAAGAAAATGGCGGGCGCATGCGCAGTGCGCCCGCCATCTGTCTCCATCTGCCGGCCGGCAGGAGAACAGCAGTTGGGGCTAAAAGTAGGGTTAGGGTTAGGGGTAGGGTTAGGGGTAGGGTTAGGGGTAGGGTTAGGGTTAGGGGTAGGGCTAGGGTTAGGGGTAGGGTTAGGGGTAGGGTTAGGGGTAGGGTTAGGGTTAGGGGTAGGGCTAGGGTTAGGGGTAGGGTTAGGGGTAGGGTTAGGGTTAGGGTTAGGGGTAGGGTTAGGGGTAGGGTTAGGGTTAGAGGTAGGGTAAGGGGTAGGGTTAGGGCTAGGGGTAGGGCTAGGGTTAGGGCTAGGATTAGGGCTAGGGTTAGGGCTAGGGTTGGGGCTAAATTTAGGGTTAGGGTTGGGGCTAAATTTAGGGTTAGGGTTGGGGCTAAATTTAGGGTTAGGCTTCTTTCACACTTACGACGGTACGGGGCCGTTGCAATGCGTCGGCCCGACATACCGACGCACGTTGTGAAAATTGTGCACAACGTGGGCAGCAGCTGTAGTTTTTCAACGCATCCGCTGCCCAATCTATGTCCTGGGGAGGCGGGGGCGGAGTTACGGCCACGCATGCGCGGTCAGAAATGGCGGATGCGACGTACAAAAAAAGTTTCATTGAACGTTTTTTTGTGCTGACGGTCCGCCAAAACACAACTGATCCAGTGCACGACGGACGCGACGTGTGGCCATCCGTCACGATCCGTCGGCAATACAAGTCTATGGGCAAAAAACGCATCCTGCGGGCACATTTGCAGGATCTGTTTCTTGTCCAAAACGACGGATTGCGACGGAATGCCAAACGACGCAAGTGTGAAAGTAGCCTTAGGGTTAGGGTTGGGGCTAAAGTTAGGGCTAGGGTTGGGGCTAAAGTTAGGGTTAGAGTTGGGATTAGGGTTAGAGTTTGGATTAGGGTTGGTATTAGGGTTAGGGTTGGCATTAGGGTTACGCTTGGGATTAGGGTTAGGTTTGGGATTAGGGTTGAGATTAGGATTAAGGGTGTGTTGGATTTAGGGTTTTGATTAGGGTTATGGTTAGGGTTGACCTTAGGGTTGTTTTGGGGTAAGGGTTGTGATTATGGTTAGGGTTAGTGATTAGGATTATGGATCAGGTTGGGATTAGGGTTAGGGGTGTGTTGGGGTTAGGGTTGGAGCTAGAATTGGGGGGTTTCCACTGTTTAGGTACATCAGGGGGTCTCCAAACACGACAGCCAATTTTGCGCTCAAAAAGTCAAATGGTGCTCCCTCCCTTCTGAGCTCTGCCGTGCGCCCAAACAGTGGGTTACCCCCACATATGGGGCATCAGCGTACTCGGGATAAATTGGACAACTTCTGGGGTCCAATTTCTCTTGTTACCCTTGTGAAAATAAAAACTTGGGGGCTACAAAATCTTTTTTGTGGAAAAATATATATATATTTTTTTTTATGACTCTGCATTCTAAACTTCTGTGAAGCACTTGGGCATTCAAAGTTCTCACCACACATCTATATAAGTTCCTTGGGGGGTCTAGTTTCCAAAACGGGGTCACTTGTGGGGGGTTACTACTGTTTAGGTACATCAGGGGCTCTGCAAACGCAGCATAATGACCACAGACCATTCTAAGTCTGCATTCCAAAATGGCGCTCCTTCCCTTCCGAGCTCTGCCGTGCGCCCAAACAGTGGTTTACCCCCACATATGGTGCATCAGCGTACTCGGGATAAATTGGACAACAACTATTGCAGTCCAATTTCTCCTGTTACCCTTGTGAAAATAAAAACTTGGGGGCTACAATATCTTTTTTGTGGAAAAAAAAAATATTTTTTTATTTTCATGACTCTGCATTCTAAACTTCTGTGAAGCAATTGGGCATTCAAAGTTCTCACCACACATCTAGATATGTTCCTTAAGGGGTCTAGTTTCCAAAATGGGGTCACTTGTGGGGGGTTTCCACTGTTTAGGCACATCAGAGGCTCTCCAAACGCGACATGGCGTCCAATCTCAATTCCAGCCAATTCTACATTGAAAAAGTAAAACGGCGCTCCTTCACTTCCAAGCTCTGCGGTGCGCCCAAACAGTAGTTTACCCTCACATATGGGGTATCGACGTATTCAGGAGAAATCACACAACAACTTTTGTGGTCTAATTTCTCCTGTTACCCTTGTGAAAATAAGAATTTGTGGGCGAAAATATCATTTTTGTGTAAACAAAAGCGATTTTTTATTTTCACGGCTCTACGTTATAAACTTCTGTGAAGCACTTGGGGGTTCAGAGTGCTCACCACACATCTAGAAAAGTTCCTTAAGGGGTCTAGTTTCCAAAATGGTGTCACTTGAGGGGTTTCCACTGTTTAGACACATCAGGGGCTCTCTAAACGTGACATAGCGTCCGATCTCAATTCCAGCCAATTCTGCATTGAAAAAGTCAAACGGCGCTCCTTCACTTCTAAGTTCTGCGGTGCACCAAAAAAGTGGTTTACCCCCACATATGGGGTATTGTCGTATTCAGGAGAAATTGCATAACAAAATTTATGGTTACATTTCTGTTTTTACACTTGTGAAAATAAAAAAAATGGTTCTTAATTAAGATGTTTGCAAAAAAAAGTTAAATGTTCATTTTTTCCTTCCACATTGTTTCAGTTCCTGTGAAGCACGTAAAGGGTTAATAAACTTCTTGAATGTGGTTTTGAGAACCTTGAGGGGTGTAGTTTTTAGAATGGTGTGACACTTCATTATTTTCTATCATATAGACCCCTCAAAATGACTTCAAATGTGATGTGGTCCCTAAAAAAACATGGTGTTGTAAAAATTAGAAATTGCTGGTCAACTTTTAACCCTTATAACTCCCTAACAAAAAAAAAATTTTGTTTTCAAAATTGTGCTGATGTAAAGTAGACATGTGGGAAATGTTATTTATTAACTATTTTTCGTGACATATCTCTCTGATTTAAGGGCATAAAAATACAAAGTTTGAAAATTGCTAAATTTTAAAAATTTTCGCCATATTTCCGTTTTTTTCATAAATAATCACAAGTAATATCGAAGAAATGTTACCACTAACATGAAGTACAATATGTCATGAAAAAACATTCTCAGAATCAGCGGGATCCGTTGAAGCGTTCCAGAGTTATAACCTCATAAAATGACAGTGGTCAGAATTGCAAAAATTGGCCTGGTCATTAAGTACAGTCAAAGCAAAGTCTATATATTGACTGCAAGTCACATAGACAATACCACTATAAATCATAAATCTAACAAAGCAAAAGTGGAAAAAATAAAACGTAACTTTTATTTTGACTAAAGTCACACACACAAAAAAAACTTAAACCAAACACCCAAGTGGATAAAAATACTGGGGCTGAGTCTCAGGCAGTAGTGTAGTTACCACAGAGATTGATTATCCCCAGAAAGGACAGAATGATATCCTCCACAGTATATTGGAGATATCATAAAAACTAGAAATTGACATAAGAGCTGGAGTAAAATAACGTCAAACAGCACAAAACGTCAAACTAGTTGCATGAACAAGCAATAAAAGCCATCAATAACCGCATGTACACAGTGCCATTGATGGCTGTAAGTAATATAAAAAGGAACAATCTCACCGGTTCCAAGATGAGGGCCCAGGAGCACCGGATAATTTTCTGGTCAGAAGAAAGTCCGGAAAAATACCGGAGACGACAGTCCCTGTGTCAGTCCCTATGGGGCTATCGATAGACTATCCCCACAGCTCCTGCCCTTACAAGGGCAGACCACAGCTACCCCTGTCCAAACATGCCCTGCACTCTCCCTGTATGGTCCGTCCCGACGCGTTTCATCTGAGCAGAATCTTCAGGGGACTTTCTTGTGCATGGAGATAGAGTGCTAAAAAGGAGGGACACTAAGTCCTGCCACCCTCAATGCTGTCCTGCAGGACAGCATTGAGGGTGGCAGGACTTAGTGTCCCTCCTTTTTAGCACTCTATCTCCATGCACAAGAAAGTCCCCTGAAGATTCTGCTCAGATGAAACGCGTCGGGACGGACCATACAGGGAGAGTGCAGGGCATGTTTGGACAGGGGTAGCTGTGGTCTGCCCTTGTAAGGGCAGGAGCTGTGGGGATAGTCTATCGATAGCCCCATAGGGACTGACACAGGGACTGTCGTCTCCGGTATTTTTCCGGACTTTCTTCTGACCAGAAAATTATCCGGTGCTCCTGGGCCCTCATCTTGGAACCGGTGAGATTGTTCCTTTTTATATTACTTACAGCCATCAATGGCACTGTGTACATGCGGTTATTGATGGCTTTTATTGCTTGTTCATGCAACTAGTTTGACGTTTTGTGCTGTTTGACGTTATTTTACTCCAGCTCTTATGTCAATTTCTAGTTTTTATGATATCTCCAATATACTGTGGAGGATATCATTCTGTCCTTTCTGGGGATAATCAATCTCTGTGGTAACTACACTACTGCCTGAGACTCAGCCCCAGTATTTTTATCCACTTGGGTGTTTGGTTTAAGTTTTTTTTGTGTGTGTGACTTTAGTCAAAATAAAAGTTACGTTTTATTTGGTCATTAAGTACCAAATTGGCTCTGTCACTAAGGGGTTAAAATACTTTTTTCCTAATGTGTGTGTGTTATTAACCCTTTACTACTATTGGATTAAAAATGGATAGGTGTCTTGTTCACATCTTTCCATTATTAACCAGGCTTAATGTCACCTTACATTAGCAAGGCGACATTAACCCTTTAGTTCCCCATATCCCACCGCTACTCGGGAGTGGGAAGAGAGAGGCTAAGTGCCAGAATAGGCACATCTTACAGATGTGCTTTTTCTGGGGTCACTGGGGGCAGATGTTTTTAGCAAGGGGGCAATATCCATGGTCCCTCTCTAGGCTATGAATATCTGCCCTCAGTTACTGGCTTTCCCTCTCTGGCGGAGAAAATTGCGTGGGAGCCCACGTTAGTTTTTTCTGTGATTTAACCCTTTATTTTAACAGCTAGAGCCCCAAAATTTTGCACACACACTCTACTAACATAATTAGTGAGGAATACGTACAAAATAAGGGATATTAAATGGTTTACTGTATGTAAACCATGTCTGATATCCTTTCGGGGTTGATGAAGAGATAGCAAAAGCCGGCAATTGAATTACCGGCTTTTATGCTGTATGAAATATAAATATATATATACTAGATGGTGGCCCGATTCTAACGCATCGGATATTCTAGAATATGTATGTCCACGTAGTATATTGCCCAGCCACGTAGTATATTTCCCAGCCACGTAGTATATTGCCCAGCCACATAGTATATTGCCCAGCCACGTAGTATATTGCACAGTCATGTAGTATATTGCACAGCCACATAGTATATTGCCCAGCCACATAGTATATTGCCCAGTGACGTAGTATATTGCCCAGCCACACAGTATATTGCCCAGTTACGTAGTATATTGCCTAGTGACGTAGTATATTCAGCAGCCACGTAGTATATTGCCCAGTTACGTAGTATATTGCCCAGTGACGTAGTATATTGGCCAGCCACGTAGTATATTGCCCTGCCACGTAGTATATTGCACAGTCACATAGTATATTGCCCAGCCACGTAGTATATTGCCCAGCCACGTAGTATATTGCACAGTCACATAGTATATTGCCCAGCCACATAGTATATTGCCCAGTCACGTAGTATATTGCCCAGCCACGTAGTATATTGCCCAGTGACGTAGTATATTGCCCAGCCACATAGTATATTGCCCAGTGACATAGTATACAGCACAGAGCCACGTAGTATATTGCCCAGTTATGTAGTATATTGCCCAGTGACATAGCATACAGCACAGAGCCACGTAGTATATTGCACTGCGACATAGTATACAGCACAGAGCCACGTAGTATATTGGCAAGTCACGTAGTATATTGCCCAGTTACATAGTATATTGCCCAGTGATGTAGTATACAGCACAGAGCCACGTAGTATATTGCACAGCGAAGTAGTATATTGCCCAGCCAGATTTGTCACAGTTTAAATCGGTCCCAGGGTTGGTATGAGCGCAGGACATGTGATGACGTCGCGGTCACATGACCGTGATGTCATGACAGGTCTTTTTAGCACAGGCGCACAGGGCCTGTGATGATGTCACGGTCACATGACCATGACGTCATGGCAGGTCCTTCTCCCGTACCATCTTTGCCACCGGAACTTGCAACGGAAGATGGCGGATGGCGCAAGCGACTATGGAGGGTGAGTATAGCAGTTTTTTTATTATTATTTTTAACATTACATTTTTTACTATTGATGCCGCATAGGCAGCATCAATAGTAAAAAGTTGGAGACACACAGGGTTAATAGCGGCGGTAACGGAGTGCGTTACCCGCAGCATAACGCGGTCCGTTACCGCCGGCATTAACCCTGTGTTAGCGGTGACCGGAGGGAGTATGCGGGCGACAGGCACTGACTGCGGGGAGTAAGGAGCGGCCATTTTCATCCGGACTGTGCCCGTCGCTGATTGGTCGCAGCAGCCATGACAGGCAGCTGACGAGACCAATCAGCGAATGAATAACTGTGACAGACAGAAGGACAGATGGAAGTGACCCTTAGACAATTATATAGTAGATGTGTCTCACTGACTATATATATATATATATAGATATATAAACTGCAGATATATTTTCAAGGATATTTCACCCCATGGATCTATTCTATGTCCATTTTGCAAGCCTGCAAGAAAATCTTGCTGTACCGATTCCATACGGACTACATATGAAGGTTTACATGCGCAAAATATGCAGCCACTCCTTGCCTACGGATGACATACGGATCACTGTTTTGGGATCATTTCTGTGTATTACGCCTGTAAAAAACAGACCGTGTTTCCCTACACTAAGTGTGACCCTAGCCTTACTCTCCCAAATAAAGATTCTCCCTCTAACCTGTCACTCATATCATTAGTTCATGTGGACCTAAATGTATATGCAAAGGTTTGAGCCTTTATGCTTACATAAATAATTTTACAATAACAAATCTGGTGTCACAGCTCTGTTGTCTCATGTCTGGGGACCAGGGGCTCCTGCCCAGTACCTAATGCTAAGTGCACCCTTGCTCGCCCTGTTTCCTGGATTACTTCTAATGGTGAAGACGCCGAGGCAATGTACCTTGCCTTAGCTCCTGAATCTGCTTCAGTCTGTACACTTCCCCGACCCAGGGAAGAAAGGAGAAATAGTGTACCGTAATAAACCCACTAGACTAACAAGATAATACAAACAGGGATAAAAGAAAATACCAATCATACAAGTATACTCACACAAACAACAGAGGAATGCACTGGATAGTGGGTGAAGGGGTACAACTAAAGTAGGAGAAGGAAGGGAGATAGCAAACACCAAAAACCTAGCCACAGTCAGAGGTCTAGATTATATAAGATGGGAGTGGCTAACAGTGAACAGCTGAGCCTTAATGCAGGAAAGATTCCATGAACTCTCAACTGAGCAGATTAACCACTGCTCTGCAAAAGGAAACCTGAACCATTTAATATGAAGGTGAAGTGCTTCTAATCAGTGTAGGATTAAGAGAAATCAGACGCTGTGGTCTTCTGGCTCCTCTCTGGCTTGGAAAACCCGTGACATCTGGAGATATTTTGAGTTACCAAGGGTCAGCAATCTCTGGTTGGGTTGTGATAAAGATGACATTTTCGTGATTCACTGGTAATAACTAAAAGAAGTACATTATGAAATTGAATTTGATCATTATACTGCATAATTTGAAAGGAATCTCTCAACAGTTTTGTCACATATATTAAATAAAACTATCACCTTTTTTGGCACATGTGCTGCATTCCAGAAATGTTTAAATAACCCCCTGCCTCCCCCTGTATACATCCCAAAAACGTTTGAATGTTATCCCATGCTGTATGGTAATCTGGTCAGTCCAGATAGCAAAATCCACATCTGCGCACAAAAAAAGTGACTCATGCCTGCACACTATGCTTTGCAGTCATGGAGATATATAAGTATTTCTGGAATGCAGCACAGGCACTGAATAAGAAATGCTTATATGATCCCCTGACTGCCCTTGTATACCCTCCAAAAAACCTTTTTAAGTTCTTCCGTGCTGTATGGTAATCTGACTGGTCCAGTCAGATGGGCGTGGTTTTGGGTATCTCCATCTCTCCCCCCAGATGTTGCTTGCTGTCCTCCTTCTTTAATTGACATGGATGATGCCTTTCCTCATCCACATTGCCAGGCAAAATCTTGTGAGGCGTCATCCACATCAATTAAGGAAGGACCAAGGAGAGCAGCAGCCGGCCAGAAAGGATGGAGAGACCCAAAACCTCACCCATTTGACTTCACTGACCAGATTACCATACATTTTTGGAGAACTTAAAAAGGTTTTGGGTGAAGTCAGGGGGTTGCATAACCATTTGTGGAATGCTGAACTAGCACTGAATAATCAGATTTTTTTAGTTGATATATGACAAAACTGGTGACAGGTTCCTTTTAATCTATAAGGGTTATTAATACCTATACAACTGTACTGTATATATAAGCCTATCATACTTATTGCAACTGTCCTGGTTGTCCATTATCACCAATGATATCTTGATATAAAATTAATTCTCACAAAATTTACAAGATATCAAAATTGGTAGAAATGAACTCTGCTTGGGTCTCTTTGTGGAGAGTAAAATTCCGTGCACTTTTTATCTAAAACATCTGTCACTCAATATTACACATGATACATGAATTTAATGTTGTAATAGCAAAACCAGGAGACATATTAGAAAAGATGGGAACTTTAACACTAAATAGTGCAAAGAGACTCAAAGCCAAAAGCAAGAAAAGTAACCAACTCCATATCTTGATAGCAAAAAGAGGACAAAGAAGTATGTAGGTTTAAAAAGCAATATAATTTTATTTAAATTACAAACTGTCAGTAAAATGTTCATATAAATACAAACAAAAGATTAAGGTGCATAAGGATAGTTGAAAAGAGCGGACATCCCCCAATGTACATGGCCCGTTCTATCTGTGCAGGTAATGGCAGTGAGCTGCTATTAATCAATATCCATAACCACCACACATGTCAGGTGTAGGAGCAGCGCTTTCCAGTATGAGGGGCAACAGGGCACCAGGTTGGATCCAGAGAGAGACCCCCTACCTGCGTTTCGCTTCTTGTAATTTGCTTTCTCAAGGGGAAGTAAATAAAGGCGGCACAAGGACCTTAAAATATGATTGGATGGCATGCATGTGACTGATCACATGCTTATACTCAGCCAATAGGAGCGGTACCATCATCGCGCATGCGCATATTGAGCACCAGGTCCTATGTCAGGAACAAGCATCATGCATCACCGCACATGAGCGGGGAGGAATTGCTGACACCGACCCAACACAGAACAAGGTGGACATACACTCCGCATGCGCACTACCGCATAGGTCTTACAAGAGTGTCACTTAAATGGAAAGACCACCAATATAACACAGTAAAGTAAACGATCAATGCAATGCTTATCATTATTTTGGAAGATACCAATATATGATGTAAACATGTGTATTTCCATAAAGAACATAACATAGATACATAGAATATCAAAGCAAACGGGTAAGTCACATATATTCGATTTGCTTTTTAAACCTACATACTCCTTTGTCCTCCTTTTGCTATGAATTTAATGTCGATAGCTATTGCAATTGTCAAACCTCTAAACTATAATTTTTTGAAACAATATTCCTCAGAAAATTCAATTTCAAAGGAAACAGGAATCACCCAATATATCGGAAAAATAAATACAAAGATCCACTTCATTTCATTCAATTATTAAAATTAAATAAAGCAAAATTTTATTTTTTCTACTTTCTAGTGCATCGGATCCACATTTTTTCATATTATACCCACAAACTTAAATGTACAGTATTTTGTTGCCATATTATATGATACAGCAACAGAAAGTTGCAAGTATTTCTGAAATTTAAAGGAAATGATACATGGCATTCTAATTACCATATTTTTCGGACTATACGACGCACTGGACTATAAGACGCACCCAGGTTTAGAGGTGGAAAATAGGGAAAAAAATATTTGAAGCTAAAAAGGTGGTAAAATATTTAATAGCATAAACATACTATTATATGTGTTGTTATTAGATATAATAGTATGTTATTATGTTGGAAGCTGCGGGTAGAAGATGGTGCTGCGGGACCAGTGTGGTGTCTGTAAAGTACTGTATGATGATGCTGGAGGGTGATTATAAGAATGGGGGCACAGGGCTTACATTTAAAGCACCACTCCAGCACTGAAAAATAACATTGGAGTGCTGCTTTGAGATCCCATTGGGAGAACTATAACTCCCAGCATATCCTGCAGAACCTAAGGCATGCTGGGAGTTATAGTTCACCACAGAAGTGGCAGAGTGCTTTATTGTGTGTTGTAGTGACTAACCTTTTAATTGTGGCAGCCAGCCACACTGTGGTGAGGTAAAATGCTGGAGCATCCCATCCCATGACACCACAGAGCGCTCCCCCTTGTTGCCTCTCAGATTGTAGTGTGGTGTCTGCAGGACCTGTGATGACATCAAAAGAGGGAGGGCTCTGTGCTGCCATGTGATGCTCCAGCCTGCCCTCTTCATGACATCACACAGGTCCTTCTGCTGGAGCACTCAGCATCCAGCACAGCCCCAGCAGGCAGGTATGCAGTTTTCTTGTCCCCTTTGGCCCCTGCTGCTGCCTCCTCCACCAGACACACAGATCTCCCCAGCTGCTGCAGGAATCCAGCGCTGGGGAAACCTTTTTATATTTTGTGATGCTAAATAGTGCTGTATATAATTTCAGTAACAGACATAAAAAAAAAGTGGTACACCGGCCTACAATGACCAAACTTGGAGCACACAGACATGAGGGCTGTCACGGAAATACCACACTGGCAAATATGTGGCCTGTTTTTTTTAGAAATGCTAATTAGTGCTGTATATAATTAGAGTAAGACAGCAAAAACAGTGCAAAATTGCCTAGAATGCCAAAACTTGGAGCAAGCAGGTATATGAGGCCTTTTTTGTTGAATTTAAAACACCAAAAGTGGCACAAGGCTAGCACACACAACTATGCTACATATGCCTATCAAACTTAGATTTTTAAACAGGCCTCAGTCTGACAGAACACACTGTATATTTTTTTTGGGGGGTGGCGAATTTTTGAGAAAAAATGCAACTAGGTATATAGTAAAGAAGCTGCAGCAGCAGACACTTATGGAGCTTTGGGAGGGATGCAGTGGGAGCAATGGATGCACATACAGTGCCTGCAGGCCTTGCACTGATGTGGATATGCTGTGCCCTGCCTACCTAGCGCTGTAATATCGTGACCCAGGAAAAGGACTGTTGGTTTCTCAGGAGTTGTGGATTTAAGAGTTGCAGACCTGCACTACCTCTAAAAACCATATTTCTGACCCTATCTCGGCACCAGCTCTCCCTACCCTCGCTGAATCTGGAGCAGAATGCGGCGAGCAGGGCGACGCCAGGTCTCTTATACTCGGGATGATGCTGTGCGGCCAAGCCAATCACTGCACGACCACAACAAAGATGGCTGCGGCGTTTCATGGCCTGGCAGACAATCCCTGCATCGTGATTGGGTCTCTAAAGTCCGCCAAAAATGCTTGGTAGAGACACCAGTTACCGCCGAATAATTCCCGAAATGCTCGGTGCTCGCCGAGTACACCGAGCATAGTGATACTCGGGCGAGTAACGAGCAGTGGCGAGCATGTTCGCTCATCACTAGCTGACACCTGTTCACACTAATTTGGATGCCCTGGTCATTTTCTTCTATTTGTAGCAAACCTTTTTTTTACATGTGAATTCCTTCTTTCATCAGACTCAGGTGACTTTATGTAGTTAGCTCGTTCCTTCCTGCCCCATATATTGTAGGCTTCTTGCCCAGGAGTGGTGTCTTATTAGGACAGGGACCCAACACTGAAGAACACCTTGACATTGGTTATTAGGTTCACATATATTGGCCAATCTATGCACTAAGTAGCTTCTTTTCTACTGTAATTTTTCATACCAATATTGCAGTTTCATTTTTCCAATATGCCATATGTATATAATATAGTGCTTTCCTATTTTCAATTTCACAATGCAGTTCCAATGTTCTAGAGTTATCATTCTTATTAAGTGTAACTTATTCTTTTTCTATAGTTATATTTTTTAGCTGACACCTGTTACACTAGTTTGGAGATGCTGGTCATTTTCTTCTATTTGTAGCAAAGCTTTTTTTTACATGTGCATTGCTACGTCCATCAGCCTTAGGTGAGTTAACTGGTTCTTCCTGCTCCATAAATTGTGGCTTCTTGCTCAGGAGAGGTGTCTTATCATGTACATAACATTGTGTTTTCCTACTTTCCATAGAAGTAATGCAGTTCCAATGTTCTAGAGTTATTATTCTTAGCAGTTCAGGGTGCAACTTATATTTTTCTGCAGAGAGATTTTACCAGCCCAGTGCCATCTCAGCTGCTCAGCACAGATTGGGCATCAATGAGGAGTTGAACGCTGGGGAGGAGGAAGAAAAGGAACAGGATTTCGTGGAAGTCGATGGGCTGAGGATGAGTATGAGGAGGAAGAAAGAGAGGAGGAGATGGACAGTTGTTATCATAATGGAGAAAGGGAATTGTTGGTTGTAGGGATCTTGGCACATATGGCTGACTTTATGTACTGATGCCTTTCCCATGACCCTTGCGTTACATTCATCTTGTCAAAATAGAGTACTGGTTGTTCACACTGCTAGACCCACACTACAAAGAGAACTTTGCATCTCTTCTTCCTGAGATGGAGAGGTCTTTTAAAATGGTGCTCTACCAGAAGGCCATCGTGGAAAATATGTTGAAAAAATTACCGTCAGACAACGCTAACGACAGGAGGCAAGCGTTCTTGCCCAACCAAGGAGGAGAGGCCAGGGAGAAACACAGCAGAGGCAGGAGTACACTGTCAAAGGCATTGATCAATTTCATGACACCAGCCCAGCGTCCAGGGCCTAATGACTAGGGATTTTTTACAAGAAGGGCTCAGGGCACAATTATCCTGTGCTCTGTGTTGAGCGATTGCACCAGGTTTCCATCTAAATCTCTGAAATAGATGATTCAGATGGAACCTCTGGTGGAAGATTCCCTATAATGAGGCAGAAGGAGGCACTGTAGATGCCATCTGACATGTGATCCGGCGGTGTCTGTTTTTTTAGGATTACATAAAAATGCCATTGGCCACAGTTTTGTGCACTTCTGAAAAGAAGGACACTGCTGGACAGAGGCTAGACTAAGTCTAGAGTAACTCTGCTGCCTCATTATAGTGATTGGAGCTCTAGGGGGTTTCAGCTGAATCATGTCACTAAGAGATTTAGATGGAAACCCCAATGTAAGTGTTCAGCATAGAGTGATAAATGTGATCCCAAAAGTTATGTAAAATTTTTCCAATAAAAGCTTCAACTCAATCCACAAATAAAGCAAGCCCTCACTCAGGTCTGTCATCTGTTAATGGAAATATAGGGAGCTTCCACATTACTGGTAGCACAAAGGCTCTGGAAAAGCTGAATGGCTCCACACCCACCAAAAGAAATTCAGCAAATTCTCCACTTCCAAACCCAAATGCCCTCTCCCTTCTGAGCCCCACAGTGTACGTAAACCACATATTGCGTCCACGTTTGGCATTTCTGAAGCGATAAGAGGCCGCCTAATTTACAGGTGCATGCCTCCAGAAGCACGGGCTGGGCATAACGTACTGGTGTCTGCAATGTACTGGTGACTGCAACATACTGGTCACTACCGTATTAATTTGCAATTTTCACTTGGCAACATTCATTGCTGCTTGTTCCTGGAAAATACTCATGGAGTCAAAATCATCACTACACCTGTAGATAAATTCCCCAAAGGGTATAGTTTCCAAGATGGGGTCACTTGAGAGGAAATTCTGCTCTTCTAGCAATTAGGGATCTGTAGATGGAGTCCACAAACTGTTCGAGGGAAATCTGCAATCCAGAAGGCAATTTCTCCTGTTACTCTTATGAAAATGCAAAATTATTGTGAGGAAAATGTGATTTTATTATTTTCATGGCTCAATGTTATACATTTTTGTGAAGAACCTGGGGGTCCAAGGTGCTCACCACGCATTTAAAAACATTTCTTGAGGGGTCTAGTTTCCAAAAGGTGGTCACTTGTGGGGAGTTTCCACTTTTTAGGCAGGGGTTCTCCAAATGGGAGATGATGTCCGCTAATTATTCCAGGAAATTTTACATTCAAAAAGTCAAATGATGCTCCTTCACTTCTGAGCCCTGACGTGCACCCAAATAGTAGTTTTCTCACTCCTACTGGGTATCGGCGTACTCAGGAACAATTGCACAACAAATTGTATGGTACAGTTTCTCCTGTTAACTTTTTGAAAATGCAATATTTTGTGCTAAAACATATTTGTGGGGAAAATTTTATTTTTTTAATATTTACGGCTCAACGTTGCAAACTTCTGTGAAGCACCTGAGGGCAAATAGACCCCTCAAAGTGACTTCAAATATGATGTGGTCCCTAAAAATATGGTAACTTTTTGCATTTGTAAAAATGTGTACATTTTTTCATAAAAATAACTTTTAACCCTTATAACTTCCTAACAAAAAAAAATGTTGGTTCTAAAATTGTGCTAATGTAAAGTAGACATGTAGAAAATGTTATTAACTATTTTGTGTGAAATAACTCTGTGATTTAAGGGCATGAATATTCAAAATTGGAAAATTGAGAAATTTTCAACATTTTCACACAATGTCCATTTTTTTCACAATAAATGCAAGTCATATCAAAGAAATTTTACTATTATTATGAAGTACAATATGATTCACCAGGATCCGTTGAAGGGTTTCAGAGTTATTACCTCTTAAAATGACAGTGGTCAGAATTGTAAATATTGGCCTGGACATTAGCGTGCAAACCACCTTCAGGGTAAAGGGTTTAAGAACTGACAAAAAAACATTCAAAAATCGACAAGAAATTGGAGTTTACAGGAAAATAAATTTTGAGAAACATTATTTCCTGTTTAGTGACTTTTATATAAGACAAATTGTAAAATAGATTTTTAAAGAAATAATAATTGAAGGCAATAAAAATTGAACATTTTTGGAAAAAAAAATTAAATTTCAGTGTAATTTGTGAAGGAAGCAAAAAATGCCAAAAATACGATGTATGTCCAAATTATCATGTAGTGGTATTCCTAGACTCATAAAGAATATGCACTAAGTGCAGAGCCTTCCAAAAAGTACAATCATGGTAATCCATACAACTTTGTAGGCGTCATCTGTGGTACCTCATTGAAATATTGTAAGCAAATTATAGTCACTCCTAAAAGTTCTGCAGAGTGCAAAGCCTTCCAAAAATAACAAGCAGGGTCATCTCTACACCTTTAAAGGTAACAACTCGACAGCCTCCTTAAAATATTTATATTTAATAAATTTCACACAAAGCAGGTTGTACAGTATATATGACAATAGTCAATTTTTTTTGCCAAAAATACTTATTATACTGTGCACACACATTCCTGGGCAATCACTCTATCCCTGCAATAAGAACTGTCACAGAGCTGTGCAATGGTGTCACTGTGCTGGGAAGGGCAGCACCTGTTCTATTACATCCCCTGATGAGGTCAGATGGTCAGCAAATCACAGTAATGTGACAACAAAGATGGCCACAGTATTATAGTGATGCACAAGCAATTACTGCATGCTTATTGGCTGTGTAACAGGCACCAAACATGTGGTGCAGGGATTCAAGTTTTACATCGAGCATTGCTCAATGCTTACATCCAAGCATCCAAATTATCGAGTGATATCCGAGTACCACCGAACATGTTCACTCATCATTAGTGTTGAGCATTCCGATACCGCAAGTATCGGGTATCGGCCGATACTTGCGGTATCGGAATTCCGATACCGAGTTCCGATACTTTTGTGGTATCGGGAATCGGTATCGGATCCATAGTGATGTGTAAAATAAAGAATTAAAATAAAAAATATTGATATATTCACCTCTCCGGCGGCCCCTGGACATCACCGCTGGTAACCGGCAGGCTTCTTTGTTTAAAATGAGCGCGTTTAGGACCTGAGAATCACGTCGCGGCTTCTGATTGGTCGCGTGCCGCTCATGTAACCGCCACGCGACCAATCACAAGCCGCGACGTCATTCTCAGGCACTAAACTCCTCATTCTAGGAATTTAGGACTTGCGAATTCTCAGGTCCTAAACGCGCTCATTTTAAACAAAGAAGCCTGCCGGTTACCCGCGGTGATGTCCAGTGGCCGCCGGAGAGGTGAATATATCAATATTTTTTATTTTAATTCTTTATTTTACACATTAATATGGATCCCAGGGCCTGAAGGAAAGTTTTCTCTCCTTCAGACCCTGGGAACAATCAGGATACCTTCCGATACTTGGTGTCCCATTGACTTGTATTGGTATCGGATATCGGTATCGGCGATATCCGATACTTTTCGGGTATCGGCCGATACTATCCTATACCGATACTTTCAAGTATCGGACAGTATCGCTCAACACTACTCATCATTATTAAGAAAGGAAACTTGCCTTCCAGAGACCTAGCAATTAAAACATTAGAAAAGGCACGCCTTAACGGATGAGAAGTGGAAGTGCTGATGATGGTGCATGCAAATAATGATTCCAGCATGCTTGCCAACACCACTCAGTCTTCCAGAAGATCCAGTCCCACGAACCTACAATCTGTATCACTTAATTCTCACTCTGATCCTCCTTCCTCCCACCATTTTGAGACCCAGGACACAAGTGATGACCCACTAGGACAATCCATGGAGCTCATGACAACATCATTTCTTTATTGTGGATGCTATCCTTGTATGTTCCAAGAGGAACAGGAGGACATGCTGGGCAGCAATGCACAAAACTTACAGCAATCAAGTTCACAACAAGATGACGGTGGGGAACAGCAAATTTTGTGTAAGGAAGTAGATGATGATGAGACAGATTTGCCGACAAGTCAGGTTGTTATTAAGTCACTAAGAAGCGGTGAGCTCTGCAGCACTGCCTCAGCGAAGCAGATTCTGCTGGGATTAATTTGTCTAGGCCAGAATATCAGGCCAGGCAGATCTGTGGCCCTTTATTTTGTACCTCATGCCTCCAACCAGGCATGGTCATTTGTGATAATGGCTTTAACCCGGAAGTGGCTGTAAAGCTTGGCAATCTGAAACATGTACTATACTTGGCATATGTGCTCAAGTTTTTAATTCAGCGGTTTCTGAAAACCTAAATAGATTTGTCAGAGCCTCTGTGCAAGGTATGCAGTGTCAGCAGCCATTTTCGCAAGTTGGCTACAGCTGCCACCTCTCTGGCATTTTTGCAACAGCGCATGCAAGTGCGAGGTCATCGCCTGGTGTGTGACGTGTCCACGTGCTGGAATTCCACTCTGCACATGCTGGCAAGGCTTTGTAAGCAGCAGAGGCCATCTGTTGAATATGATCCAACATGCCCGTTGGTATTCTGGACAGCCTCCGCATATAACAACAGAAGAGTGGGCATGTATGTCTGACATTTGTATGGTTCTCCAAGACTTTGAAAACTGCACATATATAATAATAATAATAATAATAATTTTTATTTATATAGCGCCAACATATTCCGCAGCGCTTTACAAATTATAGAGGGGACTTGTACATACAATAGACATTACAGCATAACAGAAATACAGTTCAAAACAGATACCAAGAGGAGTGAGGGCCCTGCTCGTAAGCTTACAAACTATGAGGAAAAGGGGAGACACGAGAGGTGGATGGTAACAATTGCTATAGTTATTCGGACCAGCCATAATGTAAGGCTTGGGTGTTCATGTAAAGCTGCATGAACCAGTTAATTAATTTTTTTTTTTTTTTTAAAAATAGACATATTGTGTCTATAGACATAAATAGACAAAAATAGACATAGATTGTGAGCCATAATCAGAACAACGATCCCGCTTTTGTGCCTACTTAAACAGCCACTGCTCACAATTAAAGCTGATGCTGTTCATGTGTACTGGGTGAAGATGTACAGTTAGGGCCAGAAATATTTGGACAGTGAAACAATTTTCGCGAGTTGGGCTCTGCATGCCACCACATTGGATTTGAAATGAAACCTCTACAACAGAATTCAAGTGCAGATTGTAACGTTTAATTTGAAGGGTTGAACAAAAATATCTGATAGAAAATGTAGGAATTGTACACATTTCTTTACAAACACTCCACATTTTAGGAGGTCAAAAGTAATTGGACAAATAAACATAACCCAAACAAAATATTTTTATTTTCAATATTTTGTTGCAAATCCTTTGGAGGCAATCACTGCCTTAAGTCTGGAACCCATGGACATCACCAAACGCTGGGTTTCCTCCTTCTTAATGCTTTGCCAGGCCTTACAGCCGCAGCCTTCAGGTCTTGCTTGTTTGTGGGTCTTTCGTCTTAAGTCTGGATTTGAGCAAGTGAAATGCATGCTCAATTGGGTTTAGATCTGGAGATTGACTTGGCCATTGCAGAATGTGCCACTTTTTGGCACTCATGAACTCCTGGGTAGCTTTGGCTGTATGCTTGGGGTCATTGTCCATCTGTACTATGAAGCGCCGTCCAATCAACTTTGCAGCATTTGGCTGAATCTGGGCTGAAAGTATATCCCGGTACACTTCAGAATTCATCCGGCTACTCTTGTCTGCTCTTATGTCATCAATAAACACAAGTGACCCAGTGCCATTGAAAGCCATGCATGCCCATGCCATCACGTTGCCTCCACCATGTTTTACAGAGGATGTGGTGTGCCTTGGATCATGTGCCGTTCCCTTTCTTCTCCAAACTTTTTTCTTCCCATCATTCTGGTACAGGTTGATCTTTGTCTCATCTGTCCATAGAATACTTTTCCAGAACTGAGCTGGCTTCTTGAGGTGTTTTTCTGCAAATTTAACTCTGGCCTGTCTATTTTTGGTATTGATGAATGGTTTGCATCTAGATGTGAACCCTTTGTATTTACTGTCATGGAGTCTTCTCTTTACTGTTGACTTAGAGACAGATACACCTACTTCACTGAGAGTGTTCTGGACTTCAGTTGATGTTGTGAACGGGTTCTTCTTCACCAAATTAAGTATGCGGCGATCATCCACCACTGTTGTCATCCGTGGACGCCCAGGCGTTTTTGAGTTCCCAAGCTCACCAGTCAATTCCTTTTTTCTCAGAATGTACCCAACTGTTGATTTTGCTACTCCAAGCATGTCTGCTATCTCTCTGATGGATTTTTCCTTTTTTTTCAGCCTCAGGATGTTCTGCTTCACCTCAATTGAGAGTTCCTTTGACCGCATGTTGTCTGCTCACAGCAACAGCTTCCAAATGCAAAACCACACACCTGGAATCCACCCCTGACCTTTTAACTACTTCATTGATTACAGGTTAACGAGGGAGACGCCTTCAGAGTTAATTGCAGCCCTTAGAGTCCATTGTCCAATTACTTTTGGTCCCTTGAAAAAGAGGACGCTATGCATTACAGAGCTATGATTCCTAAACCCTTTCTCCGATTTGGATGTGGAAACTATCATATTGCAGCTGGGAGTGTGCACTTTCAGCCCATATTATATATATAATTGTATTTCTGAACATGTTTTTGTAAACAGCTAAAATAACAAAACTTGTGTCACTGTCCAAATATTTCTGGCCCTAACTGTATGAAGACATAACACAGGGAGATATTACCCAGCCCAGCCTCATCCCATCTGCTCACCACAGATTGTGTAACAATGAGAAGGTGCAGGCAGAGAAATACAAAGAGGAACAGGCTTTCTCCCATCTTTCCTACGTGGATGAGCTGAGGAGGGAAATAAGGAGGAACAGATGGAGGAGGAGGAGAAGATGGAGAGTAGCCACCATGGTGGAGAAAGGGAAGTGTTGGCTGTGCAGATCTTGGCACATATGGATGACTCTGCTTGTCATTTTTGGAAAGGCTTTACACTTTATGAGTCTAGGAGTACCACTACATGACAATTTGAACAGAATGTGTATGAAGCCTTCCTTTTTGTCTAATACAAGGTGTATCTAATTCCCTCTTACATCAAATTTTTGGCAGCTTTTGCTTCCTTCATAAATTACACTGAAATTACCAATTTTTTAATAAAAATTTGAATTTTGATTTACTTAATTATTTTTTTTAATCTTTTTTAAATTTTACAGGAAATATTTTTTCTTATATTTATTTTCCTGTAAACTGCAATTTCTTAGATTTTGAATGTTTTATTGTCAGTCGTTGAAGTGGAGTAAAACTATGACACCATTGTTCTCAGCAGCGGTCAGGGAATCCTCTGTGCTATGCAGAGGATTATGTAAATTGACACTGCTCTATAAAGAAAAAATATCTAATGCTCAATTTCACTTACATTCAAAACATTAATCACAAATTAATTACAGAACTTAATGAACAAATGAAAACAATAAAAATACTATGTGACAACACACCTATAAGTATATGAAGACACAAAAGTGAATAGTGAAACCAAAAACACTCAGTTTGAAAAAATGTTGCAGTAATCCGCAAGTGCTAGTAAAAGATGTAAAAAACAGGGTATTTGGTTGATACGTTTTTTGCAAAAAATGTATACTAAGCTGCTCTACCAATCTTCACGGTATACCCTTATCAGAGCAGTCCTAACTAATGTATGCAATCCCTATCTGATGTATTTAAAAACCTGATCATCTGTATATAACCTGTGTGAACAGGGTTCAGAGAGGAAAAATCCATGTGTGCATAGAGGGTAGAACAGCTTTTGTGCAGATAGCCCAAGAGGAGTGGTGGAACTCCCCAGTCTTGTAGACACAAGAGAACAATTAAGGAAACAGGAACACATGGGCTACTTGCACAGTGAACAAGTCTGTATGATCATGTTCACACACCACCAAGAAACCTGAAGACACAAAAGAGAATAGTGAAACCAAAAACACTCAGTTTGAAAAAATGTTGCAGTAATCCGCAAGTGCTAGTAAAAGATGTAAAAAACAGGGTATTTGGTTGATACGTTTTTTGCAAAAAATGTATACTAAGCTGCTCTACCAATCTTCACGGTATACCCTTATCAGAGCAGTCCTAACTAATGTATGCAATCCCTATCTGATGTATTTAAAAACCTGATCATCTGTATATAACCTGTGTGAACAGGGTTCAGAGAGGAAAAATCCATGTGTGCATAGAGGGTAGAACAGCTTTTGTGCAGATAGCCCAAGAGGAATGGTGGAACTCCCCAGTCTTGTAGACACAAGAGAACAATTAAGGAAACAGGAACACATGGGCTACTTGCACAGTGAACAAGTCTGTATGATCATGTTCACACACCACCAAGAAACCTGAAGACACAAAAGAGAATAGTGAAACCAAAAACACTCAGTTTGAAAAAATGTTGCAGTAATCTGCAAGTGCTAGTAAAAGATGTAAAAAACAGGGTATTTGGTTGATACGTTTTTTGCAAAAAATGTATACTAAGCTGCTCTACCAATCTTCACGGTATACCCTTATCAGAGCAGTCCTAACTAATGTATGCAATCCCTATCTGATGTATTTAAAAACCTGATCATCTGTATATAACCTGTGTGAACAGGGTTCAGAGAGGAAAAATCCATGTGTGCATAGAGGGTAGAACAGCTTTTGTGCAGATAGCCCAAGAGGAGTGGTGGAACTCCCCAGTCTTGTAGACACAAGAGAACAATTAAGGAAACAGGAACACATGGGCTACTTGCACAGTGAACAAGTCTGTATGATCATGTTCACACACCACCAAGAAACCTGAAGACACAAAAGAGAATAGTGAAACCAAAAACACTCAGTGAACATGATCATACAGACTTGTTCACTGTGCAAGTAGCCCATGTGTTCCTGTTTCCTTAATTGTTCTCTTGTGTCTACAAGACTGGGGAGTTCCACCACTCCTCTTGGGCTATCTGCACAAAAGCTGTTCTACCCTCTATGCACACATGGATTTTTCCTCTCTGAACCCTGTTCACACAGGTTATATACAGATGATCAGGTTTTTAAATACATCAGATAGGGATTGCATACATTAGTTAGGACTGCTCTGATAAGGGTATACCGTGAAGATTGGTAGAGCAGCTTAGTATACATTTTTTGCAAAAAACGTATCAACCAAATACCCTGTTTTTTACATCTTTTACTAGCACTTGCGGATTACTGCAACATTTTTTCAAACTGAGTGTTTTTGGTTTCACTATTCTCTTTTGTGTCTTCAGGTTTCTTGGTGGTGTGTGAACATGATCATACAGACTTGTTCACTGTGCAAGTAGCCCATGTGTTCCTGTTTCCTTAATTGTTCTCTTGTGTCTACAAGACTGGGGAATTCCACCACTCCTCTTGGGCTATCTGCACAAAAGCTGTTCTACCCTCTATGCACACATGGATTTTTCCTCTCTGAACCCTGTTCACACAGGTTATATACAGATGATCAGGTTTTTAAATACATCAGATAGGGATTGCATACATTAGTTAGGACTGCTCTGATAAGGGTATACCGTGAAGATTGGTAGAGCAGCTTAGTATACATTTTTTGCAAAAAACGTATCAACCAAATACCCTGTTTTTTACATCTTTTACTAGCACTTGCGGATTACTGCAACATTTTTTCAAACTGAGTGTTTTTGGTTTCACTATTCTCTTTTGTGTCTTCAGGTTTCTTGGTTGTGTGTGAACATGATCATACAGACTTGTTCACTGTGCAAGTAGCCCATGTGTTCCTGACACCTATAAGTATATATTGAAATACCTTTTAACATGTTAACAATTACAAATAAAATTGGAAAATCTGAAGACAAGAAGCAGAGCAAATACTAAAACATCCAAATCCAAGAGGAGGGTCTAGTGGTTCAGCACATCTCTTTACTGTATATCATAAAATAGTCAGAATATCTAAATTCACCATTTAGCTGTAGTTTGCATTCTACAGAATACTGTATATTAGATTACAGAATGCAATATCCAGAATGTAACATGCAAACTTGAAAAATGTATCATTGTACCATTTCATGCATCAATAAATGTCCAAAGAAATATATCATAAAGAAGGTAGGAAAAGTTACACTGCTGTAATACTTGAGCTAACATCTACCAATTTTTAAAATAAAGAAACTGCATTTTAGTGAATGTGATTGACGACTTCCACATGAATCCTGGAATAAACTTTTGCCATTTCTAGCAGTGAGAGGTCTGAGTATACCCCCAGGTACTTCATAGGCAGCCTGTTAATCCGCTCTTTCCCATATTTAGCTCCTGGCACTAAATTGTCAAACTGTCAGTGACAAGAGACTTGATCAACACAGATAGACAGTAGAAACTCTAGACCAGTTCCATCTGTTCAGTAACAGACATAGGAAATATGGACAGTATCAAATTATAGGTGTTGCCAGCATCTGTGTTGTGCATTTGCTTTTTGTTATGGATATTATACATAAAGGCCAAGACTTATACGTACTCCTGTCTTGTACAACTACATTGTCAATTTTACCATTATGCAATACCCTCTATAGATATTTCAGTTAATAATTTCACTTTCTTATTTCTTTAAAACAGGCAGCTATATCGTTTACACAGGTTTATTACATTTAAGTCAAACAGTGGCTTGCAAAAATATTCACCCTGCCTCTCCCTTGTCTACATATCTATTTTGTAACGTTACAAATTGTGCTGACATTTTTTTAAAATCCAATTTGTGCTTTATCCATCAGCACTGAATAGTCTAAGTTGGTGAAGTGAAGTCAGGAAAATATAGGCATAAATTACTTTTATGAAATCAAATAACTAAATATTGGCATATGCATATGTATTCACCCCATTTGCTATGAAGCCCCTAATAATATCTGGTGCAAGCAATTACTTTCCAAAGTCCAATCCTTAATGAAAGGAAATCCACCTGTGTGCAATCTAAGTGTCACATGGTATATCAGTATATACCGGTACGCACAATTTCTGAAAAGCCACAGAGGCTGCAAAACCTGTAAGCAAAAGACACCAATAGATAAAAAACCACATGAAAACCAGGAGATCTCCAAACATGTCAGGGACAAGTCAGAGTCCAAGAAGTCCAAGCAAGGGTTGGGTTATACCAGAAATATTGTCTATGAAAAGCCCACGGAGCACCATCAAATCCATTATCATCAAATGGAAAGAACATGGTACCACAACAAACCTGCCAATAGAGGGCCATCCTCCCAAACTCACATATTGGGCAGGGACGGCATTAATCAGAGAGGAAGCAGAGAGACCAAAGGTCCAGCAGAGACAGGATTATCTGTTGAAATGACGGCAATAACCCATACACTCCATAAAGGTGGCCTTTATGGAAGAGAGGGTAAAAAAAATACTTTACTTACACACAAAAAATGTAAGTCTTGTTTTGAGTTTGCCAAAAGGCATGTGGGAGGCTCCTAAATGTATGGAAGAAGGTGCTGTGGTCAAATGAGACCAAAATTGAACTTTTTTGCCACAAAGGTAAATGTTATGTTAGGGGCCAAAACAACACAGCTCATCACTGCAAGAACACCAACCCCACAGTAAAACATGGTGGTGGCAGCATGATGCTATGGAGAGGTTTTTCGGCAGCAGGGATAGCAAAAATAGTCTGGATCGAGTGGAAGATGGATGGTGCAAAATACAGAGATATTCTTTAGCAAAACTTGTTTCAATTTCTTAGTGATTTGAGACCAGGATTGAAGTTCACCCTGTAACAAGACAATAACCCAAAGCATTCTGCTAAAGCAAGACTTGAGTGATTTAAGGGGAAGCATGTAAATGTTTTGGAGGGGTCTAATCAAAGCCCATACCTTAATCCAATTGAGAATCTGTGGTCAGACTTGAACATAGCTGTTCACCAAAGGAAACCATCTAACTTGAAGGCACTGGAGCAATTTTGCCTTGAGGACTTGGCTAAAATCACACTGGAAAGATGTGCAAAACTCAAAGACTTATCCAAAGTGACTTGCAGTTGTAATTGCCGTGAAAGGAGGCTCTACAAAGTACTGACTTTAGGAAGGGAAATAGTTATACACAATTAAGTTTTCAGTTATATTGTCCTATTTGTTGTTTGGTTCACAATGAAAAGAAAGCCAAATGTGCACAGTTGTAGGCATGTTCTTCATATGAACTGATGCAAACTGTAAAAAAATGAGTGAAATTCCTGGTTGTGAGGTAGTAAAACATGAAAAAATGCTGGGAGTGGACACGTGAGGGAAGATATTTTGTAAGCCAATATATGTTGCCATGCTAATGCAAATTCGTGTTGGAAGTAATCGAACCCCATCTATTTTTCTTGCATATACAGTGGGGCAAAAAAGTATTTAGTCAGTCAGCAATAGTGCAAGTTCCACCACTTAAAAAGATGAGAGGCGTCTGTAATTTACATCATAGCTAGACCTCAACTATGGGAGACAAACTGAGAAAAAAAAATCCAGAAAGTCACATTGTCTGTTTTTTTAACATTTTATTTGCATATTATGGTGGAAAATAAGTATTTGGTCAGAAACAAACAATCAAGATTTCTGGCTCTCACAGACCTGTAACTTCTTCTTTAAGAGTCTCCTCTTTCCTCCACTCATTACCTGTAGTAATGGCACCTGTTTAAACTTGTTATCAGTATAAAAAGATACCTGTGCACACCCTCAAACAGTCTGACTCCAAACTCTACTATGGTGAAGACCAAAGAGCTGTCAAAGGACACCAGAAACAAAATTGTAGCCCTGCACCAGGCTGGGAAGACTGAATCTGCAATAGCCAACCAGCTTGGAGTGAAGAAATCAACAGTGGGAGCAATAATTAGAAAATGGAAGACATACAAGACCACTGATAATCTCCCTCGATCTGGGGCTCTACGCAAAATCCCACCCCGTGGGGTCAGAATGATCACAAGAACGGTGAGCAAAAATCCCAGAACCACGCGGGGGGACCTAGTCAATGAACTGCAGAGAGCTGGGACCAATGTAACAAGGCCTACCATAAGTAACACACTATGCCACCATGGACTCAGATCCTGCAGTGCCAGACGTGTCCCACTGCTTAAGCCAGTACATGTCCGGGCCCGTCTGAAGTTTGCTAGAGAGCCTTTGGATGATCCAGAGGAGTTTTGGGAGAATGTCCTATGGTCTGATGAAACCAAACTGGAACTGTTTGGTAGAAACACAACTTGTCGTGTTTGGAGGAAAAAGAATACTGAGTTGCATCCATCAAACACCATACCTACTGTAAAGCATGGTGGTGGAAACATCATGCTTTGGGGCTGTTTCTCTGCAAAGGGGCCAGGACGACTGATCCGGGTACATGAAAGAATGAATGGGGCCATGTATCGTGAGATTTTGAGTGCAAACCTCCTTCCATCAGCAAGGGCATTGAAGATGAAATGTGGCTGGGTCTTTCAACATGACAATGATCCAAAGCACACCGCCAGGGCAACGAAGGAGTGGCTTCGTAAGAATCATTTCAAGGTCCTGAAGTGGCCTAGCCAGTCTCCAGATCTCAACCCTATAGAAAACCTTTGGAGGGAGTTGAAAGTCTGTGTTGCCAAGCGAAAAGCCAAAAACATCACTGCTCTAGAGGAGATCTGCATGGAGGAATGGGCCAACATACCAACAACAGTGTGTGGCAACCTTGTGAAGACTTACAGAAAACGTTTGACCTCTGTCATTGCCAACAAAGGATATATTACAAAGTATTGAGATGAAATTTTGTTTCTGACCAAATACTTATTTTCCGCCATAATATGCAAATAAAATGTTAAAAAAACAGACAATGTGATTTTCTGGATTTTTTTTTCTCAGTTTGTCTCCCATAGTTGAGGTCTACCTATGATGTAAATTACAGACGCCTCTCATCTTTTTAAGTGGTGGAACTTGCACTATTGCTGACTGACTAAATACTTTTTTGCCCCACTGTAGCATATAATAATATAAAATAGTAAAAGGAGTAAGATCAGCATAGGATTGGTAACACTTTCTGATATTTTTCTGTACCAATTATCAGTTATCATGACTATTTTCACCAAAATAGCTGAATACTCATACACTTAACTTTTCCCTTAAACACATCAGAGCATATACATAATAAAATATTTTTCTTTGAAGGATATAATGGAACTAGAGGGAGTACAAAGGAGGGCAACAAAATTAATAAAGGGGATGAGAGAACTACAATACCTAGATAGATTAGCGAAATTAGGATTATTTAGTCTAGAAAAAAGACGACTGAGGGGCGATCTAATAACCATGTATAAGTATATAAGGGGACAATACAAATATCTCGCTGAGGATTTGTTTATACCAAGGAAGGTGACGGGCGGAGAGAAGGTTTTTCCACCAACATAGAAGAGGATTCTTTACTGTTAGGGCAGTGAGAATCTGGAATTGCTTGCCTGAGGAGGTGGTGATGGCGAACTCAGTCGAGGGGTGTTGTGAATTCTGTGGCAGAGCTCCCTCCTGTGGTCACAAGTGGTACTTCGGCTGATTCTCTCTGTGAGCTTCCGTTGGTGGAGGAAAGTGGTACTGCGGCTTCTGAGTTTCCTTCCTCAGGTGATGTGGTGAAGTCGTTAGGTGCTGCTCTATTTAACTCCACCTAGTGCTTTGATCCTGGACTCCAGTCAATGTTCTAGTATTGGACCTGTTTCCTCCTGGATCGTTCCTGTGGCCTGCTGCTCTGCATAGCTAAGTTCTGCTTTTGCATTTTGTTTGCTGTTTTTTTCTGTCCAGCTTGCTTATTTGTTTTCTCGTGCTTGCTGGAAGCTCTGGGACGCAGAGGGTGTACCTCCGTGCCGTTAGTTCGGTACGGAGGGTCTTTTTGCCCCCTTTGCGTGGTTGTTTGTAGGGTTTTGTGTTGGCCGCAAAGTTACCTTTCCTATCCTCGCTCTGTTCAGAAAGTCGGGCCTCACTTTGCTAAATCTATTTCATCTCTACGTTTGTCTTTTCATCTTAACTCACAGTCATTATATGTGGGGGCTGCCTTTTCCTTTGGGGTATTTCTCTGAGGCAAGGCAGGCTTATTTTCTATCTTCAGGCTAGCTAGTTTCTCAGGCTGTGCCGAGTTGCATAGGGAGCGTTAGGCGCAATCCACGGCTGCCTCTAGTGTGTGGTTGGAGAGGATTAGGGATTGCGGTCAGCAGAGTTTCCACGTCTCAGAGCTCGTTCTTTGTTTTTGGGTTATTGTCAGGTCACTGTATGTGCTCTGACTCCTATGTCCATTGTGGTACTGAATTACCAGATCATGACAGTACTGGAGGCCAAAAGTACTAATGATTCTCAATAGATGGAAAAAAGAAGTTCTGAGACCATTTTTTTTTCTCTGCACTGTGTTTTGCCTTTTTTTTCCCCTAGACATTTGGGTGGTTCAGGACACAGGTGTGGACATGACATTCAGGGTCTGTGCTCTTCAATGGATAATCTCGTTATAAATGTACAAAAGATTCAAGATTTGGTGGTTCAGAAGCCTATGTTAGAACCAAGAATTCCTATTCCTGATTTGTTTTATGGTGATAGAGCCAAGTTTGTGAATTTCAAAAATAATTGCAAACTGTTTCTGGCCTTGAAACCTCGCTCCTCTGGTGACCCAGTTCAACAAGTGAGAATTATTATTTCTTTTTTGCGTGGCGACCCTCAAGACTGGGCATTTTCCCTTGCGCCAGGAGATCCTGCATTGAGTAATGTTGATGCGTTTTTCCTGGCGCTCGGATTGCTGTACAATGAGCCTAATTCAGTGGATCAGGCAGAGAAAAACTTGCTGGCTCTGTGTCAGGGTCTGGATGAGATAGAGGTATATTGTCAGAAATTTAGAAAGTGGTCCGTACTCACTCAATGGAATGAAGGTGCGCTCGCAGCTATTTTCAGAAAAGGTCTCTCTGAAGCCCTTAAGGATGTCATGGTGGGATTTCCTATGCCTGCTGGTCTGAATGAGTCTATGTCTTTGGCCATTCAGATCGGTCGACGCTTGCGTGAGCGTAAATCTGTGCACCATTTGGCGGTATTACCTGAGCTTAAACCTGAGCCTATGCAGTGCGATAGAACTTTGACCAGAGTTGAACGGCAAGAACACAGACGTCTGAATGGGCTGTGTTTCTACTGTGGTGATTCCACTCATGCTATCTCTGATTGTCCTAAGCGCACTAAGCGGTTCGCTAGGTCTGCCACCATTGGTACGGTACAGTCAAAATTTCTTCTGTCCGTTACCTTGATCTGCTCCTTGTCATCGTATTCTGTCATGGCATTTGTGGATTCAGGTGCTGCCCTGAATTTGATGGACTTGGAGTATGCTAGGCGTTGTGGGTTTTTCTTGGAGCCCTTGCAGTGTCCTATTCCATTGAGAGGAATTGATGCTACGCCTTTGGCCAAGAATAAGCCTCAGTACTGGACCCAGCTGACCATGTGCATGGCTCCTGCACATCAGGAGGTTATTCGCTTTCTGGTGTTGCATAATATGCATGATGTGGTCGTGTTGGAGTTGCCATGGCTACAAGTTCATAATCCAGTATTAGATTGGAAATCCATGTCTGTGTCCAGCTGGGGTTGTCAGGGGGTACATGGTGATGTCCCATTTCTGACTATTTCGTCATCCACCCCTTCTGAGGTTCCAGAGTTCTTGTCTGATTACCGGGATGTATTTGATGAGCCCAAGTCCGATACCCTACCTTCGCATAGGGATTGTGATTGTGCTATCGATTTGATTCCTGGTAGTAAATTCCCAAAAGGTCGACTGTTTAATTTATCTGTGCCTGAGCACGCCGCTATGCGGAGTTATGTGAAGGAATCCTTGGAGAAGGGGCATATTCGCCCGTCATCGTCGCCATTAGGAGCAGGGTTCTTTTTTGTAGCCAAGAAGGATGGTTCACTGAGACCTTGTATAGATTACCGCCTTCTAAATAAGATCACGGTTAAATTTCAGTACCCCTTGCCGTTGTTATCTGATTTGTTTGCTCGGATTAAGGGGGCTAGTTGGTTCACCAAGATAGATCTTCGTGGTGCGTATAATCTTGTGCGTATTAAGCGAGGCGATGAATGGAAAACTGCATTTAATACGCCTGAGGGCCATTTTGAGTATCTAGTAATGCCATTCGGACTTGCCAATGCTCCATCAGTGTTTCAGTCCTTTATGCATGACATCTTCCGAGAGTACCTGGATAAATTCCTGATTGTGTACTTTGATGACATTTTGATCTTTTCGGATGATTGGGAGTCTCATGTGAAGCAGGTCAGAACGGTGTTCCAGGTCCTGCGTGCTAATTCTTTGTTTGTGAAGGGATCAAAGTGTCTCTTTGGTGTTCAGAAGGTTTCATTTTTGGGGTTAATCTTTTCCCCTTCTACTATCGAGATGGATCCTGTTAAGGTCCAAGCCATCCATGACTGGACTCAGCCGACATCTCTGAAAAGTCTGCAAAAGTTTCTGGGCTTTGCTAATTTTTATCGTCGCTTCATCTGCAATTTTTCTAGTATTGCTAAACCATTGACCGATTTAACCAAGGAGGGTGCTGATGTGGTCAATTGGTCTTCTGCTGCTATGGAAGCTTTTCAAGAGTTGAAGCGTCGTTTTTCTTCTGCCCCTGTGTTGTGTCAACCAGATGTTTCGCTTCCGTTCCAGGTCGAGGTTGATGCTTCTGAGATTGGAGCAGGGGCTGTTTTGTCGCAGAGAAGTTCTGATTGCTCGGTGATGAAACCATGCGCCTTCTTTTCCAGGAAGTTTTCGCCTGCTGAGCGAAATTATGATGTGGGATTTGTGCTCGGGCTAAGCCCTGCTGTTCTCGTGCCAGTGGGTTGCTTTTGCCCTTGCCGGTCCCGAAGAGGCCTTGGACACATATCTCTATGGATTTTATTTCAGATCTTCCCGTCTCTCAAAAGATGTCAGTCATTTGGGTGGTCTGTGATCGCTTCTCTAAGATGGTCCATTTGGTACCCTTGTCTAAATTACCTTCCTCCTCTGATTTGGTGCCATTGTTCTTCCAGCATGTGGTTCGTTTACATGGCATTCCAGAGAATATCGTTTCTGACAGAGGTTCCCAGTTTGTTTCGAGGTTTTGGCGAGCCTTTTGTGGTAGGATGGGCATTGACTTGTCTTTTTCCTCGGCTTTCCATCCTCAGACTAATGGCCAGACCGAACGAACCAATCAGACCTTGGAAACATATCTGAAATGCTTTGTTTCTGCTGATCAGGATGACTGGGTGTCCTTTTTGCCTTTGGCTGAGTTCGCCCTTAATAATCGGGCCAGCTCGGCTTCCTTGGTTTCGCTGTTTTTCTGCAACTCTGGGTTCCATCCTCGTTTCTCTTCAGGGCAGGTTGAGTCTTCGGACTGTCCTCGTGTGGATACTGTGGTGGACAGGTTGCAGCAGATTTGGACTCATGTAGTGGACAATTTGACCTTGTCCCAGGAGAAGGCTCAACGTTTCGCTAATCGCAGACGCTGTGTGGGTCCCCGACTTCGTGTTGGGGATTTGGTTTGGTTATCTTCTCGTCATATTCCTATGAAGGTTTCCTCTCCTAAGTTTAAACCTCGTTTCATTGGTCCGTATAGGATTTCTGAGGTTCTTAATCCTGTGTCTTTTCGTCTGACCCTTCCAGATTCTTTTTCCATACATAACGTATTCCATAGGTCATTGTTGCGGAGATACGTGGCACCTATGGTTCCATCTGTTGATCCTCCTGCCCCGGTTTTGGTGGAGGGGGAGTTGGAGTATATTGTGGAGAAGATTTTGGATTCTCGTGTTTCAAGACGGAAACTCCAGTATCTGGTTAAGTGGAAGGGTTATGCTCAGGAAGATAATTCCTGGGTCTTTGCCTCTGATGTCCATGCTCCCGATCTTGTTCGTGCCTTTCATATGGCTCATCCTGGTCGTCCTGGGGGCTCTGGTGAGGGTTCGGTGACCCCTCCTCAAGGGGGGGGTACTGTTGTGAATTCTGTGGCAGAGCTCCCTCCTGTGGTCACAAGTGGTACTTCGGCTGATTCTCTCTGTGAGCTTCCGTTGGTGGAGGAAAGTGGTACTGCGGCATCTGAGTTTCCTTCCTCAGGTGATGTGGTGAAGTCGTTAGGTGCTGCTCTATTTAACTCCACCTAGTGCTTTGATCCTGGCCTCCAGTCAATGTTCTAGTATTGGACCTGTTTCCTCCTGGATCGTTCCTGTGGCCTGCTGCTCTGCATAGCTAAGTTCCGCTTTTGCTTTTTGTTTGCTGTTTTTTTCTGTCCAGCTTGCTTATTTGTTTTCTCGTGCTTGCTGGAAGCTCTGGGACGCAGAGGGTGTACCTCCGTGCCGTTAGTTCGGTACGGAGGGTCTTTTTGCCCCCTTTGCGTGGTTGTTTGTAGGGTTTTGTGTTGACCGCAAAGTTACCTTTCCTATCCTCCCTCTGTTCAGAAAGTCGGGCCTCACTTTGCTAAATCTATTTCATCTCTACGTTTGTCTTTTCATCTTAACTCACAGTCATTATATGTGGGGGCTGCCTTTTCCTTTGGGGTATTTCTCTGAGGCAAGGTAGGCTTATTTTCTATCTTCAGGCTAGCTAGTTTCTCAGGCTGTGTCGAGTTGCATAGGGAGCGTTAGGCGCAATCCACGGCTGCCTCTAGTGTGGTTGGAGAGGATTAGGGATTGCGGTCAGCAGAGTTTCCACGTCTCAGAGCTCGTTCTTTGTTTTTGGGTTATTGTCAGGTCACTGTATGTGCTCTGACTCCTATGTCCATAGTGGTACTGAATTACCAGATCATGACAGAGGGGTTCAAGAGAGGCCTGGATGTCTTCCTGGAGCAGAACAATATTGTATCATACAATTATTAGGTTCTGTAGATGGACGTAAATCTGGAGATTTATTATGATGGAATATAGGCTGAACTGGATGGACAAATGTCTTTTTTCGGCCTTACTAACTATGTTACTATGTTACTATGTTATGGAACTACTCAATTTTATTGGCTAAGTCTGCGTAAATATACAGTATTTGTAGTGTACTGTAGGTGCATTAATATACTCATTGAGGATCATCATCCTTGGTCTCCAACACCACTCTGGTCTTTTGGTGGGTTAAAAAAACAGCCGTTCTGATTTGCTAGGTCATATAATTTTGATGTGCTATCATCTTACGTTGTAAAAGTGACTTCCAGCTCATTCAAAATGGCCAGTGTGATAAGTGAAGATGGAATAGCTGTCATGTGACCCAGAAGAGGATCAGATGAGGAGGAAGATAACTATTGATGATCAAAGTAATACACTTTCATTACACTACCCTACATATATATTTGCACAAGTTTCGCCTATAAAAAGCTTAATAGGAGTGCTTTTTCAGTCCCTGCCACTACAATGACAGCACTTTCATGGAGTAGCGCCAATTTCTATTTTTCTGGACTTCAAAGATGTTGTGGCATGTTGACACACATCCACTACAGCAATCACTGTCTGACAAGAACAGAACAAAAGCCAGTGAAGGGCAAGGAAATTGTCATCTCTAGATCAGCATAGGATTGGTAACACTTTCTGATATTTTTCTGTACCAATTATCAGTTATCATGACTATTTTCACCAAAATAGCTGAATACTCATACACTTAACTTTTCCCCTAAACACATCAGAGCATATACATAATAAAATATTTTTCTCTATTCTAGACTAATGCAGGTATTTTGAGCATATGTGCTCTAATCACTAAGTCTGCAAAGCCAGCAGCAGAAAATAACTAGGTAGACTATAAATATGCTTGTTTATGCTGTGTATGATTATATTTCAGTAAACTGAAAAATGTGCTCCAATTTTTCAGGAAGAATGTACCTTGCGTGAAGCTAACAGCTGCACTGAATAACTGCACTTTTTTTTTCCCCCTTCAGCAAAATATTTCAGGAAACACTGACATGTGATTAGCTGGGCATGAAATACTTTCAACAGCCTTCCATGATGATAATTGGAAATATAGAACAGCGTAATGCACAATCATATAACCTCTCAATAAAAGCTATTGTGTAAATTACTGACAAAAGTACTCAGTAATATTTCCAAGACTTTTACTTTCAGTTGTCCTACATGGTTTGGGTAATGACTTCTACAGTAAGGATGACATTTCCTAATAGTGGGAAACAGTACTGCAAAAAAAAAAGGAAAGGGAACAGCAGAAAAATAGCACAATTCAGTCACATCTTTGCAATTTTGTCAGAAGCATTGGGCCATTGTGCTTCCAAATCACAGCAGGTAGTTTCCTACTTCGGTGGTCATTAGTTTTATGTTTGATGTCTTTTTGTGGAACAAGTAACTCATATTGAGTTCCTCTAACTGAGTCTATGCTCTAATATACTGCAGAAAAATGGCAAAAATAATAGAAAAAATAGAAAAAGAGACAATAATGTTGTCTTGAAGAAAATAAAGCGGGGATCATTCACATTTTACAGTAGCAATATTAGGGATGGTGATTTACTTACAGTATAATACATCACTTCATTTTGTTAAGTGCTATGCTTTATTAGGAATGCTTCTACCAGAGATTTATTTTAAACCTGTAATGTGCATAAAGCATATGTTTAATAAATGTTTGTTATCCTTAATACATATTTGCCCACAAATTTACTACATTGGAACATGATATTGTTCAGCGCCTCATATTCAATTGGAAATAACTGCAGTGACACCCCTTAGGGTTGTTAACAGCTCGCTGCAGTATATAAATGAACCATTGTCAACATAAAGAGAACTTGAAACCTTCCACTTATTTCCCTTTTGACTCTATTCAAAATCATTTTAAACCGTTAACTGCATTAGAGACTGGTGGTATTGGCCCTGAGCACATGATAGATCCGCCAGCTTCAACGTCTGTAAATCAGGATGTGCACAACTGGAAAGTAGAGCAGTAGTATCAGCAGCTCTCGATGACACAAGGTTTGGATTCATGTACTGTAGGAGTGAATGTATACTTTAAAAAGAACCCTCAGGAGGACATGTGGCCGTAAGCATTTAACAGCAATGCAACTTTGTTCACGTAACAAGAGACTATGATTTTTTGGGTAATAAATAGTGATGGACGAGCATGCTGGCCACTGCTCGATACTCATTTGAGCGTTTGGGAGCTCGCTTGAGTTCCGAGCAATGGCGATCATTGCATGGTGCTTGAGTGATGGAATGCTCGGGACCAGGTAATGCGAAAATTTGAATCTGATCTGAAGCCACGAATTCCCCTGCTGGAATCTCTCTCTGTCAATGCTCGACTGCATCATTGACATACATTATGCTCGAGACGAGCACCCGAACAGTCCGATATGCTGGATTCGAGTGCTGAGCACCCAAGCAGTTTATTGCTCGCTCATCACTAGTAATAACTAATTTATAGATATAGAGTGCTTTTACTTAGACCTAAATGTACAAATGTACAGTTAAAGTAAACTGTGACCAGTTATATAGTGCCTGAAATCCAAGCGCAGTGGAGAAGTCTTATTTTGTTATGTTACCTAGCACCAGAATCCTGCTATTCATTACTATGTGTCTCCTCCCACCTCCCGCTAATAAATAGCTGTATTATTCCAATGCTTAGTATAAGAAAAAAGCTGTTAATAAGCCTTGGAAGTATCTGATTCATGCTGCCTGTGGTTTGGGAAACATGATCGATTGACAGGTTCCCTTAAAGCTGCTGGTAATAATAAAGAGCTGGTGATAATAAAAAATTGGCTGATAAAAAGAATAATTTTGTGGAAACTGCAGCAAGTAGCTCACTTCGTAATACATAGGTGGCAATAGGGTACAAAAGAATCTCTCTTTCTTATTTTCATTATTTTTTGTTTCTTATTTTTATCTTATCAGGATTCAGGAAAAGGATTGAAGGGCACTTGTCAATTGATTCTTGCTGTCCAAACCACGTGCAGTATGAATCATGAAAATATGCAAGAATTGAAAAAAAATGAATGACACTCACCACTGGTGCTTTGTTTTTTTTATTTAAATAAAGTCATATTAGAACACAGAGATTCGACTATAGCTGTTTTGCGTCTAATTAGTAGTGATGAGCGAATTGTGAAATATTCGGATTCAGGAAAATAATTTCTATAATCTGTGTATTTGTACAGAGCAACGAATCCAATGCAAGTCAATGAGAAAGCCGAATATTCTTTATGCTGGACCCAACAAACAGGTCTGGGGACATGAGAAAAAAGCTTTTATGGATGGGAAAGTGGTAAAACTAAATGGGAATGGCATGGAAAAGATGCCTGCATGCCTTTCTGACTCACTTATGATATCTAGGACTATTTTGCCCGTGTTATGGATTTTTAAAAAGACCTACCAAACAAAAACAAAATTTTTTTAGAGGGAAAAATGCTAAGAAATATTTTTCCCTTCATAATTATATGTATATAATGCTAAATAAAAATGAAAAAAATAATATACCTCCCCTTTAGCTTATGTCCGAACAGAGCGTTTTGGCTTTAGTTTTTCCTTCAACATTTGTGAGGGCTCTCACTCCTATATTTGTTAAACCTGAGTTTGGTAAGGGCCTTCAGGTGACCCTGTATCATACATTTGGGAGAGCTCTCACTCCTACATTCGGGACGACCCTCCTGCATGCCAAATAGTTAGCAAGACAGTGGAATACATATTCCCTCATAGAATGTAAGTCCGCAAGGACAGGGTCCTCTCCCATCTGTACCAGTCTGTCACTGTAAACCTGTTTACTGTAAATGATATCTATACCTCTGTATGTAACCCCTTTCTCATGTATAGCACTATGGAATTAATGGTGCTATATAAATAAATAATAATAATAATCCCTTGACAATGCCATTTCAAACATGCACATATGAATTTTGGGCTTCGCCCGCCACCATTACCATGTTCACCGCCATGTCATTATGCGTCTCTCCCTTCAAATTTCAGAGGGCTACTAGGTGCTGTGAAACCTGCATTTTGTAAGCTCCATGGTTTTTTTTTGCCACCAGATACAAATAGAGCCACTGTCATAGCGGGTGAAGCCGCTATAAGGCGAATATAAAACAGGAGTTGGGGGAGCTGTATGATCAATGTCAATAAATTGGATTCTACCATACACCAAAAGCATTACAATTAAATTCTGAATGCACTGTATACAAGCAAGGGCCTGTATGTGCTCAATCTATCAGGACTGAAACCCATGTCAAGAACATGAACAAGCCTCATTTTACTTAGAAGAAGCCTCCTCAAGGGAAAGAAACAGGAGTGCCATTGACTAATCTGAACAAGCCTACACATTTCTTCTGGAAACTACCCAACCAGGCAGAATGAATATTTTGCATGGTTTTGAGCAACAATGGAGTAATTACAGGACATGTCCCTGAGAGTGACGAGATTTGTGGAGTGTATTACTCAGGTGACAAAGTAGTGCTACAGATCTCAGGTAAAGGCCTTAGCATGGCAATTAACATGTTCCAATATGTGTATGGCTGCTGCCTGAATAGGTCTGTTGAGCGCATTAACCCAGTCTCTTAGACGTGCTTAAAATGTATAGAAAGTAGCCAATACCGCACCACCATTTTTTGTAAGGACCCAATTTTAAAAAAATGTAAGTGATACAACCCCTTTACCCCCAAGGGTGGTTTGCACGTTAATGACCAGGCCAATATTTACAATTCTGACCACTGTCCATTTATGAGGTTATAACTCTGGAACTCTTCAAAGGATCCTGGTGATTCTGACATTGTTTTCTCATGACATATTGTACTTCATGATAGTGGTAACATTTCTTTGATATTACCTGCGTTTATTTGTGAAAAAATGGAAATTTGGCGAACATTTTGAAAATTTCACAATTTTCCAACTTTGAATTTTTATGCAATTAAATCACAGAGATATGTCACAAAAATACTTATAAGTAACATTTCCCACATGTCTACTTTACATCAGCACAATTTTGGAACCAACATTTTTTTTTGTTAGAGAGTTATAAGGGTTAAAATTTGACCACCATTTTCTCATTTTTACAACACAATTTTTTTTAGGGACCACATCTCATTTGAAGTCATTTTGAGGGGTCTATATGATAGAAAATAACTAAGTGTGACATCGCTCTAAAAACAGCACCCTTCATGGTGCTCAAAACCACATTCAAGAAGTTTATTAACCCTTCAGGTATTTCACAGGAATTTTTGGAATGTTTAAATAAAAATGAACATTTAACTTTTTTCACAAAAAATTTAATTCAGCTCCAATTTATTTTATTTTACCAAGGGTAACAGGACAAAATGGACCCAAAAAGTTGTTGTACAATTTGTCCTGAGTATGCCAATACCCCATATGTGGGGGTAAACTACTGTTTGGGCACATGGGAGAGCTCGGAAGGGAAGGAGTGCTGTTTGACTTTTCAATGCAAAATTAACAGGAATTGAGATGGGACGCCATGTTGCGTTTGGAGAGCCACTGATGTGCCTAAACATTGAAACCCCCACAAATTACACCATTTTGGAAAGTAGACCCCCTAAGAAACGTATCTAGATGTGTGGTGAGCACTTTGACCCACCAAGTGCTTCACAGAAGTTTATAATGCAGAGCCATAAAAATAAAAAAATCATATTATTTAACAAAAATAATATGTTAGGACTGGCGGAACACACCAAGAGAGATGTAATGGATGCGTTCGCAGTCTGGGGTCCACCGTGCAGGTGAAACCTGCTGCTAGGACATGACAGACGATATGGCGGTACTCATAAGTATACACGCGTGGGTTAAACCTCACCCAGCGTGAAGAAAGCGATCCTGTTGCGTCACAGGATCGCGGTACCGCACATAGAGCGCGAGCAAGTGGTCAGCGAACTAGACCCCAACAGGGATAGTAGTCTGATTAGACCCTTGCTGGCACTACACCACAACTGGGTGTGAAAAGTATATACAATAGAGGCACCGAAGTGCAAACTGTGCCGTGCTGGCAGGCACCACTAAGTACCCAGACATGGGTCAGGAAGCGCACACAGGCGCGTGGCGCCGCACTGGCGGTCACAGCAGAGGACGCTGACACGTGTGTGACACGTTGAGTGTTAAGTTGGGCGCTAGATAGCAGCCATACACCATACGCGAACAATCATACAGTAGGGTAGGGGTATTTAAAGGACGACTTGCACTCACAACAAACACACGTATAAAGTTGTACACTAGCGCATGGCCGTGCGGTCATGCGCAGTTTATATAGCTGCAGGACAGGAAGCGGCCACAGAAACTTTGCCCTTCCAAGACCTGCCAAGAGGACCAATAGAATGCGCTGCAGAGTCTGAGCACATGACCCTCGATCTCCAACGGGAAATCTTGCCCTGGGCATGCTCAGTGTGCGCAGACAAGGACTTAGTCCCAGAGAAGTCCACTCGCTGCTGACCAGTATTGGCTTTAAAGGCAGAAGCTGGAGAAGCAGCAGTAACTCTTCTCACAGAGTCAGACTGAGCGAGACGCTGAGATCGACGTCCCTGCTGAGCAGGCTCCACTGCGGCTGGAGGAGAATGGGAGACCGCAGCGGAGACGGATCGAGATTCCCCCTGTGCAGCAGAGGAAACTCGACTCCTAACATTACCCCCCCTCCTAGGGCCCCCCCCTCCTTGGGCCTCGCTACGTTCGAAGGCAGCAATGAGCTGTGGGGCCCGAATGTTTTCAGCAGGCTCCCATGACCTGTTCTCTGGACCATAACCCTTCCAATCCACCAGATAGAACTTTTTGCCGCGTACCACCTTACACCCCAAAATAGCGTTCACCTCGTAATCGTCCGTAGACGAACCCGATGTCCCGGCAGATGACTCGGAAAACCGGGACATGTATACGGGTTTCAAGAGGGACATATGAAAGGTGTCGGTGATACCCAAGCGTGGAGGAAGAGCCAGGCGGTAGACCACAGGATTAACCTGTTCGAGAACCTTGAAGGGACCCAAGTAGCGAGGAGCAAACTTAGTGGACTCAACTCGCCGCCTGATGTTACGGGCGGAGAGCCACACCAAGTCGCCAGGGACAAAAGTCGGAGCAGGGCGTTCATCGGCGGAGGACCTCATTCTCTCCTTGGAGGCCCGAATGGCATCCTGCGTGCGATCCCAAATGTCCCGTGCCTCCACAGCCCAGTCTGCCACCCTGGGATCAGCGGAAGACACAGGCATGGGCACTGGAACACGCGGATGCTGGCCGTAATTTAAGAGGAATGGAGTCTGACCGGTGGAGTCGGCTATGGCATTGTTAAGTGCAAACTCTGCCCACGGTAGCAAGGATGCCCAGTCATCCTGTCTGGCAGAAACAAAATGTCGCAGATATGTGACCAAGGTCTGGTTGGCCCTTTCTACCAACCCATTCGTCTCGGGATGATATGCCGAAGAGAGATTTAACTCAATACTGAGTAAACGACATAGCTCCCTCCATAATCGAGACGCAAACTGAGGACCCCGGTCACTAACAATTTTGTCTGGCATACCGTGTAAGATATGCTTGATAAACAAGACAGCCAACGCCCGTGCAGATGGTAGCCGTGGAAGAGGCACCAAATGCACCATTTTGGAGAAATGGTCGGTGATCACCCAGATAATGGTGCAATTATGAGACTTGGGTAAGCCCACCACAAAGTCCATCCCGACCATCTCCCAGGGCCTGTCAGCCACGGGCAGAGGGTAAAGCAAACCAGCTGGCCGTTGCCGAGGAGTCTTGTTCCTGGCGCAAGAGACACACGCCCGAACGTGCTCCGCGACATCACGAGCCATATGCGGCCACCAGTATGTCCTCGCCAGTAACTCAGATGTCCTTTTAGTACCAAAATGTCCACCCACCCTGGACGAGTGCGCCCAAGAGAGAACCTCCGGCCGCAAACTAGATGGAACAAAAGTCTTGCCCGGGGGCACAGACTCCAGTGAAACCGGGGCCACGGTTCTCAAACTCTCGGTGGGGACAATAAGCCGAGGCTCCTTCTCCTCCTCCGCAGATGACACAACGGAGCGAGAGAGAGCATCGGCCCGAATGTTCTTCTCCCCAGAAAGGAAATGGAGGGTGAAATGAAACCGGGAGAAGAACAAGGACCATCTGGCCTGGCGAGAATTCAACCGCTGAGCTGTCTGCAGATACACCAAATTTTTGTGATCTGTGAAGACTTGGAAGGGAAAACGTGCTCCCTCCAAGAGATGTCTCCACTCCGAGAAAGCCAACTTCATGGCTAGCAACTCCCTGTCCCCGATGGAATAATTCCTCTCTGCTGGTGCGAAGGTCTTGGAGAAAAAGAAGCAAGGATGCTTCCGACCTTGAGCATCCTTTTGGAAGAGGACTGCTCCAGCACCAACAGAAGAGGCATCCACCTCCATGATAAATGGCTTATCAACATCGGGGCGATGAAGTATGGGAGCGCTAGCGAAGTGTGACTTTATAGAGATAAAGGCCTTGGAGACCTCCTCAGACCACAATTTAGGATTTGCCCCCTTCTTGGTGAGGGCAACCAAGGGAGCTACCAAAGTTGAGAAATGCGGGATGAACTGGCGATAATAATTGATGAACCCCATAAAGCGCTGCACCGCTTTAAGAGAATGAGGTTCCTGCCAGTCCATCACAGCCTGTAGTTTGGCAGGATCCATAGCCAATCCCTGGGCTGAGATGATGTAGCCTAGGAAAGGTAAGGACTCCTGCTCAAACATGCACTTCTCCAACTTGGCATAGAGGGAGTTTGCCCGTAGGAGGTCGAACACTTTGCAAACATCTCTCCGGTGGGAGTCAATATCTGGAGAGTAGATGAGAATATCATCCAGATAGACTACGACCGAGGTGGAAAGCATATCCCGGAAGATATCGTTCACAAAGTCTTGGAAAACGGCTGGGGCATTACAGAGCCCAAAGGGCATCACCAGATATTCATAGTGCCCATCCCTGGTGTTAAAAGCCGTTTTCCATTCGTCCCCCTCATGGATGCGAATCAGGTTGTAAGCACCCCGCAGATCTAATTTAGTAAATACCCTTGCTCCCCGAAGCCTATCGAACAGTTCAGATATCAAAGGCAAAGGGTATTTATTCTTAACGGTGATGGCGTTAAGACCCCTGTAGTCTATGCATGGACGCAATTCCCCACTCTTCTTCTGCACGAAGAAGAATCCTGCCCCAGCAGGTGACACTGACTTCCTGATGAACCCTCTTGCCAGATTTTCCTGTATGTACTGTGACATTGCCTCCGTCTCCGGGAGAGATAGCGGATAGACTCGACCCCGGGGAGGCTCAGCACCAGGCAAGAGGTCAATAGGACAGTCATAGGGGCGATGGGGCGGAAGGGTCTCCGCCACCTTTTTGGAGAATACGTCTGCATATGACCAATACTGCTTGGGGAGAGAGGATAGATCTGCGGATACCTCAGTAGTAGCAACCTGAACGCACTCCCTCTGACACCTACCCCCACAAGATTCACCCCAACCCAGAATTCTGCCTGAGGACCACTCGATATGAGGAGAGTGGTACCGTAGCCAAGGTATTCCCAACAGGATCTCATCAATTCCTTCCGGAATGACGAGCAGAGAAATTATCTCCTGATGAGATGGCGACATGGACAGAGTAAAAGGGATGGTCTGGTGTGTTATCTGTGAGGGCAATGTCGACCCATTCACCACGCGCACCGTTACTGGTTGAACAAGCATAACCAAGGGTATTGCGTGACGTTGGGCGAAGGCAGAAGACATAAAGTTGCCCTCCGCCCCAGAATCCACGCAGAGCTCTACCGAGTGGGAAAATGAGCCAATAGTAATTGTCCCCTTAAAGGACAACTTAGAGGCAAACGTTGCCGTGTCTAGTGTACCTCCACCAACTACCACTAGACGCTGACGTTTCCTCGACCGCTGAGGACATCTGGTGGCTAGATGTCCTGACTGCTGGCAAACATGACAGACCCTGAGTGCACAAGCGGACCGGGACTTAGATCCTGCTTGTGACACCTCCCTGGCCTCATGTGACTCAGGAACCAGGACTGGAAATTCAAGAGGTTTGGCAAAAGTAGGAGCCAGCCGAAACCTCTGCCTACACTGGGCTCGCTCTAACCTCCGCTCGTTAAAACGGAGGTCAATTCGAGTGGAGACAGTTATTAACTCCTCCAGTGTGGCAGGAATCTCCCTAGTGGCCAGAGCGTCCTTTACGTGGTCAGCCAAGCCCCTCCAAAATATGGGGATAAGAGCTTTATCCGACCAATCCAGCTCAGATGCTAAGGTGCGGAATTGGACGGCAAAATGACTGACCAAGGACTCACCCTGAGTTAATGCCAGCAATTGGAGCGCAGTATCATGGGTGACTTGAGGTCCTAAAAAGACCTGTTTCAGAGCGCTCAGAAACAGCGGAGCACTCTGCACCACATGATCGCCACGCTCCCACAGCGGCGTAGCCCATTCCAACGCCCTGTCCGACAATAGAGACAAAATAAATCCCACCTTAGCCCGCTCTGTGGGAAAACGTGTAGCCAGGAGCTCGAGATGAATAGAGCACTGACTCACAAATCCCCTACAAAACTTGCTATCACCAGAAAATTTTTCTGGCAGCGGGAGGTGAGATAATGTCGGAACAGGGGTGGCAATGGACATAGTAGCTGCAGCCACGCTGGCAGCCTGTACAGCTACTGCAGTAACATCCACAGCTGAGGTCGCGCTCTCGAGAGCCGCCAACCTACACTCCAGCTGCTGGATATGCCGCAGAGATTGCTGTATGTCTGTCATCACTAGCCAGACCCTGGCGCTAGTGTAATGTTAGGACTGGCGGAACGCACCAAGAGAGATGTAATGGATGCGTTCGCAGTCCGGGGTCCACCGTGCAGGTGAAACCTGCTGCTAGGACATGACAGACGATATGGCGGTACTCATAAGTATACACGCGTGGGTTAAACCTCACCCAGCGTGAAGAAAGCGATCCTGTTGCGTCACAGGATCGCGGTACCGCACATAGAGCGCGAGCAAGTGGTCAGCGAACTAGACCCCAACAGGGATAGTAGTCCGATTAGACCCTTGCTGGCACTACACCACAACTGGGTGTGAAAAGTATATACAATAGAGGCACCGAAGTGCAAACTGTGCCGTGCTGGCAGGCACCACTAAGTACCCAGACATGGGTCAGGAAGCGCACACAGGCGCGTGGCGCCGCACTGGCGGTCACAGCAGAGGACGCTGACACGTGTGTGACACGTTGAGTGTTAAGTCGGGCGCTAGATAGCAGCCATACACCATACGCGAACAATCATACAGTAGGGTAGGGGTATTTAAAGGACGACTTGCACTCACAACAAACACACGCATAAAGTTGTACACTAGCGCATGGCCGTGCGGTCATGCGCAGTTTATATAGCTGCAGGACAGGAAGCGGCCACAGAAACTTTGCCCTTCCAAGACCTGCCAAGAAGACCAATAGAATGCGCTGCAGAGTCTGAGCACATGACCCTCGATCTCCAACGGGAGATCTTGCCCTGGGCATGCTCAGTGTGCGCAGACAAGGACTTAGTCCCAGAGAAGTCCACTCGCTGCTGACCAGTATTGGCTTTAAAGGCAGAAGCTGGAGAAGCAGCAGTAACTCTTCTCACAGAGTCAGACTGAGCGAGACGCTGGGATCGATGTCCCTGCTGAGCAGGCTCCACTGCGGCTGGAGGAGAATGGGAGACCGCAGCGGAGACGGATCGAGATTCCCCCTGTGCAGCAGAGGAAACTCGACTCCTAACATAATATCACCCCAAATTTTTTTATTTTCCCAAGAGTAAGAGAAGAAATTGGACACCAAAAGTTGTTGTACAATTTGTCCTGATTATGCTGATACCCCATATGTGGGGGTAAACCACTGTTTGGGCGCATGGCAGAGCTCGGATAGAAAGGAGCACCATTTGACTTTTCAATGCAAAATTGACTGGAATTTAGATGGGACGCCATTTTGCGTTTGGAGAGCCACTGATGTGCCTAAACATTGAAACCCCCCACAAGTGACACCATTTTGGAAAGTAGACCTCCTAAGGAAATCACCTAGATGTGTTGTGAGAGCTTTGAACCCCCAAGTTTTTCACTACAGTTTATAATGTAGAGCCTTGAAAATAAAAATTATTTTTATCTCCCACAAAAATTAATTTTTACCACTCAGTTTTGTATTTTCCCAAGGGTAACAGGAGAAATTCGACCCAAAAGTTGTTGTCCAATTAGTCCTGAGTATGCTGATACCCCATAAGTGGGGGGAACCATCGTTTGGGCACATGGGAAGGCTCGGAATGGAAGGAGCACCATTTGGAATGCAGACTTAGATGGAATGGTCTGCAGGCGTCACACTGCGTTTGCAGAGCCCCTAATGTACCTAAACAGTAGAAAACCCCCACAAGTGACCCCATATTGGAAACTAGACCCCCCAAGGAACTTATCTAGATGTGTTGTGACAATTTTGAACCCGCAAGTGTTTCACTACAGTTTATAACGCAGAGCCGTGAAAATAAATCTTTTTTTCTCCACAAAAATTATTTTTTAGCCCCCAGTTTTGTATTTTCCCAAGGATAACAGGAGGAATTGAACCCTAAACTTTGTTGTCAAATGTGTCCTGAGTATGCTGATACCCCATATGTTGGGGTAAACCCCTGTTTAGGTGCACGGGAGAGCTCAGAAGGGAAGGAGCACTGTTTTACTTTTTCAACGCAGAATTGGCTGGAATTGAGATCGGACGCCATGTCGCGTTTGGAGAGCCCCTGATGTGCCTAAACAGTGGAAACCCCCCAATTATAACTGAAGCTCTAATCGAAACACACCCCTAACCCTAATCCCAACGGTAACCCTAACCACACCCCTAACCCTGACACACCCCTAACCCTAATCCCAACCATATTCCCAACCGTAAATGTAACCCAATCCCTAACCCCAACTTTAGCCCCAACCCTAACCCTAACTTTAGCCCCAACCCTAACTGTAGCTTAAACCCTAGCCCCAACCCTAACTCTAACCCTAGCCCTAACCCTAGCCCTAACCCTAACCCTAGCCCTAAACCTAGCCCTAACCCTAGCCATAAACCTAGCCCTAACCCTAGCCATAACCCTAGCCCTAGCCCTAACTCTAGCCCTAACCCTAGCCCTAACCCTAACTCTGGTTAAATATATCTCAAGGCACGGTGCACATAGCAATTGTACATGGGAGGAAAGAATATATATATCTATAACCACCAATGTGCACCAATGGAAGGTGTATTGGACAAATCGGGAAAACATATAGAAAAAACGAAGAAAAACTGAAACAAAGTCCAAAATGCAGTATAAATTATAATATTAATTAAAATATATATAATATAGTGTAACGGTGGGAAAAAAATACCATAAAAAGCACAACACCAGGGACATATTAATGGCAGCACTAAAAATAAATTAAATATATAACCACAGTGTAAGGACAACATATATGTGCATACCTGTGTCAATAAGCCATAAAATATATCAAGCAGATTTACCAAATACATATTGTAAAGTGCATGTGCAAACTTAATTAGTTGGTGGCAAAAAGGAGACTGAATAGAGATGCTGATAATAAATATTGGTGCAAACTATTGGCGCTAAATCCGGCCGGTATATAGTATAATAGTCATAGTGACCAGTGAGCTATTAAGCACCCAGCGAGAAAGCAAACAAAAAAACAAAAAAAAAGCCCCAAAAAACGAAATAAAAATCTGAGTAGAGGTCAAAAGGAAGCCACCTGGTATTACCTAGTAGATGGGATGAACGTCCCTGGGATGTGCCGAACCCCAACGCGCGTTTCGGCACATATATGTTGTGCTTACACTGTGGTTATTAGTGTTGAGCATTCCGATACTGCAAGTATCGGGTATTGGCCGATACTTGCGGTATCGGAATTCCGATACCGAGATCCGATACTTTTGTGGTATCGGGTATCGGTATCGGATCAATAGGGATGTGTAAAATAAAGAATTAAAATAAAAAATATTGATATGCTCACCTCTCCGGCGGCCCCTGGACATCACGCTGGTAACCGGCCAGCTTCTTTGTTTAAAATGAGCGCGTTAAGGACCTGCGAATGACGTCGCGGCTTCTGATTGGTCGCGTGCCGCTCATTCACTAAACTCCTAATTCTAGGAATTTAGGACCTGCGAATGACGTCACGGCTTCTGATTGGTCGCGTGGCGGTCACATGAGCGGCACGCGACCAATCAGAAGCCGCGACGTCATTCGCAGGTCCTTAACGCGCTCATTTTAAACAAAGAAGCTGGCCGGTTACCATCGTGATGTCCAGAGGCCGCCGGAGAGGTGAGCATATCAATATTTTTTATTTTAATTCTTTATTTTACACCTCACTATGGATCCCAGGGCCTGAAAGAGAGTTTCCTCTCCTTCAGACCCTGGGAACCATCAGGATACATTCCGATACTTGATGTCCCATTGACTTGTATTGGTATCGGATATCGGTATCGGCGATATCCGATATTTTTTGGGTATCGGCCGATACTATCCGATACCGATACTTTCAAGTATCGGACAGTATTGCTCAACACTAGTGGTTATATATTTAATTTATTTTTAGTGCTGCCATTTATATGTCCCTGGTGTTGTGCTTTTTATGGTATTTTTTTCCCACCATTACTCTATATTATATATATTTTAATAAATATTATAATTAATACTGCATTTTGGACTTTGTTTCGTTTTTTCTTCGTTTTTTCTAACCCTAACCCTAGCACTAGCCCTAACCCTAACCCTAATGGGAAAATGAAAATAAATACATTTTTTTTAATTTTTTAATTTTTCCCTAACTAAGGGGGTGATGAGGGGATTTGATTTACTTTTATAGCAGATTATAGCAGATTTTAGCAGATTTTTATGATTGGCAGCCGTCACACACTGAAAGATGCTTTTTATTACAAAAAATATTTTTTGCGTTATGACATTTTGAGAGCTATAATTTTTCCATATTTGGGTCCACAAAGTCATGTGAGGTCTTGTTTCTTTCCGGGACGAGTTGACGTTTTTAATGTTAACATTTTCGGGCACGTGACATTTTTTGATCGCTTTTTATTCCGATTTTTGTAAGGCAGAATGACCAAAAACCAGCTATTCATGAATTTCATTTGGGGAAAGCGTTTATACCGTTCCGCGTTTGGTAAAATAGATAAAGCAGTTTAATTCTTCAGGTCAGTACGATTACAGCAATTCCTCATTTATATCATTTTTTTATGTTTTGGCGCCTTTTTACGATAAAAACTATTTTATAGAAACAATTATTATTTTTGCATCGCTTTATTCTGAGGACTATAACTTTTTTCTTTTTTCTTTTATGACGCTGTATCGTGGCTCTTTTTTTGCAGGACAAGATGACGTTTTCAGCGGTACCGTGGTTATTTATATCCATCCTTTTGATTGCATGGTATTCCCCTTTTTGTTTGGAGGTATGATAATAAAGCGTTGTTTTTGCCTCGTTTTTTTTTACGGTGTTCACTGAAGGGGTTAACTAGTGGGACAGTTTTATAGGTCGGGTCGTTACGGATGTGGTGATACTAAATATGTGTACTTTTATTGTTTTTTTTAATTTAGATAAAGAAATGTATTTATATGAACAATATATATATACTAGCTATTGAAACCGTTCTACGCCCGGGTGGCGAGCATTTATATTGGTATATGGTCTCCATCATGTGCTGCTGCCATCCTGCGCCCGTTCTGTCATGTGCTGCTGTCATCCTGCGCTTGTTCTGTCATGTGCTGCTGCCATCCTGCGCCCGTTCTGTCATGTACTGCTGCCATCCTGCGTCCGTTCTGTCATGCGCTGCTGCCATCCTGCGTCCGTTCTGTCATGTGCTGCTGCCATCCTGCGCCCGTTCTGTCTTGCGCTGCTGCCATCCTGCGCCCGTTCTGTCATGTGCTGCTCCCATCCTGCACCCGTTCTGTCATGTGCTGCTCCCATCCTGCGCCCCCGTTCTGTCATGCGCTGCTGCCATCCTGCGCCCGTTCTGTCATGTGCTGCTCCCATCCTGCTGCCATCCTGCGCCCGTTATGTCATGCGCTGCTGCCATCCTGCGCCCGTTCTGTCATGTGCTGCTGCCATCCTGCGCCCGTTCTGTCATGTGCTGCTGCCATCCTGCGCCCGTTCTGTCATGTGCTGCTGCCATCCTGCGCCCGTTCTGTCATGCACTGCTGCCATCCTGCGCCCGTTCTGTCATGTGCTGCTCCCATCCTGCTGCCATCCTGCGCCCGTTCTGTCATGCGCTGCTGCCATCCTGCGCCCGTTCTGTCATGTGCTGCTGCCATCCTGCGCCCGTTCTGTCATGCGCTGCTGCCATCCTGCGCCCGTTCTGTCATGTGCTGCTGCCATCCTGCACCTGTTCTGTCATGTGCTGCTGCCATCCCGCGCCCGTTCTGTCATGTGCTGCTGCCATCCTGCGCCCGTTCTGTCATGTGCTGCTGCCATCCTGTGCCCATTCTGTCATGCGCTGCTGCCATCCTGCGCCCATTCTGTCATGCGCTGCTGCCATCCTGCGCCCGTTCTGTCATGTGCTGCTGCCATCCTGCGCCCGTTCTGTCATGCGCTGCTGCCATCCTGCGCCCATTCTGTCATGCGCTGCTGTCATCCTGCGCCCATTCTGTCATGTGCTGCTGCCATCCTGCGCCCGTTCTGTCATGTGCTGCTGCCATCCTGCGCCCATTCTGTCATGCGCTGCTGTCATCCTGCGCCCGTTCTGTCATGTGCTGCTCCCATCCTGCGCCACTATTGTATTATATGCCCCCCATAAGACGCTCCAGTGTGTATGCCCCCGTATGCTGCTGCCATATAAAAAAAAAAAATACCATACTCACCTATCGTCCGGCTCCACTGCAGGTGTGTCTTCAAGAAAATGGCGCCGAAAAGCGCGGACTGCGCAGGCGCCGATTCCGGCAGCAGGAATCGGCGCCTGCGCAGTCCGCGCTTTCCGGCGCCATTTTCTTGAACACACACTCCGGCTCCTCTGCCTGTGAATGGACTCTGTCACAGCAGAGGAGCCGGGAGACGGAGCCGCACGCAGCGCTGGAACGGAGGAGGACAGGTGAATATACTTACCCTCCCTCCTGGCGCGTCCACGGTCCCTGACTCTCCGGTGGAGATCGCGGAATGCGTTCAGTGCTTACGCATAACGCGATCTCCTGGGAGCGTCACTCTGTGGGGGCCAGACTGTGTCGGCGCTTGCGCCTGCGCAGTCTATAAAGGCTTCGGACAGAGTGACGCTCCCAGCGTTATATTATAGATATATATATTTCATTATTTGTTTTTAGGAATTTTTAAAAAATTTTTTTACACATGTGAATATTTTTTTTTACACTATAACATTGCCCCGGGAGGGGGCATCATGTTATAGTGTAAGATTGCTAATCTGAAACTTTGCTGTGCACTGTGTCAGATCAGTGATCTGACGTGTACTCCTGCAGGCTTACCAGCGCTTGCTCTGAGCAGGCACTGGTAAGCCACCTCCCTGTAGGACCCGGATGCAGCCCCGTGGCAATTTTGGATCTGGGCCTGCTGCAGGGAGGAGGAGGTAAGAGACCCTCGCAGCAACGTGATCACATCGCATTGCTCCGGGGGTCTCAGGGAAGCACGCAGGAAGCACCCTCCCTGCGCGATGCTTCCCTTTACCACCGGAACACTGCAATCATGTTTGATCGCAGTGTTCCAGGGTTAATGTGCCGGGGGTGGTCCGTGACCGCTCCTGCACATAGTGCCGGATGTCAGCTGCGATAGTCAGCTGACACCCGGCCGCAATCGACCACACTCCCCTTGTGAGCGCGGCAGATCGCTATGACGTACTATCCCGTCGGTGGGCATACAGGCCCACCCCACCTCGATGGGATAGTACGTCTAATGTCAGAAGGGGTTTAAAAAAGAGACACAAGTCTCATTTAGGAGCCTGGAAAATTGTCAGCAATGGTCTTTGTCCAGCACCGTACAATGTAAAGTGGTAACGAATACGTATGCCCTATCTAACTAACAATTTGTGAATAGACATATAGGTTGACAAGTGACAACTGAATGTTGCGCTGGGACAACGAACTGGACGTAGTGGCTTATTGTTGTGTCTGTGCAACTGCAGGTTGTGGACAGGAGGCCTCAGCACATCCTTCCTGGACAGCAAAGTGGGAAAGACGTAACACAGGGGAAGGGCGAGTGGTTTCACCATCAGACACAGATTTTGTACCCAGGTGTTCCACCCATCTACTGGAGTGCTGCGTATATGAGCTGTATATGACGTATGCTAACAGAGGTATTATGTCAAATTTCACTTCATGAAGGGATGTGTGGCTAAGATTTTAGAACTAGAAGCATATACTGTATATATAGAACATGTTTCATTACTCATATCATTATTCTGTGTATGGCTTAAACCTGAAGAATTGTGTGGAGCATGTTAATCAATTCAAGTACCAAAATATCCAAATGCACAACTAAAAATCAACATCATGATACCACAGATACATGCTTAAAGAGACCATGATAAGGGTGCCACAATAAACAAATTACAATATTAGAATATATAAAAATTGAGACTACAAATTTGACCTCTGCACAATGTACAAAGGTTTCCAAAAATTAACCTAAGGGGTCTGTATCATATGCGCTGAAAGATGCCGTTGATGGGGATATCGCAATACACTTTACAATTATTACAAGAGGTACATAAAAAATCATAATTTTCTAATGGTTTAATAAATAGTGTATTTTTACCTAGCAGTTGTGCGCCTGGCACAAAGCCTTCAGAGATATGCAAACGTGACTCTTTACCCCTAATTTTTGTGAGTCTGCTATTGCCTTGTGCAATAAAGCTGATATCTTAAAAAAAATGCCACACATTGCTAGATATATTGAATTTGTACATAACACCTCTGTGAGAGTACTTGTCAAAAATAAAGCCAGGTATTGTTTTTTCATAAGCATAAAGCATCCAATATGAGAAAGGGTGACATTAACCCCTCTGTGACCTTAGACGTACTATCCCGTCGAGGTGCCCTGGGCTTATCTGACCCTGGACGGGATAGTACGTCATAGCGATCGGCAGCGCTCACGGGGGGAGCGCCGCCGATCGTGGCCGGGTGTCAGCTGCTTATCGCAGCTGACATCCGGCACTATGTGCCAGGAGCGGTAACGGACCGCCCCCGGCACATTAACCCCTGGCACACCGCGATCAAACATGATCGCGATGTGCCGGCGGTGCAGGGAAGCACCGCGCAGGGAGGGGGCTCCCTGCGGGCTTCCCTGAGCCCCCCGCAGCAACGCGATGTGATCGCGTTGCTGCGAGGGTCTCACCTCCCTCCCTGCTTCCTCCAGCCCCGATGCAAGATAGCCGCGGATCCGGGTCCTGCAGGGAGGGAGGTGGCTTCACAGAGCCTGCTCAGAGCAGGCACTGTGAAGCAGCCTGTACTGCTGTGCACACTGTCAGATCAGTGATCTGTGATGTCCCCCCCTGGGACAAAATAAAAAAATTAAAAAAAATATTCCAAAATAATGAAAAAAAAATATATATTATTCCCATAAATACATTTCTTCATCTAAATAAAAAAAAACCAATAAAAGTACACATATTTAGTATCGCCGCGTCCGTAACGACCCGACCTATAAAACTGGCCCACTAGTTAACCCCTTCAGTAAACACCGTAAGAAAAAAAAAAAAAAAAACGAGGCAAAAAACAACGCTTTATTATCATACCGCCGAACAAAAAGTGGAATAACACGCGATCAAAAAGACAGATATAAATAACCATGGTACCGATGAAAACGTCATCTTGTCCCGCAAAAAACGAGCCACCATACAGCATCATCAGCAAAAAAATAAAAAAGTTATAGTCCTGAGAATAAAACGATGCAAAAATAATTATTTTTTCTATAAAATAGTTTTTATCGTATAAAAGCGCCAAAACATAAAAAAATGATATAAATGAGGTGTCTCTGTAATCGTACTGACCCGAAGAATAAAACAATTTTACCAAACGCGGAACGGTATAAACGCCTCCCCCAATAGAAATTCATGAATAGCTGGTTTTTGGTCATTCTTCCTCACAAAAATCAGAATAAAAAGCGATCAAAAAATGTCACGTGCCCGAAAATGTTACCAATAAAAACGTCAACTCGTCCCGCAAAAAACAAGACCTCACATGACTCTGTGGACCAAAATATGGAAAAATTATAGCTCTCAAAATGTGGTATTGCAAAAAATATTTTTTGCAATAAAAAGCATCTTTCAGTGTGTGACGGCTGCCAATCATAAAAATCCGCTAAAAAACCCGCTATAAAAGTAAATCAAACCTCCCTTCATCATCCCCTTAGTTAGGGAAAAATAAAAAAAATGTATTTATTTCCATTTTCCCATTAGGGCTAGGGTTAGGATTAGGGTTAGGGCTAGAGTTAGGGCTAGGATTAGGGCTAGGGTTAGGGTTAGGGCTAGAGTTAGGGCTAGGGTTAGGGCTAGGGTTAGGGCTAGGGTTAGGGCTAGGGTTAGGGCTAGGGTTAGGGTTAGGGTTAGGGTTAGGGCTAGGGTTAGGGTTGGGGCTACAGTTAGGGTTGGGGCTAAAGTTAGGGTTAGGGTTTAGATTACATTTACAGTTGGGAATAGGGTTGGGATTAGGGTTAGGGGTGTGTCAGGGTTAGAGGTGTGGTTAGGGTTACCGTTGGAATTAGGGTTAGGGGTGTGTTTGGATTAGGGTTTCAGTTATAATTGGGGGGTTTCCACTGTTTAGGCACATCAGGGGCTATCCAAACACGACATGGCGTCCGATCTCAATTCCAGCCAATTCTGCGTTAAAAAAGTAAAACAGTGCTCCTTCCCTTCCGAGCTCTCTTGTGTGCCCAAACAGGGGTTTACCCCAACATATGGGGTATCAGCGTACTCAGGACAAATAGGACAACAACTTTTGTGGTCCAATTTCTCCTGTTACCCTTGGGAAAATACAAAACTGGGGGCTAAAAAATAATTTTTGTGGGAAAACAAAAAGATTTTTTATTTTCACGGCTCTGCGTTATAAACTGTAGTGAAACACTTGGGGGTTCAAAGTTCTCACAACACATCTAGATAAGTTCATTGAGGGGTCTAGTTTCCAATATGGGGTCACTTGTGGGGGGTTTCTACTGTTTAGGTACATTAGGGGCTCTGCAAACGCAATGTGACGCCTGCAGACCAATCCATCTAAGTCTGCATTCCAAATGATGCTCCTTCCCTTCCGAGTCCTCCCATGCGCCCAAACGGTGGTTCCCCCCCACATATCGGGTATCAGCGTACTCAGGACAAATTGGACAACAACATTTAGGGTCTAATTTCTCCTTCTAACCTTGGAAAAATACAAAACTGGGGGCTAAAATATAATTTTTGTGGAAAAAAATTTTTTTATTTGCACGGCTCTCCGTTATAAACTGTAGTGAAATACTTGGGGGTTCAAAGCTCTCACAACACATCAAGATGAGTTCCTCAGGGGGTCTACTTTCCAAAATGGTGTCACTTGTGGGGGGTTTCTACTGTTTAGGTACATTAGGGGCTCTGCAAACGCAATGTGACGCCTGCAGACCATTCCATCTAAGTCTGCATTCCAAATGGCACTCCTTCCCTTCCGAGCCCTCCCATGCGCCCAAACGGTGGTTCCCCCCACATATGGGGTATCAGCGTACTCAGGACAAATTGGACAACAACTTTTGGGGTCCAATTTCTCCTGTTACCCTTGGGAAAATACAAAACTGGGGGCTAAAAAATAATTTTTGTCGGAAAAAAATTTTGTTTTATTTTTATGGCTCTGCATTATAAACTTCTGTGAAGCCCTTGGTGGGTCAAAGTGCTCATCACACATCTAGATAAGTTCCTTAGGGGGTCTACTTTCCAAAATGGTGTCACTTGTGGGGGGTTTCAATGGTTAGGCACATCAGTGGCTCTCCAAACGCAACATGGCGTCCCATCTCAATTTCTGTCAATTTTGCATTGAAAAGTCAAACGGCGCTCCTTCCCTTCCGAGCTCTCCCATGCGCCCAAACAGTGGTTTACTGCCACATATGGGGTATCACCGTACTCAGGACAAATTGGACAACAACTTTTGAGGTCCAATTTCTTCTCTTACCCTTGGAAAAATAAAAAATTGGGGGCAAAAATATAATTTTTGTGAAAAAATATGATTTTTTATTTTTACGGTTCTGCATTATAAGCTTCTGTGAAGCACTTGGTGGGTCAAAGTGCTCACCACACATCCAGATAAGTTCCTTAGGGGGTCTACTTTCCAAAATGGTGTCACTTGTGGGGGGTTTCAATGTTTAGGCACATCAGTGGCTCTCCAAACGCAACATGGCGTCCCATCTCAATTCCTGTCAATTTTGCATTGAAATGTCAAACGGCGCTCCTTCCCTTCCGAGCTCTCCCATGCGCCCAAACAGTGGTTTACTGCCACATATGGGGTATCAGCGTACTCAGGACAAATTGGACAACAACGTTTGGGGTCCATTTTCTCCTGTTACCGTTGGTAAAATAAAACAAATTGGAGCTGAAATAATTTTTTTGTGAAAAAAAGTTAAATGTTAATTTTTATTTAAACATTCCAAAAATTCCTATTAAACACCTGAAGGGTTAATAAACTTCTTGAATGTGGTTTTGAGCACCTTGAGGGGTGCAGTTTTTAGAATGGTGTCACACTTGGGTATTTTCTATCATATAGACCCCTCAAAATGACTTCAAATGAGATGTGGTCCCTAAAAAAAAAATGGTGTTGTAAAAATGAGAAATTGCTGGTCAACTTTTAACCCTTATAACTCCCTAACAAAAAAAAAATTTGGTTCCAAAATTATGCTGATGTAAAGGAGACATATGGGAAATGTTACTTACTAACTTGGTTCCAGGTGCTTCTTTTCCTACAGGACGAATCTACCCTCTGTCCCCTGCTGAGACTCAGGCGATGTCAGAATACGTCACAGACAGTTTGGCCCGGGGATTCATCCAGAGGTCCACATCCCCTGTGGAAGCCGGGTTCTTCTTCGTGAAAAAGAAGGACGGGTCCTTGCGTCCTTGCATTGACTACCGCGGATTAAACGCTATCACTGTAAAGAATAAGTACCCACTGCCTCTTATTCCAGAACTCTTCGATCGGCTCCGGGGAGCCCGGATCTTCACCAAGCTGGACCTGCGAGGGGCTTACAACCTTGTCCGCATCCGGGCCGGTGACGAGTGGAAAACCGCCTTCAACACCCGTGATGGTCACTTTGAGTACCGGGTGATGCCCTTCGGACTGTGCAACGCACCAGCCGTTTTCCAGGAGTTCGTGAACGACGTCTTCCGTGACATGCTGTACGTATGTGTAGTGGTATACCTGGATGACATCTTGGTTTTCTCCCCAGACCTACCCACACACAGAAGAGACGTCCGACGAGTTCTCCTTCGATTACGGGAGAACCGCTTGTGTGCCAAGTATGAGAAATGCCTCTTCGAGCGGTCTTCTCTGCCGTTCCTTGGATACATCGTCTCTGACTCTGGGCTGGAGATGGATCCTAACAAGGTGTCAGCCATCATGAACTGGCCTCGGCCGGTCGGGATCAAAGCCATCCAGCGGTTCGTAGGATTCGCCAACTACTACCGGCAGTTTATCCAGCACTTCTCGGATCTGGTCAAGCCTCTCACAGCACTCACACACTAGGGAATACCTGCTAATGGATGGACTCCAGAGGCCGAGTGTTCCTTCCAGGCACTCAAACGGGCCTTCTTCTCCGCACCAGCCCTGCACAGGCCCGTCGCTGAGAAGCAGTTCTTTCTGGAGGTGGACGCATCCTCCACAGGTGCCGGGGCCGTCCTCACGCAGAAAGCCGCCTCTGGACGCATGGTCTCTTGCGGCTTCTTTTCGAAGGCCTTTACCCCCTGTGAGCGGAATTACTCCATTGGTGACCGTGAGTTGCTTGCCATCAAGATGGCCTTGGAGGAGTGGCGTTACCTCCTAGAGGGAGCGGTGCACCCGGTGGTGATCTACACTGACCACAAGAACTTGGCCTATCTCCAGTCTGCCCAGAGGCTCAATCCTCGTCAGGCCCGTTGGTCTTTATTCTTTGCTCGGTTTGACTACCGTCTTCATTTTCGTCCCGCAGATAAGAATATCAAGGCTGACGCCCTCTCCCGGTCTTTTCTTACCAACGATCAGGAGGAGGAACCTCGTCCCATCATCGATCCATCCAAGGTGATCATGGTTGCACCGCTTGGACTGACGCAGGTACCTCCTGGTAAGACGCTGGTGCCCAAACTGAGTCGAGAACGCATCCTTCGCTGGGGACATTCCTCCTTACTAGCCAGCCACGCAGGTCTGACAAAGACTCTACAGTTGATCGGTCGGTACTACTGGTGGCCTGGGATGCGTCAAGAGGTTTCAGACTATGTCTCAGCCTGTTCTTCCTGTGCCCGCAACAAGACCCCCAAACGGCTTCCCACCGGTCAACTCTTGCCCTTGCCTATACCATCAAAACCATGGCAACACATTGCGATGGACTTCATCACGGATCTCCCTGCATCCTCCGGGAATACTGTCATCTGGGTCGTGGTGGACAGATTTTCCAAGATGAGTCACTTCGTTTCTCTGCCTGGTCTTCCTTCGGCACCCAAGCTGGCCAAGTTGTTTGTTCAACATATCCTCCGGTTGCATGGGTTACCCTCCAACATTGTTTCCGATAGGGGAGTACAATTCGTGTCCCGATTCTGGAAGTCTCTCTGCAGGAAACTCAATATTGCCTTGGACTTCTCTTCGGCTTATCATCCACAGTCTAACGGACAGGTGGAACGGGAAAACCAGGTGTTGGCAGGTTTTCTACGACACTTTGTCAACGCACACCACAACAACTGGACGTCCCTACTGCCTTGGGCGGAGTTCTCGTACAATAATCATGTTGGTGAGTCCTCTCGTAACACTCCATTTTTTATTGTATATGGGCAACACCCGAGGATCCCGACTCCCTTGGACATCGCGACTCCATTCCTGCAGCAGAGGCCGTGGCTCGCGCGACTTCGCCAACATCTGGAACAAGACTCGTGAGGCTCTTGTGAAAGCATCCCAGTGCAAGAAGGACCATGCCAACAAGAGAAGACTTGATGCCCAAATGTTTCAACCAGGAGACAAGGTATGGTTATCAGCCAAGTACGTCCGCCTTAAGGTGCCCTCCTTCAAGCTCGGACCTCGGTACATCGGACCGTTCGAGGTGTCCCGGAGACTCAACGATGTGTGCTATCGGCTACTACTGCCTCCTTCTCTGCGAATACATAATTCTTTCCACTGTTCCCTCCTCAAACCTGTGATCCTCAACCGCTTCTCCCAGGATCCGGGAGAGCGTCCTCCTCCGATTTCGGCCAATGACGAGTATGAGGTCAGTGCCATCCTGGACGTGAAGAAGAGAGAGCGTGCCACATGGTACCTGGTTGACTGGAAGGGGTTTGGTACTGAGGAGAGGTCCTGGGAGCCGGAGGGCAACGTCCATGCTCCTCGTCTCCTAGGGCGGGTCTTTGCCAGTCGCTGCCCGGGGGGGCCTGGAGGGGGGGGTACTGTCACCACCTCGCAGTCCAGGGCGCCTTCTTTCTCTTCCCCACCTGCTCTTACCTCTTCTGGTCCTGTCCTTTGCCAGCAGGGTCACGCTCCGGTCATCCGCTGGCGCTCCGGGGTCCGTCCCTGCAGACATGCTGCCCGGGTCCTTGCTCCCATGTCTGCTGCACTTCCTCCTTTCTCTCCCTCTCCTAGGGAGTGCATAGGGGGCGGGCAGGCGAGCTCTCTGGCTTCTTAAAGGGTCAGCCCCTCCCTACTCACTGCCCCTCCTCCCGGCCTATCACCTGGAGGCTGGAGGTATATAAGGATCTCAGTCACTCCTGGACGCCGCCTGGGCAACTTCTATTATCCTGAAGTTGCTGCTCCAGGTCTTATCCTGCTAGGCTTATCAGTCCAATTTGCTTGTCTTACTCTGTGTTCCTTTTTTCCCTAGGATCGAGTCTGGTCTCCACAGCATCCTGAGTCCAGTATCCTGTGTGGTTCCCTGCAGTCTTCTTCCTGCTTCTAAGTTCCACATTCAGCTCTGTTTTGTTTATTCATTTCTTCCTACCTCCTAGGTCGGTTTAACACAGGTGTCTGCCTCATCGGACCCTCTATTGGTGGTCTAGGGGAAATCCCTGTATAGGGGTCACTCCAAGCCTTGGTCTCCTTAGAGGCTTTCTGGTGTTGTGGCCCTGTGGCCTTCCTTTGGGATGTCTCCCCTAGTGTTTGTATTAATGTACAATAAAGCGTTTGAACCTGCTTTCCTGGTCTGGTTCTCCCTTCCTGGTATCAGTAACCGCTGTATTTGCGGTCCAGTGGGTCCACCCGATAGACACGTCTGTAGGGTGTGACAGATTCACTGTCAAAGCACAGTGTTCACTTGTCCCTGTCCCAAATGTGTTACGGAACTGCAACACAGGACTAGGGTAGAAGGGGGGAAAACTGACCCTGCACTATGACTAGGCTGATACCCTACGATGGAGTTGGGCAACCCATTCCTTGCGAATAGACCCACCGACGATCCTAGGTTAATCTCAAGCAAAGACCTATAGATCGGGGGAAGGGGTTCCCTAAAAGATCTAAAGACTGGGTACAAAATGGGTCACCTCCTAATAGAAAACACAGAGAAGGCTGCAGATACAAACAGAAACTAAGACTAGCAGAACCAGAGCTCCCAGTACTGCACAAATTACACACACAGAAGACAAAGCAAAGCACCAAGCCAAAACTAAAGCAGTTTAACACTGTTGTCCAGCAAGGACTGGGAGGCAGGTGCTGGTTAATAAAGAGTGATACAATCACCTGACCCAAGACATACAAAGACAAACCAGACACCAGAGGGAAAAGACCAGCAGCCAGAGCACCACAAGAAAATGGCAGATAGTCACAAATTAAACAGATTCTAGCAAAATGTTTAACAGAAAGCAGAAATTTCAACCAGTCCTCCCACAGGCCAAAACAGTAAAAACACCCACATAGCCAGATTTGTATCCCTGGAAATGTTGCCATTTTTACTTGTGGGAACTGAGCCTTTCTGCGACCTCTTGGCGGTGGCAGCCCCACCGTACTTGATTACCATCCAACACTATTTCTCCCGCTGTGCTGTCAACACGTTACATAATCACATGTTGCATAATATCAGCCAAGCTCTGGCCAACTTAGTCACAGGGAAGGTCTACTTTACCACAGACACGTAGACAAGTTCTTGTGGACGGGGATGCTACATTTCTATTATGGCACACTGGCTGAACTTGGTGGAGTCTTGGACAGAGTCAGAGGCTGTGACATCACACATCTTACCCACACCAAGAATAGTGGTCCAAACTTCCATCAGGGTTTCAGTCTCCTCGTATTAAAGTTCCTGTCTCTCCTCCTCCTACTCCTCACCGAAAGTAGTCTCCACATCACTCAAAAGCTGGTAGGTGTGCAGCACTGCCATGGAAAAGTGGCAGCAGGCTCTGATGAAGCTCATCTGTTTAGGTGAAAAAGCTCACAGCGCAGCCAAGCTGTTGAAGGCAGTAAAAGAATAAACCTATCAGTGGCTCTCCCCTCTGAACCTCCATCCAGGTCTGGTTGTGTGCGATAATGGGTATAACTTGGTGGCAGCTTTAAAACTTTGCAAGCTGGTAAACACATTCCATGCATGGTTCACATGCTGAACTTGGTTGTACAGCATTTTTTAAAAACATACCCAGACTTGTCGGACCTAATTGCCAAGGTACGGCATGCTAGCGCACATTTCTGAAAGTCATCTCAGGTTTACGGCTCACTAGCTTTGCTGCAGCAGTGCTTTAATTTGCCTCCCCACCAACTGATTTGTAACCTGCCCACATGCTATAAATCGACCTTTAATAATAATAATAATAATAATAATAATAATACATAATATTAATTTTATTTCTATGGCATCAACATATTCCACAGCACTTTACATTTTAGATGGGACTTGCACAGACAATAAAAGATATTGCAGAATAACAATAATCACATAAACTCAGATACCAAGAGGAATGAGGGCACTGCTCGCAAGCTTACAATCTATGAGGAAATAGGGGAGATATGAAAGGTGGATGATAACAATTGCTTTCATTGTTCAGACTAGCCATTATTTAAGAAATTGGGTGTTCGTGTAATGCTGCATAAACCGGTTACCAACCAGTATGTGTAAAAGTACAGACACAGAGGGCTATTAAATGCATAAAGCGTGTGAGAACAAGATACAAGGATCCTGTTTATGAAGAAAATTTTGAATGGGCAACACAGGGATAGTTAGATAAATGTGTTGAGGCGGTAGGTGGTTTATATGTTGGCAAGGCTTAGTGAGCAGCAGAGGGCAGTGTCTGAATTCTAGGTTCTCAATGCCTGTTAGAGTAACACTCAGCCCCACACATAACAACTGCCCAGTGGGTGTGGATCAATGACATCTGTTTGGTTCTTCAAAACTTTGAGTACTGCACCAAGATGGCGAGCGCTGATGACACTATTGTTAGCGCAACCATCCGGCTGCTCTGTCTATTAAAATGTTCACTGCAGAATGTCAAAGAGGAAGCTTTAAATGCCGAACAGGTGGCTATGGAGCAATATTTTACAGTGACTGATGCCACACAGCCCAGCATCACACAATATTCTCAAGCCACATTGGGTGATAACCAGGGACAGGAGGAGGAGGTGGAACAAGAGTATTTGGTCTGCGCTACAGAGGGGACTCCCAATCCAAGCTTCATGCCTGTCCAACATGGATGACCTGAAGAGGAGAATCAGGAGGAGGAGGAGGCGGTTATGCATCGTGGGGCGGGAGAGGATGGTTTGTGTTCTTCCTGGCAAGAACACTGAACATTTGACTCTTTGCAGTCTGCCACACATGGCAGAGTTCATGTCCAGATGCCTTTCCAAAGACCCTTGCCGTGAAACACATTATTTGCAACATGAAATACTGGCTGTGCACCGTTTTGACCCACAGTACAAGGAAAAATCTGCTTCTCTCATGTCAGAGGCAGAGGTGCCATTTTTAGTGCATGTATGCCTGAGGGCCGTTGTGGAAGACTTGCTAAAAAAGATTACACTCACACAACGCTGCTGGCAGAGGTACCGTTTCTTTTCACCCACAAGGATTACAGGGAAGGACCACGCACACCAGGTGCAACTCAGTGAGGGGGAATGTCCACCAACTGTCACATTTTCATGAAACCATCACATCAGCAAGGGCTATCTGTGAGTGTAACTATGATGAGGAGGGAGAAGTTGACCAAGATGGTGAAGGACTACTTAAGTGACCATACCAGCATTCTTCCTAATTCTTCAGTGCGCTTTAACTATTGCTTGTCCAAGGTCCAGATTTGGCCCAACCGACAGTAGGTACGGAAAGTATTCAGACAGCTTTACATTTTTTACTCTTTGTTTCACTGCAGCCATTTGGTAAATTCAAAAAGGTTAATTTTTTTCATTAATGTACACTCATTAAAGATTATCTCTACCTGGATTGCGCAAATTGCACAACTTCTAGAAAAAGATACGCTAATTTTTAAACCAATAGAAAACTATCATTTTTTTTCCATCGTCTTGCTGACACACTCCAAATGTGGAGTAATGAAAATTATTGCCTCTGCTAAATTGTCACATACGATTATCTCTACACAGATTGTTCCAGTCGCACAAATGCTAGTTACAGAAATGCTATTTTTAAAACAATAGATAATTATGATTTTTTTTTCAATCGCATTGCTAATGCACTCCAAATGCAGAGTAATGAAGATTATTGGGCCTGATAAATTGTCACATAAGATTATCACTACAAGAATTGCGCCAGTCGCACAACTGCTTGATAAAGATACGCTATTTTTTAAACCAATAGAAAATTATGATTTTTTTCAATTGTCTTGCTGACACACTCCAAATGCGGAGTACTGAAGATTATTGCCCTTGCTAAATTGTCACATATTATTATCTCTACCCTGATTGTGCCAGTCGCACAACTACTTGACAAATATTAGGTATTTTAAGCAACAAATGAATAGTATTATTTAGCAATTAGATTTTAAAATGTATTTTACTATTAGATATGAGCAAATATTCCAATGTTCGCTTCCGATTACGATTGCCAAATTTGCAGTATTCGCCAATTAGTTCGTTGAATACTGTATTTGCCGAACATAATTGATTGCCAGTTATGTCAATAGGAGGCAAAAACAAACACATGCACAACACCTAATAAAGGCTCCAAATGCTGCCAAAACACATCAAACGAGGGCAGACACCAGGAAAGTGGCCTCAATTAACCCACAGAACAAATCGTAGCATGGCACTGCAGCAATCAGCCAGGCATGAGGTATCGGGGTCTGGAACAGCATTTACAGCTTTCAATTGAAAGTCACTGTAAGACAAGGTGGGTGAGGGATCAGTGTAGGCCTCCTTTGCTGGGAGCCCTGATGCCACATGCAACACCTCTACCTGCTTTCATGCTGAGCCACACTCAGGTGGCCCAAATATCAGTTTTCTAGACTGCAATGGTCAGAAAAATTTAAGGATAGTAACACGGGTAGTTGATTCCAAGGAAGTGGAGGCCTGACGGTTTCGGAGGCCTATTGCTATAGGCAACATGCATGACGGAGACGCAACCAAGAGTGTTCACATTTCCAAACATTATTGGCAGACAATGCCAAAGTGGCATCAATTTTACCTCAGTATAGATAGTATAATAGGGACCGACTGGTCTTCCACTACACCCAATCCAACAGATGGACACCCAACCAGGAGTGTTCATGTTAAAACAAATGAGGGCCTTACACCACAGAAGTGGCATCAATTTCCCCACAGTAGAAATAGTATAATAGGGACCGACAGGTCTTCCACTACACCAAATCCAGCAGATGGACACCCAGCCAGGAGTGTTCATATTTAAACAAATGAGAGCCTTACACTACAGAGGTTGTGGATCACGAAAGCCATATCGGATTCCCAAAGCTGGCTATGAGGTGATCTCCAAGGAGATATAGGATGACCTCAAGATCTTTTTGAGGAAGTCATCTCCAGAAGGTCCATGCGGTACCGGATACACTGAGGAAGGTAGGGTTTACTATAAACCCAAAGAAGTGCACCCTCGGGAAGGAAGAAGCAAAATACTTTGGCTACATCATTGGAAGAGGCGAGATAAAATCACAAGTAGACAAGGTGGAGGCAATCCAAAAGTGATCTCCGCTGGTCTCCAAAAAGCAGGTTAGAGTGTTTCTGGGAATTGTGGGATAATATTTTCAATTTATCCCGAATTTCATCTTGATAGCCACCCTCCTGATGGATCTTTTCAAGGGCACAAAGTTGTCATTGGTCAAATGGTCCTCTGAAGCTGAGATGGCATTCCAGGAGTTGAAGATTGTCCTGTGCACACTGTCAGTCTTGGTCACACCAGACTTCACTAAGGAGTTCCTGCTCCAGATGGATTCCTCCGAAGTCAGTTTGGTAGCTGTGTTGTCACAGGAAATAGATGGGGACGAACTTCCAGTCCAATATCTGAGTAGGAAACTCTCCTCCAGTGAGAAGAACTATGCCTTTGTAGAAAGAGTGCTTGACCATCAAGTGGGCAATCAACACCATGAGATACTACCTTTTAGGCCGAAATTTCAGGCTAGTGTCAAATCATGTGTCCCTGAGATGGATGAGAGTAAAGAAGTGAAGGAATGCCCGAGTAACTAGGTGGTTTCTTGCACTGTAAGACTTTACTTTCCATGTGGAGCACAAGCCAGGGAAGTTGTATGGGAATGCAGATGCCCTGTCCATAGTTCCCTGCTTAGTGAGTGAAAGTGCCAAAATCCCCAAGTTTGAGCAGAAAGGCAGGATATGTAACAGTCACTGGTAAAATATTTTGTTGTTGCACTAGCTCTATTTTAATTACAGATCTATTTACTACACGACACTATTACTGAGTTATTTCATGTACACTTTACTTACTGTGGATGTTAATATACTGTATATTTATATATATATATATATATATATATATATATATATATATATATATATATATATATATATAGTACAGACCAAAAGTTTGGACACACCTTGTCATTTAAAGATTTTTTGGTATTTTCAAGACTATGAAAATTGTACATCCACACTGAAGGCATCAAAACTATGAATTAACACATGTGGAATTATATACTTAACAAAATAGTGTGAAACAACTGAAATTATGTCTTTTATTCTAGGTTCTTCAAAGTAGCCACCTTTTGCTTTGATGACTGCTTTGCACACTCTTGGCATTCTCTTGATGAGCTTCAAGAGGTAGTCACCAGGAATGTTTTTCACTTCACAGGTGTGCCCTGTCAGGTTTAATAAGTGGGATTTCTCTCCTTATAAATGGGGTTGGGACCATCAGTAGTGTTGTGCAGAAGTCTGGTGGATACACAGATGATAGTCCTACTGAATAGTCTGTTAGAATATGTATTATGGCAAGAAAAAAGCAGCTAAGTGAAGAAAAACGATGGCCATCATTACTTTAAGAAATGAAGGTCAGTCAGTCTGAAAAATTGGGAAAACTTTGAAAGTGTCCCCAAGTGCAGTGGCAAAAACCATCAAGCACTACAAAGAAACTGGCTCACACGAGGACCGCTCCAGGAAAGGAAGACCAAGAATCACCTCTGCATCTGAGGATAAGTTTATCCGAGTCACCAGCCTCAGAAATCGCAGGTTAACAGCAGCTCAGATTAGAGACCAGGTGAATGCCACACAGAGTTCTAGCAGCAGACACACCTCTACAACAACTGTTAAGAGGAGACTTTGTGCAGCAGGACTTCATGGTAAAATAGCTGCTAGGAAACCACTGCTGAGAACAGGCAACAAGCAGAAGAGACTTGTTTGGGCTAAAGAACACAAGGAATGTACATTAGACCAGTGGAAATCTATGCTTTGATCTGATGAGTCCAAATGTGAGATCTTTGGTTGCAACAACAGTGTCTTTATGCAATGCAGAAAAGGTGAATGGATGGACTCTACATGCCTGGTTCCCACTGTGAAGCATTGAGGAGGAGGTGTGCTGGTGTGGGGGTGCTTTGCTGGTGACACTGTTGGGGATTTATTCAAAATTGAAGGCATACTGAACCATCATGTCTACCACAGCATCTTGCAGTGGCATGCTATTCCATCCGGTTTCAACAGTACAATGACCCCAAACACACCTCCAGGCTGTGTAAGGGCTATTTGACCAAGAAGTAGAGTGATGGGGTGCTACGTCAGATGACCTGGCCTCCACAGTCACCAGATTTGAACCCAATCGAGATGGTTTGGGGTGAGCTGGATCGCAGAGTGAAGGCAAAAGGGCCAACAAGTGCTAAGCATCTCTGGGAACCCCTTCAAGATTGTTGAAAGACCATTCCCAGTGACTACCTCTTAAAGCTCATCAAGAGGATGCCAAGAGTGTGCAAAGCAGTCATCAAAGCAAAATGTGGCTACTTTGAAGAATCTAGAATATAAGACATAATTTCAGTAGCTTCACGCTTTTTTGTTAAGTATATAATTCCACATGTGTTAATTAGTTTTGATGCCTTCAGTGTGAATGTACAATTTTCATAGTCATGAAAATACAAATATTTAAATGAGAAGGTGTGTCCGAACTTTTGGTCTGTACTGTATAAATATATATATATATATATATATATATATATATATACACAGTATATACTCGAGTATAAGCTGACCCCCCTAATTTTGCCACAAAAATCTGGGAAAACTTAATGACTTGAGTATAAGCCTAGGGTGGAAAATGCAGCAGCTACCGGTAAATTTCAAAAGTAAAAATAGATACCAATAAAAGTAAAATTAATTGAGACATCAGTAGGTTAAGTGCTTTTGAATATTCATATTGAATCAGGAGCCCCATATAATGCTCCATAAAGTTTGATGGACCCCATTAGATGCTCCATATTAAAATATGCCCCATATAATGCTGCATAAAGGGTAATAAGGGCCTCATAAGATGCTCCATAGAGATATTTGCCCTATATAGTGCTGCACAAGTGTTATGGCCCCATACAGATGCTCCGCACAGCCACTTGCCCCATATAGTGCTGCACAAGTGTTATGGCCCCATAAGATGCTCCGCACAGCCACTTGCCCCATATAATGCTGCACAAGTGTTATGGCCCCATTATAGTACTCCGTACAGCCACTTGCCCCATATAGTGCTGCACAAGCGTTATGGCCCAATAAGATGCTCTGCACAGCCACTTGCCCCTTATAATGCTGCACAAGTATGGCCCCATAAGATGCTCTGCACAGCCACTTGCCCCATATAGTGCTGCACAAGTATGGCCCCATAAGATGCTCTGCACAGCTACTTGCCCCATATAATGCTGCACAAGTATGGCCCCATAAGATGCTCTGCACAGCTACTTGCCCCATATAATGCTGCACAAGTATGGCCCCATAAGATGCTCTGCACAGCTACTTGCCCCATATAATGCTGCACAAGTATGGCCCCATAAGATGCTCTGCACAGCCACTTGCCCCATATAGTGCTGCACAAGTATGGCCCCATAAGATGCTTTGCACAGCCACTTGCCCCATATAGTGCTGCACAAGTATGACCCCATAAGATGCTCTGCACAGCTACTTGCCCTATATAGTGCTGCACAAGTATGGCCCCATAAGATGCTCTGCACAGCCACTTGCCCCATATAGTGCTGCACAAGTATGGCCCCATAAGATGCTCCGCACAGCCACTTGCCCCATATGCTTTTGCTGCCATAAAAAAAAAATCACATACTCACCTCTCTGTCGCTCAGGACCCCGGTACTTTTACCTGCTCCTCGTGCGGCTCCGTCTGCGGCACTGACGTTCAGAAGAGGGCGCGCACTGACTACGTCACCGCACCCTCTGACCTGAGCGTCACTGCTGAAGACAGAGCGACACCCGGACCGAGGAGCAGGTGAATATCGCGCAGCGCTGCGCTCCCCCTCCCCGTATACTTACCTGGTCCTGGTGCTGCGTCTCTGCTTCCCCGGCGCTGCATCTTCTTCCTGTATTGAGCGGGCAGCGTCACTGCTCATATACAGTAATGAATATGCGGCTCCACCTCTATGGGAGGTGGAGCCGCATATTCATTTCTGCAATGAGCGGTGCCATGTGACCGCTCAGTACAGGAAGAAGCTGCAGCACTGGAAGAAGCAGGGATGTCCAGGGACTGCGCCGGGAGCAGGTAAGTATAATTACACAGCCCCCGCTCCCCCTCCCGTGCCGACCCCCGGGTATGACTCGAGTATAAGCCGAGAGGGGGACTTTCAGCCGAAAAAAAATGGGCTGAAAATCTCGGCTTATACTCGACTATATACGGTATATAAATATATGCACTAACATATATTGTCTTCCATTAAGCCCTCTTTGATGTGGCATCTATTATAAGTCTTATATGCAAATTTCATGTATTTATTATTTTTATATGCTATAAAATACATATCTTCTTTTGAGGTATTTGGTTCTGCCTACTTTGCTCTTCTTGGTTGATTCATATGTGTTTTCAAACATATCTCTATCATTTTTGTGATTGATCCCCTGTATCTCTTGTGTTAGTTTTACTAATGCTCAGGTATGGTATAAAAGGGCTGTGAGTGCACAAGCTAATGACTCTTTGTGCTCCTTGGAAGCTTACTGTGGGAGTAAAGCAATTGTTTGATTCAGATACTGTGCTCTAGGCCCACCTCTCCAGAGTCTGAACCTTAATGTATAGGTCGAGGCCAGCCTACCTAGGATATTCTTTTTGTATCATTTGTATTTTGCTTTTGCTGAATTATATACAGATCCAATAAAACGGTCCAGTGGCATAAAACTTGCCTGGAATGGACTTAAGTTTGAAGTGCCTGGAAGTGTCTGTCTGAAGCAGGAGATGACGATCCCGTGTGCTAATCCCCTAATCTGTCAAAATACCCACACTATTGCACACCCACTCCACCATTACATTCATTCAGATATTGAACTTATAAATACCCGCACTCTTTCTATTCAGATGATAGTCCTTTTTTTTTCTTGAAAATGAAAGATGGCCATGGAGCAGACTTCTGCTGAGGCCCTGTCTCTTCTATGATGAAACCACTCTACGCCAAAGTTCTAGACGTTATAATCACACAAAGATGTATGCTGATTGCTGAATCATTGTACTGCTGCTGATATTTGATCAGTGGAAGATCACTGGATGCTGGCATTAAATCAGAAGTACAAGGAGTGACAGATTGATGACTGCCAAGGCACTAACCCCTTATTCCCCACTGCTGCCTGATTTAAATAAAACGATCTAACTGCAGCAGATATGTGGGAAAGAGAATGAATAATACATTTTTCGATAAAGTGACACTCCTTCCCGCTGCCCTAGGCACAAGCCTTCCTGTGCCTTGTTATAAATATGGTCCAGGGAAGAGGATGACATATGGTGCAAGTTAGGTGTGCAATGATTAATAGACACCAAGGGCCATGTTACTTAGTGAGAAACACCGAGATGAGTATCTCAATGTTAATATTGTTATATTATGATTAATATTATTTTGAAAATATTTTTGTACTCTTCTTTCTTCTTTTTTTGAGTGCCTGAATAAATATAAGGAGCTAGAGAAAAACCCTAAAAGGAAATGAGATTGGAGGCGAATAAAGAAACTCAGAATTATGTTGTAGGCTGATAAATGGCAGGACTGTCCAGAAGACACGAAAAAAGTGGCTTGGCAGAGATGAATTAATGTTAAGGTATAGGAAAAGCTTTAATGTACAATTGAGCGAGCACACATAAATATACAGTGAGGGTACTTGGCAGTTTTAGAACACATCAAACAAGTTCAATTGCAGAAGTGGCAGAAGTAAAGAGGACATAGAGAGCCCATATAAAAAGTCCTTAAGCCATAAACCAATCGGATCTGTGAATCATTAGGTTCAATATTTGAGTAGAATGCATTATGATAAGTTTTCATTAGTTGGAACTGCAGGCATCCAGAGTGTTATATTTTAAGTTGGGTTTTATGCCGGAGATTTGTTTCAGAAAAATGGAGCTCTGAACACCATAAAGTCCTATTAACAAATTTATCTGCATATAATTTTAGGCCTTTTAGGATGAATAATCACATTCAAGGGTGGACATTCACGGACTTTAAATTAAATGTTATTACCAGGTTGGAAACGCCTATGGAATCAGTTTAAGTCTGTTCTGGACATTTTACTTGTCTAATTATACATATATATTTAGTTTTCATTACGGATTTTAGCCTATTTTTACCTTATGAAACTGGGACTACATAATTATTATTATTATTATTTATTATTATAGCGCCATGTATTCCATGGCGCTTTATTCACTTTTATGTTCTGTAATTTCATAAATGTACTTTGAAATAAAAAAGCATTGCGAAAATCATTATTTAACTACCATGTGCAAATGACATAATTTACTTGTTAAGTTCTTATTAATAAAACAGAACCGCTTTTCAGTTATAATTCTTCACATACTGTATGTGGCGTTAAATACATGCAATATAAAGTAATTGGAATAAAATCAAGGTAGTTTCATTCTTGTATTTAAAGTTGTGCGAGTGGGTTGTGTCTGTGCTATATTGGAATCAATTCCGGTAACAGATGGAAGGAATGGATCAGTGGGATTTAAGTTCCTATTAGGTCAAGTTCGGAGCCTCTCTGATGGAAGAGATGTAAACCACTGCTGGCAGAAGGCAGACGTTCTGGCTAATGAAAAATCAAAGCAAAACATTCAAAGCAGCTGATTTTGTTTTGTTTTCTTGTTTTTGGTAATGGATCAGGAAAGAGTTTGATGTTACAGGAATGGACATGGAGCAAAGTGCCAAAAATCTACAGTGGAATTCAAGGGTATCATACTGCACTAAATGCTTGCAAGTTGTTGTTTTTTTTCTAATTATAGTTTATTTTATTTTTGATATCATCCAAATCACAACTATATAATTATTTTGCACATTTAGATTAAATAATTATTAAAAACTAAGCATTGAATACATGTACAGTATCCAGAGAACTAATTTAACTGACATTTCAAGCCTTGCTTATAGTGCAATTAGTCAACCCCTGTAAACAGCAATGTAATAGTATACCGTTTAAAAAAAAAAAAAAATCATAATATGCTTAAAGCACCATTCCATTGTTTTTTTAATTGCACCTCTGGAGTGGTGTTTTAAAAGTAAGTCCCATAGCCCTTGTCTAATTTGCACCTTCCTGCATTTTGTTTTCACCACTGATCCTGTTGGTCTTTAGCAAAACGTGACTTGATTGCAGCTCTAGTGTACATGCCTGCACAAGGCGATCTTGCCTTGCGCAGGCGTGTACTATGGAGGACAGAGAATGAGCTTCAATCCAATATTGCAGCCAGCATGCAGCCAGCGGGTAAGGAAAGGGTGAATCAAACACCCAAAAACCCCGCCCCTATGGCTGAAGATTGTTCCCTCCAAATTCAGGTGACAGAGCCCCTTTAACTTCCAAACAGTCAGAAGCTGCACTCACGAGATGGCACCGTGGGATAGGAGCAGCACTGAAAAAACTGTGAAGATGCCAGAAGGTGAGTATGTAACCAGGGGCTGGGGACTTGGATTGAAAACACCACTCCAGTATAGGAAAATAATACTGGATTGGTGCTTTAAAGGGAACCTGTCACCCCCCTCAGGCGTTTGTAACTAAAAGAGCCACCTTGTGCAGCACAAATGCTGCATTCTGAAAAGGTGGCTCTTTTAGTTATGATGCCTGCACACGCTGAAATAAACGTTTATAAAATGTGCCCCCTCATACCCTAAAATCGCCAGGGAGGCGTGACTTTCCTTCCTAATCAGATGCAGCACAGCCATCTCTCCGGGCCTGTGCGCACCGGGCGCCGCCTCCTCTTGCTACATTATTGTCCCCGGCGCCTGAGCTGTAAGTACAAAGGGCAGCACAACTGCACATGCCTGAAAAAAAAAAACTTAATGCAGAGGCGCCGGGGACAATAGTGCTGCAAGAGGAGGCGGCGCCCGACACGCACAGGCCCGGAGTGATGGCTGTGCTGCGTCTGATTAGGAAGGAAACACCTGCCTCCCTGGTGATTTCAGGGTATGAGGGGGCACATTTTATAAAAGTCTATTTCAGCGTGTGTAGGCATAACTAAAAGAGCCACCTTGTCAGAATGTAGCATTTGTGCTGCACAAGGTGGCTCTTTTAGTTACAAATGCCTGTGGGGGGTGGCAGGTTCCCTTTAAGGAGAACCTGTAAGCATAAAATAAAGACACAGCTGTAATGCAGATTACATTGATACCTTTGGTGAAGAAATCAGCTTTATGGTTCTTCTTTAATTACCCTTTCAAATTTTCTGCTAATTAGATTTCAGTGTACAGGGGCTGAAATGTGCACTGAGTTTTCTCCTCCTTGTCTGTGATTCCCAGACCCCTCAGCCTGCCTCCGATATATGAATGACAGGTCACTGCTTTTTCAGTGACCTGCCTGCTCTGTTTTAAATCTTGCAGTGACCTATCATTCATAGACAGAACGTAGTTGTAGGGGCAAAGGAATCACAAACAGGAGAAGACCCAGTGTACAGTCCAACGCCTGTGCACCAAAATCTAATTGGCATTAAACTTCAAATAGTGATTAATGCGGATTTCTTCACCAAAGGTATACATGTATTCCGAATTACAGTGCCATATCTTTAAATTAGTAAATTGTGATGACAGGTTTTCTTCAAAGACCCATAAACTCTTTGTAGGCTACTGTGAAGGCAATGGAAACTTTATATATTATTGCAGGATGTAAAATTCAGCAAATCTCTATTGGCAAATTAGTGGCTCACAAGATTTCAGAAGTCCCTGAACCTACTCATGGGTGTATTCTGAATGCTTTAAAAGTATTTATTCTTCATTCCCTTTGCTCTTGGCTTAATATGTCTCAATATGTGTAGCATAAGATTATGTTTATTGAGCCAGTGGTCATAATGTGAATTGCAGCTTATCAACAGTGTTTCTATCAGGTCACAATATTATAAATATGTTTGTGTAACATCTATGCTAATACCTAGGAGGTGCTGTACCTATGTTTCAGGTGATGTGAGGCACAATCATGGCTGTTCTTTTTAATTCCGAAGTCTTTGGGAGCTATTCAGTCACAGCGTTATGGGGTTAGTTTTGTGAACCTGGAAGAGGATGTCATCTATTTAAACCCCTGAACCTCTGACTCTCACTGCCAGTTAAATTTCTTCTCTGGTTCTGTTTTGTGCTATCTGCTCCTGCTTTTGCTTGTTTAATTTCTGTTGTGTGACACGTCCTGTTTCCTTACCATTACTTGTCTTCTGATTTTGTGTCTTAACTGCGCTCCTCGTTATGACTATGACTTCTCTTGCCTCTGATTCACTCCTTCTGCCATCATCCCTTACATGGATGCAATTCAGTGGATTCCATTATAACACTAGATCACTGTACAGAGAGTAAAGGCTGGACTTTCTCATGTGGGGACAATACAAATATCTCTCTGAGGATCTGTTTATACCAAGGAAGGTGACGGGCACAAGAGGGCATTCTTTGCGTCTTGAGGAGAGAAGGTTTTTCCTGTTGTGTTTGCTAATGACAGCTGTTATGAAGGCAATCCAGAAACACAGTGTGCTTAGCGATCAGAGCGCACACAGTGATCTGACAAATACCAAAAAATACAAGAACGAGCTCTGAGACGTGGAAACTCTGTAGACTGCACACCTGATCCTATCCTAAACACAACTAAAAGCGGCTGTGGATTGCGCCTAACAACTACCTAGGCAACTCGGCACAGCCTAAGAAACTAGCTAGCCTGAAGATAGAAAAATAGGCCTGACTTGCCCCAGAGAAATTCCCCAAAAGAAAAGGCAGCCCCCCACATATAATGACTGTGAGTAAGATGAAAAGACAAAACGTAGGGATGAAATAGATTCAGCAAAGTGGGGCCCGATATTCTAGGACAGAGCGAGGATAATAAAGCGAACTTTGCAGTCTACAAAAAACCCTAAAGCAAAACCACGCAAAGGGGGCAAAAAAAAACCCACCGTGCCGAACTAACGGCACGGCGGTACACCCTTTGCGTCTCAGAGCTTCCAGCAAAACAAAAGACAAGCTGGACAGAAAAAAAGCAACAAAAAAGCAAAAAGCACTTAGCTATACAGAGCAGCAGGTCACAGGAACAATCAGGAGAAGCTCAGATCCAACACTGAAACATTGACAAGGAGCAAGGATAGCAGCATCAGGCGGAGTTAAGTAATGAAGCAGTTAACGAGCTCACCAGAACACCTGAGGGAGGAAGCTCAGAAGCTGCAGTACCACTTGTGACCACAGGAGTGAATTCAGCCACAGAATTCACAACAGTACCCCCCCTTGAGGAGGGGTCACCGAACCCTCACCAGAGCCCCCAGGCCGACCAGGATGAGCCGCATGAAAGGCACGAACAAGATCGGAAGCATGAACATCAGAGGCAAAAACCCAGGAATTATCTTCCTGAGCATAACCCTTCCATTTAACCAGATACTGGAGTTTCCGTCTAGAAACACGAGAATCCAAAATCTTCTCCACAATATACTCCAATTCCCCCTCCACCAAAACCGGGGCAGGAGGCTCAACAGATGGAACCATAGGTGCCACGTATCTCCGCAACAACGACCTATGGAATACATTATGTATGGAAAAGGAGTCTGGGAGGGTCAAACGAAAAGACACAGGATTGAGAACCTCAGAAATCCTATACGGACCAATAAAACAAAATTTAAATTTAGGAGAGGAAACCTTCATAGGAATATGACGAGAAGATAACCAAACCAGATTCCCAACACGAAGTCGGGGACCCACACGGCGTCTGCGATTAGCGAAAAGTTGAGCTTTCTCCTGGGACAAGATCAAATTGTCCACTACCTGAGTCCAGATCTGCTGCAACCTATCCACCACAGAATCCACACCAGGACAGTCCGAAGACTCAACCTGTCCTGAAGAGAAACGAGGATGGAACCCAGAATTGCAAAAAAATGGAGAAACCAAGGTAGCCGAGCTGGCCCGATTATTAAGGGCGAACTCAGCCAACGGCAAAAAGGACACCCAATCATCCTGGTCTGCAGAAACAAAACATCTCAGATATGTTTCCAAGGTCTGATTGGTTCGTTCGGTCTGGCCATTAGTCTGAGGATGGAAAGCCGAGGAAAAGGATAGGTCAATGCCCATCCTACCACAAAAGGCTCGCCAGAACCTTGAAACAAACTGGGAACCTCTGTCAGAAACAATATTCTCAGGAATGCCATGCAACCGAACCACATGCTGAAAGAACAAAGGTACCAAATCAGAGGAGGAAGGCAATTTAGCCAAGGGCACCAGATGGACCATTTTAGAAAAGCGATCACAGACCACCCAAATGACTGACATCTTTTGAGAAACGGGAAGGTCAGAAATGAAATCCATCGAAATATGTGTCCAAGGCCTCTTTGGGACCGGCAAGGGCAAAAGCAACCCACTGGCACGAGAACAGCAGGGCTTAGCCCTAGCACAAATCCCACAGGACTGCACAAAAGTACGTACATCCCGTGACAGAGATGGCCACCAGAAGGATCTAGCCACTAACTCTCTGGTACCAAAGATTCCAGGATGACCAGCCAACACCGAACAATGAAGTTCAGAGATAAGTTTATTAGTCCACCTATCAGGGACGAACAGTTTCTCTGCTGGACAACGATCAGGTTTATTCGCCTGAAATTTTTGCAGCACCCGCCGCAAATCAGGGGAGATGGCAGACACAATGACTCCTTCCTTGAGGATACCCGCTGGCTCAGATAAACCCGGAGAGTCGGGCACAAAACTCCTAGACAGAGCATCCGCCTTCACATTTTTAGAGCCCGGAAGGTACGAAATCACAAAGTCGAAGCGGGCAAAAAATAACGACCAACGGGCCTGTCTAGGATTCAAGCGCTTGGCAGACTCGAGATAAGTCAAGTTCTTATGATCAGTCAATACCACCACGCGATGCTTAGCTCCTTCAAGCCAATGACGCCACTCCTCGAATGCCCACTTCATGGCCAGCAACTCTCGATTGCCCACATCATAATTACGCTCAGCGGGCGAAAACTTCCTGGAAAAGAAAGCACATGGTTTCATCACTGAGCAATCAGAACCTCTCTGTGACAAAACCGCCCCTGCTCCAATCTCAGAAGCATCAACCTCGACCTGGAACGGAAGAGAAACATCTGGCTGACACAACACAGGGGCAGAACAAAAACGACGCTTCAACTCCTGAAAAGCTTCCACAGCAGCAGAAGACCAATTAACCAAATCAGCACCCTTCTTGGTCAAATCGGTCAATGGTTTGGCAATGCTAGAAAAATTACAGATGAAGCGACGATAAAAATTAGCAAAGCCCAGGAACTTTTGCAGACTTTTCAGAGATGTCGGCTGAATCCAATCCTGGATGGCTTGGACCTTAACTGGATCCATCTCGATAGTAGAAGGGGTAAAGATGAACCCCAAAAATGAAACTTTCTGCACACCGAAGAGACACTTTGATCCCTTCACAAACAAAGAGTTAGCACGCAGGACCTGAAAAACCATTCTGACCTGCTTCACATGAGACTCCCAATCATCTGAGAAGATCAAAATGTCATCCAAGTAAACAATCAGGAATTTATCCAGATACTCATGGAAGATGTCATGCATAAAAGACTGAAACACAGATGGAGCATTGGCAAGTCCGAACGGCATCACTAGATACTCAAAATGACCCTCGGGCGTATTGAATGCAGTTTTCCATTCATCTCCTTGCCTGATTCTCACCAGATTATACGCACCACGAAGATCTATCTTAGTGAACCAACTAGCCCCCTTAATCCGAGCAAACAAGTCAGATAACAATGGCAAGGGATACTGAAATTTAACAGTGATCTTATTAAGAAGGCGGTAATCAATACACGGTCTCAGCGAACCATCCTTCTTGGCTACAAAGAAGAACCCTGCTCCCAGTGGTGATGACGATGGGCGAATATGTCCCTTCTCCAGGGATTCCTTCACATAACTGCGCATAGCGGCGTGTTCGGGCACGGATAAATTAAATAATCGACCTTTAGGGAATTTACTACCAGGAATCAAATTGATAGCACAATCACAATCCCTATGCGGAGGTAGAGCATCGGACTTGGGCTCTTCAAATACATCCTGATAATCAGACAAGAACTCTGGGACCTCAGAAGGGGTGGATGACGAAATCGACAAAAATGGAACATCACCATGTACCCCCTGACAACCCCAGCTGGATACCGACATGGAATTCCAATCCAATACTGGATTATGGGTTTGTAGCCATGGCAACCCCAACACGACCACATCATGCAGATTATGCAACACCAGAAAGCGAATAACTTCCTGATGTGCAGGAGCCATGCACATGGTCAGCTGGGCCCAGTATTGAGGTTTATTCTTGGCCAAAGGTGTAGCATCAATTCCTCTCAATGGAATAGGACACCGCAAAGGCTCCAAGAAAAACCCACAACGTTTAGCATAATCCAAATCCATCAGATTCAGGGCAGCGCCCGAATCCACAAACGCCATGACAGAAAAGGACGACAAAGAGCATATCAAGGTAATGGACAGAAGGAATTTGGACTGTACAGTACCAATGACGGCAGACCTAGCGGACCGCTTAGTGCGCTTAGGACAATCAGAAATAGCATGAGTGGAATCACCACAGTAGAAACACAGACCATTCAGACGTCTGTATTCCTGCCGTTCAACTCTAGTCATAGTCCTATCGCACTGCATAGGCTCAGGTTTAACCTCAGGCAGTACCGCCAAATGGTGCACAGATTTACGCACGCGCAAGCGTCGACCGATCTGAATGGCCAAAGACAAAGACTCATTCAAACCAGCAGGCATAGGAAATCCCACCATGACATCCTTAAGAGCCTCAGAGAGACCCTTTCTGAACAAAGCTGCCAGCGCAGATTCATTCCACTGAGTGAGTACTGACCATTTCCTAAATTTCTGACAATATACTTCTATATCATCCTGACCCTGGCACAAAGCCAGCAAATTTTTCTCAGCCTGATCCACTGAATTAGGCTCATCGTACAGCAATCCGAGCGCCAGGAAAAACGCATCGACACTACTCAATGCAGGGTCTCCTGGCGCAAGAGAAAATGCCCAGTCTTGAGGGTCGCCGCGCAAAAAAGAAATAATAATCAAAACCTGTTGAATAGGATTACCAGAAGAATGAGGTTTCAAGGCCAGAAATAGCTTACAATTATTTTTGAAACTTAGAAACTTAGTTCTATCTCCAAAAAACAAATCAGGAATAGGAATTCTTGGTTCTAACATAGATTTCTGATCAATAGTATCTTGAATTTTTTGTACATTTATAACGAGATTATCCATTGAAGAGCACAGACCCTGAATATCCATGTCCACACCTGTGTCCAGAATCACCCAAATGTCTAGGGGAAAAAAAAAAAGTGAACACAGAGCAGAAAAAAAAAAAAATGATGTCAGAACTTTTTCTTTCCCTCTATTGAGAATCATTAGTTTGGCTCCTTGTACTGTTGTGTTTGCTAATGACAGGTGTTATGAAGGCAATCCAGAAACACAGTGTGCTTAGCGATCAGAGCGCACACAATGATCTGACAAATACCAAAAAATACAAGAACGAGCTCTGAGACGTGGAAACTCTGTAGACTGCACACCTGATCCTATCCTAAACACAACTAAAAGCGGCTGTGGATTGCGCCTAACAACTACCTAGGCAACTCGGCATAGCCTAAGAAACTAGCTAGCCTGAAGATAGAAAAATAGGCCTGACTTGCCCCAGAGAAATTCCCCAAAGGAAAAGGCAGCCCCCCACATATAATGACTGTGAGTAAGATGAAAAGACAAAACGTAGGGATGAAATAGATTCAGCAAAGTGGGGCCCGATATTCTAGGACAGAGCGAGGATAGTAAAGCGAACTTTGCAGTCTACAAAAAACCCTAAAGCAAAACCACGCAAAGGGGGCAAAAAAAACCCCACCGTGCCGAACTAACGGCACGGCGGTACACCCTTTGCGTCTCAGAGCTTCCAGCAAAACAAAAGACAAGCTGGACAGAAAAAAAGCAACAAAAAAGCAAAAAGCACTTAGCTATACAGAGCAGCAGGTCACAGGAACAATCAGGAGAAGCTCAGATCCAACACTGAAACATTGACAAGGAGCAAGGATAGCAGCATCAGGCGGAGTTAAGTAATGAAGCAGTTAACGAGCTCACCAGAACACCTGAGGGAGGAAGCTCAGAAGCTGCAGTACCACTTGTGACCACAGGAGTGAATTCAGCCACAGAATTCACAACATTTTCCACCAACATAGATGAGGATTCTTTACTGTTAGGGCAGTGAGACTCTGGAATTGCTTGCCTGAGGAGGTGGTGATGGCGAACTCAGAGAGGCCTGGATGTCTTCCTGGAGCAGAACAATATTGTATCATACAATTATTAGGTTCTGTAGAAGGACGTAGATCTGGGGATTTATTATGATGGAATATAGGCTGAACTGGATGGACAAATGTCTTTTTTCGGCCTTACTAACTATGTTACTATGTTACTATGTTACTATGGTGCTTGCGGTGATCTCATTGAGGTCACCGCAGTTCTTCATTTCGGCTCACAGTGAAGTCACAGCTAGTCACTGAGGCTGCACTTGCAGTAGCTCATTCTCCCAGGGTTTTCAGCTGAATGGTCGCATCATGGCACCATCGAAGAAGTAAACCACATATTGCAGACATTGATCTTCACTTCGGACTTTACTATTTTTCTCTTTTTACAGCAGACATGTGCATAGGTGGATTAGACGAATGGTGAGTATTTTTGTTGTTTATTATTTTCAGTTTTTCTTTTTACAGGGGACCAGGGCTTCAATGGAATGAGTGTCAGGTGAGTATACCTTTATTATTTAAAAAAACAATTAAACAGAGTGTAGATTTTTATTTCAAATAAATTACTTTATTCTGGGTGTTTTTTTATTTACAATATGACTATAGGTGTGAGGACTGTACTGAGGATACTAAGGGGTGGACCCACTGGACCGTGACAATGATCCTCCCACGGGCGAGCAGACCAGATGGACCCCCCACTATACAGGGAGCATTAGGAGCAGACCCGCGCGAGACTATCGCCACGGCAGCTGGAAGGCTTAGATGGACAGGAAGACAACTCACGGAAACACGGAGTGGACGGAGGAAGAGAAACGACAGTCTGGGGACAGGAACACGGGCAGGGTGGAGGACACGAGCTGGCAGGCAGGACACTGGAGGAAAGCACAGGATGGAGATCAAAGACTGGATAGGATTACGGACTGGACGGAGGATGAGGAGTGGCAGGCTGGAGACAGGAACACAGGCGGGGCGAAGGACACCAACAGGCGGCCAGAATCACTTGTAACCACAAATGAGAAAAAGGCAAAGCAATGCAGAAGAGGCAGAGTAATAAAGGCAGCGTTGTGCAGTACTTCCGGGAAGGAGTCCTCCTGGATGATAGAGAGGACAAGTAGGAGGCAGACCCGGAGATCTCTGAAGTGTGCGCACGCAGCACACAACTCAGTGCGTGTGCGCACATGACGGGAGGCAGACGCCAGGCGGGAGCGCCGAGAAGCAGAGAGCCGGTGAGGATCGACAGCTGTGGTGGCGCGCCGATACGCCAAAGGGAGGTAAGTATGGGAGGAGTCGGGAGGCGGTGGCAGCAGCGGCGGTGATGTGACAGTACCCCATCTTTATGCCCCCCCTTTTTTAAGCAGGAAAGAAATCTAGCTAAAATTCGAGGAGCCTGGATGTTCTCCTGAAGCTCCCAGGATCTCTCCTCAGGACCAAAACCCTTCCAGTCAACCAAAAACAAATTTCTACCTCTCAACTTTTTCATGGCAAGAATGTCCTTAACCTCAAAGACATCATCCGTGGAAACAGGAAAAGGAGAATGAACAGTCAAGGCTTGAAACTGATTGAAATCCACTGGCTTCAGAAGAGACACGTGAAAGGAATTGGGAATACGGAGAGAGGCGGGTAACCTGAGCTTGTAAGAGACATTATTGATGCGGGCCAAAACCTCAAAAGGCCCAATGTACCGAGGGCCAAGCTTATGTGAAGAAATTTTAAGACAGACAAACTTAGAAGATAACCACACTTTATCACCAGGATGATATAGAGGAGAATCAAGGCGCCTTTTATCCGCATGTCTCTTCATCCTATCCTGTGCTAATTCAAAAGCGGACTTGGTCTCCTGTCAGACTCTGGAGAACTCTCTAGACAGAAGATCAGCTGCTGGTACAGCAGAGACAGGAGGAACCGGTAAAGGAAGACCAGGATGTTGACCGTAGACGATAAAAAAATGAGACTTGGAAGAAGCTTCACTGGTATGGTTGTTATAAGAAAATTCAGCCCTAGGAAGTACGTCTGACCAAGAGTTCTGATGAGCTATGGAGAAATGATGAAGATAAGTCACCAGAATCTGATTTGTACGTTCCACTTGGACATTGGTCTACGGATGGTAAGCCGAAGATAAGTCAAGCGAAATATTCATAGACTTACACACAGACCTCCAGAATCGAGCGGTAAACTTGACTCCTCTGTCAGAAACAATATGTTGTGGTAGACCATGAATACGGAAAATATGGTGGATAAAGATCTTCACCAACTCAGGTGCCAAAGGTAACCCAGGAAGAGCGATGAAATGAGCCATCTTAGAGAATCGATCCACGACCACGAGGATGACGGTGCAAGCAAAAGAGCGGGGCCAGTCAGTAATAAAATCCATTGCAATGTGTTGCCATGGAGTAGAAGGAATCGGAAGAGGATGCAGAACTGCCTAGGAACCTTATTGTTAGCGCAAGAAGGGCAAGAGGCTATGAAACCTCGAACATCCTGCGAAAGGGTCGGCCACCAGTATGAGAAATAAGAATGAGAGTCTTTTTGAGACCAACATGATCCGCCAGTTTGGAGGCATGTAAGACACGTCTCCTGTCCTTTTCCAGAACAAAAGTCTTACTCGGAGGTAAAGGGGTTAGACTGACAGGCACAACTGTGATGACCTTAGAAAGATTGATGATGTGCGTGGGTTCCTCCTCAGTATCCATTGATGAGAAGGATCTGGACAATGCGTCAGCCTTAAAGTTTTTATTATCGGACTGGAAACGAAGCTCAAAGTCAAAACGGCCGAAGAACAGAGCCCACCTGGCCTGCCGAGGAATTAGTCTGTGCTCAGAAGGAATGTATGCCAAATTCTTATGTTTCATGTAGATTACAAAGGGTGTACGGCTCCCTCCAAAAGATACCTCCATTCCTCCAGTGCCAACTTAATGGCCAAAAGTTCCCTGTTTCAGATGGAATAGTTCCTTTTAGAAGAGGAGAAAGTCTTGGAGAAGAAACCACAGAGGGCAAGCCGACCGGTAGATGACCTCTGGGAAAGAACTGCTCCGGTCCCAATGGCTGAGGCATCAACCTCAAGAATGAAGGGTTTATTAGCTTCTAAACGTTGGGGTATAGGAGCAGAGACAAAAGCTTGTTTGAGAGACCGGAAGGCTTCTTTGGCCTCTGCAGACCAAAGGTAAGGGTTGGCCCACTCGTAGTAGAGAAGAGATGGGAGCAGACAAAGATGAAAAGTGGGGAATAAACTGCCGATAATAATTCGCGAATCCTAGAAATCGCTGAATTGCCTTAACACCGAACGGACGTGGCCAGTCAAGCACGGCAGAGACTTTTCCCGGATCCATGCATAGGTCGGAATCGGAGATGATGAAACCCAAGAACGGGAGAGAAGACTGTTCAAAAGCGCACTTTTCAAGTTTAGCGTACAGGCGATTCTTCTTCAGACGCTGAAGTACTTGTCGAACATCTCTTCTATGAGAAGGCAGATCAGGAGAAAACACAAGAATATCGTCCAAGTACACCACTACACAGGTTGTAAAGTAGGTCCCGAAAGACATCATTCACCAACTCTTGGAAAACAGCGGGTGCATTGCATAATCCGAAGGGCATAACTAAGCACTCATAATGACCGTCTCTGGTGTTAAAAGCAGTCTTCCACTCATCCCCAGAGTGGATACTCATTAAATTATAAGCACCTTGGAGGTCCAATTTAGTGAAGATTCGTGCTCCTCGAAGGCGATTGAAGAGTTCCGGAATGAGAGGAAGTGGGTACATGTTTTAAATCGTGATATTATTGAGCCCTCTGTAATCGATGCAAGGACGAACAGAACCATCCTTCTTCTTGACAAAAAAAAATAATAAAGTGGGCTAAATGTCTGCCAAAAAATTGATCATAAATAAACAGGTGGCATAGAAAGGTACAGGGGTGGGCTCCTCTGCTGAGTAGCAGACAGTGGAAGTAGGCGCAAAGTATTAACTGGTCTAAATGGAGGCCAGGGCCCCTGTATATTTTAACTATCATCTATCATTTCAACAAATTTGTATTGGCAGTGCCATTGAAGGTTTTAACAGCACAGACTATGCAGTGGTGGAGTAGGGAGAGGTAAGTATTGCAAGTGGTAGAGCACTGTTTGAGCTTGGGGGGAGCACTCTCTCGTGGGCGGCGGTACTGGCACAGGGCCCCTCATATTACGATGGTGTGTCTGACATTAATTGTGCACCACCACCATCAGAGACACTTCATTGTACTATGAGGGACCCTGTGCCAGTACCGTCACCCAAGAGTGGGCCCACCCACCTGTCCAGGCAAATGGCACTCACACGGATGCTTGCGCCAGGTAGTGACCACGGTCCTATGGGGGAGTCAGCCCTTTAGGGGGGTATATAAATGGCCTATGGTGGACTATCAGCAGCTGCAAATGGAGGAATTGGAGAAGTCAGTAAGAGGAGGCCATAAGCAAGACATTTTTCAGGCAAGCTACATGTCAGTGGGGGAAGGTGGGGCAAAATAATTTGAAATCCATGATTGGCTCATTTTAATGAAGGTTAGATCATCAACATTCTGGGTAGCCAGACGTGTCCTTTTTTCGGTCAGCATTGAACCAGCAGCACTGAAGGCTCTTTATGATAGCACACTAGCAGCAGGGCAAGCGAACTCCTGTAATGCATATTCTGCCAATTCAGGCCAGGTGTCTATTTTAGATGCCCAGTAATAAAAGGAGAATGACCTGTGAGGGAGAACATCAATAAGGGAGGAAAAGTAGTTCGTAACCATAGTGGACAAATGCTGTATTCTGTCACTTTGCACGTTGCACACGATGCACGACACCTGTCGTGTCAGCGGTCATTGTGAAATCAGTCCATAACCTGGTCATAAAACCCCTCTGTACAACACCACTTCGGATTTGTGCACCTCTAACACCTCTGCCATGTTGCCCCCTACGGCTCGTGTGAGAACCATCACCGCCGCTGTGTGCTGGGAATGCCTGAACCAAGCGGTCTACAAGAGTTGCTTGTTTGGTAGCCAAAATTTGCTTAAAGTTCTCATGTGGCATGATATTTTGTAATTTACCTTTATATTGTGGATCCAGGAGGCAGGCCAACCAGTAATCATCATCGGTCATCATTTTGTTAATGCGGGGGTCCCTTTTTAGGATACGCAAGGCATACTCAGCCATGTGGGCCAATGTTCCAGGTGTCAATTCACTGCTTGTGCTGGGTTGAGGAGCACTTTCTTGCAAATCAACATCACTTGTGTCTTGCAAAAACCCTTTACCTGACCTTGCCCCCTGAGAAGCATCCTCCTCCCATAAATATTCATTCCCATCATCCTCCTCCTCTTCATCCACCACCTCGTCCAGGAGAGTTCCCTGAGCAGCCAATGGCTGACTGTCATCAAGGCTTCCCTCCTCCTCGGCTACAGACGCCAGCTCCTTAATGTGCATCAAACTTTGCATCAGCAGATGCATTAGTGGGATGCTCATGCTTATGATGGTGTCGTCTGCACTTACCAGTCGTGTGCATTCCTTCAAAACACTGAAGGACTTGACAGAGTTCTTGGAACTTTGACCACTGCACACCAGACAACTCCAAGTCTGCCATCCAACTGCCTGCCCGTGTATGTGTATCCTCCCACAAATTAATTACAGCACACCTTTGTTCACACAGCCTCTGAACCATGTGCATTGTGGAGTTCCACCTTGTTGCAACGTCGATTACAAGGCGGTGCTGGGGAACATTCAGCGATCGCTGATGGTTCAGCATAAGGTTGGAGTGTACGGGCGACTGGCGGATGTGCGAGCAAAGTCTTCGCACCTTCAGGAGCAGGGCTAGTGACTCCGGATAATTTTTGAGGAAGCACTGCACCACCAGGTTCAAGGTGTGAGCAAGGCAAGGTATGTGTTTAAGTTCTGAAACGGCTATGGCAGCCATATAATTCCTTCCGTTATCACTGACCACCTTGCCTGCCTCAAGATGTACACTGCCCAGCCATGACTGAGTTTGTTGCTGCAAGTACTCGGCCAGTACTTCCGCGATGTGTCTGTTGTCGCCCAAACACTTCATTTGTAACAGCCGGCTGACGCTTACCACTAGCTGTTCGATAAAGGGACACCTCGTATGCAACACAGGCAGCTGCAGATGGAGTGGTTGTGCGACTGTGCTCTGTGGATGAGCTTTCGCTTCTAGAGGAGGAGGAGGGGTGGCGAACACCTACAGCCAACTATTTCCTAGACCGTGGGCTAGGCAGAACTGTCCCACTATGGCTGTCCCCTGTGGACCCTGCATCCACCACATTAACTCAGTGCACCGTGATGGAAACGTAACGTCCCTGGCCATGCCTACTGGTCCATGCATCTGTTGTGAGGTGCATCTTTCCACTGACTGATTGCCTCAGTGCATGGACAATGCGGTCTTTGACATGTTGGCGGAGGGCTGGGATGGCTTTTCTCGCAAAGAAGTGCCAACTGGGTAGGTCATAACGTGGTACTGCGTTGGCCATCAGGTCTTTGAAAGCTTTGCTTTCAATCAACCGGTAGGGCATCATCTCTAACAAGATTAGTACAGCAATGTGGGCGTTCAAACCCTGTGAACGTGGATGAGAGGATGAGTACTTTCTTTTCCTAATGAGAGTCTCTTGTAGGGCGAGCTGGACTGGAGAGCTGCATATGGTGGAACTAGCGGTGGTGATGGTGGACATGGCGGATTGAGAGAGGGTTGGTGAAGGTATTCTTGATGTTGACCTACATACAGTGTTTCCTACCAATAACCTTGTGATTCCCTGACTGCTTTGGCCTTGCGACGATACCTCCACATTTGCTGCTGGTGGTGTCCTAACCGGTGGGCTTACAGTGAGGGAAGCAATGTTGCTGACTACCTTTATTCTGAGCAGGAGTACCAACGGTACGGGATGTTTGGGGGTCAGTCCAGGCTTGCAAGTGCATGCTGGTTAAATGTCTAAGCATGCACGTTGTATTTAAATTTTGAAGATTCTTCCCTCTGCTAAAGGTCTTTGAGCATTTCTTACAGATCATTCGGATCTTGGTTAAAAAATTGCCACACTACACTCTTCCTACTATGGAATACCTTTTCAGGCATTGCATGCTGTGCTACTTTCACCGGATGGCCACGCTGTCCTAAAACTGTTTTTGTTTTTGACAAACGTTTTTGGCCTGATACGGGCCTGCCAGATGACAGTTGTTGCGATGTAGATGGCTGCTGCGGATCTTCCTCCTCCGCTTCTGAGCTACTGGCAGCGGCACCCTCTTCCCCCAATAGCTGCCAATCTGGGTCAACAACTGGGTCATCTATCACCTCCTTTTCAATGTCATGTGCACCTTCCTCTGTGTCACCGTGTAAGGTGCTATAGCATTCGGGACGGGGCGCCATACTCTCACCAGGGTCAGATTCTGGCTCAGTACACTGCGAGGGCAATGTAGTGATCTGAGTCAATGGAACAGCATAATAATCTAGCTGTGGCTGTGCATCAGTGCACTCCATGTCCGATTCATCTTGTAATGGGCAGTTAATAATTAACTTTTCTAACCCCGGCACGGTATGTGTAAAGAGCTCCATGGAGTAACCTGTAGTGTCGCCTGACGCATCCTTCACTTTTGCTTTGGGTGAAGGACACAAGGAAACGTCTTGATCCTGACTGGGAGCATCCACTGGTGACTCGCTGCTTTTATATTTCGAACTCTCTGAAGAGCTAGAGGCTGAGTCAGCAAGGAAAGCCAAAACTTTTTCCTGCTGCTCTGGCTTTAAAAGCTGTTTTCCTACTCCCAGATAGGGGAGCCTTCAAGGCCTTGTTTAGACAGACGATGATGCTGGCTCAACACCTCCAGCCTTAGGTGCTATTGTGCTTTTGCCACTACCACCAGATGCACCCCCACCACCATCAGTACCAGATAGCAACCACCGCCCACGGGCTCTTCCACCAGCCTTCCTCATTTTTTGGAAAGTCTAAACAAAATTACAACCGTTATATGGTACTGTAAAACAAGGTAGAAGGTGTATATAAACTTGTTGAGACTTTAAATCTCCCTTTTTTGTGGGAGACTGAACCAAAACTCAGGGCCTGTGCATAAAACAACATAATGTAAGTGGCAGAAAGTGGCTGGCTGAGATACGACAAACTAACAGGACTGAAGTATATCCACTTTGTGAGAATTTGAATATCCCTTTTTTTTGGGAGATTGAACCAAAATTCAGGCCCAGTGTGTATAACAGAGCAAAAAAAGGGGAGAAACCAGCACAGCCTAAGGTTAAGACGCAATACATAAAGTGCAAATGCACATATTAATTTCTAACTGTATTATCAAAATGAGACATTTAGCAAACAACCCCGCCTCTTCACGGCAATCTCATATTGGGGCAGTCCTACACTACGTTTTTTATATTCGCTGTGCCATAAAGGCCTCCTAAATGAACTAAAAGCAAGACCACATTAAAAGCATGCTGTACCTGGAGCATTACTGAGTCACCCCCATGGCGCCAGAGTAGGCAAGCGAGGATAAAGGTTGACCAGGTCAGGACAGACATTTCGGATCCAACCTCCACACTGCCCATCCAGAGCCACAGATGAAGAGTGAGACAGGCTGAGGCACAGGTGCATAATTAAACAAAGCCTGAGGCAGGGCAGGGCTGCTATGTGTGTGTAGAGCAGCCTATCAATCACTGAGACACAGAAATAATGGCGCACATAACCAGGCGCGGCGCACGGCAACAGTGGTGGTCAGCCACTTACCAATAACATTTTGAAAATACAGTTAGAAATTAATATGTGCATTTGCACTTTATGTATTGCGTCTTAACCTTAGGCTGCGCTGGCGTCTCCCTTCTTTTGCTCTGTTATTGGTAAGTGGCTGACCACCACTGTTGCCGTGCGCCACGCCTGGTTATGTGCGCCATTCTTTCTGTGTCTCAGTGATTGATAGGCTGCTGTACACACACAGCAGCCCTGCCCTGCCTCAGGCTTTGTTTAATTATGCACCTGTGCCTCAGCCTGTCTCACTCTTCATCTGTGGCTCTGGATGGGCAGTGTGGAGGTTGGATCCGAAATGTCTGTCCTGACCTGGTCAACCTCTATCCTCGCTTGCCTACTCTGGCGCCATGGGGGTGACTCAGTAATGCTCCAGGTACAGCATGCTTTTAATGTGGTCTTGCTTTTAGTTCATTTAGGAGGCCTTTATGGCACAGCGAATATAAAAAACGTAGTGTAGGACTGCCCCAATATGAGATTGCCGGGAAGAGGCGGGGTGGCTCAAAGAATTAATCAATTGTTTGCTAAATGTCTCATTTTGAAAATACAGTTAGAAATTAATATGTGCATTTGCACTTTATGTATTGCGTCTTAACCTTAGGCTGCGCTGGCTTCTCCTTTCTTTTGCCCAGTGTGTATAACAACGCAATCTAAGAGACAGAAAGTGGCTGGCTGACATACGACAAACTAACAGGACTGAAGTATATCCACTTTTTGAGAATTTGAATCTTGCTTTTTTTGGCGGGAGATTGAACCAAAACTCAGGCCCAGTGTATAAAACAACACAACGTAAGTGGCAGAAAGTGGCTGGAAGATATATGAAAAAATACAAGGACTGTAGTACAATTTCAATCTCCCTACAATGATCTCAGGAAAAGTATTGCAGCAATAAAAATGACTGCTGCACACAAAAGTGTAGACAAATAAACAAGAAAACTGTGCAGAAAGGAGCAACAGGATTTTTGCTTTTAAAAAAGCAGTTGGTTTGCACAGCAGCGTGCAAACAGCAATGCAGCTATCAGGGAGCCTTATAAGGCAGCCTAATAAGCTACAGAGCTGATGCACAAAAATATAGCCTCCACTGTCCCTGCAAAAAAATGGTGGTGTTGGACAGTGGAAATCGCTACAGCACAAGCAGTTTGGGACAGCACAAGCAGTTTGGGGGTTAATCTTCCCTCTCTAACTATATCCCTTCTTCTGATGAAGCTGCAGCAACCTCTCCCTATGCTAAGATCAGCAGAAGTACAATTACTAACCTGTGGGCTTGATGTCACCTGACAATACAAAGGTGAAATCAATATGGGTGTAAGGTCCGAGCATTCCTACATGAACAGTTTCCTGGAAAGTGGAATGGTCATCGTTGGCCAGTTGAATGGCCATCAAGGTCTCCCAATCTGACCCCCTTAGACTTTTATCTTTGAGGTCACCTGAAGGCAATTGTCTATGCTATGGAGATACGGGATGTGCAGCATGTGAAGCAACGAATACTGGAAGCCTGTGCCAGCATTTCTTCAGCGGTGTTGCTATCAGTGTGTCAAGAGTGGAAGAAGAGGTTTGCATTGACAATTCAAAATAATGGGCAGCATTTTGAACACATTTTATAAGTGGTCATAAACTTGTAAATAACTCATGAAAGAATAAAGTTACGTTAAAACCAAACAAAACATTGATTTTCTTGTGAAATTCTCAATAAGTTTGATGTGTCACATGATCCTCTTCCCCTTGAAAAAATAAAGTTGGATACAAAATGGCTGAATTAAAAATGGCTGCCATGGTCACCACCCATCGTGAAAAGTTTTCCCCCCTCCCATATACTAATGTTCCCCAAACAGGAAGTTGATATCACCAATCATTCCCATTTTATTTAGGTGTATCCATATAAATGGCCCACCCTGTAGAATGCTGTAAGTCAGGCCTAAAAGTGATGGCGGTATCTCATTTCAGTTAAAGCTGGTGACAGATTCACTTTAATTCACAGCTACACTGATCAGTACTGTTGTATAATAATTTCCATGATGCTACTTCTGAACGTGTATTACATATACAAACATAGGAGCACAAGAGACCTTTACGGCTCAATGTACTGTGCATGGGAGACATCATGGAACTAACTTTAACCCACTAGCTAAGTATCTACATACTATCTATAGACAGTGAACTGCTTATCAAAGGATGGGTGTGTTTGGTCTAGAAACTCATGTAGCCTGGTAATGATAATCACCAGGTGATAAAATCTACATTGTAACAACAGCACACAGCCTGAAAAGTGAAACATTATTAAAAAATGTGTTTTAACCCCTACCTCATGCTTTCCTTATATTGCTTAGCAAAATCTTGCTGTCAAATTCCCTTTAATATGTTAGAATTTGTTTTCAATAATTTCCTGTGTAGAATTAACTACTGGAAATTCAGAATATTGTATTGTGTGTCCTTGGATCTCTTAGGTTTCTATATTGCTTTTAGTTTCACATACTCATTTGAGCTCCATGCTAACATTTCATGTATTTTAAGTGCCAATTATGCAGTTTTGCATTTAATATTTTATTGGTTTTTTTTCTCTACTTTTTTACCCTTAAAACTTTTGGAATAAACATTTGTAAACTGATACTGAAAAATTACTTGAGATGACTTTTCAGATTACATATACTTGTCCTTTTGTTCTATTTTCATTAAAAACAAACAAAAGTCTTAAGTTGTGACAAGTTTACTAGATTGATAGGTATGAAATAATATTCTAGCATAAAGAAGTAGAAGCAAAAGATCAAAGACGAAACCGAGGCATATATACTGAAGAAAACAGAAAACAAAAGTAGCAAAAGGGGAAACTTCTACTGAAAAGGAATGAGGAATTTAATTGACGAAGTAGGAAATGATATCAGTACTGTGGAGGCTAAATATCAGCAGGACATGCTAAAGATGTCCAACAGATTTGGGTCTCAATGTTTGGACAGGCGTCAGCAGTATTTTGAGAATGGTCTCAACTGCATGGTGTCAGGAATGGAGATGTAGGCACGCATGCACAACTCTCTCCATTCATTTTAACAGAAGCTAAGAAACTTGCAGAGTGTGCCTATTGATTTGCCATAAATGAGCAAACAACCCATTTCACTAATTTACATAGAATTATTTTAGGCAATTAGTATTTACTTTCCATGGGATATTCAAGAAGGTTAAAATTCATGGTTAAAACAATAGAGAGGAATACAACTTAAAGTGAACCTGTCATCAGGTTAGGCCAATATGAGTTATGGCCACCCCTTTTCAGGGCTTAAATACAGCATTCTATAATGCTGTATACAGTGGGTATGTGGGAAAAGTATTCAGACCCCTTTAAAATTTTCACTCTTTGTTTTATTGCAGCCATTTGGTAAATTCAAAAAGTTATTTTTTTTTCTCATTAATGTACACTCTGCACTTTTATTATACTAACCTGTTCTTAAAATACTCACCCGGCTCCCTCGCTGGTTGGTGCTGCTTCCTGTCCTGGCCGCACCTTCTACTGTATGAGCGGTCACGTGGGGCCGCCGATTACAGTCATGAATATGCGGCTCCACCTCCCATAGGGGTGGAGCCGCATATTCATAACTGTAAATGAGCGGCCCCATGTGACCGCTCATACAGTAGAAGGTGCGGCCAGGACAGGAAGCAGCGCCAGCGAGGGAGCCAGGTGAGTATTTTAAGAACAGCGGGCAGGCGCACAGGGGGTGGGAGGGGGGTTGGGACATGGACCTTTATTTTAAACACGAGAAACAAAAAAAAAAGGATTTATCATATCTTCTTTACAGCAAACGCTGCTGCAGAGAAGATATGAATTACGGCTTCAGCACCAGTGGGGGGGACAGCGCTTACTGTAGCGCTGTCTCCTGCACGGCACACTATGACTTTAATGGGTCCGTGTAATACGTGCGCTCCCACGAACACTGACATGTCTCCGTGTTTGGCACACGGAGACAGGGTCCGCAAATTCAATGACATCTGCACAGATGCATTGATTTGAATGTGTCTACGTGTGTCAGTTGCTCCGCTACATGAGGAAACTGTCACCTCACGTACCGGAGTCACTGACATGTGAAACCGGCCTTACTGAATATAAATTTTACCCCTGAATTGAGATGAAACAAGTAGGCAAAAAAAAGAAAATTTCTCAGATGAGATATATTACAAAGTTTCCTATTTTTATGTGTACTATAGATTTATAAAATAAAATTTAAAACGATGATCACTTTTTAAAGTAACACTAAACTTTTCCAGACTTGAACTAGGCACATCCCCCACTTCTTTCTGCTATTCTTTTTGTAATAACACGTTGCATTGTGGGAAAAGTAGAGGGGGCTAGGAATTTTGCACAATTTTATGTGTCTGCTGTTTCCCAATCGTGCGGGGAATAAACTTCACAATCGAATGCCTCTTTTTGCAAGTTAAGCACTTCTTGAACATACGTGATCTTGGCTCAGTAGAAACCAGGATCCAGATCTTTCTCATGAGGACAATTGGATTACTTAGATTAAATTCCGTAACTCAGTCTATCCAATACCAACTCTTAGTGAAATGGAAGGCTATTAAGTTAAATTGTGTTCGCCTTCCAGCAAACACAGTAAAGATCAATGCAGCACAAGTGGATGTGTATCAGCCTGTCAGTATAAAGCCTTAGCAGCAGAAGGAATGGTATGGTTAGGTGACCAAGACAGCGGTAATTGATGAAATATCTATCTGGATCACATGTAGCACAAGCTATTTTCAGGATATGCAATGGTTCCAGATGAATATTTCTATGGTAAACCTACAAAGTAAATTAAAGATATATGGATCTGAACCAGATTACAGATTGAAACCCAAAACTAAACTAAATGGTTGGATATACTCTGTGAAATACCGACAATGACACTTGTATGACAACTGGCAGTTTGTAACAACTTGTCTTTTATATCAAGTGGATTAAAGAAGTAAATGAATAAAATAAATACAAAATAACATACACATTGTGTTCTGCTATAAGATGGTCCATAATGAGGTTAACAACATACAATATCTAATATGCTATGCCGCATACAATTTACTCTCAGGCCGTGTTCAGATGCAGCGTTTTAGCTGCATTATTTTATGCGATCCGCTCTTTCGGCAGTAAAAATACGGCATTGAAAACGCTAATTTGTCAGGATTCTCGCTGAATTTTTTTCACATCGTTTTTTTGGGTGCGTTTGACATGCGCTTGTCTACAGTAATTGTGTAATAAAGTTAGTTGTAATCACCAAAAAGGCCATTGTGTTTTTGAAACTTTTTTCACTTTGTCTTTTGCTTTCTATAAGCCTAAAAACTGTGCAAAACAGCTGAAAGTATTGGCATGTTGCAGATTTACAAAAGGCCGCAGTTCTCAAGTTCAGCCAGGAAAAAAAATAAGAGTCTGCATGAGATTTCTGAAATTTCATAGCTTTCGCTAGTACTGCAAAAAGCAGCTTTTAAGTTTAACAAAAAAAAATACCAACAAAAAAATAATAGCTGCAAAAACGCATCATGGAAACATAGCCTTATAGATAGCCACGGTATATTATTTCAGATTTTTTTTATATGTTTTGGGTAATCTTCGCTCATTTACTGAAATAGCTTTGCAATTTTGAAAAACTAGTGCTTGAAGCACATATACTACTATGCCAAAACTTCATAACATTTTCTTTAACGTGGTTACCCTAATAAGGCTGGTTTCACATTTGCATTTGAAAATGCAGCATTTTAAATGCAAACGCATGTGGTGAAAAAACATGTTTAAACACGTTTAAACACTGCATATTTTAGACGCATGCGTTTTTGCATGTTTTAAAACAAACGTGGCATTTTAATGCGTTTACATGTGCTTTTTCCTGCTTTTGCGTTTTTGAAACGCATGATGAGAAGTGTGGGACAGCTGCCAATCATCAAAATCAACTAGAAAACCCACCATAAACAGAAATAGCTAGGATTAGGATCCCTAGTAACCCTAGGGATCCTAACCCTAACCCTAACCTTAGGGATCCTAACCCTAACCCTAGGGATCCTAACCCTAACCCTAACCCTAACCCTAGGGATCCTAACCCTAACCCTAGGGATCCTAACCCTACCCCTAACCCAAACCCTAGGGATCCTAACCCTAACCCTAGGGATCCTAACCCTAACCCTAACCCTAACCCTAGGGATCCTAACCCTAACCCTAGGGATCCTAACCCTAACCCTAACCCAAACCCTAGGGATCCTAACTAGAGTTGAGCGACCTTGACCTTTTTAGAGTCGAGCCGGGTTTCGCGAAACCCGACTATCTCAAAAGTCGGGTCGAGTGAAATCGGCCGATTATGACGTAAAGTCGGGATCGACCGAAACACGAAACCCAATGCAAGTCAATGGGGCAGCATAGTCGGCAGTGAATGGGGGCCAGGAAAACACCTAGAGTGCCCATTTTAATGTCAAAACCATCCATTCTTCTTAATGAAGCTTGTCAAGCGTAATTTACCTTATAATAATTGGAAGGCATTTGAAATTGGGGTTCATTTGGCTAAAGTTGTGGTGGGTAGGGCTGGTTCAAGTAATTAGTGGGCCCAGGAAATCTGGACCACGTCACGGCAGTGGAGCAGGGAGAGGTAAGTATTTCAACTTTGCAAGTGCTGTGAACCTGAGCAAGCAGGGGGGCCCACTCGTTGGCATTGGCACTGGCACAGGGCCCCTCAAAGTACAGCGGTGTGTTTGCACGGCGGGGGCGCCTCCCACCGGCAGCAACACTTTTGCGTACTATGAGAGGCCCTGTGCCAGTGACGTCGCCAACTAGTATTCCTCCCCCCACCTGATGAAGGAACCTGCACTTTCATCTGCACCTTCCTGTTTGTCCCCGTGTAAGGTGGTATGGTATGCGGGAAGGGGGACCTGACTTTCAGCAGGGTCACAATCTTGCAGTGTAGCGTGCATGGGAAATGTTGCGTTATGGGTCAATGTACCAGCAGACTCATCTATCACTGGCTGGGCAATGGGCAGGATGAGGAGGAAACACAGATATAGGCCCAAAGAATAAAGTGGGCTAAATGCAGTTCAAAATTGGTAACACAGGACTAATCAAGGGGCATTGCAGTGGAGGACAACTGGAATGAGAGGCTGACACAGAGAGTAGGCCCAAATCAGTAAGTAGTCGAAATGCAGTTCAAAATTGGCAACAGTAGTAAACAGGCGGCACAGCTTTGTTCAGTGGAGGAGAACAGCAAGGAGTGGCAGACACCGATAGTAGGCCCCAACCCAACTAGTAGGCCAAATGCAGTCTAACATTAACAACTACTTAACGAGCGCCTGAAAACGGAATTTCAGGACAGGAAACCAGCAGAACAGCAAGGAGTGGCAGACACCGATAGTAGGCCCCAAACCAACCAGTACGCCAAATGCAGTTGTTCCGTTTAACCACAATTTAATGAGAGCCTGAAGATAGAAGTTCAGGAAAGGCAACCTGGAGAACACCTTGGAGTGGAACACACCATCTCTCTACACCCCATACCCAATTTGTAGGTCTAATGCAGCGTAGTTTCCAACAACTACTAAACGAGAGCATGATGATCGAAGCATTGGCGAGGAAACCTGGGGAACACCTTGGAGTGGAACACACCATCTCTCTACACCCCATACCCAATTTGTAGGCCTAATGCAGCGTAGTTTCCAACAACTACTAAACGAGAGCAGGAAGATCGAAGCTCAGGAAAAGCAACATGGAGAACACCTTGGAGTGGAACACACCATCTCTCTACACCCCATACCCAATTTGTAGGCCTAATGCAGTGTAGTTTCCAAGAACTACTAAATGAGAGCCGGAAGATCGAAGCTCAGGAAAGGCAACCTGGAGAACACCTTGGAGTGGAACACACCATCTCTCTACACCCCATACCCAATTTGTAGGCCCAATGCAGCGTAGTTTCCAACAACTACTAAACGAGAGCATGATGATCGAAGCATTGGCGAGGAAACCTGGGGAACACCTTGGAGTGGAACACACCATCTCTCTACACCCCATACCCAATTTGTAGGCCTAATGCAGCGTAGTTTCCAACAACTACTAAACGAGAGCATGATGATCGAAGCATTGGCGAGGAAACCTGGGGAACACCTTGGAGTGGAACACACCATCTCTCTACAGTGGAACACACCATCTCTCTACACCCCATACCCAATTTGTAGGCCTAATGCAGCGTAGTTTCCAACAACTACTAAACGAGAGCCGGAAGATCGAAGCTCAGGAAAGGCAACCTGGGGAACACCTTGGAGTGGAACACACCATCTCTCTACACCCCATACCCAATTTGTAGGCCCAATGCAGCGTAGTTTCCAACAACTACTAAACGAGAGCATGATGATCGAAGCATTGGCGAGGAAACCTGGGGAACACCTTGGAGTGGAACGCACCATCTCTCTACACCCCATACCCAATTTGTAGGCCTAATGCAGCATAGTTTCCAACAACTACTAAACGAGAGCATGATGATCGAAGCATTGGCGAGGAAACCTGGGGAACACCTTGGAGTGGAACACACCATCTCTCTACACCCCATACCCAATTTGTAGGCCTAATGCAGCGTAGTTTCCAACAACTACTAAACGAGAGCATGATGATCAAAGCATTGGCGAGGAAACCTGGGGAACACCTTGGAGTGGAACACACCATCTCTCTACAGTGGAACACACCATCTCTCTACACCCCATACCCAATTTGTAGGCCTAATGCAGCATAGTTTCCAACAACTACTAAACGAGAGCTGGAAGATCGAAGCTCAGGAAAGGCAACCTGGAGAACACCTTGGAGTGGAACACACCATCTCTCTACACCCCATACCCAATTTGTAGGCCTAATGCAGCGTAGTTTCCAACAACTACTAAACGAGAGCATGATGATCGAAGCATTGGCGAGGAAACCTGGGGAACACCTTGGAGTGGAACACACCATCTCTCTACAGTGGAACACACCATCTCTCTACACCCCACACCCAATTTGTAGGCCTAATGCAGCGTAGTTTCCAACAACTACTAAACGAGAGCCGGAAGATCGAAGCTCAGGAATGGAAACCTGGAGAACACCTTGGAGTGGAACACACCATCTCTCTACACCCCATACCCAATTTGAAGGCCTAATGCAGCGTAGTTTCCAACAACTACTAAACGAGAGCCGGAAGATCGAAGCTCAGGAAAGGCAACCTGGGGAACACCTTGGAGTGGAACACACCATCTCTCTACACCCCATACCCAATTTGTAGGCCCAATGCAGCGTAGTTTCCAACAACTACTAAACGAGAGCATGATGATCGAAGCATTGGCGAGGAAACCTGGGGAACACCTTGGAGTGGAACACACCATCTCTCTACACCCCATACCCAATTTGTAGGCCTAATGCAGCGTAGTTTCCAACAACTACTAAACGAGAGCATGATGATCGAAGCATTGGCGAGGAAACCTGGGGAACACCTTGGAGTGGAACACACCATCTCTCTACAGTGGAACACACCATCTCTCTACACCCCATACCCAATTTGTAGGCCTAATGCAGCGTAGTTTCCAACAACTACTAAACGAGAGCTGGAAGATCGAAGCTCAGGAAAGGCAACCTGGAGAACACCTTGGAGTGGAACACACCATCTCTCTACACCCCATACCCAATTTGTAGGTCTAATGCAGTGTAGTTTCCAAGAACTACTAAATGAGAGCCGGAAGATCGAAGCTCAGGAAAGGCAACCTGGAGAACACCTTGGAGTGGAACACACCATCTCTCTACACCCCATACCCAATTTGTAGGCCAATGCAGCGTAGTTTCCAACAACTACTAAACGAGAGCATGATGATCGAAGCATTGGCGAGGAAACCTGGGGAACACCTTGGAGTGGAACACACCATCTCTCTACACCCCATACCCAATTTGTAGGCCTAATGCAGCGTAGTTTCCAACAACTACTAAACGAGAGCATGATGATCGAAGCATTGGCGAGGAAACCTGGGGAACACCTTGGAGTGGAACACACCATCTCTCTACAGTGGAACACACCATCTCTCTACACCCCATACCCAATTTGTAGGCCTAATGCAGCGTAGTTTCCAACAACTACTAAACGAGAGCCGGAAGATCGAAGCTCAGGAAAGGCAACCTGGGGAACACCTTGGAGTGGAACACACCATCTCTCTACACCCCATACCCAATTTGTAGGCCCAATGCAGCGTAGTTTCCAACAACTACTAAACGAGAGCATGATGATCGAAGCATTGGCGAGGAAACCTGGGGAACACCTTGGAGTGGAACACACCATCTCTCTACAGTGGAACACACCATCTCTCTACACCCCATACCCAATTTGTAGGCCTAATGCAGCGTAGTTTCCAACAACTACTAAACGAGAGCATGATGATCGAAGCATTGGCGAGGAAACCTGGGGAACACCTTGGAGTGGAACACACCATCTCTCTACAGTGGAACACACCATCTCTCTACACCCCATACCCAATTAGTAGGCCTAATGCAGCGTAGTTTCCAACAACTACTAAACGAGAGCCGGAAGATCGAAGCTCAGGAAAGGCAACCTGGAGAACACCTTGGAGTGGAACACACCATCTCTCTACACCCCATACCCAATTTGTAGGCCTAATGCAGCGTAGTTTCCAACAACTACTAAACGAGAGCCGGAAGATCGAAGCTCAGGAAAGGCAACCTGGGGAACACCTTGGAGTGGAACACACCATCTCTCTACACCCCATACCCAATTTGTAGGCCTAATGCAGCGTAGTTTCCAACAACTACTAAACGAGAGCATGATGATCGAAGCATTGGCGAGGAAACCTGGGGAACACCTTGGAGTGGAACACACCATCTCTCTACAGTGGAACACACCATCTCTCTACACCCCATACCCAATTTGTAGGCCTAATGCAGCGTAGTTTCCAACAACTACTAAACGAGAGCCGGAAGATCGAAGCTCAGGAAAGGCAACCTGGGGAACACCTTGGAGAGGAACACACCATCTCTCTACACCCCATACCCAATTTGTAAGCCCAATGCAGCGTAGTTTCCAACAACTACTAAATGAGAGCATGATGATCGAAGCATTGGCGAGGAAACCTGGGGAACACCTTGGAGTGGAACACACCATCTCTCTACACCCCATACCCAATTTGTAGGCCTAATGCAGCGTAGTTTCCAACAACTACTAAACGAGAGCATGATGATCGAAGCATTGGCGAGGAAACCTGGGGAACACCTTGGAGTGGAACACACCATCTCTCTACAGTGGAACACACCATCTCTCTGCACCCCATACCCAATTTGTAGGCCTAATGCAGCGTAGTTTCCAACAACTACTAAACGAGAGCCGGAAGATCGAAGCTCAGGAAAGGAAACCTGGAGAACACCTTGGAGTGGAACACACCATCTCTCTACACCCCATACCCAATTTGTAGGCCTAATGCAGCGTAGTTTCCAACAACTACTAAACGAGAGCAGGAAGATCGAAGCTCAGGAAAGGCAACCTGGAGAACACCTTGGAGTGGAACACACCATCTCTCTACACCCCATACCCAATTTGTAGGCCTAATGCAGTGTAGTTTCCAAGAACTACTAAATGAGAGCCGGAAGATCGAAGCTCAGGAAAGGCAACCTGGAGAACACCTTGGAGTGGAACACACCATCTCTCTACACCCCATACCCAATTTGTAGGCCCAATGCAGCGTAGTTTCCAACAACTACTAAACGAGAGCATGATGATCGAAGCATTGGCGAGGAAACCTGGGGAACACCTTGGAGTGGAACACACCATCTCTCTACACCCCATAACCAATTTGTAGGCCTAATGCAGCGTAGTTTCCAACAACTACTAAACGAGAGCATGATGATCGAAGCATTGGCGAGGAAACCTGGGGAACACCTTTGAGTGGAACACACCATCTCTCTACAGTGGAACACACCATCTCTCTACACCCCATACCCAATTTGTAGGCCTAATGCAGTGTAGTTTCCAACAACTACTAAACGAGAGCCGGAAGATCGAAGCTCAGGAAAGGCAACCTGGGGAACACCTTGGAGTGGAACACACCATCTCTCTACACCCCATACCCAATTTGTAGGCCCAATGCAGCGTAGTTTCCAACAACTACTAAACGAGAGCATGATGATCGAAGCATTGGCGAGGAAACCTGGGGAACACCTTGGAGTGGAACACACCATCTCTCTACACCCCATACCCAATTTGTAGGCCTAATGCAGCATAGTTTCCAACAACTACTAAACGAGAGCATGATGATCGAAGCATTGGCGAGGAAATCTGGGGAACACCTTGGAGTGGAACACACCATCTCTCTACACCCCATACCCAATTTGTAGGCCTAATGCAGCGTAGTTTCCAACAACTACTAAACGAGAGCATGATGATCAAAGCATTGGCGAGGAAACCTGGGGAACACCTTGGAGTGGAACACACCATCTCTCTACAGTGGAACACACCATCTCTCTACACCCCATACCCAATTTGTAGGCCTAATGCAGCGTAGTTTCCAACAACTACTAAACGAGAGCTGGAAGATCGAAGCTCAGGAAAGGCAACCTGGAGAACACCTTGGAGTGGAACACACCATCTCTCTACACCCCATACCCAATTTGTAGGCGTAATGCAGCGTAGTTTCCAACAACTACTAAACGAGAGCATGATGATCGAAGCATTGGCGAGGAAACCTGGGGAACACCTTGGAGTGGAACACACCATCTCTCTACAGTGGAACACACCATCTCTCTACACCCCATACCCAATTTGTAGGCCTAATGCAGCGTAGTTTCCAACAACTACTAAACGAGAGCCGGAAGATCGAAGCTCAGGAATGGAAACCTGGAGAACACCTTGGAGTGGAACACACCATCTCTCTACACCCCATACCCAATTTGTAGGCCTAATGCAGCGTAGTTTCCAACAACTACTAAACGAGAGCCGGAAGATCGAAGCTCAGGAAAGGCAACCTGGGGAACACCTTGGAGTGGAACACACCATCTCTCTACACCCCATACCCAATTTGTAGGCCCAATGCAGCGTAGTTTCCAACAACTACTAAACGAGAGCATGATGATCGAAGCATTGGCGAGGAAACCTGGGGAACACCTTGGAGTGGAACACACCATCTCTCTACACCCCATACCCAATTTGTAGGCCTAATGCAGCGTAGTTTCCAACAACTACTAAACGAGAGCATGATGATCGAAGCATTGGCGAGGAAACCTGGGGAACACCTTGGAGTGGAACACACCATCTCTCTACAGTGGAACACACCATCTCTCTACACCCCATACCCAATTTGTAGGCCTAATGCAGCGTAGTTTCCAACAACTACTAAACGAGAGCTGGAAGATCGAAGCTCAGGAAAGGCAACCTGGAGAACACCTTGGAGTGGAACACACCATCTCTCTACACCCCATACCCAATTTGTAGGTCTAATGCAGCGTAGTTTCCAACAACTACTAAACGAGAGCATGATGATCGAAGCATTGGCGAGGAAACCTGGGGAACACCTTGGAGTGGAACACACCATCTCTCTACACCCCATACCCAATTTGTAGGCCTAATGCAGCGTAGTTTCCAACAACTACTAAACGAGAGCAGGAAGATCGAAGCTCAGGAAAGGCAACCTGGAGAACACCTTGGAGTGGAACACACCATCTCTCTACACCCCATACCCAATTTGTAGGCCTAATGCAGTGTAGTTTCCAAGAACTACTAAATGAGAGCCGGAAGATCGAAGCTCAGGAAAGGCAACCTGGAGAACACCTTGGAGTGGAACACACCATCTCTCTACACCCCATACCCAATTTGTAGGCCTAATGCAGCGTAGTTTCCAACAACTACTAAACGAGAGCATGATGATCGAAGCATTGGCGAGGAAACCTGGGGAACACCTTGGAGTGGAACACACCATCTCTCTACACTCCATACCCAATTTGTAGGCCTAATGCAGCGTAGTTTCCAACAACTACTAAACGAGAGCCGGAAGATCGAAGCTCAGGAAAGGCAACCTGGGGAACACCTTGGAGTGGAACACACCATCTCTCTACACCCCATACCCAATTTGTAGGCCCAATGCAGCGTAGTTTCCAACAACTACTAAACGAGAGCATGATGATCGAAGCATTGGCGAGGAAACCTGGGGATCACCTTGGAGTGGAACACACCATCTCTCTACACCCCATACCCAATTTGTAGGCCTAATGCAGCGTAGTTTCCAACAACTACTAAACGAGAGCATGATGATCGAAGCATTGGCGAGGAAACCTGGGTAACACCTTGGAGTGGAACACACCATCTCTCTACAGTGGAACACACCATCTCTCTACACCCCATACCCAATTTGTAGGCCTAATGCAGCGTAGTTTCCAACAACTACTAAACGAGAGCCGGAAGATCGAAGCTCAGGAAAGGAAACCTGGAGAACACCTTGGAGTGGAACACACCATCTCTCTACACCCCATACCCAATTTGTAGGCCTAATGCAGCGTAGTTTCCAACAACTACTAAACGAGAGCCGGAAGATCGAAGCTCAGGAAAGGCAACCTGGGGAACACCTTGGAGTGGAACACACCATCTCTCTACACCCCATACCCAATTTGTAGGCCCAATGCAGCGTAGTTTCCAACAACTACTAAACGAGAGCATGATGATCGAAGCATTGGCGAGGAAACCTGGGGAACACCTTGGAGTGGAACACACCATCTCTCTACACCCCATACCCAATTTGTAGGCCTAATGCAGCGTAGTTTCCAACAACTACTAAACGAGAGCATGATGATCGAAGCATTGGCGAGGAAACCTGGGGAACACCTTGGAGTGGAACACACCATCTCTCTACAGTGGAACACACCATCTCTCTACACCCCATACCCAATTTGTAGGCCTAATGCAGCGTAGTTTCCAACAACTACTAAACGAGAGCATGATGATCAAAGCATTGGCGAGGAAACCTGGGGAACACCTTGGAGTGGAACACACCATCTCTCTACAGTGGAACACACCATCTCTCTACACCCCATACCCAATTTGTAGGCCTAATGCAGCGTAGTTTCCAACAACTACTAAACGAGAGCTGGAAGATCGAAGCTCAGGAAAGGCAACCTGGAGAACACCTTGGAGTGGAACACACCATCTCTCTACATCCCATACCCAATTTGTAGGCCTAATGCAGCGTAGTTTCCAACAACTACTAAACGAGAGCATGATGATCGAAGCATTGGCGAGGAAACCTGGGGAACACCTTGGAGTGGAACACACCATCTCTCTACACCCCATACCCAATTTGTAGGCCTAATGCAGCGTAGTTTCCAACAACTACTAAACGAGAGCATGATGATCGAAGCATTGGCGAGGAAACCTGGGGAACAACTTGGAGTGGAACACACCATCTCTCTACAGTGGAACACACCATCTCTCTACACCCCATACCCAATTTGTAGGCCTAATGCAGCGTAGTTTCCAACAACTACTAAATGAGAGCCGGAAGATCGAAGCTCAGGAAAGGCAACCTGGAGAACACCTTGGAGTGGAACACACCATCTCTCTACACCCCATACCCAATTTGTAGGCCTAATGCAGCGTAGTTTCCAACAACTACTAAACGAGAGCCGGAAGATCGAAGCTCAGGAAAGGCAACCTGGGGAACACCTTGGAGTGTAACAAACCCTCTCTCTACACCACGGAAGGGCTGATTCTTAGGAAGGAAGGCTGTCGGAAAGAAGCAGGGCGCGTCCGAGGGTGATTATATTCTTATTAGGTATATACTCACCCTCGGGTGGTTTTGACTTACTCTATTTATTTGGTAAATAATGATTTTATTATTTTCATTGTTTTGCATCTTCTTGGCAATAATATAAAGAAGACGCGACAGGACAACACTCGGTGGATGCCATATCTGTGTTTAAAATTGAAAAAACCTTTCAGTTAACTACTTGCAGGAGAAAGTTATTGTAGCTGGTGGCCATTTTTAGTACTGTATCAGATTTTTGTTGTATGTGTTTGTTTTTAATGTTAAAATGTCTGCATTTGATATCTCTCCAGTATTTTCTTTTTTATAAGCAAAATACTTATTTTTATATTTTAAATTGGTTCCAGGGGTACACGGGCCGCAGTGGTGTGGTCAGTGGAGGCCTAGTGGAAGGAGTGACCGCAGACAGGCATCGAAGGCCTAAAATAATAACACATGGCTGTAGGCAATTTTAAATTGGTTCCAGGGGTACACGGGCAGCAGTGGTGTGGTCAGTGGAGGCCTAGTGGAAGGAGTGACCACAGACAGGCATCGAAGGCCTAAAATAATAACACATGGCTGTAGGCAATTTTAAATTGGTTACAGGGGTACACGGGCAGCAGTGGTGTGGTCAGTGGAGGCCTAGTGGAAGGAGTGACCACAGACAGGCATTGAAGGCCTAACATAACAAAAATGTCAATACAATGGTATTGTCAGTGGCAGGCATTGAAGGATGTCAGCGCATAGACTAAACATTGGTGGAGCTGTGAGATAATTTTGCAAGTGGTAGAGCACTGTTTGAGCTGGGGGGGGGGAACTGTCTTGTGGCCGGCGGTACAGGCCCAGGGCCCCTCATATTACAACGGTGTGTCCGACGTTGGGTGCGCACCACCACCGCCAGAGACACTTTATTGTACTAGGAGGGACCCAGTGGCAGTGCCGTCGACCAAAAGCGGGCACACCCACCTCTTCAGACAAACTGCACTCTCACGGGTGCTGTCGCCAAGTGTCGATACCACGGCCCCGTGTGGGGAGTTTGGCCATTTAGTGAGGTGTAAACATGTCGTATGCTGGACAATCAGGTGCAGAAAATTACGAGATTGGAAAAGGCATTCAGAATAGTCCACAGGCAAGACCTTTTCATAGGAAAGCTAGGTGTCAGCCGGGCAAGGTGGGGCAAAAGATTTCGAAATCCAGTTGTGGTTCATTTTAATGAAGGTTAGATCATCTACATTTTGGGTAGCCAGACGAGTCCTTTTTTCTGTTAGTATTGAACCTGCAGCACTGAATACTCTTTCTGATAGGACACTAGCTGCCGGGCAAGCAAGCTCCTGCAATGCATATTCTGCCAATTCTGGCCAGGTGTCTAATTTTGATGACCAGTAATCAAATGGGAATGACGGTTGAGGGAGAACATCGATAAGGGATGAAAAATAGTTTGTAACCATACTGGACAAATGTTGTCTCCTGTCACTTTGAATTGATGCTGCAGTACCTGTCCTGTCTGCGGTCATAGCAAAATCACTCCACAACCTGGTCAGAAAACCCCTCTGGCCAACACCACTTCTGATTTCTGCCCCTCTAACTCCTCTGGTCTGCTGGCCCCTGCAGCTCGTGTGAGAACGATCACGGGCGCTGTGTGCAGGGAATGCCAGAAGCAAACGGTCAACAAGAGTTGATTGTTTGGTTGCTAATATTAGTTCCAAGTTCTCATGTGGCATTATATTTTGCAATTTGCCTTTATAGCGAGGATCAAGGAGGCAGGCCAACCAGTAATCGTCATCATTCATCATTTTAGTTATGCGTGTGTCCCTTTTGAGGATACGTAAGGCATAATACGCCATGTGGGCCAAAGTTCCAGTTCTCAAATCTGCGGTTGTGCTTGGTTGAGGGGCAGTTTCAGGCAACTCCACGTCACTTGTGTCCCTCCAAAAACCAGAACCCGGCCTTGCCGCGCCACCAATTTCCAGTGGCCCCGGAAAAGCTTCCTCATTAAAAATATAATCATCCCCATCATCCTCCTCGTCCTCCTCCTCCTCTTCGCCCGCTAACTCGTCCTGTACACTGCCCTGGCCAGACAATGGCTGACTGTCATCAAGGCTTTCCTCTTCCTCAGCTGCAGACGCCTGATCCTTTATGTGCGTCAAACTTTGCATCAGCAGACGCATTAGGGGGATGCTCATGCTTATTATGGCGTTGTCTGCACTAACCAGCCGTGTGCATTCCTCAAAACAGTGAAGGACTTGACACATGTCTTGAATCTTCGACCACTGCACACCTGACAACTCCATGTCTGCCATCCTACTGCCTGCCCGTGTATGTGTATCCTCCCACAAAAACATAACAGCCCGCCTCTGTTCGCACAGTCTCTGAAGCATGTGCAGTGTTGAGTTCCACCTTGTTGCAACGTCTATGATTAGGTGATGCTGGGGAAGGTTCAAAGAACGCTGATAGGTCTGCATACGGCTGGAGTGTACGGGCGAACGGCGGATATGTGAGCAAAGTCCACGCACTTTGAGGAGCAGGTCGGATAACCCCGGATAACTTTTCAGGAAGCACTGCACCACCAGGTTTAAGGTGTGAGCCAGGCAAGGAATGTGTTTCAGTTGGGAAAGGGAGATATCACTCACTACCTTGCCTGCCTCAAGATCTACAGTGCCCAGCCACGACTGCGTTTCTTTCTGCAAGAACTCGGACAGAACTTCCGCGGTGTGTCTGTTGTCGCCCAAACACTTCATAGCCAATACAGCCTGCTGACGTTTGCCAGTAGCTGCCCCATAATGGGAGACCTGGTGTGCAACAGTGGCAGCTGCGGATGGAGTGGTTGTGCGACTGCGGTCTGTGGACGAGCTCTCCCTTCTGCAGGAGGACGAAGAGGAAGAGGAGGGGGTGCGAACGGCTACAGCCAATTGTTTCCTAGACCGTGGGCTAGGCAGAACTGTCCCAAACTTGCTGTCCCCTGTGGACCCTGCATCCACCACATTTACCCAGTGTGCCGTGATGGACACGTAACGTCCCTGGCCATGCCTACTGGTCCATGCATCTGTTGTCAGGTGCACCTTTGTGCTCACAGATTGCCTGAGTGCATGGACGATGCGCTCTTTAACATGCTGGTGGAGGGCTGGGATGGCTTTTCTGGAAAAAAAGTGTCGACTGGGTAGCTCGTAGCGTGGTACAGCGTAGTCCATCAGGGCTTTGAAAGCTTCGCTTTCAACTAACCGGTAGGGCATCATCTCTAACGAGATTAGTCTAGCTATGTGTGCGTTCAAACCCTGTGTACGCGGATGCGAGGCTAAGTACTTCCTTTTTCTAACCATAGTCTCATGTAGGGTGAGCTGGACTGGAGAGCTGGAGATCGTGGAACTAGCGGGGGTGCCGGTGGACATGGCAGACTGAGAGACGGTGGGAGATGGTATTGTTGCTGCCGGTGCCCTAGATGCAGTGTTTCCTACTACGAAACTGGTGATTCCCTGACCCTGACTGCTTTGGCCTGGCAAAGAAACCTGCACAGATACTGCAGGTGGTGCGGAAAATGGTGGCCCTACACTGCCGGAAGGGATGCTGCGTTGCTGACTAGCTTCATTGGCCGAGGGTGCTACAACCTTAAGGGACGTTTGGTAGTTAGTCCAGGCTTGCAAATGCATGGTGGTTAAATGTCTATGCATGCAACTTGTATTGAGACTTTTCAGATTCTGTCCTCTGCTTAAGGTAGTTGAACATTTTTGACAGATGACTTTGCGCTGATCAATTGGATGTTGTTTAAAAAAATGCCAGACTGCACTCTTTCTAGCATCGGATACCTTTTCAGGCATTGCAGACTGAGCTTTAACCGGATGGCCATGCTGTCTCCCAACAGGTTTTGACTTTGCCACGCGTTTTGGGCAAGATACGGGCCCGGCAGATGGAACCTGTTGCGATGTTGATGCCTGCTGCGGCCCCTCCTCCGCTTCAGAACTGCTGCCGCCTGCACCCTGTTCCCCCAATGGCTGCCAATCGGGGTCAAGAACTGGGTCATCTATTACCTCTTCTTGTAGCTCGTGTGCAACTTCGTCTGTGTCACCGTGTCGGTCGGTGGTATAGCGTTCGTGATGGGGCAACATAGTCTCATCAGGGTCTGCTTCTTGATCATTACTGTTGTGAATTCTGTGGCTGAATTCACTCCTGTGGTCACAAGTGGTACTGCAACTTCTGAGCTTCCTCCCTCAGGTGTTCTGGTGAGCTCGTTAACTGCTTCATTACTTAACTCCGCCTGATGCTGCTATCTTTGCTCCTTGTCAATGTTTCAGTGTTGGATCTGAGCTTCTCCTGATTGTTCCTGTGACCTGCTGCTCTGTATAGCTAAGTGCCTTTGCTTTTTTTGTTGCTTTTTTTCTGTCCAGCTTGTCTTTTGTTTTGCTGGAAGCTCTGAGACGCAAAGGGTGTACCGCCGTACCGTTAGTTCGGCACGGTGGGTTTTTTTTTGCCCCCTTTGCGTGGTCTTGCTTTAGGGTTTTTTGTAGACTGCAAAGTTCGCTTTACTGTCCTCGCTCTGTCCTAGAATATCGGGCCCCACTTTGCTGAATCTATTTCATCCCTACGTTTTGTCTTTTCATCTTACTCACAGTCATTATATGTGGGGGGCTGCCTTTTCCTTTGGGGAATTTCTCTGGGGCAAGTCAGGCCTATTTTTCTATCTTCAGGCTAGCTAGTTTCTTAGGCTGTGCCGAGTTGCCTAGGTAGTTGTTAGGCGCAATCCACAGCCGCTTTTAGTTGTGTTTAGGATAGGATCAGGTGTGCAGTCTACAGAGTTTCCACGTCTCAGAGCTCGTTCTTGTATTTTTGGGTATTTGTCAGATCACTGTGTGCGCTCTGATCGCTAAGCACACTGTGTTTCTGGATTGCCTTCATAACACCTGTCATTAGCAAACATAACACATTACCCTGCGAGGGCAATGTTGTGGTCTGAGTCAAAGGACCAGCATAGTAGTCTGGCTGTGGCTGTGCATCAGTGCACTCCATGTCAGATTCAACTTGTAATGGGCATGGACTGTTAACTGCTTCACTTTCTAAGCCAGGGACGGTATGTGTAAAGAGCTCCATGGAGTAACCCGTTGTGTCGCCTGCTGCATTCTTCTCTGTTGTTGTTTTTGCTGAAGAGGACAAGGAAGCGACTTGTCCCTGACCGTGAACATCCACTAATGACGCGCTGCTTTGACATTTACCAGTTTCACGAGAGGAGGCAAAAGAGCTAGAGGCTGAGTCAGCAAGATAAGCCAAAACTTGCTCTTGCTGCTCCGGCTTTAAAAGCGGTTTTCCTACTCCCAGAAAAGGGAGCGTTCGAGGCCTTGTGTAGCCTGACGACGAACCTGGCTCCACAGCTCCAGACTTAGGTGCAATATTTTTTTTCCCACGACCAGCTGATGCTCCACCACTACCCTCATTACCAGCTGACAATGAACACCCCCGGCCACGACCTCTTCCACCATACTTCCTCATTGTTTTAAAAACGTAAACAAACTAACGGTATTTGTTGCTGTCACACAAATTACACGGTGAGCTATAACTTCAGTATGATTTAGCTACCCCTTTACAGGTGAGTGAGACCACAACGAAAATCAGGCACAATGTTACACACTCTGTTGTTGGTGGCAACAAATGAGAGAGATGCCACACACGCAGGACTGTCACTGAAGCACAAATGTAAATATTAATCTCCCACTGATTTGATTTTTTTTTTTTTTTCAGGGAGACTTTAGGAAAAAAAATAATAGAATAAAATGATTTTTTCAGGAAGAATTTAGAAACCAAATAAAATAAAATGATTTTTTCAGGGAGAATTTAGAAAACAAATAAAACAAAAAAAGGCTTTCTATGGCCCACTGAGTGAGAGATGACGCACACAGGAGTCAGAAGTGGCACACAAGCCCAGAGGCCAATATTTATCTCCCACTGATTGATGTAGTGATTTTTTCAGGTAGATTTTGGAACCCAAATCAAGCTAAAAAAATAATAGGCTTTCTATGGCCCACAATTGGAGAGAGAGAGAGAGATGGCACACCCAGGAGTCAAGACTGGCACACAAGCAGAAAGGGCAATATTAATCTCCCACTGATTTGTTTTTGTTTTTTGTTTTTTTTTCAGGGAGACATTAGGAAAAAAAAATAATAGAATAAAATGATTTTTTCAGGAAGAATTTAGAAACCAAATAAAATAAAATGATTTTTTCAGGGAGAATTTAGAAAACAAATAAAACAAAAAAAGGCTTTCTATGGCCCACTGAGTGAGAGATGACGCACACAGGAGTCAGGAGTGGCACACAAGCCCAGAGGCCAATATTTATCTCCCACTTTTTTTTTTTGTTCCAGGGAAAATTTATAAACCCAATAAAAAAAATAATAAATAGGCTTTCTATGGCCCACTATCTGAGAGACAGAGAGAGATGGCACGCTTAGGACTGGCACACAAGCCCAAAGGCCAATATTAATCTCCCACTGATTGATTTATTGATTTTTTTCAGGTACAATTTAGAACCCAAAAAAAGGAAAAAAAAAAAAAAAAAGGGCTTTCTATGGCCCACTGAGTGAGTGATGATGCACACAGGAGTCAGGAGTGGCACACAAGCCCTGAGGCCAATATTTTTCTCCCACTGATTGATGTAGTGATTTTTTCAGGTAGATTTTAGAACCAAAATCAAGCAAAAAAATAAATAGGCTTTCTATGGCCCACTGACTGAGAGATGGCATACACAGGAGTCAAGAGTGGCACACAAGCCCTGAGGCCAATATTTTTCTCCCACTGATTGATGTAGTGATTTTTTCAGGTAGATTTTATAACCCAAATCAAGCAAAAAAATAAATAGGCGAAAAAGAAACACAGCTGATCGGCACTGAAGGAGCTTTTGTGAATCACAGCAGCTGCGGGGGAAAAAATCCCAATAGAAGGCTGGACGGATCAAGCTTCCACTGAAGGTAGGGAGGTGCTTGCTTAAAGATTAGGATGATCCACACAGAAACAGAGCAATAAAGAAAGCAGCACTCACCCCAATGCTTCAGATGTGAACGAGTCCTTTAATAGGCATGGCACAATCTTCCAAACTTGGTACAGTACAGGCTACGGCATGAGAGGGAGGCGGTGCGGGAGGGTGCAGTGACTTGACAGACGACGGCCGTTTCGCGCAGAGGCGCTTCTACGGGTCCATGTTCCCGCATGGACCCGTAGAAGCGCCTCTGCGCGAAACGGCCGTCGTCTGTCTCGTCACTGCACCCTCCCGCACCGCCTCCCTCTCACGCCGTAGCCTGTACTGTACCAAGTTTGGAAGATTGTGCCATGCCTATTAAAGGACTCTTTCACATCTGAAGCATTGGGGTGAGTGCTGCTTTCTTTATTGCTCTGTTTCTGTGTGAAAAAAATAAATAGGCTTTCTATGGCCCACTGAGTGAGAGATGACACAGACAGGGATGGCACTCTAGCAGAAATGTCAATCTTAATCTCCCACAAAAAAAAAAAAAAAACAGGGAGTGTCCTTCAATTACTATCTCCCTGCAGTAATCTCAGCCAGGTATGGCAGGCAGCAATAAGGAGTGGACTGATGCACAAAATAAATAAAAAGTGTGTACAAACAAAAAAGATAGCTGTGCAGAAAGGAAGGAACAAGAGGATTTGTGCTTTGAAAAAAGCAGTTGGTTTGCACAGCGGCGTACACACAGCAATGCAGCTATCAGGGAGCCTTCTAGGGCAGCCCAATGAGCTACAGCGCTGAGGGGGAAAAAAAAAAAATGTAGCTTCCACTGTCCCTGCACACCGAAGGTGGTGTTGGGCAGTGGAAATCGCTACAGCACAAGCGGTTTGGTGGTTAATGGACCCTGCCTAACGCTATCCCTGCCTCTGACGAAGCGGCAGCAACCTCTCCCTAAGCTCAGATCAGCAGCAGTAACATGGCGGTCGGCGGGAACTCCCCTTTATAGCCCCTGTGACGCCGCAGACAGCAAGCCAATCACTGCAATGCCCTTCTCTAAGATGGTGGGGACCAGGACCTATGTCATCACGCTGCCCACACTCTGCGTTTACCTTCATTGGCTGAGAAATGGCGCTTTTCGTGTCATTGAAACGCGACTTTGGCGCGAAAGTCGCGTACCGCATGGCCGACCCCGCACAGGGGTCGGATCGGGTTTCATGAAACCCGACTTTGCCAAAAGTCGGCGACTTTTGAAAATGAACGACCTGTTTCGCTCAACCCTAATCCTAACCCTAACCCTAACCCTAGGGATCCTAACCCTAACGCTAACCCTAGGGATCCTAACCCTAACCCTTGGGGTTAGGGTTAGGATCCCTTAGGGTTAGGGTTAGGATTGGGGGGTGGCTTATCAGTGTGTATTCTTGTGTTTTTCTATTAAAATGCATGCAAACGCATGTGCTTAAAACGCATGCGTTTACATAGACAGCAATACGTTTTTTTGCGGCAAAAATACGCATGTGTTTTTTTGCGGCAAAAAAACGCCGCTAGAAATTACTACATGTTGCATTTCTGCAACAAAACACATCCATATAAACGACGCATGCATTGTCAAAACGTGGCAAAACGCATGCAAAAAAACACATGCGTTTTTAATGTTAAGTATAGGAAAAAAAACGTATGCTTTTTATGCGCTAAAACGCAGCGGCAAAAAACGCAAATGTAAAACCAGCCTTACATTGGTAACTTCTAAGACGATTGTAACTGGAATGGCTTCAATTGAAGGCATTGTATAATAAAACTGAATGTTAGAACTAAAGCAAGAGTCCTTGAAGGATTTTTTATTTTATTTTCACTGTTATATTTACTGATCCATCTAGTAAGGATTGAGTTCATGTTGAATTTCCTGAAATTTGCAATTCCATTTGTAAGGAAAAACAAAAACAAATGACACCATTTCACACATCACTGAAGACTCAATGGGTGTCTCAATGGCATCATTCACAGCTGAGCAGGCTTGACCATAATGCTCTGCAGCAATCAGATCACATAGCCCATATCCCAGCCAATCGGATGAGGGTGTGGCGAGGGCTCTCACAGCCAGTATAAAAGATAGGGGCAGCTAGAGGAATTACATTTTATGCTTGTACTGATTACTGATACTAACTCAACACACAGCATGGAAAAAGACCTAATTCAGTTGTAGTATGCATCGTGGCTCAGGGGCTAGCCTTGCAGCACTGGACTTCTGGCTTCAAATCTCATCAAGGAGAACATCTGCAAGGAGTTTGTATGTTCTCCCCGTGTTTGCGTGGATGTCCTCTGGTCTCCTCTCACATTCCAAAGACATACTGATAGGGAATTTAGATTGTGAGCCCGATCTGTGACAGCGATGATAATGTTTGCAAACTGTTCAAGTGCTGTGGAATATATTGGCGCTATGTAAAGATAAAGGTTATTATTATGCTACTTCAGAGATGATGTCCCAGATTGAAAATGGACCTACAGTAACAGCATCTTAGTAACTGCCCTCTTTAATTATTTTATTCTTTATGCAGTATGTTAGGACTAGCAGAACGCACCAAGTAATAGATAGATTGATACGAGGTGCGTTCGCTGCCCGGGGTCCACCGTGTTGAGATACCTGCTGCAAAGTAATGGCGGATGGACACTGAACTCACGTGGGTTAAACTGTCTGTAGCCTCGCAGAGTCGCGCTGTACACAGGGAATAATACCCTAAAATGGGTTGGACTTGCTCTGTAACTCTTCTGTGCTAGCCGCATACATGAAGGAACCAGATGCTAAGCCAAGGCTAATTGCCCCCACTGATGCTAGCTGCCTGCCTGAGTGTACAGCCCCAAAGCTAAACAGACTCTCCACATATGACTGAGTGGTATAGTATCCACTGGCAACAGCCAAGCACAAATGATACTAGCGCATGGCCGTGTGGCCATGCAAACCTTTTATAGTTGTAGCTCTCCAGCATGTGACCCCGACCTCCAATGAGAGGTCTTCCCTTGGACTTGGACTTTTAAACTTAACCAGTGAGTTGCCACCACTTTCATTTTTTTATGTCAATGACTAAAATGAATCTGTCAGTAGGATCATCCCTCCAAAGTCATCTGTATAATAAAATGATACCATGATATCTAAGATCCGATGTCTTATTCTGGAGAATTCACATTTTTCGTAAATGAACTGTTCCAGGTTATTGAAAGGCACTGATCTGCATCATAATCGGAATCCAGAGCTTATTTTATATGAAGGGGGAGCTAACAGAGTGATGTGTAATGGCTGCTCTCTGTTCTCCTGATCTCATTGTTTTTAAAAATTCAGCAAAGCCATCAAATTTGATTTTCAAAAGATCTACTCAACTATAACTCTGAATGATCAAGTGACAAGGGTCCCTTTTTCTTTTCATTTTGGCCTACATTGAATATGTTTGCATAAATTTACATTATTTTTTTGTTTTCAAATTGGCAATATATTGTAAAAGTAATGAAATAACTATTTAGAAACATATAATTTATGTATGAAAACATAATGTATGAATAAGATATAAATATTTGCTTTTAAAGAAATTAGTAGAAAGATGCTATTTTTCTTTTGATCACGATGGAGGATTAGCAAATTTGCCGAAACTCAAACTTGGCATATTTGATCTAATTTGGCAGGGAAATTCAAATCATATTCAATTTATTTGTTACCAATAGAATGAACACTGATTAACAATAGTTGTTAATTATGCTTTGAGGCAGGGTCAGATTGCGACTGAATTTCAGCTGTTTAATTTGCTGCTTCACACCAAAAACTATTTCCCAAAATGTACAGTAGGTCTCTATTACAAATATGATCTTGACTGATATTGGAAAGTGTCAAGACTCAAGAGCAATATTATCAACAATGCTGCCATATATCGGTAAATAGATATTACATCATAATACCATTACATAGGAACAATGCCATCATACTAATTGTTGCGAAATCAACTGTACTAAGACCAAAGTAACCATTAATACTGTAATATAAGAGACACATATTATTTCCAGAACATATCTACAAACCAAAAACATACAGAATAGTGAAAGCAAAAACATTAACCAAATCTATTACAAAAAAGACATTTATTGGTAACATATAAAGATCATGCGATGGGTCTTCCAGCATGACAATGACCCAAATTGTCAATTACCCACACAGCCAACTCAACTAAGGAGTGGCTCCCTAAAAAGCATTTCAAGGTACTGGAGTGGCCTCGCCAGTCTCCAGACCTGAATCCAATAAAACATCTTTGGAGGGAGCTGAAACTCAATATTACCCAGAGACAGTTCCAAAACCTGAAGGCCTCCTGAAGAAGACCGGCGAAATGCGCGTCGAGGCGGCAGGTGGGGATCCATTACGTACCATCTACATTTCCATGTAAGTTACACTACTTTATCATGTGCCAGTTATCTTTGCACTTAAGTACTCATATTACATACAAGTAGTACGCACTACGGCACTTTATTTTCGGCTCCAACATGCAGCACTACCCTTCTATTTTCAGACTTGACTGATTAACTATACATATCTATATGGGAGACATTGTTGTTGCTGCAGTTAGCCATACTGATTATGCTTAATTCTCTATATACTAGGATTCCTATTGGTACCAATTTGATGTAGACTTAGCATATTTCCAGTGCATTTTCATGTAATATTATTGATATTTTTATATGGATATAACCTTTAATATCCCCTATATTCCTGCTATTAGTGTCATTCTGTTATTTATTTTTTATCATCTTTTGATTAAATAAAATTTGTTAGATTTTTTACATAAATACTCTCAAACCTTCTTTCTAGTATCTAATTATAGAAAGGGTTATATGTGATTATACATACTACATACATACATACTACATACATACATACATACATACATACTACATACATACTACATACATACTACATACTACATACAAACTACATACATACTACACACTACATGCATACTACATACATACTACAAATATACTACATACATACTACATACATTCATTCTACATACATACTACATACTATATACATACTACATACATACATACATACTACATGCATACCACATACTACATACATACTACATACATGCTACATGCATACTACATTACATACAATACATTACATACAATACATACATATAGACATACTTTTGGCATTGCTGTGTGAGAAATACTACATATATACTACATACATACTACATATATACTACTTATATACTAAATACATACTACATGCATACTACATACATACTACATACATATTACATACATACTACATACATACTACATACATACATACTACATACTACATACTATATACATTCTACATACATACTACATACTACATACATACTACATGCATACTACATACAAACTAGATTACATACAATACATACATATAGACATACAGTACATTAAACATAGAGTTAATACTCACCATCACTTGTCACTTTTTTCCCGAAGCCAGTGTCATCTGTAAAAAAATATGAAAATAACAAACAACCATTATAATCCCTGTCCGCAGAAATCCACGAGTGTCCCACGATGATCTCCCGTGGAGAACGGCAGCATCAGCTGATGCGACCGCTCTCCAAGGGCTCCAGGAACACAATGACGGGAGGAAGGTATCCAACCGCACTGTATTCCTCCGCCGCTGAAAAAAATAGTCCCTAGTCTCAATTTTGGCATTGCTGTGTGAGAAATACTACATATATACTACATACATACTACATACTACATACATACTACATACATACTGCATACTACATACATATTACATACATACTACATTCATACTACATACATACTACATATTACATACATACATACTACATGCATACTACATGCACACATACTACATACAACATACATACTACATACATGAATACTACATACATACTACATACTACATATATACTACATACATACTACATGCATGCTACATACTACAAACATACTGCATACATATTACATACATAATACATACAATACATTCATACATTACATACAACACATACATATAGACATACAGTACATTAAACATAGAATTCATACTCACCATCACTTGTCACTTTGAACTATAGTAACCTCAGTGATGCACGGATACATCTACGTATCTATAGATATATCTAACTATAAATATATCTATAGATAGATATATCCATAGATATATAATAGAAAGGCCGATGTTTCTAAGGCTACTTTTACACTTGTGTTTTTAGCAATCCGTCGCAATCCGTAGTTTTGGGAAAAAACGGATCCTGCAAATGTGCTCGCATGATGCGTTTTTTCCCATAGACTTGTATTAGCAACGGATCGCTCATCTTTTGGCGGACCGTCGGCACGAAAAACCGTTCAAGTGAACTTTTTTTGTCCGTCGCGTCTGCCATTTTCTACAGTGCATGCACGGCCGAAACTCCGCACCCTCCTCCCCGGACTTCAGAATGGGCAGCGGATGCATTGAAAAACTGCATCCGCTGCCCATGTCGTGCACAAATTTCACAACGTGCGTCGGTACGTCAGCCCGACGCATAGCGACAGACCCGTACCGACGCAAATATGAAAGAGGCCTTAATGAGCATTGAATTAAAAAAAAACAGAAAAAAATGGCGTGAGCTCCCGCGCAATATTCTGCGCCTGAGCGGGAAAGCCGACGGCCGGGGGCCAATATTTCTGGCCTGCTATGAATATCAGCCTGCAGCTGTCTGCGTAGCCGTTACTGGCTATTAAAATCCGGGGACCCCCCAAAAAAATGACATGGGTCCCCCTATATTTTATAGCCAGAAAGGCTATGCAGACAGCTGCGGGCTAATATTCATAGCTTAGAGAGGGGCCATGGATATTGGCCCCCCGGCTACAAATACCAGTTCGCAACTGCACCAGAAATGGTGCATCTGTGAGAGGCGCCAATTCTGGCGCTTAGCCCCTCTTTTTCCACTCCCGTGAATCGGTGGGATATGGGGTAATAAGGGGTTAATTGTTGTGAATTCTGTGGCTGAGTTCACTTCTGTGGTCACAAGTGGTATTGCAGTCTCTGGGCTTCCTCCCTCAGGTGTTTTGGTGAGCTCGTTGGCTGCCTTGCTATTTAGCTCCACCTGAGTCTGTCTTCCTTGCTCCTTGTCAATGTTCCAGTGTTGGATCTGAGCTACTGCATCTTTCCTTGGGCCTGCTGCTCAGCTAGATAAGTGCTTCTAGTTTGTTTTCTGTTTTTTCTGTCCAGCTTGCTATTAACTTTTGCTGGAAGCTCTGAGAAGCAAAGGGGTGCACCGCCGTGCTGTTAGTTCGGCACGGTGGGTCTTTTTGCCCCTTTGCGTGGTTTTCGTTTTAGAGTTTTTTGTAGACTGCATAGTTCTCTTTGCTATCCTCGCTCTGTCTAGAATATCGGGCCTCACTTTGCTGAATCTATTTCATTCCTACGTTTGTCTTTTCATCTTGCTAACAGTCATTATATGTGGGGGGCTGCCTATTCCTTTGGGGTATTTCTCTGAGGTAAGTCAGGCTTGTATTTCTATCTTCAGGCTAGTCAGCTCCTCAGGCAGTGCCGAGTTGCATAGGTAGTTGATAGGCGCAATCCACTGCTGCTTATAGTTGTTGTGAGGATAGATCAGGTACTGCAGTCTACAGAGATTCCACGTCTCAGAGCTCGTCCTATTGTTTTTGGTTATTGCCAGATCTCTGTATGTGCGCTGATTACTGCACGCTGTGTTGCCTGATTGCCAGCTATAACAGTACAAGGAGCCCTCCAATGATTTCCAATAGAGGGAAAAAAGAAATCCTGACATCATTTTTTTTTCTTAGCTCTGTCTTCAGTCTTTTTTTTCCCCTAGACATTAGAGTGCTTCAGGACACAGCTGTGGACATGGATATTCAGGCTCTGTGCTCCTCAATGGATAATCTCGTTGTAAATGTACAAAAGATTCAAGATACTATTGATCAGAAATCGATGCTAGAACCAAGAATTCCGATTCCTGATTTGTTTTTTGGTGACAGAACTAAGTTCCTGAGCTTCAGAAATAATTGTAAGCTATTTTTGGCCTTGAAACCTCATTCTTCTGGTAATCCTATTCAACAGGTTTTGATTATTATTTCTTTTTTGCGCGGCGACCCACAGGACTGGGCGTTTTCTCTTGCACCAGGAGATTCTGCATTGAGTAATGTTGATGCATTTTTCCAGGCGCTGGGATTGCTTTACGATGAGCCTAATTCAGTGGATCAAGCTGAGAAAAATCTGCTGGCTTTATGCCAGGGTCAGGATGATGTAGAAGTATATTGTCAGAAATTTAGAAAATGGTCAGTACTCACTCTGTGGAATGAATCTGCACTAGCGGCTTTGTTCAGAAAGGGTCTCTCTGAAGCTCTTAAGGATGTAATGGTGGGATTTCCTATGCCTGCTGGTTTGAATGAGTCTATGTCCTTGGCCATTCAGATCGGTCGTCGCTTGCGCGAGCGTAAATCTGTGCACCATCTGGCGGTATTGTCTGAGAGTAAGCCTGAGCCTATGCAGTGCGACAGGACTATGACTAAAGTAGAACGGCACGAACACAGACGTCTGAACAGACTGTGTTTCTATTGTGGTGATTCTACTCATGCTATTTCTAATTGTCCTAAACGCACTAGGCGGTTCGATAGCTCTGCCGTTATTGGTACTGTACAGTCCAAATTCCTTTTGTCCATTACCTTAATGTGCTCTTTGTCATCATATTCTGTCATGGCGTTTGTGGATTCAGGCGCTGCCCTGAATCTGATGGATTTGGATTATGCTAAACGTTGTGGATTTTTCTTGGAGCCTTTGCGGTGTCCTATTCCGTTGAGAGGAATTGATGCTACACCTTTGGCCAAGAATAAGCCTCAGTACTGGGCCCAGCTGACCATGTGCATGGCTCCTGCACATCAGGAAGTTATTCGCTTTTTGGTACTGCATAATTTGCATGATGTGGTCGTGTTGGGGTTGCCATGGCTACAAACCCATAATCCAGTATTGGATTGGAACTCTATGTCGGTAACCAGCTGGGGTTGTCAGGGAGTACATGGTGATGTTCCATTTTTGTCTATTTCGTCATCCATTCCTTCTGACATCCCAGAGTTCTTGTCGGACTTTCAGGATGTATTTGAAGAGTCCAAGTCTGATGCTCTACCTCCGCATAGGAATTGTGATTGTGCTATCGATTTGATTCCTGGTAGTAAATTCCCTAAGGGTCGTTTATTTAATTTGTCCGTACCTGAACACACCGCTATGCGCAGTTATGTGAAGGAGTCCCTGGAGAAGGGACATATTCGCCCATCGTCGTCACCATTGGGAGCAGGGTTCTTTTTTGTAGCCAAGAAGGATGGTTCGCTAAGACCGTGTATTGATTACCGCCTTCTTAATAAGATCACTGTTAAGTTTCAGTATCCCTTGCCATTGATTTCTGACTTGTTTGCTCGGATTAAGGGGGCTAGTTGGTTTACTAAGATTGATCTTCGTGGTGCGTATAATCTGGTGAGAATCAGGCAGGGAGATGAATGGAAAACGGCATTTAATACGCCCGAGGGTCATTTTGAGTATCTGGTGATGCCGTTCGGACTTGCCAATGCTCCATCTGTTTTTCAGTCTTTTATGCATGACATTTTCCGTGAGTATCTGGATAAATTCTTGATTGTTTACTTGGATGACATTTTGATCTTCTCAGATGATTGGGAGTCTCATGTGAAGCAAGTCAGAATGGTTTTCCAGGTACTGCGTGCTAATTCCTTGTTCGTGAAGGGATCAAAGTGTCTCTTCGGTGTGCAGAAAGTTTCATTTTTGGGGTTCATCTTTTCCCCTTCTACTATCGAGATGGATCCGGTTAAGGTTCAGGCCATCCAGGATTGGACTCAGCCGACATCTCTAAAAAGTCTGCAGAAATTCCTGGGCTTTGCTAATTTTTATCGTCGCTTCATCTGTAATTTTTCTAGCATTGCCAGACCATTGACCGATTTGACCAAGAAGGGTGCTGATTTGGTTAATTGGTCTTCTGCTGCCGTGGAAGCTTTTCAGGAGTTGAAGCGTCGTTTTTGCTGTGCCCCTGTGTTGTGTCAACCTGATGTTTCTCTTCCGTTCCAGGTCGAGGTTGATGCTTCTGAGATTGGTGCAGGGGCGGTTTTGTCACAGAGAGGTTCTGGTTGCTCAGTGTTCAAACCATGTGCTTTCTTTTCCAGGAAATTTTCTGCTGCTGAGCGTAATTATGATGTGGGCAACCGAGAGTTGCTGGCCATGAAGTGGGCATTCGAGGAGTGGCGTCATTGGCTTGAGGGTGCTAAGCATCGCGTGGTGGTTTTGACTGATCATAAGAACCTTACTTATCTTGAGTCTGCCAAGCGCTTGAATCCTAGACAGGCCCGTTGGTCGTTATTTTTTGCTCGTTTTGATTTTGTGATTTCATACCTTCCGGGCTCTAAAAATGTGAAGGCGGATGCTCTGTCTAGGAGTTTTGTGCCCGACTCTCCGGGGTTATCTGAGCCGGCGAGTATCCTCAAGGAAGGAGTCATTGTGTCTGCCATCTCCCCTGATTTGCGGAGAGTGTTGCAGAAATTTCAGGCTAATAAACCTGATCGTTGTCCGGCCGAGAAACTGTTCGTCCCTGATAGGTGGACTAGTAAAGTTATCTCTGAACTTCATTGTTCGGTGCTGGCCGGTCATCCAGGAATCTTTGGTACCAGGGAGTTGGTTGCTAGATCCTTCTGGTGGCCATCTCTGTCACGGGATGTGCGTGCTTTTGTGCAGTCCTGTGGAATTTGTGCTAGGGCTAAGCCCTGCTGTTCACGTGCCAGTGGGTTGCTTTTGCCCTTGCCAGTCCCGAAGAGGCCTTGGACACATATTTCGATGGATTTCATTTCTGACCTTCCCGTTTCTCAAAAAATGTCGGTCATTTGGGTGGTCTGTGATCGCTTTTCTAAAATGGTCCATTTGGTGCCCTTGGTTAAATTGCCTTCCTCCTCTGATTTGGTGCCTTTGTTCTTCCAGCATGTGGTTCGTTTACATGGCATTCCTGAGAATATTGTTTCTGACAGAGGTTCCCAGTTTGTCTCGAGGTTCTGGCGAGCCTTTTGTGGTAGGATGGGCATTGACCTATCTTTTTCCTCGGCCTTCCATCCTCAGACTAATGGCCAGACCGAACGAACCAATCAGACCTTGGAAACATATCTGAGATGTTTTGTTTCCGCTGACCAGGATGATTGGGTGTCATTTTTGCCGTTGGCTGAGTTCGCCCTTAATAATCGGGCCAGCTCGGCTACCTTGGTCTCTCCATTTTTCTGCAATTCTGGGTTCCATCCTCGTTTCTCTTCAGGACAGGTTGAGTCTTCGGACTGTCCTGGTGTGGATTATGTGGTGGACAGGTTGCAGCAGATCTGGACTCAGGTAGTGGACAATTTGACCTTGTCCCAGGAGAAGGCTCAGCTTTTCGCTAATCGCAGACGCCGTGTGGGACCCCGACTTCGTGTTGGGGATCTGGTTTGGTTATCTTCTCGTCATATTCCTATGAAGGTTTCCTCTCCTAAATTTAAACCTCGTTTTATTGGTCCGTATAGGATTTCTGAGATTCTCAATCCGGTGTCTTTTCGTCTGACCCTCCCAGACTCCTTTTCCATACATAATGTATTCCATAGGTCGTTGTTGAGGAGATACGTGGCACCTATGGTTCCATCTGTGGAGCCTCCTGCCCCTGTTTTGGTGGAGGGGGAATTGGAGTATATTGTGGAGAAGATTTTGGATTCTCGTGTCTCTAGACGGAAACTCCAGTATCTGGTCAAATGGAAGGGTTATGCTCAGGAAGATAATTCCTGGGTTTTTGCCTCTGATGTCCATGCCCCAGATCTTGTTCGTGCCTTTCATGTGGCTCATCCTGGTCGGCCTGGGGGTTCTGGTGAGGGTTCGGTGACCCCTCCTCAAGGGGGGGTACTGTTGTGAATTCTGTGGCTGAGTTCACTTCTGTGGTCACAAGTGGTATTGCAGTCTCTGGGCTTCCTCCCTCAGGTGTTTTGGTGAGCTCGTTGGCTGCCTTGCTATTTAGCTCCACCTGAGTCTGTCTTCCTTGCTCCTTGTCAATGTTCCAGTGTTGGATCTGAGCTACTGCATCTTTCCTTGGGCCTGCTGCTCAGCTAGATAAGTGCTTCTAGTTTGTTTTCTGTTTTTTCTGTCCAGCTTGCTATTAACTTTTGCTGGAAGCTCTGAGAAGCAAAGGGGTGCACCGCCGTGCTGTTAGTTCGGCACGGTGGGTCTTTTACCCTTCGCCACGACAGCACCCCACATGAGAGAGAGGGATCCGCCCATAGGAACAGGAAACCTACAGAATAAAAGGAGGCGGTCCCCTCTCCTCCTCAGTTTAGGTTTCCTGTTCCTACAGGGACCCGGCTTACCTACAGATGAAGAGGATCCCTGGGCCATGCACCCGCCTGCGCCGGTTTCTGTGGGAACGGCAGGGGCTGCGGTACCAGAAGCAGCGGCGGGGGAGCCCCTGCTTGCAGCCTCCCCCCTCGTCTGGCCAAACATCCACGGTCCGGGTCCGGTCACCGTAGGTCCGGCCGGCACTGTGAGGACGCGCGCGCTGCAGCGGCCAGCTTAATAGCCTCTGGCGGCCGCATGGTGAGTGAGAGCGGCGCGTCTAACCCGGAAGTCGCGGGAGCACTTCCGGGTTGGTCCGGGGAGGCAGGAGAATGGGCGGCAAGTTTAAAAATGCAGCGCTAGCGTCGGGCCGGTGTGTGTGAAATGGCTTCACCGACCGACGAAGCGCACCTGCCCGCAGTGCAACAGCGCTCTCCCAGCAGGGAGAGAAGCACGAGGAGCAGCACAAAGAGTGGTGGCCGACCTCCAGAGAAGAGTTCTACCACCAAACGAATTCCGCCTCCAGAACCGGTACCTGTCAGCTTCACTGGGTGAGTTTTTGAAAGAGTCTCTTCCTATATGCTGATATATGTTCCTCCTGTATCCTTCCTCTAGACTAAGAAAAGGACACACAAATCTAAGCATAAAGAGTGTGCTTTATGTACGCAGCCCCTCCCGGATGATTATGCCAAAAAACTGTGTGCAGAGTGTATCATGCAAACTCTACGGCAGGAAAATATCATGACTCCCTCAGATGTCAGAGCTATTATCCGAGAAGAGATGCAGGGTTTGGCGCAGACAAGTAGCGCCAGTACCCGTCAGCCTAGCAGGTCCCGGTCTCCGGTTAGTTCGGAGTCAGAGGGTGTATGTATTTCTTCAGACGAAGAGGGATCTCAGCCGAGCTCATCCGAGACTGAAGGGGGACTTTGTCTTCCCAACAGTAATGTGGACAATTTAATAAAATCTGTCAGGAGCACGATGGGGTGCCCAGATGGGAAAGAAAAGAAATCAGCACAGGACATAATGTTTGCGGGGTTAGGACAGAAGAAACGTAGGTCCTTCCCCGTCATACAAACCATCAAAGATATTGTCAAAAAGGAGTGGGACAAGCAGAATAGAGGGTTTTTACCATCATCCTCTAAAAGGCGCTATCCCTTCAGCGATGAAGACCTAAACACCTGGTCAAAGGTGCCAAAAGTTGATGCTGCGGTAGCCTCCACAACCAAACAGTCGGTCCTACCAGTGGAGGATTCAGGGGTCCTGACAGACCCGCTGGACCGTAAAGCAGAAGTTTTACTAAAGAGGTCATGGGAAGTCAATACGGGGGCGTTCAGGCCCGCCATATCTAGTACCTGTACTGCAAGATCTCTACTAGTATGGACGGAGCAATTGGAGGAACAGATTAGAGGCAAAACTTCGAGGGAATCTATCCTGCTGAAATTGCCTCAAATTAAAGAAGCAGTAGCATTCCTAGCTGATGCCTCAGTGGACTCGCTACGTCTTGCAGCCAGGTCAGCCGGCCTAGTCAACACAGCCCGGCGTGCACTCTGGCTAAAGAATTGGAAGGGGGACGCACAAGCTAAAGCAAAACTTTGTGCGATTCCCTGTCAGGGTGAGTTCCTTTTTGGGAAGACGCTGGATGAACTCCTGAATAAAGCAGGTGAAAGGAAGAAAGGCTTCCCTAACCAGTATCTTCCATCCTACAGGAGAGCCTTCAGGAGACGCCCCTTTACTAGGAACAAGCCGCTTGAACAAAGAGAGCGATGGGAGTCGAAGGACCCAAAGCAAAAAGGTGCCTTTTTTAGCGGGTCCCATAATCCGAGACGTAAATACCGCTAACCAGGAAGTAGGCGGCAGATTAAAATTTTTTCTTCCCCAATGGGAACAGATAACATCCAGCCAGTGGATTCTGGACATTGTGCAATACGGCCTTAAATTAGAATTTGATCGAATCCCTTGGGATTCCTTCATAATAACATCTCCAAAAGGTCAGGACCAACAGAGGGCTCTAGAAATAGAGATCCTATCTCTTCTATCTAAGAAAGTCCTGATTGAAGTTCCCCAGGATCAAAAAGGGAAAGGGTTCTACTCCCCTTTATTCCTGATTAATAAACCAGATGGTTCATTTAGAACCATCATAAATCTTAAAAAATTAAATTCTTTCCTGCGTAATCATACCTTCAAAATGGAATCCATTAGTTCTACCATAAAACTCTTATTCCCTAGGTGTGTCATGGCCGGAATAGACTTAAAGGACGCCTATTACCATCTTCCCATACATGCCGAACATCAGCAGTACCTAAGGGTAGCAGTCACCCTGGAGGGAAAGGTTCGTCACTTTCAATATGTTGCAATGCCATTTGGGCTTTCTATGGCTCCCCGCGTCTTCACTAAGGTGATACTAGAAGTGATGGCTCATCTACGCCAACGAGATACCTTGATAATACCCTACCTAGATGACTTTCTAGTGGTAGGAAGCTCTGCACTTCAATGTAAAACTCGTTTATCTAATACGATCTCGTCCCTACAGGAGTTAGGTTGGATCGTCAACTTCGAAAAATCTCGGCTGAATCCAGAAACCGTTCAGACATTTCTAGGAATCCAGCTAGACTCCGTAAGTCAGAAATGCTTTCTTCCTCAGTCAAAGAGGTTGACTATACAATCAAAGGTATCAGACGCAATACGCAAACCCTACATGACACTAAGGAAGGCCATGTCCTTACTGGGGTCATTATCATCATGTATCCCTGCTGTACCTTGGGCACAATTCCATACCCGTCAATTGCAGTACGAAGTATTGTCGGCTCAGGGGAAAGACGGTTATCTAGAAAGTAGAATAACTCTTTCCAGTAATGTCTTAGAATCGCTATCCTGGTGGCTAGACATGGACCACCTATCACGAGGTGTGCCATGGATAATAGACCCGTCTAAAATAATTACCACCGACGCCAGCCCTATTGGGTGGGGAGCACATATGGAAGACAATCTGGCCCAAAATACTTGGGATCAGACAGAATTAATATGTTCCTCCAACTGGAAGGAGTTAAAAGCAATAGAATGTGCCTTATATCATTTTCTTCCGCAGATTCATGGAACAAATGTAAGAATTTACTCAGACAATTCCACCGCAGGAAGTCAGGAAGTCTGATGACCATAGCTGCAAACATCTTTCAGCTGGCAGAGGCTCATCTAACATCCTTAACAGCCCTGCACATCAAAGGTGTAGAGAACATCAGGGCAGACTACCTCAGCAGAAACGAGTTGCGTCAAGGAGAATGGACCTTAAACAAATCCATATTCAGAAGGATAACAGAAGTATGGGGGATACCACAAATCGACCTATTTGCCACAAGAGACAACCGGCAAGTACAAAGGTTCGCTTCCCTGAACACCAGGGATCACCCAGATATGTTGGACTCTCTCCACCATCCTTGGCGGTTCAGACTGGCATATGCCTTTCCTCCAATGTCTCTGATTCCTCTAGTGATCAGAAAGATCAGGAGGGAACAGGCAAGAGTAATCCTCATTGCACCATTCTGGCCGAAAAGACCATGGTTCTCTTGTCTCCAGACCATGTGCCTATGCGATCCTTGGATCCTCCCATCAGACAAGGAGCTGCTGTACCAAGGCCCCTTTTTCCACCCGCAAGTGAAAGGTCTTCACTTGACGGCGTGGAATTTGAGAGGCAACTATTAAGTTCCAGAGGGTTCTCAACAGAACTAGTAAACACCCTCTTATTGAGCAGGAAAAGATCTACCACCCTAATATATAGTAGGGTATGGAATAAATTTTTAGACTTCTACACGGTACCGTTCACTAAGCAAGTTCCACTCACACCTATCCTAGAGTTCTTGCAAAAAGGCCGAGAGTTAGGACTATCTGTAAATACCTTAAGAGTTCAGGTCTCGGCATTAGGAGCCCTATATGGATGCAATATAGCAGCTAATAGGTGGATCTCCAGATTCATAAAATCTTGTGAACGTAGTAAACCGGTCCATATTCCCCGTCTACCTCCGTGGGATTTAAATCTAGTATTAGAGGCCTTAACAAGCTCTCCATTTGAACCATTAGATTCAATACCTTTAAAAATCCTAACATATAAAGTAGCCTTACTAGTAGCCCTAACCTCAGCTAGACGGGTTAGTGACATCCAGGCCCTATCAGTAGACCCACCTTTCTTACTGATATTTCATGATCGGATAGTCCTGAAACCAGACCCCTCATACCTCCCTAAGGTAGCGTCCACCTACCACAGGTCACAAGAAATATTTCTCCCTTCCTTTTTTGATTCACCTGTAACTCCAGAACATCATAAGTTCCACACCTTAGATGTCAGAAGAGCCATCCTGACTTATATAGAAAGGTGTCAGACATGGAGGGAGAGTAGGGCTCTGTTTATCTCCTTTCAGGGCCACAAGAAAGGACATGGGGTCACGAGAGCTACCATATCTCGGTGGATCAGAGAGGCTATCTGCTTGGCCTATACGTCAAAAGGCGAGATTCCTCCAGTGGGTATAAAAGCGCACTCAACACGAGCCATGGCTTCCTCCTGGGCGGAACAAGCAGATGTACCGATCCATTTAATATGTAAGGCTGCAACTTGGTCTACACCTTCTACCTTCTACAACCATTATAGACTTGATCTGTCCACGTCTTCTGATCTGACCTTTGGTAGAGCTGTTCTTAATACAGTAATCCCACCCAAATAATGACTCTCTGAAAATCTCTCATGTGGGATGCTGTCGTGGCGAAGGGTAAAAAGCCGGATTACGTACCGGTAATGCTCTTTTAATGAGTCCACGACAGCACCCATGTATTACCCTCCCTAAATTATGCACAGCTCTTTCCTTTAAGGTCACAAATAATGGTTGTATAGAGTTAAGAAATTTATGTGACTGAATAAGAATGAATACTAACACTTTTGCGGTTCCCCTTTTTATACTCTGTAACTAAACTGAGGAGGAGAGGGGACCGCCTCCTTTTATTCTGTAGGTTTCCTGTTCCTATGGGCGGATCCCTCTCTCTCATGTGGGGTGCTGTCGTGGACTCATTAAAAGAGCATTACCGGTACGTAATCCGGCTTTTTTGCCCCTTTGCGTGGTTTTCGTTTTAGGGTTTTTTGTAGACTGCATAGTTCTCTTTGCTATCCTCGCTCTGTCTAGAATATCGGGCCTCACTTTGCTGAATCTATTTCATTCCTACGTTTGTCTTTTCATCTTGCTAACAGTCATTATATGTGGGGGGCTGCCTATTCCTTTGGGGTATTTCTCTGAGGTAAGTCAGGCTTGTATTTCTATCTTCAGGCTAGTCAGCTCCTCAGGCAGTGCCGAGTTGCATAGGTAGTTGATAGGCGCAATCCACTGCTGCTTATAGTTGTTGTGAGGATAGATCAGGTACTGCAGTCTACAGAGATTCCACGTCTCAGAGCTCGTCCTATTGTTTTTGGTTATTGCCAGATCTCTGTATGTGCGCTGATTACTGCACGCTGTGTTGCCTGATTGCCAGCTATAACAGTTAATGTCACCTTGCTATTGTAAGGTGACATTAAGCCGGGTTAATAACGGAGATGCATCAATAAGACGTCTATCCATTATTAATCCAAGAGTAATAAAGGGTTAATAAAACACACAAATTAGGAAAAAAGTTTTTTAATATTCTTCATTTAACCATACCTACCATACTTCAGCGCCTGCAAAAAACAAAAAATAATAAACCGTATACTACCTGTCCGCCATAGTCCAATTAATAACGAGTGTCCCACGACGATCTCCCCTATAGAACAGTGACATCGGGTGATGTCACTGCTCCATAGGACCCTCAGTGACAGACTGACAGGAGACAATGGCTCCTGCAGTGCATCACTGAAGTTACTGTAGTTCAAAGTCTCACTTTATGAAAATTGCTGCGTGGGAAAATTTCTCACACAGCAATGCCAAAAGTGAGACTAGGGACTATTTTTTTTACAGCGGCGGAGGAATACAGTGTGGAAGGATACCTTCCTCCCGTCATTGTGTTCCTGGAGCCCCTGGAGAGCGGTCGCATCAGCTGATGCTGCCGTTCTCCATGGAAGATCATCGTGGGACACTTGTGGATTTCTGCGGACAGGGAGTGTATTGGTTGTTTGTTATTTTCATATTTGTTTTACAGATGACACTGGCTTCGGGGAACAAAGTGACGAGTAATGGTGAGTATGAACTTTATGTTTAATGTACTGTATGTCTATGTATGTATTGTATTTAATGTATGAGTGTATTGTATGTAGTATGTATGTAGTATGTATGTTTATTTCATTCAACACATTAGCCGGATGATGGGACTACTACTGTCCCATCATTGGCTAATGTGTCAATCACTGTCACTGTAGTAGGCATCATCCGATGGGACTTGTAGTCCCATCGGACGATGCCTGCACACATGCACAGAGGCCCGGCAGCCCGCACAGAGCCCCAGCAGCCCGCACAGAGCCCTGGCAGCCCACACAGAGCCCCGACACGCCGCACAGAGCCCTGGCATGCCGCACAGAGCCCCGGCAGCCCACACAGAGCCCTGGCATGCTGCACAGAGCCCTGGCAGCCCGCACAGAGCCCCGGCACACCGTACAGAGCCCCGGTACGCCGCACAGAGCCCCGGCAGGCCCGCACAGAGCCCCGGCAGCCCGCACAGAGCCCCAGCAGACCCCACAGAGCCCCTGCACACCACAAAGAGCCCCGGCAGCCTGCACAGAGCCCCAGCACACCGTACAGAGCCCTGGCACACCGCACAGAGCCCCAGCAGGCCCACACAGAGCCCCGGCACGCCACACAAAGCCCCGGCAGCCCGCACAGAGCCCCGGCACACCGCACTGAGCCCCGGCACACCGCACAGAGCCCCAGCAGGTCCGCACAGAGCCCCGGCAGGCAACACAGAGCCCCGGCAGGCCACACAGAGCCCCGGCACGCTGCACAGAGCCGCAGCATGCCGCATAGAGCCCAGCAGGCCCACACAGAGTCCTGGCACACCCCACAGAGCCCCGTCAGCCTGCACAGAGCCCCGTCAGCCTGCACAGAGCCCCGACAGGCCGCACAGAGCCCCGGAAGGCCGCACAGAGCCCCGGCACGTCACACAGAGCCCCGACATGCCGCACAGAGCCCCGGCAGCCCGCACAGAACCACAGCAGACCCGTACAGACCCCCCAGCAGGCCCGCACATACCTCACCCGCACACACAGACATGCACAGTGTCCGCCCATGCACCGCCCACACTCTTCCCCCCTCCAGAACAGGATGTACAAGGAAAGAAAGGGCTTATTTTCATTCCGATATTTGTGTCCCATTGACTTGCATTGGTATCGGTATCGGCGATATCCGATATTTTTGGGATATCGGCCGATCCAATCTGATACCGATACTTCTGGATATCGGAAGGTATCGCTCAACACTAGTGGTAATGCTACATTCAGAAAGTATGAGCTATAAAAATATAAAAAACATTTAACCTGATCTGTAAACACAATAAATGAAAAAAATTCAAGAACACTAAAATTGCCTTTTTTTTAGGTCACTGCAGTTCCACAACAATGCTGTAACAAGTGATCAAGACGTCACATCTATCCCAAAATGACATCAATAAAAAGTTCATCTCATGCCTCAGAAAATAAATCTACAAAAAACTGACCAGCACCTTCTAAGTGTAAACATGTGCAAGCTGCCAGACTGCATTATTTCAAAAAAAGTAAGCACAGCAGCACTATGTATAAGTTTAGGCCATGTGAAAACACAGAAAAACATTAAAAATATATAATCTAGATTTTACTACTCAAAAAAAGTTTTCAAAATTTTTTTAAACTTACGGAAAATAATGAAAATGAAGGTTCTTAATGCGTTCCTCAGAAAATAAGTCATCTCACAGCTCCATGAACCAACAAATGTAAACTTTAAAGGTCTCAAAAAGTGGTGTCACAATCCCGAAGTTTTTTTTCAAACGTATGATTTTTTTCACCGCTAAAATAATAATGGACTTGTTTGGTATCGCTGTGATCATACTGATGTACAGAATCATATTGTAAAACCATTTTTACCTCAAAATGTAAACTATATAAACGAATTGTCCTTTTTCCAATACACTTTGTGGTAAAATGACTGGTGTGATACAAAAGTACAACTCATCCTGCAAAAAAAATCAAGCTTTCATATATTTACATGGACAAAAAAAAACAAGTTATGGCTCTGGGAAGAAGGCAAGTCAAAAATTAAAATGCAAAAACAGAAATTGGCCGTGTTGTCAAAGGATAAATGGTTGTCTGAGGTATGTTCTGTTATGTTGAGTACATTTTGGCTTGGAAGTCACTGTTGCTGACAGCTCCATTTGCAATTGCTGACCAATGGCATTTCAAATGTTCTCAATAGTAGACAAATACAGAGACGTATGAGCTGCACATTAAGGACATACAGGCTGCTCATAGAAGCAAAAGCATTAAAGGGGTTGTCCACTACTTTCAATTAACCCCCCAATGTATCCCCCCGGGGCCCCTAATGAATTGGGCAATTACCTTCCGTTGCCGTTTTCGCCTGTGAGCGGCGCTATTCAGGCTGCTGAGTCCAGGTCACGTGACCCCCAGACTGCAGCCGCCGCTCATTTCCGCCGACGTCACGTCAATTTCCAGACTCTAGAAATTGACGTGACGTCAGCAGCAGGCGTGACCCAGCCTCAAAGTCAGCAGTCACTCAGCAAGAGTGACTGGACTGTGGGCGGTGCTGGGGGCTGCCTGCAGGGCTGGGGGTGGGCGGGGCTCTGTGTTCTCACTGCTGCTGGGATCATGATGTGCGGGTGGGGCTGTGCTGCGGTCGCCAGGGATCTGCCCACTGGCGTTTTTGTGGACCGGCGCCGGTGTCTGCCCGCCGGCGATGTGCGAGGCTCTGCCCGCCGGCTTGTGCGGGGCTCTGTCCGCCGGCGATGTGCGGGGCTCTGCCCGCCGGCGATGTGCGGGGCTCTGCCCGCCGGCGATGTGCGGGGCTCTGCCCGCCGGCGATGTGCGGGGCTCTGCCCGCCGTCGATGTGCGGGGCTCTGCCCGCCGGCTTGTGCGGGGCTCTGTCCGCCGGCGATATGCGGGGCTCTGCCCGCCGGCGATGTGTGTGTGTGTGCGCGTGCGTGCCGGCGATGTGTGTGTGCGTGCTGGCGATGTGTATGTGTGTGTGCCGGCACTGTGTGTGTGTGTGTGTGTGCAGGCATCGTCCGATGGGACTACAAGTCCCATCGGGCTCTGCCTGCTACACTGACAGTGATTGACACATTAGCCAATGATGGGACAGTAGTAGTCCCATCATCCGGCTAATGTGTTGAATGTAAAAAAAAAAAAACATACACAGTACATCCATACAACACACACCATGCGACGACATGCACCATGCGACGACATGCATGCAACATGCGGCGACATGCACCATGCGGTGACATGCTGCATGCACCATGCGACATGCACCATGCGACGACATGCTGCATGCACCATGTGACATGCACCATGCGACGACATGCTGCATGCGGCGACATGTACCATGTGACATGCACCATGTGGCAACATGCGACATGCACCATGCGGCAACATGCTGCATGCGACGACATGCTGCATGCGACGACATGCACCATGCGACGACATGCACCATGCACCATGTGACATGCACCATGCGACGACATGCTGCATGCACCATGCGACGACATGCTGCATGCGGCGACATGTACCATGTGACATGCACCATGCGGCAACATGCGACATGCACCATGCGGCAACATGCTGCATGCGACGACATGCACCATGCGACGACATGTGACATGCATCATGCTACATGCACCATGCGGCGACATGCACCATGCGACGACATGCACCATGCTACATGCACCGTGCGGCGACATACGACATGCACCATGCGACAACATGCAACATGCGACGACATGCGACATGCACCATGTGACATGCACCATGCGGCGACATGCTGCATGCACCATGCGGCGACATGCTACATGCGACGACATGCACCATGTGACATGCACCATGCGACGACATGCACCATGCGACGACATGCACCATGCGACGACATGCACCATGCGGCGACATACAACATGCACCATGCGGCGACATGCACCATGCGACGACATGTACCATGCGACGACATGCACCATGCGACGACATGCACCATGCGACGACATGCAACATGCACCAGGCGATGACATGCACCATGCGACGACATGCACATGTGACATGGACCATGCGGCGACATGCTGCATGCACCATGCGACAACATGCGACATGCACCATGCTACATGCACCATGCGGCGACATACACCATGCGACGACATGTACCATGCGACAACATGCACCATGCGACGACATGCACCATGCGACGGCATGCACCATGCGACGACATGCAACATGCACCATGCGATGACATGCACCATGCGACGACATGCACCATGCGACATGCACCATGCGGCAACATGCTGCATGCACCATGCGACAACATGCGACATGCACCATGCGACGACATGCACCATGTGACATGCACCATGCGACATGCACCATGCGACGACATGCACCATGCAACGACATGCACCATGCAACGACATGCACCATACATACATACTACAGACATACAGTACATATAACATAGAGTACATACTCACCATCACTTGTCACTTTGTTCCCCGAAGCCATTGTCACCTGTAAAAAATATTAAAATAATAAACAAACAATGTACTCCCTGTCCGCAGAAATCCAATTAAAACGAGTGTCCCACGACGATCTCCCAGTGGAGAGCAGGAGCATCAGTTGATGCGACCACTCTCTAGGGGCTCCAGGAACACAATGATGGAAGGTATCCTTCCATCATGTATTCCTCACAAGGTATTCCTACGCCCCTGTGAGAAAATAGTCCCTAGTCTCACTATTGGCATTGCTGGGTGAGACATTTTCCCACGCAGCAATTGCCATAAAGTGAGACCAGTGAACTAGAGTAACCTCAGTGATGCACTGAAGGAGCCATTGTCTCCTGTCAGTGTGTCACTGAGGGTCCTATAGAGCAGTGACATCACCCGATGTCGCTGTTCTATAGGGGAGATCGTCGTAGGACACTCGTTATTAATTGGACTACGGCGGAAAGGTAGTATACGGTTTATTATTTTACTTTTTTTTGCAGGCGCTGAAGTATGGTAAGTATGGTTAAATGAAGAATATTAAAATACTTTTTTCCGATTGTGTGTGTGTTTTATTAACCCTTTCTTACTATTGGATTAGTAATGGATAGGCGTCTTATTGACGCCTCTCCGTTATTAACCCGGCTTAATGTCACCTTACAATAGCAAGGTGACATTAACCCTTTATTACCCCATATCCCACCGCTACACGGGAGTGCGAAGAGAGGGGCTAAGTGCCGGAATTGGCACATCTTACAGATGCGCCATTTCTGGGGCGGCTGCGGACTGGTATTTGTAGCCGGGGGGGGCAATATCCATGGCCCCTCTCTAGGCTATGAATATCAGCCTGCGGCTGTCTGCGTAGCCTTTCTGGCTATAAAATATAGGGGGACCCCACGTCATTTTTTTTTTGGGGGGGTCCCCCTCTTTTAATAGCCAGTAAAGGCTACGCAGACAGCTGCGGGCTGATATTCATAGCAGGCTACAGATATTGGCCTCGGCCGTCGGCTTTCCCCCTCTGGCGCAGAAAACTGCGCGGGAGCCCACGCCGTTTTTTTTCCGTTTTTTTTTTCTTTTTAAATTCATCGCTCATTAAGGCCTCTTTCACTCTTGCGTCAGTACGGGTCCATCGCTATGCGTGGGGCCGACATACCGATGCACGTTGTGAAATTTGTGCACGACGTGGGCAGCGGATGCAGTTTTTCAAAGCATCCGCTGCTCATTCTGAAGTGCGGGGAGGAGGGGGCGGAGTTTCTGCCGCAAATGCGCGGTAGACAATGGCGGGCGAGCCGGCCAAAAAAATTTTCAATTGAACGTTTTTTTGTGCCGACGGTCAGCCAAAACACGACGGATCCGTAGCACGACGGAGGCGATGTCTGGCCATCCGTCACGATCCGTCGCTAATACAAGTCTATGGGTAAAACGCATCCTGCGAGCACATTTGCAGGATCCGTTTATTTGCACCGGATCGTTTTTTTCCGCCAGATCCGTTTTTTTCAACCGGATCCGTTTTTTTCCGCCGGATCCATTTTATTCCACCGGATGTTTTTTTTCCGCCAGATCTGTTTTTTCTCATAGAGTTGTATTAGCGCCGGATTGCGCCTGGTGGCCACACGTTTAATCCATTTTTGCAGGATCCGTCAAAAAAGCTGTTTCCACCAGACGGAAAACACATACAGAGGAACGGTTTTTCGGTACGTTGAAAAAATGCACAGCGACGGATCTAGCAAAAAACGGATGAAACATGTGGCCATCATACGCACACCGGCGCTAATAAAACTCTATGAGAAAAAAACGGATCTGGCAGAAAAAAACGATCAGGTGGTAAAAAACGGATACGGCGGGAAAAAAAAGATCCGGCAGAAAAAAAAAGATCCGGCGAAAAAAAACGGATCCTGCAAATGTGCTCGCAGGATGCGTTTTGTACCTATAGACTTGTATTAGCAACGTATCCGTAGTGTTTTGGCGGACACAACGCACAAAAAAGTTCAATGTAACTTTTTTTGTGCGACGTGTCTGCCATTTCCGACCGCGCATGCGTGGCTGGAACTCCACCCCCTCCTCCACGCTCATCACAATGGGCAGCGGATGCATTGTAAAACTGCATCCGCTGCCCACGTTGTGCTAAAGTTAGCATAACGTCCGTCGGTACGTCTGGCAGAAGGTTTGCGACGGCCCCGTACCGACGGAAGTGTGAAAGTAGCCTTACATCTGAATTTGCTGAGTATAATGCAGCCACCCCAGAGTATAATGTAGTCCCCATAGAATATAATGCAGCCCCCCATAGTATATCAGACAGCCTCCCCCATAGAATATAATATACCCCTCATAGTATATAAGACAGCCTCCCCCAGAGAACAGAATATACCCCCGCAATAGTATATAACACAGCCACATAGTATATAACACGGCCTCCCCCATAGAATATAATATACCTCCCATAGTATATATCAAAGCCCGCATATAATATAGCACAACTTGCATAGTATATAGCACAGCCCACATAATATAGCACAGCCCGCGTAGTAGTATACAGCACAGCCCACGTAGTAGTATACAGCACAGCCCGCGTAGTAGTATACAGCACAGCCCGTGTAGTAGTATACAGCACAGCCCGGGTCGTAGTATATACAGCACAACACGCGTAGTAGTATATACAGCACAGCCTGCGGAGTAGTATACACAGCACAGCCCACACAGTGGTATATACACAGCACAGCCCACACAGTGGTATATACACAGCACAGCCCACACAGTGGTATATACACAGCACAGCCCACACAGTGGTACATTCACAGCACAGCCCACACAGTGGTACATACACAGCACAGTCCACACAGTGGTACATTCACAGCACAGCCCACACAGTGGTATATACACAGCCCACACAGTGGTATATACATAGCACAGCCCACACAGTGGTATATACAGCACAACCCACATCTCATCCCCCCGATAATGGCTCCACACTCTCCTCACCTTTCCTCTTGCCTGCGCTGCTCCTGTCTCGGTGGCGGCAGTCTGCCCGGGACACAGCAGGTGTGCGATGATATGACGTCATCGCGCACCCGCAGTGTCAGAGGCAGAGCGGGGAATGATGGGAGAGGGAGCATCAGCGGACGCTCTCTCCTCCATCATTGCATTGAACTATACTGGTGTCATAGACGCTGGTATAGTTGAATGCGGCGGCGGCACTGGCGGGAGGAAAGAGTGCAGCGGCCCACTACTGGCACCGGCCCTTCTAGCATTTGTCAGAAGTGCCCGATGGCCAGTCCGGCCCTGGTCACCACCCACACACTTCCCTCCTCCTGAACTGCAGCGTTTCTCGGACCCTCATCAGCAGCAAAACTGCAGATATTTTTTACATCTCAATGAAAGTCTAAGGCCGGAGTCACACTACAGCGAGATACGGCCGAGTCTCGCAGGTTAAATACAAGCTCTGGCACCGGCACTCCGGAGCAGAGCGTGCCGCTCCATGTATTGCTATGCGGCCGCACGCTCCGCTCCAGAGTGCTGGTGCCAGAGCTTGGTTTTAACCCGCGAGACTCGGCCGTATCTCGCTGTAGTGTGACTCCGGCCTAAGGGTGCAGAAACGCTGCAGTTCAGCACAAAAGAAGTGACATGCTGCGGAGAAAAAAAAAACTGCGTTTCGGTGCGGCCTTTTCCGCAGCATGTGCACAACAAGTCTGCGGCTCCCATAGACTTACATTGGTTGTGCACAACACTGTGGATTTAATGCAATTCCGTACGGCAAAAAACGCTGCGGATCTGCAATCAAATCCACAACGTGTGCACACAGCCTTAGCATTTCGTGAACCTAGCAAAAAGCCAAGCAAAAAACAAGTGTGGGATTGCACTTTTTTTGCAATTTCATCATACTTTGAATTTTTTTCACATTTTCTACTACACGATATGGTAAAACCAATGGTGTCGTTCAAAAGTAGAACTTGTCCCGCAAAAGATAAGTCCTCACATGGCCATAGTGCCCGAAACATTATGGCTCTGGAAAGAAGGGGAGCGATAAACGAAAAAAGCTCCAGGGGTGAAGGGGTTTAGAAACATGGATATGGACATATCTATGGAAATATATATATATAGATATATCTGTATGTATTTATCCCATATCTATCTAATTCTATCTATCTGTCTATCTATCTATCTATTTATCTATCTAATATCTATCTCTATCTAATATCTATCTACCTATCTATCTGTGTGTAATGGAGTGAGGGTTGGACAAATGTAAAAGAGGAGTTGGACAGAAATGACACCACACATCTTTTTGAAGAGAGAGGAGGGAGAGGAGGGAGGGGTTTGGGTGTGTTTTTGGAGTGGGTGTGCTAGGTTTGGGCTTAGTGGCAGTGCAAAGCATCATGGAACTTGTAGTATTAGGGCACAATAAGGAAGTTGTCGATTAACCTCATGAGAGCTGAATCCAGCACTGAAGATGTGCTGCTACAGCATGATAACAGCTAATATTGCTAAAATAAACACAGTAGATGTTTTCAGTGGCACATAATAGCAAGATTTATGAAAAAAAAAAAAAAACTTTATAGTAGTGGACAACTTCTTTAAATCATAAAGTATTGCAGCTATCATAAATTATACCACCCCACACCATAATCCTTGGAGTGGGACCAGTGTGACATTCTCTCCTCACAACATGGCATTGTTCATGTGTTGTTGTCAGATTCAAAAAATAAAGCATAGTGATCCATTCTTTATTGCTAGTGAAATTATTTGTCAAATAACAAGTCTAAGGCGTCAAACTGTGTCTACATAAACCATCAGAAAGCATTTGCATGACAGTGGGCTATGAACTAGACTTTCATCTACAGCTGTTACATTGAGCTCTCAAAAGTTATCAATATGCAGAGCAAGACATTGATGACATCTGGATGTCTATGCTTTTTAGTGATAAGTTCTACTTTTTATCAGGTTGCAGTGGTAACCAGAGATTGGTCTGAGATAACATGGTAAATTCCATGAATAGACTTTCATAAAGGAACATGAATGTGTCCCAGGACATGACAACGCCAGGTATCATGTTGCTCTTGTTACTTTTAACAGCTTGAATGACCTAAACAAGATACCATTGTCTGCAGTGTCTCTCATCGACCACATATGGGAAATCATCGGTCACTAATTGCAAAAGTATCTGCCCGTAGTGGATCTTAATGAGTTGCGTGCCAAGTGTATTCAGCATGTTGAGATGTTCCTCACACAATCATTACCATCCTCGGTGATAGAGTGCCAACATATTCTCATTGCATACCACTCAGCACTTACGGTACCGTCACACAGTGCCATTTTGATCGCTACGACGGTACGATTTGTGACGTTCCAGCGATATCCATACGATATCGCTGTGTCTGACACGCAGCAGCGATCAGGAACCCTGCTGAGAATCGTACGTCGTAGCAGATCGTTTGGAACATTCTTTCGTCGCTGGATCTCCCGCTGTCATCACTGGATCGGTGTGTGTGACACCGATCCAGCGATGCGTTCGCTTGTAACCAGGGTAAACACCGGGTTACTAAGCGCAGGGCCGCGCTTAGTAACCCGATGTTTATCCTGGTTACCATCGTAAATGTAAAAAAAAAAAAAAACACTACATACTTACATTCCGGTGTCCGTCAGGTCCCTTGTCGTCTGCTTCCCGCACTGACTGACTGCCGGCCGTAAAGTGAAAGCAGAGCACAGCGCGCTGTGCTCTGCTTTCACTTTACGGCCGGCCGGCAGTCAGTCAGTGCGGGAAGCGAAGCCGATGGCAAGGGACAGACACCGGAAGGTAAATATGTACTGTTTGTTTTTTTTACGCTGGTAACCAGGGTAAACATCGGGTTACTAAGCGCGGCCCTGTGCTTAGTAACCCGATGTTTACCCTGGTTACCCGGGGACTTCGGCATCGCTGGTCGCTGGAGAGCTGTCTGTGTGACAGCTCTCCAGCGACCACACAACGACTTACCAACGATCACGGCCAGGTCGTATCGCTGGTCGTGATCGTTGGTAAATCGTATAGTGTGACGGTACCCTTACAGAGTGCTGCTGTATTCTTTTGTTTGTATGTTATGCCATCAGAGCAGTTCTCACCTGTTCACACGTCCTTTATTCTGTTAGGAAGTGCCGGTCAATTTTTAGGGTGGAGGTTTACAGCATACTATTATAGGTGGTTACTGCCTTCAAATTTGGCCGACCACTTCAGCCACAAAGCTAAGGCTGTTTTATTTATTGCTGGACCCTACCTGTCCTTTAAATTTGTAGGCTTTTAGCCCCGGAGTGGCATGTTTAATAAATATTAGATTTAAGGTGACGTCAATGAAAGGTATGCCTTGTTGGAGTTGGTGTGCTCTCATGAATTGCCCAGTTTATGTGCTAAGTACCTTAATTTTTTAAGCATATTCTAAATATCGGTAATGCAGTCCAAATTTCATATATTTCATGCTTGCATGGATCACAGAATGCTGCTGTATTCTTTTGTTTTATAACTAAGTTTAAGGGATAGTATCATACGTATTTAGTTGTTTTGGAAGTAAAAGCAGTCTTGCTATTATAGGAAAAAAATAGCTGTAATATGACAGAAGTAAAAACTTGAATGAGTATTTTAGGGACACCTAACCTTGACACTGACATCAACTGAGGTAACTTATGCTCCAGAGGTCTGAAATACAAAGTAGTATTTCTGTAACCGCTATGATATCTCCAGGGGGGCCGAGACTACAGGCTGCAATCAGAAAAATAATTCTGCCTGGAATACAAAACAGGCTGCAAATTGCAGTTGAACAGTTAATGCAGGTTGGTGATTTTCTTTTTTTTGGTTCACCAGGACTTCAGTTGTACAGAAAAGACAGCATTGTCTTACTTTTCCTGGTCATTAAATTAGCAGAATGGTGACATCCCAGATCTGGCTTAATAGACAGAATGCATTTTTAGGCAAACAGTAGTAAAAAGACTGGTGATATAATATGACAGAAAGGTGCTCCCACAAAATTCAATGCTAATGAAAATTTTTCAAATATCGTCAGATTATCAAATATTAACATTTTGTACCATACACTGTCCTAAAATTCAATATCTGCAAGTAACTGCAACAAGCGCAAGGAGCAAACAGAGCAGCTACAGGTTTTTTGTTATGTGATTACACATGCGTGATCCATGCTCCATTACACCATGGTCTTAGTGCTCTTATGTGTCCATAAGCAAATAGATTCTCCAGAGAGGAAGGAAACTTTATTGACAGTGCCACTTTGCCAAATGACAGGTTAAAAGTTCCTGTCAGAGGTCTCTCATCAAGCCAAATCAAACCTCCTGGTTGGCACTGATGAGGAGTATACAACTTGAAACATGAGTCTGGAAATGAAGTGTCTGGTTTGGATTCTTATCCTAAGTCATGTGACAAAGCTCTGTAAAGGGTTAACACTGAGTTTTAGGACTGTTAGGCTATGCGCACACGTTCAGGATTTCTTGCAAAATATTTCCTGAGAAAATCCTGAAATTTTCTCCAAGAAATCTGCAAGAAAACCGCATGCGTTTTTTGCGCTTTTTTGCGCGTTTGTACCGCATTTTTGCTGCGTTTTTTTTGCGGATTTTTCCGGACATTTCCCAATGCATTATATAGTGGGAAATCCGTGAAAAATCCGCAAAATTAATGAACATGCTGCGTTTTTTACCGCGATGCGTTTTTTTCGCATCATGTGCACAAAAATTGCGGAATTCATTTTAAATGATGGGATGCTTAATGTATGCTTTTTTTGCGGTTTTATAGCCTTTTTATCGCAAAAAAATGCAAAACAAATGTGAAAAATCAGCAACGTGCGCACACAGCCTTACTCTACTAGGTGACAGAACTGCAGAAAAAAAAAAAGATGTGGGCCGCACATTCAAAATCATACATTGATCTAATGCTGCTAATTTACAAAACTGAACACGAGGTTCTTAGTTTAACATTCTGACCAGACTGTATGAAGCCCACTACTATGTCACATTGATGTTTGAGTGGCTCCCTAGCCCAGAAGGTGCTGAGCTGTTTGCAAACCATTGTGACACCAACTGTGCACCAGCAGGGCGAACAACCTGGTGCCTCACAGCACCAATGCTGTGAGGCTGAGTACCCATGACTCCAGGTCAAACTACTCCACAAAGCACAGCTCCACAGCAACAATGGCCACCAAACAGCATCAACTCCAAGAGAATGGATGTGAAAAACTCACCTTAGTGCTCCTACAGGTCCATAAGCAAATAGACTCTACAGAGAAGAGAGCTTCACATCTATGCTATGCTAGAGTAGCTACTCACTCTAGATAATAGGTAGATCCAAACACTGCAGCTAACCCAGCCAGTTCCTGTACAGAATAAAACTTGATTATGACATCATTTTTCTCACAATTCGACCAATAGCTTTTGTATTGAGCAAAACTAAAGTGGTTATATATACATATATATATATATATATATATATATATATATATATATATATATATATACAGTATATATGTGCTGCTTAATTAATCTAAATCTGAATGCAATACATATTGAAAAATAACATATTTAGCATTTGATGTGTTGCTTTCCAAGATCCTAAGAAAAATTAAGCAATATGTACTTCAAATATTTTTTTCAGCAGCATGGTGTTAAATGGAACCTGACATGTAAAGTAACAATATCAATATGCAGATATGGGGTTAATCTGCAGGTTAGTAGCATTGTCACACAATGCAGCACTGTCCCTGAGAGCCCCACTGCCGGGTGAAAATGGACTTTATTCTTCTCGGCAGCATTCAGCTTCTTGTCATAGGGGTGATGCCTGCACAATTGTAGCCACTGCTCTGTGCATGGAGAGCGACAGCTGTAACCGAACTACTGGCACTGACCGATTTGTGAAGGCATTCAAGAGATAATTGTTTTAATGGGGTTTATTATATGTTATCCACTGGTAGATAGAGTTGAGCGACCTTGACCTTTTTAGAGTCGAGCCGGGTTTAGCGAAACCCGACTATCTCAAAAGTCGGGTCGAGTGAAATCGGCCGATTATGGCGAAAAGTCGGGATCGACCGAAACACGAAACCCAATGCAAGTCAATGGGGCAGCATAGTCGGCAGTGAGTGGGGGCCAGGAAAACACCTAGAGTGCCCATTTTAATGTCGAAACCATCCATTCTTCTTAATGAAGCTTGTCAAGCGTAATTTACCTTATAATAATTGGAAGGCATTTGAAATTGGGGGTCATTTGGCTAAAGTTGTGTGGGGTAGGGCTGGTTCAAGTAATTAGTGGGCCCAGGAAATCTGGACCACGTCACGGCAGTGGAGCAGGGAGAGGTAAGTATTTCAACTTTGCAAGTGCTGTGATCCTGAGCAAGCAGGGGGGGCCCACTTGTTGGCATTGGCACTGGCACAGGGCCCCTCAAAGTACAGCGGTGTGTTTGCACGGCGGGGGTGCCTCCCACCGGCAGCAACACTTTTGCGTACTATGAGAGGCCCTGTGCCAGTGACGTCGCCAACTAGTATTCCTCCCCCCACCTGATGAAGGAACCTGCACTTTCATCTGCACCTTCCTCTTTGTCCCCGTGTAAGGTGGTATGGTATGCGGGAAGAGCAACCTGACTTTCAGCAGGGTCACAATGTTGTTGTGTAGCATGCACGGGGAATGTTGCGTTATGGGTCAATGTACCAGCAGACTCATCTATCACTGGCTGGGCAATGGGCACGATGAAGTGGAAACACAGATATAGGCCCAAAGAATAAAGTGGGCTAAATGCAGTTCAAAATTGGTAACACAGGAATAACCAGGGGGCATTGCAGTGGAGGACAACTGGAATGAGAGGCTGACACAGAGAGTAGGGCCAAATCAGTAAGTAGTCGAAATGCAGTTCAAAATTGGCAACCGTAGTAAACAGGCGGCACAGCTTTGTTCAGTGGAGGAGAACAGCAAGGAGTGGCAGACACCGATAGTAGGCCCCAACCCAACTAGTAGGCCAAATGCAGTCTAACATTAACAACTACTTAACGAGAGCCTGAAAATGGAATTTCAGGACAGGAAACCAGGAGAACAGCAAGGAGTGGCAGACACCGATAGTAGGCCCCAAACCAACTAGTACGCCAAATGCAGTTGTTCCATTTAACCACAATTTAATGAGAGCCTGAAGATAGAAGCTCAGGAAAGGCAACCTGGGGAACACCTTGGAGTGTAACACACCATCTCTCTCCACCCCATACCCATTTTGTAGGCCTAATGCAGTGTACTTTTCTACAACTACTAAACGAGAGTCGGAAGACCGAAGCAATGGCAAGGAAACCTGGGGAACACCTTGGAGTGTAACATACCATCTCTCTCCACCCCATACCCAATTTGTAGGCCTAATGCAGTGTAGTTTCCAAGAACTACTAAACGAGAGCCGGAAGATCGAAGCTCAGGAAAGGCAACCTGGGGAACACCTTGGAGTGTAACACACCCTCTCTCTACACCCCATACCCAATTTGAAGGCCTAATGCAGTGTAGTTTCCAAGAACTACTAAACGAGAGCCGGAAGATCGAAGCTCAGGAAAGGCAACCTGGGGAACACCTTGGAGTGTAACACACCCTCTCTCTACACCCCATACCCAATTTGAAGGCCTAATGCAGCGTAGTTTCCAACAACTACTAAACGAGAGCCGGAAGATCGAAGCTCAGGAAAGGCAACCTGGGGAACACCTTGGAGTGTAACAAACCCTCTCTCTACACCCCATACCCAATTTGTAGGCCTAATGCAGCGTAGTTTCCGACAACTACTAAACGAGAGCATGAAGATCGAAGCTCAGGAAAGGCAACCTGGGGAACACCTTGGAGTGTAACACACCCTCTCTCTACACCCCATACCCAATTTGAAGGCCTAATGCAGTGTAGTTTCCAAGAACTACTAAACGAGAGCCGGAAGATCGAAGCTCAGGAAAGGCAACCTGGGGAACACCTTGGAGTGTAACACACCCTCTCTCTACACCCCATACCCAATTTGAAGGCCTAATGCAGCGTAGTTTCCAACAACTACTAAACGAGAGCCGGAAGATCGAAGCTCAGGAAAGGCAACCTGGGGAACACCTTGGAGTGTAACACACCCTCTCTCTACACCCCATACCCAATTTGAAGGCCTAATGCAGTGTAGTTTCCAAGAACTACTAAACGAGAGCCGGAAGATCGAAGCTCAGGAAAGACAACCTGGGGAACACCTTGAAGTGTAACACAACGTCTCTCTACACCACGGAAGGGCTGATTCTTAGGAAGGAAGGCTGTTGGAAATAAGCATTGCGTGTCCGAGGGTGATTATATTCTTATTAGGTATATACTCACCCTCGGACGCGCCCTGCTTCTTTATTTGGAATGAATGTTTATTTGCAATGTGGTGTTGACTTTCTCTATTATTTTGGTAATTAATGATTTTATTATTTTCATTGTTTTGCATCTTCTCGGCAATAATATAAAGAAGACGCGACAGGACAACACTCGGTGGATGCCATATCTGTGTTTTCAATTTAAAAAACCTTTCAGTTAAATACTTGCAGGATAAAGTAATTGTAGCTGGTGGCCATTTTTAGTACTGTACCAGATTTTAGTTGTGTGTTTGTTTTTAATGTTAAAATGTCTGCATTTGATATCTCACCAGTATTTTCTTTTTTATAAGCAAAATACTTTTTTTTTTATTTTATGATGTTGGTTCAAGGGGTACACGGGCAGCAGTAGACAGGTCAGTGGAGGCCTAGTGGAAGGAGGGACCGCAGACAGGCTTCGAAGCCCTAACATAATAAATTGGGCTGCCTGTAGGCAGTTTAAAATTGGTTCCAGGGGAACACGGGCAGCAGTAGACAGGTCAGTGGAGGCCTAGTGGAAGGAGGGACCGCAGACAGGCTTCGAAGCCCTAACATAATAAATTGGGCTGGCTGTAGGCAATTTAAAATTGGTTCCAGGGGAACACGGGCAGCAGTAGACAGGTCAGTGGAGGCCTAGTGGAAGGAGGGACGGCAGACAGGCTTCGAAGGCCTAACATAATAAAATGGGCTGGCTGTAGGCAATTTAAAATTGGTTCCAGGGGAACACGGGCAGCAGTAGACAGGTAAGTGGAGGCCTAGTGGAAGGAGGGACCGCAGACAGGCTTCGAAGGCCTAACATAATAAATTGGGCTGCCTGTAGGCAATTTAAAATTGGTTCCAGGGGAACACGGGCAGCAGTAGACAGGTAAGTGGAGGCCTAGTGGAAGGAGGGACCGCAGACAGGCTTCGAAGGCCTAACGTAATAAAATGGGCTGGCTGTAGGCAATTTACAATTGGTTCCATGGGAACACGGGCAGCAGTAGACAGGTCAGTGGAGGCCTAGTGGAAGGAGTGACGGCAGACAGGCATCAAAGGCCTAACATCATAACATTGGGCTGTTGGCAATTTAAAATTGGTTCCAGGGGTACACGGGCAACAGTGGTCTGGTCAGTGGAAGTCTAGTGGAAGGAGTGACGGCAGACAGGCTAAGAAGGCCTAACATAACAAAATTGGGCTGGCTGTAGGCAAGTTTAAATTGGTTCCAGGGGAACACGGCCAGCAGTGGCCTAGTCAGTGTAGTAGTTGTAGAAAGAACGGACCGCAGACAGGCTTCGAAGGCCTAACATAACAAAAATGTCAAAACAATGGTATTGTCAGTGCCAGGCATTGAAGGATGTCAGCGCATAGACTAAACATTGGTGAAGCTGTGAGAGATAATTTTGCTAGTGGTAGAGCACTGTTTGAGCTGGGGGGGGAACTGTCTTGTGGCCGGCGGTACAGGCCCAGGGCCCCTCATATTACAATGGTGTGTCTGACGTTGGGTGCGCACCACCACCGCCAGAGACACTTTATTGTACTATGAGGGACCCAGTGGCAGTGCCGTCGACCAAAAGCGGGCACACCCACCTCTTCAGACAAACAGCACTCTCACGGGTGCTGGCGCAAAGTGGCGATACCACGGCCCCGTGTGGGGAGTTTGGCCATTTTGTTAGGAGTAAACATGTCGTATGCTGGACAATCAGGTGCAGAAAATTACGAGATTGGAAAAGTCATTCAGAAGAGTCCACAGGCAAGACCTTTTCATAGGAAAGTTAGGTGTCAGCCGGGCAAGGTGGGGCAAAAGATTTCGAAATCCAGTTGTGGTTCATTTTAATGAAGGTCAGATCATCTACATTTTGGGTAGCCAGACGAGTCCTTTCTTCAGTTAGTATTGAACCTGCAGCACTGAATACTCTTTCTGATAGGACACTAGCTGCCGGGCAAGCAAGCTCCTGCAATGCATATTCTGCCAATTCTGGCCAGATGTCTAATTTGGATGCCCAGTAATCAAATGGGAATGACGGTTGAGGGAGAACGTCGATAAGGGATGAAAAATAGTTTGTAACCATACTGGACAAATGTTGTCTCCTGTCACTTTGAATTGATGCTGCAGTACCTGTCCTGTCTGCGGTCATAGCAAAATCACTCCACAACCTGGTCAGAAAACCCCTCTGGCCAACGCCACTTCTGATTTCTGCCCCTCTAACACCTCTGGTCTGCTGGTCCCTGGAGCTCGTGTGAGAACGATCACGGGCGCTGTGTGCAGGGAATGCCAGAAGCAAACGGTCAACAAGAGTTGATTGTTTTGTTGCTAATATTAGTTCCAAGTTCTCATGTGGCATAATATTTTGCAATTTGCCTTTATAGCGAGGATCAAGGAGGCAGGCCAACCAGTAATCGTCATCGTTCATCATTTTTGTAATGCGAGTGTCCCTTTTGAGGATACGCAAGGCATAATCCGCCATGTGGGCCAAAGTTCCAGTTGTCAAATCTGCGGTTGTGCTTGGTTGAGGGGCAGTTGCAGGCAAATCTACGTCACTTGTGTCCCTCAAAAAACCAGAACCCGCCCTTGCCACGCCACCAATTTCCAATGACCCCGGGAAAGCTTCCTCATTAAAAATATACTCATCCCCATCATCCTCCTCATCCTCCACCTCCTCTTCGCCCGCTACCTCATCCTGTACACTGCCCAGACCAGACAATGGCTGACTGTCATCAAGGCTTTCCTCTTCCTCTGGTGCAGACGCCTGATCCTTTATGTGCGTCAAACTTTGCATTAGCAGACACATTAGGGGGATGCTCATGCTTATTATGGCGTTGTCTGCACTAACCAGCCGTGTGCATTCCTCAAAACACTGAAGGACTTGACACATGTCTTGAATCTTCGACCACTGCACACCTGACAACTCCATGTCTGCCATCCTACTGCCTGCCCGTGTATGTGTATCCTCCCACAAAAACATAACAGCCCGCCTCTGTTCGCACAGTCTCTGAAGCATGTGCAGTGTTGAGTTCCACCTTGTAACAACGTCTATGATTAGGCGATGCTGGGGAAGGTTCAAAGAACGCTGATAGGTCTGCATACGGCTGGAGTGTACAGGCGAACGGCGGATATGTGCGCAAAGTCCACGCACTTTGAGGAGCAGGTCGGATAACCCCGGATAACTTTTCAGGAAGCACTGCACCACCAGGTTTAAGGTGTGAGCCAGGCAAGGAATGTGTTTCAGTTGGGAAAGGGAGATGGCAGCCATGAAATTCCTTCCGTTATCACTCACTACCTTGCCTGCCTCAAGATGTACAGTGCCCAGCCACGACTGCGTTTCTTGCTGCAAGAACTCGGACAGAACTTCCGCGGTGTGTCTGTTGTCGCCCAAACACTTCATAGCCAATACAGCCTGCTGACGTTTGCCAGTAGCTGCCCCATAATGGGAGACCTGGTGTGCAACAGTGGCAGCTGCGGATGGAGTGGTTGTGCGACTGCGGTCTGTGGATGAGCTCTCGCTTCTGCAGGAGGACGAGGAGGAGGAGGAGGAGGAGGAGGGGGTGCGAATGGCTACAGCCAACTGTTTCCTAGACCGTGGGCTAGGCAGAACTGTCCCAAACTTGCTGTCCCCTGTGGACCCTGAATCCACCACATTTACCCAGTGTGCCGTGATGGACACGTAACGTCCCTGGCCATGCCTACTGGTCCATGCATCTGTTGTCAGGTGCACCTTTGTGCTCACAGATTGCCTGAGTGCATGGACGATGCGCTCTTTAACATGCTGGTGGAGGGCTGGGATGGCTTTTCTGGAAAAAAAGTGTCGACTGGGTAGCTCGTAGCGTGGTACAGCGTAGTCCATCAGGTCTTTGAAAGCTTCGCTTTCAACTAACCGGTAGGGCATCATCTCTAACGAGATTAGTCTAGCTATGTGGGCGTTCAAACCCTGTGTACGCGGATGCGAGGCTAAGTACTTCCTTTTTCTAACCATAGTCTCATGTAGGGTGAGCTGGACTGGAGAGCTGGAGATCGTGGAACTAGCGGGGGTGCCGGTGGACATGGCAGACTGAGAGACGGTGGGAGATGGTATTGTTGCCGCCGGTGCCCTAGATGCAGTGTTTCCTACTACGAAACTGGAGATTCCCTGACCCTGACTGCTTTGGCCTGGCAAAGAAACCTGCACAGATACTGCAGGTGGTGCAGAAAATGGTGGCCCTACACTGCCGGAAGGGATGTTGCGTTGATGAGTAGCTTCATTGGCCGAGGGTGCTACAACCTTAAGGGACGTTTGGTAGTTAGTCCAAGCTTGCAAATGCATGGTGATAAATGTCTATGCATGCAACTTGTATTGAGACTTTTCAGATTCTGCCCTCTGCTTAAGGTAGTTGAACATTTTTGACAGATTACTTTGTGCTGATCAATTGGATGTTGTTTAAAAAAATGCCAGACTGCACTCTTTCTAGCATCGGATACCTTTTCAGGCATTGCAGACTGAGCTTTAACTGGATGGCCACGCTGTCCTCCAACAGGTTTTGACTTTGCCACGCGTTTTGGCCAAGATACGGGCCCGGCAGATGGAACCTGTTGCGATGTTGATGCCTGCTGCGGCCCCTCCTCCTCCGCTTCAGAACTGCTGCCTGCACCCTGTTCCCCCAATGGCTGCCAATCGGGGTCAAGAACTGGGTCATCTATTACCTCTTCTTGTAGCTCGTGTGCAACTTCGTCTGTGTCACCGTGTCGGTCGGTGGTATAGCGTTCGTGATGGGGCAACATAGTCTCATCAGGGTCTGATTCTTGATCAGCACCCTGCGAGGGCAATGTTGTGGTCTGAGTCAAAGGACCAGCATAGTAGTCTGGCTGTGGCTGTGCATCAGTGCACTCCATGTCAGATTCAACTTGTAATGGGCATGGACTGTTAACTGCTTTACTTTCTAAGCCAGGGACGGTATGTGTAAAGAGCTCCATGGAGTAACCCGTTGTGTCGCCTGCTGCATTCTTCTCTGTTGTTGTTTTTGCTGAAGAGGACAAGGAAGCGACTTGTCCCTGACCGTGAACATCCACTAACGACGCGCTGCTTTTACTTTTACCAGTTTCACGAGAGGAGGCAAAAGAGCTAGAGGCTGAGTCAGCAAGAAAAGCCAAAACTTGCTCTTGATGCTCCGGCTTTAAAAGCGGTTTTCCTACTCCCAGAAAAGGGAGGGTTCGAGGCCTTGTGTAGCCAGACGACGAACCTGGCTCCACAGCTCCAGACTTAGGTGCAATATTTTTTTTCCCACGACCACCTGATGCTCCACCACTACCACTACCCTCATTACCAGCTGACAATGAACGCCCCCGGCCACGACCTCTTCCACCAGACTTCCTCATTGTTTTAAAAACGTTACCAAACGAACGGTATTTGTTGCTGTCACACAACTTACACGGTGAGCTATAACTTCAGTATGATTTAGCTACCCCTTTACAGGTGGGTGAGACCACAACGAAAATCAGCCACAATGTTACACTCTGTTGTTGGCAACAAATGAGATGGCACACACGCAGGACTGTCACTGAAGCGCAAATGTAAATATTTATCTCCCACTGATTTGTGTTTGTTTTTTTTAAAAGGGAGACTTCAGAAAAAAAAAATTAAAAAAAAATTATTTTTTACAGAAGAATTTATAAAACAAACAAAATGAAATGATTGTTTCAGGGAGAATTTAGGAAAAAAAAAAAAAAAAAAGGCTTTGTAGGGCCCACTGAGTGAGAGAGGACGCACACAGGAGTCAGGAGTGGCACACAAGCCCAGAGGCCAATATTAATCTCCCACCGATTGATTTAGTTATTTTTTTTGGTAGATTTTGGAACCCAAATCAAGCAAAAAAATTAATAGGCTTTCTATGGCCCACAATTGGGGAGAGAGAGAGAGATGGCACACCCAGGAGTCAAGACTGGCACACAAGCAGAAGGGGCAATATGAATCTCCCACAGATTTTTTTTTTTTTTTTTTTTCCAGGGAGACTTGAGAGAAAAAAAAAAATACAAAAAAAATGATTTTTTTCAGGAATAATTTAGAAACCAAAGAAAATAAAATGATTGTTTCAGGGAGAATTTAGAAAACAAATAAAACAAAAAATAGGCTTTCTAGGGCCCACTGAGTGACAGATGACGCACACAGGAGTCAGGAGTGGCACACAAGCCCAGAGGCCAATATTAATCTCCCACTGATTGATTTAGTGATTATTTTTGGTAGATTTTGGAACCCAAATCAAGCAAAAAAATTAAAAGGCTTTCTATGGCCCACAATTGGGGAGAGAGAGAGAGATGGCACACCCAGGAGTCAAGACTGGCACACAAGCAGAAGGGGCAATATGAATCTCCCACAGATTTTTTTTTTTTTTTCAGGGAGACTTGAGAGAAAAAAAAATACAAAAAAAATGATTTTTTTCAGGAATAATTTAGAAACCAAAGAAAATAAAATGATTGTTTCAGGGAGAATTTAGAAAACAAATAAAACAAAAAATAGGCTTTCTAGGGCCCACTGAGTGACAGATGACGCACACAGGAGTCAGGAGTGGCACACAAGCCCAGAGGCCAATATTAATCTCCCACTGATTGATTTAGTGATTATTTTTGGTAGATTTTGGAACCCAAATCAAGCAAAAAAATTAATAGGCTTTCTATGGCCCACAATTGGGGAGAGAGAGAGAGATGGCACACCCAGGAGTCAAGACTGGCACACAAGCAGAAGGGGCAATATGAATCTCCCACAGATTTTGATTTTTTTTTTCAGGGAGACTTTAGAGAAAAAAAAATACAAAAAAAATGATTTTTTTCAGGAATAATTTAGAAACCAAAGAAAATAAAATGATTTTTTCAGGGAGAATTTAGAAAACAAATAAAACAAAAAATAGGCTTTCTAGGGCCCACTGAGTGACAGATGACGCTCACAGGATTCAGGAGTGGCACACAAGCCCAGAGGCCAATATTAATCTCCCACTGATTGATTTAGTGATTTTTTTTGGTAGATTTTGGAACCCAAATCAAGCAAAAAAATTAATAGGCTTTCTATGGCCCACTATTTGTGAGAGAGATGGCACGCTCAGGACTGGCACACAAGCCCAGAGGCCAATATTAATCTCCCATTTTTTTTTTTTCCAGGGAAAATTTATAAACCCAATAAAAAAAATAATAATAAATAGGCTTTCTATGGCCCACTATCTGAGAGAGAGAGATGGCACGCTTAGGACTGGCACACAAGCCCAAAGGCCAATATTAATCTCCCACTGATTGATTGATTGATTTTTTCAGGTAGAATTATGAACCCAAATCAACCAAAAAAATAAATAGGCTTTCTATGGCCCACTATTTGTGAGAGAGATGGCACGCTCAGGACTGGCACACAAGCCCAGAGGCCAATATTAATCTCCCACTTTTTTTTTTTCCAGGGAAAATTTATAAACCCAATAAAATAATAAAAAAATAGGCTTTCTATGGCCCACTATCTGAGAGAGAGAGAGATGGCACGCTTAGGACTGGCACACAAGCCCAAAGGCCAATATTAATCTCCCACTGATTGATTTAATGATTTTTTCAGGTAGAATTTAGAACCCAAATCAAGCAAAAAAATTAATAGGCTTTCTATGGCCCACTGAGTGAGAGATGGCACACACAGGAGTAAGGAGTGGCACACAAGCCCTGAGGCCAATATTTTTCTCCCACTGATTGATGTTGTGATTTTTTCTGGTAGATTTTGGAACCCAAATCAAGCAAAAAAATAAATAGGCTTTCTATGGCCCACTGAGTGAGAGATGACACAGACAGAGATGGCACTCTAGCAGAAATGTCAATCTTAATCTCCCACAAAAAAAAAAAAAAAAAAAAAAGGAACTGTCCTTCAATTACTATCTCCCTGCAGTAATCTCAGCCAGGTATGGCAGGCAGCAATAAGGAGTGGACTGATGCACAAATTAAATAAAAAGTGTGGACAAACAAACAAGATAGCTGTGCAGAAAGGAAGGAACAAGAGGATTTGTGCTTTGAAAAAAGCAGTTGGTTTGCACAGCGGCGTACACACAGCAATGCAGCTATCAGGGAGCCTTCTAGGGCAGCCCAATGAGCTACAGCGCTGAGGAAAAAAAAAAAAAAAAGGAGCTTCCACTGTCCCTGCACACCGAAGGTGGTGTTGGGCAGTGGAAATCGCTACAGCACAAGCGGTTTTGTGGTTAATGGACCCTGCCTAACGCTATCCCTGCTTCTGACGAAGCGGCAGCAACCTCTCCCTAAGCTCAGATCAGCAGCAGTAACATGGCGGTCGGCGGGAACTCCCCTTTATAGCCCCTGTGACGCCGCAGACAGCAAGCCAATCACTGCAATGCCCTTCTCTAAGATGGTGGGGACCAGGACCTATGTCATCACGCTGCCCACACTCTGCGTTTACCTTCATTGGCTGAGAAATGGCGCTTTTCGCGTCATTGAAATGCGACTTTGGCGCGAAAGTCGCGTACCGCATGGCCGACCACGCACAGGGGTCGGATCGGGTTTCATGAAACTCGACTTCGCCAAAAGTCGGCGACTTTTGAAAATGTTCGACCCGTTTCGCTCAACCCTACTGGTAGACATAGACAGCAAAAAAATGGCAATTGGATAAGAACAGTGTATAGGTCCTTTGTAGTCAAACAGTTCTGCTAAGACAGAAGTTCCTTGATGCTTTGGAGGTGGAAGTGGGTCCCTTTAGTTCGTGGGTCCCTGTGTGGCTGCACCAAAGATATGTCCACCCCTAATGTTATCACCATAATCAAACCTAGAGTATTCATGAGTAAACTGAATTTCAAATATTATCACTGACTTGAGTGACCTAAAAAAAACATACCCTTGAATATTTTGTTAAAATTGATAGACTCTTGCTTTCACCTTGTACAAGTCTATCCAGTGACCTACCAGACTCAGTATGACAGGGGATCATTCTGTGATTTCTGGATAGGAGAAGCAGTATAAGTGCTGCTGATAGCACATAGCTAGCATGAGATAGCTTTATTACCATGCTTAATATGCATATACTAATTTAGAAGCACAAATTGACATGTATTAGTTGCTGGATACAAGCATCAACATTTTTATATGTACACTTTTATGGGCATATACAATCTAAGGCCGGGGACACACACAACGTATAAAAAAACGGTCCGTTTTTGACGGACGAGAATCACACAAATGTTCCCAAAACAGTGATCCGTGTGCAGTGCGAGGATGCAATTTTCTCGCATCAAATGATCCGTGTGACATCCGTGTGACATCCGTATGGCGTCCGTATGGTGAGATTTTCTCACACACTTGCAAAATGAGCAAATAATGGCTGAGCCTTTCCTGTCACCTGCCCAATGCCTGAGAATTTCTCGCAAGTCACACTGATGGTCCGTGTGCTGTGCTATTTTTTCTCACCCCCCATAGACTTTCATTGGCGATTCTCGGCCGAGAAACGCTGACAATCGCAGCATGCTGCGATTTCACTCGGATCCTGAATACGGCCGAGAAAATATCGGATGATGGGAGCTGCCCCATTGATTAACATTGGGACGAGTGCTATGCGATTTTTTATCGCATTGCACTCGTCCGTATTACGGTCTAGTGTGACCCCGGCCTTAATGTGTTTCACCTGTGAGGTAAATCACTGGTTTGTATTTGCTTGGAAAGTATGCATTGGTTAAGCGGAGAGAGAGAGAGGACCTGGTGGATTATAAGAGATTATATTTTACAGGCATCAGTGAGAACCCAGCTGGCCATTAGAACTGACACTTTGCAGGCGAGAGAGGCCCCCTTCTGATCGAAGAGATTAAATTATGTAGAGAAAGGCAAAACCCTTCTGATCATAACATTTTATACTCTAAAGGAGAGCGTGTATGGACCTTGCTGATCATAAAAGTTTGAACTCTAAAAGAGAGAGTGTGGACCCTACTGATCATAAAAGTTTACACTGTGGAGGAGACAGAGGACCCCTCTCATCCTAACAGCTTACATATTGCAGAATGTAGAGAGGACCTCACTGATCATAAGAGCTTGCACCCTACAGAGGAGAGATATACACAGCGAGGACAACATTGATTATAAGAGCTCACACTCTATTGAAGAGAGAGATAGAGAGTGAGAGGACCCTGATGACCATAAGAGATTGTACTCTATAGGTTAGAGAAAGAGAGAGAGTACCTCACTGATCATAATAAGAGCTTGCACCCTACAGGGGATAGATATAGAGAGTGTGGAAACCACTGAATATATGAGCTTGCACTCTTTAGGAGAGAGAGTTGTGATCAGTAGTACCCAGGCTATCACAGATCAGCGGTTCCCAAAAATGCACTGTTTGTATGCTAGAGTTGTTTTCCATCTCCAGAGTCACTGGGTTAGGCCACGTGCACATTTTGAGTACTTGGTGAGATTTTTTTTTACCTCAGTATTTGTAAGCCAAACCAGGAGTGGAACAATCAGAGGAAAACTATAGCAGAAATGAGTCGCCCACCAGGGCAATGGGGATACTCAATATAGGGTGCGGTCACGCTTAAAGGGGATGTCACGGTGGCTGCAACCAGGTCCGTGGCCCTGGGCACTCAATTAAAAGGGGAATACGTCTTTAAAGGGATTATTAAAGTTTATATTCATGATGCCACCTGTGGTTCTCGATCTGAGATGACTGACGCTGCTTAAAGGGCTCCTCTGGGGTGATGTTACTGCAGCATAGATGGTAAAGCTCCCCACAGGTGAAGCGGGGTCCCCAGGGCTCCCAGTGGAGTGGGCAAGGATGGTGGGTTGCCGGTAAATAAATGAGGACACAGGGTTGCAGTCTTTACCTGGCTTACTAATTGTAGCAGGCCACAGGCCAGGATACCGGCAACAGGTGTAGATGGAGTCCAGGCAGCCTGAAGACAGGCGGAAACCCACCTTGGCAGGTCAGGTTGGGAGCCTTCCACTTTGTGCTGACTATAAGTCCCTTGCTGCCCGTAGTGTCCTAACAAGGTCCTCGATATGTCCTGTCCTGGGACAGTACCTGTATGGTGGGCAGCTTGAGCCGTTTCTCTGGGGTCTCTGTATACCGTGACTCCGGGCTCTGGAATGCTGCTGTACCTCAGGTTTAATGGGCAGATAAATTTCAGCTCTCTGCCCTCCGGTTCTGCTGTGGGACTTGCAGTTATCCACAACCTTGGGCTCCCGGTGCCTGGTTTCTGCACTTCAGCTCTGAGGGGCTCAATCATAGCCCTCCTCAAGCTTCAAATCACTCCTCTGCTCTTTCCCTGTTTCTTGTCTGCACCAGACAAACTTATCTCCTCCTCCAGACCAGGATTGAAATAGGGAAGTTCCCCTGAAAAGAGGGTTCTAAGCTCCCCTTCTGGCTCTGAGTCAGAATGTGTTGTATGTGAGATTACATGCCAAAGGGATCCCTCATGTCTCCAGGCATGGATTTACCTTCCCTTTACCCTCCTGAGGAGCCACAGAAACATGTCACCACTTCTGAATTTCTCACCTACTCCTGGTTTTCCTACTCTGCTTGGAACCCCTGGTGTTTTGGCCCCGATACTGACTACCACTTTGTATGATACGACAATCATAGAGATGTCATAGATGTAAGGCATTATGGGGAGGCCAGAGCTTTCATGCAAAATAACATTAGCTCTCTTTCTGATACTTCAGCAATGTGGGAAATGATGCCTGGAAAGTGTTTTATTTTTTGGAGAACAGCAAATCAAATCTCAAAATTTTCAAATTTGCATGAAATCTCAAAATTCAGGAAATGTGCCTCTAGTTCTATCCTCCGCTAATCAAATCTACTTATCTATCCTTTGTACCAGAATCATAATTGTCTGAATCTGGTAGCCATGATAATAGTGCCAGCTATTTAAATTTTGATGGTGGTGCAGAGAAATTAAAAACTTATTCCAGCATTTCTGACTGCCACAGTGACTACATGCTGTCAGAACATTGCTACTTATTGTGATCATCTTGTAGTTCACGGAACTTTGTAATAGAACATGATAAATCCCATTAACAATCATTGCTTTATATTCCAGTGAGGGGTGACACCATGTTAAGCAGGTTCCAAGTTGAAGAAACATGTACTCTAGAGTTGACAATCCTTACAAGTATTATTTAAACAAAAGAAAAAAGGCAAAAGAAAAAAGAAAAAAGGAAAAATGATATGCCATCTCAGAAAGAAGAACAGAGCACGTTGTCCTGCTGTGCTCTAATCCCCAGCAAATCCTTCTGGCAGCAGCCAGGTCAAATGACAGTTATGATATGAATTGATAGCAGATCTTGTAATAAAAGAATAATTGTACAGGAGCTTTTAGCATATTGCATAAAGGGAAAAAAAAAAAGACAATCCAGCTTGAAACATCAATAAACACCAAAAGAGTGATGATCTAGTGCAGGAGATTGGGTCAAAGGTAATCCATGCAGTCGTCTTTGAAGAGTAAGCTATCTCCCAGGAGGGCTTTTACAATCATATTGCAATGTAACCTGATTAACACCGAGGATCACCTCAAACATATTTCAAAACGTCTTTGAACTTTTACAGGCAGGTCTGATCAGAATACAATTAATGAAAATGGTTTTATGGCCTAAAATGAATGTATAATTTTTCTAAAAGTAGATTTTCCTTTGAGACAAAAGTTGTTATTTCAAGTATAGAAAACATTTTTATAGTTTGCATTTATTTTAGAGAATTTATATTGGCTGAATTACAATAACAAAAGTGAAACAAGTCATTAAAAAATGATCAGAACAGGGGCAAATATTCTATTGTGGAGTTGTTTTTACATCAATGTACTGTAGACTGAAAAAAGGGCATATGGATTTGTATCTAAGCTTTTATAGTCTTTGACCTCATGTTTATGGCAGAGAAGATCATATGTTCTCTAGTGTTCACTTGTAAGTCTGATGCATGGCTGTTCAGTATGGGTGTTGTACTGTAATGGTCGCAAAGGTTAAGGTGTAGTTCTGTTACCCCAGACACCAGTGACATGGGTCACATACTGTATGATGGTATAGGAATCCTCGATTTATGCAGTACACAATGAAGATCACAGTTCACTTTGGTAAGACAGAACATTCATTCTTTACTGTTGGAACTGGTATAACGTACAGCTCTGGCAAAAATTAAGAAACCACTGCAACATTTTCAGTTTGTCTGATTTTTCTCTTTATAGTACCACACATAACCCAATCTATTGGTCAAAAACACAGAACAAGGTCAGAGAGTCTAAAAATCTTTTTAGGTTTATTTAATCAAAATATTAAAAATATATCAAATCAAAGTAACACGATAAAGCAGGAATATTAGGGGATAATAATTTGAGGAGTATGGTAATATTTAATCCACGTGGAGTAACATATGCAAAACTAATTTAAAAAAATATATATAGTAAACACTATAGAAAATTAGTGAACATCACAGCTACACCTATGTATCAAGCAGTCCCATCAATGCACACTATGTGAATGTATATATACGCATATATATAACTCTGTCCCAAGGGAATCAGGTATAGGTAGGATGCAATAGTGCGTGCAGTATAACAGAAGTTATAAATAGGTGCAATAGTGAGTGCTGTGCAAAAAAGCTAAGGGTGTATATGTACGAGTAAAACTCCCATGATATAAGAGCTGTAAACCCCGGCCTGCCGCCTCAATGCGCTTTTCACTGGTCTTCTTCAGGAGGCGTGGCTTACGATCGTATATGTGCCGGTATATATAGTGAGTTACACCAATCTAAAAATGTGTGCTACTGATGACATCAACCTTGGCGGCGTATGCGCAGACGACACCACACCTCATATGGGCACTTACGCCCTCGCTCAGTGGAATGCAAGCCTTCCACCACTGCTAAGCAGCGGGGACCATGTGTGCAACTTACGAGCGCATCAGGAAGGCCGGTTACAGGAAGTCTTGGCATTCACACTGACTACAATTAGAAGTTATTATTATTATTATTTAGTATTATAGCGCCATTTATTCCATGGCGCTTTACATGTGAGGAGGGGTATACATAATAAACAAGTACAATAATCTTGAACAATACAAGTCACAACTGGTACAGGAGGAGAGAGGACCCTGCCCGCGAGGGCTCACAATCTACAAGGGATGGGTGAGGATACAGTAGGTAGGGTAGAGCTGGCCGTGCAGCGGTTTGGTCGATCGGTGGTTACTGCAGGTTGTAGGCTTCTCGGAAGAGGTGGGTCTTCAGGTTCTTTTTGAAGGTTTCGATGGTAGGCGAGAGTCTGATATGTTGTGGTAGAGAATTCCAGAGTAGGGGGGATGCACGAGAGAAATCTTGTATGCGATTGTGGGAAGAGGAGATAATAGGGGAGTAGAGAAGGAGATCTTGTGAGGATCGGAGGTTGCGTGCAGGAGAGTACCGGGAGACGAGGTCGCAGATGTATGGAGGAGACAGGTTGTGGATGGCTTTGTATGTCATGGTTAGGCTTTTGTACTGGAGTCTCTGGGTGATGGGGAGCCAGTGCAGGGATTGAAAGAGGGGAGAGGCCAGGGAATAGCGGGGGGACAGGTGGATTAGTCGGGCAGCAGAGTTTAGAATAGATTAGAGGGGTGCGAGAGTATTCAAGTGGAGGCCACAGAGCAGGAGGTTACAGTAGTCAAGGCGGGAGATGATGAGGGCATGGACTAGAGTCTTTGCGGATTCTTGGTTTAGGAATGTGCGGATCCGTGAAATATTTTTGAGTTGGAGGCGACAGGAAGTGGAAAGGGTTTGAATATGTGGTTTAAAAGAGAGATCAGTGTCAAGGATTACCCCAAGACAGCGGGCTTGTGGGACTGGGGAGAGTAAGCAGCCGTTTACTGTAATGGATAGGTTCGTTGGGGAGGTCGTGTGAGATGGGGGAAAGATGATGAATTCTGTTTGGCCATGTTAAGTTTTAGAAATCTAGTGGAGAAGAAGGATGAAATAGCAGACAGACATTGAGGGATTCTGGTTAGTAGGGTGGTAATATCTGGTCCGGAGATGTAGATCTGTGTGTCGTCAGCATAGAGATGATACTGAAAGCCGTGAGATTCTATGAGCTGTCCCAGGCCAAAGGTGTAAATGGAGAAGAGCAGGGGTCCTAGAACTGAACCTTGTGGGACTCCCACAGATAGGGGGCGAGGTGAGGAGGTGGTGTGTGAGTGGGAGACGCTGAATGTACGGTCAGTTAGGTATGACGAGATCCAGGATAGGGCCAAGTCTGTGATTCCAAGGGATGAGAGGGTCTGCAGCAGCAGGGAATGGTCCACTGTGTCAAAGGCAGAGGACAGGTCCAGGAGGAGGAGGATAGAGTAGTGTCGCTTGCTCTTGGCGGTTAATAGGTCATTGGTGACCTTAGTTAGGGCAGTTTCAGTGGAGTGGTGTGATCGGAAGCCTGATTGAAAGCGGTCGAAGATCAATGCGAATGTACGCATTTTAAAGAAGACATGGGGGATGGAATTCAAAATTAAAACAGTATATAAATCAATTCACAACGCAAAGTATTATAGTTATACCTATACCGCAAATAATTATATTGGCGACAATATACCTATATATAATTTTCCCACATATCACACTTCAAACATTAAAATACCAAATGTAAATTTTTGGTGAAGAATCAGCAACAAGTGGAACATAATTGTGAAGTTGAACTAAATGTATTGGTTATTTAAAATTTTTGTGGAAATTCAAAGACTGAAAAGTGGGGCATGCAATATTATTCGGCCCCTTTACTTTCAGTGCAGCAAACTCACACCAGAAGTTCATTGTGGATCTCTGAATGATCCAATGTTGTCCTAAATGCCTAATGATGATAAATATAATCCACCTGTGTGTAATCAAGTCTCCGTATAAATGCACCTGCTCTGTGATAGTCTCAGCGCTCTGTTTCAAGCACAAAGAGTATCATGAAGACCAAGGAACACAACAGGCAGGTATGTGATACTGTTGTGGAGAAGAGAACGGAAGTAGTGATGTTTTGGAATGCAGACTTTGATGGAATGGTCTGCGGGCATCATGTTGCGTTTGCAGAGCCACTGATGTGCCAAAGCAGTAGAAACTCCCACACAAGTGACCCCATCATGGAAACTAGACCCCCCAAGGAACTTATCTAGATGTGCTGTGAGAACTTTGAACCCCAAAGTGTTTTACTAAAGTTTATTGGACTGCAAAAGTTGTTGTCCATTTTGTCCTGAGTATGCTGATACCCCATATGTTGGGGTAAACCCCTGATTGGGCATACGGCAGAGCTCAGAATGGAAGGAGCAACGTTTTACATTTTCAAAGCAGAATTGGCTGGAATTGAGATCGGACGCCATGTCGCGTTTGGAGAGCTCCTGATGTGCCTAAACAGTAGAAACCCCCTAATTCTAACTCCAACCCTAACCCCAACACACCCCTAACCCTAATCCCAACCCTAACCATAATCCTAACAATACCCTTAACGCGAACACACACCTAACCCTAATTCTAACCCTAACCACACCCCTAACCCCAACACACCCCATCCCTAATCCAAACACTAACTCTAATCTCAGCCATAAATGTAATCCAAACCCTACCCCAACTCTAGCCCCAACCCTAACCCTAGCTTTAGCCTCTACCTTAACCCTAACTTTAGCCCCAACCCTAACCCTAACTTTAGCCCTAACCTCTACCCTAACGCAAACCCTAATGGGAAAATGGAAATAAATACATTTTTTTAAATTTTTTATTATTTTTCCCTAACTAAGGAGGTGATAAAGGGAGGTTTGATTTACTATTTATGGCGGGTTTTTTATATCAGATTTTTATGTTTGGCAGCTGTCACACACTAAAAGACGCTTTTTATTGCAAAAAAATAGTTTTTGCATCACCACATTTTGAGAGCTATAATTTTCCATATTTTGGAAACAAAGTCATGTGATGTCTTGTTTTTTGCGGCACGAGTTGACGTTTTTATTGGTACCATTTTTGGGCACAGGACTTTTTTTATCGCTTTTTATTCCAATTTTTGTGAGGCAGTATGAACAAAAACAGCAATTCATCTTTTTCTTTTGGGGGGTGTTTACACCGTTCTGCGTGTGATAAAATTGATAAAGCAGTTTTATTCTTCGGGTCAGTACGATGACTGTGATACCTCACTTATATAATTATTTTATGTTTTGGCGCTTTTATACAATAAAAACTATTTTATATAAAAAATAATTATTTTTGCATCGCTTTATTCTTAGAGCAATAACTTTTTAATTTTTCCAGTGATGGAGCTATATGGTGGCTTGTTTTTCACAGGAAAAGATGTCGTTTTCAGCGGTACTTATATCTGTCTTTTTGATCTCGTGTTATTCTACTTTTTGTTTGGCAGTATGATGATAAAACATTGCTTTTTTGCCTTGTTTTTTTCTTAATGGTGTTCACTAAAGGAGTTAACTAGTGGGACAGTTTTATAGGTCAGGTCGTTACGGCTGCGACAATACTAAATATGTGTACTTTTATTTTTTAGATTTTTTTAATTCACGTATTTATTTATTGATGGAAAAAATATATATTTTTGTATTATTTTTTATTACTTTTTAAAATATTTTTAAAATTATTTAAAAAAAAAAGTAATTCATTCTTAGTTTTACACTTTGTCCCACTATGGACAATCATTCTGTGCAGGCTGATCGCTTCTATAGCATGCAAATCTGCATGCTATAGAAGCTGTCTGCACTGCAATCCCTGCACGCTGATCTTAGAGACTTCCTGACATGCACCGTGTATGATAGGAAGTCTCTCAACTCTGGTAACCCGGATGTTGCCATGATGACATCGGATTACCATTGGAGCGATCGAGACCAAGGGTCATGCCGCTTTCAGCCCCTCTGCCTGCTCCAGAACACTGCGAACATGTTTGATCACAGTGGTCCGGGGGTTAAAGTGCCGGGAGTGGTCCGTGACTGCTCCTGGCACTTAGTGCCGGGTGTCAGCTGTGAGAATAAGCTGACATCCAGGTGTGATCAGCCGCGCTTCCATCAGGAGCATGGCTGATCGCATTGGATATATTATTCCATCCATGGGGATGAAGTCCCAGGTCAAATGGACGGAATAGTACATCCAATGCCAGAAAGGGGTTAAAACAAATATAATAAAACAACAATATCGCTCACTTGTCCGATGTCCTGTCCCACGCCGTAATCAATGTCTCAAAATTAATAGTTTTCAGCCTGGACAGTGCCAAAATGCGACCGTCCAGGCTGAGAACTACTGTTGAATGTTGCCGTCAGCTGCTGTGAGCGGTGACATCATTGAGGATACTGCCGGTCACTGAGGCTGCGTTCCCAGCTGGTCTGAGTTACGGTGACCTCAGTACCTTGAGATAAAGTCACTAAGTTCACCGCAGTTCAGCCCAGTGAGTTCACCACAGATCACTCCCATCAGCCACCGCCTGCTCTCACTTTTATTGGCGGCAGCAGGTGTAGGCTGATGGGAGCTGGTATCAGTTGAATATAACTCTCATCATTGTCCCATGCTCGCACTGATCGTAGTGCAGGGAAGATTGATGTGAGCATTCCTCAGCACCCGGCGCCAAAGAACTGCCCTAACTGTACTGCTGCTTCTCAGGTGCTGATACGTGTGGTTCTGATGTGGCACACAAGCGGTGCATGGTTGCCACACATGTGCTGCAAGTATTACTCACATAGACATACACAGACATTGATATCTCCGGTACCATTTTTTCCATCCCAGAAATATAGGGATGTGTGAAACAGGCCTAAGACAATACTTAACATGATGCTTTAAAGGGAATCCTTCAGTAGGTTCTTGCTATGGAATCTGAGAATCTGTTAGCAGCATAATGTAGAGACAGAGAGCCTGATTCCAGCAATGCACCACTTATTGGACTGCTTTTAGTTTTGGTAGAATCCCTGTCTTGTCTTGTGAGCCCTCGCGGTCAGGGTCTTCCCTCCTTCTGTACCTGTTAGTGCCTTGTTTTTTGTTCATGTTCATTGTATTTGTCTTTATTTGACCCCTTTTTCACATGTAAAACGCCATGGAATAAATGGAGCTATAAAAATGTATAATAATAATAATAATGTAGCAGTGCTAAGACATCTGGACTGTGTATAACTTTGCCCACACCCCTGATTGTCAGCTTACTTTATACACTGTATATAGTCAACAAGCTGCTAATCAGTGGTTTGGGCGGGGATACACAAATTAGCCTGACTGCCTGGCATGTGAGATGCAGTCTTCTATCGATAATCTCCTGCTAATAAAATAATGATTGTATTGAAATTACAGCACACAACTTAATAAGTGACACATTTCTGTAATCGGGCTCTCTGCCTCTACTTTAGACACTCTCAAACTAAATAGCAAAAGTCTACTGACAGATTATAATAATAATAATAATCTTTATTTTTATATAGCGCTAACATATTCCACAGCGCTTTACAGTTTGCACACATTATCATCACTGTCCCCGATGGGGCTCACAATCTAGAATCCCTATCAGTATGTCTTTGGAATGTGGGAGGAAACTGGAGTGCCCGGAGGAAACCCACGCAAACACGGAGAGAACATACAAACTCTTTGCAGATGTTGTCCTGAGTGGGATTAGAACCCAGGACCCCAGCGCTGCAAGGCTGCTGTGCTAACCACTGCGCCACCGTGCTGCCCTTTGAGGAATCCATTGTGCCTAATATAATGTGATCTAAATCATATATTGAATGTGCATTCTTATTATATGTAAACTAATTCAAAATTAGCACATTAGTACAGTATATAGTGGATACAGAAATTTTACATTAGATGTTAACGTTTTTACGAAACATTATAAAATATAAAAGTCATCAAAGTGATTATGTTGATACAGAGCAAAATAAGGCGCATTCCGTTTACATTGAATAAGTTGGATGTAAATTGAATATCTTGCCAAAATTTGAAATGGAGCAATGCCGCACCCACTTGGCGGGTTCTGTCTGGCAGTATGCATAATGTATATTGCATACCTGTCCACTGTTTCCGTGGCAGAGAACGCCAAATCCTCGCAGAGCCACAGTGCAAGAGCTGGGAGGATTCACAAGTCTGCAGTCACACAGAGTGACCACAAACTTTTCATTTTAGACCTGACAACTAGTGATGAGCGGATATACTCGGTATTCGAGATTTCCCGAGCACGCTCGGGGGTCCTCCGAGTATTTTTTAGTGCTCGGAGATTTAGTTTTTAGTGCTGCAGCAGAATGATTTCCATCTGTTAGCCAGCTTGATTACATGTGGGGATTCCCTAGCAACCAGGCAACCCCCACATGTACTTATGCTGGCTAACAGATGTAAATCATTCAGCTGCGGCAGTAAAAACTAAATCTCCGAGCACTAAAAAATACTCGGAGGACCCCCGAGCGTGCTCGGGAAATCTCGAATACCGAGTATCCTCTCTCATCACTACTGACAAACCCCTTTAACAAGTATGTAAAAGCAGAAATGCGTTGGTGATTCGGACATTCTGTTGATCTGCTGTAATTTTTGCTTAATAATTTACATATATTGTTGAAGTTGTTTTATTACTCTTGCTCTCTCTTGTACAGAACCAGCATTTTACTTTGGGATAACTCTGAAGCTGATTATATTTGAATTGCAATTCATTTTTTACGTTTTGTACATCAAACAGATATGACAGTCAGAGAGCAATAAATAGATCTCTTCAGAGTTAATCTTAGGTAGAGACGTCTGACAAACGTGCTGAAATAAAACTTGCTATACGATATCTTGTAACGATATCGCAGAATTTCCCCGCGTAATTTGCAGTGATTTCAATATACTCTTTCACCTAGTGTGGGAGAACCTTGAGTTCTATTTCTGTCGTTTCCGTCCTTTGAGTTTAACCCTTAGCTCCAGAAGAAAATGAAATTGTGTTTCCATTTCACAGAGCTGCTCCTGATTAAAACAAACCGCTTTTCTCGTCTGCTCCGAGAGCTGCTCTGCTGCGGAAAATTGATTACAAAAAAAGCAAGAAAAGCCTCTCTAATATTCTCTTTAGCTGCCTTTGGTGGATGTATATCCCAAGATGAATCAAAGGCATCCGTTTTCTGCCAGCAGCATTATACTGAGTAGTGTGGTATAGACGGACTGATGTCCTTTTGCTTTTCTCTGCACTGCATCCTTGTAGCACCTCCTCAGGAGAAGGATGATGTATAACAAATGAATGATAGATCCCCAGACTACCATAGGAGGAATTAAATATGATTTCTCTCTTTTCTGATTTGTTCCTTCACTTAGGTACATGTGTAGCACACAGAGCCGAGATTTCTCTCTTTCCCCAGGCTTATTCATTTCTGCTTTCGTTTAGCAGCAGAACAACAAGTTATCGCTCATTCCGACTGAAAGGACTTTATGGTAGATATACTGCCGCTCTCACCTAGATTGAGTTTGTATTGATATACGTATAGGAACATTTGCTCTTACAAACATGCCACATGATAAAAATGGTTCTTATAACTTATTTCCGCCTTGTGATCATTTTATCTTTTCCTACACAAACAGCAGTGGTAGTAGCGGGAAGGTTTATCTTTCCTACATAGAGCCTCAGCTGCATTGCATGCACAGATCGAGCATTTGCTACCTCAAAACTAGGGTTGAGTGAAACGGATCGGACAATTTAAAAAAATCGCTGACTTTTGGCAAAGTCAGGTTCCGTGAAACCCGACCCGATGCTAGTGTGGGATCGGACATGAGGTCGGCGGTCTTCGCGCCAAAGTCGTGTTTCGTATGATGCTTTCAGCACCATTTCTCATCCAATGAAGGCGGATGCAGAGTGTGGGCAGCGTGATGACATAGGTCTCGGTCCCCACCATCTTAGAGAAGGGCATTACAGTGATTGGCTTGCTTTCTGCGGTGTCACAGGGGCTATAACGGGGCGTGCACGCAGACCGCCATCTTACTTCTGCCGATCTTAGCATAGAGAGAGGTTGCTGCAGCTGCATCAGAATAAGGGATATAGTTAGGGAGGGAAGAGTAACCCCGAAACTGCTTGTGCTGTAGCGATTTCCACTGTCCAACACCACCTGTTGTTTGCATGGACAGTGGAGTTTTTTTATGTGTGCATCAGCTCTCTAGCTTATTAGGCTGCCCTATAAGGCTCCCTGATAGCTGCATTGCTGTTTGTACACCGCTGTGCAAACCAACTGCTTTTTTAAAAGCAAAAATCCTGTTGCTCCTTTCTGCACAGTTCTCTTGTTTCTTTGTCCACACTTTTGTGTGCAGCAGTCCTTTTTGCCAGCCACGCTCTGCCACTTACATTGCGTAGTGTAATACACAGGGCCTGTTTTTTGCTGCAGTCTTCCCCCCAAAAAAGTGAGATTTAAATTGACAACAAGTTTCTATACGTCAGTTCTGTTTGTCGTATATCTGCCAGCCACTATGTGCCACTTACATTGTGTAGTGTAATACACAGGGCCTGTTTTTAGCTGCAGTCTCTCCCCAAAAAAAGAGATTTAAATTGCCAACTAGTTTCTATATGTCAGTTCAGTTTGTCGTATATCTGCCAGCCACGTTGTGCCACTTATATTGTGTAGTGTAATACACAGGGTCAATTTTTTGCTGCAGTCTCCCCCCAAAAAAAGTGAGATTTAAATTAACAAGTTTAAATACACCTTCTACCTTGTTTTACAGTAACATATAACGGTTTTTATTTTGGTTAGATTTTCCCCAAAAATGAGGAAGTCTGGTGGAAGAGGCCGTGGGCGGTCGTTGCCAGCTCGTACTGATGTTGGTGGTGGTGGAGCATCTGGTGGTAGTGGGAAAAGCTAAATAGCACCTAAGGTTGGAGGTGTTGAGCCAGCGTCATCGTCTGGCTACAGAAGGCCTTGAATGCTCTCTTATCTGGGAGTAGGAAAACAGCTTTTAAAGCCGGAGCAGCAGGAAAAAGTTTTGGCTTTCCTGGCTGACTCAGCCTCTAGCTCTTTCGCCTCCTCTTCTGAAAGTTCAAAATATAAAAGTTAGTGGATGCTCCCGGTCAGGACCAAGTCACTTCCTTGTGTCCTTCACCCAAAGCAAAAGTGAAGGATGTGGCAGGCGACACTACAGTTTACTCCATGGAGCTCTTTACACATACCGTGCCAGGGTTAGAAAGGGAAATAGTTAACAGCCCATTACAAGATGAATCGGACATGGAGTGCACAGATGCACAGCCACAGCCAGATTATTATGCTGTTCCATTGACTCAGATAACTACATTGCCCTCGCAGTGTATTGAGCCAGAATCTGACCCTGATGAGACTGTGGCGCCCCATTCCGAACGCTATAGCACCTTACACGGTAACACAGAGGAAGGTGCACATGACATTGAAGGGGAGGTGATAGATGACCCAGTTGTTGACCAAGATTGGCAGCCATTGAGGGAACAGGGTGCCGCTGGCATTTGCTCCGAAGTGGAGGAGGATGATCCGCAGCAGACATCTACATCGCAACAGCTTTCATCTGGCAGGCCCGTATCTTGCCAAAAACGTTTTACAAAACCAAAAACACTTTTAGGACAGCGTGGCTATCCGGCCGGTGAAAGGAGAACAGCGTGTAATGCCTGAAAAGGTAGATAGTAGGAAGAGTGCAGTGTGGGAATTTTTTAACCAAGATCCGAATGATCCGCGTAAAGTTATCTGTAAGAAATGCTCAAAGACCTTTAGCAGAGGGAAGAATGTCCAAAATTTAAATACAACGTGCATGTGTAGACATTCAACCAGCATGCACTTGCAAGCCTGGACTAACTACCAAACATCCCGTACCGATGGTGCACCCACTCAGAAAGAAGGTAGTCAGCAACGCTACATTGCTTCCCTCACTGTAAGCCCACCGGTTAGAACACCACCAACAGCATATGTGGAGGTATCGTCGCAAGGCCAAAGCAGTCAGGGAATCACAAGGTTCTTGGTAGGAAACACTGTAGGTAGGCCAACATCAAGAATACCATCACCAACCCTCTCTCAATCTGCTATGTCCACCACCACCCCCACTAGTTCCACCATATGCAGCTCTCCAGTCCAGCTCACCCTACAAGAGACTCTCGTTAAGAAAAGGAAGTACTCATCCTCTGATCCGCGTACACAGGGTTTGAACGCCCACATTGCTAGATTAATCTCGTTAGAGATGATGCCCTACCGGTTGGTTGAAAGCGAAGCTTTCAAAGCCCTGATGGCCTACGCAGTACCACGCTATGACCAACCCAGTCAACACTTCTTTGCGAGGAAAGCCATCCCAGCCCTCCACCAGCATGTCAAAGACCGCATTGTCCATGCACTCAGGCAATCAGTCAGTAGAAAGGTGCACCTCACAACAGATGCATAGACCAGTAGGCATGGCCAGGGAAGTTACGGGTCCAACATGGTGCACTGGGTTAATCTGGTGGATGCAGGGTCCACAGGAGACAGCCATAGTGGGACAGTTCTGCCTAGCCCACGGTCTAGCTAACAGTTGGCAGTAGGCGTTCGACACCTCCTCCTCCTCCTCCTCCTCCAGAAGCGAAAGCTCGTCCATAGAGCACAGTCGCCCAACCACTCTATCCACAGCTGCCAGTGTTGCACACGAGGTGTCACATTATGGAACAGCTAGTGGTAAGCATCAGCAGGCTGTGTTGGAAATGAAGTGTTTGGGCAACAACAGACACACCGCAGAAGTACTGGCAGAGTACTTGCGGCAAGAAACTCTGTCATGGCTGTGCAGTGTACATCTTGAGGCAAGCAAGGTAGTCAGTGATAACGGAAGGAATTTTATGGCTGCCACAGCCCTTTCAGAACTGAAACACATTCCTTGTCTGGCTCACACCTTGAACCTGGTGGTGCAGTGCTTCCTGAATAATTATCCGGGGTTACCAGCCCTGCTCCTGAAGGTGCGAAGACTTTGCTCGCACATCCGCCAGTCGCCCGTACACTCCAGCCATATGCTGAACCATCAGCGATTGCTGAATCTTCCCCAGCACCGCCTAATAATCGACGTTGCAACAAGGTGGAACTCCACACTGCACATGCTTCAGAGGCTGTGTGAACAGAGGCGTGCTGTAATGTATTTGTGGGAGGATACACATACACGGGCAGGCAGTTGGATGGCAGACATGGAGTTGTCTGGTGTGCAGTGGTCGAAGCTCCAAGACCTCTGTCAAGTCCTTTAGTGTTTTGAGGAATGCACATGGCTGGTAAGGGCAGACGACGCCATCATAAGCATGAGCATCCCACTAATGCGTCTGCTGATGCAAAGTTTGACACACATTATGGAGCAGGCGTCTGCGGCCGAGGAGGATGGAAGCCTTGATGACAGTCAGCCATTGTCTGTTCAGGGAACTCTCCTGGACGAGGTGGCGGACAAAGAGGAGGAGGAGGATGATGATGGGAATGAATATTAATTGGAGGAGGATGCTTCTCAGGGGGCAATAGAAACTGGTGGTGTTGCAAGGTCAGGTACAGGGTTATTGCGGGAGACAAGTGATGTTAATTTGCAAGAAAGTGCTCCTCAACCCAGCACAAGCAGTGAACTGACACCTGGAACATTGGCCCACATGGCTGATTATGCCTTGCATATCCTAAAAAGGGACCCCCGTATTATAAAAATGATGACCGATGACGATTACTGGTTGGCCTGCCTCCTGGATCCATGATATAAAGGGAAATTACAAAATATCATGCCACATGAGAACCTTGAGCAAATATTGGCTACCAAACAAGCAACTCTTGTAAACCATTTGGTTCAGGCATTCCCAGCACACAGCGGCGGTGATGATTCTCACACGAGCTGTAGGGAGCAACATGGCAGAGGTGTTAGAGGTGCACAAATCAGAAGTGGCGTTGGACAGAGGGGTTTTATGACCAAGTTGTGGAGTCATTTCGCAATGACCGAAGACACGACAGGTACTGCTGCATCGATTCAAAGTGAGAGGAGACAGCATTTGTCCAGTATGGTTACGAACTATTTTTCCTCCCTTATCGATGTTCTCCCTTACAGGTCATTCCCCTTTGATTACTGGGCATCAAAAATAGACACCTGGCCTGAATTGGCAGAATATGCATTACAGGAGCTCGCTTGCCCAGCTGCTAGTGGGCTATCAGAAAGAGTCTTCAGTGCTGCTGGTTCAATACTGACTGAAAAAAGGACTCGTCTGGCTACCCGAAATGTTGATGAGCTAACCTTCATTAAAATGAACCACTCATGGATTTCTAATTATTTTGCCCCACCTTCCCCTGCTGACACGTAGTTTGCCTGAAAAATGTATTGCTTTTGGCCTCCTCTTACTGACTGCTCCAATTCCTCCATATGCAGCTGCTGAATGTCCACCATAGGCCATTTTTATACCTCCCTAAATGGGCTGACTCTCCCACAGGGCCGTGGTCACCACCTGGCGCAAGCACCCGTGCGAGTGCCGTTTGCCTGGACAGGTGGGTGCACCCACTCTTGGGCGACGGCACTGGCACAGGGTCCCTCATAGTACAATGAAGTGTCTCTGACGGTGGTGGTGCACAACCAACGTCAGACACACCGTCGTAATATGAGGGGCCCTGTGCCAGTACCGCCGCCCACGAGAGAGTGTTCCCCCCAGCTCGAACAGTGCTCTACCACTTGCAATACTTACCTCTCCCTGCTCCACCACTGTGTAGTCTGTGCTGTTAAATCCTTCAATGGCACTGCCAATACAAATTTGTTGAAATGATAGATGATTGTTAAAATATACAGGGGCCCTGGCCTCCATTTAGACAAGTTAATACTTTGTGCCTACTACCACTGTCTGCTACTCAGCAGAGGAGCCCACCCCAGTACCTAGCTATGCCGCCTGGTTAGTCCTGTTACCAATTTTGAACTGCATTTAGCCAACTTTTTTATTTTAGGCCTACTAAGTCTATGTGAGCCTATCATAACAGTTGTCCTCCGCTGAAAAACGCTATGCTGCCTGTGTACTCCTCTTACCAATTTTGAACAGCATTTAGCCTACTTTTTTATTTTAGGTCTACGAAGTTTGTGTGAGCCTCTCATAACAGTTGTCCTCCTCCGCTGAAAAAAGCAATGCCGCCTGTTTAGTCCTGTTACCAATTTTGAACTGCATTTAGCCAACTTTTTTATTTTAGGCATACTAAGTCTGTGTGAGTCTCTCATAACAGTTGTCCTCCTCCGCTGAAAAATGCTATGCTGCCTGGTTAGTCCTGTTACCAATTTTGAACTGCATTTAGCCTACTTTTTTATTTTAGGCCTACTAAGTCTGTGTGAGCCTCTCATAACAGTTGTCCTCCTCCGCTCAAAAATGCTATGCCACATGGTTAGTCCTGTTACCAATTTTGAACTGCATTTAGCCTACTTTTTTATTTTAGGCCTACTAAGTCTGTGTGAGCCTCTCATAACAGTTGTCCTCTTTCGCTGAAAAAAGCTATGCCGCCTGTGTACTCCAGTTACCAATTTTGAACTGCATTTAGCCTACTTACTTATTTAGGCCTAATAACTGTTACAGTTGTCTTCCACTGAACAAAGCTGAGCCTCAATTTTCACCGTTTCAGATATTAAACTGCATTTGGCCTACTTGTTTGGTTTGGCCTTCTAACAGTGTCTGCCGCTGCTTGTTGTTCTCCTCCACTGAACAAAGCTGAGCCTCAATTTTCACCCTGTTTCAGATATTAAACTACATTTGGCCTACTTGTTTGGTTGGGCCTACTAACGGTGTCTGCCTCTCCTTGCTATTCTCCTCCACTGAACAAAGCAATGCCGCCTGTCTACTCCTGTTACCAATTTTGAACTGCATTTAGCCTACTTACTTTTTGGGGCCTACTAACTGTGTCAGCCTCTCATTACAGTTGTCCTCCACAGAACAAAGCAATGCCGCCTGTTTAGTCCTGTTACCAATTTTGAACTGGATTTAGCCTACTTAGGCCTATATCTGTGTTTCCTCCTCATCCTGCCCATTGCCCAGCCACTGCTAGATGAGTCTGCTGGTACATTGACCCAGACCACTACATTCCCCTTGCACTCTACACAGCCAGAATCTGACCTTGCTGAAAGTCAGGTTCCCCTTCCCGCGTACTATACCACCTTACACGGGGACAAAGAGGAAGGTGCAGATGAAAGTGCATGTTCCTTCATCAGGTGGGGCATACTCATTGGCACTGGCACAGGGCCCCTCATAGTATGCAAAAGTGTCTCTGGCAGTCGGAGGCGCCACCCGCCGTCAAACACACTACCGTACTATGAGGGGACCTGTGCCAGTGCCAACTAGTGGGCCCCCCCTGCTTGCTCAGGATCACAGCACTTGCAAAGTTGAAATACTTACCTCTCCCTGCTCCACTGCCGTGATGTATTCCATGTTTCCCGGGCCCACGAAAATCTTGAGCCAGCCCTATGCCCCCACAACTTTAGCAAAATGAGCCCCTGTTTTCAATACCTAACTATTATTATAAAGTAAATTAAGATTGACAAGCTTCAGTAATACAAATTGATGTTTTTGGCATTAAAATGGACACTGTAGGTGTTTTCCTGTCCTCCACTCACTGCCGACTTTGATTCCCTATTGACTTGCATTGGGTTTCGTGTTACGGCTGAACCCCCACTTTTCGCAATAATCGGCCGATTTCACCCGACCCGACTTTTGAGAAAGTCGGGTTTCACGAAACCCGACTCGATGCTAAAAAAATAAAAGTCACTCAACTCTACTCACAACATTAACAGTTTACTATTATGCAAATAGGCTTTTCAGAGAGGAGTAGCACTTGATCTTTGGCATATTGCATATATTCAATCAAAAAGTCAATATTAAACCTTTAGCGAGTCTTGCCACATTACTTAGGATAAGAAGTCAAAGCAGAAACTCAATTTGCAAACACGTTTATAGGGCTGTTTTCCTCTCAGTACAAAGCAGGAGATCTTATTTGGCTAGGTGAGATACCCCTGGCTGGAGGTCGAAGTTGTAATGTTTCCCCGTGTGGAGAGTACTAAGCAGGCGTAAGGACATTTATAGGCCTCGCAATGCTCCTCTGTGAATTGAAACATGCAAATAGCCTCTTCAGAGAGGAAGAGGACTTGATCTCTACTACCAACTACAGGATTTAGCAAACCAATATGCAGTATTGACCATTTAACGAATCTTGCACATTGAATGTGTGGAGACACAAGTGTCAGTGGTTGCTCACGTTCACTGGCTTGGCTGACTATAGAAAGACCGCATAGACCAGGGCTCATCCTACATGACCTGGTATTTTGGGTAATCAACATATTAGCTAACATCAATTGTTCAATTACCCAGCATCTCTGTCCATCAAGAATAGCAACGCAATAATCAATTAAAGAGTCAATATTTAGGTCCATACGAACAATTGTCTATGTCTCTTGACCCACCAAAGAAAAACACATCAATTCAAGAGTCAATGTTCAGGCTCATATGAACTATGGCTTATGTCTCTTTACCTACTGAAGAAAAACACATCTTGCCTAATCAAGAACAAATGCTTATCAACACAGTATAGCATAAGAAGCCAAACCAGAAACACTATTTGCAGACACATGTAAAGAGATGTTTGGCTCTCCTCAGTGCAAAGCAGGAAATCTGATTTGCTTAGTTGAGAGACCAATGACTGGTGGTCTAAGAGGAAACGTTTCTCCTTGTGGAAAGTGCCAAGCTGGTGTAAAGGGACATTTAGGCCTTGCAATGCTCCTCTGTGATTTAAGATGTCTTGATTAGCACTAACTATTGGATGTAGCCATCAAATAAAGCAATACTGACTCTCTAACCCTGCTGTTCTGATCGCATTTACTATACATTTGTACTGTTTCGGGTCAATATGACCCGACCTATTAAAATGTTGATTTTAGCTACGGTTTTATTTGAACCCCTATTTCATTATTACCCCTTTCTGCCCATGGACATACTATTCCATCCATGTGGGGTGGGACTTACTTCCCAAGGATGGAATAGTACGTCCAGCGCGATCAGCCGAGCTCACGGGGGAAGCGCAGCCGATCGCGGCCGGGTGTCAGCTGAGTATCGCAGCTGACATCCGGCACTATGTGCCAGGAGCAATCACGGACCGCCCCCGGCACATTAACCTCTGGTACACTGCGATCAAACATCATTGCAGTGTTCAAGCAATATAGGGAAGCATCGCGCAGGGAGGGGGCTCCCTGCGGGCTTCCCTGAGACCCTCGGAGCAACGTGATGTGCTCCGAGGGTCTCCTACCTTCCTCCCTGCAGCAGGACCGGATCCATATTGGCCGCAGGGCTGCATCCAGGTCCTGCAGAGAGGTGGCTTACAAGCGCCTGCTCAGAGCAGGCACCTGTAAGACTGGAGCTGTGCACGTCAGATCGCTGCTCTGACACAGTGCACAGCAAAGTGTCAGATCAGCAATCTGTCACTTTACTGTGATGTTTCCCCCTGGGTCAAAGTAAAAAGTAAAAAAAAAAATTACATGTGTAAAAAAAGTAAAAAAAATTCCTAAATAAATAATTAAAAAAAATATATATTGTTTCAATAAATACATTCCTTTATCTAAAAAAAAACAAAACAAAACAATAAAAGTACACATTTATCGCCGCGTCCGTAACGAACCGACCTATAAAACTGTCTCACTAGTTAACCCCTAGCCTAGAGGCAATAAACAACGCTTTATTATCATGCTGCCAAACAAAAAGTGGAATAACACGCAATCAATAAGATGAATAAAAATAACCATGGTATCGCTGAAAACATTATCTTGTCCTGCAAAAAACGAGCTGCCATACAGCATCAGCGAAAAAATAAAAAGTTATAGAACTCAGAATAAAGCGATGCAAAAATAATTATTTTTTCTATAAAATAGTTTTTATCGTATAAAAGTGCCAAAACATAAAAAATGATATAAATGAGGTATCTCTGTAATCGTACTGACCCGAAGATAAAACTGCTTTATCAATTTTACCAAACGCGGAACGGTATAAAGGCTCCCCCAAAAGAATTTCATGAATAGCTGGTTTTTGGTCATTCTGCCTCACAAAAATCGGAATAAAAAGCGATCAAAAAATGTCACATGCCCGAAAATATTACCAATAAAAACATCAACTTGTCCCGCAAAAAACAAGATCTCACATGACTCTGTGGACCAAAATATGTAAAAATTATAGCTCTCAAAATGTGGTAATGCAAAAAATATTTTTTTGCAATAAAAAGCATCTTTTAGTTTGTGACGGCTGCCACTCATAAATATCTGCTAGAAAACCCGCTATAAATAGTAAATAAACCCCCCCCCTTCATCACCTCCTTAGGGAAAAATTAAAAAATTTAAAGAATGTATTTATTTCCATTTTTCCATTAGGGCTAGGGTTAGGGTTAGGGCTAGGGTTAGGGTTAGGGCTAGGGTTAGGGTTAGGATTAGGGCTAGGGTTAGGGTTAGGGTTAGGGCTAGGGTTAGGGTTAGGATTAGGGCTATGGTTAGGGTTAGGGCTAGGGTTAGGGCTACAGTTAGGGTTGGGGCTAAAGTTAGGGTTAGGGTTTGGATTACATTAACGGTTGGGAATAGGGTTGGGATTAAGGTTAGGGGTGTGTCAGGGTTAGGGGTGTGTTTAGGGTTACCGTTGAGATTCGGGTTAGGGGTGTGTTTGGATTAGGGTTTCAGTTGTAATTGGGGGTTTCCACTGTTTAGGCACATCAGGGGCTCTCCAAATGGCGTCCCATCTCAATTCCAGCCCATTCTGCGTTGAAAAAGCAAAAACAGTGCTCCTTCCCTTCCAAGCTCTCCCATGCGCCCAAACAGGGGTTTACCCCAACATATGGGGTATCAGCGTACTCAGGACACATTGGACAACTTTTGGGGTCCAATTTCTCCTGTTACCCTTGGGAAAATACAAAACTGGGGGCTAAAAATAGTTTTTGTGTAAAAAAAAAAGATTTTTAATTTTCACGGCTCTGCGTTATAAACAGTAGTAAAACACTTGGGGGTTCAAAGTTTTCACAACACATCTAGATAAGTTCCTTGGGGGTCTAATTTCCAATATGCGGTCATTTGGGGGGGGGTTTCTACTATTTAGTTACATCAGGGGCTCTGCAAATGCAACGTGACGCCTGCAGACCAATCCATCTAAGTCTGCATTCCAAATGGTGCTCCTTCCCTTCCGAGCTCTGCCATGCACCCACATGGTGGTTCCCCCCCCACATATTGGGAATCAGCGTACTCAGGATAAATTGAACAACAACTTTTGCGGTTCAATTTCAACTGTTACCCTTGGAAAAATACCAAACTTGGGGCTAAAAAATAATTTTTGTAGGAAAAAAGGATTTTTTATTTTCATGGCTCTGCGTTATAAACTGTAGTGAAACACTTGGGGGTTGTAAGTTCTCACAACACACCTAGATAACTTCCGTGGAGGGTTAGTTTCCAATATGGGGTCATTTGTGGGGGTTCAAGTTAAACTGTTACCCTTGGAAAAATAGAAAACTGGGGGCTAAAAAATTTTTGTGGAAAAAAAAGGATTTTTTAATTTCATGGCTCAGCATTATAAACTGTAGTGAAACACTTGGGGTTCAAAGCTCTCACAACACATCTAGATGAGTTCCTTAGGGGGTCTACTTTCCAAAATGGGGTCACTTGTGCGGGGTTTCAATGTTTAGGCACATCAGTGGCTCTCCAAACGCAACATGGCGTCCCATCTCAATTCCAGTCAATTTTGCATTGAAAAGTCAAATGGCGCTCCTTCGCTTCCGAGCTCTGCCATGCGCCCAAACAGTGGTTTACCCTCACATATCGGGTATTGGCGTACTCAGGACAAATTGTACAACAACTCTTGTGGTCCAATTTCTTCTCTTACCCTTGGGAAAATAAAAAATTGGGGGCAAAAATATCATTTTTGTGAAAAAAATATGATTTTTTATTTTTACGGCTCTGCTTTATAAGCTTCTGTGAGTCACTTAATAGGTAAAAGTGCTCACCACACATCTAGATAAGTTCCTTAGGGGGTCTACTTTCCAAAATGGTGTCACTTGTGGGGGGTTTTAATGTTTAGGCACATCAGTGGCTCTCCAAACACAACATGGCGTCCCATCTTAATTCCAGTCAATTTTGCATTGAAAAGTCAAATGGCGCTCCTTCGTTTCCGAGCTCTGCCATGCGCCCAAACAGTAGTTTACCCCCACATATGAGGTATCAGCATACTCAGGACAAATTGTTCAACATCTTTTGCAGTCCATTTTTTCCTGTTACCCTTGGTAAAATAAAACAAATTGGAGCTGAATTAAATTTTTTGTGAAAAAAAGTTAAATGTTAATTTTTATTTAAACATTCCAAAAGTTCCTGTGAAACACCTGAAGGGTTAATAAACTTCTTGAATGTGGTTTTGAGCACCTTGAGGGATGGAGTTTTTAGAATGGTGTCACACTTGGTTATTTTCTATCATACAGGCCCCTCAAAATGACTTCACATGAGATGTGGTCCCTAAAGAAAATGGTGTTGTAAAAATGAGAAATTGCTGGTCAAATTTTAACCCTTATAACTCCTTAACAAAAAAAATTTTGGTTCCAAAATTGTGCTAATGTAAAGTATACATGCGGGAAATGTTACTTATTAAGAATTTTGTGTGGCATATCTCTATGATTTAATTGCATTAAAATTCAAATTTGGAAAATTGCAAAATTTTCAAATTTTTTGCCAAATTTCCATTTTTTTTCACAAATAAATGCAGGTAATATGAAATAAATTTTACCACTATCATGAAGTACAATATGTTGTGAGAAAACATAGTCAGAATCACCGGGAGCCGTTGAAGCATTCCAGAGTTATTACCTCATAAAGGGACAGTGGTCAGAACTGTAAAAATTGACCCGGTCATTAACGTGCAAACCACCCTTGGGGTAAAGGGGTTAAACTGTATGTGAAAATGGTTGTTCATAAACAAATGAAAAAATAAATTAAAACTTAATTTTTATTTATTTTTTTCAGAAAAAGGTTACACGGGCTGTTGGCAATTATGTTCGCTTTCTAGAATTCTGCACACAATTAACAAACAGGCTTTAGAGTTCTATTACTATAACATGAAGTCTAACTAAATACAACTTTGTCTTAATATATTTTATAAAACAAATGAAAAATAATGAAAACTTCATTTTTTCTTATTAACCTCTAAAAAGGTTGAACAGGTTCACGCATTTTTACATTGAACACAATAATAAAACACTAAAACACATGTCCTTTACATAGATATTTTGCAAACCCAGCACATGTCTGATTTGTTTTATTGTCACAAGCAGATGGACAGAAGCTACATCTCTTCCTTTTTTGGCTGGTAGCTGTGCTGGCGGAGGCCATGGAGTCTCTTTCTTGAGCATGCTGGTGGACACTCTTCACAATGGCTGCTGCTCCTTCACTTCTGGGGTTTACTTTTCTGGCTTTGATATATGGCCTAACTAGGGATTTTCCTAATTCTCCTATAAAAATTCTTCTTTTATGCAGCTTATTTCCTTTCCAATTGGGGGCGATTTCTTTCCATAAAACAAATGCTTTGTATGCCAAAACATCCAGAATGTTGTAAAATATTATCATCGGCCAACGATTAGTTTTGCGTTTGCATGTGTATGATGATATTGCTTGATCTAGTGTATCAACTGCCCCTTTTGTGGTATTATAATCTATGCCCGGTTTTCTGTCTTCTCGATTACTTATTGCATTGTCATGGTGCATTGTGCTCATTAGAATTACATGATTATTATTTTGGCAACATAAGAAAAACTGTTGTATATCTAGTAAAGTAAAAAGTAGAATTATACACATCTCTTTTACTAAGAATACCTTGTGGCAGTTCTGGCTTGTTTTTCTTTATGTACCCAGCATTGTAAGTTGTCTTTTTTCAAACATCTGGCCCATTTGGTAGATGTGAAAAAGTTGTAACATGTGACATTTCAATTTCATGATCCATCTTTCCCTTGTTTCTTTCAGACTAATTTGCACCCATCAGAGCCTCGTCTATTGAGTTTCATCTCGCTATCTCATCTCATCTTCTCCTGTCCACTTTTCAAACTTTCTTGCAAATTCGAGAAGACACTTTTTATGATGATATTGAAGTTGAGGATTCTTTACCCTTTTTCAGGCAACTATTCCAGATTTGCGTAACGTGCATTGCATGGTGCTTGCATGGACGTCTGTGATCTCACTATTGCGAAGAATGCGATCCACCTTTATTGCCAGGTTGGTCACGCCAGAACTGATAGACTTTGTGAAGAGCTGACTTGTAGATGCAGATATTATGTCTGGACGCCCATCTCTTGGTTTTTGAATGGATGTGAAAAAGGGACAGGGATTTCCTCCAAAAATTACTAATCAAAGGAGGAATTATCCTTACACATCTATTGAGATGCAATATTAACTATTATCGCCAAACTTGACTATTAATAATTAATATCCACTAAATATGCCTCAACATTATCTTTTCCTTATACTATATTCTAACTGAGACAAAGCAGTGTAACAATAAAGGATATTTATTACACACACACACACAAGTCTGCAGTCTATAACATACATATATATTTATACCCAAGCTGGCGACTATAAATATGTATATATACAAATATACAGCTATCACAACTCTGATACAGTAATATCACTACAGTATACAGTGATATCCCAAAAATATCACACAGTACTAACCCACAATGTCCAGTAATATCACAACAATATCACCACAATATAAAAACCCACAATTAACTGCCCAATTACTCAAATCACACATACAATATCAGCCCTCCCAATCTATAGCTTACCAACCCTAAGGCCTAAGAGGTTACAGGGCCTAGTAAGAAAAGGGGATATAGAGTACTTATCCACCACGTGGGTTCATGATCTTCTCAGCAAGCCAGAGAGCAAAAAGAGACAGAGCACATGTGTCTTGTGCCTTTTATGTCCCACTAGAAGAGGTGTGTCCAGCCCCCAGGTGTGTGGGGATGATGTCACAAATCTATTGTCCACTGGCATAGGTACATTCCCTAAGTCCTAAATGAAACCTGATATACCAGCTTGAAGAGGGGGCTACTGAGCACGAGAATCAAGAGAATGCCAAGAGTGTGCAAAGCAGTCATCAAAGCAAAAGGTGACTACTTTGAAGAACCTATAATTTAAGACATATTTTCAGTTATTTCACACTTTTTTGTTAAGTATAGAATTCCACATGTGTTAATTCATAGTTTTGATGCCTTCTATGTGAATGTACAATTTTCATAGTCATGAAAATACAGATAAATCTTTAAATGAGAAGGTGGGTCCAAACTTTTGGTCTGTACTGTATATATATATATATATATATATATATATATATATATATATAATCTCTTTGATTCTTTAAATGCTGGGTAAAAAACACTATTAAAGATATAATGCAACATTTACTTTCTGCAAATGAGTTGCTCTAAGGGAATTGCTCTTGTCTAGATGCAGATCAACATTGAAAAACAGTTAATTAGAGCTCAAGGATTCTTTCCTGGTGAGATAAGGGCTGATTGATTCCTTGTAATAAAGATGTCACTGTGAAGTTCCAAAGAGGAATGTATAGTAACTCTCAGCCTATCTGTACAGAATGTTCAGCTCATCCTATAGACTGGAGTTCACAAGAAGTGAAGTAATCTGGACATTTTTTTTAAATGTGTGTATTATTAAGCACAGCATCTAGCCATAAGTGTTTTAATGGATATTTTATTTGTATGCCATGCAAGGCTTAAGTCCATAGTACAAACCGCTGCACGACCAGCTCTATCCTCACCTACTGTATCTTCACCCATCCCTTGTAGATTGTGAGCTCTCACGGGCAGGGTCCTCTCTCCTCTTGTACCAGTTGTGACTTGTACTGTTCAAGATTATTGTACTTGTTTTTATTATGTATACCCCTCCTCACATGTAAAGCGCCATGGAATAAATGGTGCTATAATAATAATAAATAATATTAATAATAATAATACTAGCAAAATACATGAAATATCAATTGCTTATACTTTTTATATAAGGTGTTCTCTAAAGCCAATAATAGAGCTGTTAGTGTACAATATTATGTTGGGTCTCAGCGCATCTCATTGTGGTCCCTGTGTGAAAACACTGTAGCTGAAATCAGATGTCTATCCCTTTTTAACATATGACCAGAGCTGAGATCAAAATCTGTCTTAAAATACAGCACATGAAAAAGTCTTATTTCTGCTCTACATGCCTTTAACACAAATATTAGAAGTTTAATGAATTGAAGAGCATTTCTAAAGATTCTAAAAAGTATAATTTTGGATAAAGAAAAACTCATAGATGTCCACAATATCACATACCCATACATGTATGTCACTGCAGGGGTACCCATGTGGAGGAGACTTAGAAGCTGAGCTCTCTTCCCACACAGGCTGTTGCTGGCAGCAGTATATAGCTAGCATCTGTATCTTAAGGTACCGTCACATTAAGCGACGCTGCAGCGATATAGACAACGATGCCGATCGCTGCAGCGTCGCTGTTTAGTTGCTGTGTGGTCGCTGGAGAGCTGTCACACAGACAGCTCTCCAGCGACCAACGATGCCGAGGTCCCCGGGTAACCAAGGTAAACATTGGGTTACTAAGCGCAGGGCCGCGCTTAGTAACCCGATGTTTACCCTGGTTACCATTGTAAATGTAAAAAAAAAAACACTACATACTTACATTCCGGTGTCTGTCGCGTCCCTCGCCGTCAGCTTCCCGCACTGATTGTGAGGGCCGGCCGTAGCACAGCGGTGACCTAGCTATTTATTGCTTGCGTTGAGAAACACGTGATGGTGTCTCCGCGGCTTTTCTACATGCATTACGAGTTCATAGACACCAAACATGTATAGGTTCTCTTTTATCTAAGTGGTAAAAAAATTTCCAAAGTTTGCTTAAAATAAAAAAAAATTGCGCCATTTTCTGATACCCGTAGCGTCTCCAACTTTCGTGATCTGGGGTCAGGTGAGGGCTTATTTTTTGCATGCCAAGCTGTTGTTTTTAATGATACCATTTTGGTAAAGATACATTCTTTTGATCGCCCGTTATTGCATTTTAATGCAATGTCGCCGCGACCAAAAAAACATAATTTTGGCATTTTGATTTTTTTTCTCGCTACGCCATTTAGCGATCAGGTTAATCCTTTGTTTTATTGATAGATTGGATGATTTTGAACACGGCAATACCAAATATGTGTAGGTTTGATTTTTTTATTGTTTTATTTTGATTGGGGCGAAAGGGGGGTGATTTGAACTTTTATATATTTTTTTTTAATATTTTTAAACCCTTTTTTTATTTTGGCATGCTGCATGCCTCCATAGGAGGCTAGAAACATGCACTACACAATCTGATCTGCAACATTGAGGTGAAGCTCAGATCACGTCTATGTAGCAGAAATGCAGGTGTGCTTTGAACGCCGACCACAGGGTGGCGCTCAAAGCGATCGGCCATCAACAACCATAGAGGTCTCAAGGAGACCTCTGGTTGTTATGTCAATGCACCGATGACCCCCGATTATGTGACGGGGGTCAGCGGTGCGAGCACTTCCAGCCGTGCGTGCCGCTGTCAGCGTTTGACTGCGGCATTTAACTAGTTAATGGGCACGGGCGGATCGCGATTCCGCTCGCGCTCATTGCGCGCACATGTCAGCTGTACAAAACAGCTGACATGTCGCGGCTTTGAGGTGGGCTCACCGCCGGAGCCCACCTCAATGCACCGTCAGCTGGCAGAAAGGGGATAACAGCCGCTGGTGGAGCACTGCTCCTTCTGTAGCTATTAACCTGCTAAATCTCAGCAGGTTTTAACAAGTTTTACTATATAGTGAGCATAGTAAATAAAAAAGCCCAAAACAATTGTGGCACTTTTATTGCAATTATACTGCACTTTCAATTTTTTACCCATTTTCCAGTACACTACATGTTAAAATGAATGGTGTCATTCAATAGTACAACTTGTTTCACAAAAAACAAGCCATCATACAGCTATATTAACCCCTTTCTGACATTAGACGACTATCCCATCGAGGTGGGGTGGGCCCGTATGACCACCGATGGAATAGTATGTCATGTGCGATTGGCCGCGCTCACGGGGGGAGCGCGGCCGATCGCAGCTGGGTGTCAGCTGACTATCGCAGCTGACATCTGGCACTATGTGCCAGGAGCGGTCACTGACCGCTAATATTAACCCCCGACACACTGCGATCAAACATGATCGCAATGTTCTGGCGGTATAGGAAAGCATCGTGCAGGGAGGGGGCTCCCTGCGGGCTTCCCTGAGAACCCCGGAGCAACGCGATGTGATCGCGTTGCTCCGATTGTCTCCTACCTCCTTCCTCCCTGCAGCAGGCCCGGATCCAAATTGGCCACAGCATCCGGGTACTGCAGGGAGGTGGCTTCACAGCGCCTGCTCAGAGCAGGCACCGGGAAGCCTCCAGGAGTGCACGTCAGATCGCTGATCTGACACAGTGCACAGCAAAGTATCAGATCAGCGATCTTACACTATAACATGTTATATGTTATAGTGTAAAAAAAAAATATTCACATGTGTAAAAAAATAAAAACGAATTCCTAAAAAAATATATGTTAGGAGTCGAGTTTCCTCTGCTGCACAGGGGGAATCTCGATCCGTGTCTGCTGCGGTCTCCCATTGAGCATCGGCCGCAGTGGGGTCTACTCAGCGGAGACGTCGCTCCCAGCGTCTCGCTGAGGCTGTTTCGGTGCATAGGGTCACTACTGCCTTTTCTGGCTTTCCTATGGTACCCTGCACTGATCTGCGGCGAGCAGGCCTCTCTGGGACTAAGTCCTTATTTACACACACTGAGCATGCCCAGGGCAAGGTCTCCCATTGGAGGTCGAGGGTCACATGTTCGGTCACATGTTCAGGTACTGCAGCGCATCCCATTGGTCCTCCAGGAAGGTCCTGAAAGGGCAAAACTTTGGTAGCAGCTTCCTGTGCTGTAACTATATAAACTGCGCATGACCGCACGGCCATGCGCTAGTATCGTCTTTTGTCATATGCTTTGCGCCAATGTGGTCATGCGTTTGTATGTGTTCAGGGACCCGGCTGAAATAAGCCCCTAGAATGCTGGCACCTCCGGCGAGGAGATTGTGTATAAGTGTGTTCAGGGACCCGGCTGAAATAAGCCCCTAGAATGCTGGCTCCTCCGGCGAGGAGATTGTGTATGCATGCATGACCACTCACTGCTCACATCTGGGTAGTTGGCCTGTGCCTCTGTGAAAGTCTAACAGGGCACAGAGCCTGACTCTCGCGGTTACTCTGTGAAGCTAACAGAGTTGGTATATACCGCCATATAGAGCCGCCATTATTTAGCAGCAGGTACTTTCCTGCACGGTGGATCCCGGGTTGCGAACGCACCAATTCCATTTAATAAACAATATATTTGGTACGTACCGCCAACCCTAACAGTATACTAGCGCCAGGATCTGGCTAAGTAATGGCGGATGAACAGCGATTGCAGGGGTACATCCAGCTGCTGGAGGGCCGGTTGGCGTCTCTTGAGCGTGCAACCTCGGCGGTGGATGTTACCGCAATAGCTGTTCAGGCTGCTAGCGTGGCTGCAGCAGCTTTACCCACTGCCACCTCTGTTCCGACCCTATCTCACCTTCCTTTGCCTGAGAGATACTCTGGGGACAGTAAGTCCTGTAGGGGTTTCGTGAGCCAATGTGGTATACACCTCGAGCTCCTGGCTGCACGTTCCCTACTGAGCGGGCAAAGGTGGGATTCATAATCTCCCTCTTGTCGGACAGAGCGTTGGAGTGGGCTACGCTGCTGTGGGAGCGCAACGATCATGTGGTGCGGAGTGTTCCTCGGTTTCTGGACTCTCTGAAACAGGTCTTTTTAGGACCTCAAGTCACCCATGATACAGCGCTCCAACTGCAGGCTTTGACTCAGGGTTCAACCATGGTCAGGCATTTTGCTGTTCTCTTCCGGACATTAGCGTCTGAGTTAGAATGGCCAGATAAAACCCTCATTCCCGTATTTTGGAGGGGGCTGGCTGACCATGTGAAGGACGCTTTGGCCACTAGGGAGATTCCCGCCACACTGGAGGAGCTCATAGCCATATCTACTCGCATAGACCTTCGTTTTCACGAGCGAAGGTTGGAGCGAGCCCAGTGTAGGCAGAGGTTTCAGCTGGCTCCCACCTTCGCCAAACCTTTGGAATCTCCAGTCCAGGCGTCTGAGTTAGATGAGGCCTTAGAGGTGACACGAGTGGGATCCAAGTCTCAGTCCGCCCGTGCACATAAGGTCACTCATGTTTGCCGGCAGTCAGGACATCTTGCCTCCAAGGGTCCTCAGCGGTCGGGGAAACGTCAGCGTCTAGTGGCAGTTGGAGGAGGTACACTAGACACGGCGACGTTTGCCTCAAAGTTGTCCTTCAAGGGGACAATTACCATAGGCCCATCCACTCTTATGGTCGAGCTATGCGTGGATTCTGGGGCAGAGGGTAATTTTATGTCTTCCTCTTTTGCCCAGCGTCACGCAATACCCTTGGTGATGCTCGCCAAGCCTGTAACCATTCGAGTGGTAAATGGGTCAACACTACCCTCACAGATTACCCACCAAACCATTCCTTTCACGCTTTCTGTGTCTCCATCACATCAGGAGATAATCTCCCTATTAGTCATTCCTGAGGGAATTGATGAGGTCCTGTTGGGGATACCATGGCTTCGCAACCATTCTCCTCATATTGAGTGGTCCTCTGGGAGAATTTTGGAATGGAGTAAATCCTGCGAGGGTAGATGTCAGAGGGAGTGCGTTCAGGTTGCTACTACACATGTACCCGCAGATCTTTCCTCTCTCCCCAAGCACTATTGGCCCTATGCAGACGTGTTCTCCAAAAGAGCTGCGGAGACCCTTCCACCTCACCGCCCCTATGACTGTCCTATTGACCTCTTGCCTGGTGCTGAGCCTCCCCAGGTTCGAGTCTATCCGTTATCTCTCCCGGAGACGGAGGCAATGTCTCAGTACATCCAAGAAAATCTGGCAAGAGGATTCATTAGGAAGTCAGTGTCACCGGCAGGGGCTGGGTTCTTCTTCGTACAGAAGAAGACTGGAGACTTACGTCCGTGCATAGACTACAGGGGTCTTAACGCCATCACCGTTAGGTACAAGTACCCATTACCCGTGATATCTGAGCTGCTTGATAGGCTACGGGGAGCGAGGGTATTTATGAAGTTAGATCTGCGGGGTGCTTACAGCCTGATTCGCATCCGTAAGGGGGATGAATGGAAGACGGTTTTTAACACCAGGGATGGGCACTATGAATATCTGGTGATGCCCTTTGGGCTGTGTAATGCCCCAGCCGTTTTCCAAGACTTTGTGAACGACATCTTCCGGGATATGCTCACCACCTCGGTCGTAGTCTATCTGGATGATATTCTCATCTTCTCTCCAGATATTGACTCCCATTGGAGAGATGTTCGCAAAGTCTTCGACCTCTTACGGGCAAACTCCCTCTACGCCAAGTTGGAGAAGTGTGTGTTTGAGCAGGAGTCCTTGCCTTTCCTTGGTTACATCATCTCTGCCCAGGGTTTGGCTATGGATCCTGCCAAGCTACAGGCTGTAATGGACTGGCAGGAACCCCATTCTCTTAAAGCGGTGCAGCGCTTTATGGGGTTCATTAATTACTATCGCCAGTTCATTCCACACTTCTCAACTTTAGTAGCTCCCTTGGTTGCCCTCACCAAAAAGGGAGCAAATCCCAAGTTGTGGTCAGAGGAAGTCTCCAAAGCCTTTCTCTCGATCAAGTCACACTTCGCTAGCGCTCCCATCCTACATCGCCCCGATGTTGATAAACCATTTATCTTGGAGGTGGATGCCTCATCCGTTGATGCTGGAGCAGTCTTTTTCCAAAAGGATGCTCAAGGTCGGAAGCATCCTTGCTTCTTCTTCTCCAAGACCTTCACACCAGCGGAGAGGAATTATTCCATCGGGGACAGGGAGTTGCTGGCCATGAAGTTGGCTTTTTCGGAGTGGAGACATCTCTTGGAGGGAGCTCGCTTTCCCTTCCAAGTCTTCACTGACCACAAGAACTTGGTGTATCTGCAAACGGCCCAGCGGTTGAATTCTCGCCAGGCTAGATGGTCCCTGTTCTTCTCCCGGTTCCATTTTACTCTCCATTTCCTCTCTGGGGAGAAGAACGTTCGTGCTGACGCTCTCTCCCGCTCCGTAGTGTCATCGGAGGAGGAGGAGCCTCGGCTTATTGTCCCTTCTGAGAGCCTGAGAACTGTAGCTCCGGTTTCGCTTGAGTCTGTGTCCCCGGGCAAGACTTTCGTACCAGCTAACTTGCGACTGGAGGTTCTCTCTTGGGCTCACTCCTCCAGAGTGGGTGGGCATTTTGGGACCAAGAGGACATCTGAGCTCTTGGCGAGAACATACTGGTGGCCGCATATGGCCCGAGATGTCAGGGACTATATTCAGGCGTGCGTTTCTTGCGCCCAGAATCGGTCTCCTCGGCAACGGCCTGCTGGGTTGCTTTACCCTCTACCGGTGGCAGACAGGCCCTGGGAGATGGTCAGGATGGACTTTGTGGTAAGCCTACCCAAGTCGCGTGGCTGCTCCATTATTTGGGTTGTCACCGACCATTTCTCTAAGATGGTGCATTTGGTGCCGCTTCCTCGGTTACCCTCAGCACGGGCTTTGGCGGTGTTGTTCATTAAGCACGTTTTCCGATTGCATGGTATGCCTGATAAGATTGTCAGCGATCGGGGTCCCCAGTTCGCGTCTCGGTTTTGGAGAGAGCTCTGCCGTTTACTCAGCATAGAGTTAAACCTCTCCTCTGCATACCATCCCGAGACGAATGGGTTGGTGGAGAGAACCAACCAGACTCTGGTGACATACAGTTAGGGCCAGAAATATTTGGACAGTGACACAAGTTTTGTTATTTTAGCTGTTTACAAAAACATGTTCAGAAATACAATTATATATATAATATGGGCTGAAAGTGCACACTCCCAACTGCAATATGATAGTTTCCACATCCAAATTGGAGAAAGGGTTTAGGAATCATAGCTCTGTAATGCATAGCGTCCTCTTTTTCAAGGGACCAAAAGTAATTGGACAATGGACTCTAAGGGCTGCAATTAACTCTGAAGGCGTCTCCCTCGTTAACCTGTAATCAATGAAGTAGTTAAAAGGTCAGGGGTGGATTCCAGGTGTGTGGTTTTGCATTTGGAAGCTGTTGCTGTGAGCAGACAACATGCGGTCAAAGGAACTCTCAATTGAGGTGAAGAAGAACATCCTGAGGCTGAAAAAAAAAGAAAAAATCCATCAGAGAGATAGCAGACATGCTTGGAGTAGCAAAATCAACAGTTGGGTACATTCTGAGAAAAAAGGAATTGACTGGTGAGCTTGGGAACTCAAAAAGGCCTGGGCGTCCACGGATGACAACAGTGGTGGATGATCGTCGCATACTTAATTGGGGTAAGAAGAACCCGTTCACAACATCAACTGAAGTCCAGAACACTCTCAGTGAAGTAGGTGTATCTGTCTCTAAGTCAACAGTAAAGAGAAGACTCCATGACAGTAAATACAAAGGGTTCACATCTAGATGCAAACCATTCATCAATACCAAAAATAGACAGGCCAGAGTTAAATTTGCAGAAAAACACCTCAAGAAGCCAGCTCAGTTCTGGAAAAGTATTCTATGGACAGATGAGACAAAGATCAACCTGTACCAGAATGATGGGAAGAAAAAAGTTTGGAGAAGAAAGGGAACGGCACATGATCCAAGGCACACCGCATCCTCTGTAAAACTTGGTGGAGGCAACGTGATGGCATGGGCATGCATGGCTTTCAATGGCACTGGGTCACTTGTGTTTATTGATGACATAAGAGCAGACAAGAGTAGCCGGATGAATTCTGAAGTGTACCGGGATATACTTTCAGCCCAGATTCAGCCAAATGCTGCAAAGTTGATTGGACGGCGCTTCATAGTACAGATGGACAATGACCCCAAGCATACAGCCAAAGCTACCCAGGAGTTCATGAGTGCCAAAAAGTGGAACATTCTGCAATGGCCAAGTCAATCTCAAGATCTAAACCCAATTGAGCATGCATTTCACTTGCTCAAATCCAGACTTAAGACGGAAAGACCCACAAACAAGCAAGACCTGAAGGCTGCGGCTGTAAAGGCCTGGCAAAGCATTAAGGAGGAAACCCAGCGTTTGGTGATGTCCATGGGTTCCAGACTTAAGGCAATGATTGCCTCCAAAGGATTTGCAACAAAATATTGAAAATAAAAATATTTTGTTTGGGTTATGTTTATTTGTCCAATTACTTTTGACCTCCTAAAATGTGGAGTGTTTGTAAAGAAATGTGTACAATTCCTACATTTTCTATCAGATATTTTTGTTCAACCCTTCAAATTAAACGTTACAATCTGCACTTGAATTCTGTTGTAGAGGTTTCATTTCAAATCCAATGTGGTGGCATGCAGAGCCCAACTCACGAAAATTGTGTCACTGTCCAAATATTTCTGGCCCTAACTGTATTTGCGACATTTCGTCTCTGCTAGGCAGGATAACTGGGCATCTTTGCTACCTTGGGCGGAATTTGCCTTGAACAACGCCGTAGCCGATTCCACTGGTCAAACTCCTTTTCTCCTTAATTTTGGCCAGCATCCGCGTGTCCCTGTGCCCATGCCCGTGTCATCCACCGATTCTAGGGTGGCAGACTGGGCGGTGGAGGCACGTGACATCTGGGACCGCACACAGGATGCCATCCGGGCCTCCAAGGAGAGAATGAGGGTTTCGGCTGATACACACCGGCGCCCCGCTCCGGTTTTTGCTCCTGGCGACTTAGTGTGGCTCTCCGCCCGTAACATCAGGCTGCGAGTTGAGTCCACTAAGTTTGCTCCTCGCTACATTGGCCTGTTTAAGGTTCTGGAACAGGTCAACCCTGTGGTCTACCGTTTGGCTATTCCTCCACGCCTTGGTATCACCGATACTTTTCACGTTTCCCTATTAAAGCCCGTTCATTTGTCCCGGTTTTCTGAGTCATCTGCTTGGACATCGGGTTCATCCACGGATGAGTTTGAGGTGAATGCTATTGTGGGGTGCAAGGTGGTACGTGGCAAGAAATTTTATCTGGTGGACTAGAAGGGTCACGGCCCAGAGGATAGAACTTGGGAGCCTGTGGAGCACATTCGGGCTCCGCTGCTTATTGCAGCTTTTGAGCGTAGTGAGGCTCAAGGAGGGGGGGGCCCTAGGAGGGGGGGTAATGTTAGGAGTCGAGTATCCTCTGCTGCACAGGCGGAATCTCGATCCGTGTCTGCTGCGGTCTCCCATTCAGCATCGGCCGCAGTGGGGTCTGCTCAGCGGAGACGTCGCTCCCAGCGTCTCGCTGAGGCTGTTTCGGGGCATAGGGTCACTACTGCCTTTTCTGGCTTTCCTATGGTACCCTGCACTGATCTGCGGCGAGCAGGCCTCTCTGGGACTAAGTCCTTATTTACACACACTGAGCATGCCCAGGGCAAGGTCTCCCATTGGAGGTCGAGGGTCACATGTTCGGTCACATGTTCAGGTACTGCAGCGCATCCCATTGGTCCTCCAGGAAGGTCCTGAAAGGGCAAAACTTTGGTAGCAGCTTCCTGTGCTGTAACTATATAAACTGCGCATGACCGCACGGCCATGCGCTAGTATCGTCTTTTGTTATATGCTTTGCGCCAATGTGGTCATGCGTTTGTATGTGTTCAGGGACCCGGCTGAAATAAGCCCCTAGAATGCTGGCACCTCCGGCGAGGAGATTGTGTATGCATGCATGACCACTCACTGCTCACATCTGGGTAGTTGGCCTATGCCTCTGTGAAAGTCTAACAGGGCACAGAGCTTTCCTCTCGCGGTTACTCTGTGAAGCTAACAGAGTTGGTATATACCGCCATATAGAGCCGCCATTATTTAGCAGCGGGTACTTTCCTGCACGGTGGATCCCGGGTTGCGAACGCACCAATTCCATTTAATAAACAACATATTTGGTGCGTTCCACCAACCCTAACAATATATATATATATATATATATATATATATATATATATATAGTTCCTATAAATACATTTCTTTATCTAAATTAAAAAAAACAATAAAAGTACACATATTTAGTATCGCCGCGTCCATAACGACCCGACCTATAAAACTGCCCCACTAGTTAACCCTTTCAGTGAACACCGTAAAAAAAAATATATATAAAAAACAAGGCAAAAAACAACGCTTTATTATCATACCACCAAACAAAAAGTGGAATAACACGCAATCAAAAAGACGGATATAAATAACCATGGTACCGCAGAAAACGTCATCTTGTCCTGCAAAAAAAGAGCTGCTAAACCGCATCATGAGCAAAAAAAATAAAAAGTTATAGGCCTCAGAATAAAGCTAAGCAAAAATTATTTTTTACATAATATAGTTTTTATCGTATAAAAGCGCCAAAGCATAATAAAATGATATAAATGAGGTATCACTGTAATCATACTGACCAAAAAAATAAAACTGCTTTATCAATTTTACCAAACGCGAAACGGTATAAACGCCCCCCCCCCCCACCTTACCCCCCCCTAAAAGCAATTCATGAATAGTTGGTTTTTGGTCATTCTGCCTCACAAAAATCGGAAAAAAAAGCGATCAAAAAATGTCACATGCCCAAAAATGTTACCAGTAAAAAACGTGAACGCGTCCCGCAAAAAACTAGACCTCACACGACTCTGTGGACCAAAATATGGAAAAATTATACCTCTCAAAATGTGGTAACGCAAAAAATATTTTTTGCAATAAAAAGCGTCTTTCAGTGTGTGACGGCTGCCAATCATAAAAATGTACTAAACCGCCCCCAATAAAAGTAAATACCCCCCCCCCTTCATCACCCCCTTAGTTAGGGAAAAATTTTAAAATGAAAAAAATGTATTTATTTCCATTTTCCCATTAGGGTTAGGGCTAGGGTTAGGGTTAGGGCTTGGGTTAAGGTTAGGGTTAAGGTTAGGGTTAGGGTTAGGGTCAGGGCTAGGGTTAGGGTTAGGGCTAGGGTTAGGGTTAGGGCTAGGGTTGGGGCTGGGTTAAGGCTACAGTTAGGGTTGGGGCTAAAGTTAGGGTTAGGGTTGGGGCTAAAGTTAGGGTTAGGGTTTGGATTACATTTACAGTTGGGAATAGGGTTGGGATTAGGGTTAGGGGTGTGTCAAGGTTAGGGGTGTGGTTGGGGTTACCATTGGGATTAGGGTTAGGGGTGTGTTTGGATTAGGGTTTCAGTTATAATTGGGGGGTTTCCACTGTTTAGGCACATCAGGGGCTCTCAAACGCGGCATGGTTTCCGATCTCATTTCCAGCCAATTCTGCATTGAAAAAGCAAAAACAGTGTTCCTTCCCTTCCAAGCTCTCCCGCGCGCCCAAACAGGGGTATACCCCAACATATGGGGTATCAGCGTACTCAGGACACATTGTGCTAGGGTTGGCGGAACGCACCAAATATATAGTTTATTAGATGGAATTGGTGCGTTCGCAACCCGGGATCCACCGTGCAGGAAAGTACCTGCTGCTAAGTAAGACGGACTATATGGCGGTACTATAAGTATACATACAAGGGTTAACTTCACCCTGCGTGAAGGAAGCGATCCTGTTGCGTCACAGGACCGCGGTACCGCACATAGAGCGCGAGCAATAAGTCAGCGAACACAACCCCAACTAGGATTAAAGTCCGATTAGACCACTGCTGGCACAACACCGCAACTGGGTGTGAAAGGAAACTATTTAAATAGTAAATAAAGGCACGAGAGTGCGTGCGGTGCCGCACTGACGGACGCCACTAACCACCCAGGCTTGGGTAAGGAAAGCGCAGAGGAAGCGCACGGCGCCGTACTGGCGGACACAGCAACTGGACACTGTGATGTGTGTTACGTGCTGTTGGATAAGTCGGGCGCTAGATAGCAAACATACACCTTCCGCGAACAGACATTCAATAGGGAGGGTTATTTAAAGAGCGACTTTCACTCACAACACACACACATATTTACAAGACAATACTAGCGCATGGCCGTGCGGTCATGCACAGTTTATATAGTTGCAGCACAGGAAGCTGCTACTGAAGTTTTTGCCCTTTCAGGACCTTCCAGAAGGACCAATGGAAAGTGCTGCAGTACCTGAGCATGTTTTGCCCTTTCAGGACCTTCCAGGAGGACCAATGGAATGTACTGCAGCACCTGAGCATGTGACCGAACATGTGGCCCTCGACCTCCAATGGGAGACCCTGCCCTGGGCATGCTCAGTGTGAGTAAACAAGGACTTAGTCCCAGAGAGGCTCGCTCGCCGCAGATCAGTGCAGGGTACCATAGGAAAGCAAGAAAAGGCAGTAGTGACCCTATGCACCGAATCAGCCTCAGCGAGACGCTGGGAGCGACGTCTCCGCTGAGCAGAGCCCACTGCGGCCGATACCGAATGGGAGACCGCAGCAGACACAGACCGAGATTCCCCCTGTGCAGCAGAGGAAACTCGACTCCTAACATTACCCCCCCCCTAGGGCCCCCCCTCCTTGAGCCTCACTGCGCTCAAAAGCTGCGATAAGCAGTGGAGCCCGAATGTGCCCCACAGGCTCCCAGGTTCTATCCTCTGGGCCGTGACCCTTCCAGTCCACCAGATAAAATTTCTTGCCACGTACCACCTTGCACCCCACAATAGCATTCACCTCAAACTCAACCCGATGTCCCAGCAGATGACTCAGAAAACCGGGACAAATGAACGGGCTTTAAGAGGGAAACGTGGAAAGTATCGGTGATACCAAGGCGTGGAGGAACAGCCAAACGGTAGACAACAGAGTTGACCTGTTCCAGAACCTTAAACGGGCCAATGTAGCGAGGAGCAAACTTAGTGGATTCAACTCGCAGCCTGATGTTACGGGCGGAGAGCCACACTAAGTCACCAGGAGCAAAGACCGGAGCGTGGCGCCGGTGTGTATCAGCCGAAACCCTCATTCTCTCCTTATAGGCCCGGATGGCATCCTGTGTGCGGTCCCAGATGTCACGTGCCTCCACCGCCAGGCTGCCACCCTAGAATCGGTGGATGACACGGGCATGGGCACAGGGACACGCGGATGCTGGCCGTAATTAAGGAGAAAAGGAGTTTGACCAGTGGAATCGGCTACGGCGTTTTTCAGGGCAAATTCCGCCAAAGGTAGCAAAGATGCCCAGTCATCCTGCCTAGCAGAGACGAAATGTCGCAAATATGTCACCAGAGTCTGGTTGGTTCTCTCCACCAACCCATTCGTCTCGGGATGGTATGCAGAGGAGAGGTTTAACTCTATGCTGAGTAAACGGCAGAGCTCTCTCCAAAACCGAGATGCGAACTGGGGACCCCGATCGCTGACAATCTTATCAGGCATACCATGCAATCGGAAAACGTGTTTAATGAACAACACCGCCAAGGCCCGTGCTGAGGGTAACCGAGGAAGCGGCACCAAATGCACCATCTTGGAGAAACTAGATGGTAGCCCGATTCTAACGCATCAGGTATTCTAGAATATGTATGTAGTTTATTTATGAAGATTTTAGAATAATACATTGAACGCACAGGATTCGGCCAACCGTGACCAATTAGTGAAGCGTGGTTCAAATCCCGCGCCAATTCGCGGCCGGACTGCGCCTGTCGCTGATTGTTCGCGGCCGGCCACTTAGTATATAACACAGCCACATAGTATGTAACAGCCCATGTAGTAAATAGCACAGCCACGTAGTACATAGCACAGCCACGTAGTATATTGCACAGCCACGTAGTATATAGCACAGCCACATAGTATACAGCACAGCCCATGGAGTATGTAGCACAGCCCACGGAGTATATAGCACAGCCACATAGTATGTAACACAGCCCACGAAGAAAATAGTACAGCCCACGGAGTGTATAACAGCCCACATAGCATATAACACAGTTCAGGTAGTATATAACAGCCCACGCACGCAGTATATAACACAGCCCACATAGTGTATACCACAGCCCACGTAGTGTATAACACAGCCCACATAGTGTATAACACAGCCCACGTAGTATATAACAGCCCACGTAGTGTATAACACAGCCAACATAATATATAGCACAGCCCACAAAGTATATAACAGCCCACGTAGTGTATAACACAGCCACATAGTATATAGCACAGCCACGTAGTATATTGCACAGCCACATAGTATATTGCACAGCCACGTATATTCCACAGCCCACGTAGTATATTGCACAGCTCACGTAGTATATTGCACAGCCCACGTAGTATATAGCAATGTGGGCATCATATCCCTGTTAAAAAAATAATTAAAATAAAAAATAGTTATATACTCACCTTCTGTTGGCCCCGGATCCAGCCCAGGCATTTACCGATGCACCTCGCGCACTCCGGTCCCAAGAGTGCATTGCGGTCTCGCGAGATGATGACGTAGCGGTCTCGCGAGACCGCTGCATCATCATCTCGCGAGATCACAATGCATGGAGCGGTCACTGTAGCGTTGCAAGGAGCGGGAAAGGCCTGTTCTGGATCCAAGGGGCCGACGGACGGTGAGTATATAACTATTTTTATTTTTTTTTTATTATTTTTAACATTAGATCTTTTTACTATTGATGCTACATAGGCAGTATCAATAGTAAAAAGTTGGTCACACAGGGTTAATAGCAGCGATAACGGAGTGTGTTACACCGTGGCATAACGCAGTCCGTTAACGCTGCCATTAACCCTGTGTGAGCGCTGACTGGAGGGGAGTATGAAGCGGGCACTGATTGCGGGGAGTAAGGGGCAGCCATTTTGCCGCTGGACTGTGCCCATCGCTGATTGGTTGTGGCTGTTTTGCCGCGACTAGTGTTGAGCGATACCTTCCGATATCGGAAAGTATCGGTATCGGTTTGGATCGGCCGATATTCAAAAAATATCGGATATCGCCGATACCGATACCCGATCCCAATGCAAGTCAATGGGACCAAAATATCGGAATTAAAATAAACCCTTTCTTTCCTTGTAGGTTCATTCTACCTGAAGGAAAACAACTAAGAATAATGTAGGATGTATGGGGGAGGTGGCGGAGACATTAAAGGCAATGAGGATTAGTCCAATCAAATAGAATAGCATGTTTTTTTTTTTTTTTTAAAGACGTTCGGATTGAAAAAGATATTGAGTATGTAAATTTTTTTTATTTTGTCAGATATTGATGTTTCACTATTCCACGCCCTTCCCCTTCTTTTTTTTCTTTTTTTTTTTTTCTTTTCCCACACTTTCATCTTCATCATCATCAGCATCCTTGACATCAACTTCTTCACCTTATTCATCTTCTTCTTCATCTTCTACCTATTTTTTTTTTTTATTACATTCTTCATATTCATTTTCTTCAACTATTATTATTCTTCCTATTCTACATATTCTTTTTATTCCACTGTTATTATTCTTCCTATTCTACTTCTTCATCATATTCTCATTTGTGACAGGCATTCCCGTAGTTGTTATCTATAAAAGTTGGAAGATTACACCTTCCGTTCTGCCAGTCACAAAAGTTACATTTGTCCGCGTTCAGTTTGGCCTGCAGCATCAGGCTTTATCCAGGGGCACCACGAGGAGGAACGGACTCACCCCCATACACTGCTTAGTCTTCTTCTGCATATAATTTAGATAATATCTTTTGCTCTGATATTAAGTCTTATGCTTAATGTTCTTCTGCTCTTTGTTCTGCAGCCTCTTGTTCTTCTGCTTCTCGGTCTTCCATGTTGTCGTCTCCAGGGTCTTCGTCTCCAGTGTCGTCATCTCCGCCGTCGTCGTCTCAGCCGTCGTCGTCTCCGCCGTCGTCGTCGTCATCGGGGTGGTCTTCCGGGTCGTCGTCATCGGGGTGGTCTTCCGGGTTGTCGACGTTAGGGTCTTCAACTTGGAAATGTAGCAGAAGGTACAAGAAGGCTGAGAAAATGCCAAGAACCAGCTGATGGAACTGGAACTCGGATGGCTACCCGAAGGTTCAAGAGCCTATGGAACTACCGAGGACCAGCTGACGTTACTGGAACCCGGTTACTAAGCAGGAGGTACCCGTGCTAAAAAGCACTACCAAGGACCGCCTGACGTTGGCGGAACTCGGATACCCAGAAGGAGGCACCTAAGCCAAAGGCTCTGCCCGGAACCAGATGACGTTACTGGAACCAGGATGGGGAGCAGAAGGTACAAGAGCAAAAGACACTGCCGAGAACCAGCTGACGGTACTGGAACCCGGATGGGTAGCCGAATGTCCAAGAGCCAATGGAACTACCAAGGACCAGCTGACGTTACTGGAACCCGGTTACTAAGCAGGAGGTACCCGTGCCTGAAAGCACTACCAAGGACCACCTGACATTGGTGGAACTTGGATACCCAGAAGGAGGCACCTAAGCCAAAGGCTCTGCCCGGAACCAGCTGACGGTACTGGAACCAGGATGGGGAGCAGAAGGTACAAGAGCAAAAGACACTGCCGAGAACCAGCTGACGGTGCTGGAACCAGGTGGTGGAACCGAAGGCCAACAGGAGAGGAGAGAACAGCTAGGCCGCGAGGCAGCCGCAGTTACCGAACCCCAACAGTCCTACAGGGGGAGCTGGGCCTACTGGCACTACAGAACCAGCCTTGACTACCAGTTCACGCAGCCCACATAGGAAGCTCCTAAACTGGAGGCACCCTGGAGTTGGCTAACTCGACCGCCCCACGACGGGGCAAGCATAGGCGTCTCAGTGAAGTTGACACAACCCGGAAACAGCTGACGGTGCTGAAACCAGGCTTGGCACGAGGGAGTACCTGTGACAAGAACACTGCCGAGAACCAGCTGGCGGTGCTGGAACCCGGATGCGTTGCCCCAGTGTGCAAGAGCCAATGGCACGACCGAGGACCAGCAGACGGTGCTGGAACCCGGTTACTAAGCTGTAGGTGCCCGCGCTTAAAAGCACTACCAAGGACCGCCTGGCGTTGGCGGAACTCGGATACCCAGGAGGAGGCACCTAAGCCAAAGGCTCGGCCCGGAACCAGCTGACGGTGCTGGAACCAGGTGGTGGACCCGAAGGCCCACAGGAGAGGAGAGAACAGCTAGGCCGCGAGGCAGCCGCAGTTACCGAACCCCAACAGTCCTACAGGGGGAGCTGGGCCTACTGGCACTACAGAACCAGCCTTGACTACCAGTTCACGCAGCCCACATAGGAAGCTCCTAAACTGGAGGCACCCTGGAGTTGGCTAACTCGACCGCCCCACGACGGGGCAAGCATAGGCGTCTCAGTGAAGTTGACACAACCCGGAAACAGCTGACGGTGCTGAAACCAGGCTTGGCACGAGGGAGTACCTGTGACAAGAACACTGCCGAGAACCAGCTGGCGGTGCTGGAACCCGGATGCGTTGCCCCAGTGTGCAAGAGCCAATGGCACGACCGAGGACCAGCTGACGGTGCTGGAACCCGGTTGCTAAGCTGTAGGTGCCCGCGCTTAAAAGCACTACCAAGGACCGCCTGGCGTTGGCGGAACTCGGATACCCAGGAGGAGGCACCTAAGCCAAAGGCTCGGCCCGGAACCAGCTGACGGTGCTGGAACCAGGTGGTGGACCCGAAGGCCCACAGGAGAGGAGAGAACAGCTAGGCCGCGAGGCAGCCGCAGTTACCGAACCCCAACAGTCCTACAGGGGGAGCTGGGCCTACTGGCACTACAGAACCAGCCTTGACTACCAGTTCACGCAGCCCACATAGGAAGCTCCTAAACTGGAGGCACCCTGGAGTTGGCTAACTCGACCGCCCCACGACGGGGCAAGCATAGGCGTCTCAGTGAAGTTGACACAACCCGGAAACAGCTGACGGTGCTGAAACCAGGCTTGGCACGAGGGAGTACCTGTGACAAGAACACTGCCGAGAACCAGCTGGCGGTGCTGGAACCCGGATGCGTTGCCCCAGTGTGCAAGAGCCAATGGCACGACCGAGGACCAGCTGACGGTGCTGGAACCCGGTTACTAAGCTGTAGGTGCCCGCGCTTAAAAGCACTACCAAGGACCGCCTGGCGTTGGCGGAACTCGGATACCCAGGAGGAGGCACCTAAGCCAAAGGCTCGGCCCGGAACCAGCTGACGGTGCTGGAACCAGGTGGTGGACCCGAAGGCCCACAGGAGAGGAGAGAACAGCTAGGCCGCGAGGCAGCCGCAGTTACCGAACCCCAACAGTCCTACAGGGGGAGCTGGGCCTACTGGCACTACAGAACCAGCCTTGACTACCAGTTCACGCAGCCCACATAGGAAGCTCCTAAACTGGAGGCACCCTGGAGTTGGCTAACTCGACCGCCCCACGACGGGGCAAGCATAGGCGTCTCAGTGAAGTTGACACAACCCGGAAACAGCTGACGGTGCTGAAACCAGGCTTGGCACGAGGGAGTACCTGTGACAAGAACACTGCCGAGAACCAGCTGGCGGTGCTGGAACCCGGATGCGTTGCCCCAGTGTGCAAGAGCCAATGGCACGACCGAGGACCAGCTGACGGTGCTGGAACCCGGTTACTAAGCTGTAGGTGCCCGCGCTTAAAAGCACTACCAAGGACCGCCTGGCGTTGGCGGAACTCGGATACCCAGGAGGAGGCACCTAAGCCAAAGGCTCGGCCCGGAACCAGCTGACGGTGCTGGAACCAGGTGGTGGACCCGAAGGCCCACAGGAGAGGAGAGAACAGCTAGGCCGCGAGGCAGCCGCAGTTACCGAACCCCAACAGTCCTACAGGGGGAGCTGGGCCTACTGGCACTACAGAACCAGCCTTGACTACCAGTTCACGCAGCCCACATAGGAAGCTCCTAAACTGGAGGCACCCTGGAGTTGGCTAACTCGACCGCCCCACGACGGGGCAAGCATAGGCGTCTCAGTGAAGTTGACACAACCCGGAAACAGCTGACGGTGCTGAAACCAGGCTTGGCACGAGGGAGTACCTGTGACAAGAACACTGCCGAGAACCAGCTGGCGGTGCTGGAACCCGGATGCGTTGCCCCAGTGTGCAAGAGCCAATGGCACGACCGAGGACCAGCTGACGGTGCTGGAACCCGGTTACTAAGCTGTAGGTGCCCGCGCTTAAAAGCACTACCAAGGACCGCCTGGCGTTGGCGGAACTCGGATACCCAGGAGGAGGCACCTAAGCCAAAGGCTCGGCCCGGAACCAGCTGACGGTGCTGGAACCAGGTGGTGGACCCCAAGGCCCACAGGAGAGGAGAGAACAGCTAGGCCGCGAGGCAGCCGCAGTTACCGAACCCCAACAGTCCTACAGGGGGAGCTGGGCCTACTGGCACTACAGAACCAGCCTTGACTACCAGTTCACGCAGCCCACATAGGAAGCTCCTAAACTGGAGGCACCCTGGAGTTGGCTAACTCGACCGCCCCACGACGGGGCAAGCATAGGCGTCTCAGTGAAGTTGACACAACCCGGAAACAGCTGACGGTGCTGAAACCAGGCTTGGTACGAGGGAGTACCTGTGACAAGAACACTGCCGAGAACCAGCTGGCGGTGCTGGAACCCGGATGCGTTGCCCCAGTGTGCAAGAGCCAATGGCACGACCGAGGACCAGCTGACGGTGCTGGAACCCGGTTGCTAAGCTGTAGGTGCCCGCGCTTAAAAGCACTACCAAGGACCGCCTGGCGTTGGCGGAACTCGGATACCCAGGAGGAGGCACCTAAGCCAAAGGCTCGGCCCGGAACCAGCTGACGGTGCTGGAACCAGGTGGTGGACCCCAAGGCCCACAGGAGAGAACAGCTAGGCCGCGAGGCAGCCGCAGTTACCGAACCCCAACAGTCCTACAGGGGGAGCTGGGCCTACTGGCACTACAGAACCAGCCTTGACTACCAGTTCACGCAGCCCACATAGGAAGCTCCTAAACTGGAGGCACCCTGGAGTTGGCAAACTCGACCGCCCCACGACGGGGCAAGCATAGGCGTCTCAGTGAAGTTGACACAACCCGGAAACAGCTGACGGTGCTGAAACCAGGCTTGGCACGAGGGAGTACCTGTGACAAGAACACTGCCGAGAACCAGCTGGCGGTGCTGGAACCCGGATGCGTTGCCTTGCCTATTAAAGATTGTCTTCCTAGAGCCCCAACTAGCGGTGTTGGAGCAAAGGGTAAGCAGGGGGAGATGAGTGTAGGCCGAAGCCTGCACTGGAGGCAGCTTTGTGTCTGCGTTGCGTTTGCAGGACACTTTGCCGGCTACACACTGGGGGAACAGCTGGCGTTGCTGAACCCCACTAACACAATGGCGTGTGTTTTTATCTGTGCAGCTAGCACTTGCGGGCAAAAACTAGCGATGTTAGAGCCCGTGTTGAAGCAGGAGGAGGAGGAGAGGAGCAGAGTGTAGGCCGAAGCCTAGTTGAACCAATTTCAAAGGAAACCTTTAACCCCCCCCTCAGGTGTTACAAAGTACAAGAGACACACCTTGTGCAGTATTAATGCTGCACAAGTGAAAGGTTGCTCTATTAATTTGTCTACTTGCACACGCTGAATGAAAGACATACACAATTTACCCCATTCTACAGTCAAACTGTAGTGGATGCGTGACTTGGTTTTTTGATGAGACGCAGCACAGGTGTCCAAAATAACGCCTTGGTGCTTGGCGCAGCTTCCTGAGCGTTGTTATTTGCTGTACAGGAGTCTGCGCTCTTGTGTTATCCCTTGGCAATGCCCTGTTAGCGCTGCCCATCTTATGACCTCATTTCATGTTGGCCGGTGCGGTTAACGATGGCCATAAATCCCAGACCCACAGTGTCTTTTCATAAAGCCACACTGCGGTGCTGGGATTCGTGGCCTTGAGCAGTAAATATTTTGGCCGCTCACACACGTCCTTACACCTGCTTCAGACTGGGCGGCCTCTGCTGATCCCTTCTCGCATGCCGCGGCCATGAGGCTGCACAGTCTGAAGAAGGCGGAAGGAGATGAGTTAAGACAGGCGAAGATATGCACTGCTCGTGCCCATCAATCACACCCTCGCAGTCAAAATAATTAAGACAACGAGGAGCATTTTATTCAGGCAGGGCGGACGAACAGGCGCAAGTAGCCAACCAATGATGTCAGAAGACGGGAAGCGCTACCAAGGGGGGTGCTGCGTATCATTAGAAAGGAAAGTCACACCTCAGGGACAGTGGAATGGTCTCAAAGAGACACATTTTGTACGTGTTGAGTTCCACGTGGGCAAGGAGAAAACATCAGCCACCTTGTACAAATGCAGCAGTACTGCTGTACAAGGTGGCTGTTATACATAGAAACACCTGGGGGTGGGGGCCAGGCTCCCTTCAATTTCAGTTCATGTGCCTGCGTGGCGTTTGCAGGTCACGTTGCAAGCTGCACAGCAGGGGAACAGCTGGCGGTGCTGAACCCCACTAACACATTGGCTGGTGTTTTTCTCTGTGCAGCTAGCATGTCCGGGCAGAAACTGGCGTTGTTTGAGCCCAGGGTCAGCAGGAGGAGGAGAGGAGCAAAGTGTAGGCCGAAGCCTGCACTGGTGGCAGCTTTTGTTCTGTTGTGCCAGCGTGGCTTGTGCTGGACACGTTGCCGACTACACAGCAGGGGAACAGCTGGCGGTGCTGAACCCCACTAACACATTGGCTGGTGTTTTTCTCTGTGCAGCTAGCATTTCCGGGCAAAAACTAGCGGTGTTTGAGCCCAGGGTCAGCAGGAGGAGTAGAGGAGCAGAGTGTTGGCCAAAGCCTAGTTGAACCAATTTCAAAGGTTACCTTTAACCCCCCCCTCAGGTGTTGCAAGGTACAAGAGCCACACCTTGAACAGCATTATTGATGCACAAGTCAAAGGTTGCTCTATTTAATTTTGCTCCTTGCACACGCTGAATTAAACACGTACACTATTTAGCCCATTATACTGTCAAACAGTAGTGGAGGCGTGACTACTAGTCTTTTTAAGGAGACGCAGCACAGGTGTACAAATTTACACCTAGGTGCTGTGCGCAGATTCCTTACCGTTGTTATTTGCAGTACAGGAAACTGCGCTCTTGTGTTATCCCTTGGCAATACCCTGTTAGTGCAGGCCGTCTCATGACCTCATTTCATGTTGGCCGGTGCGGTTAACGATGGCCATAAATCCCAGACCCACAGTGGCTTTTCCTAAAGTCACACTGCGGTGCTGGGATTCGTGGCCTTGTGCAGTAAATATGTTCGCCGCTCACACATGTCCTTACACCTGCTTCAGACTGGGCGGCCTCAGCTGATCCCTTATCGCATGCCGCGGCCATGAGGCCGCACAGTCAGAAGAAGGCGGAAGGAGGGGAGTGAAAACAGGGGAACATATGCACTGCTCGTGCCCATCAATCACACCCTCGCAGTCAAAATATATGAGACAACGGGGGGCGTTGTGTCGGGCAGGGGGGACGCACAGGCACAGCCAGCCAACCAATGATGTCAGGAGACGGGCAGCGCTAACAATGGGGGTGCTGCGTGTCATTAAAAAGGAAAGTCACACCTCAGGGACATTGTAATGGTCTGTAATGAGACACATTTTGTACTTGTTGAGTTCCACGTGTGCAAGGAGAAAAAGTCAGCCACCTTGTACAAATGCAGCAGTACTGCTGTACAAGGTGGCTGTTATACATAGAAACACCTGGGGGGGTGGGGGGCAGGCTCCCTTCAATTTCAGTTCATGTGCCTGCGTGGCGTTTGCAGGTCACGTTGCAAGCTACACAGCAGGGGAACAGCTGGCGTTGCTGAACCCCACTGACACATTGACTGGTGTTTTTCTCTGTGCAGATTGCATGTCCGGGCAAAAACTAGCGGTGTTAGAGCCCAGGGTCAGCAGGAGGAGGAGGAGAGGAGCAAAGTGTAGGACGAAGCCTGCACTGGTGGCAGCTTTTGGTCGGTTGTGCCAGCGTGGCTTGTGCTGGACACGATGCCGGCTACACAGCGGGGGAACAGCTGGCGGTGCTGAACCCCACTAACACATTGGCTGGTGTTTTTCTCTGTGCAGCTAGCATGTCCGGGCAGAAACTGGCGTTGTTTGAGCCCAGGGTCAGCAGGAGGAGGAGAGGAGCAAAGTGTAGGCCGAAGCCTGCACTGGTGGCAGCTTTTGTTCTGTTGTGCCAGCGTGGCTTGTGCTGGACACGTTGCCGACTACACAGCAGGGGAACAGCTGGCGGTGCTGAACCCCACTAACACATTGGCTGGTGTTTTTCTCTGTGCAGCTAGCATTTCCGGGCAAAAACTAGCGGTGTTTGAGCCCAGGGTCAGCAGGAGGAGTAGAGGAGCAGAGTGTAGGCCGAAGCCTAGTTGAACCAATTTCAAAGGTTACCTTTAACCCCCCCCTCAGGTGTTGCAAGGTACAAGAGCCACACCTTGAACAGCATTAATGATGCACAAGTCAAAGGTTGCTCTATTTAATTTTGCTCCTTGCACACGCTGAATTAAACACGTACACTATTTAGCCCATTATACTGTCAAACAGTAGTGGAGGCGTGACTACTAGTCTTTTTAAGGAGACGCAGCACAGGTGTACAAATTTACACCTAGGTGCTGTGCGCAGATTCCTTACCGTTGTTATTTGCAGTACAGGAAACTGCGCTCTTGTGTTATCCCTTGGCAATACCCTGTTAGTGCAGGCCGTCTCATGACCTCATTTCATGTTGGCCGGTGCGGTTAACGATGGCCATAAATCCCAGACCCACAGTGGCTTTTCCTAAAGTCACACTGCGGTGCTGGGATTCGTGGCCTTGTGCAGTAAATATGTTCGCCGCTCACACATGTCCTTACACCTGCTTCAGACTGGGCGGCCTCAGCTGATCCCTTATCGCATGCCGCGGCCATGAGGCCGCACAGTCAGAAGAAGGCGGAAGGAGGGGAGTGAAAACAGGGGAACATATGCACTGCTCGTGCCCATCAATCACACCCTCGCAGTCAAAATATATGAGACAACGGGGGGCGTTGTGTCGGGCAGGGGGGACGCACAGGCACAGCCAGCCAACCAATGATGTCAGGAGACGGGCAGCGCTAACAATGGGGGTGCTGCGTGTCATTAAAAAGGAAAGTCACACCTCAGGGACATTGTAATGGTCTGTAATGAGACACATTTTGTACTTGTTGAGTTCCACGTGTGCAAGGAGAAAAAGTCAGCCACCTTGTACAAATGCAGCAGTACTGCTGTACAAGGTGGCTGTTATACATAGAAACACCTGGGGGGGTGGGGGGCAGGCTCCCTTCAATTTCAGTTCATGTGCCTGCGTGGCGTTTGCAGGTCACGTTGCAAGCTACACAGCAGGGGAACAGCTGGCGTTGCTGAACCCCACTGACACATTGACTGGTGTTTTTCTCTGTGCAGATTGCATGTCCGGGCAAAAACTAGCGGTGTTAGAGCCCAGGGTCAGCAGGAGGAGGAGGAGAGGAGCAAAGTGTAGGACGAAGCCTGCACTGGTGGCAGCTTTTGGTCGGTTGTGCCAGCGTGGCTTGTGCTGGACACGATGCCGGCTACACAGCGGGGGAACAGCTGGCGGTGCTGAACCCCACTAACACATTGGCTGGTGTTTTTCTCTGTGCAGCTAGCATGTCCGGGCAGAAACTGGCGTTGTTTGAGCCCAGGGTCAGCAGGAGGAGGAGAGGAGCAAAGTGTAGGCCGAAGCCTGCACTGGTGGCAGCTTTTGTTCTGTTGTGCCAGCGTGGCTTGTGCTGGACACGTTGCCGACTACACAGCAGGGGAACAGCTGGCGGTGCTGAACCCCACTAACACATTGGCTGGTGTTTTTCTCTGTGCAGCTAGCATTTCCGGGCAAAAACTAGCGGTGTTTGAGCCCAGGGTCAGCAGGAGGAGTAGAGGAGCAGAGTGTAGGCCGAAGCCTAGTTGAACCAATTTCAAAGGTTACCTTTAACCCCCCCCTCAGGTGTTGCAAGGTACAAGAGCCACACCTTGAACAGCATTAATGATGCACAAGTCAAAGGTTGCTCTATTTAATTTTGCTCCTTGCACACGCTGAATTAAACACGTACACTATTTAGCCCATTATACTGTCAAACAGTAGTGGAGGCGTGACTACTAGTCTTTTTAAGGAGACGCAGCACAGGTGTACAAATTTACACCTAGGTGCTGTGCGCAGATTCCTTACCGTTGTTATTTGCAGTACAGGAAACTGCGCTCTTGTGTTATCCCTTGGCAATACCCTGTTAGTGCAGGCCGTCTCATGACCTCATTTCATGTTGGCCGGTGCGGTTAACGATGGCCATAAATCCCAGACCCACAGTGGCTTTTCCTAAAGTCACACTGCGGTGCTGGGATTCGTGGCCTTGTGCAGTAAATATGTTCGCCGCTCACACATGTCCTTACACCTGCTTCAGACTGGGCGGCCTCAGCTGATCCCTTATCGCATGCCGCGGCCATGAGGCCGCACAGTCAGAAGAAGGCGGAAGGAGGGGAGTGAAAACAGGGGAACATATGCACTGCTCGTGCCCATCAATCACACCCTCGCAGTCAAAATATATGAGACAACGGGGGGCGTTGTGTCGGGCAGGGGGGACGCACAGGCACAGCCAGCCAACCAATGATGTCAGGAGACGGGCAGCGCTAACAATGGGGGTGCTGCGTGTCATTAAAAAGGAAAGTCACACCTCAGGGACATTGTAATGGTCTGTAATGAGACACATTTTGTACTTGTTGAGTTCCACGTGTGCAAGGAGAAAAAGTCAGCCACCTTGTACAAATGCAGCAGTACTGCTGTACAAGGTGGCTGTTATACATAGAAACACCTGAGGGGGTGGGGGGCAGGCTCCCTTCAATTTCAGTTCATGTGCCTGCGTGGCGTTTGCAGGTCACGTTGCAAGCTACACAGCAGGGGAACAGCTGGCGTTGCTGAACCCCACTGACACATTGACTGGTGTTTTTCTCTGTGCAGATTGCATGTCCGGGCAAAAACTAGCGGTGTTAGAGCCCAGGGTCAGCAGGAGGAGGAGGAGAGGAGCAAAGTGTAGGACGAAGCCTGCACTGGTGGCAGCTTTTGGTCGGTTGTGCCAGCGTGGCTTGTGCTGGACACGATGCCGGCTACACAGCGGGGGAACAGCTGGCGGTGCTGAACCCCACTAACACATTGGCTGGTGTTTTTCTCTGTGCAGCTAGCATGTCCGGGCAGAAACTGGCGTTGTTTGAGCCCAGGGTCAGCAGGAGGAGGAGAGGAGCAAAGTGTAGGCCGAAGCCTGCACTGGTGGCAGCTTTTGTTCTGTTGTGCCAGCGTGGCTTGTGCTGGACACGTTGCCGACTACACAGCAGGGGAACAGCTGGCGGTGCTGAACCCCACTAACACATTGGCTGGTGTTTTTCTCTGTGCAGCTAGCATTTCCGGGCAAAAACTAGCGGTGTTTGAGCCCAGGGTCAGCAGGAGGAGTAGAGGAGCAGAGTGTAGGCCGAAGCCTAGTTGAACCAATTTCAAAGGTTACCTTTAACCCCCCCCTCAGGTGTTGCAAGGTACAAGAGCCACACCTTGTGCATCATTAATGCTGCACAAGTAAAAGGTTGCTCTATTTGTTTTGCTCCTTGCACACGCTGACTAAAACACGTACACTATTTAGCCCATTATACTGTCAAACAGTTGTGGAGGCGTGACTTGTCTTTTTAACGAGACGCAGCACAGGTGTCAAAATTTGCACCTAGGTACTGGGCGCAGATTCCTGAGCGTTGTTATTTGCTGTACAGGAGTCTGCGCTATTGTGATCCCTTGGCCATGCGCTGTGAGCGCTTCCTGTCTTCTGACCTCATTTCATGTCGGCCGTTGCGGTTAGCGATGGACATGAATCCCAGACCCACAGTGTGTTTTTAAAAAATCACACTGCGGTGCTGGGATTCGTGCCCTGGTGCACTAAATATGTTTGCCGCTCACACATGTCCTTACACCTGCTTCAGACTGGGCGGCCTCATCTGATCCCTTATCGCCTGCCGCGGCCATGAGGACACCCAGTCTGAAGAAGGCGGAAGGAGATGAGTGAACACAGGCAAACATATGCACTGCACATGCCCATCAATCACACCCTCGCTGTCCAAAAAAATAAGACACCGAGGGCCGTTGTTTCGAGCAGGGGAGATGCACAGGCGCAGCCAGCTAACCAATGATGTCAAAAGACGGGCAGCGCTAACAAGGGTGGTGCTGCGTGTCATTACAAAGGAAAGTCACACCTCAGGGACATTGTAATGGTCTCTAATGAGACACATTTTGTACGTGTTGAGTTCCACGTGGGCAAGGAGAAAAAGTCAGCCACCTTGTACAAATGCAGCAGTACTGCTGTACAAGGTGGCTGATATACATAGAAACACCTGTGGGTGGGGGGCAGGCTCCCTTCAATTTCAGTTCATGTGCCTGCGTGGCGTTTGCAGGTCACGTTGCAAGCTACACAGCAGGGGAACAGCTGGCGTTGCTGAACCCCACTGACACATTGACTGGTGTTTTTCTCTGTGCAGATTGCATGTCCGGGCAAAAACTAGCGGTGTTAGAGCCCAGGGTCAGCAGGAGGAGGAGGAGAGGAGCAAAGTGTAGGCCGAAGCCTGCACTGGTGGCAGCTTTTGGTCGGTTGTGCCAGCGTGGCTTGTGCTGGACACGATGCCGGCTACACAGCGGGGGAACAGCAGGCGGTGCTGAACCCCACTAACACATTGGCTGGTGTTTTTCTCTGTGCAGCTAGCATGTCCGGGCAGAAACTGGCGTTGTTTGAGCCCAGGGTCAGCAGGAGGAGGAGAGGAGCAAAGTGTAGGCCGAAGCCTGCACTGGTGGCAGCTTTTGTTCTGTTGTGCCAGCGTGGCATGTGCTGGACACGTTGCCGACTACACAGCAGGGGAACAGCTGGCGGTGCTGAACCCCACTAACACATTGGCTGGTGTTTTTCTCTGTGCAGCTAGCATTTCCGGGCAAAAACTAGCGGTGTTTGAGCCCAGGGTCAGCAGGAGGAGTAGAGGAGCAGAGTGTAGGCCGAAGCCTAGTTGAACCAATTTCAAAGGTTACCTTTAACCCCCCCCTCAGGTGTTGCAAGGTACAAGAGCCACACCTTGTGCAGCATTAATGCTGCACAAGTAAAAGGTTGCTCTATTTGTTTTGCTCCTTGCACACGCTGACTAAAACACGTACACTATTTAGCCCATTATACTGTCAAACAGTTGTGGAGGCGTGACTTGTCTTTTTAACGAGACGCAGCACAGGTGTCAAAATTTGCACCTAGGTACTGGGCGCAGATTCCTGAGCGTTGTTATTTGCTGTACAGGAGTCTGCGCTATTGTGATCCCTTGGCCATGCGCTGTGAGCGCTTCCTGTCTTCTGACCTCATTTCATGTCGGCCGTTGCGGTTAGCGATGGACATGAATCCCAGACCCACAGTGTGTTTTCAAAAAATCACACTGCGTGGCTGGGATTCGTGGCCTTGTGCAGTAAATAGGTTTGCCGCTTACACATGTCCTTACACCTGCTCCAGACTGGGCGGCCTCAGCTGATCCCTTATCGCCTACCACGGCCAGGAGGCCGCACAGTCTGAAGAAGGCGGAAGGAGATGAGTTAAGACAGGCGAACATATGCACTGCTCGTGCCCATAAACCACACCCTCGCTGACAAAATAAATATGACAACGAGGGGCGTTGTTTCTAGCAGGGCGGATGCACAGGCGCAGCCAGCTAACCATGATGACAAAAGACGGGAAACGCTACCAAGGGGGGTGCTGCGTATCATTACAAAGGAAAGTCACACCTCAGGGACAGTGGAATGGTCTCAATGAGACACATTTTGTACGTGTTGAGTTCCACGTGGGCAAGGAGAAAAAGTCAGCCACCTTGTACAAATGCAGCAGTACTGCTGTACTAGGTGGCTGTTATACATAGAAACACCTGGGGGGGTGGGGCCAGGTTCCCTTTTAATTTCAGTTCCTGTGCCTGCATGGCGTTTGCAGGTCACGTTGCCGGCTACACAGCAGGGGAACAGCTGGCGTTGCTGAACCCCACTAACACATTGGCTGGTGTTTTTCTCTGTGCAGCTAGCACTTCCGGGCAAAAACTAGCGGTGTTTGAGCCCAGGGTCAGCAGGAGGAGGAGAGGAGCAGAGTGTAGGCCGAAGCCTGCACTGGTGGCAGCTTTTGTTCTGTTGTGCCAGCGTGGCTTGTGCTGGACACGTTGCCGACTACACAGCAGGGGAACAGCTGGCGGTGCTGAACCCCACTGACACATCACCTAGTGTTTTTTTCTGTGTAGACAACACTTCCAGGTGGCAACTGACAGTGTTGAAACCCAGGGAATCAAAGAGGAGCAGAGTGTAGGCCGAAGCCTGCAGTGGAGCAAGTTGAAAGGGAACCTTTAACCCCCCCCCCCCAGGCATTTGTTGCTGAAAGAGCCATCTTGTACAGCAGTAATACTGCACATGGAAAATGGTGGCTCCGAAAATTATGCTCCTTGCAAACGCTGAAGTACACACTCATATAATGTGTCCCCTCACACCGTCAAACCATCCCGGAAGTGGGACTTTCCTTTGTAATGTGACACAGCACAGCCGTCATTCCAACCCCCTTGGTGCCGGGCACCACCTCCTCAACGTTGTTTGGTTCTGTCACGGAGCCCGCACTGTAATGTTATCCCTTGGCCATGCACAGTTAGCGGTGCCCGTCTTCTGACATCATGTAGGTGTCAGGCTGGCAGTGCCTGTGCGTCCAAGCTGCCCGAGATCCAACCTTGCAGTGTCATCTAATGTAGTCCCACTGCGGGCCAGGGATCCATGGGCATGCGCAGTGCATATCATCGCCTCTCACTCACCTCCTTCCTGCTTCTTCAGACTGTGCGGCGTCACGGCCGTGGCATGCTATTAGGGATCAGCTGACGCCGCCTAGTCTGAAGAAGCGTGAAGAAGGGGAGTGAGAGGCTAGTATATGCACTGCGCATGGCCATGGATACCAGGCCCACTGTGGGATCACATTAGACGACACTGCGAGGTGTGATTTCGGGCAGCGTGGACGCACAGGCGCAGCCAGGACGACAACAAATGATGTCAGAGGACGGGCAGCGCAAACTGTGCATGGCCAAGGGATAACATAACAGCGCAGGGTCCATGACGGAATCAAACAACGCTAAGGAGGCAGCGCACGGTGCCAAGGGGGTAGCAATGACGGCTGTGCTGCGTCACATTACAAAGGAAAGTCCCACCTCCGGGACGGTTGGACGGTGTGAGGGGACACATTACATGAGTGTGTAGTTCAGCGTTTGCAAGGAGCATAATTTCAAGAGCGACCTTTCCCTTGTGCAGTATTAGTGCTGCACATGGTGGCTCTTTCAGTAACAAACGCCTAGGGGGGGCGGGGACAGGTCCCCTTACATTTTAGTTGTGCCAGCGTGGCGGTCGCATGACACGTTGCCGGATACACAGCTGGGGATCAGCTGACGTTACTGAACCCCAATAACAGAGGAGCGACTGTTGACTGTGCACACAGCACTTCCAGGCACCAACTGGCGGTGTTAGAGCCCAGGGACAGCAGGAGGAGCAGATTGGAGGTATTGCCGCACACACAGCTGGGGATCAGCTGACGTTACTGAACCCCAATAACAGAGGAGCGACTGTTGACTGTGCACACAGCACTTCCAGGCACCAACTGGCGGTGTTAGAGCCCAGGGACAGCAGGAGGAGCAGATTGGAGGTATTGCCGCACACACAGCTGGGGATCAGCTGACGTTACTGAACCCCAATAACAGAGGAGCGACTGTTGACTGTGCACACAGCACTTCCAGGCACCAACTGGCGGTGTTAGAGCCCAGGGACAGCAGGAGGAGCAGAGGAACAGAGTGTAGGCCGAAGCCTGATTGGAGCAAGTTGAAAGGAAACCTTTAACCCCCCCCCCAAGACGTTTGTAGCTGAAAGAGCCATGTTGTGCAGCACTAAGGATGCAAAAGGAAAAGGTTGCTCTTTTAATTATGCTCCTTGCAAACACCGAAGTAAACACTAAAAATGTGTCCCTTTATACCGTTAAACCGTTCCGGAGGTGCGAATTTCCTTCGTAATGGGACACAGCACAGCTGTCATTCCTATCCCCTTGATGCCGTGCGCTGCCTCCTCAGCGTTGTTTTAAGCTGCCACGGAGCCTGCGCTGTTCTGTTAGCCCTTGGCCATGCCCAATTAGCGCTGCCTGTCTTCTGACATAATTTGGTGTCAGGCTGTCAGTGCCTGTGCGTCCACGCTGCTCCAGATCCCACCTCGCAGTCTCATCTAACGTAATCCCACTGCGGGCCTTGGAACCATGGGCATGCACAGTGCATAACCTCGACTCTCACTCCCCTCCTTCCCTCTTCTTCAGACTGTGCGGTGTCACGGCCGTGGCATGCTAGGGATCAGCTGACGGCGCACAGTCTAAAGAAGGCGGAGGGAAATGAGCGAGAGCCCGAGGGGAAGATATGCACTGCGCATGCCCATGGATCCCAGGCCCGCAGTGTGACTCAATCAGAAGACACTGCGAGGCGGGATCTCGGGCACCGCGGCCGCACAGGCGCAGCCAGCCTGACACCAAATTATGTCAGAAGACAGGCAGCGCAAATAGGGCATGCCCAAGGGATAACAGAACAGCGCAGGCTCCGTGACAGCTTAAAACAACGCTGAGGAGGCAGCGCATGGCACCAAGGGGGTAGGAATGACGGCTGTGCTGCGTCACATTACGAAGGAAAGTCCCAGCTCCGGGACGGTATAACGGTATCAGTGAACACATTTTATAAGTGTTAAGTTCTGCGTGTGCAAAGAGCTAAAAAAAAAGAGCTACCTTTTCCTTGCGCAGCATTACTGCTGCACAAGATGGCTCTTTCAGTAACAAACGACGGGGGGGGGGGGAGAGGTTCCCTTACATTTAGGTTGTTGTTCCAGCGTGGCGGTCGCAGGACACATTGCCGGCTACACAGCTGGGGATCAGCTGACGTTACTGAAACCCAATAACACTGGGTCGTATGTTTTTACTGTGCAGCCTGCACTTCTGAGCCGCAACTGGCGGTGTTGGAGCCCAGGAATAGCAGTTCAGGTGGTAGAAAGATGAACACAGCAGGAGACCTGGATGACACCCAATTACTTAATCAGGCAGAGGAGTGGCAAATTCCTGCGAGATCCAGGCCTGGTTCATTTTCAGGAAAGTAAGCCGGTCAACGTTATCGGAGGATAGTCGCATGCGACGGTCTGTTAGTACACCACCTGCGGCACTAAAGACACGTTCCGATAAGACACTAGCCGCAGGGCAAGCCAGCACCTCCAATGCATACTGGCTTAGCTCTGGCCATGTATCCAGCTTAGAGACCCAAAACTTGAACGGGGAAGAGCCGTCTGGGAGTACAGTAAGAGGGCAAGCCATGTAGTCTGTCACCATCTGACGGAACCGTTGCCTCCTGCTGACTGGAGCCGCCGGTGATGGTGTAGACATTTGGGGCGGGCACACAAAAGTGTGCCAGAGTTGTGCCATACTGGGCTTGCCTTGGGCAGAGGCACTGCTTCTGCTCCCTCTTTGGGCAGAGCCTCCCCCACTGCCTCGACGCACTGAGCTGCTTTGTAAAGCACTAGCAGCACTCCTCTCAGTTGGACAGGAGAAGATGATGGAATTCACCAGTGTGTCGTGGTACTCCCGCAATTTACGCTCCCGGGTCAACGCAGGGATGAGGTTTTGGACGTTGTCCCGGTAGCGAGGATCGAGGAGGGTGAACACCCAATAATCAGGCATGTTGAGAATGTGGTCGATGCGGCGGTCGTTTCTCAGGCACTGCAGCATGAAATCCACCATGTGCTGCAGAGTGCCAACCGGCCCAGAAACGCTGTCCCCTGCTTGAGACATGATCTCTGCCCGCTCGTCATCACCCCACCCTCGCTGTACACACTGACCACTGGACAATTGTGTCGCTCCCTCCTCTGGACGGAGCTCTTCCTCCTCCATTGACTCCTCCTCATCCTCCTCACAAATTGGCCCCTGCGTACCCCTTTGTGAGGAACCACGTGGCGCTGACTCTCCAGAAGCTGATGGAAAAGGTGACTCCTCATCCTCCACCTCTTCCACCACATCATCCCTTAACCCTTGCAAAGTTTGCTGAAGCAGGCAGATAAGGGGGACAGTCATGCTGACTAGTGCATCATCTGCACTTGCCATCCGCGTGGAATAATCAAAAGGACGCAAAACCTGGCAGACGTCCTTCATAGTGGCCCACTCTGTGGTTGTGAAGTCTGATCGGCGCTGACTGCGACTTCTTTGCGCCTGATGCAGCTGGTACTCCATAACTGCTTGCTGCTGCTCACACAACCGCTCCAACATATGTAACGTGGAATTCCACCGGGTAGGTAGGTCACATATGATGCGGTGTTCCGGAAGGCGGAATCGGCGCTGCAGAGCAGCAATGCGGGATCTGGCCAAGCTGGAACGCCGCAAGTGAGCACACTCTAGGCGGACCTTGTGCAGCAGGGCATCAAGATCCGGATAGTCCCTCAGAAAACTCTGCACAACCAAATTGAGCACATGTGCCAGACATGGGATGTGAGTGAGGTTGCCAAGGGCTAAAGCTGCCACCAGATTTCGGCCATTGTCACACACTACCATGCCTGGCTGGAGATTCGCTGGCAGTAACCACACATCGCTCTCCTGCTTTATGGCATTCCAGAGCTCCTGCGCTGTGTGGCTTCGATGCCCCAATGAAACTAGTTTCAAGACGGCCTGCTGACGTTTGGCCACGACTGTGCTCATGTCGGTCATAGGTAAACGTTCACGGGTCCATGTGGGGGTGGACTGTGACGGATCCTGCAGAGAGGAATCAGAGGAACTGGTGTAAGAGGAGGAGTCGATGCGTACAGACTGGATTCCTGCAATCCTTGGAGTGGGCAGGACACGTCCTGCGCCACTCGCACGATCTGTACCTGGCTCAACAACATTAACCCAATGGGCAGTGAGGGAAACATATCGCCCCTGTCCATGCTGACTGGTCCACGCATCGGTGGTGAGGTGGACCTTGCTACTGACGGCGTTCAGTAGCGCATGTTTTATGTTTGCCTCAACATGCCTGTGCAGGGCAGGGACAGCCTGCCTGCTGAAGTAAAAGCGGCTGGGCACCTTGTACTGTGGGACTGCCAATGCCATCAAGTCACGGAAGCTGTCAGTCTCCACCAGCCTGAACGAGAGCATTTCCAGGGACAACAGTTTGGCAATGCCTGCATTCAGAGCCTGTGCTCGGGGGTGGTTGGCCGAGAATGCCCGCCTTTTCTCCCATGCCTGGACTACCGATGGCTGTAGAGTAGACTGGGAGTGTGAGGATGACTGGGAAGGTGGTGCTGTGGGTGGAATTACACTAGGTCTCTGGGAGGAAGCCAAACCAGCTGTGCGTGAGCTGGAGGAAGAGGCAACACGAGCTGAAGAGGTGGTAGCTGCCGCTGTTGGTTGGCCTACATCTTCAGTGTGTTTCTGTAACTCCACCGCGTGCCTGGTCCGCACATGTTTCCACATATTTGTGGTATTGAGGTTGCTGACATTTTTCCCTCTTTTTACTTTATGATGACACAGCTTGCATTTGACAAAACAAATGTCATCTGCAACTGTGTCAAAAAAGGACCAGGCACTGCAAGTCTTGGGAGCGCCCTTTTTGGCTTTGGAAAGAGACAGGCTCCTAACGGGTGCCAAAGTGGAGGCTACAGGCTCCGCAGTCTTCCCCCTCCCTCTCCCTCTTTGGCCCGTAAGAGGAAGCTCTTCCTCTGAGCTGCTCCCACCACCTTCCTGTTCCTCACGCCACGATGGGTCAAGGACCTCATCATCTCCACTACCCTCTGCCACCAACTGCTCCTCCTGGGTAGTCTCAGCAGCACAGTACGCACGAGAAAGCGGCACCTGAGTTTCATCATCAGATGCGTACTGCGCTGTGGTCACCGGAGGCACTGGCCCACCTGCCTCTTCAGAGTCAGAGAGAAAAAGGTGTTGGGCATCACTGCACACTGCCTCTTCTTCCATTTCTCCAATGCTGCTTGGCTGGCCCCCTGTTTCCAAGCCAAGAGATTCAGAGAACAGAAGTAGAGACGGCTCCTGTCCTGGGCTCTCTGACTGCCTGGCCAATTTGGCAGGTGGTGAAGAGACAGATGGCTGCTCTCCAGTGCTCTGTGCCTGAGAGGATGTGGCACTAACTGAAGTCGATGCCGAGGCGTTAGCTGCCATCCACCCGACAACGGCTTCAATTTGGTCTTCACGCAGCAGCGGTGCACGGCGCTCTCCGACAAAGCTGCGCATGAAGGACTGTTCCCTGCTGAAACTGAGTGACGACGAGTCACCGGCGCCCGCATCAGGCACAGAATCACCACGTCCTCTCCCTGCTCCTGTCCCTGCTCCGCGCCCACACCCACGTGCCTTACTCCCTGCCCTCTTCATCTTGGTTGACAGATAAAGATAAGCAGAAAAGTACTAAGGCCTTAGTGTGCTTATTCCTGTAATGCTCCTCCTAACAGGTGTAAGAAACACTAATGTTGTAAATTGTGGACTAAACTTTATTATTTTTCAAATGTGGCCTACACAAGTGTAAGTTGTGTTTGGTGAACTTAACCTTTTTTTTGGTGCAGATCGGGCTACAGAGCTAGTTTAAATCACACGGAGACCGTGCAGACAGCCGTAAACGGCGCTGCAAGGCCAAGAAACCCTCCTCTAGGTTATCCTATATAGTGTTTTTCCACTATTTAGCTGGATACAAGTGGAAAGACACTAATAGGAATTTTTTTTTTCAAATTTTAAACTGGCTGCACTATTTGAAAAAAAGGAAATTGTTTTTCAAGGTATGAGGCAGTAACGCACCCTGAGCTGAATCCAACCGGCTATGGCTGCACACAGACTACAGGGCGAGCTGCGCTCACACAGAGACCGTGCAGACAGCCGTAAACGGCGCTGCAAGGCCCCCAAAAAAACCTCTAGGTTATCCTATGTAGTGTTTTTCCACAATTGAGCTGGAGACTGGTGGAAAGACACTAATAGGAATTTTTTTTTTTTTCAAATTTTAAACAGGCTGCACTATTTGAAAAAAAGGAAAATTTTTCTCAAGGTATGAGCCAGTAACGAACCCTGAGCTGAATCCAACCGGCTATGGCTGCACACAGACTACAGGGCGAGCTGGGCTCACACGGAGACCGTGCAGACAGCCGTAAACGGCGCTGCAAGGCCAAAAAACCCTCCTCTAGGTTATCCTATATAGTGTTTTTCCACTATTTAGCTGGATACGAGTGGAAAGACACTAATAGGAATTTTTTTTTTCAAATTTTAAACAGGCTGCACTATTTGAAAAAAAGGAAAATTTTTCTCAAGGTATGAGCCAGTAACGAACCCTGAGCTGAATCCAACCGGCTATGGCTGCACACAGACTACAGGGCGAGCTGGGCTCACACGGAGACCGTGCAGACAGCCGTAAACGGCGCTGCAAGGCCCAAAAACCCCCCTCTAGGTTATCCTATGTAGTGTTTTTCCACAATAGAGCTGGAGACTGGTGGAAAAACACTAATAGGAAATTTGAGAAAAAATGTGCAGCAGGCTGCACTAAGAGCAAAAAAGAACAACTGTGTGAGGCAGTGTGAACCCCCCCTGAGCTGAATACAACCGGGTATATGGCTGCACACAGACTACAGAGTGAGCTGCACACACACACACACACACACACACAGAGACCTTGCAGAACGCTGTTAAAACAGCGCTGCAAGGCAAGAGCAAGGTGAACAGTGAAGAACACACAGCGTTTTGCTAAATTAGCCTTTGGAAAGGAAAAAAAAGCAATTAGCTAGCTCAACTGGCCCTCAGTTAGAACACAGCGTCCTGTCCCTAACTGAAATCACAGCAGAGTGAGCGCAAAATGGCGGCAGCACTTTTTTATAGTGCAGAGTGACATCATTTCAGCAGCCAATCCAAGCCTTGCCAGTACTTACATGCCCACCATGCTAAACAGGATGTGCCCACACTTTCATTCATTCCTCATTGGCTGCTGCGTTCAATTTGAATTCTGGGAACTTCCGATTCCGGTATCCGATACGCGGGAAGTATCGGAATTCAGTATCGGAATTCCGATACCGCAAATATCGGCCGATACCCGATACTTGCGGTATCGGAATGCTCAACACTAGCCGCGACCAATCAGCGACTTGGGATTTCTGTTACAGACAGACAGACAGACAGACGGAAGTGACCCTTAGACAATTATATAGTAGATGGTCGGTGACAACCCAAATAATGGAGCAGCCACGCGACTTGGGTAGACCCACCACAAAGTCCATCCCGACCATCTCCCAGGGCCTGTCTGCCACCGGTAGAGGGTAAAGCAACCCAGCAGGCCGTTGCCAAGAAGACCGATTCTGGGCACAAGAAACGCACGCCTGAATATAGTCCTTGACATCTCGGGCCATATGTGGCCACCAGTATGTTCTCGCCAGAAGCTCAGATGTCCTCTTGGTCCCAAAATGCCCACCCACTCTGGAGGAGTGAGCCCAAGAGAACCTCCGGTCGCAAGTTAGCTGGTACGAAAGTCTTGCCCGGGGGCACATACTCTAGCGAAACTGGAGATACAGTTCTCAGACTCTCAGAAGGGACAATAAGCCGAGGCTCCTCCTCCTCCGATGACACCACGGAGCGGGAGAGAGCGTCAGCACGAACGTTCTTCTCCCCGGAGAGGAAATGGAGAGTAAAATGGAACCGGGAGAAGAACAGGGACCATCTAGCCTGGCGAGAATTCAGCCGCTGGGCCGTTTGCAGATACACCAAGTTCTTGTGGTCAGTGAAGACTTGGAAGGGAAAGCGAGCTCCCTCCAAGAGATGTCTCCACTCCGAAAAAGCCAACTTCATGGCCAGCAACTCCCTGTCCCCGATGGAATAATTCCTCTCCGCTGGTGTGAAGGTCTTGGAGAAGAAGAAGCAAGGATGCTTCCGACCTTGAGCATCCTTTTGGAAAAGGACTGCTCCAGCACCAACGGATGAGGCATCCACCCCTAAGATAAATGGCTTATCAACATCGGGGCAATGTAGGATGGGAGCGCTAGCGAAGTGTGACTTGATCGAGAGAAAGGCTTTGGAGAACTCCTCTAACCACAACTTGGGATTTGCTCCCTTCTTGGTGAGGGCAACCAAGGGAGCTACCAAAGTTGAGAAGTGTGGAATGAACTGGCGATAATAATTAATGAACCCCATAAAGCGCTGCACCGCTTTAAGAGAATGGGGTTCCTGCCAGTCCATTACAGCCTGTAGCTTGGCAGGATCCATAGCCAAACCCTGGGCAGAGATGATATAACCAAGGAAAGGCAAGGACTCCTGCTCAAACACACACTTCTCCAACTTGGCGTAGAGGGAGTTTGCCCGTAAGAGGTCAAAGACTTTGTGAACATCTCTCCGATGGGAGTCAATATCTGGAGAGAAGATGAGAATTTCATCCAGATAGACTACGACCGAGGTGGTAAGCATATCCCGGAAGATGTCGTTCACAAAGTCTTGGAAAATGGCTGGGGCATTACAGAGCCCAAAGGGCATCACCAGATATTCATAGTGCCCATCCCTGGTGTTAAAAGCCGTCTTCCATTCATCCCCCTCACGGATGCGAATCAGGTTGTAGGCACCCCGCAGACCTAACTTCGTAAATACCCTCGCTCCCCGTAGCCTATCAAACAGCTCAGATATCAGGGGTAATGGGTACTTGTTCTTAACGGTGATGGCGTTAAGACCCCTGTAGTCTATGCATGGACGTAAGTCTCCAGTCTTCTTCTGTACGAAGAAGAACCCAGCCCCTGCCGGTGACACTGACTTCCTAATGAATCCTCTTGCCAGATTCTCTTGGATGTACTGAGACATTGCCTCCGTCTCCGGGAGAGATAACGGATAGACTCGACCTCGGGGAGGCTCAGCACCAGGCAAGAGGTCAATAGGACAGTCATAGGGGCGGTTAGGTGGAAGGGTCTCCGCAGCTCTTTTGGAGAACACGTCTGCATAGGGCCAATAGTGCTTGGGGAGAGAGGAAAGATCTACGGGTACCTGTGTAGTAGCAACCTGAACGCACTCCCTCTGACATCTACCCTCGCAGGATTTACTCCATCCCAAAACTCTCCCAGAGGACCACTCAATATGAGGAGAATGGTAGCGAAGCCATGGTATCCCCAACAGGAGCTCATCAATTCCCTCAGGAATGACTAATAGGGAGATTATCTCCTGATGTGATGGAGACACAGAAAGCGTGAAAGGAATGGTTTGGTGGGTAATCTGTGAGGGTAGTGTTGACCCATTTACCACTCGAACGGTCACAGGCTTGGCGAGCATCACCAAGGGTATTGCGTGACGCTGGGCAAAAGAGGAAGACATAAAATTACCCTCTGCCCCAGAATCCACGCATAGCTCGACCATAAGAGTGGATGGGCCTATGGTAATTGTCCCCTTGAAGGACAACTTTGAGACAAACGTCGCCGTGTCTAGTGTACCTCCTCCAACTGCCACTAAACGCTGACGTTTCCCCGACCGCTGAGGACCCTTGGAGGCAAGATGTCCTGACTGCCGGTAAACATGATGGACCTTATGTGCACGGGCGGACTGAGACATGGATCCCGCTCGTGTCACCTCTAAGACCTCATGTGACTCGGACGCCTGGACTGGAGATTCCAAAGGTTTGGCGAAGGTGGGAGCCAGCCGAAACCTCTGCCTACACTGGGCTCGCTCCAATATGGCTATGAGCTCCTCCAGTGTGGCGGGAATCTCCCTAGTGGCCAAAGCGTCTTTCACATGGTCAGCCAGCCCCCTCCAAAATACGGGAATGAGGGTTTTATCTGACCATTCCAACTCAGACGCTAATGTCCGGAAGAGAACAGCAAAATGGCTGACCATGGTTGAACCCTGAGTCAAAGCCAGCAGCTGGAGCGCTGTATCATGGGTGACTTGAGGTCCTAAAAAGACCTGTTTCAGAGAGTCCAGAAACCGAGGAACACTCCGCACCACATGATCGTTGCGCTCCCACAGCGGCGTAGCCCACTCCAATGCTCTGTCCGACAAGAGGGAGATTATGAATCCACCTTTTCCCGCTCAGTAGGGAAATGTGCAGCCAGGAGCTCGAGGTGTATACCACATTGGCTCATGAAACCCCTACAGGACTTACTGTCCCCAGAGTATCTCTCAGGCAAAGGAAGGTGAGATAGGGTCGGAACAGAGGTGGCAGTGGGTAAAGCTGCTGCAGCCACGCTAGCAGCCTGAACAGCTATTGCGGTAACATCCACCGCCGAGTTTGCACGCTCAAGAGACGCCAACCGGCTCTCCAGCAGCTGGATGCACCCCTGCAATCACTGTTCATCCGCCATTACTTAGCAAGATCCTGGCGCTAGTATTCTGTTAGGGTTGGCGGAACGCACCAAATATATAGTTTATTAGATGGAATTGGTGCGTTCGCAACCCGGGATCCACCGTGCAGGAAAGTACCTGCTGCTAAGTAAGATGGACTATATGGCGGTACTATAAGTATACATACAAGGGTTAACTTCACCCTGCGTGAAGGAAGCGATCCTGTTGCGTCACAGGACCGCGGTTCCGCACATAGAGCGCGAGCAATAAGTCAGCGAACACATCCCCAACTAGGATTGAAGTCCGATTAGACCACTGCTGGCACAACACCGCAACTGGGTGTGAAAGGAAACTATTTAAATAGTAAATAAAGGCACGAGAGTGCGTGCGGTGCCGCACTGACGGACGCCACTAACCACCCAGGCTTGGGTAAGGAAAGCGCAGAGGAAGCGCACGGCGCCGTACTGGCGGACACAGCAACTGGACGCTGTGATGTGTGTTACGTGCTGTTGGATAAGTCGGGCGCTAGATAGCAAACATACATCTTCCGCGAACAGACATTCAATAGGGAGGGTTATTTAAAGAGCGACTTTCACTCACAACACACACACATATTTACAAGACAATACTAGCGCATGGCCGTGCGGTCATGCGCAGTTTATATAGTTGCAGCACAGGAAGCTGCTACTGAAGTTTTTGCCCTTTCAGGACCTTCCAGAAGGACCAATGGAAAGTGCTGCAGTACCTGAGCATGTTTTGCCCTTTCAGGACCTTCCAGGAGGACCAATGGAATGTACTGCAGCACCTGAGCATGTGACCGAACATGTGGCCCTCGACCTCCAATGGGAGACCCTGCCCTGGGCATGCTCAGTGTGAGTAAACAAGGACTTAGTCCCAGAGAGGCTCGCTCGCCGCAGATCAGTGCAGGGTACCATAGGAAAGCCAGAAAAGGCAATAGTGACCCTATGCACCGAATCAGCCTCAGCGAGATGCTGGGAGCGACGTCTCCGCTGAGCAGAGCCCACTGCGGCCGATACCGAATGGGAGACCGCAGCAGACACGGATCGAGATTTTCCCTGTGCAGCAGAGGAAACTTGACTCCTAACACATTGGACAACAACGTTTGGGGTCCAATTTCTCCTGTTACCCTCGGGAAAATACAAAACTGGGGGCTAAAAATAGTTTTTGTGAAAAAAAAAAGATTTTTAATTTTCACGGCTCTGCGTTATAAACTGTGGTAAACACTTGGGGGTTCAAAGTTTTCACAACACATCTAGATAAGTTCCTTGGGGGTCTAGTTTCCAATATATGGTCACTTGTGGGGGGCTTCTACTGTTTAGGTACATTAGGGGCTCTGCAAACGCAATGTGATGCCTGCAGACTAATCCATATAAGTCTGAATTCCGAATTACCCTCCTTCCCTTCCGAGCTCTGCCATGCGCTCAAATGGTGGTCCCCCCCCCCCCACATCAGGACAAATTGGACAACAACTTTTGGGTCCAATTTCTCCTGCTACCCTTGGAAAAATACAAAACTGGGGGCTAGAATATAATTTTTGTGGAATTTCTTATTTTTTTATTTTCACAGCTCTGCGTTATAAACTGTAGTGAAACACTTGGGGGTTCAGACCTCTCACAACACACCACCACCGCAGACACTTGTGACTCTCCAATTATAGCCCCTAACGGGACTCTTGCACCCCTCCAGGGATTTGTGCCCTCTGCTCGGTTTCTACTATTAGGTTTGAGAAAGACCCTGTGGGTCAAAACGTTACCTTGAAACACTGCGGTGATACCTTTACTTTGGTGTTTGTTCACTATAATAAAGAAAACCACGTTTTTTGTTGAAACAAAAAATCTGAAAACTTCTTTGAGTGCGACTGTTGCTGTACATGACTATATTCTGGAGTATCTCTCCATGTTCAGTCTGCACCACTATTAGCGAGAGTGCACGTTTTGTCCTTTACTACAGGTAAGTTACAGGCGCTGATAATTACACAAATTAGAGAAACATCACATGATTTTTCGAACAGTGCCAATACTTTTGTCAACCCCTTTTTTTATATTTGATGTGGAATTATATCCAATTTGGCTTTAGGACAATTCTTTTTGTTTTTTCATTTAAGACAAATTAAATGAAGATAACAATACCAAAGAATTTGTGTTTGCAATGATTTTCAGGAAGAAAATGAGTATTATCTGACAGAATTGCAGAGGTGTCAATACTTTTGGCCATGACTGTATGTAATATATGTCTACACACTGACAGTCTGTGCTATACTTAGATCTTCAAAGCTATGATATAACAATTTTTAATAAACTTGGGTACCAAATGTTAATGCAGCAGAGCATGTGAAATGATCAACACGGACTTCTCTCAGTCCTGACATATGTACTTAATCTTGGAAGAGTGAAGGGTCATTGCTTTAGCAGGTCAGATGCTAACTATAAATCACAACCAAAGAACAGGCTTTTAGAACAAAATGGCTAGACACTCTGGGGCCTTGCTAAAAGCCCATTTAGACTGCAGAGAATGAGGTTGACTATACCATTAACTTCAAAAAGGCAATCAAAGCTCATCTGATAAAAATCGAATGCTGCTCAATGAGACAAGTTAAGCAGTTTTGTTTTCCTCGAATAATGTTTCATTTTATGCACACCGTACCCAATAACAAATGCTATTCACACGGCCAGAGTAGATTAATTACATATGCTTAGGAGGGTGGTAGATTATAGTTTCCCTTTGCTCTATATTCACAAAACATTGAACATTTCATATTGTTACACTAGAGTGCCGACTCCCCGCTGACTGTCGCGACCCTCTTGTTCTAATTAGACAGAGTGCTGCATTTATGGTACAATTACAATGCAGGGCTTCAGTTCTTTGCCACCGGCTCTTTCTTTAAAGCAGAAAGCGTATCCATGCTATAAGAAAATTGTAATATTTCCTATTAGGTGAAATTGAATACAATGTAGTTGTGATAATGCATAGTATAATTATGCCATATTAGCCATAAATACACACATAAATATAGCATATGTGTTTATATACAATAATAAGCTATACCAGCTATTACTAATAGTCAAAAGCAAATTGATTTAATGGTAATCAGATTACTGTTGAATTTTATGAAATTCACTGGACACAGCAAATGCAAAAATTTGCACAAATTTAAAGCAAAAAATGTCCAACAACATTTTATGCAAAGCAAAGGATTGAATCAGCCATAGATGTCTGATACCAAGGAAGGTGACGGGCACAAGGGGGCATTCTTTGCGTCTGGAGGAGAGAAGGTTTTTCCACCAACATAGAAGAGGATTCTTTACTGTTAGGGCAGTGAGAATCTGGAATTGCTTGCCTGAGGAGGTGGTGATGGCGAACTCAGTCGAGGGGTTCAAGAGAGGCCTGGATGTCTTCCTGGAGCAGAACAATATTGTATCATACAATTATTAGGTTCTGTAGAAGGACGTAGATCTGGGGATTTATTATGATGGAATATAGGCTGAACTGGATGGACAAATGTCTTTTTTCGGCCTTACTAACTATGTTACCATGTTACTATGTTACTATGTCTCATGTGACCTAAGGAGAAGCTGTTTCCTCGTAATACCTTGCAGCCATCAAAGAACGTGGTATAGCACAGCCAATCAAGAGGGACTATCATAACTTGAATAAATGCTGAGAAAGAGAACTATTTTAGATTGAGCAAACAAAAAAGAAATGTAACCAGGTCAAGTTTCTGCAGCATGAAAATCGCTGTGACCGAGTGTGAATGTCCACGTAAGAAAAATTTGGATAAAACACTTGGAATCCAAAATTATGACCCCAAAAATAACCACAAAAGTAGCTACGCTTTTTAGTCATACTTCTGCGTCCTTTATCCATGCTTGTGACTGTCTTGTACAAAAAATGCGCATGTGAAAAAATATTTTTTTTTAACACCTGATTTAATAGTCATATTTGACCTCAATGTTACATCATGCTGCTACATTTTGCTTTGCTTTTCAGACACCTACCAAGCATTTCTTGTTACGCCTTCTTTTATGCAAGGAGGAGGGATAATTATATTAAAAAAAATTGCAAACAAAATTTTAACAAATCAAGAGATTTAACTGTGACTTATTTTTTTTTTAAACCTGTTTTGATATTCAAATTTAACTATTGCACATGCCACACTTGTTCAGTCCTTCATGAGAATGGGATATTAATTGTGTTAAAAATAGTATAAGAAAAAATATATAATGTCCAGACATTTTACTGCTATGTAAATGCTGTACCAATGTTGTGGCTTGTGGCCATTGCTAAATTCAGACATTTTACTGTGAGTGTTTACCGTGTGTTTTTTTGCACACCTGCTTTAGTTGTCACACGCCTATACATGTAGCATGAAAAGTACATTTTGTAATTTGGAGGGTGAATAATTAGGGTTGAAAAGAGTGATATATTTAACCATAATATATATGTGGTAAAAAGAGTAGCATAAAAGGGATAATAGAGAAAAATATCAACATTCCAAGGATACGAATGTGGGAAAGTCAAACAGCAGCAGCACAACCACCACCACTTGCACCTTATCTAGTAGTAGTTTGCAATACAAGTCACCATCATCCTCACCAGGATCTCGGAGGTGGATTAGCCATAAGGACCATGGGAGCAACTCAATGAAGTCTGTTCTTAAACCTCATTGTTGCTGTAAAGAGAGCTCCCAGACCTGATTGATTAACCCCTTTCTGACCTCGGACGGGATAGTACGTCCGAGGTCAGATCCACTGCTTTGATGCGGGCTCCGGCGGTGAGCCCGCATCAAAGCCGGGACATGTCAGCTGTTTTGAACAGCTGACATGTGCCCGTAATAGGCGCGAGCAGAATCGCGATCTGCCCGCGCTTATTAACTAGTTAAATGCCGCTGTCAAACGCAGACAGCGGCATTTAACTACCGCTTCCGGCCGGGCGGCCGGAAATGACGTCATCGCCGACCCCCGTCACATGATCGGGGGTCGGCGATGCTTCAGAATTGTAACCATAGAGGTCCTTGAGACCTCTATGGTTACTGATCGCCGGCAGCTGTGAGCGCCACCCTGTGGTCGGCGCTCACAGCACGCCTGATTTTCAGCTACATAGCAGCGAACAGCAGATCGCTGCTATGTAGCAGAGGCGATCGTGCTGTGACTGCTTCTAGCCTCCCATGGAGGCAATTGAAGCATGGCAAAAGTAAAAAAAAAAAAGTTAAAAAAAATGTGAAAAAAATAAAAAAAATATAAAAGTTTAAATCACCCCCCTTTCGCCCCAATCAAAATAAATCAATAAAAAAAATCAAATCTACGCATCTTTGGTATCGCCGCGCTCAGAATCGCCCGATCTATCAAATGGAAAAAGCATTAACCTGATCACTAAACAGCGTAGCGAGAAAACAATTTGAAATGCCAGAATTACGTTTTTTTGGTCGCCGCCACATTGCATTAAAATGCAATAATGGGCGATCAAAAGAACGTATCTGCACCAAAATGCTATCATTAAAAACATCATCTCGGCACGCAAAAAATAAGCCCTCTACCGACCCCAGATCATAAAAAATGGAGACGCTACGGGTATCGGAAAATGGCGCAATTTTTTTTTTTTTTAGCAAAGTTTGGAATTTTTTTTCACCACTTAGGTTAAAAATAACCTAGTCATGTTAGGTGTCTATGAACTCGTACTGACCTTGAGAATCATAATGGCTGGTCAGTTTTAGCATTTAGTGAACCTAGCAAAAAAGCCAAACAAAAAACAAGTGTAGGATTGCACTTTTTTTGCAATTTCACCGCATTTGAAATTTTTTTCCCGTTTTCTAGTACACGACATGCTAAAACCAATGATGTCGTTCAAAAGGACAACTCGTCCAGCAAAAAATAAGCCCTAACATGGCCAAATTGACGGAAAAATAAAAAAGTTATGGCTCTGGGAAGGAGAGGAGTGAAAAACGAACACGGAAAAACGAAAAATCCCAAGGTCATGAAGGGGTTAAAGAGAAGATCCAAACTTAAGTGCACTGCATATTGACGACTATAAATTCCACCAATAACACTTTTTGTTTTTTAATCCCCTAAATCACAGCAATCCATGAGCTAAGCGGGATATTAAGCAAACAACAGAAATGTCTTCAAGTTGATAATGAAATTAACCATCAATTTTTGCACTTGGATGGGATGGAGTTGATGAAGGTGTAAGATATGATTTAAATGCCTAACCATGTTGATAGTTTTGACAGCTGTGGTAATAGGAACTCTGACAGTGGCAAAAACTCATCCTCTCTAAAACTGAACTTCTTCTGCTCCTGCCATCTACTAACCTCCCTAAACCTGACATTTCCTTTTCTATGGGTGGCACCTTAATTACATCCTGGCAGCAGGCGCGCTGTCTGGATGTTATGTTTGACTCTGATCTCTCCTTCACATCCCATATACAATCTCTTGCCGCTTAAAGTACCTTCACACATAACGATATCGTTAAGGAAATCGTTCTATGTGACAGCGACCAACGATCAGGCCCCTGCTGGGAGATCGTTGGTCGCTGAGGAAAGTCCAGAACTTTATTTAGTCACTGGACTCCCTGCAGACATTGCTGGATCGGCGTGTGTGACACCGATCCAGCGATGTCTTTACTGGTAACCAGGGTAAACATCGGGTTACTAAGCGCAGGGCCGTGCTTAGTAACCCGATGTTTACCCTGGTTACCAGCGTAAAAGTAAAAAAACCAAACACTACATACTTACCTACCGCTGTCTGTCCCCGGCGCTCTGCTTTTCTGCACTCCTCCTGCACTGGCTGTGAGCGTCGGTCAGCCGGAAAGCAGAGCGGTGACGTCACCGCTCTGCTTTCCGGCCGCTGTGCTCACAGCCAGTGCAGGAGGAGTGAAGAGAAGCACAGCGCCGGGGACAGACAGCGGTAGGTAAGTATGTAGTGTTTGGTTTTTTTACTTTTACGCTGGTAACCAGGGTAAACATCGGGTTACTAAGCGCGGCCCTGCGCTTAGTAACCCGATGTTTACCCTGGTTACCCGGGGACCTCGGCATCGTTGGTCGCTGGAGAGCTGTCTGTGTGCTCAAGCTATCCTCAAACACCTGATCCTTCTCATTTTTTGTAGCCAAATTGCAACCTCTAAAAGTATCTGTTAGGTGTCATCATTAGTAACATCATACAAAGCTACTGTTTATTGTACTCTTTCTTATCTGTCCCATATACCTGATTGCAGGGCCAGACTGGCCATCTGGCAATTCTGGCAAATGCTAGAAAAGCCTGTCTGGTTGTGGGCTGCCTTGACTGCTACATTATTAGCAGAATCAATGTTCTCAAGACACCCGTACTGTTAAGAGTTGTGAAGAAGCACAAAGTCGTTGACTGCATCACTTACCCCAGCATGCCACGGGTATCATTAGAAATATTGGTCTTGTAGTAAATCTTCCTTTCCACCATCCAGAGTAATATTAATAATATATCCCATCTTTTTCTTGGGGATGGGGACAACATGGGCCTGTGTGATTTCAAATGCCAGTGCTGAATTTCATCCTCAGTCCGTACCTGCCTGATTGTGTATCTAGAAAGCAATCATACGCTCAAAGTCATCTGCTTGTGTGACAATTCAACTCCCTCTTGTTAAGGTTTCTGGTGATGCAGTCACTGCTATATACCTTTGGGGATTACACTCTTTTTTGGCAAATTACGATGTACGTTTAACCATTCTCGCAGAAAGGGTGCCTGAATTGGGCCCTCACAAACAGGTGAAGATGGACAATTCTCTGAACTTGACATTGAGCTCAAAAGTGCACTGCATCATTGACATTGAAGCAGCAGTTGTCGACAGGGCCTTGCATGCTTTTCACAGCCAAGTGGGTATTTGTTTTGAGTAGCAGTGAAGCACCATCCCAAAAAGGACATATGGTGAAGCATTCCTGGTTGATCGTTAAGTCTGGTTCCACTGCTAGGCAGTGCTCATTCACCATAGTATTCCTCCACATCCTCTTCAATGGACATGAACCCATTTCTAACAGTAACAGTGCACAAGGTTGAATTTACTCCATGCCCTTAGTCTTTTTGTTCTTGTAAGAGCAAGCAGTTTCACATAGAAGAAAAGACCCATACTCTGTACCACACAGCATATTTCATTCTGTATGTTTCAATATCAAGAGCAACTATGCATTGTCATAAACAATAAACGGAGGTGGCCATGACCAGGAGAATTTTTGAGAATTTCAAACAATCGTACATGACAAAGCACCCCCACCAGGCTTTGCAAAAACAAAATGGTCTGCCTGAGCACCACATGATTTGTGACATTCCCTGCTGAAGTTCTTAGAAGAGAAAAATGAAATGTGTCAGTTGGGACAACTATGGCATCAGTGATGTAATCCCCATCAAGTTTATATCAGACAAAAGTACTCACATGTATGTAATGAGATGGAAGAAAAAAAGAAAATTTGGAATGTTATAAGACAATGACAATACTACGTGCAGCAGGAAGTGGAAGAAGGAAAGGAGGAGGAGCAGCATATAGCAGTGGAGAGGAACATTGGTTTATCCCTAGCACATACAAGACAGGGCTGACAGTTAATGTGAAATTGAGTATAACAGCATTGATGATGATGACCCTGACTATGGTGACAAACCATAGTAGTAGAGAGTGAACCACCCTTGGCTGTGCTGGTGAGCATGGAAAACTGCATGCTCAATTGCTTGCAAGATTACAGGAGTCTTATTAGTATCAAAGAAATGGATGGCAGCACGGTGGCTCAGTGGTTAGCATTGCAGCACTGAAGTCCTGGGTTCAAACCCCACCAAAGACATCACCTGCAAAGAGTTTGTATGTTCTCCCCGTGTTTGCGTGGGTTTCCTCTGGGTACTCCGGTTTCCTCCCACATTCCAAAGACATACTGATAGGGAATTTAGACTGTGAGTCCCAGTGATGGTAATGTGTGTGCAGCGCCCCAGAGTCCTCGTTGTTGCAGTAATGTTGCTCTGCCACTAAGGGGAGTGATGTTATGTCTGATTGCACTAAAGGAGTTCACCTGACCAGGTATCACAGTCACACATTACTCTTCACACTCCAGCCACCAGGGGGAGCAAAATGCACTATGTATTAGGCCACTCCTCACACTTGGGTAAAACTGGGGGTAGGACAGGAAGTTAGACAGAACGCAGCCTGGGAGAGCTCCCGGGAGGACCTGTCAGGAAGTAACAGACTTCAAGCATTACTTCAAACAGCGGCAGGACAGTTGATTATAGGTTGGCTGTCTACCTTACATCACCTAAGCAGACATAGGGGGCAAAGTTGGAGAGGGGCGTCTCTAGGGTCCCAAAATAGCTCCGAGCCTCCCCGTCATACGGGTGCGTCCTAACCAGATAAACTTGGGGGACGGAGAAGAGAAAGAACGAACATGAAAGTTGTGAGAACTATCCCGAATGCTCAGCAGGGAAGGACTACAACACACAGGCGCTAGTTGGTAGGCACTGATTTCCACCTGCAAAGGGAACTCTGGATGTGCCTTCGGACCGGCCGGACTCAGCCAGACCAGTTAGTAGTGCTCTGGATTGCGGATCCTGAAGTCTTCAGTAAAAAGGTAAAGAGACTGCAACCCTGTGTCCTCGTTATTAACTGCGCCTCACATCATCGCCACCTACACTACTGGGAAGCACTGGGGATATACTTCACCTGTGGGAAGGTATACCATCTAGCTGCCATTCCATCACCCCAGCGGACCCCCAAGCAGCATCGGTCACCCTGACCGAAGACCACAGGTGGCGTCACAAACCCTGAACAAACTTTCATCGCCCCTTTTCATGGACGCCTCTTAGCAGGGTCACGGACCGGGTCCAGCCACCGTGACAACCCCAGCACCGAGACAGAGAGGAGCGGTACCAAGTACCCCGCGGCCCTGCGTCTGGTGGCACTCCAACTTGGAGTCATGAACAGGATGTACTTAAGCCTGAAGAATCAGGTCTTGTGTGCCTTGGAACTGTGATTGAACTGTGACTTATTGCAAAGACTGTGTATTGATATTTGCTGCCAAGATTCCCGCCAAAACTGCCGCCATTGTAGCGCCACGAGGAGTGCAGGAGAAGAAGAAGGGCGTGGAGTTGTGGGCGTGAATGAACTGAGAAGCGCGAAAAGTAATGGCCGCCCAGTCTAAATATTTCTGTACCTTGAGGACGTGTCCGTCAGCAGCTGAGATCCGCCTCCTGATACTCAATGATGGGCGGAGACCAAAGAAATGAAACCGCCCACGAAGGAGAGAGCGGAAAAAGGACAAATAGGACAGCAGCCACGTGGAGGACGCCATAACAAGTTACCCGGAGCCGGAGTGTGGAGTCGAAGTCAGAGACTTCCCCAGCTACCCGGAGGAGCATCGTGGCAGAGCCTTCACTGCTGGTACCGATTCCCTGCAGCTTGGAATGGAGGAGCTGGTCGATCAACTCCTGCAACTGCAGGTGGAGACCAAGTCCTCATCTCACGGAGCACCTGCGGAGGGCCCATCAACGCTGGTGTTGCCCCTTGTGCCGCGACCGAAACTCCTGCCGACTCCAACTCGGTGCCCGCCGTCGGCAGAGCCAGCCGACCCCCAGGACATCATGGTGACGGGTGAGAGCACTGCCCCTGCCCCGGTGATGGAGGACCTGTTGGTGGGCCCGGACGCAGCGCCACCACCCCAAGGCACTCATCGCCTCCAGCGTCTTGACCCCTGGGACCAAGCCACGGGTATGGAGCTGTTCCTCAAAACCCCGATTGCGCTCACTACCCTGTCGGGTGAAGTATACGCCGAGCGGACTGTATGCTACTGGGTAAACCCCGGGTCAGACTTCATGGGGTTCTCCGGGGCCGAAGGGCAGGAGGGAGAGAAAGTGGAGGTCCTCAGCTGGGAAAGATACCAGGCCCAACTTGCCCAGAAGTGGGAGGAGAAGGAGGCTGAATACCAGGCCCAGCATCCGGCCTACGACCGGAGAGACCTGGCGGTCAAGGCCAAGGCCCGTAAGGGCCGCAGCACACACCTGGCCCCGCGGAAGCAGGGCCAAGTCGTAGCCTTCCGGCTCTGTGGAGGTTGGGGCATTATTAAGGAGACCAGGCTGTATGCGGAGGTGTTCGTCAACCGCCGGGACGTGGAGTCGCATCTCCTGGAGGGACACACCGACCGAGATCTTAACCCGGGAGACATCGTCACGTATACCAGACACTTTGGGGAGAAGGGCTGGTTTGCCTTGGATGTGCATAAGAGGAGAGCTCCGGTAGCGCACCAGGCCAAGGCACCAGCTCAACCGTCTCCCATAGCGACAGCATCCCCCTGTGGCCAGACCTCTGCGGTCACAACAACCACCGTCATCATCCCGACAGGAACAATTGTCAGGACCACCACCTGCACTGTCACCACTACGACCACCGTAGTTGCCAGAGAGTCTATAAAGGCACGGATGATTGACCTCGTGGCGACCAAAACATCCAACACTGCGGAGACACCAGCACGTGTTTCTCAACGCAGTGATCCAGAACACTGCCCCCAAATATGCAAATGCAAGTAGAGGAGCTGCGGAGACACCATCACGTGTTTCTCAACGCAGGCAGTGAATAGCCAGGCCTTTCACCGGGAAGAAACAACCAAGGGAAGGGCAGCATCCAATAAAGGAAAACATCCAATAAAGGAAAACCACCTATGCCAAGCATGGTATCCATCCACATACAGCTGTTTCGGGGTTTTTGCCCCTCATCAGTGTGGAGTAGGAAACTGGCTATCAGGAGCAGTGCCTAGTAGAAAGTCTATAAAGGCACGGATGATTGACCTCGTGGAGACCAAAACATCTGGTCATTTTAACTTGAAGATCTATTTAGTGTATTTATACAGTACTCTATATGACCAAAAGAATCTAGAGGCACTTCCTAACTATAAAGTTTATGTGTTTCAGTCACACCTAGAGCCATAAACCTACAATAGAATAGAAAAGCAACCCCAAGATAATGTTCTCTCATACAAAACTTTGAAGATGGGTCTATTAATCTGGTGAAATATCCTCTTGCTATAATTTATTTAACCTGTGGCCTTTCAAGTAAAACCCTCATACGTTAATCACATGCAGCAATCCTTCTATATTATTTCAAAACACTCTTTTTCAGTGATTACTTTGTATCTCCATTCATACTGCACCCACACACACTAATGATGCACCATTTGAAAGGTAAACTTGCCCCCTTCAGCAAGAAAATAGCCAAACAAACCACACATCCATGATGTTATCACAAAATACATTTTAAGCATTAATTTTCATAAAACTGCAGTAAGGAAAAATAACCTGCAGGTGGCACCATATTACCCCAAAGCACATTACCACAAGGCTGAAAAAAATCCTAATATTTACCTTGGGGGCTTTCCAGCTTGCCGAACTCCTTGCCCAGCCGATTTCAGGCAGGGACATGTAAAATATTTGCTACATATGTGGAAGTAGAATAAAAGTAAAACTTTGCCTGTTTAAGACTTCAGCTTTAAAACTGAATGCAGCCTAAAAGGGACCGGACCATCAGATTTTCCGTATTATTGGACAGCCATTAAAAAGTCTATCTTCCTTCTAGGGTTGCAGCTTATTGGTGCCCTGCAGTTACCTGTGGTTCAAAGTAAAAAACTGCAGCGTTGACATAACTCAGACTGTGCATTGTTTCCCCATGGGAGATATTGGTGAAAACAACCTTGCAAATATTAAAAAAAAAAATCCAACCGTAGAGAATAAAAGGTAAAATAATCTGCAGGTATTACTTTTTTTAAAGGGATATTCCCGATTATTATACAATGGTGTAAATACGCTCAGCTATGGGGTCAATTCTCCTTCATCATTTTTACTGTTAACCCCTTTCTGACCTCGGACGGGATAGTACGTCCGAGGTAAGATCCCCTGCTTTGATATGGGCTCCGGTGCTGAGCCCACATCAAAGCCGCGACATGTCAGCTGTTTTATACAGCTGACAAGTGCGCGCAATAGCGGCAAATGGAATCGCGATCCACCCGCCGCTATTAACTAGTTAAATGCCGCTGTTAAACGCTGACAGCGGCATTTAACTACCGCTTCCAGCCATCCAGCTGGAAATGCGCTCATTGCCAACCCCCGCCACATGATCGGGGTTCAGCGATGCGTCGGCATAGTAACCAGAGGTCTCCTTGAAACCTCTATGGTTGCTGATGCCGGCTTGCTGTGAGTGCCACCCTGTGGTCGGCGTTCATAGCAAGCCTGTAATTCAGCTACATAGGAGCGATCTATTTTACATGGACGACAATCGCAGAAATGTTCCCTGAACAGTGATCCATATGTCATCCGTGTGCAGTGCGAGGATATGATTCTCTCGCATGTAAGCATCTGTGTGACATCCGTTGAACATCGGCAAGATTTTCTCGCCGGCTTGCAAAATGGACATATAATGGATCCATGGCCTCAAATATTGTTGAAAACATATATACAGTCTATATATATATGTACATGAGAAGGGGTTACATCGAAATACAAATATCTATATATATATATACATATATACATACAGTCTATATATATATATAGACTGTATATATATATATATGTATATATTTATATACATATATATATATAGATAGATAGATAGATAGATATTTGTATTTCGATGTAACCCCTTCTCGTGTACAGCACCATGGAATTAATGGTGCTATATAAATAAATAATAATAATAATAATTATATATACTGTATATATATATATATATATATATATATATTTATAGTGCCTTGTGAAAGTATTCGGCTCCCTAGAACTTTTTAACCTTTTCCCACATATCATGCTTCAAACATAAAGATACCAAATGTAAATGTTTGGTGAAGAATCAACAACAAGTGGAACACAATTGTGAAGTTGAACGAAATTCATTGGTTATTTTAAATTTTTGTGGAAATTCAAAAACTGAAAAGTGGGGCGTGCAATATTATTTGGCCCCTTTACTTTCAGTGCAGCAAACTCACACCAGAAGTTCATTGTGAATCTCTGAATGATCCAATGTTGTCCTAAAATGCTTAATGATGATAAATATAATCCACCTGTGTGTAATCAAGTCTCCGTATAAATGTACCTGCTCTGTGATAGTCTCAGGGTTCTGTTTAAAGCACAGAGAGCATCATGAAGACCAAGGAACACAGCAGGCAGGTCCATGATACTGTTGTGAAGAAGTTTAAAGCTGGATTTAGATACGAAATGATTTCCAAAACTTTAAACATCTGAAGGAGCACTGTGCAAGCGATCATATTGAAATGGAAGGCGTATCATACCACTGCAAATCTACCAAGTGTACGAGGTGTGTGGAGCGGAGCCATGTGTGTATGGGGTGTACGGCGCGGAGCAGCATGAGTACGATGTACGGTGTATGGATCAAAGCCACATCTGTACAAGCTTTACGGAGTGGAGCCATGTGTGTAGGAGGTGTACGTAGCGTGGCCGCGTGTGTACAAGATGCATAGAGCAGAGCCGCATGTGTACAAGGCTTAAGGAGTAGAGCCATGTGTGTACTTTGTGTAGCCGTGTGTTCGCGCAAGGTGTACGGAGCGGAGCCGTGTGTGTAAGGTCGGTGGTTGAGAGGCCGTGTGGACGAGGTCGGTGTATTGTGGGGAGCAAATTTCATACCTCCAAACCGTCCCGGATCCAGCGGGATAGTCCCGATTTTGAGAGGCTGTCCCAGCCGGGAGCTTACTTTTGCTGTGGACACAGGAGTACACGGCGGAGCCCCGAGGAGCACTTTAAAACTCGCACGTGACATTCCACCAGAAGTGACGTGCTGGAAGCTGACCTGAAATTATGTAATTTCGGGAGCAGATTGTGACGGAACCATGGAGGCACTTCAGGGAATGCTTCAGATCCTCCACCGTGTCCTCCTCCGACAGCGCAGACACCGGGATCGCCTTGGAATCGGGGATGCCGGCCATGTGAGCGGATCATGATATGTCCTGCAGCGGGATGCTCAGGTGGGCATTACAATGGGAGCCGGGCTGCTATATTATCTTTATAGAATCTTTCTTTCTCTCTCTGTTCTTTCTTTCCCTCTCTAATCTTCTTTTTCTTTCTCTCTGTTCTTTCTTTCTCTCTCTGTTCTTTCTTTCTCTGTGTTCTTTATTTCCCTCTCTATTCTTTTTTTCTCTCTCCTTTCTTTTTTCTCTGTTCTTTCTTTCTCTCTCTGTTCTTTCTTTCTTTCCCCTCTTTCTCTCTCTCTGTTCTTTCCCCTCTTTCTTTCTCTCTCTCTGTTCTTTTCCCTCTTTCTTTCTCTCTTTGTTCTTTCCCCTCTTTCTTTCTCTCTTTGTTCTTTCCCCTCTTTCTTTCTCTCTCTCTCTGTTCTTTCTTTACCCTCTCTCTTTCTCTCTCTTTCTTTCCCCTCTTTCTTCCTCTCTCTGTTCTTTCTTTCATTCCCCTCTTTCTTTCCCCTTTCTTTCTCTTTCTCTCTCTGTTCTTTCTTTCTCTTTCTTTCTTTCTTTCTTTATTTATTTTTCTTTCTTTCTTTCTTTCTCTCTCTGTTCTTTCTTTCTTTCTTTCCCTTCTTTCTTTTTCTTTCTCTCTTTCTTTCTTTCTCTCTGTTCTTTCTTTCCCCTCTTTCTTCCTCTGTTTTCTTTCCCCTCCTTCTTTCTCTCTCCTTTCTTTCTCTTTCTTTCTTTCTTTCTTTCTTTCTTTCTTTCTTTCTCTCTTTCTCTCTCTTTTCTTTCTCTCACTCTCTTTTCTTTCTTTCTCTCTCTGTTCTTCCTTTCCCTATAACCAACGAACAGAAAAAGGGGGCGGGGGTGTTAAAAATGTACTACTGGCCTCTCAGATCCTCAATATTAATCTGACCTGATAGCAAAATGACTATATTTGCCCATAGGATGAATAGTATATACGTGATCTCATTTATATGGTACAAATAAGTGGTGCTTATAAGATAACATACATGTTATTGTGACTTACTTGGGCAAGGGGAGGACATATCCTATGGGCAACTATAGTAATTTTGCTATCAGGTCAGATTAATATTGAGGATCTAAGAGGCCAATAGTAAAGGGCATCTGTCACCCCAAAAATCGTATATGAGCTGCGGCCACCGGCATCAGGGGCTTATCTCCAGCATTCTGTAATGCATTCTGTAATGCTGGAGATAAGCCCCCAATGTAACCTGAAAGATGAGAAATAAAGGTTATATTATACTAACCCAGGGGCGATCCCGGTACGTTACGGGTCAGATGGGCGTCGCGGTCCGATCCAGCTCCAGCTGTTTGCGGGAATTCAGAAGTAACAGATACACGCTATCAGGCCACGTTCAAATGTTCAGTATGTTACCTCAGTATTTGGAAGCCAAAACCAGGAGAGCAACAATCAGAAGAAAAGTATAAAGAAACACGTCACCACTTCTGGATCTCTCACCCACTCCCGATTTGGCTTACAAATACTGAACGTGTGAATGTGGCTTTAGGCTGGTTTCACACATCCTGATATTTCCAGTACTGGAAAAAACGGTACTGGAGATATTCGTGTCCGTGTGCGTAATACGTGTGGCAACTGTGTGCCGCATCTGTACAACACAGACGCCTGCCAGGGAAGAAGCGCTACAGTAAGCACTGTTCCCCGGCCAAGAGCACACTTAACATGAAGCAAGTTGATCACTTCACCTCAGGCGGCATTTAGTCCCTGAAGAAGTGTAAAGATCGATATTTCAAATATATTCCTTTTTAAAAGTGTATGTTTTTTCTATGTGCGTCAGGTTAGGCTAGTAAAGAGTAAACCAGATTTATTTGTACTGATTTTACTATGGGGGGGTGCCATTTTGCCGTTCGCCTCAGGCAGCAGAGAGGCTAAGTTCACCCCTAGCTTTTCTTCATTAGGGACAGAGAAGATGGTTAAAATTGATGGGAAGATGGATGGAGCCAAATACAGGACCATGCTTGAAGAAAACCTGTTGGAGTCTGCAAAAGACCTGAGACTGGGACGGAGATTTGTCTTCCAACAAGACAATAATCCCAAACATAAAGCAAAATCTACAATGGAATGGTTCACAAATAAACGTATCCAGGTGTTAGAATAGCCAAGTCAAAGTTCAGACCTCAATCCAATCGAGAATCTGTGGAAAGAGCTGAAAACTGCTGTTCACAAACGATCTCCGTCAAACCTCGCTGAGCTCGAGCTGTTTGCCAAGGAAGAATGGGCAAGAATTTCAGTCTCTCGATGTACAAAACCTAATAGAGACATACCCCAAGCGACTTGCAGCTGTAATCGCAGCAAAAGGTGGCACAACAAAGTATTATGTTAAAGGGGCCTAATAATATAGCAATCCCCACTTTTCAGTTTTTGATTTTCCACAAAAATGTAAAGTAACCAATAAATTTCATTCAACTTCACAATTGTGTTCCACTTGTTGATTCTTCACCAAAAATATACATTCTGTATCTTTATGTTTGAATCATGATTTGTGGGAAAAAGTTGAAAAGTTCCAGGGAGCCGAATACTTTCGCAAGGCACTGTATATACAGTGGGGCAAAAAAGTATTTAGTCAGTCAGCAATAGTGCAAGTTCCACCACTTAAAAAGATGAGAGACGTCTGTAATTTACATCATAGGTAGACCTCAACTATGGGAGACAAACTGAGAGAAAAAAATCCAGAAAATCACATTGTCTGTTTTTTTATCATTTTTTTGCATATTATGGTGGAAAATAAGTATTTGGTCAGAAACAAACAATCAAGATTTCTGGCTCTCACAGACCTGTAACCTCTTCTTTAAGAGTCTCCTCTTTCCTCCACTCATTACCTGTAGTAATGGCACCTGTTTAAACTTGTTATCAGTATAAAAAGACACCTGTGCACACCCTCAAACAGTCTGACTCCAAACTCCACTATGGTGAAGACCAAAGAGCTGTCAAAGGACACCAGAAACAAAATTGTAGCCCTGCACCAGGCTGGGAAGACTGAATCTGCAATAGGCAACCAGCTTGAAGTGAAGAAATCAACAGTGGGAGCAATAATTAGAAAATGGAAGACATACAAGACCACTGATAATCTCCCTCGATCTAGGGCTCCACGCAAAATCCCACCCCGTGGGGTCAGAATGATCACAAGAACGGTGAGCAAAAATCCCAGAACCACGCGAGGGGACCTAGTGAATGAACTGCAGAGAGCTGGGACCAATGTAACAAGGTCTACCATAAGTAACACACTATGCCACCATGGACTCAGATCCTGCAGTGCCAGACGTGTCCCACTGCTTAAGCCAGTACATGTCCGGGCCCGTCTGAAGTTTGCTAGAGAGCATTTGGATGATCCAGAGGAGTTTTGGGAGAATGTCCTATGGTCTGATGAAACCAAACTGGAACTGTTTGGTAGAAACACAACTTGTCGTGTTTGGAGGAAAATGAATACTGAGTTGCATCCATCAAACACCATACCTACTGTAAAGCATGGTGGTGGAAACATCATGCTTTGGGGCTGTTTCTCTGCAAAGGGGCCAGGACGACTGATCCGGGTACATGAAAGAATGAATGGGGCCATGTATCGTGAGATTTTGAGTGCAAACCTCCTTCCATCAGCAAGGGCATTGAAGATGAAACGTGGCTGGGTCTTTCAACATGACAATGATCCAAAGCACACTGCCAGGGCAACGAAGGAGTGGCTTCGTAAGAAGCATTTCAAGGTCCTGGAGTGGCCTAGCCAGTCTCCAGATCTCAACCCTATAGAAAACCTTTGGAGGGAGTTGAAAATCCGTGTTGCCAAGCGTAAAGCCAAAAACATCACTGCTCTAGAGGAGATCTGCATGGAGGAATGGGCCAACATACCAACAACAGTGTGTGGCAACCTTGTGAAGACTTACAGAAATCGTTTGACCTCTGTCATTGCCAACAAAGGATATATTACAAAGTATTGAGATGAAATTTTGTTTCTGACCAAATACTTATTTTCCACCATAATATGCAAATAAAATGTTAAAAAAACAGACAATGTGATTTTCTGGATTTTTTCTCTCAGTTTGTCTCCCATAGTTGAGGTCTACCTATGATGTAAATTACAGACGCCTCTCATCTTTTTAAGTGGTGGAACTTGCACTATTGCTGACTGACTAAATACTTTTTTGCCCCACTGTATATACAGTACAGACCAAAAGTTTGGACACACCTTCTCATTTAAAGATTTTTCTGTATTTTCAGGACTATGAAAATTGTAAATTTACACTGAAGGCATCAAAACTATGAATTAACACATGTGGAATTATATACTTAACAAAAAAGTGTGAAACAACTGAAAATATTTCTTATATTCTAGGTTCTTCAAAGTAGCCACCTTTTGCTTTGATGACTGCTTTGCACAATCTTGGCATTCTCTTGATGAGCTTGAAGAGGTAGCCACCGGGAATGGTTTTCACTTCACAGGTGTGCCCTGTCAGGTTTAATGAGTGGGATTTCTTGCCATATGAACGAGGTTGGGACCATCAGTTATGATGAGCAGAAGTCTGGTGGATACATAGCTGATTATCCTACTGACTGTTAGAATTTGTATTATGGCAAGAAAAAAGCAGCTAAGTAAAGAAAAATGAGTGGCCATCATTTCTTAATGAAATGAAGATAATTCAGTCTGAAAAATTGGGCAAACTTTGAAAGTGTCCCCAAGTGCAGTTGCAAAAACCATCAAGCGCTACAAAGAAACTAGCTCACATGAGGACTGCTCCAGGAAAGTAAGACCAAGCATCACATCTAGTGTTGAGCATTCCGATACCGCAAGTATCGGGTATCGGCCGATATTTGCGGTATCGGAATTCTGATACCGAGTTCCGATATTTATTGTTATATCGGGAATCGGTATCGGGATTAAGACTCATGTGTAAAATAAAGAATAAAAATAAAAAATATTGATATACTTACCCTCTGACACGCCCTGGTTGTCACCGCTGCAACCGCCATGCTTCCGTTAGTAAGAATGAGCGCGTTAAGGACCTTTCGGTGACGTCGCGGCTTGTGATTGGTCGCGTGAGCGTCATGTGACTGCTCACGCGACCAATCACAAGCTGCAACGTCATCGAAGGTCCTTAACGCACTCATTCTTAGGAAGGGAATCATGGCGGTTGCAGCGGTGACAACCAGGGCGCGTCCGAGGGTAAGTATATCAATATTTTTTATTTTTATTCTTTATTTTACACATCAATATGGATCCCAGGGCCTGAAGGAGAGTTTCCTCTCCTTCAGACCCTGGGAACTATAGAGGATACCTTCCGATATTTGTGTCCCATTGACTTGTATTGGTATCGGATATCGGTGATATCCGATATTTTTCGAATATCGGCCGATACCATTCGATACCGATACTTTCAAATATCGGACGGTATCGCTCAACACTAGTCACCTCTGCTTCTGAGGATACGTTTATCCGAGTCACCAGCCACCGAAATCGCAGGTTAACAGCAGCTCAGATTAGAGACCAATGCCACACAGAGTTCTAGCAGCAGACACATCTCTACAACAACTGTTGAGAGGAGACTTTGTGCAGCAGGCCTTCTTGGTAAAATAGCTGCTAGGAAACCACTGCTAAGGACAGGCAACAAGCCGAAGAGACTTGTTGGGCTAAAGAACACAAGGAATGCATTAGACCAGTGGAAATCTGTGCTTTGGTCTGATGAGTCCAAATTTGAGATCTTTGGTTCCAACCACCGTGTCTTTGTGCGACGCAGAAAAGTATAGACTCTACATGCCTGGTTCCCACCCTGAAGCATGGAGGAGGAGGTGTGATGGTGTGGGGGTGCTTTGAGGTGACACTGTTGGGGATTTATTCAAAATTGAAGGCATACTGAACAAGCATGGCTACCACAGCATCTTGCAGCGGCATGCTATTCCATCCGGTTTGCGTTTAGTAGGACCATCATTTATTTTTCAACAGGACAATGACCCCAGACACACCTCAAGGCTGCTTAAAGGCTATTTGACCAAGAAGGAGAGTGATGGGGTGCTACACCAGATGGCCTGGCCTCCACAGTCACCAGACCTGAACCTAATCTAGATGGTTTGGAGTGAGCTGGACCGCAGAGTGAAGGCAAAAGGGCCAACAAGTGCTATACATCTCTGAGAACTCTTTCAAGATTGTTGGAAGACCATTTCCGGTGATTACCTCTTGAAGCTCATCAAGAGAATGCCAAGAGTGTGCAAAGCAGTCATCAAAGCAAAAGGTGGTTACTTTGAAGAACCTAGAATATAAGACATATTTTCAGTTGTTTCACACTTTTTTTTAATTATGTAATTCCTCATGTGTTAATTCACAGTTTTGATGCCTTCAGTGTGAATTTACAATTTTCATAGTCATGAAAATACAGAAAAATCTTTAAATGAGAAGGTGTGTCTAAACTTTTGATCTGTACTGTATATTTTTGGTATCGCAGCGAAGAGATGTAAATATTGCATTCATTCACATCACCATAAGGCTGGCAGAACCTCTCCAACTTAATATTGGTCAAATGGATGATGCTATCCAAGTCATGTCTCATCTGTATAGACAGATAAGATTGCAATAAGAAAAATGACAGCAATGTCTACCATCTGGGGCCTCCAGGGGCAAAGATATCCCAAAATTTTGGGATGTAATAAAATTCTAACAGACCTAGCACATGCCTCAAAAACCCCATATGAGCTCACCCAGGGGAGGCATGAAGTTATAAACTTGATCTATTAAAAAGCAGAATTTGGGTGGCTGTCTTTGTCATTCTGGAAGAAATTGTTTACTATTAGAGAGTTTCATTTTCCCAATCGGAGTACTTCCCTATGTAAAGATAACAACCATTCCTACAACAGCAGCTTTAGTAATTCTCTTTTGTTATTCCTCTTTATTTTATGTAAATGTATATATCATATTTTTTAGTTCCATTTTGTATCATCTTTGTATATTTTTATAAACACTTACTACCTTTCTTAATTTAATTATATAAAACTAGATGGTGGCCCGATTCTAACGCATCGGGTATTCTAGAATATGCATGTATATAGCAGCCACCTGATGTGTTAATACAGGCCACGCAGTATATAACAGTGGCCACGCAGCATATAACACAGCCCAAACAGTATATCACACAGCCCACGCAGTATATAATGCAGCCCACACAGTATATAACACTGCCCACATAGTATACAACACTGCCCACGTAGTATATAGCAGCCATGTAGCATATAACGCAGCCCACACAGTATATGACACTGTCCACGTAGTATATAGCAGCCATGTAGTATATAACGCAGCCGACGCAGTATATAACATTGCCCACATAGTATATAACACTGCCCACGTAGTACATAGCAGCTATGTAGTATATAACGCAGCCCACGCAGTGTGTAACATAGCCCACGTAGTATAAAGCAATGTGGGCACTATATGCATGGTTAAAACAGACTTAAAATAAAAAATAAACATATACTCACCTTCCGTAGGCCCTTTGAAGTCCTGGCACCTGTGTGCAGTGCACGTAGCAGCTTCCGGTCCCAGGGTTGGTATGAGCGCAGGACCTGTGATGACATCACGGTCACATGACTGTGACGTCATGGTAGGTCCTTCTCACATAGCATCCTTGGCACCGGAACCTGCCGCTTGCACTGCCGAGGACAGCGTGCCAAGTCGGAGGGTGAGAATAACCTTTTTTCTTTTCATTATTATTATTTGTAACATTAGATCTTTTTACTATTGATGCTGCATACACAGCATCAATTGTAAAAAGTTGGTCATACAGGGTTAATAGCTGCGTTAATGGAGTGTGTTATACAGCGGCATAATGCGGTCCATTAACGTTGCCATTAACCCTGTGTGAGGGCTGACTGGAGGGGAGACTGGAGGGGAGTATGGAGCGGGCACTGACTGCGGGGAGGAAGGAGCAGCCATTTTGCCACCGGACTGTGCCCGTCGCTGATTGGTCGTGGCCGTTTTTTCCGCGACCAATCAGCGACTTGGATTTCCATGACAGACAGAGGCCGTGACCAATGAATATCCGTGACAGACAGACAGACCCTTAGACAATTATATAGTAGATTTAACAGCTCTTTTCCTCTTGCTCTGTAAACCGCACCCCTGAAGCCATACGTTACCTGTATCAGTGTCCAATCAGCCTGTATAAACAATTGGTGGGGTGGTCCTTTTTGTTTTGTTTAGTTACTAGTGTCCATATCGGGATATATATATATATATATATATATATATATATATTTCTTGAATTGTAATCAGAGGTGTAGTGAAAGAAGCCGCGGCCGTGTTCATCCCTCTTCAGTCTATTGCATAATTGTCCTGATGACTGGAGGCAGCAGAGTTGTGTTCTCTTGACAAACTGGCATCAGGAGGGGAATCTGCTTGATCCCCCTCCAGCTATTATCCTGAGCAAACTAGTGGCAGCGGCAGGATCCTTATGATCCCCCCAGCTGTTATTTGTGACACGTGATATGTTTCTTGTCATCATAATTTATATACCAGGGCTAGAAGTCCTCCATATTAATGCTGCTTTGCAGACAGCATTTGAATCAAAACATGACACACAAATATAGTGTGACATAAAGGTTTTAATGGTGGTACCTACAGAGCTAGATTCTAAACCTCAATCTTCATCATGCCGTGTGTTATTTTGTTCTTCTTTTTCATAGAGTTACATTGATATGAAACTGTATTAGTGCATGTGGGCTACTACCCAAGGGACATCATCTATTAAAGTGATCTCAAGAACCAATATTTTCATCACTCTCTAAACGGATATCAGAGAAGTTGCTCTTTTTATTGATCTTTATAACCTTCTGCACGTCAGTTTTCCTGGAAAAAAATCTTTTTCTAGGAGACTTATTTCTTTTTTCCTAAGAAAAAATTGAAATTACTTGTTCTTAAAAAAATGTATTACTAGTTGATATATGAACAATATATATTCTTCTAAGTATGGAATGCTGAAATGACATCTAGTGTTAAAACAGTTACAAATGCCACAATGATAATGCTAAAAAAAAACAGATAGAAGAATACATGTATTGCTGCCATCTTTAACCACTTTATGACAGGCGTCATTATTTATTTTTTCTGCTTCCCTTCCCTAGGCTGCCTTGGTGAGCCATAGTTCGCATTTCTGGGGGCTGATGGGAGCCTGTGTGCACACGCACCCGTGAGAATTCCATCCAAATGCTGTTTTCAGATAATAACAGAAGGCTCTAAATGGTTTACAGCAGCAATCAGAGCTAAGCTCCCGTCATTTCTGCTTTTCACAGATGCCAGCTATATACTGTAATATAATCAACAAATATCGCTTGTGGAGAAAGTTTAGCTCCAAAGCCCAGTCCACAATTGTGGAAACCAATGAGGAAGCAGAGTTACATCCATTTGTGCAAAGGGTTATTTCTGTTTATCAGTATATATTTTAATCAGTTCATGACTGGGCCATTTTTTCCCTTCCTGACAAGTAGCATTTTTGGGTTTATAATAAATGCACTTTTTGCAGATGAGTGTTTCCTGACATGTAGTAACGTATAGTAAAATACACTGTGTGCATAATTATTAGGAAAGTTGTATTTTCACATGATACTTTTTATACATGTTGTCCTACGCCAAGCTGTTCAGGCTTGAGAGCCAACTACAAATTAAGTAAATCAGATGATGTACATCTCTGTAATGAGGAGGGGTGTTGTCTAATGACATCAAAACCCTGTATAAGGTGTGCTTAATTATTAGGAAACTTCCTTTCCTTTGGCAAAATGGGTCAGAAGAGAGATTTGACGGGCTCTGAAAAGTCCAAAATTGTGTGATGTCTTGCAGAGAGATCCAGCAGTCTGGAAATTGCCAAACTTTTGAAGCATGATCACCGAACAATAAAGCGTTTCATGGCAAATAGCCAACAGGGTCGCAAGAAGCGTGTTGGGCAAAAAAGACACAAAATAACTGCCCATGAATTGAGGAAAATCAAGCATGAAGCTGCCAAGATGCCATTTGCCACCAGTTTTCCCATATTTCAGAGCTGCAACGTTACTGGAGTAACAAAAAGCACAAGGTGTGTGATACTCAAGGACATGGCCAAGGTAAGGAAGGCTGAAATATTACCACCTTTGAACAAGATACATAAGATAAAACATCAAGACTGGGCCAAGAAATATCTTAAGATTGACTTTTCAAAGGTTTTATGGACTGATTAAATGAGAGTGACTCTTGATGGGCCAGATGGATGGGCCAGAGGCTGGATCAGTAAAGGGCAGAGAGCTCCACTCCAACTCAGACACCAGCAAGGTGGAGGTAGGGTACTGATATGGGCTGGTATCATCAAAGAAGAACTTGTGGGACCTTTTCGGATTGAGGATGGAGTGAAGCTTAACTCCCAGACCTACTGCCAGTTTCTGGAAAACATCTTCTTCAAGCAGTGGTACAGGAAGAAGTCAGTATCGTTCAAGAAAACCATGATTTTCATGCAGGACAACGCTCAATCACATGCCTCCAACTACTTCACAGCATGGCTGGCCAGTAAAGGTCTCAAAGAAAAAAATAATGACATGGCCCCCATGTTCACCTGATCTAAACCCCATAGAGAACCTGTGGTCCCTCATAAAATGTGAGATCTACAGGGAGGGAAAACAGTACACCTCTCAAAACAGTGTCTGGGAGGCTGTGGTGGCTGCTGCATGCAATGTTGATCGTTCGCCTTCTGTGTCATTGTCTCAACGCAGCAGATGTAATGATGTCACAAGATCATACCTACTACACGGAGCCTCAGTCCATACACTGTACATATCATGCTTCCATACTGTTTGTGGGGAAATTGCAATTGTGGGGCTATTATAATATTCTTACACTGGGTGAGGTGATTTAACATTTCATATTTTGGGAGTGATCTACTACGGAGACATTAAATTGTTTTGAAGGTACTGGATTATCATATAGTGCATATGGGGTAATTCACATTTTGGATTGAATCCTGCAATGTTGTGGATGCATTTTTGGGGCATCACAAAACTATGGTGGCTGTGAAAGGGATGTTGCAGCATGTGAGAACGTAGTAAGAGATTCAGTGGGGGCAAAATTACTGTGTAACTGCTGTAATATTTGTCTATCTTCCTGTCTTTAAAAGTTATGAGGTATACCATTCTGGGACTCTTCATTTGCTCTGTGGTTCAGTCTACGCCCCAAGAGAGTGTGAGGGGGGTAAGTAGAACTTTTGTTATTAGTCCCCATGCTTATGTAGACCCCCTTCTGATACCTGAGCCCAGCTATTTCACTGAATTTAAGTCTAATGTTTATTTGTTTGTCACTCTGGTTATTCACCCTGCTAATTTTGGCATTCTTGCCTCAATCTGTACATGATTGGAACTTGTACATTTGGGTCTGCAACATCTGAACTGGCTTCCTAAAACTGCTCTGGAATAGAGACTTTTTTTTCTTTGAATGGACACTTTTAACTTGCTGCACCCACCTGAAGCTTGATACTGTTTCTGGTAACAATAACTTATTTTGTTACCATGCAATGTCAATATATTGGCTTATTTCAAGTTATTACTGTTATGCCCGAAGGTGGGCACGTGGTTCATGGACCCACTATGCCACAGACCAGACCAACCTTGATGAAGGAAGTGACTAAGCAGCTACCTTGGTGTTCACTGGAACCTCTAGTGGTGAGGTCAGGCTTCTGTGGCAGGTAGCCGCCAGGTGCCATTCCAAGGCATCCCAAGGGTCTAAGCCATTAATACAGATTCTTAGACAGGGCATGACATTTACTGGGATGTTCAGACTGTGCAGCCAGGACTGCCAATTGGGATGGTTCAGACTGTGAAGTCAGGATGGCCACTTTAGACGGTTCAGGCAGGTCGGCAACCAGGGACAGGTACAGACACTGAATTTTTTGATTGACAGCAAAGAGCACAGGTCACAGGATGCAGCAGAGTATCTGCTCCTCTGCTGTTGATCAAAAAGCAGGAACAGTGCCATAAGAGAGAAGTGAAAAAAAACGAATTTGTTTTAGATTAAAGAAGGGGTTAATATCTTCAGGCCCGCCAAATATCATAAGATTTGGTAATTCTCAGGAGGACACACTGAAACAAAGACTTGATGAGGGGTGTGACTAAGGCTACGTTCACACTAGCGTTGTGCGCCGCTGTGTCAGTGACGCAACGCACAACGCACGCAAAAACGCGGCAAAACGCACGCAAAAACGCTGCGTTTTGCGACGCATGCGTCGTTTTTTGCCGAAAATCGGACGCAAGAAAAATGCAACTTGTTGCGTTTTCTTGGTCCGACGCTTGCGGCAAAAAAGACGCATGCGTCGCACAACGCAACAAACAAAAACGCATGTGTCCCCCATGTTAAATATAGGGGCGCATGACGCGTGCGTCGCCGCTGCGTCGCCCGACGCTAACCCGACGCACACTAGCATAACGCTAGTGTGAACGTTACCTAAGCTTGGTGGGTACAGGTAGTTTTTTTATTATGCAGTGATGTATTCTACTTAGTGTTGAGCATTCCGATACCGCAAGTATCGGGTATCGGTCGATACTTGCGGTATCGGAATTCCGATACCGAGATCCGATACTTTTGTGGTATCGGGTATCGGTATCGGATCCATAGTGAGGTGTAAAATAAAGAATTAAAATAAAAAATATTGATATATTCACCTCTCCGGCAGCCCCTGGACATCACCGCGGGTAACCGGCAGGCTTCTTTGTTTAAAATGATATCATTCAGGAGAACAAAGGAGCTTACAGATTACCAAATTAAAAAAATACAAAATTTTTATTGAGATACTGAAAAAAACACACATACAAAGACACATATAAAATAAGGACACTAAAGACCATCCCTTAAACCCACCCTGTCCTAGGAATCGTATTAATAGTAGTACAGAGGAATTACCATGTCCCTATATGGACAATGGATCAAATAAGCAGTACCCCTCACAGCACTGCATATAATGTCCGATATAAAGATCTAGGTACAACTTGTAAATAGTATTATCCTATTAGCGATCCAAAGTCCAGGACACACTATAGGAGACCTGCCAAACTGCTGGTACCGTAAATGCCCATGGCGTAAAGAACGCAGTAAGGATAGTCTCCAAATATTCCTCTTACCCAGGTAAAGAGATGGATAAAGTTGGGCGACACCCCCGATGCGTGTTTCGCTCCAGCGTTCTATTAGCTTTCCCCTTGAGAAAGCTAATAGAACGCTGGAGCGAAACGCGCGTCGGGGGTGTCGCCCAACTTTATCCATCTCTTTACCTGGGTAAGAGGAATATTTGGAGACTATCCTTACTGCGTTCTTTACGCCATGGGCATTTACGGTACCGGCAGTTTGGCAGGTCTCCTATAGTGTGTCCTGGACTTTGGATCGCTAATAGGATAATACTATTTACAAGTTGTACCTAGATCTTTATATCGGACATTATATGCAGTGCTGTGAGGGGTACTGCTTATTTGATCCATTGTCCATATAGGGACATGGTAATTCCTCTGTACTACTATTAATACGATTCCTAGGACAGGGTGGGTTTAAGGGATGGTCTTTAGTGTCCTTATTTTATATGTGTGTTTGTATGTGTGTTTTTTTCAGTATCTCAATAAAAATTTTGTATTTTTTTAATTTTGTAATCTGTAAGCTCCTTTGTTCTCCTGAATGATATCATTGCCATTCGGAGCAGGATTTGGTAGTGTCCAGGACATGGTTTTTGGACACTCTGCAGTATGAGTCTGGGTTTATATATATTGATTTGTTTAAAATGAGCGCGTTTAGGACCTGAGGAATGACGTCGCGGCTTCTGATTGGTCGCGTGCTGCCCATGTGACCGCCACGCGACCAATCAGAAGCCGCGACGTCATTCTCAGGCACTAAACTCCTCATTCTAGGAATTTAGGACCTGAGGAATGACGTTGCGGCTTCTGATTGGTCGCGTGGCGGTCACATGGGCGGCACGCGACCAATCAGAAGCCGCGACGTCATTCCTCAGGTCCTAAACGCGCTCATTTTAAACAAAGAAGCCTGCCAGTTACCCGCGGTGATGTCCAGGGGCCGCCGGAGAGGTGAATATATCAATATTTTTTATTTTAATTCTTTATTTTACACATTAATATGGATCCCAGGGCCTGAAGGAGAGTTTCCTCTCCTTCAGACCCTGGGAACCATCAGGATACCTTCCGATACTTGGTGTCCCATTGACTTGTATTGGTATCGGATATCGGTATCGGCGATATCCGATACTTTTCGGGTATCGGCCGATACTATCCGATACTGATACTTTCAAGTATCGGACGGTATCGCTCAACACTAATTCTGCTATGTTGGAAATGTTTAAATATATGCGCAGAACGTCTATACTGTATATTTGAAGCTGATTGCATATCTTCATTTCCTCCTTTAAAGACTGCTAGAAATCACATGCTTGTGTATTTTCTTCATTCTCACCAGTGCCACATGAATCCCAGAAACTTTTAAGTTACAGTAAGAACTTTTGGCATATCAATAAAAGTCAGATTTCATCAGAAGAGTGCAGTGAATGGTGCTGTAATGGCCATCTTTCATAATATTTCACACAATCCTAGCCTGAGATTTCACTGCTTGTGCGGTGGTTGTGTTGCTGACAGGTTCTCTTTAAGCATAATTTTTATTTACTTTGTAAATATACTAAATATTAACATGTCAAAATGAATTAATTTACATACCAATAGTGTAATTGCAGTATGTAAATTTCAAATTATAATGTATACAACGTAAAATATGTTACATAAAAATGGTATAAAAGGAATGGAAAAGGATTTGAACATAACGTAATCAATATATTGATTTTATAATATGCAGCTATACAAGTCAAACCAATGCCCTCCTAAAAGGACATTCTAGGACTTAATGTTAATTTAAAACTTGGTAGAAAATGTCTAAGCCGAAAGGGTCAAAAAGGACATTAAACTTTAAAATGTTAATTTAAAAATGTCTAACCTTTTAAGAATGATAAACTGGACTAACGTATTCAATGAAAAAAAATACTTAAGGGGAATGTAAGCTTGTTAATAGTAACTAGTTGAATAAAACAGGATATTTTCGTGCACTGGTCTATTTGTTCTAAAATATGAATAATAAAAAATGCTAAAAAAAAAGATCGATATTAAATTCTGTATTTATCAGCTCCTTAAGTGACAGCCTCCTTATCCCTGTTTATCCCTCCGCAAAACATGATGAAAACCAGAGTGGGACATGGACAGAAGTGGTCCCTGTGCAAGAATATTAAATGGGCTCTTTGCAGTCCAATAATGTGTCTGTGAGCGAAGCTTTTTGATTTTTTTGTATGTGGATGTGGGCCCACTTTTCTCATGGGCCCCTCTTGGGAAAACAATGTGGCTTGACAGTTTGCACTATTGGTATGTCCACCTTGATAATTTTCCAAACAAGGTCCACTGAATGGACCAAAAGCTTTACACATGCTTATAAATTAGGTTCTTTTAAAAAAATGTATTACAGGGAAAAAATAAATTACATTACACTTGCTACAGTATGAGTTTGTAAAGCAAAGATTAGATCTGAAAATGCCTTTATCTCAAACCTCCTGACTAGAGATCAGTGGATCAATACATTGAGAATCAAGTTAAAGTAGAATTTTCTGAAATTTGCAGTTTTACATGAATTCTCACATATTGAGATTCAACCCAGAGTCACTAGGTAAGTATCTCTTCTGTAGTATGTAAGCTCTTAAGGTCAGCATGTTTCTCTCTCCATCGTACAGTGTAAGCCCTTATGTTCAGGACAAAAGTATTTTAACCCCTTAGTGACAGAGCCAATTTGGTACTTAATGACCAGGCCAATTTTTGCAATTCTGACCACTGTCACTTTATGAGGTTATAACTCTGGAACGCTTCAACGGATCCCGCTGATTCTGAGATTGTTTTTTCGTGACATATTGTACTTCATGCTAGTGGTAACATTTCTTCGATATTACTTGCGATTATTTATGAAAAAAACGGAAATATGGCGAAAATTTTTAAAATTTGCAATTTTCAAACTTTGTATTTTTATGCCCTTAAATCAGAGAGATATGTCATGAAAAATAGTTAATAAATAACATTTCCCACATGTCTACTTTACATCAGCACAATTTTGGAAACAAAATTTTTTTTTGTTAGGGAGTTATAAGGGTTAAAAGTTGACCAACAATTTCTCATTTTTACAACACCATTTTTTTTTAGGGACCATATCACATTTGAAGTCATTTTGAGGGGTCTATATGATAGAAAATAATGAAGTGTGACACCATTCTAAAAACTACACCCCTCAAGGTTCTCAAAACCACATTCAAGAAGTTTATTAACCCTTTACGTGCTTCACAGGAACTGAAACAATGTGGAAGGAAAAAATGAGCATTTAACTTTTTTTTGCAAACATCTTAATTCAGAACCATTTTTTTTATTTTCACAAGTGTAAAAACAGAAATGTAACCATAAATTTTGTTATGCCATTTCTCCTGAATACGCCAATATGTGGGGGTAAACCACTGTTAGGGCGCACCGCAGAACTTAGAAGTGAAGGAGCGCCGTTTGACTTTTTCAATGCAGAATTGGCTGGAATTGAGATCGTACGCCATGTCACGTTTAGAGAGCCCCTGATGTGCCTAAACAGTGGAAACTCCCCACAAGTGACACCATTTTGGAAACTAGACCCCTTAAGGAACTTATCTAGATGTGTGGTGAGCACTTTGAACCCCCAAGTGCTTCACAGAAGTTTATAACGTAGAGCCGTGAAAATAAAAAATCGCTTTTGTTTACACAAAAATGATCTTTTCGCCCACAAATTCTTATTTTCACAAGGGTAACAGGAGAAATTAGACCACAGAAGTTGTTGTGCGATTTCTCCTGAATACGTCGATACCCCATATGTGAGGGTAAACCACTGTTTGGGCGCACCGCAGAGCTTGGAAATGAAGGAGCGCCGTTTTACTTTTTCAATGTTGAATTGGCTGGAATTGAGATTGGACGCCATGTCGCGTTTGGAGAGCCCCTGATGTGCCTAAACAGTGGAAACCCCCCACAAGTGACACCATTTTGGAAACTAGACCCCTTAAGGAACTTATCTAGATGTGTGGCGAGCACTTTGAACCCCCATGTGCTTCACAGAAGTTTATAACGTAGAGCCGTGAAAAAAAAAATCGCATTTTTTCTACAAAAATGATCTTTTTGCCCACAAATTTTTATTTTCACAAGGGTAACAGGAGAAATTAGACCACGAAAGTTGTTGTGCAATTTCTGCTGAGTACGTCGATACCCAATATGTGGGGGTAAACCACTGTTTGGGCGCACCGCAGAGCTTGGAAGAGAAAGAGTGCCGTTTTACTTTTTCAATGTAGAATTGGCTGGAATTGAGATCGGACGCCATGTCGCGTTTGGAGAGCCCCTGATGTGCCTAAACAGTAGAAATCCCCCACAAGTGACCCAATTTTGGAAACTAGACGCCCCATGGAACTTATCTAGATGTGTGGTGAGAACCTTGAATGCCCAAGTGCTTCACAGAAGTTTATAATGCAGAGCCGTGAAAATAAAAAATATTTTTTTTTTCCACAAAAAAGATTTTTTAGCCACCAAATTTTTATTTTCACAAGGGTAACAAGAGAAATTGGACCCAAAAAGTTGTTGTCCAATTTGTCCTGAGTATGCTCGTACCCCATATGTGGGGGTAAACCACTGTTTGGGCGCACGGCAGAGCTCGGAAGGGAAGGAGCGCCTTTTTGGAATGCAGACTTTGATAGAATGGTCTGTGGGCATTATGTTGCGATTGCAGAGCCCCTGATGTACCTAAACTGTAGTAACCCCCCACAAGTGATCCCATTTTGGAAACTAGACCCCCCAAGGAACTTATCTAGATGTGTGGTGAGAACTTTGAATGCCCAAGTGCTTCACAGAAGTTTAGAATGCAGAGTCGTGAAAATAAAAAATATTTTTTTTTTCCACAAAAAAGATATTGTAGCCCCCAAGTTTTTATTTTCACAAGGGTAACAGGAGAAATTGGACTGCAATAGTTACATAGTAACATAGTAACATAGTTAGTAAGGCCGAAAAAAGACATTTGTCCATCCAGTTCAGCCTATATTCCATCATAATAAATACCCAGATCTACGTCCTTCTACAGAACCTAATAATTGTATGATACAATATTGTTCTGCTCCAGGAAGACATCCAGGCCTCTCTTGAACCCCTCGACTGAGTTCGCCATCACCACCTCCTCAGGCAAGCAATTCCAGATTCTCACTGCCCTAACAGTAAAGAATCCTCTTCTATGTTGGTGGAAAAACCTTCTCTCCTCCAGACGCAAAGAATGCCCCCTTGTGCCCGTCACCTTCCTTGGTATAAACAGATCCTCAGCGAGATATTTGTATTGTCCCCTTATATACTTATACATGGTTATTAGATCGCCCCTCAGTCGTCTTTTTTCTAGACTAAATAATCCTAATTTCGCTAATCTATCTGGGTATTGTAGTTCTCCCATCCCCTTTATTAATTTTGTTGCCCTCCTTTGTACTCTCTCTAGTTCCATTATATCCTTCCTGAGCACCGGTGCCCAAAACTGGACACAGTACTCCATGTGCGGTCTAACTAGGGATTTGTACAGAGGCAGTATAATGCTCTCATCATGTGTATCCAGACCTCTTTTAATGCACCCCATGATCCTGTTTGCCTTGGCAGCTGCTGCCTGGCACTGGCTGCTCCAGGTAAGTTTATCATTAACTAGGATCCCCAAGTCCTTCTCCCTGTCAGATTTACCCAGTGGTTTCCCGTTCAGTGTGTAATGGTGATATTGATTCCCTCTTCCCATGTGTATAACCTTACATTTATCATTGTTAAACCTCATCTGCCACCTTTCAGCCCAAGTTTCCAACTTATCCAGATCCATCTGTAGCAGAATACTATCTTCTCTTGTATTAACTGCTTTACATAGTTTTGTATCATCTGCAAATATCGATATTTTACTGTGTAAACCTTCTACCAGATCATTAATGAATATGTTGAAGAGAACAGGTCCCAATACTGACCCCTGCGGTACCCCACTGGTCACAGCGACCCAGTTAGAGACTTGTTGTGAATTCTGTGGCTGAGTTCACTTCTGTGGTCACAAGTGGTATTGCAGTCTCTGGGCTTCCTCCCTCAGGTGTTTTGGTGAGCTCGTTGGCTGCCTTGCTATTTAGCTCCACCTGAGTCTGTCTTCCTTGCTCCTTGTCAATGTTCCAGTGTTGGATCTGAGCTACTGCATCTTTCCTTGGGCCTGCTGCTCTGCTAGATAAGTGCTTCTAGTTTGTTTTCTGTTTTTTTCTGTCCAGCTTGCTATTGTCTTTTGCTGGAAGCTCTGAGAAGCAGAGGGGTGCACCGCCGTGCTGTTAGTTCGGCACGGTGGGTCTTTTTGCCCCTTTGCGTGGTTTTCGTTTTAGGGTTTTTTGTAGACTGCATAGTTCTCTTTGCTATCCTCGCTCTGTCTAGAATATCGGGCCTCACTTTGCTGAATCTATTTCATTCCTACGTTTGTCTTTTCATCTTGCTAACAGTCATTATATGTGGGGGGCTGCCTATTCCTTTGGGGGATTTCTCTGAGGTAAGTCAGGCTTGTATTTCTATCTTCAGGCTAGTCAGCTCCTCAGGCAGTGCAGAGTTGCATAGGTAGTTGTTAGGCGCAATCCACTGCTGCTTATAGTTGTGTGAGGATAGATCAGGTACTGCAGTCTACAGAGATTCCACGTCTCAGAGCTCGTCCTATTGTTTTTGGTTATTGCCAGATCTCTGTATGTGCGCTGATTACTGCACGCTGTGTTGCCTGATTGCCAGCCATAACAGTACAAGGAGCCTCACCAATGATTCCCAATAGAGGGAAAAAAGAAATCCTGACATCATTTTTTTTTCTTAGCTCTGTCTTCAGTCTTTTTTTTCCCCTAGACATTAGAGTGCTTCAGGACACAGCTGTGGACATGGATATTCAGGCTCTGTGCTCCTCAATGGATAATCTCGTTGTAAATGTACAAAAGATTCAAGATACTATTGATCAGAAATCGATGCTAGAACCAAGAATTCCGATTCCTGATTTGTTTTTTGGTGACAGAACTAAGTTCCTGAGCTTCAGAAATAATTGTAAGCTATTTTTGGCCTTGAAACCTCATTCTTCTGGTAATCCTATTCAACAGGTTTTGATTATTATTTCTTTTTTGCGCGGCGACCCACAGGACTGGGCGTTTTCTCTTGCACCAGGAGATTCTGCATTGAGTAATGTTGATGCATTTTTCCTGGCGCTCGGATTGCTTTACGATGAGCCTAATTCAGTAAATCAGGCTGAGAAAAATCTGCTGGCTTTATGCCAGGGTCAGGATGATGTAGAAGTATATTGTCAGAAATTTAGGAAATGGTCAGTACTCACTCTGTGGAATGAATCTGCACTAGCGGCTTTGTTCAGAAAGGGTCTCTCTGAAGCTCTTAAGGATGTAATGGTGGGATTTCCTATGCCTGCTGGTTTGAATGAGTCTATGTCCTTGGCCATTCAGATCGGTTGTCGCTTGCGCGAGCGTAAATCTGTGCACCATCTGGCGGTACTGCCTGAGAGTAAACCTGAGCCTATGCAGTGCGACAGGACTATGACTAAAGTAGAACGGCAAGAACACAGACGTCTGAACAGACTGTGTTTCTATTGTGGTGATTCTACTCATGCTATTTCTAATTGTCCTAAACGCACTAGGCGGTTCGATAGCTCTGCCGTTATTGGTACTGTACAGTCCAAATTCCTTTTGTCCATTACCTTAATGTGCTCTTTGTCATCGTATTCTGTCATGGCGTTTGTGGATTCAGGCGCTGCCCTGAATCTGATGGATTTGGATTATGCTAAACGTTGTGGATTTTTCTTGGAGCCTTTGCGGTGTCCTATTCCGTTGAGAGGAATTGATGCTACACCTTTGGCCAAGAATAAGCCTCAGTACTGGGCCCAGCTGACCATGTGCATGGCTCCTGCACATCAGGAAGTTATTCGCTTTCTGGTACTGCATAATTTGCATGATGTGGTCGTGTTGGGGTTGCCATGGCTACAAACCCATAATCCAGTATTGGATTGGAACTCTATGTCGGTAACCAGCTGGGGTTGTCAGGGAGTACATGGTGATGTTCCATTTTTGTCTATTTCGTCATCCATTCCTTCTGACATCCCAGAGTTCTTGTCGGACTTTCAGGATGTATTTGAAGAGTCCAAGTCTGATGCCCTACCTCCGCATAGGAATTGTGATTGTGCTATCGATTTGATTCCTGGTAGTAAATTCCCTAAGGGTCGTTTATTTAATTTGTCCGTACCTGAACACACCGCTATGCGCAGTTATGTGAAGGAGTCCCTGGAGAAGGGACATATTCGCCCATCGTCGTCACCATTGGGAGCAGGGTTCTTTTTTGTAGCCAAGAAGGATGGTTCGCTAAGACCGTGTATTGATTACCGCCTTCTTAATAAGATCACTGTTAAGTTTCAGTATCCCTTGCCATTGATTTCTGACTTGTTTGCTCGGATTAAGGGGGCTAGTTGGTTTACTAAGATTGATCTTCGTGGTGCGTATAATCTGGTGAGAATCAGGCAGGGAGATGAATGGAAAACGGCATTTAATACGCCCGAGGGTCATTTTGAGTATCTGGTGATGCCGTTCGGACTTGCCAATGCTCCATCTGTTTTTCAGTCTTTTATGCATGACATTTTCCGTGAGTATCTGGATAAATTCTTGATTGTTTACTTGGATGACATTTTGATCTTCTCAGATGATTGGGAGTCTCATGTGAAGCAAGTCAGAATGGTTTTCCAGGTACTGCGTGCTAATTCCTTGTTCGTGAAGGGATCAAAGTGTCTCTTCGGTGTGCAGAAAGTTTCATTTTTGGGGTTCATCTTTTCCCCTTCTACTATCGAGATGGATCCGGTTAAGGTTCAGGCCATCCAGGATTGGACTCAGCCGACATCTCTAAAAAGTCTGCAGAAATTCCTGGGCTTTGCTAATTTTTATCGTCGCTTCATCTGTAATTTTTCTAGCATTGCCAGACCATTGACCGATTTGACCAAGAAGGGTGCTGATTTGGTTAATTGGTCTTCTGCTGCCGTGGAAGCTTTTCAGGAGTTGAAGCATCGTTTTTGCTGTGCCCCTGTGTTGTGTCAACTTGATGTTTCTCTTCCGTTCCAGGTCGAGGTTGATGCTTCTGAGATTGGTGCAGGGGCGGTTTTGTCACAGAGAGGTTCTGGTTGCTCAGTGTTCAAACCATGTGCTTTCTTTTCCAGGAAATTTTCTGCTGCTGAGCGTAATTATGATGTGGGCAACCGAGAGTTGCTGGCCATGAAGTGGGCATTCGAGGAGTGGCGTCATTGGCTTGAGGGTGCTAAGCATCGCGTGGTGGTATTGACTGATCATAAGAACTTGACTTATCTCGAGTCTGCCAAGCGCTTGAATCCTAGACAGGCCCGTTGGTCGTTATTTTTTGCTCGTTTTGATTTTGTGATTTCATACCTTCCGGGCTCTAAAAATGTGAAGGCGGATGCTCTGTCTAGGAGTTTTGTGCCCGACTCTCCGGGGTTATCTGAGCCGGCGAGTATCCTCAAGGAAGGAGTCATTGTGTCTGCCATCTCCCCTGATTTGCGGAGAGTGTTGCAGAAATTTCAGGCTAATAAACCTGATCGTTGTCCGGCCGAGAAACTGTTCGTCCCTGATAGGTGGACTAGTAAAGTTATCTCTGAACTTCATTGTTCGGTGCTGGCCGGTCATCCAGGAATCTTTGGTACCAGGGAGTTGGTTGCTAGATCCTTCTGGTGGCCATCTCTGTCACGGGATGTGCGTGCTTTTGTGCAGTCCTGTGGAATTTGTGCTAGGGCTAAGCCCTGCTGTTCACGTGCCAGTGGGTTGCTTTTGCCCTTGCCGGTCCCGAAGAGGCCTTGGACACATATTTCGATGGATTTCATTTCTGACCTTCCCGTTTCTCAAAAAATGTCGGTCATTTGGGTGGTCTGTGATCGCTTTTCTAAAATGGTCCATCTGGTGCCCTTGGTTAAATTGCCTTCCTCCTCTGATTTGGTGCCTTTGTTCTTCCAGCATGTGGTTCGTTTACATGGCATTCCTGAGAATATTGTTTCTGACAGAGGTTCCCAGTTTGTCTCGAGGTTCTGGCGAGCCTTTTGTGGTAGGATGGGCATTGACCTATCTTTCTCCTCGGCCTTCCATCCTCAGACTAATGGCCAGACCGAACGAACCAATCAGACCTTGGAAACATATCTGAGATGTTTTGTTTCCGCTGACCAGGATGATTGGGTGTCATTTTTGCAGTTGGCTGAGTTCGCCCTTAATAATCGGGCCAGCTCGGCTACCTTGGTCTCTCCATTTTTCTGCAATTCTGGGTTCCATCCTCGTTTCTCTTCAGGACAGGTTGAGTCTTCGGACTGTCCAGGTGTGGATTCTGTGGTGGACAGGTTGCAGCAGATCTGGACTCAGGTAGTGGACAATTTGACCTTGTCCCAGGAGAAGGCTCAGCTTTTCGCTAATCGCAGACGCCGTGTGGGACCCCGACTTCGTGTTGGGGATTTGGTTTGGTTATCTTCTCGTCATATTCCTATGAAGGTTTCCTCTCCTAAATTTAAACCTCGTTTTATTGGTCCGTATAGGATTTCTGAGATTCTCAATCCGGTGTCTTTTCGTCTGACCCTCCCAGACTCCTTTTCCATACATAATGTATTCCATAGGTCGTTGTTGAGGAGATACGTGGCACCTATGGTTCCATCTGTGGAGCCTCCTGCCCCTGTTTTGGTGGAGGGGGAATTGGAGTATATTGTGGAGAAGATTTTGGATTCTCGTGTCTCTAGACGGAAACTCCAGTATCTGGTCAAATGGAAGGGTTATGCTCAGGAAGATAATTCCTGGGTTTTTGCCTCTGATGTCCATGCCCCAGATCTTGTTCGTGCCTTTCATGTGGCTCATCCTGGTCGGCCTGGGGGTTCTGGTGAGGGTTCGGTGACCCCTCCTCAAGGGGGGGGTACTGTTGTGAATTCTGTGGCTGAGTTCACTTCTGTGGTCACAAGTGGTATTGCAGTCTCTGGGCTTCCTCCCTCAGGTGTTTTGGTGAGCTCGTTGGCTGCCTTGCTATTTAGCTCCACCTGAGTCTGTCTTCCTTGCTCCTTGTCAATGTTCCAGTGTTGGATCTGAGCTACTGCATCTTTCCTTGGGCCTGCTGCTCTGCTAGATAAGTGCTTCTAGTTTGTTTTCTGTTTTTTTCTGTCCAGCTTGCTATTGTCTTTTGCTGGAAGCTCTGAGAAGCAGAGGGGTGCACCGCCGTGCTGTTAGTTCGGCACGGTGGGTCTTTTTGCCCCTTTGCGTGGTTTTCGTTTTAGGGTTTTTTGTAGACTGCATAGTTCTCTTTGCTATCCTCGCTCTGTCTAGAATATCGGGCCTCACTTTGCTGAATCTATTTCATTCCTACGTTTGTCTTTTCATCTTGCTAACAGTCATTATATGTGGGGGGCTGCCTATTCCTTTGGGGGATTTCTCTGAGGTAAGTCAGGCTTGTATTTCTATCTTCAGGCTAGTCAGCTCCTCAGGCAGTGCAGAGTTGCATAGGTAGTTGTTAGGCGCAATCCACTGCTGCTTATAGTTGTGTGAGGATAGATCAGGTACTGCAGTCTACAGAGATTCCACGTCTCAGAGCTCGTCCTATTGTTTTTGGTTATTGCCAGATCTCTGTATGTGCGCTGATTACTGCACGCTGTGTTGCCTGATTGCCAGCCATAACAGAGACTATACCATTTATAACCACCCTCTGCTTTCTATCACTAAGCCAGTTACTAACCCATTTACACACATTTTCCCCCAGACCAAGCATTCTCATTTTGTGTACCAACCTCTTGTGCGGCACGGTATCAAACGCTTTCGAAAAATCGAGATATACCACGTCCAATGACTCACCGTGGTCCAGTCTATAGCTTACCTCTTCATAAAAACTGATTAGATTGGTTTGACAGGAGCGATTTCTCATAAACCCATGCTGATATGGAGTTAAACAGTTATTCTCATTGAGATAATCCAGAATAACATCCCTCAGAAACCCTTCAAATATTTTACCAACAATAGAGGTTAGACTTACTGGCCTATAATTTCCAGGTTCACTTTTAGAGCCCTTTTTGAATATTGGCACCACATTTGCTATGCGCCAGTCCTGTGGAACAGACCCTGTCGCTATAGAGTCACTAAAAATAAGAAATAATGGTTTATCTATTACATTACTTAGTTCTCTTAGTACTCGTGGGTGTATGCCATCCGGACCCGGAGATTTATCTATTTTAATCTTATTTAGCCGGTTTCGCACCTCTTCTTGGGTTAGATTGGTGACCCTTAATATAGGGTTTTCATTGTTTCTTGGGATTTCACCTAGCATTTCATTTTCCACCGTGAATACCGTGGAGAAGAAGGTGTTTAATATGTTAGCTTTTTCCTCGTCATCTACAACCATTCTTTCCTCACTATTTTTTAAGGGGCCTACATTTTCAGTTTTTATTCTTTTACTATTGATATAGTTGAAGAACAGTTTGGGATTAGTTTTACTCTCCTTAGCAATGTGCTTCTCTGTTTCCTTTTTGGCAGCTTTAATTAGTTTTTTAGATAAAGTATTTTTCTCCCTATAGTTTTTTAGAGCTTCAATGGTGCTATCCTGCTTTAGTAGTGCAAATGCTTTCTTTTTACTGTTAATTGCCTGTCTTACTTCTTTGTTTAGCCACATTGGGTTTTTCCTATTTCTAGTCCTTTTATTCCCACAAGGTATAAACCGCTTACACTGCCTATTTAGGATGTTCTTAAACATTTCCCATTTATTATCTGTATTCTCATTTCTGAGGATATTGTCCCAGTCTACCAGATTAAGGGCATCTCTAAGCTGTTCAAACTTTGCCTTCCTAAAGTTCAATGTTTTTGTGACTCCCTGACAAGTCCCCCTAGTGAAAGACAGGTGAAACTGCACAATATTGTGGTCGCTATTTCCTAAATGCCCAACCACCTGCAGATTTGTTATTCTGTCAGGTCTATTAGATAGTATTAGGTCTAAAAGTGCTGCTCCTCTGGTTGGATTCTGCACCAATTGTGAAAGATAATTTTTCTTGGTTATTAGCAGAAACCTGTTGCCTTTATGGGTTTCACAGGTTTCTGTTTCCCAGTTACTATCCGGGTAGTTAAAGTCCCCCATAACCAGGACCTCATTATGGGTTGCAGCTTCATCTATCTGCTTTAGAAGTAGACTTTCCATGCTTTCTGTTATATTTGGGGGTTTGTAACAGACCCCAATGAGAATTTTGTTACCATTTTTCCCTCCATGAATTTCAACCCATATGGACTCGACATCCTCATTCCCTTCGCTAATATCCTCCCTTAAAGTGGACTTTAGACAAGACTTTACATAGAGACAAACCCCTCCTCCTCTCCGATTTTTATGATCCTTTCTAAACAGACTGTAACCCTGTAAGTTAACTGCCCAGTCATAGCTTTCATCTAACCATGTCTCGGTTATTCCCACTATGTCAAAGTTACCTGTAGATATTTCTGCTTCTAGTTCTTCCATCTTGTTTGTCAGGCTTCTGGCGTTTGCGAGCATGCAGTTTAGAGGATTTTGTTTTGTTCCAATCTCCTCACTGTGGATTGTTTTAGAAATGTTCTTACCTCCCTTCTGAGTATGTTTTCCTGGGTCGTCTTTGTTCGAGTCTAATATTTTTCTTTGTTGTCCAATTTATCCCGAGTACGCTGATGCGCCATATGTGGGGGTAAACCACTGTTTGGGCGCACGGCAGAGCTCGGAAGGGAAGGAGCGCCTTTTTGGAATGCAGACTTTGATAGAATGGTCTGTGGGCATTATGTTGCGATTGCAGAGCCCCTGATGTACCTAAACTGTAGTAACCCCCCACAAGTGACCCCGTTTTGGAAACTAGACCCCCCAAGGAACTTATCTAGATGTGTGGTGAGAACTTTGAATGCCCAAGTGCTTCACAGAAGTTTAGAATGCAGAGTCGTGAAAATAAAAAATATTTTTTTTTTTCACAAAAAAGATTTTGTAGCCCCCAAGTTTTTATTTTCACAAGGGTAACAAGAGAAATTGGACCCCAGAAGTTGTTGTCCAATTTATCCCGAGTACGCTGATGCCCCATATGTGGGGGTAACCCACTGTTTGGGCGCACGGCAGAGCTCAGAAGGGAGGGAGCACCATTTGACTTTTTGAGCGCAAAATTGGCTGTCGTGTTTGGAGACCCCCTGATGTACCTAAACAGTGGAAACCCCCCAATTCTAGCTCCAACCCTAACCCCAACACACCCCTAACCCTAATCCCAACCTCATCCATAATCCTAATCACTAACCCTAACCGTAATCACAACCCTTACCCCAAAACAACCCTAATGTCAACCCTAACCATAACCCTAATCAAAACCCTAAATCCAACACACCCCTAATCCTAATCTCAACCCTAACCTCAAACCTAACCCTAATCCCAATACACCCCTAATCACAACCCTAACCTTAACCCTAATCCCAAACCTAACCCTAATCCCAAGCGTAACCCTAATGCCAACCCTAACCCTAATACCAACCCTAATCCAAACCCTAACCCTAATCCCAGCTCTAACCCTAACTTTAGCCCCAACCCTAGCCCTAACTTTAGCCCCAACCCTAACCCTAGCCCTAGGGCTACTTTCACACTTGCGTCGTTTGGCATCCCGTCGCAATCCGTCGTTTTGGACAAGAAACGGATCCTGCAAATGTGCCCGCAGGATGCGTTTTTTGCCCATAGACTTGTATTGCCGACGGATCGTGACGGATGGCCACACGTCACGTCCGTCGTGCACTGGATCAGTTGTGTTTTGGCGGAGCGTCGGCACAAAAAAACGTTCAATGAAACGTTTTTTTGTACGTCGCATCCGCCATTTCTGACCGCGCATGCGTGGCCGTAACTCCGCCCCCTCCTCCCCAGGACATAGATTGGGCAGCGGATGTGTTCAAAAACTACAGCTGCTGCCCACGTTGTGCACAATTTTCACAACGTGCGTCGGTATGTCGGGCCGACGCATTGCGACGGCCCCGTACCGACGTAAGTGTGAAAGAAGCCTAACCCTAAGTTTAGCCCCAACCTTAACCCTAAATTTAGCCCCAACGCTAACCCTAAATTTAGCCCCAACCCTAGCCCTAACCCTAGCCCTAACCCTAGCCCTACCCCTAACCCTAACCCTACCCCTAACCCTACCCCTACCCCTAACCCCTAACCCTAACCCTACCCCTAAAACTACCCCTACCCCTAACCCTACCCCTAACCCTAACCCTACCCCTAACCCTACCCCTAGCCCTAACCCTAACCCTAACCCTACCCCTAGCCCTAACCCTAACCCTAACCCTACCCCTAACCCTACCCCTAGCCCTAACCCTAACCCTACCCCTAATTTTAGCCCCAGCTGCTGTTCTCCTGCCGGCCGGCAGATGGAGACAGATGGCGGGCGCACTGGGCATGCGTCTGCCATGTTCTGCTGCCGGCGGCCAGGAGGAGCAGCAAGAGGATCCAGGGACCTAGGTGAGTATGCTAGGGTCCCCGAATCCCCCTATTTCTCTGTCCTCTGATGTGCGATCACATCAGAGGACAGAGAATTACACTTTACTTTTTTTTTTTTTGCGGTCGCCGGTAAACAGTTAATTACCGGCGATCGCAAAACAGGGATCGGTAATACCGACCCCGATCATGCTCTTTGGGGTCTCGGCTACCCCCGGCAGCCGAGACCCCAAAGATTCTCCCGGTGCCGGCCGGCGGGCGCACTGCGTATGCGCCCGCCATTTTGAAGATGGCGGCGCCCACCGGGAGACACGAGGAGCATCGGGGGAGCTAGGTGAGTATTGGCGGGCCACCTGGGACCCCTTTTCTCTGTCCTCCGATGTGCGATCACATCGGAGGACAGAGAAATTAAAAAGAGATCGCTTTTTTTTTTTTTTTTTTGCGATCGCCGGTAAACGGTTAATTACCGGCGATCGCAAATGCGGGGTGGGTTAAAAACCCCCCAAATCATGTTCTCTGGGGTCTCGGCTACCCTCAGCAGCCGAGACCCCGGAGAAAATCGGCCTCTGGGGGGCGCTATGGACTTTTTCCACAGCGCCGTTAATTAACGGCGCTGTGGTTTAAGTACCCTTAGCGGCCGCCGTTAAAAGGCGTATCGGCGGTCGCTAAGGGTTTAAAGTAGTTGATCGATAGATAGAAACATAAAAAAACAGCAATTCAACAGCTGCGTACAGTAAAATCAAAGCGGGATGCAACAGAATAGAATAGACAGATTACAAACAGTATATACACATATAGTGGGCATGGAAAGTATTCAGACCCCTTTACATTTTTCACTGTTTGCCTCATTGCAGCCATTCGATAAATTCAAAAAGTTCATTTTTTTCACATTAATGTACATTCTGCAACCCATCTTGACTGAAAAAAACAGAAATGTAGTAATTTTTTAAAATTTACTATTAAAGAAAAAACTGAATCACATGGTCATACTGTAAGTATTCTGACCTTTTGCTCAGACACTCATATTTAAGTGACATGCTGTCCATTTCATTGTGATCCTCCTTGAGATGGTTCTACTCTTTCACTGAAGTCCGGCAGTGTTTATGCAGCGCCCCAGAGTCCTGGTCCTTGCAGTAATGTCGCTCTGCCACTAAGGGGAGTGATGTTATGTCTGATTGCAGTAAAGGAGTTCACCTGACCAGGTATCACAGTCACACATTACACTTCACACTCCGGCCACCAGGGGGAGCAAAAGGCTCTATGTATTAGGCCACTCCTCACACTTGGGTAAAACTGGGGGTTGGATAGGAAGTTAGTCAGAAAGCAGCCTGGGAGAGTTCCAGGGAGGACCTATCAGGGGTGGGATCCTGGCAGGGACCTAGCAGAAAGGACAGATCGTTACGGAGCCACGCCTGCACTACCTTGCGGCGGCATCTTAAGGAAGGATACGAAGCGAAGTATATTGTGGAGAAGTGAGAAACGAGATCACAGCAAAAAGGCGATAGAACCAGTAGGAGCCGTGCCTCGAGATCGGCAACATCCTACTGAGGCGCGTAGCCGGTGGCCGGAACGCCGAGGAAGTAACAGACTTCAAGCATTACTTCAAACAGCAGCAGGACAGTTAATTATAGGTTGGCTGTCTGACCTAAATCACCTAAGCAGACATAGGAGGCAATTGTGGGAGAGGGGCGTCTCTAGGGTCCCAGAATAACTCCTACCTGTCATACGGGTGCGTCCTAGCCATATTATCTGGGGGACGGAGAGAGAGAAAGAACAAAAACGACAGTTGTGAATACTATCCCGTGGTGCTCAGCAGGGAAGGACTACAACACACAGGCGCTAGAAGGTAGGCAGCCAGTTGATCCACACGAGAAATAAAACCCTGAGCATCCATGCCAGAGCATATATCCTGCACCACCCAGATATCAAGAGGAAAAAAGAGGCAAACCAGAGCACAGAAAAAAAAATGGTTCAGAACTTTCTTTTCCTTCTTTTGAGATACATTTAATTCATTTTTGGCCACTTGTACTGTTATGATCTGGTGGTTTAGGAACAACATGAGACAAGCTCTGAAGGAGGTGGTATCTGTACTGACCGCAGACCCTGAACCTAGCAGCGCAACTAGAAATAGCCGTGGGGGGTACCTGACGCCTCCTAGACCCCTCGGCACAGCCTAAGATCTAACTTCCCCTAAAGAGGGAAACAGGAAACCTATCTTGCCTCAGAGAAAATCCCCAAAGGAAAGATAGACCCCACAAATATTGACGGTGAGAGGAGGGGAAAATAACATACGCAGAGATGAAATCAGATTTTAGCATAGGAGGCCAGTCTAGCTTGATAGATAGGACAAGAAAGGATACTATGCGGTAAGTAAAAAAACTACAAAACAATCCAAACAGAGTTTACAAAATCTCCACACCTGACTAAAGGTGTGGAGGGTAAATCTGCTTCCCAGAGCTTCCAGCTAACAGAAAAAATCTATAATGACAAGCTGGACAAAAATAGAATGCACAGAACAATAAGTCCACAACATGTGGACTGAAATGAGCAAAGCCAGAACTTATCTTAGCAGAACTGGTCAGGAAACCAGGAGAATCTAAGCAGAGATGTGAATCCAGCCAGAAAACATTGACAAGTGGCATAGGCTGAAGACTAGAGCCAGGTTAAATAGCAGAGCCAGGAGAGATGATTAGTGAAAGCAGCTGCTAAAGCTAAACCCAAGGAGCAGCAGTTCCACTCAAAACCACCAGAGGGAGCCCAAGGGCAGAATTCACAAAGGTGCCATTTTCAACCACCGGAGGGAGCCCAAGAACGGAATTCACAACAGATGTGCCTTTGGACCGGCCGGTCTCAGCCAGCCCTGTTAGCAGTGCTCTGGATTGCGGATCCCGAAGTCTTCAGTAAAAAAGGTAAAGAGACTGCACCCTTTGTGTCCTCATTATTGACTGCACCTCACATCATCACCATCTACACTACTGGGAAGCCCTGGGGAAACACTTCACCTGTGGGAAGATATTCCATCTAGCTGCCATAACATCACCCCAGCGGACCCCTAAGCAGCGTCGGTCACCTTGACCGAATACCACAGGTGGCGTCACGAACACTTGACAAACTTTCATCACCTTTCATTGAATGCCCCTTAGCAGGGTCACGGACCAGGTCTAGCCACCGTGACAACCCCAGGATCGAAACAGAGAGGTCCGGTACCGAGTACCCCGCAGCCCTGCATCTGGGGGCGTTCCAACTTGGCGTCACGAACAGGATGTACTTAAGCCTGAAGAATCAGGTCATGTGTGCCTTAGAACTGTGTCAGAATTGTGCTTGAACTGTGATTTATTGCCCAGACTGTGTATTGCAAAAGACCGCCAATATTCCCGCCAAAACCGCCGCCATTACAGCGCCACGAGGAGCGCAGGAGAAGAAGAAGGGGGGCGTGGAGTTGTGGGCATCAATGAACTGAGAAGCGCGAAGAACAATGGCCGCCCAGTCTAAATATCTCTGTACATTGAGGATGTGTCCGTCAGCAGCCGAGATCCGCCTCCTGATCCTCAATGGCGGGCGGAGACAAAGAAAACGAAACTGCCCAAGAAGAAGAGAGTGGGAAAAGGACAAAGAGGACAGCAGCCATGTGGAAGACGCCATGGCCAGCTGCCCAGGACCAGAGCATGGGGTCAGAGCAGAGGACTGCCCCAGCTACCCAGAGAGATACCGCAGCCAGGCATCACCTGTTGGCCCCGACTTCCTGCAGGCTAGAGTGGACGAGCTCAGCGATAAACTCCGGCGGATGCAGCTGAGCACTGAGGCCGGGTGGAAGGAGACTGTCATCGGGTGCCTCACCAGACGTCTGTCGGCAGCCTCATCTGGTCCAGAGCAAGAAAGAAGTTCCAGCGCTCCGAAGCCAGAAAGCAAGGCCCTGTCGGAATGCGAGATACTACAAACAGAGATGACAACGCCACAGCACAAGGTCCCGCAGTCAGCATTCCAGATCCCAGCGGAGATGGAGCAGGCCAGCACAGGAGGGACCGCATCTGAAGCAGGTATGAAGAACGACCCTGCCCCAGTGACGGAAGACCTACTAGTAGGCCCTGTAGCAGCGCCACCTGCTGCCATGACTAAGACTAACTCTGAACTGACAAATCCTAATAACTACTACCACAGTGGGCATTATTGCCGCTACTGAACCTACTTCCAAAATAGACATTCGAACCCAGATTATACCTGAAAAACTGATTAGTGACATTGATACCGCACCGGATGAGAAGTCGAACATAGATCTTCCCAGGCCAGGAAGTGTTTGCTACCAACTGATGCCTTGCAACCTACCGTCGCAGGAATAAACCTCGAAACCCCGACAAATGTAAATAGTTAACTGTTTGTTTCCTGCTCTTTTGCTGCTTAAACCCGTAGGGGTTAGTGGGTCCTCCTGAAAACCATAGAGAGATGGTTGATAGATCTCATTCTGTGAACCTAGAAGAAGAGATGCAGTAGGCCCAGACAAGTAGCTAGGCGGTCCTGCATATGTGAAGTCAAGGAAGTAAAGAAAAGGTTAAATTTGTACCATAGCGTTTTATAGTAAGCCTTTAGTGGGTTCAGCCAATACGCCCTTAACGGAAAAGTTAAATTATTGTTCAAAAATTTGCACTTAGTAGAATACCCGGCTGGGTAAATGAAATTATTTATAGTCAGTAAATTAGAATGTTATTTAAAATATTTCAATATGTTTCTGTTTGTAACGTTCAAGTGACCTCACCTCCCATAAAGGGAAGCATTGTTATATTTACTTATTCATAGCATTTAAAAATTTTGTATGTCTTTTTCTAATATGTATTGTTGTTGTTCTTTTCCCAGTCCGGGAGTACTGGATTTAACCGGGGGGGGGAAGGGAAGCGCCCCAGAGTCCTGGTCGTTGCAGTAATGTTGCTCTGCACTAAGGGGAGTGATGTTATGTCTGATTAGGCCGGCTTCACACTCAGCGTATGAAAATACGGTCCGTATATTACGGCCGTAATACGCTGAAATGTCCCGAAAATAGTGGTCCGTAGCTCCTCCGTAGGCAGGGTGTGTCAGCGTTTTTTGCGCATGGCATCCTCCGTATGTAATCCGTATGGCATCCGTACTGCGTGGTTTTCTCGCAGGCTTGCAAAACCAACATACCGCTATAGAAATGATCCATGTGTCCCAAAAAGAAAAATATATATATATATACTGTCTATATATATATATATATATATATGTCATTAGACACATATATGTATATATATTAATATTTATTCCAGCGCTACACAGCTTGAAAGCCGGTAATTCAATTACCGGCTTTTTCTTTCTCCTTCTTAAAACCCGACATGATTTGAGACATGGTTTACATACAGTAAACCATGTCTTCTCTCCATTTTTTTTGCAGATTCCACACTACTAATGTCAGTAGTGTGTATCTGCAAAATTTGGCCGTTCTAGCTCTTAAAATAAAGGGTTAAATGGCGGAAAAAATTGGCGTGGGCTCCCGCGCAATTTTCTCCGCCAGAGTAGTAAAGCCAGTGACTGAGGGCATATATTAATAGCCTGGAGAGGGTCCATGGTTATTGGCCCCCCCCCTGGCTAAAAATATCTGCCCCCAGCCACCCCAGAAAAGGCACATCTGGAAGATGCGCCTATTCTGGCACTTGGCCACTCTCTTCCCATTCCCGTGTAGCGGTGGGATATGGGGTAATGAAGGGTTAATGCCACCTTGCTATTGTAAGGTGACATTAAGCCTAATTAATAATGGAGAGGCATCAATTATGACACCTATCCATTATTAATCCAATTGAATGAAAGGGTTAAATAAAACACAAACACATTATTTAAAATTATTTTAATGAAATAAAAACAATGGTTGTTGGAGTATTTTATTCTACGCCCAATCCAATCACTGAAGACCCTCGTTCTGTGAAAGAAAAAACATAATAAACCAACAATATACTTACCCTCCGCAGATCTGTAACGTCCAACGATGTAAATCCTTCTGAAGGGGTTAAAACATTTTGCAGCAAGGAGCTTTGCTAATGCAGGCTGCTCCTCGCTGCAAAACCCCGGGGAATGAGTCTAAATATAGATCAATGAGCTATATTTAGCTTCATTTGCGGTGAGGCGCCCTCTGCTGGATGTTCATAGATCGTGGGAAATTTCCTAGAAAGCTCCCAGGCTTGTCCGTGTGAAATCCGTATTTTTCACGCTTCCATAGACTTTCATTGGCGTATTTCTTGCGCAGTACGGTGACAAACGCAGCATGCTGCGATTTTGTACGGCCGTAGAAAGCCGTATAATACTGATCAGTAAAATACGGCAGATAGGAGCAGGGGCATAGAGAATAATTGTGCGGTATTTTTTGCGAGTTTTACGGACGTAGTTTCTGCGCTCTTACGTCCGTAAAACTCGCAAGTGTGAAGCCGGCCTTACACTAAAGGAGTTCACCTGACCAGGTATCATAGTCACACATTACACTTCACACTCCGGCCACCAGGGGGAGCAAAAGGCTCTATGTATTAGGCCACTCCTCACACTTGGGTAAAACTGGGGGTTGGATAGGAAGTTAGTCAGAAAGCAGCCTGGGAGAGTTCCAGGGAGGACCTGTCAGGGGTGGGATCCTGGCAGGGACCTAGCAGAAAAGACAGATCGTTACGGAGCCGCGTCTGCACTACTTGCGGCGGCATCTTAAGGAAGGACACGAAGTGAAGTATATTGTGGAGAAGTGAGAAATAAGATCACAGCAAAAAGGTGATAGAACCAGTAGGAGCCGTGCCTCGAGATCGGCAACATCCTACTGAGACGCGTAGCCGGTGGCCGGAATGCCGAGGAAGTAACAGACTTCAAGGATTACTTCAAACAGCAGCAGGACAGTTAATTATAGGTTGGCTGTCTGACCTAAATCACCTAAGCAGACATAGGAGGCAATTGTGGGAGAGGGGCGTCTCTAGGGTCCCAGAATAACTCCAGGCCTACCTGTCATACGGGTGCGTCCTAGCCATATTATCTGGGGGACGGAGAGAGAGAAAGAACAAAAACGACAGTTGTGAGGACTATCCCATGGTGCTCAGCAGGGAAGGACTACAACATACAGGCGCTAGAAGGTAGGCACTGATTTCCACCTGCAAAGGGAACTCTGGATGTGCCGTCGGACCGGCCGGTCTCAGCCAGCCCTGTTAGCAGTGCTCTGGATTGCGGATCCCGAAGTCTTCAGTAAAAAAGGTAAAGAGACTGCACCCTTTGTGTCCTCGTTATTGACTGCACCTCACATCATCACCATCTACACTACTGGGAAGCCCTGGGGAAACACTTCACCTGTGGGAAGATATTCCATCTAGCTGCCATAACATCACCCCAGCGGACCCCTAAGCAGCGTCGGTCACCCTGACCGAATACCACAGGTGGCGTCACGAACACTTGACAAACTTTCATCACCTTTCATTGGACGCCCCTTAGCAGGGTCACGGACCGGGTCTAGCCACCGTGACAACCCCAGGACCGAGACAGAGAGGACCGGTACCGAGTACCCCGCAGCCCTGCATCTGGGGGTGCTCCATTTACTTAAACTGATAGGACTTGATTTGAAAAGGCACACACCTGTCTATTTAAGTCCTCACAGCACACAGTGCATGTCAGACCAAATGAGAATCATAAGAACAAAGGAACTGGCCAAGGAGCTCAGAGACATAATTGTAGCAAGGCACAGATCTGGCCAAAGTTACAACAGAATTTGTTCAGTACTTAAGGTTCCTAAGAGCATACTGGCCACCATAATCCTTAAATGGAAGAAGATTGAGACCTCCAGAAGTCTTCCTAGACCTGGCCATCCAGCCAAACTGAGCAATCGTGGGAGAAGAGCCTTGGTGAGAGAGGTAAAGAAGAACCCACGATCACTGTGGCTGAGCTCCAGAGATGCAGTAGGGAGATGGAAGAAAGTTCCACAAAGTCAACTATCTCTGCAGTCCTCCACCAGTTGGACCTTTATGGCAGAGTGGCCCGACAGAAGCCTCTCCTCATAGTAACATAGTAACATAGTTGGCAAGGCCGAAAAAAAATATTTGTTCATCCAGTTCAGCCTATATTCCGTCAGAATAAATTACTAGATCTATGTCCTTCTAAAGAACCTAATAACTGTAAGCTACAATATTGTTACACTCCAGGAAGACATCCAGACCTCTCTTTAACCCCTCGACTAAGTTTGCCATCACCACCTCCTCAGGCAAGGAATTCCAGATTCTCACTGCCCTAACAGTAAAAAATCATCTTCTATGTTTGTGATAAAACCTTCTCTCCTCCAGACGCAGAGAACTCCCCTTTGTGACCATCACCTTCCTTGGAATAAACAGATCCCCAGAGAGATATTTGTATTGTCCCCTTATGTACTTATACAGGGTTATTAGATCTCCCCTCATTTGTCTTTTTTCTTGACTAAATAATCCTAATTTTGCTAATCTTTCTTTGGCATTGTAGTTCCAGAATAATAGCCAAATAATAAGGTGTATCCACATATGGTACCCCTATAAGGTCCTCTAATAGAGAATATGTATAAAGCCAGGAGAAACCTAATAAATCTAAAACATAACCTTTAATGGAAACCTTCTAAAAACGATCGTTTTTAGAATTTTACCATTAAAGGTTATGTTTTAGATTTATTAGGTTTCTCCTGGCTTTATACACACGCATTGTAGTTCCAGCATCCCCTTTAGTAATGATGTTGCCCGCCTTTGTACTCGCTCTAGTTCCATTATATCCTTCCTGAGTACCGGTGCCCAAAACTGTACACAGTACTCCATGTGCGGTCTAACTAGGGATTTGTACAAAGGCAGTATAATGCTCTCATCATGTGTATCCAGGGCTCTTTTAATGCACCCCATGATCCTGTTTGCCTTGGCAGCTGCTGCCTGGCACTGGCTGCTCCAGGTAAGTTTATCATTAACTAGGATCCCCAAGTCCTTCTCCATGTCAGATTTACCCAGTGGTTTCCCATTCAGAGTGTAATGGTAATATTGTTTCCTTCTTCCAATGTGTATAACCTTACATTTATCATTGTTAAACCGCATCTGCCACCTTTTGGCCCAAGTTTCCAACTTATCCAGATCCTTCTGTAGCAGAATGCTATCTTCTCTTTTATTGACTGCTCTTCATAGTTTTGTATCCTCTGCAAAGATCGATATTTTACTGTGTAAATCTTCTACCAGATCGTTAATAAATATGTTGAAGAGAACAGGTCCCAACACAGACTTCTGCGGTACCCCACTTGTCACAGCGACCCAGTTAGAGAATATACCATTTATAACCACCCTCCGCTTTCTATCACTAAGCCAGTTACTTACCCATTTACACACATTTTCCCCCAGACCCAGCATTCTCATTTTGTGTAACAACCTATTGTGTGGCATGGTATGAAACGCTTTGGAAAAATCAAGATATACCACATCCAATAACTCACCTTGGTCCAGTCTATAGCTTACCTCTTCATAAAAACTGATTAGATTGGTTTGACAGGAGTGATTCCTCATAAACCCATGCGGATATGGAGTTAAACAGTTATTCTCATTGAGATAATCCAGAATAACATCCCTCAGAAACCCTTCAAATATTTTACCAACAATAAAGGTAAGACTTACTGGCCTATAATTTCCAGGTTCACTTTTAGAGCCTTTTTGAATATTAGTACCACATTTGCTATGCACCATTCATGTGGAACAGACCCCATCGCTATAGAGTCCCTAAATATAAGAAATAATGGCTTGTCTATTACATTACTTAGTTATCTTAGTACTCGTGGGTGTATGCCATCCGGACCCGGAGATTTATCTATTTTAATCATATTTAGCCTGTTTCGTACCTCTTCTTGAATTAGATTGGTGACCCTCAATATAGGGTTTTCTTTGTCTCCGCATTTCTCCTAGCATTTCATTTTCCACCGTGAATACTGTGGAGAAGAAGGTGTTTAATATATATCCTCTTTCCTCGTCATCTACTACCATTCTTTCCTCACAGGTTTTTAAGAGGTCTACACTTTCACTTATGATTCTTTTACTATTGATATAGCTGATGAACAATTTGGGGTTAGTTTTACTTTCCTTAGCAATGTGCCTCTCTGTTTCCTTTTTGACAGCTATAATTACGCACCCAGGTTTTAGAGGTGGAAAATAGGGAAAAAAATACTTGAAGCAAAAAAAGTGGTAAAATATTTAATAACATACTATTATATGTAGTGTTATTATATATAATAGTATGTTATTATATTGGAAGCTGCGGGTAGAAGATGGTGTAGCGGGACCAGTGTGGTGTCTGTAAAGTACTATATGAAGACACTGGAGGGTGAGTATAAGAATGGGGGCCCAGGGCTTATATTTAAAGCACCACTCCAGCACTGAAAAATAACACTGAAGTGCTGCTATAAGAACCCATGGGAGAACTATAACTCCCAGCATGTCCTGCAGATCCAACGGTATGCTGGGAGTTATAGTTCACCACAGGAGTGGCAGAGTGCTTTATTGCATGTTGTAAAGAGTAACCTTTTAATTGTGGCAGCCAGCCACACTGTGGTGAGGTAAAAAACTGGAGCAGCCCATGACCGCACAGAGTCGTCCCTCCTGTTGCCTCTCCACAGCACAGGTCATATGAGGAAGCTTGCAGATTCTAGTGTGGAGTCTGAAGGACCTCTGATGACGTCAAGAAGAGGGAGGGCTCTGTGCTGTCATGTGATGCTCCAGCCCGCCCACTTCATGACAACACACAGGTCCTTATGGACTCAGCATCCAGCACAGCCGTTGATGCAGAAGCTGTGCTGTCAGATATGCAGCAATCTAGTCTCCTCGGGCCCCTGCTGCCCCCTCCTCCACTCCACACGCAGATCTCCCCAGCTGCTGCAGGAATCCAGCACTGGGGAAACCATGTGTGTCCGCTGCTTAAGTGAAGGAGTATTCATTTGCTGCTCCCTGCTCACTGCTCAGCTGACAGGTGGGCTGGGAAGCAGCTAATGAATATTCACTGCACTTTAATCATCGGGATCATGTGTTTTCCCCAGCTGATTCCTGCAGCCAGGCAGCGGGGCGGGGACATTTTTCTGCCTCCTGCCTGGGATACCAGTGCGATCCAACTCACTGCTGCCCCCTCCCCATGTTACATCCGTACCATAAGACGCACCCACACTTTCCTCCCAAATTTGGAGGGAAAAAGTGAGTCTTATGGTTGGAAAAATACGGTAGTTTTTTAGATGAAGTATTTATCTCCCTATGGTTTTTTAGAGCTTCAATAGTGCCATCCTGCTTTAGTAGTTTAAATGCTTTATTTTTCCTGTTAAATGCCCCTCTTACTTCTTTGTTTAGCCACATTGGGTTTTTCCTGTTTCTTGTCCTCAATGCAAGCTATATGAAATCCCGCATACAGTTTGCAATAACACACATGAAGGACTCCCAAACTATGAGAAATAAGATTCTCTGGTCTGATGAGATGAAGATAGACTTTTTTGGTGATAATTCTAAGCGGTATGTATGGGAGTCAAACTGAGGAAAAAAAATCCAGAAAATCACATTGTCTGTTTTTTTAACATTTTATTTGCATATTATGGTGGAAAATAAGTATTTGGTCAGAAACAAAATTTCATCTCAATACTTTGTAATATATCCTTTGTTGGCAATGACAGAGGTCAAACGTTTTCTGTAAGTCTTCACAAGGTTGCCACACACTGTTGTTGGTATGTTGGCCCATTCCTCCATGCAGATCTTCTCTAGAGCAGTGATGTTTTTGGCTTTTCGCTTGGCAACACGGACTTTCAACTCCCTCCAAAGGTTTTCTATAGGGTTGAGATCTGGAGACTGGCTAGGCCACTCCAGGACCTTGAAATGCTTCTTACGAAGCCACTCCTTCGTTGCCCTGGCGGTGTGCTTTTGATCATTGTCATGTGGAAAGACCCAACCACGTTTTATCTTCAATGCCCTTGCTGATGGAAGGAGGTTTGCACTCAAAATCTCACGATACATGGCCCCATTCATTCTTTCATGTACCCGGATCAGTCGTCCTGGCCCCTTTGCAGAGAAACAGCCCCAAAGCATGATGTTTCCACCACCATGCTTTACAGTAGGTATGGTGTTTGATGGATGCAACTCAGTATTCTTTTTCCTCCAAACACGACAAGTTGTGTTTCTACCAAACAGTTCCAGTTTGGTTTCATCAGACCATAGGACATTCTCACAAAACTCCTCTGGATCATCCAAATGCTCGGGCCCGGACATGTACTGGCTTAAGCAGTGGGACACGTCTGGCACTGCAGGATCTGAGTCCATGGTGGCGTGGTGTGTTACTTATGGTAGGCCTTACATTGGTCCCAGCTCTCTGCAGTTCATTCACTAGGTCGCCCCGCGTGGTTCTGGGATTTTTGCTCACCGTTCTTGTGATCATTCTGACCCCACGGGGTGGGATTTTGCGTGGAGCCCCAGATCGAGGGAGATTATCAGTGGTCTTCTATGTCTTCCATTTTCTAATTACTGCTCCCTCTGTTGATTTCTTCACTCCAAGCTGGTTGGCTATTGCAGATTCAGTCTTCCCAGTCTGGTGCAGGGCTACAATTTTGTTTCTGGTGTCCTTTGACAGCTCTTTGGTCTTCACCATAGTGAAGTTTGGAGACAGACTGTTTGAGGGTGTGCACAGGTGTCTTTTTATACTGATAACAAGTTTAAACAGGTGCCATTACTACAGGTAATGAGTGGAGGAAAGAGGAGACACTTAAAGAAGAAGTTACAGGTCTGTGAGAGCCAGAAATCTTGATTGTTTGTTTCTGACCAAATACTTATTTTCCACCATAATATGCAAAAAAAATGTTATAAAAACAGACAATGTGATTTTCTGGATTTTTTTTTCTCAGTTTGTCTCCCATAGTTGAGGTCTACCTATGATGTAAATTACAGACGCCTCTCATCTTTTTAAGTGATGGAACTTGCACTATTGCTGACTGACTAAATACTTTTTTGCCCCACTGTGTATATATATATATATATATATATATATACTAGATTGTGGCCCGATTCTAACGCATCGGGTATTCTAGAATATGCATGTCCCCGTAGTATATGGACAATGATGATTCCAGAATTCGCGGCAGACTGTGCCCGTCGCTGATTGGTCGAGGCAACCTTTATGACATCATCGTCGCCATGCTGTGCCCGTCGCTGATTGGTCGAGGCAACCTTTATGACATCATCGTCGCCATGACAACCATTATGACATCTACATCGATACTGTGCCCATCGCTGATTGGTCGAGGCGAATTCGCGGCAGACTGTGCCCGTCGCTGATTGGTCGAGGCAACCTTTATGACATCATCGTCGCCATGCTGTGCCCGTCGCTGATTGGTCGAGGCCTGGCGGCCTCGACCAATCAGAGACGTGGGATTTCCAGGACAGACAGACAGACAGACAGGTATTCTAGAATATGCATTCGTAGTAGTATATGGACAATGATGATTCCAGAATTCGCGGCAGACTGTGCCCGTCGCTGATTGGTCGAGGCAACCTTTATGACATCATCGTCGCCATGGCAACCATTATGACATCTACGTCGATACTGTGCCCGTCACTGAATCAGAGACGTGGGATATCTACGTCCTTTATGACATCATCGTCGCTGTGCTCGTCGCTGATTGGTCGAGGCCTGGCGGCCTCGACCAATCAGACGCGGGATATCTACGTCCTTTATGACATCATCGTCGCTGTGCTCGTTGCTGATTGGTCAAGGCGGCCTCGACCAATCAGAGACGCGGGATTTCTACGTCGATGCTGTGCCGGTCTCTGATTGGTCGAGGCCTAGCGGCCTCGACCAATCAGAGAGCCGGGATTTCCAGGACAGACAGACAGACAGACAGACGGAAAAACCCTTAGACAATTATATATATAGATATAGTAGCGTTTCCCTTACTTCGGGTCTTGGGGAACACGGGAATTTCTCACACAAATTAAGTCCGTTCCGGTTTATTAAGCGTCATAAAACGCACCGTAAGCCAGGTTGCACACAGTCTATTACTTTAACACGTGTGGCTTTACAAAACATTCAGTAGTCACGTCTTTTCTCTCCATTAAAGTTCATTACATGCATCAATGGAACATATTAAACCCCAACAGTCTGTTCCAATGGCAGATACATCTCTGCCGTATATTACAGGTTTTTTTCCATACCAGGGATTACCTCTCAGGAGCTTCAGGTCCACACACTGAGTCCTGCCAGTGCTGGTTCACAGGGAAACTGCCTCAATAGGATCACCGTCCTTGTGACCAGTGCACCTTGGATAGTCCAGACCCACAGTAGGAACTGTAGCTTCCCCAACACAGAAACCGTCTCAGGCTCTGTAGATGCAGCCTTTCTATGCGCTTCCAGGAAGTCCAATCACAGGCACTTCCAACACACAGGCCATCAGTCCATGATCTTACCAAGTGCTTACAGGACTCCAGTCCATCCGTGGACAATCCAACAATCTGACCATTCCAGGATTCACACTCTTAGCAGGTGCTTGCAGGACTCCAGTCCATCCCAGGACAATCCAACACCCTCGAGCATTCAGTCCATAGCCTCAGCACACAGGCCACTCAATGCCAAACACAGGAACAAACGGATCCATACACAGGAACCCACACCCTGGTTACATTATATACCTTTTAACCACTCCCCTGGGTGGATGTGTGGATGTGTGGCTAGTTTGTCCAGCCCATCACACATAACTAGCCTGGTAAGTCTCCCTTATTAACTATGCAAACCTTGAAGGACTACAGGTCCCAGAACAACAACATTGCATCAGACTTACCACGCAGACTCCCTCTGCGACACATATCGGCCATTCACAACTCTGCCAGTCACTGTTTCATCACATTAATGCCTCCAAGCGCATCTTGAAGCGCACACACAGTGCCCTCTAGCTGTAACGTGGCTCACTGCACCACAATATATATATATATATATATATATATATATACCGTATTTTCCGGGGTATAAGATGACTGGGCGTGCAAGTCGACCCCCAACTTTTCCAGTTAAAATATAAAATCTTCTCAAAAGTTGGGGGTTGCCTTATATGCCGGGTGTCGTCTTATAGGGTGGGTTCGGAGCAATCTGCGGTCGACGTATATGGTGGGGGGAGTGGTCCTGATGACGAGGTGAGGGAGCGCCTCACCAGGAAGGTGTAAGTGAAGCAAACTGTCAGTGTCTGGGATGCCAGGGGTATGCGAAAAAGAGAGAGAGCGGTGCTGTGCCTAGAAAAGCACTCCTATTTCACTAATCTGGCTCGCCCTTGTATCCTATTATCTCCTTCTCTGCCTCTGCTTCACTTACTCCTTCCTGGTGAGGTGCCCCCTCACCTCGTCATTGGGACCGCTCCTCCCACAATGTGCAGCGACCGCAGATTACTCTGCACCTGCCCTATAAGACGATAGAAGATTTTCAGGGGTTAAAAAGTAGTCTTATACGCCAGAAAATACTGTATATATAGTATGACAGAAAAATCCACAACGGTCACAGAAATAACTTGAATCTGACAAAAGTAATAATAAATACAAGATTTATGAATATGAACAAATGAAAGTCAGACATTGCTTTTCAACCATGCTTCCACAGAATTAAAAAAAATAAAACTCATGAAATAGGCCTGGACGGAAATGATAGTACCCTTATGACAAAAGGGACATGTTAAATCAAGATGTGCCCACTAACTAGCATCACAGGTGTCTACAATCTTGGAATCAGTGAGTGAACCTGTATATAGGGCTACAGGTACTCACTGTACTGTTTGGTGACATGGTGTGTATCACACTCAACATGGACCAGAGGAAGCAAAGGAAAGAGTTGTTTCAGGAGATTAGAAAGATAATTATAGAGAAACATGTTAAAGGTAAAAGTTAAAAGACCATCTCCAAGCAGCTTGATGTTCCTGTGACTACACTTGCACATATTATTTAGAAATGTAATATCCGTGGGGCTGTAGCCCACCTCCCTGGACATGGCCGCAGGAGGAAGATTGATGACAAATCAAAGAGATGGATAATACGAATGGTAACAAAAGAGCCCAGAAAAACTTCTAAACAGGTTAAAGGTGAACTTCAAGCTCAAGGAATATCAGCATCAAATTGCATCATCCGTCATTGTATGAGCCAATGTGGACTTCATGGGAGAGAACAAAGGAGGACATCATTGTTGAAAAAAAATCATAAAAAAGCCAAACTAGATTTTGCCTAGCTACTTGTCGACAAGCCACAAAGCTTCTGGGAGAATGTCCTATGGACAGACGAGACAAAAATTGAACTTTTTGGCAAGGCACATCAGCTCTATGTTAACAGATGGGAAAATGGAGCATATCAAGAAAAGAACATTGTCCCAACTGTGAAACATGGAGGAGGTTCTGTTATTTTCTGGGGCTGTTCTGCTTCATCTGGCACAGGGTGTCTAGAATCTGTGCAGGGTACAATGAAATCTCAAGACTATCAAGGGATTCTATAGAGAAATAGACTACCCAGTGTCAGAAAGCTTGGTCTCATTCACACGTCATGGGTCTTGCAACAGGATAATGACCCAAAACACAAAGCTAAAAACACACAAGAATGGCTAAGAGGAAAACATTGGACTATTCTGAAGTGGCCTTCCATGAGCCCTGACCTAAATCCTATCGAGCAATTTTGGAAAGAGCTGAAACATGCTGTCTTTAAAAGGCAACTTTCAAACACGAGACAACTGAAGCAATTTTTTCTTTAGGAGTGGGCCAAAATACCTGTTGAGAGGTACAAAAGTGTCATTGACAGTTACAGGAATCATTTGATTGCAGTGATTGCCTCAAGGTTGTGCAACAAAATATTAAGTTATGGGTACAATCATTTCTGTCCATGCCTATTTCAAGAGTTTTACTTTTTTTTAAATTCTGTGGAAGCAAAGTGGAAAAGCAATGTCTGACTTTCATTTGCTCATTTTCATAGATTTTTTAAATTATTATTAAGTTTGTCAGATTCAAGTTATTCCTGTGGCCATTGTGGGTTTTTCTGTCATTAAATGTGGGGTTACCAACAATTTTGACCACGTGTGTGTGTATATATATATAGATATAGATATAGAAATATGCACACATAGTGGGGAAAAAGGATTCAAATCTGTCACTGCCAACAAAGGATATATAACTAGTGTTGAGCGATACCGTCCGATACTTGAAAGTATCGGTATCGGATAGTATCGGCCGATACCCGAAAAATATCGGATATCGCCGATTCCGATATCCGATACCAATACAAGTCAATGGGACATCAAGTATCGGAATGTATCCTGATGGTTCCCAGGGTCTGAAGGAGAGGAAACTCTCCTTCAGGCCCTGGGATCCATAGTGAGGTGTAAAATAAAGAATTAAAATAAAAAATATTGATATGCTCACCTCTCCGGCGGCCCCTGGACATCACACTGGTAACCGGCCGGCTTCTTTGTTTAAAATGAGCGCGTTTAGGACCTGCGAATGACGTCGCGGCTTCTGATTGGTCGCGTGCCGCTCATGTGACCGCCACGCGACCAATCAGAAGCCGTGACATCATTCGCAGGTCCTTAATTCCTAGAATTAGGAGTTTAGTGAATGAGAATGACGTCGCGGCTTCTGATTGGTCGCGTGGCGGTCACATGAGCGGCACGCGACCAATCAGAAGCCGCGACGTCATTCGCAGGTCCTAAACGTGCTCATTTTAAACAAAGAAGCCGGCCGGTTACCAGCGTGATGTCCAGGGGCCGCCGGAGAGGTGAGCATATCAATATTTTTTATTTTAATTCTTTATTTTACACATCCCTATTGATCCGATACCGATACCCGATACCACAAAAGTATCGGATCTCGGTATCGGAATTCCGATACCGCAAGTATCGGCCGATACCCGATACTTGCGGTATCAGAATGCTCAACACTGTATATAACAAAATAAAAATTTGAGATGTACTTTTGTTAATGACCAAATACTTATTTTCCACAATAATTTGCAAAATAAATCTTGTCAAATCAGACAAGGTGTTTTCCGGATTTGTTTTCTCATTTTGACTTTCATACTTGTTGTCTACCTATAATATCAATTACAGGCCTCGCTTATCTTTTTAAGTGAGAGAACTTGCAAAATTGGTTGCTGACTAAATACTTTCCCCCCCCCCCTGTATATATTAGATAGATAGATAGATAGATAGATAGATAGATAGATAGATAGATAGATAGATAGATAGATTTGCATGCTATGGTGCTACAGAGTGCTGCTTTATTTGTTTGATTGAATCTGAGTTGGTGAGCACCTGTTCAGATCTAGTTTATGTTTGAATGTGATGGTCAGTTTTTTTAAAACATGTTACACATCACAGACCTCACATAGTCCATAGAACGTCATAGTATACGGCTTTGAATCCCGGTCCCTAAACACGCTGAGCTTCTCTTTGTCCAGTTAATGTGGGCAACCACCCGCCAAAGGGTTAATTAACATCTACGTAACACAACAAACACCAATAGTCTGTTCAAATGGTAGATATTTATCTGCCCTACTATAACTCCCTTGTCTAGAGTTACAGGAGCTCCTGCTCCACACGCTGACTCTTCATCAGTTCTGGCCTCTAGGGAAGCTGCCTTACTGGGATCACCATCTCATCCAATGCCTTGGGACAAGGGCACTCTCGATAATCCAGACCATTAGAAGGTCCATAGCTTCCCCAACGCAGTGCCATCACAGACTCTGTGAGTTCATGGTCTCACCCTGTGCTATTCAGGAATCCAATCCACCCTCAGGACCTTCCAACACAGCGACCATCCAGGTACACGGTCTCTCCATGTGCTATTCAGGAATCCGATCCACTCACAGGACCTTCCAACATAGAGACCTTCCAGGTAGTGGCCTCTTCATGTGCTCTTCAGGAAGTCATTCCACCCATATGACCTTTCAACACACAGGCCTGACCTCTTACAGAATACAGGACCTTACAACCTCGACCATGTGACCTAACCAATGTTACATTATGTAGTTGAAACCACTCCCACAGATGGCAGGTGTTTGTGGTTAGCCAGTCCAACCCAGCTCTCCAGCTAACCCTGTAAGCCCCCCTTGTGTAAACTAAAACAAGTCTTATGGAACTACAGGTTCCAGAGCAATTTTTAAGGCTTACAATGCAGAGGATCTCCTTCTCTTTGACATATACCGGCCATTTACAACAATGCTGGTCACTGTCTCACAATACACATAGAGTAGATAGATATACAGTTGTCAGTAACATATAATATTAGTGCTGTATGTGAACAGCTTACTGTACAGGTATTTACTTACTAAAAGATTACTTTTCTGAAAAAAATTGCCAGGGCTCTTGCGTAATTTTCTTAACAGCAGAGGGAAAGATGACGGCTGATGCAGATGGGGGAAGAGGGTAATGAGAAGAGTGTAATGCCCATGAAGCTTCCCAGACTATTAATATTAGCTCACAGCTGTATATTTAGCCTTCACTGGCTATTAAAATGGGGGACCCCAAAAGAGACATAGGGTCCCCCTATAATTAATAACAGCAAATGCTAGGCAGACAGCTGCGGGCTGATATTAATAGCCTAGGAAAGGGCCATGGATACTAGCCTCCCAGGCTAAAAACACCAGCTCTTAGCCACCCCAGAAAAGGCACATCTATAAAATGCACCAATTATGGCACTTAGCCTCTCTCTTCCCACTTGCCCTGTAGCGGTGGCAAGTGTAATGATAGTTGGGGGGCTTGATGACACCTTTGTATCATCAGGTGACATTAAGCCCACAGTTTAATATAATAGAGGTTTCCCCATAGTCATATTGTATAAAAACACACACACACAGAAAAATGTCCTTTACTTGAAAGAATGACACAGACTCCTTTAATAAATCTTAATTAAACCATACTTACTGCATCACCTATTCCAGTGACGCCATTGTCTCCTGCAAGAGAATTAAAATAAAAAACAAGAATGTTCCTCACCTTCCCACAGGGAAGATAGTAATCAATTTGTACCACGACAGGTCTAGCTCTGAAACATCTAGATGGCAGGCTGCATGGTTGCATTATGCGACCAAACAGCCTGTTATCCAGAAGATACAATGAGCAGAATCTGCTAACGCTGACCCATGTCTCGTGGTAAACTCCTTTAACCTGTCTGATGTCACTGCGAGCTTGTGAACTTTCTCACACCATTCTGATGCCATCAGGAAGGCCCTGAGTGTTCATAGCCAATAAACTCATTTCACCTAACTGATCAAGTAATATACACTGCACTCTTGCAATAAGGAGATGAGATGCCCAAGTATGGTGTCCAGCCCGTAGCATATAGAAAAAAAAAAACTTGGCACTCAGGGAGCGATGTAGCTTTAAAGAAAAGTTCTGTTTTATTGTGCATCCGTCATAAATATTTGAATGTTTTCGGTCCTGGTGGGGACCTTCGTCAGAAATGGATGCCGAAAAGAATGGAAATCATGAAGGCAAGCTCATGTGGTATGCGACCTATATTGCTGCCGATGGCTCTCATGAGCATGGGAAGTCATTGATTTTGAACTCCGGTGAACTCAGTAACTTTTTTCCCACTGTGCTGAGGTTACCGCAGTTCATTTGCCAGCTTGAAAAGCAGCCTCAGTGACTTGTGATAACCTATATGATGTCACTAGTAGTTACTGAGCACTGATGCTGCGTTCACAGCAGCTCATTCACCAGTGGTTCTCAGCCTGGATGGTCGCATCTTGGCACTACCACGTTGAAAACTATTAACCCATGGCATGAGACAGAGCAAAGGAGAGGTGAGGGATATTGTTGCTTTTTATTTTTGATTTTGTTTTATGACAGCAGATGAGGCATTCAGTGAAATTAGGCGTTAAGTGATTATAGCTGTGTTTACTGTTTTTAAATAAAAATGGAAAAGTGTGTTTTGTTTTATTTCTAATAAAGGACTTTATACTGGCTGTGTCTTTATTTACCTTATAACTATACAATTAGTAATGGATAGGTGTCTAATAGTGACAAGCGATTGTGCTTGTCACTCGATATTTCCAAACATGCTCGGCTGTTCTTCGAGTTTCTTGGGCGTGCTCGTAGATTATGTTTGTGTCGCCTCAGCTGCATGATTTGCGGCTGCTAGACAGCTTGAATACATGTTGGGATTCCCTAACAAACAGGCAATCCCTTCATGTATTCAGGTTGTCTAGCAGCCACAAATCTTGCAGCTGCAGCGACACAAACATAATCTACGAGCGTGCCCAAGATACTGAGAGAACACCCAAGCATGCTCAGAAATCTCGAATTACAAGCACACTCACTCATCAGTAGGGTCTAATGGATGCTTCTCCATTAGAAATCTGTGGGCTTGATGTCACCTCACAATACAAAGGGGACATCGTCTTCAGCACCCAACGCCTGGGAACAGCGCTTACTGTACCACTGTTTCCCTGGCACCTGCCATGTGGTACTGATGCAATACACGGGCAGCACACGGTTGCTACATTTGTGCCACAAATATTACACTCATGGACACTGACATCTCCCGTACCGTTTTTTTTCCAGTAACGGAAATATTGGGACTTGTGAAACTGGACTTAGGATATAAATCGGATACTAGGTGTTAAAAATCTGATTGTACTCATATGAAAAAAGCATGGCACTTGCTTTACTCTCATCCGACTTTTCAGGAACGAAATTGGACCAATTTCAGAATTGCTAGTGTGACTCCAGACTTAGAGTATATGCGTACGTTGAGTAGTTGCTTGCAGAGATTTCTGCAAGGTTTCTGCATCTCTTGGAAGAAAAAATGTTGTGGCAAATATGAGTGTTTTGTTGCTTTTATTGGTGCATTTTTGCCATGATTTTGTATGCATTTTTGTACAGCAATGAAGTCTTATTTTGAGCTAAAGATATTTAAGAAAATGTTTTGTATTGTAATTTCTTGGTTGAGCATCTTCTTTTTCATTCTAATGCAGAAGCATCAGGGTAATGGGATTAGGGCTTGGTATCAGCAGCTGTCATTGACACCAAGCCCTAGGATTAGGAATGAAAAGGTATTAGCCTGACACTCTCATTACTAAGCTGGTAAGTAAACACAAGCACCCACGCACACACAGGCACACGCACACACTGTCATCAGCCTATGTAGGAGCATTAAGAGAATGAACCTACATGAGTTGCAACCAAACAGCAACTATTAAATTTTACAAAAAAATAAAGATTGCATGGGCACCCCCTTAATTTTTATAACCAGCAGGGGGAAAACCGATGGCTTAGACTGATGTTAATATTCTGGGAAGGAACCAATTGCCATAAAGGCTCCCATGCTATTAATATCAGCTTACAGCTGTTTGCTTAGCCTTTACTGGATAGTTTACAGGGGGACCCCAGAAAAAATTTGACATAAGTTCCCCCTTAAAAATCTAACTGGCAAAGACTAGGCAGACAGCTGCGAGCTTATATATATAGCATAGGAAAGGGCCATAGATATTGGCCCCATCCCAGACTAAAAACATCAGCTCTGATCTACTCCAGAAAAAGAGAATCTATAAGATACACCAAATCTGCTGCTTAGCCTCACACTTCCCAATTGCCCTATAACGGTAGGAAGTGGGGTAATGGTTGAAGGGGTTGATGTCACTTTTGTCAGGTGACATCAAGCCCAAAGGTTAGTAATGGAGAAGCATCTATAGGACACCCCCATTATTAAACCCATAGTGATATTATAAAAAAAACACACACATCGAGAATAAAGTACTTTCTTTTAAATAATGACACCAACTGCGTTATTGAATCTAAACTAAACCATATTCACTGAACACCTAATCCACTGAAGCCAACATCTCCTGCAACAAAAATAAAACAATAAATCACAATATTCCTCACTCGTCTGCAGAGAAGATAATAATCCATAATGTCCCATGATGATCTCGATGACTTGGAGAGCAGTCACTGAGGTGAATGCTCTCAAAGACAGCTGACTGTACAAAGACACAGGAGGTAATCGCTCCTGCAGAAGATAGCACTTAGCTGTCATGTGAGAAGTCCCACAAGTTCATCAGCTGATGAGCTCCGGTATTCTCACTTACGGCACCACTGCATGAGAAAGTTCACCATGAACTCATGTGACTTCTATCACAGCAGCTCAGTGCTTTACACTGTAGGAGCGATGATGCTCCTGATGGTGTATCACCGTTGGCTGGGCAGAACAGTCACATCTCCAGATTTGACTGTCCTACAACTGAGGAGGCGGCTGACGTCAGACTAATTCTCCCATCAGTGGCTTCTTCCATCACTGTTATCAGTGACAGCAGATATAGCTAGTTGGGAGGAGTAGTATCTCATCAGCCAGCACCTGCTGACTTGCAGTAAGCTTTTTACTGCAGGTAACTGCTGCGAGTCACAGTATCTGTGCAAGGTTATGATGACATCTGAAAGGTGACCCCGCAGTGCTCTGACAAACGGTAACTTTTTTTAACTGTGAGCACAGGCACCGGCTAGCGAGAGACTACTTCTCTCTGTTATCAGTGACAGCAGATGTAGGATGAAAGGAGAAGCAGTAACTCATCATCCGGTGCCTGATGACCTGTGGTAAGCTTTTTACTGCTGTTCACCGCATCTCTGTGGGGTCATCTGACAGTATGATCCCGCAGGGCTCTGATGGCGGTAACTATTTACTGGTGGCAACATTACTGCCGTTCAGAATCGCTATGCCAGTGTTTCCCACTCTGTTACACAGCATTGGAAACACCTGCGTTTGTGCTAGGTATGATGATCGGCTATATTCGGTGATTAAATCAGTGAATATTGCTAATTCAGCAGTCCTGATCCTAAACGAATATTGAAATATTCGATCATCTCTACTGGAGATATAATGAGGTCACTCTGCCATTTGAATCTTTATGCCCATCTCTGCTATTATACCATCAGAGTACATGTCCCTAAAACTTTTTTGCTGACTTTATCTTTTTTTTTTTTTATAATCATTTAATAAATAATTTATATTTTATAGTTTTATTTTTTAATTTCATTTACTGGGCTATACCTCATGTCTGGTGGTTTTGTGTGCAACTACTCAAGAATGTTCAGCTGCAGAGTAGAATTTTTTTTTGTAAACACTGCTCTTATAGGCACAATGGTTCTGTAAAATTATTTGCTTGGCCCACAAATGGCCAAGAGATGGTTGCAGAGTTTAATAATTATTTGTCCAAAAAATGGCAAAAACACAACTACAAAGTACAAATATTTATTTGCCACGCTACTTGTATAAACACAGTGGTACAGAAAAATTATTTGTTTGGCCTACAAATAGCAAAGGGACAGATGTTGATATGTGTTTATTTGCCCCTGTTCTAGAAAATACACAGCATTACAAGGACAAAAATTTTTTTGGTCTACAAATTGGAAGAGATGGCTGCAGCTCTCATAGACAAGGTTGCAGAGTACACACAGGGGCTTTTTGGCACAGTACTCTCACAAAAGGGGTTGCAGAGTACATACAGCATCTTTTTGCATTGTACACCCAGAGGCGGGGTTGTACATTAGACAAAGTGGCTTTTGGCTTGGTACTCCAACAGGTGGGGTTGGAGAGTACACACAGCGTCTTTTGGCACAGTACTCCCACAAATATGGGATGCAGAATATACATTGATGCTTTTGGCACAGTACTCCCACAAACAGGGGGGGGGGGTGCAGAGTACATACAGCAGCTTAAAGGCACATTACTTCCACAGGCGGGTTGCATAATACACACAGAGGCTTAAAGGCACAGTACTCCCATAGGTGGGATTGCAGACTAAACATATCGGCTTTTGGCACAGTACTCCCACAGGCGGGGTTGCAGAGTACACATAGTGAATTTTGGCACAGTATTTCCACAGGCAAGGTTACAGAGTACACACAGCGGCATTTGGTACAGTACTCACACAGATATAGATTGCAGAGTACACAGAGTAGCTTTTGGCACAGTACTTCCACAGATATGGGTTGCAGAATACAAACAGTGACTTTTTGGCACAGTTATCCCACTGAGAACTGCTGAGTATTGGTGGATTGGTGGCACAGTGCACTACCTGACTCTGTCCCTCACTTCAGTTGCGTCCAGTCTTTACACAAACCAAGCAGTATGGCAGCAGCACCCGTGACCTGGCATTTATACAGGCTGGGTCACGTAGTGTGCCAGGTAATAACAGCCGTGCTGCAGCCTTTCAACAAATGTATTTAGGCATTCTAACAGTAAACTGGACATTTTGTGAAAAGTTCATGTTCAGGGTTCGGTACCAGACACTAGGTGTCCGTTATGAACCCCGAACTTTACAGATCAGGTGCGTTCATCCCTAATTTGGTGTATTTCTGTTCAGTGGGCAACAAGGGGAGGTGTATGAGTCCATATATATGTATATACCTATAGTAGTGGGAGCTCAAGATCTCCACTTTGTGATTATATGGCCACACTTTTGAGTGTTGAGCATCTATTTTCATTTTACTAGTGTTTCTTCTACAAATATGTATGGTGCAAGTGTAAGTGTGGTGGACTGAACTGCTGTGTTCCTACCGCTGAAGATACCAATCATGCCAAAATTGTGTAATGTTAATAGTGTCATATGTGTCTGTGCATTTAGTGTATAATGTGATATGGTCCAGTATAAGTACTGTTAATATAGAACTGTAAATTATAATATGCTTAGCGTGTGTCCAGTTTAAAGATATGGACAATAGGCTTACACCATGTCCCTGTTACGAAACTCCAGCACAGAACTAGGAAAGATGGGGGAAAGCTGACCCTGCACTTAGAATAGGTTGAAACCCTACGATGGAGTGGGCTACCCATTCCTTGCGAATAGACCCACCGACTATCCTACTCTAAACTCAGCGAAGAACTATAGATAAGGGGAAGGAGGTCCCTAAAAGATTTAAGGACTGAGTACAAAAAGCAGGTCACCTCCTAATAGGAAACACAGAGAAGGCTTAAGCAAACTGAAAAACAGAAACAAAAGATAGCAGAACCAGAGATCCCAGAACTGCAAAATATCAAACACAGAAAGCTGTCTAAGCGCACCTAGCCAGAACTCTAGCGGATAAACACTGCTGTCCAGCAAGGAATAGAAGGCAGGTGCTGCGTAATAAAGGGCAATACAGTCACTTGACCAAGACAACCCAGCACCAGGGGAAAAAGACCAGCAGCCAGAAAACCAAAACAAGGTGGCAGATGGTCAAAACAAAACAGATTCTAACAGTTCCAAATTATTATGCAAATTGGATTTAAGTGTCATAAAGATTTAATTGTTTTGGTCTTCAAATTAACTTGCGGATAGTATTGTGGCTTAGGGCTCAATGGATCACTGAAATCAATCTTAAACACGTGTGATAATTAGTTTTCCAGGTGATTCTAATTAAAGGAAAACTATTTGAAAATGATGTTCCACACTATTAAGCAGGCTACTGGTTTCAAGCAATATGGGAAATAAAAAGGATCTCTCTGCTGCTAAAAAGCAATAAATAGTACAATGCCTTGGAGAAGGTATGAAAACATTAGATATTTCACAAAAACTTAAGAGTGATCATCATACTGTAAAGAGATTTGTGACTGAAACAGAGCACAGACAGAGTTCATGCAGATAATGGCATAACGAGGAAGGTTTCTGCCAGACACATTCATTGGATTAAAGGTACCGTTACACTGAACGACTTCCCAATGATCACGACCAGCGATAGGACCTGGCCGTGATCGTTGATAAGTCGTTGTGTGGTCGCTGGGGAGCTGTCACACAGACAGCTCTCTCCAGCGACCAACGATCAGGGGAACAACTTCGGCATCGTTGAAGACTGTTTCAACGATGCCGAAGTCCCCGGGTAACCAGGGTAAACATCGGGTTACTAAGTGCAGGGCCGCTTTTACCATTGTAAAAGTTAAAAAAAAAAAAAAATACATACTCACATTCCGATGTCTGTCACGTCCCCCTGCGTTCCCTGCACTGACTGTCAGCGCCGGCCGTAAAGCAGAGCACAGCGGTGACGTCACCACTGTGCTCTGCTTTACGGCCAGCGCTAACGCAATCAGTGCGGGAAGCTGACGCCGGGGGATGTGACAGACATCGGAATGTGAGTATGTACTGTTTTTTTTTTGTTTTAACTTTTACAATGGTAACCAGGGTAAATATCGGGTTACTAAGCGCGGCCCTGCGCTTAGTAACCCGATATTTACCCTGGTTACCAGTGAACACATCGCTGGATCGGCGTCACGCACGCCGATTCAGCGATGACAGCGGGTGATCAGCGACCAAAAAAAGGTCCTGATCACTCCCAGCGACCAACGATCGCCCAGCAGGGGCCTGATTGTTGGTCGCTGTCACGCATAACGATTTAGTTAACGATATTGTTGCTACGTCACAAAAAGCAACGATATCGTTAACGAAATTGTTGTGTGTGAAGGTACCTTAAGAAAGCAGCTGCCAAAATACCATTACAAAGCAGCAAACAGCTTTTTGAAGCTGCTCGTGCCACTGAAATCCCTCAAACCTCAAGGTGAATGATCCTTCAAATGCTTGCTGTGGTGCATAAACCTACTATTCGGCCACCACTGAACAGTGTTTACAAGCAGAAACGGTTGCAGTAGGCCCAGACATACATGAAGACTAATTTTCAAACAGTCTTGTTTACTGGTGAGTGTCGAGCAACCCTGGATGATCCAGATGGATGCAGTAGTCAGGGTCGGACTGGGGCACCGGGACACCGGACAATCCTCCGGTGGGCCCCGCCCCCAGCCCCTGCCTCCCTCATTTGTGCCTGCTCGGCCCCTGCATCATGCTCATAGTGTAAACCCAGCCGGCACCGCATTGTATAGACGGCACCGCAGCAGCTGGCAGACTGCACAGGTGATGGGAAGTGCAGGAGCAGCTCCTTCACATCACCTGCAGCCGCTGCCATTCCTCTGCCAGGAGAGCTGTGTGTGTGCAGAGTGCCGACCCTCACTTCAGCCAGCAGTCAGAGGAACAGCTGACTGTGAGGCTGAAAGGAGACACCACACAGCAGCTGCCCCGCAGTCACCTGTTTCCTGTGCTCCACGGCTCTGCTCCTCTTCAAAAATGCCCTGGGCAGCAGTGTAAACGCTGATTGGCTGCAATTCAGCCAATCAGCGTTAGTTTTATTTGTGTAAGCTCACAGCATAGCTCAGGCAAGGAGCTGTGCTGTGATTGGTCAGTTGTCCTACCCAAGCAGCAGTGGAGCAGAGGGAGTCTGATGGCTGCACTCAGTGTGACTGTAAGTACATAACTATATGATGCCTGCACCTGAGTAGATCTCCGGCCACAGAGGCAGTTAGGGGAGGGGGCCCCATGCATCCTATAGGTGACACAGGGGAGGGGGCCCACATTGATATTCTAATTTTCTTGTGGGCCCCCTCCCCTACCTCTATTTTAGGGTATGTGCACACGTATTCTGGGTCCACTGCGGATTTTTCTGCAGCGGATTTGATAAATCCGCAGTGGAAAACCGCTGCGGATTTACCGTGGTTTTTCTGCATTTTCCACTCCGGTTTTACAACTGCGGTTTTCCGTAAGGGCAGTTGTAAAACCGCTGCGGAAAACGCAGAAAGAAGTGACATGCTGCGGAATGTAAACCGCTGCGTTTCTACGCGGATTTTTCCACAGCATGTGCACAGCGTTTTCTGTTTCCCATAGGTTTACATGGTACTGTAAACGCATGGGAAACTGCTGCGTATCCACAGCTGCGGAAATACTGCGGATCCGCAGCAAAATCCGCAACATGTGCACATACCCTTACTGTGGCTCCCCTTTCACTCTGAGCAGGCCCACAGGAAATTAGAGGTGAAACAGTGGGGGATGGGGCCACAGGAAAATAGAGGTGAAACAGTGGGGGAGGAGGATATTGGGTAACACAGTGGGGGAGGGGGCCCATAGGAAATTAGAGGTGAAACAGTGGGGGAGGGGGCCCATAGGATACTGGGTGACACAGTGGGGGAGGGGGCCCATAGGATATTGGGTGACACAGTGGGGGAGGGGGACCATAGGATACTGGGTGACACAGTGGGGGAGGAGGCCCATAGGATATTGGGTGACACAGTGGGGGAGGGGGCCCATAGGATATTGGGTGACACAGTGGGGGAGGGGGCCCATAGGAAATTAGAGGTGAAACAGTGGGGGAGGGGGTCCTCAGGTGATTAACACCCTTACGACATCAGCCTTACATGTATGGCGCGTGTTAAATGCCAGTGTCAATCTCTGACTGCAGCATATATAACACATGCCAGCATGCGTGCGTATCATTCTCTCACCCATTGGTGCCCATGAGGTTATCGTGGGTCGCCGATGGGTTGTAATGACAGCCAGGGGTCTTATTCCTGTAGCCGAGCTTTAAAGGAGACCATAATTTCTTCTATATGCAGGGATGCTGTGGCATCACTGTATATAATAGCACATGTGATCGGATGATCGCATCCTCATGTCCTCGAAGGCTACGTGCACATGTTGCGTATTAGGCTTAGGAATATATGGTACGGATTCAGCCTCTCCTGGCAGAAAACGCACCTGCGGATTTGTCACATTTTTTTTGTGCAATTCCGCAGCGTTTTTTGTGCGTTTTTGCTGCGGTTTTCTTGCGGATTTGCTGCGCTTTTTACCCCTGCGGTTTTCTATAATGGAATGGGTACAAAAACGCTGCAGTTTCACAAAAAAGTGACATGCTACTTCTTTTAAACCGCAGCGTTTCCACAGCGGATTTTCCACAAAGTGTGCACAGCATTATTTTTCTCATTGATTTACATTGTACTGTATATCAATTGCAGATCTGCGGCGTTTCTGCACCTCAAAAAACGCTGCGGATCCGCAGAGAATCCGCAACGTGTGCACATAGCCTAAGGGGGCTAACTGTACCAGTGAAGGGTAAAAAGAAAATAAAAAAACTCCTAAAAGTTCAAATCATCCTTTTTATCCCATTGAAAATAAATATATTTTAAAAATAAAAAACAACAAATATTTGGTATTGCTGGGTTCAGAAAAGTCCAATCGATCAAACTATAAAAACAATTAACTTGATCAGAAAACACCGTAAAAAGAAACAAATGCCAAATGTCCTTTTTTCTGTTCGCTACAATTCCACAAAAAAAGCTATAACAAATGATGAAAACATTACATCTATCCCAAAATCGTACTAATAAAAACAATGTCTCGCCCCCAACAGAAAGCTTCCCTGTGTGTAATAAAATACGCAGCAGTCGCCGTCTTCTGCCGCTGTGTCGTTGCTTGTGTCTTCATTGCAGTGGAATATGGCCACCGGTAAGTATTTTACTACACATAGTGGACCTACATTACTGCTCTCCTGTGTGGTGTAGTATACAGAGGATCTGTCAGCTCTCCTGTGTGGTGTAGTATATAGAGGATCTGTCAGCTCTCCCGTGTGGTTTAGTATATAGAGGATCTGTCGGCTCTCCTGTGTGGTGTAGTATATAGAGGATCTGTCAGCTCTCCTGTGTGGTGTAGTATATAGAGGATCTGTCAGCTCTCCTGTGTGGTGTAGTATATAGAGGATCTGTCAGCTCTCCCATGTGGTGTAGTATATAGAGGATCTGTCAGCTCTCCTGTGTGGTGTAGTATATAGAGGATCTGTCAGCTCTCCCATGTGGTGTAGTATATAGAGGATCTGTCAGCTCTCCCGTGTGGTGTAGTATATAGAGGATCTGTCAGCTCTCCTGTGTGGTGTAGAATATAGAGGATCTGTCAGCTCTCCCGTGTGGTGTAGTATATAGAGGATCTGTCAGCTCTCCTGTGTGGTGTAGTATATAGAGGATCTGTCAGCTCTCCTGTGTGGTGTAGTATATAGAGGATCTGTCAGCTCTCACGTGTGGTTTAGTATATGGAGGATCTGTCGGCTCTCCCGTGTGGTGTAGTATAAAGAGGATCTGTCAGCTCTCCTGTGTGGTGTAGTATATAGAGGATCTGTCAGTTCTCCTGTGTGGTGTAGTATATAGAGGATCTGTCAGCTCTCCTGTGTGGTGTAGTATATAGAGGATCTGTCAGCTCTCCTGTGTGGTGTAGTATATAGAGGATCTGTCAGCTCTCCTATGTGGTGTAGTATATAGAGGATCTGTCAGATCTCCCGTGTGGTGTAGTATATAGAGGATCTGTCAGCTCTCCCGTGTGGTTTAGTATATAGAAGATCTGTCGTCTCTCCTGTGTGGTGTAGTATAAAGAGGATCTGTCAGCTCTCCCGTGTGGTGTAGTATATAGAGGATCTGTCAGTTCTCCTGTGTGGTGTAGTATATAGAGGATCTGTCAGCTCTCCTGTGTGGTGTAGTATATAGAGGATCTGTCAGCTCCCTGTGTGGTGTAGTATATAGAGGATCTGTCAGCTCCTGTGTGGTGTAGTATATAGAGGATCTATCCTGTGTGGTGTAGTATATAGAGGATCTGTCAGCTCTCCTGTGTGGTGTAGTATATAGAGGATCTGTCAGCTCTCCTGTGTGGTGTGGTATATAGAGGATCTGTCAGCTCTCCTGTGTGGTGTAGTATATAGAGGATCTGTCAGCTCTCCCGTGTGGTGTAGTATATAGAGGATCTGTCAGTTCTCCTGTGTGGTGTAGTATATAGAGGATCTGTCAGCTCTCCTGTGTGGTGTAGTATAGAGAGGATCTGTCAGTTCTCCTGTGTGGTGTAGTATATAGAGGATCTGTCAGCTCTCCTGTGTGGTGTAGTATATAGAGGATCTGTCAGCTCTCCTGTGTGGTGTAGTATACAGAGGATCTGTCAGCTCCTGTGTGGTGTAGTATATAGAGGATCTATCCTGTGTGGTGTAGTATATAGAGGATCTGTCAGCTCTCCTGTGTGGTGTAGTATATAGAGGATCTGTCAGCTCTCCTGTGTGGTGTGGTATATAGAGGATCTGTCAGCTCTCCTGTGTGGTGTAGTATATAGAGGATCTGTCAGCTCTCCCGTGTGGTGTAGTATATAGAGGATCTGTCAGTTCTCCTGTGTGGTGTAGTATATAGAGGATCTGTCAGCTCTCCTGTGTGGTGTAGTATATAGAGGATCTGTCAGCTCTCCTGTGTGGTGTAGTATATAGAGGATCTGTCAGCTCTCCTGTGTGGTGTAGTGTATAGAGGATCTGTCTGCTCTCCTGTGTGGTGTAGTATATAGAGGATCTGTCAGCTCTCCTGTGTGGTGTAGTATATAGAGGATCTGACAGTTCTCCTGTGTGGTGTAGTATATAGAGGATCTGTCAGCTCTCCTGTGTGGTGTAGTATATAGAGGATCTGTCAGCTCTCCTGTGTGGTGTAGTGTATAGAGTATCTGTCTGCTCTCCTGTGTGGTGTAGTATATAGAGGATCTGTCGGCTCTCCCGTGTGGTGTAGTATATAGAGGATCTGTGAGCTCTCCTGTGTGGTGTAGTATACAGAGGATCTGTCAGTTATCCCGTGTGGTGTAGTATATAGAGGATCTGTCAGATCTCCTGTGTGGTGTAGTATACAGAGGATCTGTCGGCTCTCCTGTGTGGTGTAGTATATAGAGGATCTGTCAGCTCTCCTGTGTGGTGTAGTATATAGAGGATCTGTCAGCTCTCCTGTGTGGTGTAGTGTATAGAGGATCTGTCAGCTCTCCTGTGTGGTGTAGTATATAGAGGATCTGTCAGCTCTCCTGTGTGGTGTAGTATATAGAGGATCTGTCAGCTCTCCTGTGTGGTGTAGTGTATAGAGGATCTGTCTGCTCTCCTGTGTGGTGTAGTATATAGAGGATCTGTCAGCTCTCCTGTGTGGTGTAGTGTATAGAGGATCTGTCTGCTCTCCCGTGTGGTGTAGTATATAGAGGATCTGTGAGCTCTCCTGTGTGGTGTAGTATACAGAGGATTTGTCAGTTATCCCGTGTGGTGTAGTATATAGAGGATCTGTCAGCAATCCTGTGTGGTGTAGTATACAGAGGATCTGTCGGCTCTCCTGTGTGGTGTAGTATATAGAGGATCTGTCAGCTCTCCTGTGTGGTGTAGTATATAGAGGATCTGTCAGCTCTCCTGTGTGGTGTAGTATATAGAGGATCTGTCAGCTCTCCTGTGTGGTGTAGTATATAGAGGATCTTTCAGCTCTCCTGTGTGGTGTAGTGTATAGAGGATCTGTCAGCTCTCCTGTGTGGTGTAGTATATAGAGGATCTGTCCTGTGTGGTGTAGTATATAGAGGATCTGTCATCTCTCCCGTGTGGTGTAGTATATAGAGGATCTGTCAGCTCTCCTGTGTGGTGTAGTATATAGAGGATCTGTCAGCTCTCCTGTGTGGTGTAGTATATAGAGGATCTGTCAGCTCTCCTGTGTGGTGTAGTGTATAGAGGATCTGTCTGCTCTCCTGTGTGGTGTAGTATATAGAGGATCTATCCTGTGTGGTGTAGTGTAAAGAGGATCTGTCAGCTCTCCCGTGTGGTGTAGTATATAGAGGATCTGTCTGCTCTCGTGTGTGGTGTAGTATATAGAGGATCTGTCAGCTCTTCTATGTGGTGTAGTATATAGAGGATCTGTCAGCTCTCCTGTGTGGTGAAGTATATAGAGGATCTGTCAGCTCTCCTGTGTGGTGTAGTATATAGAGGATCTGTCAGCTCTCCTGTGTGGTGTAGTATATAGAGGATCTGTCAGTTCTCCTGTGTGGTGTAGTATATAGAGGATCTGTCAGCTCTCCTGTGTGGTGTAGTATATAGAGGATCTGTCAGCTCTCCCGTGTGGTGTAGAATATAGAGGATCTGTCAGCTCTCCCGTGTAGTGTAGTATATAGAGGATCTGTCAGCTCTCGTGTGTGGTGTAGTATATTGAGGATCTGTCAGCTCTCCTGTGTGGTGTAGTATATAGAGTATCTATTAGCTCTCCTGTGTACTGTAGTATATAGAAGATCTGTCAGCTCTCCTGTGTGGTGTAGTATATAGAGGATCTGTCAGCTCTCCCGTGTGGTGTAGTATATAGAGGATCTGTCAGCTCTCCTGTGTGGTGTAGTATATAGAGGATCTGTCAGCTCTCCCGTGTGGTGTAGTATATAGAGGATCTGTCAGCTCTCCTGTGTGGTGTAGTGTATAGAGGATCTGTCTGCTCTCCTGTGTGGTGTAGTATATAGAGGATCTATCCTGTGTGGTGTAGTGTATAGAGGATCTGTCAGCTCTCCCGTGTGGTGTAGTATATAGAGGATCTGTCTGCTCTCGTGTGTGGTGTAGTATACAGAGGATCTGTCAGCTCTTCTATGTGGTGTAGTATATAGAGGATCTATCAGCTCTCCTGTGTGGTGAAATATATAGAGGATCTGTCAGCTATCCTGTGTGGTGTAGTATATAGAGGATCTGTCAGCTCTCCTGTGTGGTGTAGTATATAGAGGATCTGTCAGTTCTCCTGTGTGGTGTAGTATATAGAGGATCTGTCAGCTCTCCTGTGTGGTGTAGTATATAGAGGATCTGTCAGCTCTCCCGTGTGGTTTAGAATATAGAGGATCTGTCAGCTCTCCCGTGTAGTGTAGTATATAGAGGATCTGTCAGCTCTCGTGTGTGGTGTAGTATATAGAGGATCTGTCAGCTCTCCTGTGTGGTGTAGTATATAGAGTATCTATTAGCTCTCCTGTGTACTGTAGTATATAGAGGATCTGTCAGCTCTCCTGTGTGGTGTAGTGTATAGAGGATCTGTCAGCTCTCCTGTGTGGTGTAGTATACAAAGGATCTGTCGGCTCTCCTGTGTGGTGTAGTATATAGAGGATCCGTCAGCTCTCCTGTGTGGTGTAGTATATAGAGGATCTGTCAGCTCTCCTGTGTGGTGTAGTATATAGAGGATCTGTCAGCTCTCCTGTGTGGTGTAGTATATAGAGGATCTCTCAGCTCTTGTGTGTGGTGTAGTATACAGAGGATCTGTCGGCTCTCCTGTGTTGTGTAGTATATAGAGGATCTGTCAGCTCTCCTGTGTGGTGTAGTATATTGAGGATCTGTCAGCTCTCCTGTGTGGTGTAGTGTATAGAGGATCTGTCAGTTCTCCTGTGTGGTGTAGTGTATAGAGGATCTGTCAGCTCTCCTGTGTGGTGTAGTATATAGAGGATCTGTCAGCTCTCCTGTGTGGTGTAGTATATAGAGGATCTGTCAGCTCTCCTGTGTGGTGTAGTATATAGAGGATCTGTCAGCTCTCCTGTGTGGTGTAGTATATAGAGGATCTGTCAGCTCTCCTGTGTGGTGTAGTATATAGAGGATCTGTCAGTTATCCCGTGTGGTGTAGTATATAGAGGATCTGTCAGCTCTCCTGTGTGGTGTAGTATACAGAGGATCTGTCGGCTCTCCTGTGTGGTGTAGTATATAGAGGATCTGTCAGCTCTCCTGTGTGGTGTAGTATATAGAGGATCTGTCAGCTCTCCTGTGTGGTGTAGTATATAGAGGATCTGTCAGCTCTCCTGTGTGGTGTAGTATATAGAGGATCTGTCAGCTCTCCTGTGTGGTGTAGTATATCGAGGATCTGTCAGCTCTCGTGTGTGGTGTAGTATACAGAGGATCTGTCGGCTCTCCTGTGTTGTGTAGTATATAGAGGATCTGTCAGCTCTCCTGTGTGGTGTAGTATATTGAGGATCTGTCAGCTCTCCTGTGTGGTGTAGTGTATAGAGGATCTGTCAGTTCTCCTGTGTGGTGTAGTGTATAGAGGATCTGTCAGCTCTCCTGTGTGGTGTAGTATATAGAGGATCTGTCAGCTCTCCTGTGTGGTGTAGTATATTGAGGATCTGTCAGCTCTCCTGTGTGGTGTAGTATATAGAGGATCTGTCAGCTCTCCTGTGTGGTGTAGTATATAGAGGATCTGTCAGTTCTCCCATGTGGTGTAGTATATAGAGGATCTGTCAGTTCTCCTGTGTGGTGTAGTGTATAGAGGATCTGTCAGCTCTCCTGTGTGGTGTAGTATATAGAGGATCTGTCAGCTCTCCTGTGTGGTGTAGTATATAGAGGATCTGTCAACTCTCCTGTGTGGTGTAGTATATAGAGGATCTGTCAGCTCTCCTGTGTGGTGTAGTATATAGAGGATCTGTCAGCTCTCCTGTGTGGTGTAGTATGTAGAGGATCTGTCAGCTCTCCTGTGTGGTGTAGTATATAGAGGATCTGTCCTGTGTGGTGTAGTATACAGAGGATCTGTCAGCTCTCGTGTGTGGTGTGGTATATAGGATCTATCCTGTGTGGTATTTTTAAACTGCATGGTGGGCCCCAAGAATAATTTTTCTCTGGTGGGCCCAAGGTACTCCAGTCCGACGCTGGCAGTAGTGGATGATTGGTGGATGACCACCATGTCCCAACAAGGCTGCAACGTCAGCAAGGAGGTGGAGGAGTCATGTTTTGGGCCTGAATCTTTGGGAAACAGATGTTAGGGCCCTTTATGGTTCCTGAAGGTGTGAAAATGGCCTCTGCAAAGTATATAGAGTTTCTGACTGACAACTTTCTTCCATGGTATAAAAAGCAGAAACGTGCCTTCAGGAGCAAAATCATTTTCATGCATGAAAATGCTGAAAAGAATACCTCTAAGATATTGGCTGCTATGGGCATAAAAGGATATAAACTCATGGTATGGCCACCATCTTCCCCTGACCTCAACCCTATAGAGAACCTTTGGAGTGTCATCAAGGAAAAGATCTATGAGTGTGGGAGCCAGTTCACATCAAAGCAGCAGCTCTGTGAGGCTATTCTGACTTCATGCAAAGAAATACAAGCATAAACTCTCCAAAAACTCACAAGTTCAATGGATGCAAGAATTGTGAAGGTGATATCAAATAAGGGGTCCTATGTTAACATGTAACTTGGCCTGTTAGGATGTTTTGGAGTTAAATAGTTTTTTTGTTCAGTGAATGTGACCTCCTAATGCTGCAAATTCCACAAATGAGCATTTTCAGTTCTATAAAACATATCAAATGTTTAGCAATTCTACTGTGCCTAATAATTTGGAACAGTAAATTTTGAGTTTTTATTCATTTTGGAGATTATACTGTTATCATTGGGAGATTTCTTCAATGAAATTCGATGTATACTCTAACGGGTGATGACTTTTATTAGACTGACTGTCATTTGCACTGACCATTTAGGAAAATCCAAGAAAAACATCTTTTGCATAATAACTTGAAACATGGTGTAGTACATACTGTTATAGGATAGTAACTGAAGTTAACTGAAGATACACGATAACATACAGTTAATGTTTGGGAGCTAGCCCACACTGGGAAGGGGCTAGTACAAGTGAAAGCAGGCACTTCCTGGTATTGACTCAGAGAGGGCAAAACAGTTACAAGCTAAAGCTCAAGTGTTGTGGGCTGCTAGGACCAGCATGTACCTATTGTTTGAGGCAGTGGGAGGCTGTACTAGAATCCTGTGCTGAGATTACGGCAATCACAGGTGCTCAAGGTCTGGAATATGGGCTAGTGGGCCCATCATGTCCTCTGGCGCACATTGGAAGATATACATACCATGAGATACGGCCTTCCCAAAACCCTGTCTGATGACAAATGCACACTTAGCAGGATGCAGCAGTCCTCCACTGATAAAGGCTAGGAGCGGCACAGGTGCAAACTACTTGATAAAAACAACCACCCCAACCAAGCATTGCAGGGGTTGGCTGCCTAGCAGAAAAAAATGCACATTGATATAACTCACATAGGACGCCAGTCACACTGATAGGTGCGGTGCACAGTGTATGCAACCTATTGATGACGCCCCTTGTATTAACAGGCGGGCTGCCCATCACTATAAAATGCAGCGCACAGTGAAAGACGCCCCAGAAAAACCTAGCCAACATAAAGAGGCCTGGCCACATCCTGCAGAAAAGGATATGATATAGTGCAAAAAAATGCATGCATATGATAAATACATACACTATATGAGGTATTGGTTTAATATTTTGGCCAAAATAAAGTAAGCCCGCAACCCAACGTCAAGGGTCCCCATAATATTGCGGGTCCTAACACTAATATCAAAAACAGCTAACATAGAAAAAACTCAGAAAAAATACATACCATGAGATACGGCCTTCCCAAAACCCTGTCTGATGACAAATGCACACTTAGCAGGATGCAGCAGTCCTCCACTGATAAAGGCTAGGAGCGGCACAGGTGCAAACTACTTGATAAAAACAACCACCCCAACCAAGCATTGCAGGGGTTGGCTACCTAGCAGAAAAAAATGCACATTGATATAACTCACATAGGACGCCAGTCACACTGATAGGTGCGGTGCACAGTGTCTGTATGCAACCTATTGATGACACCCCTTGTATTAACAGGCGGGCTGCCCATCACTATAAAATGCAGCGCACAGTGAAAGACGCCCCAGAAAAACCTAGCCAACATAAAGAGGCCTGGCCACATCCTGCACATTGGAAGATGGATGTGGAACCATGTTGTCATGATCCATTCTGGGGTTTTGTCCTGTCTGCCCTTTTCCCGGGCAGATCATGTCAAGGGTTAACTTTGCTCTGCCTCATTCGGGGTTCATGTTTGCTATTTAGCTCTGATGCATTCTGCTGGCAGTGTCAGCTATAGTTCTGCCTTCTGCATGTGTACCTGACTCTGGTAGATCTTGATTTTTCCTGCTGCGATCCCTGACTTGCCCCATGTCTGTGGAATCCCTCTGTCTGCCCCTTTCCAATGTTTCACTGTATGTTTTTTTAATTTCCTGGTTTTGACTTGGCTTTCATTCGGACTCGCTTCAAGCTTCTGTCTTTGTCTTATCAGATTCCGACTGTTGCTGAACCCCCTGGCTTGTTCCTGACCAACTTGCAACCTCTGGTACTTCTGCTCCTGACTGTTTTTTGACTCGGCTTGTCTGACCACTCTCTTGCCACTTGGTGGCACATGTGCTGCTGCTCTGTGGTGCTACTCTGTGTGTGCAGCCTCACTTCCCTCACCAACTCCCTCTGGTGGAGGTTGTGCTATACTGCACTGCAGCAGCACGACACATGTGAAGGGATTGTAACAGATCCTGGGTACACTGCAGGACTAGACAGGAAATCCCTGGGGCTGAAGTTACCAATAGGCATAGGGATATTCCAGGAACAATGGATGGTATGGCTGAAGATGTGCTTTGCTAAGGAAATAAGGAACATGAAGTGTTGTGCCATATACCTCCTGTTACAATTTGATGAACTTGAACTGTCCAGTAAATGTTTGCTTGTTAAAATGCACTTGGTGTCCCCTTAATTGTGTGCGAAAGCTCTAGAAGATGGGAGCCTGGAGACAGAGGAGGCCTGCAGCCTCCAAGTTCGTGTGATGCACCTCACACCTGACATCACATTGGGACTCGGGATACTATTTTTCTGTAAAGTGCCAGAGCATAAAGGGACAGTAGCTCAGTCACGACTACCGCTCTCGACCACTTTATACAAGCTCTTATGTATCAACACTATTTGTGTTGATACATACATGTTTATCATTTTAGTGGCTTTCTTTTGGTCATTAGTGAGAGAATGAAGGGTATTAAAGTGACAACTCGTAAAGGTCTAGAAGAAAAAAGTATGGAGTCAGACAAGGCATTATCTAAACTATTAATTCTTTGTAAATACTTTGGCAGTAGCAAAGTGACAGTAATAATTTGGAGACATAAAATAGATATGCAAAGTATAAGTTTATCTAAATTTATACATGTTCTTCACAAATTAAAAACTTTGTTCGTGAACTCACAGTTCATAAATGAAATCTCAAACTATATTGTGTCATTGAAGTATTTGAGTTAAAGGGACACTGTCACCTGAATTTGGAGGGAACAATCTTCAGCCATGGAGGCGGGGTTTTTGGGTTTTTGATTCACCCTTTCATTACCTGCTGGCTGCATGCTGGCTGCAATATTGGATTGAAGTTAATTCTCTGTCCTCCATAGTACACGCCTGCGCAAGGCAAGATTACCTTGTGCAGGCGTGTACTACGGAGGACAGAGAATGAACTTCAATCCAATATTGCAGCCAGCATGCAGCCAGCGTGTAAGGAAAGGGTGAATCAAAAACCCAAAAACCCCGCCTCCATGGCTGAAGATTGTTCCCTCCAAATTCAGGTGACAGTGTCCCTTTAAGCTATTTTCACTCCAATACATCAACTTGACCATAACTACTGTAACTAAATGAGAAGTTAGATCAGTAGCCAACATATAGTACTCTTTATTTTACTGAGAGAGCCATTTCCACATTCATGTTAAGTAGTAGTGTTTTTTTTTTGATCAAAGGAAAAGATCTTTCACCTTTGAAACATTATGTCTAAAAACTGGAGCCAAAAATAGCCACTTGTTATTATTGCGCATGCTAACCAAATTATAACTGATTTACAGTTTCCATGCAGCTCAATATGTATGCGCTTCCTATTAACACTTTTAAAAAGTGTGGAAAACTCTAAGAATTGTGTTAGTGATTATAAAAAATAGACTTTTTTTTTACTTTGGCTATAACTTTTGATGTATCAGACTATGACAATTTTAAAGGGAATCTGCAAACGCAAACTGACTGTTCATTCCAAGCGCATGCACTCCATGAACTCTAGGTGTGGCAAAATAATTAATTTTAAGAGCAGTCCCGTTGCAAGGATTTTATGCTAATTTTGATGTTATTACTAATCAAACTTAAAATCCTTAAAAATAACAAGATAGGAGTACAGTTTCTTAACACAAAGGGCTCTGCTAAGACAAGTAAACATTTCGAAAATCCAACAGCTCAGGTTAAATTTTGTCTTGTTAAACATTGTTATACGCAAGATGTCTTTTAATAGAATTTACATCCATCCATATATAATACATTCTAAAAATAAAAAAGTACTTGATCAGATTAAAAAAAAATGCCAAGTCAGCCATTAATAGTTCATGGTTAAGGAATTTGTTGGCTATGCTTTCAGCTCCAATAACTGCAAACATCAGTCACTAATGAACTAAATAAAGAGCTTAGGTTCCTTCTCACAACAATGCCTTTGTGATTGACTCCTTTTGTAGACTATTAACCCAGGATTCTACAAAATATGGCAATGAACATCTTCACTCAGAAGCACTACAGCAAAATGCATAGGTCATGAGTATCCAGACAAATTAAAGAATAACTGCAATATAGCCTGAAAGTTAGGCTCTAACTTATGAAAAAATACATTTCGTCACTAGCAAATTTTCAATTTTTGTGATGCACAATGTATTTTCTGGATGGCTATTGCGATTATATAATAATACGTTTTATTGACCACTATTGCTCTAATAGAAAATAAACACGCTGTATAAACTTGAATTTTTATTTATTTGAAGCAGATCAAGTGATCTGTATTTGTTAAATGAAGGAGGGTGTGGGATAAGGATGTCTCTGCTAGAGATGAGCAAATATTTAATATTCGGTTGGGATTACGATCGCCGTGTTTTCAATATATTCGGAAAACATAGCCGAACACCACTGGAGTCAATGGGAGTAAAGATGAGTGAATATGTTCGAAAACGATCATCAAACATAAAATTAGCATGAATATGGTACAAATATAGCACAAATATAGCACATTCGCATTTGGTGATCATTTTCCGAACATAGTCGCTCAGTTCTAATCAGCACCTTTTCTCAAGGTGTGCAGAATTAGGCAGATTGTTGTCCCATTTTACCTGAGGAAAACAAACAGATTTATCTGACTGAAAAGTCAAATGTTGTTACAGGTTTTACAGTGGAATGCAACACTCTTGAAACTGCTAAGATTATGCAACATGATCACAAAAACATCAAAAGTTTTTTGCTAATTGTCAACAGAATTGCGAAACATGCACATTTTTGTATTTTTGGACTATAAAAGGCACCAAACCATAAGATGCACCCCAAAATTTTGATTATGCAACATGATCACAAAAACATCAAAAGTTTTTTGCTAATTGTCAACAGAATTGCGAAACATGCACATTTTTGTATTTTTGGACTATAAAAGGCACCAAACCATAAGATGCACCCCAAAATTTTCAGAATGAAAATGGGGAAAAAAAAATAATGCGTCAAATGGGGGTCCGTCTTACAGTCCAGAATTGAGCTTACCCTTGGAGGATCAGCAGCGCTCGTAGAGCCGAGTCACAGGGGGTCTTTGGTGGTCTGGTGATGAAGGGCAATGATCACATTCTCTTCCCAGACTGGTGTGACTGGTTCGGTGGTGCAGGGCTCCGCTGACATTTAGTGAAAGCCCTGAGCCCCTGCACATCCATTGCTGTGATGCGGTGGTCTCCTGGAAATTCCATTCCAAGACTGGTGCCATAGATTCAGCGGTGCTCGGTGATGCGGGGACTCCGGTGACTTTTGTGAAAGCCAGGAGCCCCACACTTCCATTACCTTGATACTGGGGCCTCCGGAATAATGGCAGCCGGATGGAGGTTGCCAATGCGCAGTTTGAGATCTTGGAAACGAGATCTGTTGTGAATTCTGTTATCGAGCTCCCTCCTGTGGTCATGAATGGTACTTCGGCGAGTTCTGTCCATGGACTCCCTCTGGTGGCTGTGAGTGGAGCTGCTGCTTCTGAGGTTCCTTCCACAGGTGACGTGGTTTATTCCTTGGCTGGCTGCTCTATTTAACTCCACTCAGATCATTACTCCATGCCAGCTGTCAATGTTCTTGTACTGGTTCAGTTCGCTCTTGGATCTGTCGGATGTCCTGTCTACTCCAGCAGAAGCTAAGTCCCTGCTAGTTTATTATTTGTTCTTTGTTTTCTTGTCCAGCTTTGCTATCATGATTTTGCTTTGCTAGCTGGAAGTTCTGGGATGCAGAGTGGCATCTCCGCACCGTGAGTCGGTGCGGAGGTCTTTTTGCACACTCTGCATGGTCTTTTGTAGTTTTTTGTGCTGACCGCAAAGTTACCTTTCCTATCCTCTGTCTGTTTAGTAAGTCTGGCCTCCCTTTGCTGAAACCTGTTTCATTTCTGTGTTTGTGACTTTCATCTTAACTCACAGTCAATATATGTGGGGGGCTGCCTTTTTCTTTGGGGAATTTCTCTGAGGCAAGGTAGGCTTTATTTTCTATCTCTAGGGCTAGTTAGCTCTTAGGCTGTGAAGAGGCGTCTAGGGAGTGTCAGGAACGCTCCACGGCTATTTCTAGTGTGTGTGATAGGATTAGGGGTTGCGGTCAGCAGAGCTCCCACTTCCCAGAGCTTGTCCTTTGTTGGTTTAACCATCAGGTCTTTTCGGGTGCTCCTAACCACCAGGTCATAACAGTACAGCTGGCCCAAAGTATTAATGCATCTCAATAGAGGGATAAGAGAAGTTCTGAGACCATTTTTTTTTCTCTGCAGTGTGTTTTGTCTTTCTTTTCCCTTTAAACTCTGGGTGGTTCAGGACACAGGTGTAGATATGGACATTCAAGATCTGTCCTCTTGTGTGGATCATCTCACTGCAAGAGTACAAAATATTCAAGATTTTGTGGTTCAGAATCCGATGTTAGAGCCTAGAATTCCAATTCCTGATTTGTTTTCTGGGGATAGATCCAAGTTCCTGAATTTCAAAAATAATTGTAAACTGTTTCTTTCTTTGAAACCTCGCTCCTCTGGTGACCCCGTTCAACAAGTAAAAATCATTATTTCTTTGTTGCGTGGTGACCCTCAAGACTGGGCATTTTACCTTGCGCCAGGAGATCCTGCATTGCGTGATGTAGATGCGTTTTTTCTGGCGCTTGGATTGCTTTATGATGAACCAAATTCAGTGGATCAGGCGGAGAAAATCTTGCTGGCTTTGTGTCAGTGCTTGCTGGCTTTGTGTCAGGGTCAGGATGAAGCGGAGGTATATTGTCAGAAGTTTAGAAAGTGGTCTGTGCTTACTCAGTGGAATGAGTGTGCCCTGGCGGCAATTTTCAGAAAGGGTCTTTCTGAAATCCTTAAGGATGTCATGGTGGGATTTCCCACGCCTGCTGGTCTGAATGAGTCTATGTCCTTGGCCATTCAGATCGATCGGCGCTTGCGGGAGCGCAAAGCTGTGCACCATTTGGCGGTATTCTCTGAGCATAGGCCTGAGCCTATGCAATGTGATAGGACTTTGACCAGAGCTGAGCGGCAAGAACACAGACGTCAGTATGGGCTGTGTTTTTACTGTGGTGACTCCACTCATGCTATCTCCGATTGTCCTAAGCGCACTAAGCGGTTCGCTAGGTCTGTCACCATTAGTACGGTACAGTCAGATCGATCGGCGCTTGCGGGAGCGCAAAGCTGTGCACCATTTGGCGGTATTCTCTGAGCATAGGTCTGAGCCTATGCAATGTGATAGGACTTTGACCAGAGCTGAGCGGCAAGAACACAGACGTCAGTATGGACTGTGTTTTTACTGTGGTGACTCCACTCATGCTATCTCCGATTGTCCTAAGCGCACTAAGCGGTTCGCTAGGTCTGTCACCATTAGTACGGTACAGTCTAAATTTCTTTTGTCTGTTACTCTGATTTGCTCTTTGTCGTCCTATTCTGTTATGGCATTTGTGGATTCAGGCGCTGCCCTGAATTTGATGGACTTGGAGTTTGCCAGGCGCTGTGGTTTTTTCTTGGAGCCCTTGCAGTATCCTATTCCATTGAGAGGAATTGATGCTACGCCTTTGGCCAAGAATAAGTCTCAGTACTGGACTCAATTGACCATGTGCATGGCTCCTGCACATCAGGAGGATATTCGCTTTTTGGTGTTGCATAATCTGCATGATGTGGTCGTTTTGGGGTTGCCATGGCTACAGGTCCATAATCCAGTATTGGCCTGACGGATCGCTTTAGACAGAGGAGCTATCCGAAACGTGTGGTTTCTACAGCCTTTCAGTGAGCAAAACAATGGGACCAAGCTTCGCTTCTGACCTCTGCAGGACGCTCTCGGGAATCTCAAACAAGATTCATCACAGATTATAATGATAACTGGGGGCAGGTAAGAGCCATTCTTACCAGACACTGGCCGGTACTGCAAACAGACATCCAAACAACAGAGATTATCAGCAGTAGGCCACTTTTGACATCTAGAAGAGCCCCTAATTTGAGACAGGTGTTGACTAGGAGCCATTTTTCTAGACCCACGGTCAGACTAAAAAGGGGCATTGTCCTCAAGGGATCATTCCCCTGTGGGGAATGTAATGTTTGCCCCTTTATGGTGCCCACCCAAGATGTATTTGTACACCCCACCAACTCTAGCAGACACCCCTTGAGAGCCTATATAAATTGCAAGACCAGGAATGTGATTTATGCTCTTATATGCCCTTGCAGTATGGTGTACGTGGGGCAAACGTCCCAGGAGTTGCGCAAAAGGTCACAAAAGCATCTATCTACTATACGTCTGGCGGCCGCAGACCAAGAAAAAGGTAAAATCCTTACCCCCGTAGCGGCGCATTTTTTGTCAAATCACAGGGGTTCCCCCACTAATCTCCAAGTGGTGGGGTTACAGACGGTCTTTTGTGGTGAAAGGGGTGGCAACATACGCAACCATCTCCTGCGTGCGGAATCCAGGTGGATTTTTGACCTTCAAGCGGTCACACCATTGGGTCTTAATGAAGAGCTTCTTTTTACTGGGTTTCTGGGAGAGACAACTTGATGTTTTCTTGGAGGGGACCCGGGTTTCATGCACAGTTGCCTCTTCTCTTAATTGCCCACTATTTATTTCCTTTAGGGAAGCCAACAGCATATGGAATGGGGTAACGTGGATACACTATGGATGCCCATTATATCTGGGAACCACGGATCTGCCTTTGATGCCAGTATCAGTTTTGGAGCACTGGAACATCGGACAAGGGAGGAACTGATGGAGGGTGGATGTAGAGAGAGTGGCTGAAGAGAACGGAAGAATATCGGATATGGACGGAACTGCTTCTAGCAATCTTGCTGCAGTGGCTGTTATGGTCGGACTTATTGGTTCTTCTACTATGGAGGGGATACTGGATGGGTGATAAAAATGGAGTATCCCCGCAAGAGGGGTTCCCTTGCAAATAGGGTCTGGACATTTCGGGCTTGGTAGCTGTTTTGCACTTTAATATTAGGCGGTAATATATCTGCATAAAAACATTTATGTGTGTTTATACGTATATGGATTTATAATTCAATACATGTTCATCATCCCCGGGTTTGTTGTCCACTTTGGGACACATTATGGGGTCCTCTGACTATATTGTCATGAGCTATGATGGACGTAGTACTGAGTATTTTATATTTATATTTATGTATTATCACCAGATGTGTATGTGTTCTGCCTGCTAACTGGTTTTCTCCTTATTTAGGCTTTGTGTCCATATGGTGCACTATTGTGTGCCATCCAAAATCATCAGCCCATATATGGTCCGTACTTATAGTGTACACCTTTTTTGCGTTTACATCTATTTCCTTTTCTCCTCGGGACCGCTGCGTCCCTTCCTGTCTGCCGTTGTGCTGACGTCAGCTCTCTCTCTCACTCTATGCTTGCCGCATCCTACATTCGGCATTCCTTTTCCTCTGACTTGTCCTGCCGGCTTGGGACTGCGCATGCGCAACGCGATCCTATTAGGAATCGCGGGGTGCGCACGCGCACTTTACCCATGGGACGCTGTATGTATTCCGGCCACTATGCTGGTCTTCTTGCCGCAGGGCGCGCTGCGCCTCCCTCCTCCTCCCTCCCCCCACCCCCCTTCTCCCTGGGGCATGACGCTCTACACACAGCGGTATGTAATGAAGGTTATTGAACATGCTATTTAAACTTGCAATGCACACCTTTAGTCACTTCCCCTGACGAAGCTGCTGTGGCAGCGATACGCGTGGGGCTTGCTCTCACCATACCACCTCTTATCTCCTTGGGCTATTTTGCCGGTCCCCCCTTTTTGCCTTATGGGGATTTAACCCCTGCTGGAAGCCCTGTGTTACCCACCCCTGCTGCACCCTGCCAGTTCCATCTGACCATTGAAAGGTTGTATCTGCTTGACTTCCCAGAATATTATCTTCTTTAGTCTGGGGACTCAGGGCATATATGGGCAGTGTGGATATCGATCCTGGGTGCCTGAGTTTTTAGGCACATCTGTACAGTGGGGGTATATTTGGGTCATGGTGGCTATTTCCAATAGGTACGCCTTGTAGGTGGACTCACCTGGAACATATAGGGTCATGTGTATCTATATGATATTGTTGACATATTAGGGGATTTTTACTTCCTTTGTGGTATGGTGTATGCACTGATTTGGATATCATGTTTTAAATGTTTTTAATATGTTTTTTGAGGTGTTAATAAAGGTGTTTTGATACATTGACATATTGTTATCATTGGTGGTAGTGCATACCATCTGAGTCTATCTTTTCTAGTTTTGACATGGAAATCTATGTCTGTGTCCAGCTGGGGTTGTCAAGGGGTACATGGTGATGTTCTATTGCTGTCAATTTCGCCTTCCACTCCTTCTGAAGTCCCTGAATTTTTGTCAGATTACCGGGATGTATTTGATGAGCCCAAATCCAGTGCCCTACCTCCTCATAGAGATTGCGATTGTGCTATTAATTTGATTCCTGGTAGTAAGTTTCCTAAGGGCCGACTGTTCAATTTGTCTGTGCCAGAGCACGCCGCTATGCGGAGTTATATAAAGGAATCCTTGGAGAAAGGTCTTATTCGCCCGTCGTCATCACCGTTGGGAGCAGGGTTCTTTTTTGTGGCCAAGAAGGATGGTTCTTTGAGACCTTGTATTGATTACCGCCTTCTTAATAAGATCACAGTCAAATTTCAGTACCCTTTGCCACTGCTGTCTGATTTGTTTGCTCGGATTAAGGGGGCTAGTTGGTTCACCAAGATAGATCTTCGAGGGGCGTATAATCTTGTGCGTATTAAACAGGGCGATGAATGGAAAACAGCATTTAATACGCCCGATGGCCATTTTGAGTACCTGGTTATGCCATTCGGGCTTTCTAATGCTCCATCTGTATTTCAGTCCTTTATGCATGACATCTTCCGAGAGTACCTGGATAGTTTCATGATTGTATATTTGGATGATATTTTGGTCTTTTCGGATGATTGGGAGTCTCATGTAAAGCAGGTCAGAATGGTGTTCCAGGTCCTTCGCGCAAATTCCTTGTTTGTGAAGGGGTCTAAATGTCTCTTCGGAGTTCAGAAGGTTTCATTTTTGGGTTTCATTTTTTCTCCTTCTACTATCGAGATGGACCCTGTCAAAGTTCAGGCCATTTATGATTGGACTCAGCCGACATCTGTGAAGAGCCTGCAGAAGTTCCTGGGCTTTGCTAATATTTACCGTCGCTTCATCGCTAATTTTTCTAGTGTGGCTAAACCGTTGACTGATTTGACCAAGAAAGGTGCTGATGTGGTCAATTGGTCCTCTGCGGCTGTAGAGGCTTTTCAGGAGTTGAAGCGTTGTTTTTCTTCTGCCCCAGTGTTGTGCCAGCCAGATGTTTCGCTCCCGTTTCAGGTCGAGGTTGATGCTTCAGAGATTGGAGCAGGGGCTGTTTTGTCGCAAAGAAGTTCTGATGGCTCGGTGATGAAACCATGTGCCTTCTTTTCTAGAAATTTCTCGCCTGCTGAGCGCAATTATGATGTTGGCAATCGAAAGTTGTTGGCCATGAAGTGGGCATTCGAGGAGTGGCGACATTGGCTTGAAGGAGCCAAGCATCGTTGGTGGTTTTGACGGATCACAACAATTTGACTTATCTCGAGTCTGCCAAACGGTTGAATCCTGGACAGGCTCGATGGTCGCTGTTTTTCTCCCGTTTTAATTTTGTGGTTTTGTGCCTTCCGGGCTCTAAGAATGTGAAGGCTGATGCCCTGTCATGGAGTTTTGTGCCTGACTCTCCGGGTGTTCCTGAGCCGGCGGGTATTCTCAAGGAGGGGGTAATTTTGTCTGCCATCTCCCCTGATTTGCGGCGGGTGCTGCAGAAGTTTCAGGCTGAGAGACCTGACCGTTGTCCTGCGGAGAAACTGTTTGTCCGTGATAGATGGACTAGTAGAGTTATCTCTGAGGTTCATTGTTCGGTGTTGGCTGGTCATCCTGGAATCTTTGGTACCAGAGATTTGGTGGCTAGTTCCTTTTGGTGGCCTTCTTTGTCACGGGATGTGCATTCTTTTGTGCAGTCCTGTGGGACTTGTGCTCGGGCTAAGCCCTGCTGTTCTCGTGCCAGTGGGCTGCTTTTGCCCTTGCCGGTCCCGAAGAGGCCCTTGACGCATATTTCCATGGATTTTATTTCAGATCTCCCTGTCTCTCAAAGGATGTCTGTCATTTGGGTGGTTTGTGATCGCTTCTCTAAGATTTGGTACCCTTGGTACATTTGGTACCCTTGTCTAAGTTGCCTTCCTCCTCTGATTTGGTGCCATTGTTTTTCCAGCATGTGGTTCGTTTGCATGGCATTCCGGAGAACATCGTCTCGGACAGAGGTTTCCAGTTTGTTTCGAGGTTTTGGCGGTCCTTTTGTGCTAAGATGGGCATTGATTTGTCTTTTTCTTCACCTTTCCATCCTCAGACAAATGGCCAAACCGAACGAACTAATCAGACTTTGGAAACATATCTGAGATGCTTTGTTTCTGCTGATCAGGATGATTGGGTGTCCTTCTTGCCTTTGGCTGAGTTCGCCCTTAATAATCGGGCCAGCTCGGCTACTTTGGTTTCGCCGTTTTTCTGTAATTCTGGTTTTCATCCTCGTTTCTCTTCAGGGCAGGTTGAGCCTTCGGACTGTCCTGGTGTGGATACTGTGGTGGACAGGTTGCAGCAGATTTGGACTCATGTGGTGGACAATTTGACATTGTCCCAGGAGAAGGCTCAACGTTTCGCTAACCGCCGGCGCTGTGTTGGTCCCCGACTTCGTGTTGGGGATTTGGTTTGGTTGTCGTCTCGGTATGTTCCTATGAAGGTTTCCTCTCCTAAGTTTAAGCCTCGTTTCATTGGTCCGTATAAGATTTCTGAAGTTCTCAACCCTGTGTCATTTCGTTTGGCCCTTCCAGCTTCTTTTGCCATCCATAATGTGTTCCATAGGTCGTTATTGCGGAGATACATGGCGCCTATGGTTCCCTCCGTTGATCCTCCTGCCCCGGTGTTGGTCGAGGGGGAGTTGGAGTATGTGGTGGAAAAGATTTTGGATTCTCGTATTTCGAGACGGAAACTCCAGTACCTGGTCAAGTGGAAGGGTTATGGTCAGGAAGATAATTCCTGGGTTTTTGCCTCTGATGTTCACGCTGCCGATCTAGTTCGTCCCTTTCATTTGGCTCGTCCTAATCGGCCTGGGGGCTCTGGTGAGGGTTCGGTGACCCCTCCTCAAGGGGGGGGTACTGTTGTGAATTCTGTTATCGAGCTCCATCCTGTGGTCATGAATGGTACTTCGGCGAGTTCTGTCCATGGACTCCCTCTGGTGGCTGTGAGTGGAGCTGCTGCTTCTGAGGTTCCTTCCACAGGTGACGTGGTTTATTCCTTGGCTGGCTGCTCTATTTATCTCCACTCAGATCGTTACTCCATGCCAGCTGTCAATGTTCTTGTACAGGTTCAGTTCGCTCTTGGATCTGTCGGGTGTCCTCTCTACTCCAGCAGAAGCTAAGTCCCTGCTAGTTTATTATTTGTTCTTTGTTTTCTTGTCCAGCTTTGCTATCATGATTTTGCTTTGCTAGCTGGAAGCTCTGGGATGCAGAGTGGCACCTCCGCACCGTGAGTCAGTGCGGAGGTCTTTTTGCGCACTCTGCGTGGTCTTTTGTAGTTTTTTGTGCAGACCACAAAGTTACCTTTCCTATCCTCTGTCTGTTTAGTAAGTCTGGCCTCCCTTTGCTGAAACCTGTTTCATTTCTGTGTTTGTGACTTTCATCTTAACTCACAGTCAATATATGTGGGGGGCTGCCTTTTTCTTTGGGGAATTTCTCTGAGGCAAGGTAGGCTTTATTTTCTATCTCTAGGGCTAGTTAGCTCTTAGGCTGTGAAGAGGCGTCTAGGGAGTGTCAGGAACGCTCCACGGCTATTTCTAGTGTGTGTGATAGGATTAGGGGTTGCGGTCAGCAGAGCTCCCACTTCCCAGAGCTTGTCCTTTGTTGGTTTAACCATCAGGTCTTTTCGGGTGCTCCTAACCACCAGGTCATAACAGAGATCTCATCTCCCAAGATCTCGGGATGAGATCTCCAAGATCTCAATCTGTGCATGCCCCACCTCTGTATAGTGGCCATTTTCCCGGAGCCAAAGCATCGAGGCAATTGAAGTGCAGTTCTCCAGACTTTTGCAAAATGTCGCCCGAGCCCCCGCAACACCCAGCACCACCAATCCTGCTGAACCTGCTGCACCATGATGGAAGTGAGATCATAGCCCTGCAGTGTCAGACCACTGAGAATATTGCCCGACTCCTGCTGCCACCTCGCTAATTGTAAGCACCGGTACATTCAGGCTATAAGACACATCCCGTTCTCTCCCAAATTTTGTTGGGGAAAAAAGTGTGTCTTATAGTCCAAAAAATTCGGTAACTGCAAAAGATTTGAGAAGACTGAAATGGGGAGGAACTCATTGTCATCTAGTATTATCTTATTCCAGAACTGCAATCTTCCTTGAATGCCCAGAAGTTCAAGGTATTCAGCACTCATAGACATGGCCAAGGTGAAAAAGGCCGAAATCCAACTACCACTAAACAAGACATAAGTTGAAACATCAAGAAAGGGCCAAGAAATATCCAAAGACATATTTTTAAAAGGTTTTATGGACTGATGAGATGAGAGTGAATTTTCTTGGACCAGATGGATGGGATTATGTGTTAGAATCTGTTTAGTTTGTGACTATCCACCATTTTCTTCTGGTGTTCTGGCTGCTGGTCTGTTCCCTCTGGTGCTGGGTTTGTCTTTGGTCAGGTGATTATATCACTCTTTATTAACCAGCATCTGCCTCCCAGTCCTTGCTGGACAACAGTGTTAATCTGCTTTAGTTCTGGCTTGGTGCTTTGCTTTGTCTTCTGTGTGTGTAATTTGTGCAGTACTGGGAACTCTGGTTTTGCTAGTCTTAGTTTCTGTTTTCTGTTTGTATCTGCAGCCTTCTCTGTGTTTTCTATTAGGAAATGACCTGCTTTTGTACCCAGTCCTTAGATCTTTTAGGAAACCCCTTCCCCTGATCTATAGGTCTTCGCTTGAGATTAACCAAGGATCGTCGGTGGGTCTTTTTGCAAGGAATGGTAGGGTATCAGCCTATTCATAGTGCAGAGTCAGTTTTCCCACTTCTACCCTAGTCCTGTGTTGCAGTTCTGTAACATTATGGTTGAGTCAGTCATAGGCTCAGAATTTGACTCGTACACCAGCAATGTGGAGATGAAGGGGTAATGCTATGGGCTGGTATTATTAAAGATGAGCTAGATGGACATTTTCATGTTAAAATCAACTCAAAATCAACTCTCATACTTACTGTTTATTTTTAGAATAGACTTAATTCAAGAAAAAGTCTACATCTTTGAAGAAAATGCATTGGTGTACTTCACTCCTGGGTTAGCTCATAAAGGTCTTAAAAATGAAAGAATAATGATGTAAGCCACTGCTTCACCAGACCTAAACCCTGTAGAGAACTTGAAGGCCCCACAAAAACCAAAGATTTAAAATTAAGGAAAACAGTACACATCTCATAACAGTGTTTGGAGGTTGTGGCTGATGCTGCCAAAAAGTCGATTGTCAATAGATAACAAAACTGACAGACTCCAAGGATAGAAGGCTTATTGCCGTTATTGTAAACAAGAGTGGATATATTGGTCTCTGATAGAGATGAGCGGTCCTTTTGAAATTTGTCAAATTTTCCACAAAGTAATGTGATTTGCAGTGAATTAATTTGAGTGGATTTCAATACTGGAAAGCTTGTAATTACTCATAAAACACAAGTCGGGGAGAGGAGATACAGAGAATTTCTCTGACTATAAGGGCTTAAATATTATTGACAAGACACAGAGAGAGACAGAGAACACCATTGACCATAATATCAGAAGAGAGAGACTTACTCAGTGTCTCTGGAGATGGAAAACAACTCTGCCATACAAACTCTGCTCTGCTGTGAACCACTGATCGATGATGACCCAGTTACTGACCACCACGGTACACGGTGTGATTATCCGTAAAATGTCATAGCTGCAAGGCATTATAGGAAAGCCCGCATGGTGCTTGCTTGCTCTCTTATTCTTTAGCAGGGTGGTAAATGATGGATGACATGGTTTTTTTTTGCAAACTATGAATCAAATTTTAAAATTTTAAAATTGACATGAAGTTGCAAATTTCAGTAAATTCCAGTCAAACTCAATCCTCCACTTCCCATCAGCAGAGCAGCCCAGAAGAGGAAGACCTGCTCTGTTGATATGAAGCAGTAGAATTGACAGCAGGAGCGGTGACGGGGAGAGCAGGCAAGAAATTTTCAGCTACTTGTCTATTAGTTTTTACACTTGCAATAAAAAAAATAAGATAGTACAAGGAATCCCCTTTAGCTGCAGATCTGGGTTGGTTATTGCTGTGGTTTAAAAAAAAAAAGTAGTCTCTAATTAAAATTTTTCCAGTTATGTCCTTGTCCAGGCCAGTATTTCTGTGAATTTATGTAAAGTATGTGCATTGATTGGGTTTTAGCTTTTTTTATTCTCTGGTAAACGAAAAGTCACAGAAGGCAGTTAGCACTTTTTTGCATTAATAATGTATTTGGATCATCTTTGGGGAATAAATTGTTGTTCTACAATGTTATTTTTGATAATAAAAAATAGTTGCTGAGTGATTAACAAGTCCCAGTAGGCAGCAAGGACTTGTTTGGTGTACACATTGTGATCCTGATGATTTGAATAAAGCTAATATGTAATTTTAAATGTAAAAATCATAAAAGAAAAAAGGTTCCTTCAGGACCAAAATATCCCAGTTAATTAGGTGCTAAAATTATTTGCAAAATAGATTAAATAATTAGCCACCAGGTTTCACAATACTAACAACAGAAATCATTAAAAACATCCAGACTCTGATGAGGTTGCTGTACTTACTTGTAAAATCCATGTCAGCATCACTGCGCAAAATTTGTATTAAAATTAGCTTTAAGCAGGTTTATTTTAAAACCAAGCTGGGAAACTTGTAAAAATGACTATATTTCCATTCTGAAGCTGGATTTTCTAAGAAAGTACACCAGCCTCATTTTCTCTAAATGATGGATTTAATAATGTATGCAGTTTGTATTGTAACAAGTTCGCTAGGGACTAGTGTTGAGCGATACCGTCCGATACTTGAAGGTATCGGTAACGGATAGTATCGGCCGATACCCGAAAAGTATCGGATATCGCCGATACCGATACCCGATACCAATACAAGTCAATGGGACACCAAGTATCGGAAGGTATCCTGATGGTTCCCAGGGTCTGAATGAGAGGAAACTCTCCTTCAGGCCCTGGGATCCATATTAATGTGTAAAATAAAGAATTAAAATAAAAAATATTGATATACTTACCTCTCCGGAGGCCCCTGGACATCACAGCGGGTAACCGGCAGCCTTCTTTGCTTAAAAAGAGCACGTTTAGGGCCTTCCATGATGTGATCGCGTTGCTGCGAGGGTCTCTTACCTTCCTCCCTGCAGCAAGGCCCAGATCCAAAATGGCCACGGCATCCGGGTCCTGCAGGGAGGGAGGTGGCTTACCAAGTGCCTACTCAGAGCAGGCGCTTGGTAAGCCTGCAGCGCTGCAAGTCAGATCGCTGATCTGACAGAGTGCTGTGCAAACTGTCAGATCAGCGATCTGTGATGTCCCCCCCGGGACAAAGTAAAAAAGTTTAAAAAAAATTTCCACATGAGTAAAAAAATAAATAAATAAATAAATAATTCCTAAATAAAGAAAAAAAAATATTATTCCCATAAATACATTTCTTTATCTAAATAAAAAAAACAATAAAAGTACACATATTTAGCATCGCCGCGACCCAACCTATAAAACTGTTCCACTAGTTAACCCCTTCACTAAACACCATAAGAAAAAAAAAACGAGGCAAAAAACAACGCTTTATTATCATACCACCAAACAAAAAGTGGAATAACACGCGATCAAAAAGAGATATAAATAACCATGGTACCGCTGAAAAGTCATTTTGTCCCGCAAAAAACGAGCCACCATACAGCATCATCAGCAAAAAAATAAAAAAGATATAGTCCTCAGAATAAAGCGATGCAAAAATAATTCTTTTTTCTATAAAATAGTTTTTATCGTATAAAAGCGCCAAAACATAAAAAAAATGATATAATTGAGGTATCGCTGTAATCATACTGACCCAAAGAATAAAACTGCTTTATCAATTTTACCAAACGCAGAACGGTATAAACGCCTCCCCCAAAAGAAATTCACGAATAGCTGGTTTTTGGTCATTCTGCCTCACAAAAATCAGAATCAAAAAATGTCACGTGCCGGAAAATAATACCAATAAAAACGTCAACTGGTCCCGCAAAAAACAAGACCTCCCATAACTCTATGGACTCAAATATGGAAAAATTATAGCTCTCAAAATGTGGTAACGCAAAAAATATTTTTTGCAATAAAGAGCGTCTTTCAGTGTATGACGGCTGCCAATCATAAAAATCCGCTAAAAAACCCGCTATAAAAGTAAATCAAACCCCCCTTCATCACCCCCTTAGTTAGGGAAAAATTAAAAAAAATGTATTTATTTCCATTTTCCCATTAGGGTTAGGGCTAGGGTTAGGGTTAGGGCTAGGGTTAGGGCTAGGGTTAGGGTTAGGGCTAGGGTTAAGGCTACAGTTAGGGTTGGGGCTAAAGTTAGGGTTATGGTTTGGATAACATATACGGTTGGGAATAGGGTTGGGATTAGGGTTAGGGGTGTGTCTGGGTTAGAGGTGTGGTTAGGGTTACCTTTGGGATTAGGGTTAGGGGTGTGTTTGGATTTGGGTTTCAGTTATAATTGGGGGGTTTCCACTGTTTAGGCACATTAGGGGCTCTCCAAACGGGACATGGCGTCCGATCTCAATGCCAGCCAATTTTGGGTTGAAAAAGTAAAACAGTACTCCTTCCCTTCCGAGCTCTCCTGTGTGCCCAAACAGGGGTTTACCCCAACATATGGGGTATCAGCGTACTCAGGACAAATTGGACAACAACTTTTGTTGTCCAATTTCTCTTGTTACCCTTGCAAAAATACAAAACTGGGGGCTAAAATATAATTTTTGTGGGAAAAAAAAGATTTTTTATTTTCACAGCTCTGCATTATAAACTGTACTGAAACACTTGGGGGCTCAACGTTCTCACAACACATCTAGATAAGTTCCTTGGGGGGTCTAGTTTCCAATATGGGGTCACTTGTGGGGAGTTTCTACTGTTTAGGTACATTAGGGGCTCTGCAAGTGCAATGTGGTGCCTGCAGACCATTCCATCTAAGTCTGCATTCCAAATTGCGCTCCTTCCCTTCCGAGCCCTCCCATGCGCCAAAACGGTAGTTCCCCCCACATATGGGGTATCAGCGTTCTCAGGACAAATTGGACAACTGTTGGGGTCCAATTTCTCCTGTTACCCTTGGGAAAATACAAAACTGCGGGCTAAAAATTATTTTGGGGGGAATGTTTTTATTTTTATTTTCACGGCTCTGCGTTATAAACTGCAGTGAAACACTTGGGGGCTCAAAGTTCTCACAACACATCTAGATAAGTTCCTTGGGGGGCCTAGTTTCCAAAACGGGGTCACTTGTGGGGGGTTCCTACTGTTTACGTACATTAGGGGCTCTGCAAATGCAATGTGATGCCTGCAGACCAATCCATCTAAGTCTGCATTCCAAATGATGCTCCTTTCCTTCCGAGCTCTGCCATGCGCTCAAATGGTAGTTCCCCCCACATATTAAGTATCAGCGTACTCAGGACAAATTGGACAACAATATTTAGGGTCCAATTTCTCCTGTAACCCTTGGAAAAATACAAAACTGGGGGCTAAAAAATAAATTTTGTGGAAAAAAAAATATTTTTATTTGCACGGCTCTGCATTATAAACTGTAGTGAAACACTTGGGGGTTCAAAGCTCTCACAACACATCTAGATGAGTTCCTTAGGGGGTCTACTTTCCAAAATGTTGTCACTTGTGGGGGGTTTCTACTGTTTAGGTACATTAGAGGCTCTGCAAATGCAATGTGACGCCTGCAGACTATTCCATCTAAGTCTGCATTCCAAATGGCGCTTCTTCATTTCCGAGCCCTCCCATGCGCCCAAACGGTAATTCCCCCCACATAATGGGTATCAGCGTACTCAGGACAAATGGGACAACAACGTTTGGGGTCCAATTTCTACAAACTGGGGGCTAAAAAATAATTTTTGTGGGAAAAAATTTTTGTTTTATTTTTACGGCTCTGCATTATAAACTTCTGTGAAGCCCATGGTGGAACAAAGTGCTCACCACACATCTAGATAAGTTCCTTAGGGGGTCTACTTTCCAAAATGGTGTCACTTGTGGGGGTTTCAATGTTTAGGCACATCAGTGGCTCTCCAAATGCAACTTGGCGTCCCATCTCAATTCCTGTCAATTTTGCATTGAAAAGTCAAACGGCGCTTCCGTTCCGAGCTCTCCCATGCGCCCAAACAGTGGTTTACCCCCACATATGGGGTATCAGAATACTCAGGACAAATTGCACAACAACTTTTGGGGTTCAATTTCTTCTCTTACCCATGGGAAAATAAAAAATTGGTGGCGAAAAGATATTTTTTGTGAAAAAATATGATTTTTTATTTTTACGGTTCTGCATTATAAACTTCTGTGAAGCACTTGGTAAGTCAAAGTGCTCAACACACCTCTAGATAAGTTCCTTAGGGGGTCTACTTTCCAAAATGGTGTCACTTGTGGGGGTTTCAATGTTTAGGCACATCAGTGGCTCTCCAAACGCAATATGGCGTCCCATCTCAATTCCAGTCAATTTTGAATTGAAAAGTCAAATGGCGCTCCTTCGCTTCCAAGCTCTGTCATGCGCCCAAACAGTGCTTTACCCCCACATATGGGGTATCCGCGTACTCCGGACAAATTGTACAACAACTTTTGTGGTCCATTTTCTCCTGTTACCCTTGGTAAAATAAAACAAATTGGAGCTGAATTAATTTTTTGGTGAAAAAAAGTTAAATGTTCATTTTTATTTAAACATTCCAAAAATTCCTGTGAAACACCTGAAGGGTTAATAAACTTCTTGAATGTGGTTTTGAGCACCTTGAGGGGTGCAGTTTTTAGAATGGTGTCACACTTGGGTATTTTCTGTCATATAGACCCCTCAAAATGACTTCAAATGAGATGTGGTCCCTCAAAAAAAAGGTGTTGTAAAAATGAGAAATTGCTGGTCAAGTTTTAACCCTTATAACTCCGTAACAAAAAAAAATTGTGGTTCCAAAATTGTGCTGATGTAAAGTAGACATGTGGGAAATGTTACTTATTAAGTATTTTGTGTGATATATCTCTGTGATTTAATTGCATAAAAATTCACAGTTGCAAAATTGCGAAATTTTCAAAATTTTCGCCAAATTTCCATTTTTTTCACAAATAAACACAGGTAATATCAAAGAAATTTTACCACTTTCATGAAGGACAATATGTCATAAGAAAACACTGTCAGAATCACTGGGATCCGTTGAAGAGTTCCAGAGTTATAACCTTATAAATGGACAGTGGTCAGAATTGTAAAAATTGGCCTGGTCATTAACGTGCAAACCACCCTTGGGGGTAAAGGGGTAAATGTACACTCTGCACCCCATCTTGACTGAAAAAAAACCCAGAAATGTAGAAATATTTGAAAATTTAATAAAAAAAGAAAATATCACAAGGTCATAAGTATTCAGACCCTTTGCTCAGACACTGATAGTTAATCACATGCTTTCCATTTATTTGCGTTCCTCCTTGAGATGATTCTACTCCTTCATTGGAGTCCAGCTGTGTTTAATTAAACTGATAAGACTTCATTTTATAAAGGCACACACCAGTCTATATAAGACCTCACAGCTGACAGTGCGTGTCAGACCAAATGAGAATCATGAGGTCAAAGAACCTGGCCAAGGAGCTCAGAGAAAGAATTGTGGCAAGTTACAGATCTGGCCACGGTTACAACATAATTTCTGCAGTGCTCAAGGTTCCTAAGAGCACAATGGCCTCTATAATCCTTAAATGGAAGAAGCATGGGACCACTTGAAGTCTTCCTAGACCTGGCCATCCAGTCAAACTGAGCAATCGTGGGAGAAGAACCTTGGTAAGAGAGGTAAAGAAGAACCCCAAGATCACTGTAGCTGAGCTCCAGAGATGCAGTAGGGAGATGGGAGAAAGTTCCACAAAGTCAACTACCAGTGCAGCTCTACACCAGTAGGGCCTTTATTGCAGAGTGGGTCGGCGGAAGCATCTCCTCAGTCATATGAAAGCTAGCATAGAGTTTGCTAACAAAACACATGAAGCACTCTCAGGCAATAAGAAATACGATTCTCTGGTCTGATGAGACAAAGATAAACCTTTTTGGTGATAATTCTAAGCGGTATGTGTGGAGAAATCCAGGCACTGCTCATCGCTGCCCAATACAATCCCAACAGTGAAACATGTTGGTAGCAACATCATGCTATGGGGGTGCTTTTCAGCTGCAGGGACAGGACAACTGGTTGTCAATGAAGGAAACCTGAATGCGTCCAAGTACAGAGATATCCTGTATGAAAACCTCTTCCAGAGAGCTCTGGACTTTGGCCTGGCTGAAGGTTCACCTTCCAACAAGACAACGACTCTAAGCACACAGCTAAAATAACAAACGAGTGGTTTCAGAACAACTCTGTAAAAAATCTTGACTGGCCCAGCCAGAGCTCTGACCTAATCCCCAAATAGGCATCTCTGGAGAGACCTGGAAATGGCTGTCCACCAACGTTCACCATCCAAACTGACAGAACTGGAGAGGATCAGCAAGAAAGAATGGCAGAGGATCCCCAAATCCAGGTGTGAAAAACTTGTTGCATAATTCCCAAGAAGACTCATGGCTGTAATAGCTGAAAAGGGTTCTTCTTCTCAATACTGAGCAAAGGATCTGAATACTTATGACCATGTGATATTTCAGTTTTTCTTTTTTAACCCCTTCCCGACCTTTGACGCCACGTAGTTGTCATGAAAGTCGGTGCCAATCCGATCTGTGACGCCTATGTGGCATCATGGAAAGATTGCGTCCCTGCAGATCGGGTGAAAGGGTTAACTCCAATTTCACCCGATCTGCAGGGACAGGGGGAGTGGTACTTTAGCCCAGGGGGGTGGCTTCACCCCCCATGGCTACGATTGCTCTGCTTGGCTGTTGAAAGTGAAACTGCCAAACAGAGCGATTTGTAATATTTCACCTAAAAAACTGGTGAAATATTACAATCCAGCCATGGCTGGAAACACTGATGTACCCCCCCACCGCCACTGATCTCCCCGGTCTTCCGTCCGGTGCTCCCCTCTGTCATCCTGTCTGCTTCCCCGCCCTCCTGCCCGCTCCCCCATGCTCTGATGCCTCCCCCGTCCTCTGATCCACCCCCCATGCTCAGATCTACCCCCCCTCATACTTACCGGGCCTCCCGGTGTCCGTCCGTCTTCTCCATGGGGGCGCCACCATCTTCCAAAATGGCGGGCGCATGCGCAGTGCGCCCGCCGAATCTGCCGGCAGGCAGATAAGTTCCAGGTATATTTTGATCACTGTGATATAACCTATCACAGTGATCAAAATAAAAAAATAGTAAATGACCCCCCTTTATCACCCCCAAAAGGTAGGGACAATAATAAAATAAAGAAAATATTTTTTCTTTTTCCTTTAGGGTTAGAACTAGGGTTAGGGTTAGGGCTAGGGTTAGGGCTAGGGTTAGGGTATGTGCACATGGTGCGGATTTGGCTGCGGATTGGCCATGGATTCGCAGCGGATTGGCCGCGGATCCGCAGCGGATTGGCCGCTGCAAATTCGTAGCAGTTTTCCATCAGGTTTACAGTACCATGTAAACCTATGGAAAACCAAATCCACTGTGCCCATGGTGCGGTAAATAACGTGCGGAAACGATGCATTGTATTTTCCGCAGCATGTCAATTCTGTGCGGATTCCGCAGCGTTTTACACCTTTTCCTCAATAGGAATCCGCAGGTGAAATCCGCACAAAAAACACTGTAAATCCGCTGTAAATCCACAGGTAAAACACAGTGCCTTTTACCTGTGGATTTTTCAAAAATCGTTCGGAAAAATCTCACACGAATCCGCAACGTGGGCACATAGCCTTAGGGTTAGGGTTGGAATTAGAGTTAGGGTTGGAATTAGGGCTATGGTTGGAAATAGGGTTAAGATTAGGCTTGTGGTTAGGGTTACGGATAGGGTTAGGGGTGTGTTGGGGTTAAAGTTGTGGTTAGGGTTGGGATTAGGGTTAGGGTTGGGATTAGGGTTAGGATTAGGGTTAGGGTTGGGATTAGGGTTATGGCTACTGTTGGGATAAGGGTTAGAGGTGTGTTGGGGTTAGTGTTGAAGTTAGAATTGAGGGGTTTCCACTGTTTAGGCACATCAAACGCAACATGGCGCCACTATTGATTCCAGCCAATCTTGCCTCCAAAAAGTCAAATGGTGCTCCTTTCCTTCCGAGCCCCGGCGTGTGCCCAAACAGTGGTTTACCCCCACATGTGAGGTATCAGTGTACTCAGGAGAAATTGCCCAATACATTTTAGGATCCATTTTATCCTGTTGCCCATGTGGAAATGAACAAATTGAGGCTAAATGAAATTTTTTGTGAAAAAAGTATTTTTTCATTTTTTCGGATCGATTTGTGAAGCACCTGGGACTTCAAAGTGTTCACTATGCATCTAAATAAGTTCCTTGTGGGGGTCTAGTTTTGAAAATGGGGTCACATGTGGGGGAGCTCCAATGTTTAGGCACACAGGGGCTCTCCAAACGCGACATGGTGTCCACTAACGATTGGAGCTCATTTTTCATTCAAATGTCAAATGGCGCTCCTTCCCTTCCTTGCCGTGTGCACAAACAGTGGTTTGTGACCACATATGAGGTATCAGTATACTCAGGAGAAATAGTCAAACACATTTTAGTATCCATTTTATCCTGTTGCCCATGTGAAAATGAAACAATTGAGGCTAAAATAATTTTTTTTGTGAAAAAAAAAGTGCTTTTTTCATTTTTATGGATCAATTTGTGAAGCACCTGGGGGTTCAAAGTGCTCATTATGCATCTAGATAAGCTCCTTGGGGGTCTAGTTTCCAAAATGGGGTCTCTTGTGGGGAAGCTCCAATGTTTAGGCACACAGGGGCTCTCCAAACGCGACATAGTGTCCGCTAAAGATTGGAGCCAAATTTTCATTGAAAAAGTCAAATGGCGGTCCTTCCCTCCAGAGCCCTTTCGTGCGCCCAGACAGTGGTTCCCCCCCACATATGAGGTATCGGCATACTCAGGACAAATTGTACAATAACGTTTGGTGTCCAGTTTCTCTTTTTACCCTTTGGAAAATTAAAAAATTGCTGCTAAAACATCATTTTTGTGACTAAAAAGTTAAATGTTCATTTTTTTCCTTCCATGTTGCTTCTGCTGCTGTGAAGTACCTGATGGGTTAATTCACTTCTTAAATGTGGTTTCGAATACTTTGAGGGGTGCAGTTTTTAGAATGGTGTCACTTTTGGGTATTTTCAGCCATACAGACCCCTCAAACTGACTTCAGATGTGAGGTGGTCCCTAAAAAAATGGTTTTGTAAATTTCGTTGTAAAAATGAGAAATCGCTAGTCAAATTTTAACCCTTATAACTTCCTAGCAAAAAAAAATTTTGTTTCCAAAATTGTGCTGATGTAAAGTAGACATGTGGGAAATGTTATTTATTAACTATATTGTGTCACATAACTCTCTGGTTTAACAGAATAAAAATTCAAAATTTGAAAATGGCAAAATTTTCAAAATTTTAGCCAAATTTTCATTTTTTTCACAAATAAATGCAAAAATTATTGACCTAAATTTACTACTAGCATGAAGCACTGTATGTCACGAAAAAATATTCTCAGAACCGTTACGATCCGTTGAAGTGTTCCCAAGTTATTACCTCATAAATGGACACTGGTCAGAATTGCAAAAAACGGCCAGGTCATTAAGGTAAAAAAAGGCTGGGTCACGAAGGGGTTAATACATTTTCAAAAATTGCTACATTTCAGTTTTTTCAGTCAAGATGGGGTGCAGAGTATACATTTATGAGAAAAAAATTACCTTTTTTGAATTTGCCAAATGGCTGCAATGAAACAAAGATGTGAAAAACTTAAAGGGGAATGAATACTTTCCGCACCCACTGTAATACTGTGTTATCCACATTATGTTTTTGTCTTGCATGGTTTATCAGACAAGTTGATCCTACACTTTTTGCTAACTGACTTATAATGCTTATTGACACTTTTACATAGATTAAGGCCTCTTTCACATATCAGTGTCTCCAGTACGTCTCGTGACAGTTTTCAAACATACCGGTGACACCTACACATGTAGACCCATACAAATTAATGGGTTTATGCACATGTCAGTTTGTTTCAACGGACCATGTGTTCATGGGCAAAACACGCTGACATGTCCCTTTTTTCCTGTCATCACGAACGACAAAACGTCCCCCCACATGTGCACACTAAGAATGCACACGGACGGCCGCTGGGGAAGAAGCGCTACTGTAAACGCTGTTCCCCGGGGGCTGGTGCTGAAGCTGGCTGCCAACATTCTCATCTGCACTGCCAGGGAGCAGAGGACAATGATGAGCTTTAAATTAAAGTCTGAATGACAACAGGTGGTGGCTTTTGGGACTGTTACCCCTATCATCCATTACCTGTTGTCGCTAATAACAGTGACAGTAGGTGCAAATGATCGGGGTCAGCTGCGATCATTCGGAAGTAAATAAGTGAAAAACCTGACGTGGGTTCCTACCTATTTTATTAACCAACCAGACAAAACTCCTAGCTGTCAGCTTCTCCAAGGTTGGTTATCAACAATAGAGGGGCCTCCACGCTGTTTTTCTAATTATTTAAATAAATAATTTAAAAAAACGGCGTGGGGTCCCTCCCATTTTTGACAACCAACCTTGCTAAAGCTCACAGCTGGGGGCTGCTATTTTCAGACTGGTAAGAAGCCATTGATATTGGCCTCCCAGCCTAAAAACAGCAGCCCACAGCTGCCCAGAAAAAGTACATCCATTAGATGCACCAATTCTGGTGCTTTGCCTTGCTCTTCCCACTTGCCCTGTAGCAGTGGCAAGTGGGGTTCATATTTGTGGGGTGACATCAAGCCTACAGCTTAGTAATGGAGAGACGTCTATAAGACACCCATCCATTACTAGTCCGATAGTCGTAGTTACTCACTGATAACGGTGTTTCTCGGAGCCCATGACAGCACTACGGAGAGAGGGGATCCGCCCTTCAGGGACAGGAAACCTACAGATAAAAGGGCGGTACCTCTCCCTCGCATCAGTTGGTTTATAGAGCATCGGAGGACCTCCAGGTTAGTTTACAACAGAGAAAAAATCATATTATAACATTTCTTAATAGAGGAACCCCGTGCCTATACTTATACTATATACACTATATAAATTATATGTAATTAAAGGTGCTCACCGCACTCGTGATGGGAGGGAATAAGCGAGTGCTGTCATGGGCTCTGAGAAACACCGTTATCGGTGAGTAACTACGACTTTCTCGGTCTCCCATGACAGCACTACGGAGAGAATTGCAGAGACTAAGCTTAGGGAGGGACCACCGCCTCGAGAACCCTTCGTCCGAAGGTTAAGTCAGACACAGAGGCTAGATTTAATCTATAGTGTCTAAAAAAGGTTGATGATGATGATCAGGTGGCCGCTTTACATATTTGCTCTATTGCTACCTCTGACCTCTCAGCCCATGTGGTAGCTACTGCTCTTGTGGAATGCGCTCTTATACCATCTGGGATCTCATTCCCCGAGGATGAATATGCCAAGACTATCGCCTCCTTTATCCACCTCGCCAAAGTACCCTTGGATGCCAGAAAACCTTTTCTGGGACCCTGAAAACAGACAAACAGAGAGCCTTCCTTCCTATACTCTCTGGTGGAATCCAAGTATTGGATTAGGCATCTTCTGATGTCTAGATTATGGAAGTTCTGCTCTTTCTCATTTTTTGGGTTTGGACAAAAGGACGGCAGGGATATGTGGCACCCCTAGGGGTATTTGCCACAAAAATAGTTACTGACAGTAAATACAAATACTAAAATAGCAAGACTGCACTACCACCTCCGGCCAGAAGGGGGAGCTCCATAGACTCCGATTGATCCATTCTGGTCTGAGAGAAGAAATGGCAGTTGGGCTAAGGAGCTGATAGTGAGAGGTCATACAGCTGAATTTCTAACAGCCCTATGACGGTTTCCAGGCCTAAATCACCGGCCTGAGGAGAAATGGGACAGAGAAAAAGGACATTGTGAGAACCGGGTAGCATTAATCACTACCCAGAACAGGCGCAAAGACGGATACCGGATCCGTGGCTGTATTCATTACATATAATACAGCAACCGGAAAAACGTGAGGTGATATCAGCTTCACTAGGGCCGGACGCAGCAACAGACACAGAGTTCAGCGGTACTCCTGGAGGGGGTAAGCCGATAAAAGGACTCGGGTTGCCCGTCGAACCAGGACCCGGAGGGGACAGATTGGGCCGGCAGCCAGTTCACATACAGCAGCAGGGCCACACAGAAATTGCGCACAATAAGAGGCGAAGACCCCGGCAGGGTCAAAGTAACTCAGAGTTCCCATACAGACTCCGGTGACAGGACTGGTTGTAAATCCTTTTATGTTAAAGTAAACTGGTTAAACGTTTCAGTGCCTCAGTCTTTCATTTGGACAATAGCCATCTATCCAGGATCGGGATCGTCACCGCTGGGAGAACCTGCTGCTGATCAAGTAAGTGCCTGTCCCCTCACGATACCCCTTACACTGTGCATTGCCTGAGGCCACAGCATCGGGTCAAGCCACCTGTGACATCCCCCTCAAGAGACAGACCCCATTGGTCCGGTGCTGGGTATCCCGGTCTCTTGGGCGTCACAGATACTTCTTGTAACCTATGAAATTTTGATGCCACTTTTGGCAAATAGGCCGGGTCAGGTCTAAGAGTGACTCTATCATCTAATATTTTAGTGAAAGGTGGATTGGAGGATAAGGCTTGAATGTCACTTATTCTGCGTGCAGATGTTAACGCTACCAAGGGAATAGTTTTAAGTGATGTTTTAATGGGAATCGTCTCTATGGGTTCAAATGGAGGACCCGTTAATGCCGAGAGGACTAAATTTAAGTCCCATGAGGGCACTTTTTGAGAAACTAAAGGCTTTGATCTTGTTACTGCCTTAATAAATCTGATTATCCATGGGTTGGCCGCAATATTATGATTATAGAGTGCTCCCAGAGCTGCTATTTGTACCTTAAGAGTACTAACCGACAACCCCTGTTCCAGACCTTTTTGTAGGAACTCAAGTATTTTAGGAATTGAGGGCCCATCTTGGACTTTTACTTTGGAGACGGACAGAAATTTTTTCCATGTTTTCCCATATATTCTAGTAGTGATGGGTTTTCTACTTTTTAACAACGTGGTGACTAAGTTGTCTGAAAAACCTCTTTCTTTTAATAGTCCCTGTTCAAAAGCCAGGCTGTCAAATGTAAGTTCGATTCCTGTGGGTGGAAGATCGGCCCTTGATGTAGAAGGTCTGGTATATTCGGTAGGACCCATGGGTCCGAGACTGATAGCATCCTCAGCCAGGAGAACCACGTCCTTTTTGGCCAGAATGGGGCTATGAGGATCATTTTCGTTTTGTCCTCTCTGACTTTCCGAATGACTGCCGGGATCAGAATAGTTGGAGGAAAAGCATAAGTCAATTTTTGAGTCCATGGAATCATAAAGGCATCTAGAGCCTGTGGATTCCCTCCCGGGTTCAGTGAGCAGAATATGTTCACCTTTTTGTTTTTGGAATTGGCGAATAAATCTATTGTCGGTGTTCCCCACATTTCTGTGATCTGATCGTAGATGGATTGGTTTAGGGACCACTCGCCTTGTTTTAACAGCGATCGACTCAGATAATCTGCTCTCTCGTTGTTTGAACCCTGAATGTGTAGCGCAGAGAGGGATAGTAGATTTTCTTCTGCAAGGTTGAAAATTTTGGCGGAAGAACTCATGAGTGCCTGAGACCTTGTTCCTCCCTGGTGGTTTATATACGCTACAGTCACTTTGTTGTCCGAAAAAATTTGGACATGATGTCCCTGAATATAGGTCAGAAAAGAAAGAAGAGCCTGAAGCACTGCCCAAAGTTCTTTTTGGTTTGAGGATACTGATAGTTCCTGAACTGACCAGGTTCCCTGAGCCACTCTGTCCCCCATGTGAGCCCCCCACCCTCTGGGACTCGCATCGGTTGTTATTACCCGGGATATTTTTGTCACCCAAGGAACTCCCCTTGATAAGTTTTTGCTTTCCCCCCACCAACGAAGGGAATGAATAACTGAGGAATTTAGAGTAATTCGACTTTCCAAGTTGTTCTTTAGTACTGACTGCCATTCTAGTAAGTGCCACTGAAGCTCCCTTGTGTGGAATTGTGCGAAGGGTATCGCTGGTAGGCATGAGGACAGAGAGCCTAGTAGCGACATTGCTCTCCTTAGAGTCATGGAACGATGGTGAAATGTTCGTGCTATCATGGCTAATATGTTGTCTTTTTTGGGGTTTGGAAGTCGACATTCTTGGACTCGGGAGTCTAATGTCAGACCTAGGAACTCCTGCACCCGACAGGGTTCCAACTTTGATTTTTTTATGTTTATGAGCCACCCCAAGTTCGTCAAAATAGTCATTACTCGGTCTCTTTGTTCTCTGCAACTTTGAGCCGAGTTGCTTACAATGAGAAGGTCGTCTAGGTAAGGGACTATTAATATATTTTGTTCCCTTATGTGGGCCATCATTTCCGCTATTATCTTCGTGAATATTCGAGGAGCTATAGAGATCCCGAACGGTAGAGCTCTGTACTGGAAAAACCTTAATTGCCCTTTTATGGGAACTGCCAATCTTAGGAATTTTTGAGATTGATTGTGGATGGGCACATGATAATATGCGTCGGTTAGGTCTATCACGACCATGTAGCAATTCGGAAACAGGATTTTTATAGTGGACTTTATTGTTTCCATTTTGAATTTGTGATTTCTTACGTATTTGTTTAGGTTTTTTAGATTTATAATGGTCCGAAAGGACCCGTCGGGTTTTGGTACTAAAAAAAGAGGGGAGAAAAAACCTTCTCCTATTTCCTGAGGGGAGATTTCTTGAATCACAGATTTTTGCAGTAGGGAAATAATTTCTTTCTCTAAAGCTGCTTGTTCTGCTGCTGAGGATCTTATTTTTGTTTCTATGTATTTCCGTGGAGGAAAAGAAACAAAATCTTTTTTTAGACCATACTGTATGATGTTTAGAATCCAGATGTTGTTGGATATTTTCTTCCAGGCGGGAAGGAATGATGTGAGTCTTCCCCCCACCTTAGGCAAAATGTCATTTGGAGGGTTTTTTATCGCGAGAGGTATTGCCAAAGAGGTAACCTCTATCCCTTCTCCTGCCTTCTTCCCATTTATTCTGCTCCCTGGGGGGTCTGCGGCGGAAAAATCTCCGATTCCGAAACGACTGCCTGAATGGGGCTGGACCTAAATTTGGAAACCCCTTCTTTTTGTCTCCCGCTTTTTGGAGGATGTCATCCAGGGTTTCTCCAAACAGAAAATTTCCTTCACATGGAATAGAACATAGCTTTAGCTTTGCCTGGAGGTCTCCAGGCCAGCTCTTGAGCCATAAGGTTTTTCTGGCTGCGTTGGAGAGAGCAGCGGCCTTAGATGTTAAACGTACGGAGTCTGCCAGGAATGCTGCTGCTGCTCTAATTGCAGGGATAGAATCCAGTAATTTATTTCTGGGTAGCCCGTCTCTAATTTGATTTTCTAATTGGTCAATCCACACCATCAGAGATCTGGAGGTGCAGGTCGCCCCAACAGCAGGCCTCAAGCTACCCCCAGCCGATTCCCATGCCCCTTTAAGAAATGTGTCTGCTTTCTTATCTAAAGGGTCTCTGAGGGTACCCATGTCCTCGAACGGGAGCGCAAATTTTTTCGAGGCCTTTGCCACCGCTCATCCAATTTTGGTGCCTTATCCCAGGAAGTGGATGCGTCATCTTCGAAGGGATACTTTCTTTTAAGCGAGGGCACCGAAGAGTTTCTCCTATCTGGTTTCTCCCATTCTTTTTTTATTAGAGATTGGACATTGGGATTTAGAGGAAAGGTTTTCCACTTTTTTTGTCCCAAACCACCAAACATTACATCTTGGGCCGTTTTGTCAGGTTTAGGCTCCTCAACCCCCATAGTAGCCCTAACGGCTCTCACTAAGGTATCCACTTCCTCGAGTGGAAAACAATGTCGGCCCGAATCTTCCTCGGAGGAGGATAGGGAGGAGTCAGAATCTGCGTCTTCAGATGAGGATCGGACAGAGTGGGAATGTACTGCTTCCTTTATTTTATCTTTCCCTTTTTTGGAGGAAGATACAGCATTCTGAACCTCGGATCTAATTATGTTTTTCAGTTCAGATGCAAAGTCGGGAGTCTCCTCACATAGCACCCGCTGGATACATGATTTGCAAAGCTTTTTGTCCCAAGCTACTGGTAAAGCTTTGTCACAGATGGGGCAGGATTTGTTTCTCTTTTTCTCCAACTTCTTCTTTCCCTATTAAGGGAGAAGAGGGAGCCCCATTATAATATACACATTCACGAAGATCACTCACCATTCGGACATGCAGGCAGGTACCGGTTCTGGAGGGGGCCCTGGGTCTGGAAGGGAAGGTTCCCGAGGAGGTGAATTAGTCTTCGCAGCAGATCTGCTGCGCTGTGTAGAACGGCTGCTAGACCCACTCCTGGCGCTCTTAGGGTCTGTCTTCTTATGGTGCTGCTGCCTCGGCTGCAGCTCCTGTGGATCGCTGTCTTCCATGATTTACAGGGAGATAGTGCGACAACTAAGTGAGCACTATCTCCCTATTTGTAATTGGCGCCACCCCCGGCGTTCCCCGCACTTCCGGTCCTGCGTCACATCCTCCCGGGAGAAAGAAGCTACCGCGCATGCGCGCGGCGATGACCCGGAAGTCCAGCCGCATTTCCGGAGCGGCGGCCATCTTAGTACACCCGGAGCGCACGCTTACCAGCACAGGAGCTCCGGGTGATCCAGCGCCCCTTCATCGATCTGAATCGGCGGCGTTCTCCCTCCGCTCACCCTGAAGAACCCCTCGGTTCCAGCGGTGGCAGCTTCGGGAGCCGGACAAGCCGCGGCAGGAGCCTCCTCGCTGCCGGTACCTGACCGCCCGGTCCCGGTCCATCGGTCTTCCTAACAGGTACCACCGAAAAGAGGTTCCCTGTTCAGGGATAGGAAACCAACTGATGCGAGGGAGAGGTACCGCCCTTTTATCTGTAGGTTTCCTGTCCCTGAAGGGCAGATCCCCTCTCTCCGTAGTGCTGTCATGGGAGACCGAGAAAGTTGTATTGTTTGTAAATAATGACAGAGCCAGAATAAAATCCTTTATTTCAAAAAAATTACACAGACACCTTTAATATTCTTAATTAAACCATACTTACAGCAACACCTACTGTATTTCCCCAAAGCCCTTGATGTCCTGTAATAAAAATAAAATAAAAAAAAACAGTAACATACCATACCTGTCCATCATTGTGTCCCGTGTTGTAATCCATGTCTTGGGGCTAAATAGTTTTCAATCTGGACGGTGCCAAGATGCGATCGTCCCGGCTGAAAACCACTGGTGAATGAGCTGCTGAGAATGCAGCATCATTCACCAGGGGTGACATCATCGAGGCCGGGCTGAGCAGCGATGACCTCAAGAAAGTGGTCACCGCTGGTGAATGATGCTACGTTCTCATCAGCTTATTCACCAGTGGTTTTCAGCCTGGATGGTTGCATCTTGGCACCATCCAGGTTGAAAACTATTTATCCCCCAGACATGGATTACAGCGTGGGACACAATGACGGACAGGTATGGTATATTGTTGTTTTTTTATTTTATTTTTATTACAGGAGATCGAGTGCTTTGAGTAATTAGGTGTTGGTGTAAAGGTACCGTCACACTAGACGATTTTACAACGAGAACGACAACGATCCGACCAAAATAAGATCGCTGGAACGTCGCTGTTTAGGTCGCTGCAGAGATGCCAAACACACCAACCTACGAACGATGCTGGAGCGATATAGTGACGTAACAGCGACTCACAGATCGTCCTCGCTAGTCGTTTGCTCAGTGTCACACAGCAAGAGTGTAACGATCTAACGATGCAGACGTAGCCAGATAGGTGTGTTTTCTGCACAGGGAGACACCCAGGATGTGACGTTACGGCGTCCCGGAATATAAACCGCAACTCTACAGCGATTGATTCATATTGTTGGAGCGCTGTGTCTTCACGGTCTTCTGCCTTTCCAGCGTCCTGTTCGGAACGATCCTTCGCCAGCTACGATCCTCTTCTCCCGTGGACGTTCTGTCTAGAACGTATTCTACTGCAGGCGTCTTCATCGTTTCTTTTCTTGCTCATCAACGGTATGAAATGTCTTTCAGTTGTTTGTTTCTTTTGTGTATAGTTATGGCTATTCAATAATGTTTATCTATGTATATGGTGTAATGATGGATAAAACACCTCCGGCAGCCATCTTGTGCATCTGGCAAGCAGACGCACAAGATGGAGGCATTACTATGCGATTTGCAAACTCAGTTGCGCTGTCTGCCAATTTTGCACACACCATATGGAAAGGTAAACTAGCTGTCTGCCAATTTTGCACACACTATATGGAAAGGTTAACTAATTCTCTTGTGTCTGCCTTGGCTGGCCCTGGCGTGCTCCGCTAGTAAATAAAACAGCACACAACTTAAAGGAACGAAATTTTTTTTTTTTTAGAAACTGAACTGTTTTTTTTTTTTTTCAACAAAACACTAACATCTGTCAAGAAAAACAGAAAAAAAAAACATTTTTAACGCCCGCGCGCCAAAAGGTGTCGCAGCGTGCGTCCATGTTGCTGCACTTGATGCTGCAGCAGCACTACTGTGCGCTCCAAGAGCGCTACTGTCCGCTCCAGTCCCTCTTGTTTGGCCAGCAGCTCTCTCACAGTGTCCGGTTCTGTAGATAGAAGATAGAATAAAAGTCTTTTTTTTTTGTCCTGTCCCAGAGGTCTTTTTTTTATTGGTTGCATTTTATTAGTCGCTGTCAAATGTGACATCCCACCGATAACCCCTCCCACTGTCTGTATACTTACGGAGAAGGGACGCCTGTTGTCCATCACTGGAGCTGCTGACCACCCATCCCCTGTCTCGGGCCAGAGTTCCCGGAGCTAAAAGGAATCAAAATCATATCTGTTTAACAATTGAACTCGCTGTGGGGAACCGCTCGCAGTTTATCGTCACTTACGAATGCTCGCCTCTGGGGAGAATGATGCCGAGCCGGGGGAGGAAGATGGGTAGCGGAAGGGCGGAGTAGTGGACTGCGGTGGGGTTACTGCATCTGTAATGTATACAATATTTCAGCTCACCTCTTATGTCCCATATGCCGTTATAATTTTGAAATGAATGATGGATAACTTACGTGACGGTCCAGCTTGTGGGCTGCTGCTGCTGCTGCTGGAAGATGTGGGGGAGGATAGTACCCTCTGTAGCCGGCGGCGTCTCTCTACACAAAAATAAAAGAAACACCATGTTTAGACAACAAAAGTACAGAGCTGTAGACATCACAATAAAACTAGACAATATTGACAGCAAAAGTTAGGAGCCTGAAATGAATGATGGATAACTTACGTGACGGTCCAGCTTGTGGGCTGCTGCTGGCCGCTGTGGTGGAGGTCAGTGCCCTCTGGTGCCGGCGGCGTCTTTCTACACAAAAATATTAAAAAAAAAAATCGCCATGTTTAGACAACAAAAGTACAGAGCTGTAGACATCACAATAAAACTAGACAACATTGACAGCAAAAGTTAGGAGCCTATCGAAATTCGGCAGCATCTGTAATGTATTCTATATTTCTGCTCCCCTGTAAAGTCCCATATGCAGTTATAAAATTGAAATGAATGATGGATAACTTACGTGACGGTCCAGGCTGTGGCCTGCTGCTGGCCGCTGTGGTGGAGGCCAGTGCCCTCTGGTGCCGGCGGCGTCTCTCTACACAAAAAAATTAAAAAAAAGAAATCGCCATGTTTAGACAACAAAAGTACAGAGCTGTAGAAAAAAAAAAAAAAAAAGAGGCCATTTGCGGGAAGGAGTAAAAATCAATTTTGACAAGCTAAATGTAATTACATATATAGAACATAGGAAGCACCTCACGGCAGTGCACGTCTCCTGTTTCCCCCTACTGGCAGTGCGAGCAGGGTTGCCAACCTCCACGTAATGATTTCAGGCCAATCGGGATTACAATTGCGGACATCCGTATAAATTAAATATGGGGGGTGGAGATTATGGAATTCATGACCTGACCAATTTTTACGCGACAACGCATTTTTGCGCTTGGACATTATAGAAATTTGAAAAGAAAATATTAAATTTTTGTCCTCGTAAGTCCCGGACAAGTTGGCAACCACGGGCACGAGTCTCCCATTTCCCCCCGCTCGGTACCGTGCGTCTTCCAATTCCACCATTCTGATACTTGCCTTGCTTTGCCTCCGCTCGCAAGTGTGCCAGATGGAGTGGCTGCTTATAGCGCAGGTCGGCCCACTTCTTGCGCAGTTGCAGCGCACTGCGCCGGATGCTAAACCTCCTCTCCATCATTTCTGCAATGCGGCCCAGCACTGCATTCTTGTGCAAATTTGGGTGGGCAGGCCGGCTCCTCCGTCCCTCATAGTCGAGGGCATCCATTCTGTCCACAAAAAAACGCACCTCGGCCTGCCCCAGAGGAGCACAGCGCTGTCTCGCCGCCATTTTCTAAAGATAGACGCTGTACGGCACCACCTAACCACGCCCAGAGGAGGTCCTAGCTGCGGCGCGATCGGCATCGCTATAGCGTCTCTGATTATGCACAGCGTCGCGTTTGTGACGCCGGCTCCAGACATCCTTTTTTTTTTTTGGCGTTCCCGTTACCAAGTCACAGCGTTTATTGTCTTGCTTTCAGTTTTGTAGTAGCTTGTATCGTAATTTTGGGATGTTAATGAGGTGCGGCTGTAGTGTTAAACGCTGCTTATTACACATGTAAATATAAATTTCCATTAAATCCTATGTTCACATTTCTGTAGAACAGGGCAGCGTCTGAGATGCAACGCTGAACAGATATGTGAGCACATGCCCAACGCCGCTTTTTGTGACCCATGCATTAACTTTTCCATGGTTTTAGGGTCAGAAAAAAAACATCATGCATCGTCCTCTGTGTCCTGACGCATGATTCACAAAACGATAGGGCAACACATGTTATTTCAGGCCCCTAGGTAAAATATAGTGGCACATGCATTGCCGTGGCTGCACCGAACAAAACGCTAATGTGAACTTTGCCTTATAACAAAAAAAAAAAAAAAAAAAGATGTGTGAACACTATTTAACAGTATTGGTTGTCTTGTGTCACTTTAGCAAATCATATGTAATAATTATTTTTTATTGTGCTTTTTCAGGTTGCCATGTCTCTTTCGGATGTACCTGCGATTGTAGCGGCTGCATTGCTGTTAGAAGCTCAGAACCAGCTGGAGGCTGAAGCGCGAAACAATCGTGCAAAGCGACAGCGCCGCATGTGGACCAGACAGTGGCTGCAGAAGAGGAATCAATTGTCCCACATGGGCCTAATCAGGGAACTGAAGGAGAACAACCCGCATGATTTCAAGAACTACCTGAGAATGTCCGAGGATTCATTTAATTTCCTACTTGAAGCTGTGGAACCTTATATTAGGCGGCAAAATACAAGGATGCGAGCTGCTGTCCCTGTGGATGAGAGACTGGCTGTTACGCTCCGGTTCCTGGCGACTGGAAGGTCTATGCAAGACTTGCATTACTGCGCTGCGATTTCCCGAACCCTACTCAGCGTCATAATTCCGGAGACATGTAAAGCAATTATCTCTGCTTTACACCAAAATTACATGCCTTTCCCGGAGACCCCGGATGATTGGAAAGAGATTTCAAGGGGATTTCATGAGCAATGGCAGTTCCCTAATTGCGGGGGTGCCTTGGATGGGAAACATGTCCGCATCACCCAACCACCACACTCCGGCTCCTTTTATTATAACTATAAGGGTTATTTCAGCGTAATTCTGATGGCCCTCGTTAATGCGAACTACGAATTTGTAAGTGTGTCTGTAGGGATTAACGGGAGATTATCTGATGGCGGAGTTTTGGAGCTAACCGATTTTGGGGACCGCTTGAAAGAAAACAAACTGGCCTTGCCTCCCAACAGTGACACTACTGAAAACATGAACTTTGTGTTTGTCGGAGATGAGGCGTTCCCACTGCATCCCAACCTTTTGAAGCCATTCTCCCAGAAAACTCTGACACCTGAGCGGCGCATATTTAATTACCGGCTTTCGAGAGCTAGACGCGTTGTGGAGAATGCGTTTGGAATCATGGCAAACCGATTTCGTGTTTTCCACACTGCAATGAACATGAAACTATCGTCTATAGACTCTGTGGTTCTTGCTTGTTGCGTCCTCCACAACTTTTTGCGCCGCCGTGATGCCACTGCATACAGCCCTCCACAGTATGTAGACTCTGTTGACCCTGCAAACGGGGATATAACCCAGGGAGAATGGCGTCTAGATGAGCACAGGGTTTCTGGCCTGGAAAGTCTGGGATCCGGAAGGAACAATGATGACGCGACAAATTGCAGGGAAAAATACTGTGACTTTTTCAATGGTCCAGGGGCTGTCTCATGGCAGCACCAACAATTGTAGCGCAACTGTCGGCATATCTTTTACCATTTATTATGGATTACATTTGTTTTTGTTCATCCGCTCTCGTGTACCATTCTTTTTAGAACCCAACCAATTTCTTTGTCAAGTAACAATGTCAACATAACGATATATTGATTTATGTACATTGTCTTGTTCTTTTTATTCCATTCCAATTAAAATATTGAACTATGAAAATACTCTACTTCTGTATCAAACATATGAACCATGGGAATCAACAACCTCTTCTGCCCTAGCGCTTTCATGATGTGTGTGTGTGTGTGTGTGTATGTGTGTGTATATATATATATATATATATATATATATATATATATATACATATATATATATATATATATATACAAAATAGGAAAAAGAAGGCAGCACTCCCAAAGTTTCATGTGAAAAAAAAAATGGAGATTTAATCGACCCACATCACTGCGCGACGTTTCAGCTCACTGAACCTTTTTCAAGGCTCGAAAAAGGCTCAGGGAGCCGAAACGTCGAGCAGTGATGTGGGTCGATGAAATCTCCATATTTTTTTCACATGAAACTTTGGGAGTGCTGCCTTCTTTTTCCTATTTTGTATATATGTTGGATAAATGCTTGGACCATTCTATCCAGGGGGCTAGGCACCCGCTATTGGTGAGCATTGTGCTGTTCTATATATATATATATATACATATATATATATATATATATATATATATATATATATATATATATATATATATATATATCCCGATTATAATGCATTTGGTATTGTACAGTATGCATGTCCACTTTGCATATTGCCCACCCACATAGTATTTTGCCCATCCAGAGAGCCACGTAGTATGGAGACAAATTTGAAAAATATATATATTTTATTTGTTTTCACATGACATTTTCATGTGGCACAAGGATTAATTACCGGGCGTCAGGCCAATGACTGCAGGGCAGTAGGCAGAGTGGATTATGGACGTTATAAAACTGAAGTCTATAGTGTTTTCAAGACAAGATCCCTACAAATTTTGATAGTAGGTGCCCATCTCGCTGTACCGGTCCGTGGACGTAGGAGGTCCTTGTGAAAAGTCTGCAAAAGAAGGAGGTGCAGGTGGTGTCCAGAACTGAGAATGATGTGGGCCTGGTCTGCGGACAGGAGTGCTGTGCATGGGCTCCTGTGGTGGTCCCAAATAAAACTGGCTACTGGGCTGACGCTCAGTGATGTTCAACATAGATGTGTCGCTCAGTTTTCCAGCGGCTGCCGCGTTCAGAACGTCAAACATCAATCGCTCCGCGTGAGATCGTTGGGTAACGTCCAATTTTTTTAACCGTTCCTCAACCAAGGTTGGGAATGCGGAGAGCTGGGTTGCCGCATGCTTGGACAAGATGTTGTTAGCCATTGCCAGGAGATCCACAGGTGTCCCCGCTGTCGACTTTCTTTTGCGAGATGGCCGCTGTGGACGTCTCTGATCCTCGAGACACGGGCTTCTGGAGGACTGATGGGACTGGACATCGTTCCCTTCTGGTCTTTCCCGCTGTTGAAGAGGCACCTGCGATTCAAGCAAAAAGAAAAAAAAATTAAAAGTCAATAACATACAAACAACTCAGCCTAGAGCCCCACCTCTCCAACACCTCTATTCCTGTTCATGGGAAGCTATGAGGAACTAGGTAGCAAACCACAGGGGTTACAGAGCTTTCAGAGCTGGGCTGAACTACATTGGGCAGCAATACTGTACGTACAAATGTGCGGAAGACACAATATGTTAATGTATTTATCTTTATGTTATAGACTTTTGAAATTATTAAAAATGCATTTAAAGGAGGGGGGAGTACTGTTTGGACATACTTCTCAGAACAGGAAGTGACAACTGTTATTAACAGGGGGATTAAACATGAAAAATGTGAATCATTATTATTGGAAACCATGCAGTCTCATAAACCTACAAGACACACGGCATGCTACTAGAAGGGAAGCTAGGGGGTACTTACATGCTCGTCCGGAGACTCGGGCAGGTTCTCTTCAGGCGATGGTGCACATATGCTTGTGACAGTCTGGCACGGACGAGGAATTTCCTGGTCCCGAGTGAACGCCAGCAGGTCATAGTACCACAACTTGGGCACATAGACGTCGTCAGTTCCGGCCCCAGACTTCAGCGACTTTTCCACCTTGTTCAACTCTTTTTTGTAGACTGTGCGGAGAGCCTGGATTTTTTTACGCACAATGTGTTCATCCACCGTCTCAGTGGGATGATGCTCCTTGTAGATGGCCACCAGCTTCTCATACGCATCTTTCTTTTTGTAGCGGTTGCTGTAATCCGCCGACTTTATCTTCCACAAGCAGGGCAGGGAGCGGTACATCTCTATGAGTGCCCGAACACAGTCTTGTTCATTGGCAGACATCTAAAAAAAGAATAAAAACATGAAGCAACATCAAGCAAGAAAGTTGTGGCCCCTGTGCCTTTCCTAATGTGAGCAGCCTTCTCTTGTATGGGATGGGCCGTGCGCTCTTTCCTTTTGGTAGCCACCATTTTAGGGATGGAATGGTTCGTATGCTTTTTTTATATTATTAATACCAATTTTGGGGCTTGAAAATGGCAGATTAAAAAAAAAAAAAAAAATTACCATGAAAGATTTAATAAGAACGCTGATGAGTTCAAAATCTCCAACCAGGTCGCTCACAAGAAGCTAGAGAACGATGTAAAGGTCTCGATTTACAACCACGACGCTCACGAGATGTTAAATCAATACGGATCAGAATTCCAGATTTCAAAACAAGACGCTCACGAGAGGTTATAAAACAAAGACGCTGCAAAGATCTTGATTTCCAACCAGAACGCTTACGAGATGGAGAATGAACACGATGCAGAGTTGTGGATTTCCAACCTATTGCAAGATGCTCGTAGTTGAAGTACGCACAAGTGATTGAACAGTTGACTCAAGCTTTTTATATCGGAACCTTGCTATAGAACCTACCTATAGATGATCCCGCTGTGGCCTATCACAGTTCACAGGGAGACATCACACCCACTCCATTGTATAACGTTATGGCGTCACCATTTTTTTTTTATTAAATAAAGTAAAAGCCTTTTTTTGTAATGGCTGTTGTAATCCCCATGTAGGCTGTTGCGACAGATGGCATCTCCTTTTGTAAAGTCATGTTATGGCGTCACCTTTTTTAATGTCATTATGTCCTCCCCTTTGTCATTGTAATGTATTATAAAGACCCCCTTTATTTATAATGTAGACACCACATCACAGACTATTGCGACACAATGGCATCTCCTTTGTAAAGTCATGTCCTGAGGTCACTTTTTTAATGTTATAATGTAATGTAAAGGCGTCTCCTTTTGTAATTGTTATGTATTGTAAAGACCTCTTTTATGGAATGTACACACCACCTCCCAGGCTTTATCAGGACAGAGGGAGTCACCTTTTGTAATAGCGTATCCTTTTTTTTATTTTAGGTAATACTTTATCACTTGGCGGTCCCCTATCCTTTGTAATTGCATATTTTAATATTAATATATTAATATATATTAATATATTGTATTAATCAGGCGATATGTATTGGACCTAGGCTATCATAGTATGGGAAGTTTATGTGATCGTGGTAAATTGATATTTTCCAAGAAAACGTTTAAAATTTAAATCTATTACGGGCGTCACTGCAATGTATTGTAAAGGCGTCTCCTTTTTAATGTACAACGCCTACCTGGCTAGAGCAAGACGCTGCGACGGCCCCTATGATCGTTGCTGGCGTCGTTGCTTTTGGTGTCAAACACAACGATACACGCCAATCGAACGACAAAATAAAGTTCTGAACTTTCAGCGCCGACTAGCGACATCACAGCGGGATCCAGATCGCTGCTGCGTGTCAAACACAACGATATCGCTAACGAGGACGCTGTTACGTCACAGATCGTTGTCGTTCTCGTTGTAAAATCGTCTAGTGTGACGGTACCTTAAGTATGGTGTAATTTAGAATATTAAAGGTGTCGGTGTCATTTTTTCAAACAAAGGATTTTATTCTGGCTGTGTCATTAACATAAAACTATAGGATTAGTAATGGATAGATGTCTTATTGACACCTCTCCATTACTAAGCCGTGGGCTTGATGTCACCTGACATTACAGAGGTGACATCAACCCCACAAATATGAACCCCACTTGCCACCACTACAGGGCAAGTGGGAAGAGCCACGCAAAGCGCCAGAATTGGTGCATCTAATAGATTTAAATAATTAAAAAAACAGCATGTTGACCCATCTATTCTTGATAACCAACCTTGCAGCAGCTGAGGGTTGCAGACCCCAGCTGTTAGTTTTGCCTGGTTGGTTCAAGAAAATAGGGGGAACCCACATTGGGTTTTTCATTCATTTATTTAGTTAGATCACAAGTGGCGGCTGTGGAATACCCCAACCTCCACTCCTTCTGTCACTGTTATTAGCGGCAGCAAGTGTTGGATGATGGTGGTAAGAGTCTCAAAAGTTCCCATCTGCTGTCATCGTTCAGAAATCATTTTCCTCTGCTCGCGCCGATCGCCGGCAGTGCAGGGGAGAATGATGAGAGCTGGCTTCAGCTCCAGCCACTGGGGAACAGCACTTTCTGTAGCACTTCTTCCCTGGCAGCCGTCCATGTTGTACTGATGCGGCACACAGATGGCACAAGGTTGCCACACGTGTGCCGCACGTAGTACACACACGGACACAGATATCTCCGGTACCGTTTTTTCTGGTACTGGAAATAAACTGATGTGTGAAACCTGCCTAAGTCAAATCCAAGAGTAGAATAGACAGAGGAAAAGTTTAAGGCTGGAGGTACTCTTCCGTATAACATGTCAGAGTGCCATGCAATAAAATATTGCATAGCCCTCTGCCCAGTATTATTCTATGGGGCAGCTCAGATATAAATCATAAGCTGATAGACAGCATAGGGTCAGGAAAATCAATATATGAAACAAGCAACCCTTAATTTTTCTATGATCGGTCAGATAAAATCTTAAATTTTATTAGATATAACTATAAAACCATGAGACAACTACAAACAGATGTACATAAACAACACACAACCATGCACTCTACGATATACCCTACTAATAGAGCCTATTTCCAGCACCTGCCTGACAGCGGAGGTTGGCACCCTACACACTGAAACGAGATTGGCGCCCCCGCTCACCGTCGGCTGACCCTGTGACTCCTACAATGAACCCTATATAGGTGTCACTTGTATACTCAGCCAAAACCAAAGTGGATAAACAGGGCCAAGTGGGCAGTATATAGTATATACATTTTAAATGCTGATAAGTGTACCTATATGGGCTGGAATGTGGCAGGGTGAAGTACACGGACAAGGACAACAAGGTGTGAACAAAACAGTGCTCGTGTTTAAAAAACCAAACCTCACTACCTCTGTCACCTATTACTGAGTTACCTGCCTATCAGTGGAGGTTGGCACCCTACTTTTCAGCGGATATGGCGCCCCCACTCAGCGGCGGCTGACCCTAGGATTCCCTGCAGATAAATAGAAATTCCTTAAATATCTTCTGGTCAGCAGCCATACCACACTTGTAGGCAGGACGCACAATAGTGAGAACAACAACCAGCTTTGATAATCAGCTGCAGACACACTTAATACCCATAGATCATGATGACAGGGAGTGAGGAATGATACTTATCAAAGAAAAGATGTTTTGTACGCCTCAACGCGTTTCACCCCAGCGGATCATCAGGAGGCCATGATATGTAGATGCTACATGGGTTAAGAACTGCTCTTCTTATATACATGTATTTATTTATGTAATATTTGGTGGTGCCACAAAAAGGAAATTTGTTGCTAACTATGCCACTTATTGTATCCCCAATTTATTGGGGACAATGCAGTAATAACTGTGGATATTTAGTGTATCAACCCTCATGTATATCAATAATTTAGTTTCTATTTATTTATACTGCTCTATATATGTGAAATTGGGAACGAAGCCATATTGCAAGGTATACAGCAGTTATGCAATCTAAATGTATTGATCTTTGTAAGTCCTCTTACAATATGTAATAGAGTATATATGGACAGATGGTTATGTCCAGCTAATATCTTGAGTAGTGTTGAGCATTCCGATACCGCAAGTATCGGGTATCGGCCGATACTTGCGGTATCGGAATTCCGATACCGCCGCCGCTGAGTGATGAGCGAGTGTACTCGTTGCTCGGGTTTCCCCGAGCACGCTCGGGTGACCTCTGAGTATTTGTTAGTGTTCGGAGATTTTGTTTTCATCGCGGCAGCTGAATGATTTACAGCTACATGGGTGCTGTGGGGCAACAGGCCGTCCGCCCTGCTGGTACATGGCCGCTGTGGCGGTGGGCGCCGCACGGCTCCGCTCCGTTAGGGCGATAGGACCCACTACGAGGTTTGCCGTGAAGGGGCAGTGGGCTTCATACAGTCTGATCAGAATGTTAAACTGAAAACCTCATATTCAGGTATATTAATTTTTGCCTAGCGGCTTTAGATCAACGTATGATTTTGGGATGTGCGGTTCATGCTCTTTTTTTTTTTCTTTTTTGTAAAGCATGTTCTAGTCTTCTTCTTGGACCAGCACTCCTCCCATTTGGCTCAGGTGATTTTAATTAGCAGGAGACTGCAAAGTAAGGGGTCTAGCCCATTTTGGCTCTCACTGAAGAGCTGGAGGAAGGTGAGTTTAAGTGTTCCTTTCATTTTGGTGTTGGTGCTGTGTGGCGGCCATTGTTGCTGTGGCTTTGTGCTGGTGGGGCGGCGCGGTCTGGACTCTTGGGGACTCAGTCTTGCAGCATGGGTGCTGTGGGGCAACAGGCCGTCCGCCCTGCTGGTGCATGGCTGCTGTGGCGGTGGGCGCCACACGGCTCCACTCCGTTAGGGTGATAGGACCCACTACGAGGTTTGCCGTGAAGGGGCAGTGGGCTTCATACAGTTTGATCAGAATGTTAAACTGAAAACCTCATATTCAGTTATATTAATTTTTGCCTAGCGGCTTTAGATCAACGTATGATTTTGGGATGTGCGGTTCATGCTCTTTTTTTTTTTTTTCTTTTTTGTAAAGCATGTTCTAGTCTTCTTCTTGGACCAGCACTCCTCCCATTTGGCTCAGGTGATTTTAATTAGCAGGAGACTGCAAAGTAAGGGGTCTAGCCCATTTTGGCTCTCACTGAAGAGCTGGAGGAAGGTGAGTTTAAGTGCTCCTTTCATTTTGGTGTTGGTGCTGTGTGGCGGCCATTGTTGCTGTGGCTTTGTGCTGGTGGGGCGGCGCGGTCTGGACTCTTGGGGACTCAGTCTTGCAGCATGGGTGCTGTGGGGCAACAGGCCGTCCGCCCTGCTGGTGCATGGCTGCTGTGGCGGTGGGCGCTGCACGGCTCCACTCCGTTAGGGTGATAGGACCCACTACGAGGTTTGCCGTGAAGGGGCAGTGGGCTTCATACAGTCTGATCAGAATGTTAAACTGAAAACCTCATATTCAGTTATATTAATTTTTGCCTAGCGGCTTTAGATCAACGTATGATTTTGGGATGTGCGGTTCATGCACTTTTTTTTTTTTTTTTCTTTTTTGAAAAACTTACCAAATACTCAATGTGTTGTGACAGGGTCACTGTCGCTGTATGTGAGTGGAAATGCTGCATGTACAGTATAACGCAGGTTGCCGTCTTCCTTGATGTGTAACCCATACATTTCTCTCCAGCATGCTATGTGCTGAGGGGGTTAGCAAGCTATTATAAGGGTTTGGATTTTTTGTGAGTAGGTGTAAAACATGGACAGGATGCCGGCTCACCATATCTCCACTTCAAGGTGTGGTTGGGGAAGTTAAATGTCCAGCTACTGTTTTTTTTCCCTACTGCGTGTTTGGAGAGGGAAGTTTCCACATGGTAACGCCAATGGGAGCTGAAGACTTGTGGCATTTTGAGCTGGCGAATCCCATAGATATTAGGAATCTGCTATACATCATATGTCTACCTCTGAAAGTAGGCTTAGGCTAGGCTCACATCACGTTAGTGCCATCCATTTAACAGATCCGTTACCAGACAGCACTAAGGCAATGTAACGGATCTGTTAATGCACCCATTGCCATCCATTATTGTAACGCCTCATAGCGCATGTCAAAATCGGCATGCGTTAGTGATGGTTTGTTACTTTGTGATGCACCTTCAAACACGGTCTACCGCGTTTTCGGGTACGCTTTTTCTAACGCACAGCGATCAGATGCGTTCGCCATGCATAGACCTCCATTACTAATGCATGCCGAAGCAAAGGTACCATCAGCGTTAGCGCATCTGTTTAACAGATCCGTTAAATGGATAGCACTAACAAGATGTGAACCTAGCCTAAGTGAGTCAACCTGCCACAATGTGTACTGGGTCTGAGACTATGGTGTGGTTTCTAAATCCGTATCCTGCATAGAAAAAAACTTCATCACCCCCATAGATGCAACAACTGGAATAGACATTTTAACATGTTATGATAGGGCACTATTGTAACAGAGGAGGCAATCTGATGAAATTGGCTTTCTATAGAACATAGTATGCATTGTACCTTTGTCAACATAGGTGTTAACATCCAGGAATTCCATAACAGTTCAGCTAAATTTAGAACTGAAATGAATGATTACTGAATTATTACTTTGGAGAAAAGTTATATGCTCATCAAACAAGGAGAGAGACCCAGACAAAATGATGAACGTGTTGTCGATAATTCGGACAAAGACCCTGTGAATTTGAAATATGGATTAGTGTTAGTATACCATGGAAGTAATGGCTTTCAAAAACGGCTAAAAGTACATTTGCAAATGCCCATACAACCGTCATCCCCATAGCAGTGCTGGCCATCTTGACAGACCATTTCTTAGCAAATTGAAATATATTGTGGAAGAGTATAATCAGGGCTGCCACTAGGAATTTTGGGCCCCATACTGGCAAAATTTTCAGGGCCTCCTTGAGAATCCATCCAGGCTCCACCGCTCGAACTGTCACCAGCCATACCTCTCTCTCTTGGAAAAACTCCACTTCTCACGAATTACACAATAAGGCCAGGGTCACACTTGCGAGTTCAATGTGGGAAACTCACGTGAGCCTCTCGCATCAAGTCCCGGCACTGCCGCTGACACTCAGGACCGAAGCGGGCTACTGCATAGTATACATGCAGCCGCAGACTCCGGTCCCGAGTGCTAGCGGCAGTGTCGGTACTTGATGCGAGTTTCTCGCATTGAACTCATAAGTGTGAACCTGGCCTAAGACTTCCCATCACCAGATCACACATATAGCCAGCAGCTTTTGTTTTGGCCAAAAGATTTTTTTAAGCAACCACCATGACAACGTAGACTCTTTTAGCCCGGCCCTACTCAACTCTACCCTATTAATCATTTGTTAAAATATACAATACAATTTTGGTATATTTTTATTTATTTTTCAATTTTTAAAATGACCAATAATATCACATGCAAGGAACAAATACCACCGCACCTTGTCCACACCACCTGTCCCATGATCCTGCCCCATCTGTCTCCATTGTATCCATCCTGCCCCATGATCCTGCACCTTGTGTCTCCATCCTGCCCTATCATCCTGCACCATGTGTCTTCATCCTGCCCAATGATCCTGCCCCATCTGTCTCCATCCTGCCCAGTGATCCTGCCATCTGTCTCCATCCTGCCCAATGATCCTGCCCCATTTGTCTCCATCCTGCCCCATTTGTCTCCATCCTGCCCCATCTGTCTCCATTCTTGCCCACTGTGTCTCCATTCTTGCCCACTGTGTGTCCATTCTTGCCCCGTGTCTCCATTCTTGCCACCTGTGTCCCTATTCTTGCCCCCTGTGTCTCCATTATTGCCCCCTGGGTCTCTACTCTTCCCAGTGTCTCCCATCCTACCTCCATGCCGCTTTCAATAAAAATAAAAAACCTTTCTTCTTACCTTGCTGTGCTCCTGTGGCGAAGTTCCGTCCTCGCAGTTACAGCGAGCACTCGCAGGTGAATGACAATGATGCTGATGTGGCACCCCTAGGGGTATTTGCCACAAAAATAGTTACTGACAGTAAGTACAAATACTAAAATAGCAAGACTGCACTACCACCTCCGGCCAGAAGGGGGAGCTCCAGAGACTCCCCTTGATCCATTCTGGTCTGAGAGAAGAAATGGCAGTTGGGCCAAGGAGCTGAAAGTGAGAGGTCATACAGTTGAATCTCTAACAGCCCTGTGACTGTTACCAGGCCTAAATCACCGGCCTGAGGAGAAGAGGGATAGAGAAAAAGGACATTGTGAGAACCGGGTAGCATTAATCACTACCCAGAACAGGCGCAAAGACGGATACCGGATCCGTGGCTGTATTCATTATATATAATACAGCAACCGGAAAAACGTGAGGTGATATCAGCTTCACTAGGGTCGGATGCAGCAACAGACACAGAGTTCAGCGGTACTCCCAGAGGGGGTAAACCGATAAAAGGAATCGGGTTGCCCGTCGAACCAGGACCCGGAGGGGACAGATTGGGCCGGCAGCCAGTTCACATACAGCAGCAGGGCCACACAGAAATTGCGCACAATAAGAGGCGAAGACCCCGGCAGGGTCAAAGTAACTCAGAGTTCCCATACAGACTCCGGTGACAGGACTGGTTGTAAATCCTTTTATGTTAAAGTAAACTGGTTAAACGTTTCAGTGCCTCAGTCTTTCATTTGGACAATAGCCATCTATCCAGGATCGAGATCGTCACCGCTGGGAGAACCTGCTGCTGATCAAGTAAGTGCCTGTCCCCTCATGATACCCCTTACACTGTGCATTGCCTGAGGCCACAGCACCGGGTCAAGCCACCCGTGACATCCCCCTCAAGAGACAGACTCCATTGGTCCGGTGCTGGGTATCCCGGTCTCCTGGGCGTCACAATTGGCGTCACGAACAGGATCTAGCCAGCCCGTATACCGGGTATTGTGTGCCGTGATTGGAGCCCAAAACTGTGAAAACTGGGATGAAAAATCTTGAAAATTGACTTTATTAAAGAAAAATCCATTCCCCATTGAAAACTATTGAAAGTGACTTTTCCCCATTGGTTATAATGGAGTAAAGATGGCCGCCATCCCCTGAGGTAATCACTTCATAACCGTTAGGCACGAGACTGTTAATTGAGCTACGCCATCACCTGAGCCCCAGTCTAACTGAAAAACTTCAGAATCCGCCATTACAGAGCGCGGTGGGTGGGAGCAGCAGGGGGCGTGTCATTGTGGGCGGCACCAAGCTGAGCGCTCTGACATCAGAGCAAGGGGAAAATCGATCCTGCTGCACAGCGGAACGAATCTACACTATCCCGACGGAAGCGGAGGACCGGAAGGGTCCGGATTAACTAAGGGGGCACAGTATGTCGCAGCACGGAGACGCCGCAGCACTCGGCAACGCTAATGCAGCTGAAAGACAGAGTGTCAATAGAGAGTCCGGCAGCGCAGCGGTGCAAGGAGTGGCGCCCATCATGCCGGTGCTGATGCCATATACCCCGGGTGGCCCATGGCTTCCAATGTATGAAGGTGAGCCTAATACCCTTGACGATTTCAGAGAAAAGATGCTGGCCCATTTTGACATGTTCCCTGTGGGTGAAGTTCAGCGTGTTAGTCTCCTGATGATGCAGTTAAGTGGCCATGCAAAGCGAGAAGTCACAGCATGGGCAGCTGATCTAAAAGGCACTGTTGAACGCATATTTGCTGGATTAAAAGCTACATTTGAAACCACGGCCAGCAGCAAAGCTAAAATACGATTCTTTAGTTGCAAACAAAAAGCTAATGAGGGCGTGAGAGACTTTGCCTTAAACCTGCAGGAAGCCCTTAAATCACTTACACTGGCTGAACCCATTTTTAACACCGGAGCGGATAAACTGCTAAGAGATCAATTTATTGAGGGACTCTACACCCCTTCTCACCGGGGGCATGTGAGCATGCTTGTTTTTAAGAACCCTGAATTGACATTTGCCCAATTAAAGGAGAGCGCTATACGTCTCCAGCTGGCAGAGGCACCTCGGGATCAGGATCCTGCGCAACCCATGGCAGAGGCACCTCAACAACAGGGAGTGCCAGTGACATCAGCTATGTCTGGGGCCATTGCTAAGCCCCTGGGGCCCAGTACTAATGAGGCTCTTCAACAAAAGCTTGACTCTTTAGCTGATGTTGTTGCTTCAATGGCTAAAACCATGCAGGAGATGAGAGGACACAAGATGGAGTTGGCAAACTGTAGAGAGGATGTTCCATGGATGAGACCCCGGAGATACCCGACATGGAGAGGACGACCCCGCGACCGCTACCAACCGGATGGACAGCCCATTTGCCGCCGTTGCCAGCAGCCGGGCCACTTTGCACGAGATTGTGATTTAAACGGGAATCCCCTGGGAATGCGGGCCGCTTCGCAGGAATGAACTTTCAAGGCCCAACACCCTGGCACGACAGGTACATCGGAGGACGACCCATTATCCCTATCGTGCTGGACGGAATTCCCCTCAACGCTTTGCTGGACACAGGTTCCCAGATTTCATCTATACCGTATATCCTTTATAAGAGGTACTGGGCTGATGCAGATATTGATAAAGGGCCCTCTGATGTTGAACTAGATATATGGGCCAGTAATGGTAAGTTGGTACCGAAACTAGGATTCAGGGAGATGACCATAAAGATTGGTAAAGTAGAACTCAAGAAACAGGGTATAATTGTTGTTGATGTTGACCGGCGGAACTGTGAACCAACTGTATTGATAGGAATGAATGTGTTAGAGAACTGCTTTTCCGAAGTCATTTCTGTCTTACAGCAAATTGCTGAAACTGCCCAATCCTGCCAGCAGAGAGTTCTCCGGAGGGAAATAAAAGTATTGATGTTAAGGCAACAGGTAGAAGTTGCAGGTGGAGAAATCGGCAGTGTGAGGGTAAGTGATCCAACGTCTATTGTAATCCCACCAAAAACAGAAATGCTGGTATGGTGTAGAGCAGCACTTGGTACTAAGGGACGAGATTATCAAGCCTTAATAGAACCAGTGTACACCGACAGCAGGCCCACTATACTCACAGCACGAGGGATAGTCGAGGTACACCGGGGATGAGTGCCGGTACGACTTTTGAACTGTGGAGAGGAAGAGGTCACTTTGCCAAGGTATGCTACAATGGCAAAGCTATATACTGTTGACAACAATGCCATCACAACCATTGAGCCCTTAGAACCAACCTGTCAGGTGGAAGGCAATGGCTCAGATGGAGAAATGGAGGATTGGTGCCAACAGCTACACGTGGGCATAAATTCAACACCTTGTGACGGAATATGAACAAGTCTTCAGTAAACACCCATTGGACTTCGGACGGATAGAAGGGGTAGAACACACAATCCCCACAGGTGACCATCCCCCAATAAAAGAAAGATATAGACCCATACCGCCCGCTCACTATCAATGTGCAAAAGATATGCTGAGGGAAATGAAACAGGCCGGGGTAATAAGAGACAGCTGTAGCCCCTGGGCGGCCCCTCTAGTGATTGTCAAAAAAAAGGACGGAACCATGAGAATGTGCGTAGACTACCGGAAGATTAATAACATCACCCATAAAGACGCCTACCCCTTGCCTAGGATAGAAGAGTCCTTAACTGCTTTGAAATCTGCTAATTATTTTTCCACCTTAGACTTAACAAGCGGGTATTGGCAAGTCCCTGTGGCTGAGAGAGATAAGGAAAAGACGGCATTCACCACACCAATGGGTCTATGCGAATTTAATCGCATGCCGTTCGGACTCTGCAACGCATCCGGTACCTTCCAGCGGCTGATGGAATGCTGCCTCGGACACAAGAACTTCGAGACCGTCCTCCTGTACCTAGATGATGTGATCGTCTACTCAAAGACTTACGAACAACACTTAATAGACCTGGCAGAAGTGTTCGAAGCCTTATCCAGGTATGGCATGAAAGTCAAGCCATCCAAATGTCACCTTCTCAAGCCAAAGGTACAGTACCTGGGACACATCGTGAGTTCGGAGGGAGTAGCACCAGATCCCGAGAAAATAAGCGCCATAAGGGATTGGCCAAGACCTACCAGCGCAAAAGAAGTGAGACAATTCCTGGGATTGGTGGGTTACTATCGCAGATTTATAAAAGGATTTACCAAGTTGGCAGCACCCTTGCAAGACACCTTGGTAGGGCAGACGAAGAAACCTTCAAACCGAAACCCTCCTTTTCAGTGGAACGACGAAAGGGAAGACTCCTTTGAACAACTAAAGAAGGCACTAACCGGAGAAGAGGTTCTGGCATACCCAGATTACCATAAACCTTTCATCCTCTACACCGATGCCAGTAATGTGGGACTAGGAGCGGTGCTGTCACAAAAGCAAGAAGGTCGGGAGAAAGTCATCGCCTTTGCAAGTAGAAAGCTCCGGCCTACTGAAAGAAATTCTGAAAATTACAGCTCCTTCAAATTGGAACTACTGGCAGTAGTTTGGGCTGTGACGGAGCGTTTCAAACACTATCTGGCCGCTGCAGAATTTATTGTCTATACTGACAACAATCCGTTGACCCACCTGGACACAGCCAAATTAGGTGCGTTAGAACAGCGATGGATAGCCCGGTTATCTAATTACAACTTCATAATCAAGTATCGAGCAGGTCGCAAGAATGGAAATGCCGATGCCCTATCCCGGATGCCACACTTGAGAGATGTAGAAGAGGAAACGGGGGAGCTTGAAGAAATTGAACTACCAGCCTTCCATCGTCCCAAGGCAAAACATCATCAGTCAAGTACCTATCAGAAACAACAAGAGGTGAATTTTAATCCGTTAGCACACCATAGATGGGCTGACACCCAAGACAGCAATCCGGCTGTGAAGTTGGTGAAGGAACTGTTGACTGAGCAAAGTGCATATCCCTATGAGGATGCCCCAGAAGAGATGCATCAACTCTGGAAAGAGAGAGGCAAAATGTTCCTGTATCAAGGGAAGCTCTGTAGAAGATACACCAATCCGAAAACACATGATTTGGTTTGGCAGATTATTGTGCCTAAACAAGATGTGAAGATGGTCCTCGAAGCTTACCATAATGGTGCTGGTCACTTCGGTTGGAAAAAGTTAGAAGTACTTCTAAGAGAAAGATTTTATTGGGTCGGGATGAGAAAATCAATCGAACAGTGGTGCAGAAATTGTGGCCCGTGCAACCTCAGAAGAAACGATCAAAAGAACCAAAGAGCACCACTGCAGCCCATAATCACCAAACAACCACTTGAACTTGTAGCCATGGACCACGTGAAGTTGACACCAAGCCGGTCCGGCTATGTCTATGCCTTGACCATCGTGGACCATTATTCACGTTTCTTGGTAGTAGTACCCGTAAAAGATCTGACAGCAAAAACAGCAGCCAAAGCGTTCCAAACGTACTTTTGTAGACCCCATGGATATCCGGAACAGGTTCTCACCGACCAAGGTACAGCCTTTGAATCAGAGATCTTCAGAGAATTCTGTAATATGTATGGTTGCAAAAAGATCCGGACGACGGCCTATCATCCACAAACAAACGGCTTATGCGAGAAGATGAACCATATTGTAATAGACCTACTAAAGACTTTACCTGAGACAGAAAGGAATCAATGGCCAGAGAAATTGCCTGACTTGGTGGATCTGTATAATCATGTCCCGGTGAGCTCCACCAACTGCACCCCAGCTTACCTTATGCGTGCAAGACCCGGCCAATTACCAATCGATCTAGAAATGGGAATTCTGAAACCAGACGCAGAAGTTCAAGACTCCAATTGGGATATCATACGGCAAAAGCAGTATCACCAAGTGCAAGAGAGTGTGGAAAGAAGCCTTCAGCAAACTAGAGAAAGACAAGAGCGAACTTTCAACCAGAATGCTCTAGCGACCCCATTAAGACCGGGTGACCAAGTGCTCAAGAGAAATCGTCGAACCAATAAACTGGACAATCAGTGGGAAGCCGTACCCTACACAGTTTTACCAACAAGAGTGGATAATCCTAAAATGTGTCTCATTAGCAAAAACGGAGGCTTAACATCTGTACTAGTGTCAAGAGACAATCTTAAATTATGTCCGGAAGCATTGAAAGAGCCAGACGTTGTCCAGCCAGAACCAGAAGTTATTCAACCCATACACGTTCAACCAGTAAAGGAAAAAGAAGAGGAAGTGTATCACACCTGTATAGGAGACTTTCCCAAAACCCTACTAACATACCATGGTGCAGTAGTGGTTCCCATGGTGGCCTTTTACCCAACACCGAACCCAATACCAGAAGTCCCAAGACAGGAAGAGGCTGACCCCGTACTACAGGAGGTTCCAGGCCAGGAAGAACAGATTCCTGGTCAGAGTAATCCCATTCACGGTGGACTTGCCAACTCCATAGTCGTGAAATTATCTTTAGCAGAGCGGGCAGATACTACATCCGCAGTAGACAGTAGTACACCACATGAAGAGACACCGCTATTACGTAGATCACAGCGTAGTACCCAGGGTCAATTACCGGCCAGGTATGCAGATTACCAACTATAAAGCTCATAATGTGAATTGTATATATGTTATGCCATATATAGTTAAACAGAAAATGTAGTATAGTCATTGCTATCAGTCTGCAACGTTTAAGCCCAGTGCCTACAGAGACTTGTCTGTATGAACTTATTGCATATTCTTGAACTTTTTATCAGCCCGGAGGCACTAAATCAAAGCTCCGGAAAGACTGCTTTTTGAACTTTGCTTTTTGCTCTTTTTGAACTTTCTTTAGACTTTATATTGATAACTCCGTTGGAAAAATGGAACTAAATTCCTGGACACTAAGTACAGTGCCGTTCCTAATACCTTCAAGGATAGAACTGTATTAATGGACGCTATTTGAAGTGACTTTTTACAGAACTCTATTTTTGTTTCCTTGAGTGGTTTTTGTAACTTTTCATTTTTAAGACTCTGTACATATTAATTGTTATTTCAAAATGTTATTGTCCCACAGTCCCGGAGTACTGTTCTTAACTAAGGGGGAATGTGGCACCCCTAGGGGTATTTGCCACAAAAATAGTTACTGACAGTAAGTACAAATACTAAAATAGCAAGACTGCACTACCACCTCCGGCCAGAAGGGGGAGCTCCAGAGACTCCCCTTGATCCATTCTGGTCTGAGAGAAGAAATGGCAGTTGGGCCAAGGAGCTGAAAGTGAGAGGTCATACAGTTGAATCTCTAACAGCCCTGTGACTGTTACCAGGCCTAAATCACCGGCCTGAGGAGAAGAGGGATAGAGAAAAAGGACATTGTGAGAACCGGGTAGCATTAATCACTACCCAGAACAGGCGCAAAGACGGATACCGGATCCGTGGCTGTATTCATTATATATAATACAGCAACCGGAAAAACGTGAGGTGATATCAGCTTCACTAGGGTCGGATGCAGCAACAGACACAGAGTTCAGCGGTACTCCCAGAGGGGGTAAACCGATGAAAGGACTCGGGTTGCCCGTCGAACCAGGACCCGGAGGGGACAGATTGGGCCGGCAGCCAGTTCACATACAGCAGCAGGGCCACACAGAAATTGCGCACAATAAGAGGCGAAGACCCCGGCAGGGTCAAAGTAACTCAGAGTTCCCATACAGACTCCGGTGACAGGACTGGTTGTAAATCCTTTTATGTTAAAGTAAACTGGTTAAACGTTTCAGTGCCTCAGTCTTTCATTTGGACAATAGCCATCTATCCAGGATCGAGATCGTCACCGCTGGGAGAACCTGCTGCTGATCAAGTAAGTGCCTGTCCCCTCATGATACCCCTTACACTGTGCATTGCCTGAGGCCACAGCACCGGGTCAAGCCACCCGTGACATCCCCCTCAAGAGACAGACTCCATTGGTCCGGTGCTGGGTATCCCGGTCTCCTGGGCGTCACACTGACATCAGCTGCCAGCCTCTAATTGGCTGGCGGCTTTTAACTATTGCTGTGCGGGCCTGAGGAGCAGTGTATTAGTGACCCCCTCTCCCCTGCAGAGACATATACTGTAAGGCTGCTGTGCCCCATCCACCCCCTGACAGGACACAGCAGCTCAGTTCAGAAGACTGAAGTATTCACAGCAGTTTGGAGAGTAAATGCCACCTGTGGGTGTCTTGAGAGGGGGCTGCTATGTCCTGTCAGGGAGGCAGATTGGGCTCAGCAGCCTTATGCTTCTCTGCAGGAGATGAGGGGTCACTTGCACAGACCGCGGTATGATCTTATCAGGATCTAGAGCTGATACAGATGGGGACAGGACATAACAGCATCCTCGGTGACTGAGCACACGCCACGCCAGGACACCATCCACCAGCACAGGCTCAGGTACTCTCCCAGAGGTGGCTGCGCTGCTTCTGCTGTTCAGTGATGACTGACTGGGGATAATACTGCAAGAGCGTGAGCTCAGCAGGGATTGGATGGTGGAAAGTCCCGCACTTCTGTGGCTCAGCACTGGCTGCCTCTCCCAGCTGTCTGTCACACTGAGGCCCCTCCTCCTGCTTCCTCTACACACCGCTCCAGATTATGAAAACTGATGCCAGGCCCCTCCAGCTCCCGGGCCCCCTACACCAGTAAGGGTAATAATGCCCTGATAGCGGTGCTGGGTATAAAATATAATGTCTCACAAACAAAATCAGCATATCCAGGACTTTTTTGTGTGTTGTCCAGAATCTAGTGCACTGCCCAGATATTGTCATGATGCACAATGTGTATATGCAGACTTTCAGCATCTATATAGGATCATTTATATGTCTTTTGTCACTGACAACTTTCAAGTGTCAAAATAGTTTCCTAAATTCCTTTTAAATATGAAAACAAAAATGCTTTAAGAAGGGACACAACAGCCAATTGATAAATGGCAAAAGTAGTTCAGTCAGTGAAACAATTCCCACGAATATTAGTAGTCCCAGGGGTCGGTCCAGAGTTATGTGCAACTTCAGTCACCTCTCAGTGCATAACTGCGGATGAAACCTTGCCCCGTACTATGATTGACAGATGGCTTAGCAATAATGCAGCTGTCCGTTATAGCACATGGCATGTTTACAGCGCCACTCACTATGTATTGAGTGGTGACTCAAGCCAGTCCACCCCTTTGACTGAAAGTACGACGCTGCTGGGAGAAGTAAAGTAAATTTCTTTTTCCAATATTTTTATTTTCATTTTCATTTTAGTAACATACCAATACTCATGTTTATAGGTATTGTTTGCCAATAAGTAACATATAGCAAATAGTATTCCATATTATAATTGACATTTGACATATAATCATTATCTATATAGTTTTATTTTATTATCAATTTTATGCATTTCAAACACTTCATATCGTTTTAAAGATATAAAAAAATACATTACTAAAAAAATAATAAACAATTTTTAAAGTATGTTAGATTTATGTCTTTGAGGATAAAAGTTAACCTATGATCATTCTTTTCCAATATTTTTGTTTTCATTTTAGTATCAAAACAAGACTCATGTTTATAGGCATTATTTGCCATTATGTGACATATAACATATAATATAATCATTATCTATAAAGCTTTATTTTGTTATCAATTTTAAGCGTTTCAAACGCTTTATATCCCTTTAAAGATATATATACCTATTAGTCCAATAACCAAATTTCCAAAGAACACATTCAACACTATGGTTCACAAAAGAAGCCTCCCATGCTATTAACTAGGCCATAAAAATGTTCAGTTCAAACATATAAATTTATTTATAGCAAATACAAAATTCATCATTCAACATATACAACTTCATAATGTAAAGAATGCCTCCAATCCAATAACTGGTTCCATGTGCCGGTACAGATGTCTCAACAATAACAGTCTTGTAACAGAGGATAAGGTAGGTCACAAAATAACTTGTTCCTTACTTATTGTTTGGACCAATTTATAGGTGGTATGTTTAATGAATTGCCTAAGAGAAAGACCAACTATGTTAAAGTGCCAATGTGCATAAGCATAAAACTAACTGTCTAAGCAGCCCATAAAGCTTATACAATAACTAGCTATTGAACCCGTTCTACGCCCGGGTGGCGAGCATTTATATTGGTATATGGTCTCCATCCTGGTATGTGCTGCTCCATCCTGCGTCCCCATCCTGTCATGTGCTGCTCCATCCTGCGTCCCCATCCTGTCATGTGCTGCTCCATCCTGTGCCCCCATTCTGTCATGTGCTGCTCCATCCTGCATCCCCATCCTGTCATGTGCTGCTCCATCCTGCGTCCCCATCCTGTCATGTGCTGCTCCCATCCTGCGCCCCCGTTCTGTCATGTGCTGCTCCCATCCTGCGCCCCCGTTCTGTCATGTGCTGCTCCCATCCTGTGCCTCCATTCTGTCATTTGCTGCTCCCATCCTGTCATGTACTGCTCCCATCCTGCGCCCCCGTTCTGTCATGTGCTGCTCCCATCCGGCGTCCCCATTCTGTCATGTGCTGCTCCCATCCTGCACCCCCATTCTGTCATGTGCTGCTCCCATCCTGCGCCTCCATTCTGTCATTTGCTGCTCCCATCCTGTCATGTGCTGCTCCCATCCTGCGCCCCCGTTCTGTCATGTGCTGCTCCCATCCTGCGCCCCCATTCTGTCATGTGCTACTCCCATCCTGCGCCCCCGTTCTGTCATGTGCTGCTCCCATCCTGCGCCCCCGTTCTGTCATGTGCTGCTCCCATCCTGCGCCCCCGTTCTGTCATGTGCTGCTGCCATCCTGCAGCCCCGTTCTGTCATGTGCTGCTCCCATCCTGCGGCACCGTTCTGTCATGTGCTGCTGCCATCCTGCAGCCCCGTTCTGTCATGTGCTGCTCCCATCCTGTGTGTCTTCAAGAAAATGGAGCCGGAAAGCGCGGACTGCGCAGGCGCTGATTCCGGCAGCAGGACCAAGAAAATGGCGGCGGAAAGGAATCAGGTGGCGTAAATAACAAATTGCTGTGGCATGAAGTGTCACAGCTTCATGCCACAGCAATTTGTTACGCCATTCCTTTCTGCCCATTTTCTTCGTCCTCCTGCTGCCGGAATCGGTGCCTGCGCAGTCCGCGCTTGAAGACACACCTGCAGTGGAGCCGGAGTGTCTTCAAGAAAATGGCGCCGGAAAGCGCGGACTGCGCAGGCGCCGATTCCGGCAGCAGGAATCGGCGCCTGCGCAGTCCGCGCTTTCCGGCGCCATTTTCTTGAAGACACACCTGCAGTGGAGCCATTTTCTTGAAGACACACTCCGGCTCCTCTGCCTGTGACTGGTCAGAGGGCGGCGCCGGCGCGCATTAAGCGCGTCATCGCGCCCTCTGAACTGTCACAGCAGAGGAGCCGGGAGACGGAGCCGCACGCAGCGCTGGAACGGGGAAAGGTGAATATACTTACCCTCCTAGCGGTCCCTGACTCTCCGGTGGAGATCGCGGTATGCGTTCAGTGCTTATGCATACCGCGATTTCCTGGGAGCGTCACTCTGTGGGGGCCAGACTGTGCCGGCGCTTGCGCCTGCGCAGTCTATAAAAGCTTCGGACAGAGTGACGCTCCCAGCGTTATATTATAGATGTGCACCTAATTAATCAATCATTAATGTGGCCAAAACCACAATATATTACATGGCACCCCAACTTATAAAGTTGTTAATACTTTATTACGGCATAATCATAAGATCATAATTACCTCTGTACACACACACAGGACCAGTGGAAACCCCTACGCATTTCGATAAGTCCTGCTTCCGGGGGTGAAGATATACAGTAAAATAATATACTAAAATTTCCTAAAATAAAGTAAACATCATTAAACATTTTTAAAGTACGTACAGTGGGGCAAAAAAGTATTTAGTCAGTCAGCAATAGTGCAAGTTCCACCACTTAAAAAGATGAGAGGCGTCTGTAATTTACATCATAGGTAGACCTCAACTATGGGAGACAAACTGAGAAAAAAAAATCCAGAAAATCACATTGTCTGTTTTTTTAACATTTTATTTGCATATTATGGTGGAAAATAAGTATTTGGTCAGAAACAAACAATCAAGATTTCTGGCTCTCACAGACCTGTAACTTCTTCTTTAAGAGTCTCCTCTTTCCTCCACTCATTACCTGTAGTAATGGCACCTGTTTAAACTTGTTATCAGTATAAAAAGACACCTGTGCACACCCTCAAACAGTCTGACTCCAAACTCCACTATGGTGAAGACCAAAGAGCTGTCAAAGGACACCAGAAACAAAATTGTAGCCCTCACCAGGCTGGGAAGACTGAATCTGCAATAGCCAACCAGCTTGGAGTGAAGAAATCAACAGTGGGAGCAATAATTAGAAAATGGAAGACATACAAGACCACTGATAATCTCCCTCGATCTGGGGCTCCACGAAAAATCCCACCCCGTGGGGTCAGAATGATCACAAGAACGGTGAGCAAAAATCCCAGAACCACGTGGGGGGGACCTAGTGAATGAACTGCAGAGAGCTGGGACCAATGTAACAAGGCCTACCATAAGTAACACACTACGCCACCATGGACTCAGATCCTGCAGTGCCAGACGTGTCCCACTGCTTAAGCCAGTACATGTCCGGGCCCATCTGAAGTTTGCTAGAGAGCATTTGGATGATCCAGAGGAGTTTTGGGAGAATGTCCTATGGTCTGATGAAACCAAACTGGAACTGTTTGGTAGAAACACAACTTGTCGTGTTTGGAGGAAAAAGAATACTGAGTTGCATCCATCAAGCACCATACCTACTGTAAAGCATGGTGGTGGAAACATCATGCTTTGGGGCTGTTTCTCTGCAAAGGGGCCAGGACGACTGATCCGGGTACATGAAAGAATGAATGGGGCCATGTATCGTGAGATTTTGAGTGCAAACCTCCTTCCATCAGCAAGGGCATTGAAGATGAAACGTGGCTGGGTCTTTCAACATGACGATGATCCAAAGCACACCGAGAGGGCAACGAAGGAGTGGCTTCGTAAGAAGCATTTCAAGGTCCTGGAGTGGCCTAGCCAGTCTCCAGATCTCAACCCTATAGAAAACCTTTGGAGGGAGTTGAAAGTCCGTGTTGCCAAGCGAAAAGCCAAAAACATCACTGCTCTAGAGGAGATCTGCATGGAGGAATGGGCCAACATACCAACAACAGTGTGTGGCAACCTTGTGAAGACTTACAGAAAACGTTTGACCTCTGTCATTGCCAACAAAGGATATATTACAAAGTATTGAGATGAAATTTTGTTTCTGACCAAATACTTATTTTCCACCATAATATGCAAGTAAAATGATAAAAAAAACAGACAATGTGATTTTCTGGATTTTTTTTTCTCAGTTTGTCTCCCATTGAGGTCTACCTAAGATGTAAATTACAGACGCCTCTCATCTTTTTAAGTGGTGGAACTTGCACTATTGCTGACTGACTAAATACTTTTTTTGCCCCACTGTATGTTAGATTTATATCTTTGAGGATAGAAGTTAGGGATAGATATTGTCCCAGTGAGACCATTTATTTGTAAATTTCACTAGTTGGTTATTCGCTAAGGCGAAGGATATTTCATGTGACCTATGGAGATATAGTTTTTCTAATATGTCTGAAAATGAAGGAGGGAGATGATGTTTCTAGTTAAAAGCTATGCTGTTTTTAACTACCAGTAATATTTGTATGATCATGTGTTTTTTATCTGGACTAAGGTCATCAAGGCCTAGGGAGAGCAAAGCTATTTGGGGTGTTAAATTTAGTGATTTGCCATATATTTTGTCTATAAGGGTAGATATTTGTGTCCAGAGAGGTTTTACTTTTTGGGCAATTCCAAAACATGTGGAGGAGGTCACCTTTAATGCCACATTTTCTCCAACAGTTGGCAGATTCATCTTGGTTAATATGAGCTAATCTTGTTGGAGTGTAGTACCAGCAAGTATTTACTTTGAAATTACATTCTTGAAGAGACATAGATAATGTGGAATCATATGTGGAAGACAGACCGTCCTCCCATTCTTCTCTGGTAAAAGTAGACTACAGTTCCTTTTCCCACTTGTATAGGGGTATTTAGGCATTTCCCAATCATGATTAAACCAGTCACAAATATATTTGTGACTCCAGAAGATTCTGTGTTACTTACTAAGTTTTAAGGATGCTTTGGAGAATTTAGGACCCCTCTGAAGAAACTTCATGACCTGTTCTTTTAGCGTTATAAACTGTTAAAACATCGACGACAGTAGCCTAAATTTATCTTTTAGGTTGCAATATTTTATAAAGGAGCTACCATTATGAATGTCTCCCAGTTTCGTAATTACCCTTTCCTCCCAAATTGTTGGAAATGCAATATTGTTAAATGAAGAAATAGTGGAGAAAGGAATTTTGACCAATATAGATTTTTTTAGATGTTCCCTTTCTTGATCTAGACAATTTTTCCCAAGCATGTACAGTGGCTTGAAATATTGGATGGGCCACTGAATTAAGTTGATGGCCAGTTAGTATTTTTATAATTAATTATCTGGGGTGATTGTTTTTGCTTAGAAGAGTCACCATATCTAACCATGCTGGGGGTTTTGATGTAGTAAGCCAGGATCTACTATGTTTTATCAAGGATGTATAATAATGGGCAGTTATGTTGGGGATCCCCAGGCCCCCATATGCCCTTTTTTCATAAGTGATACTTGAGGATGTCCTGGGTTTTTTATTATTCCAAATAAATTTGTTATTGGTGGTTTGGAGAGAAGTAAGGTATGACACCGAAATAGGAAGAGGAATGGAACTCAGAATGTATAAAATCTTAGGTAGCGTAAAAGATTTTTATTGTAAGGACTTTGCCCCACCAGGAGAGGTATTTGTCCCCAAATGCGTTAGAGTCGTTATTTATGGTTTTAATTAAGGAATTGATATTATTCATTACTATGTTGTTTCGATTTTTAGTGATCTTAATCCATAAATAGGTAAGTTCTTTATTAGCCCAGGTAATAGGGGAGGAAGCCTTAATTTTTTTAATTTGCTCTTCAGTTATATTTAGAGTATAATAACAAAGTTGTTACACACATTTTCCATGCAACGACATCACTCCATCACCTGGCCATAATTTCCAGACAACGATATATCTATAATTATGATAAAAGCCAATAAGTAAAAACATTAAAAACATTCCCTGAGGAAGGAGCTTAGCGCTCCGAAACGCGCGTCGGGGTGGACTCTGGACTCCTCACTGTGACACCATCAGGTAGTTATGATGCATACAAGGGCGCTTTAGCGATGAATGGTGCGGTGATATTATCATGTAACATAAGGGGATATTGATCCTGGTATTTATATGGCCATAGGTCTTCTATATGGTATACTATTACTATTGTTGCAGTGATGGGGTTATGAGTCCTTGGGCATTTTGTACCACCACATAATGGTTTATCTGTTTCCCTCTGTTATCCATGTATCTGTTCTTTTTTGTATTACTTTGTTTTATTGAATATTTAATAAATTTGTATATTTTTATGGGACGTTTTGACTGCAAGTCTGTGATGTTTTTCTACATGTAGTTTTGGCAGTTTCCCTGATCTGGGTCCTGACGTACATGCATGCGACACATTTAATGATTGCACAAGAAATACGGCATTAATTTTCTGTCGGTGCATGAAAAATGTGTGTAACAACTTTGTTATTATATATTATTATTGCTGTGTTATGCACAGGTTTTTTGGTTGAGGATAAGATGGACTACTGGGCAAGAGAACAAACCTGGCTTTCTCAGTTGGATCAGGTTTTTGGCACAGGGGGATCTGGTGTGCAGCGGGTGGTTGATCACAGCTGGGATGATAAATTGATACAGATGAAAACGCTACTCCTTAAACGATCCGGACTCTGGTGGAATAAATTGTTCTTAGAGAAATACAGTACTAACAATATGATTCCAAGGGGACTGAGGGTGCGTGTTATCCCCACTTTTCCGGTTGAAGATGAACAGTTTATTGTTAAATGGGAAGAAGCATGCAATGCATGCTCTAAAATATTTCTTCAACTCTTGATTAGTTTTAATTCTGCTAATATTGATGAACTTGATAAATCTATTGATAATGCTCAAGCAGAGATACAAAAGGGATGCCCGGCTGAGCAAATAGATCAGTTTGAAACTGAACTTAATAAAACTATGGACCAGGTGGTCAAGAAGATTCAAGATAACCAGATAATGAAATATAATAGAAATCTTAAAGATTATCAGACAAAGAAGGTGCATCTGTGGAGAAATAAGAATACCTCCAATATTTATAGAATACCATCTCATACATCTGTGTCTTCATTGAGTGGCCAATCTGAGGCATCCATTTCCTCTGCTACTTCACTTGGGATGAATACTACCCAGAGATTGCGTGATCATGCCTACCATCCTTATAGGAGACGTCCAGGGAATTCATTTGGTGCACGTGGCAGAGATAATAAGGTGATCAATTTAAGTAAGCATGTGTTAACAGAGGTGGACCTTTCTATCTTGGGTAGGGGTCTGTCATTCTCTCCCACACCATGTTATGACATTTTTACTACTGTAAAAGATTTACATATCTTTGCTAGATCGTTGTTATTCAAGAGACACTTCTATAATGATGAACTTCAACGTCTCTTCCCCACAGAGAAGGAGCAGGAAACAGTAAGGATCCTTGAAGAGCTGGCCCTTAAGGCTGAGAATGAAGGAGGTAAGATTCCTCCGTGCATTCGACCACGCTCTGTCAAATTTCCCCCTTTTACTTCTTGTCCCAGCATTGATTTGTTTTTGCGGGTGGTGACAGAGGATTTACAGAAAATACCTAAATTTGGTAGTGGGGATAATTTGACTAGGGGAGAGAGAATCCAGCTTAGGGCTCTCCAGGATCTCCCTGATGTGGTGCTGAAGCCGGCCGATAAAGGTGGCAATGTCGTAGTCTGGCCTACATCGATGTATGAAGGGGAGGCGTTTTGCCAATTAAATAACACTGTGTATTCTAAGAAACTTACATATAACCCCCGTCTGCATTTAATGCTAAATTAGAGATGATTTTGAAAAAGGCCTTGGATTGCGACATTATCACCAGGGATCTGGTTTTGGCGCTACAAGTGAAGGAGCCTACAATCCCCACATTCTATCTTTTACCAAAAATCCACAAAGATCTAAGGTCACCACCCGGAAGACCCATCATGTCCGGGAGGGGTAATTTTCTTGAAAAAGTGAACAGGTGGATTAATTATTATCTCCAACCATTGGTATGTAATCTTCCTTCACTCCTCAAGGACACTGGGGAATTACTGCACAGGGTCGATGGTCTGTGTTTTGAGGGTGATACTTTTCTGGCCTCCGTGGATGTAGAGTCGCTCTATACCAACATCCATCACTCCGATGGCCTTCGGGCAGTTAGGTTTTTTTGGGGTATGTCCAATCTCCCTGCATCCATGAGGGACTTCATCCTGGAGCTATTAGAGTTCACCCTCACCCATAATTTTTTCATTTTCAAAGGATCCTTCTACCTACAGCTCCAGGGCACAGCCATGGGAGCAGCCTTTGTGCCATCCTATGCCAACCTGTTCCTGAGGCTGTGGGAGAGGGATCTATTCCTGTCTGACAAACAGGGGTCAATGGATCTTGTCCTATTATGGTCAAGTTACATTGACGATATCTTCTTTGTCTGGCAGGGCACGGCCGTCGACCTTGCGCTGTTTGTGTCACCCTTGAATGGCAATGATCTAAATATACAGTTAGGGCCACATATATTTGGACAGAGACAACATTTTTCTAATTTTGGTTCTAGACATTACCACAATGAATTTTAAACAAAACAATTCAGATGCAGTTGAAGTTCAGACTTTCAGCTTTCATTTGAGGGTATTCACATTAAAATTGGATGAAGCGTTTAGGAGTTTCAGCTCCTTAACATGTGCCACCCTGTTTCATTTCCCACATCACTGTCAGTCATTTTGGGGTACACGTCAGGTGACATCATGTCGGTATGTTGGGCAGACGAACCCTTCATACTGGTCACCCCGATGTCTGACCCGTCAATTCTGGGATGTATTTCTGACTTAACGTATGCCCCTGCAACAAAAGAGAGACTTCCATCCTCCTGCTGTAGAGGAACACCCTCCTTCCACAAATCCGAGAACAACTTCCAGTCCCAGACTACTATCAACGGACAAGGTAAGTAAGGTAACTATGGTGGCCTCCAGACTTGAATGGCCCCTGACCGTCTCGAGTTGCACCAAGGCCACTGAATAAATCTTAGTGTCCCCATGGATGCATGTGACCTCAATCTTCCTTTCAGATATTACAAATTTATGCTCCACAGCCCTTACTAGGGTCACCGTGCTCCCCAAATCGACCAGACCAATTACCTCTTCTACATCTGCGTTCAATTCTAGTACACATCCACGTAACCTCTTGCCGGGTGGGTAGTTCATAGAGCAGATTGGACACACATAGTACAATTGCCCCAGGCAACAGTTTGATGATGCATTCACTGCCGCCTCTTTTCCTGCCACCCCCTCTATTTGGGTTACCGCCCCCTTTTGGGAATCTGCCCCCTTTAGCTTCACTACTCCCTTTTGGTACTCCATCCCCTTTTGGGCAACTACACTCTTTTGGGATATCGCCCCTTTTTGGGACTCCAGCCCTTTTTTACCAACCATCCCTGTGTGGGTTACCGCCCCCTTTTTTTTGGGACAACACACTATTAGGGACACCAACCCTTCTCTGGGGTACACCCAACGGTACTCTCAGGCACCAGTTCACACACGTCTCTTTGGGTCACACTGGCCCTTTAAGAGTCTGCAAAAAGAAAAAAAAATAACTTTTTTTTTTTCAATTCTCCAGCTCCTGCTGGTAATCACAAGCCGCTGCTGCTGAACCTCTTGCTGCAACTGCAGCTGCACTCCACAATGCTCTGTACTGCTCCACCGCAGACTTCGTGGACCCGCCGATCCACAGCAAGACGCTTGTCACCTTCGTAACCCCGCCGAGTTACAGCAAGACGCTTGTCACCTTCGTAACCCCGCCGAGTTACAGCAAGCTGATGACTGTATTGGGGAACCGTTCTGCCCGCATTCGAAACACAAATTGTAGCGTTTCACCCACTACGTGTCTTGGGGGACACTCGCTTGGCAGCAGGATAAACATAGACGGGCACGGTTTTTTCACATAAATAGTCCATGTGGTTTATTATTCACTCAGCATAAGCCAGATAGGGTACAGTCCGTTTCAATACAGCCACGAAACATTAAAGGACATCAGATAGTTCATGTAGCAGATATGCTTCTCTGCTGTATATTACAATCCCCTTGTCCGGGGTTACCTCTTAGGAGTTCCACTCCTCACACTGACTTCACGTCACTCCCAGGTCCTCAACACAGACCGTCCAGGTCTATGGTCTCCAGGTGCTTCCAGGACAACTCCACTCCCAGGAGCCTCCAACACCGACCATCCAGGACCTTGCACAGGAACCTCACAGGCACATGTGACCCACACCCTGGTCACATTACATACCTGTAATAAATTTTTCAAACCTCACCAAGGTAAAGACGTCGGTGATAATTAGATCTATTCTTGACGCTGATTGATGAGTCTCTGAGAAGGAGTATTCAATGGAAGAGGCGTTGACACATCGAAACATATCAATAAGCTCATTCTGAGACAACCAAGGGTTAAGATCTCCTGTCTGTGTTCTTTTTTGGAGTCAAGGAGATGATCTGGAGTGGAATTAAAGTATGCCAGTAGGAGAGGTATGCTTTTGTGAAGAGCAGAACAAAAATGATTACCTCAATGAACAAAAATAAAAAAAAGAATTTGTGATAAATATTGACCTGTCCATTCAAGGACATTTTAGCTATAGTATGAAATCCTGTTTTTCTTGTCTGTGGAATTGCCTTTGTACTGTTTGTTGTGAAACTGCCGCCCACGAAACTGTTTTCTTTTCTTTTCTTTCTTTCCTGTTTTGTCTCTTTGTTTAAACATGCAAAACTTGTATAACCACTAAACCTACTGAAACAAATATATAAAGAAGGGATAGCACATTGAAGGCAGGCGTGCTTCAGAGACTTCCCAGTGATACACTATACAAGACGTGTCTTGTGTATTATTTCTGGTGATTCCCCACTTCCAAAGGCTGCTCCGACTGAGTGTGATCCTGACATTTCCTGGCGCCTGAACAGGGACCCGAGGTCTGTGTATTCCTTCAAGAACACCGGCAGAATACGAACGAAAAGAGAATCTGGGATAATGGACGGCAGATGAACAAAAACCTGGCCAGGTAAGAGACACTGTTAGATCTCTTATATCTGCCCTGCACTGTCCGTAAGATTTTCTGTGTCGTGTTCTTTAGCGGGTAGTTCTAGTAGAGGAGGATACCTATAGCTCGGGTTCTTGAACTATTTAGGAATTGATCACCTCACGGAGTACGGCATTGAATGAGAGTGAATGTGAATAGAAGGTGTGTGGAAGTTGGGAATAGCCCTATAAGCCGCCCAGGGGGTTGAAACAGAAGAAGTGACTGTCCCACTGGGCAACGTGGTTGCGTCCTTTCGGGTAGACCTCCGCGCCTATGTTCAATCTCTGATCCTGTCTTTGACAAAAACCTGGTGACGGATAAGTGTATGATAGTATGAGCCCAGGACAGATAAATTAGCCTGGGACAAGAATACGTTGTATGTGATAGTATAAGCCCAGGACAGATAAATTAGCCTGGGACAAGATACGTTGTATGTTCTTTTTCTTTTTCTGTCTGGTTGCATTTGTGTTGTTTGCTATAGGTGTAGGAATCAGGAATTTCTTACATCAACACAGTTTAAACATCCTAGCTCCTTAGGAAGAAGGTAACGAGGTATTCTCATACCCAAACGCCACCTAGGGCAAGAATAAGACATCCTAGCTCCTTAGGAAGAAGGTAACGAGGTATTCTCATACCCAAACGCCACCTAGGGCAAGAAAGCTCAGGATAAGAAAATGGGGAATAAGCAAACAAAGTCGGAACCAGAAGAATTAGATATCTATACTATCATAAAGGAGAGAAGTGGTAAAGATGCCACTAAGGGGCTGAAAAAGATTTTTAGTAAGTTTGGAGTTACTAGGGCAGAAGCTTTTAGTAGAAAACTATGGGAAGGAATTCAGGAAAAGAAAAAAGGCATAATCAGAGACAAGAAATGGATAGATCAGATCCAAGCATTGATTGATGTCTCTAGGGTAGCAGAAAATGAGGGATGGACATATAATCAACAGAGTAAAAAGTGGTGTATTAGACCCACAGGCTGTGGAGAAAAACAAAATGTGGAATCTAAAAATACCCCACCCCCATACCTTAACCCACATGCCCCATCTTTTCTCCAAACACCACCTCAAAGTTTAGCCGGACCAGGAGGATGGGTATGTCCGCACTGTGGACAACAAAATCCAGACTAGAGAAATGATTGCCTAGCCTGTGGTACACCTAGACATGGCGCTGTACTTGCCCCTGTTCGGGTAGTACCAAGACCCTTTAGGGAACCTGGTGCTGACGGAGTAATGGGAACTAGATATCACCAAACTCGACAATATTTCCCTTGGTCCCCCGCTGAAGGCATGTCTCTCTTGCATAACGCACCAGATCCCACCCAGTGTCAAGTTAGATTTGCACAATCTATACAGCAAATTATGCAGACTCACGCTGGAGTTTGGGCAGATGGAGAAGAATTATGTAGAATGAAAATGACTCCTGGACTCTTCCAGGAGCTATTAGCAAATCTACAGGTACATAGGCCCCAAGCAGGAGATGGTGCCTTACAAACGATAGAATCAGGTACACAATTTGTAGATCACTTAATGGTTTTCATGAGGGAGAGACAGAGGCAGAGAGGAACAACGGGAGTGGTGGCTCAGAAATCTGGACAATCAGTAGACGAATATTATCTAAGTGTAGAAAATAATTTCAGAGATGAAGGCATGGATCTAACCGCTCCAGGAATGATGAGGTTAGTTACAAAAACCTTTATAGATGGATTGTCTCCAAAAGTGAAGGAAAAGCTTAAGGCCGCAACCCCTGATTGGAGAACCTTGGAAGACCCACACCTGGCTAGACAGAAAGCTGTAGGGATAGAAATGGACTTAAGAGAAAATTCTAAGCCAGTAAGAATTGCACAGGCTAATACTGGCTCTGCTAATCAAAAGTTTACTTGTCATTACTGTAAGAAGCCAGGACATTTCCAAAGGGAATGTAGGAAGAGAAAAACAGATATAGATTCAGGAACCTTTGTACCCAAAAATAGGATAAATAACCCAGTGCCTGATCAAACAGACAGCTCAGAATGACTGAAAGTTATGCAGGTCTCTCTTCCTTCTAGAAGACCAATAATACAAGTTGAAGTTGAGGGTAAAAATGTACCTTTTCTGATAGATACGGGAGCAACATCCTCCATTTTAAATCAGGACTTTTTACCATATCCTGACAATATATCCTCAAAGGTTACATATGCAGAAGGGTATGATGGTAAAATTCAGGCGTTGCCCTTTACAAAACCTTTAAATGTGAGCTTTGGCCCTAAAACTTTTGTATCCAAATTTTTATTTGCTAAAGGTGCACCTACCTGCTTGTTGGGTACTGATGTCTTAAGTAAAATGCATGCAAACATCCATTTTAGAGAAGATGGCACAGTTATGCTGACCATCCCTGAAGATGCAGAAACTCTGGAACCATATGTTAGAATACAGGCAATGGAGGATTTTCCCGAAATTTACACTCAACAAGCAAAAATTGACTTGTCTCGGGTTCCTGACAGCCTATGGGCAAAAGGAGACACTGATGTAGGATTTTTATCAGTAGCTCCTATACTGTTAGAAACTGCCCCGGGAACCATATTACCTCAGCTTAGGCAATACCCCATCAGCGCCCAGCAAGAACAGGCGATTTCTCAACAAATTCAGGATTATGTGTTACAAGGTGTTTTGGTAGAAATCAGGTCACCCGCCAATACACCCTTATATCCTTTTAAAAAGAAAGTGTCCTCCAAAGAAACTATGGTGAAATATCGCATGGTGCACGACTTACGGGAAATCAATAAGGTTTTGGCACCGGTCACCCCTGTGGTACCGAATCCTCATACCTTACTGTCTCAAATTCCCAGCACTGCTGCATATTTTACGGTAATTGACTTATCAAACGCATTTTTTTCTGTGCCACTACATAAGAACTGTTGGTATTTGTTTGCCTTTACATTCAAGGGTAAACAATTAGCATGGACAAGATTGCCACAAGGTATGGTACACTCACCAACTTTGTACTCTGAAGCAATGCAGACCGTGCTAAAAAATTTCATCCCAGAACCAGGAGTAGTCATTCTACAGTATGTAGATGACTTACTTATTTGTTGCCCTGATGAGCAGACGGCAGTTACCTCAACTGTTAATTTCTTAATTTTCCTAGCGCAAGAAGGCTGTAAAGTAAATAGACAGAAACTCCAGGCTTGTCAACAAACAGTCGTGTTTTTAGGTCACTGCATATCACAGGGCATCAGACACCTCACACCTCAACGTACGGAAGCCATACGTAACATGCTTGAACCCAGGAATCACAAACAGCTGCGTGCTTTCCTAGGTATTGTTTCACACTGTAGACAGTGGATCATACATGCAAGTCAACTCATGCAGCCTTTATATGACTGTATTGCCAACACACCATATTCATAGTAACATAGTAACATAGTAACATAGTTAGTAAGGCCGAAAAAAGACATTTGTCCATCCAGTTCAGCCTATATTCCATCATAATAAATACCCAGATCTACGTCCTTCTACAGAACCTAATAATTGTATGATACAATATTGTTCTGCTCCAGGAAGACATCCAGGCCTCTCTTGAACCCCTCGACTGAGTTCGCCATCACCACCTCCTCAGGCAAGCAATTCCAGATTCTCACTGCCCTAACAGTAAAGAATCCTCTTCTATGTTGGTGGAAAAACCTTCTCTCCTCCAGACGCAAAGAATGCCCCCTTGTGCCCGTCACCTTCCTTGGTATAAACAGATCCTCAGCGAGATATTTGTATTGTCCCCTTATATACTTGTACATGGTTATTAGATCGCCCCTCAGTCGTCTTTTTTCTAGACTAAATAATCCTAATTTCGCTAATCTATCTGGGTATTGTAGTTCTCCCATCCCCTTTATTAATTTTGTTGCCCTCCTTTGTACTCTCTCTAGTTCCATTATATCCTTCCTGAGCACCGGTGCCCAAAACTGGACACAGTACTCCATGTGCGGTCTAACTAGGGATTTGTACAGAGGCAGTATAATGGCATATTCACTCAGTGAAGAGGCTAAACAGTCATTTTCCTCTTTGAAAACAGCACTGGTATCAGCTCCGGCTTTGGGACTCCCAGACTACACTAAACCTTTTCAATTGATGGCAGCTGAGATATCCTCACATGCTACAGGGGTGCTCACACAAAAACATGGAAACAAACAGAGACCTGTGGCATACATATCAGCTCATCTGGACCCTGTAGCTAGAGCCGCACCTTCTTGTGTAAGAGTAGTAGCCGCAATTTCACTGTTATTAGATAAAGCTTCTGAGATTGTTCATTAGACAGATTCTGGAGGCAGCACAAGAAACTAAAGAAATAGCGGTGATAAAGGTAGCTGCACATGTGAGACTCGACACCGAGGAAGCCAGGGGTAACGATAAAGCTGATAAGGCAGCAAAACAGGCAGCACGTAAACCCTTACATCATGCCCACACACTAGATAGCTCTGAAGATGTGCTTGTGTGTGTGGACATGTTCTCAGGGTGGCCAGAGGCTTATCCAGTTCGTAAAGCCTCAGCAAAAACTACTGCCATTAAAATAGCACATGAACTGATACCCCGTTACGGCATGCCTGAGGTGATCGAGTCAGATAGGGGTACTGGGGAAATATTCCAGAATGTTATGAAAATGTTGGGAGTAGAAAACCAGTTTCACACTCCATATCATCCACAGAGTTCAGGTAAAGTGGAAAGATTAAATGGGACAATAAAATTAAAAATCCAGAAGGCCATGGCAGAAACAGGAAAGCCTTGGACCGAGTGTCTACCACTTGCCCTGTATTCCATCCGAAACACCCCAAGGGGGAAGGCTAAGCTGTCACCACATGAGATTCTTTTTGGTAGAGCAGCAAATTTGGGTTGTTATTTTCCACAACAACTGATGTTGAATACTGAGACTTTAACTGCTTATGTACAAGAATTACAAAAACGTTTAACTAAAGTGCATTCGCAAGTTTTTGCTTCCCTTCCAGATCCAGAAAATCTCGAAGGAGGCCACAAGTTGGAACCTGGTGATCAAGTCTACGTGAAAAGACACACCAGAAAGACTCTGGAACCGAGATTTGACGGACCTTTCCAAGTCCTGTTAACAACTCCAACAGCAGTCAAGCTTGAAGGAAAGGCATCATGGATACATGCAAGCCATTGCAAAAAAGCAGTATAAGACTCATGATATTGATGTTAATAATGTTAACCTCAACGGAGGCATGGAAAAGACTGAATTCTCTAGCCCCTTTGAACAATAGATTCGTACAACATCATAGAAAATTAGTGCATGACTTGTTAAATAATACGCAACCCCTGGCAGATTGTTGGATCTGTACCCATTCACCAGTATCAGCCACAAGTATACCTTTTCTAGCAGTTCCCGTGTCAGCTGAAGAAATATTCGCTTGGCCTAATTGTTCAGACAACCTGGCCAACAACCAACCTGGCAATACTAGGCTATGGAATACTACAATCGCCATACCAATTGTGGGATGGGTAGAATTTCCTTGGTGGCAGGGCAATCTTACAGGAAAAATAGACAACTTACAATATTTAGCATTCAAGGGAGGAAAATGGGTACCTAGGAATAAGACTGGATTAACTGATTTAGGACAGGTTCCCACTGAAAATCTACAGCTCAGTTTCAGTACAACCACCCCTTCCTCTGATGCTTTCAAACCTACAGTATTGGAAAGATACATACATAATAGAAAATGGGAACATTCTGAGTTGTTCCCCCAAGGTGATGCAAACAGTTGTACAAGTAAGCCGGGGAACCTGGTTTGTAATGAATCCAATGAGTATGTCAACGGAATGCATGTATGTGGGAATCCCGCAGCCGGGTACTGTAGCCCCTTGGGACAAAAACCCTCTTGGTGTATGCTTCAGAATGTATCTAGTTTTATGGATTTGGCTCACAGATTGGTATTGCAGCACTCAGCTTTGTGGGATCTGCCTGAGGGTACATTTTGGATATGCGGAGAAGGGGCATATAAATGGCTTCCCGTAGGTATAAAGGGTACTTGTACATTAGGACGCCTAACCCCGGCTACTTTCATAATTTCAAATAAACAAGTGAATATGCAAGCCGTGCCCAAGCACACACTGTATAAAAGAGCTGCAGATAACTCACCACGTCCCTCGGGGAGGCCGCATATAGTACAAATGGGAATTCCCAACAAAATTGCTAGTACCATTTTTATTTATCCTATGTTAACACAGATGTGGGATAAATTAGTTAGAGCCACGGATTATCTAGATGATCAGATTTGGGATATATTGGACATATTAAATACTAGTATAGCTGTACAGAATCAGCTTATAATAGTCACTAACCAACATACCCTGGTATTGGATTACCTAACTGCCTCACAAGGGGGTATGTGTCAAATCATCGGACCCACCTGCTGTCATTATATAGACCCGAATAGTACTATGAGTATGAGATTTAAATTAAAAGACGTACAACGACTCAGGGATCAGTATGACAAAGACAATGACCAAAATAAGGATAGCTGGTGGTCAGATACCTTTTCTTTTCTTAACCCGGCCAATTGGTTCAGAGGGATCGGTGGGTGGGTTACCGGGATTATGCAAAGCCTAATACATACAGTTATGGTTATTGTAATTATATATGTATTATTCAAGGTTGTACTCAAGGGTATCTCGGTATGCACAAATAAATTTTGTGTAATGGATGCGAGAATATAAAGTTTTTTTTTGTAATATCACAAAAAGAATGACTAAAATGATCGACAAGGTTTTGAATGGAATATGTCAAAGGGGGGATTGTGAAGAGTAGAACAAAAATGATTACCTCAACGAACAAAAATAAAAAAAAAGAATTTGTGATAAATATTGACCTGTCCATTCAAGGACATTTTAGCTATAGTATGAAATCCTGTTTTTCTTGTCTGTGGAATTGCCTTTGTACTGTTTGTTGTGAATCTGCCGCCCACGAAACTGTTTTCTTTTCTTTCTTTCCTGTTTTGTCTCTTTGTTTAAACATGCAAAACTTGTATAACCACTAAACCTACTGAAACAAATATATAAAGAAGGGATAGCACATTGAAGGCAGGCGTGCTTCAGAGACTTCCCAGTGATACACTATACAAGACGTGTCTTGTGTATTATTTCTGGTGATTCCCCACTTCCTAAGGCTGCTCCGACTGAGTGTGATCCCGACACCTTTTTTGTTTTGTTCGAATTTTTTAATGAATTTATTTAGAAATTTTCTTTGGTTTTTATTTGGGGCATAGATGTTAGCGATTGTGCAGATTATGTTGTTAATACGGCATCTAAGGATATGATATCTGCCGTTATTATCCTTGACTTCTTCAATAAATTCAAAGGGGACCAAGTTTTTTATTATTGTCATTTCCTCTGCTTTCTTTTTTGAATTATTAGATTGAATTTTGGGTGGTCTATATCTTTAAATTTGGTCTATTGGACACATATTATATCTGTTTTTGAATTTTCAAGTTCTCTCCATAGAGAAAATCTTTTCCTAGGACTGTTGAGTCCTTTAATATTGTATGTCATGATTTTAAGGTTCATAGTTATGGTATCTTATGTAGAAAAAGTTGGGGATGGTGGAAGTAAAAATAGAAATAACAGTCTCACTGGTCAATACTGAAACGTACCTCAATTGATCAAGAATTAGGTTGTGTGAGATACACCTATAAAATAATTAAATATTTACAAATATGAAGTAAGCAAAAATGGGGTATATAGATTAAACCAACAATTGAGATGTCTATTTAAATCAGAGAATCGGCTCACAATGGGTCATACCTTCTTCCTGGGGGTATGAACTAAACAGGAACTGAGGAAGAAGAAAATAGACCTCTTGTATAGGGAAACAAACCATATGTAATAGTACCCTGTAGTGAATAAATGACTTTAACAAAAATCATGGTTATGACCATGACCTATGTATTTTCAATGATTCCCCCTATGTGGGGGGTTGTCTTTTAATGAAGCAATACATTTTTGGCCTTATTCAGGTGAGAAGATTGGGAAGTTTTTCCGTTTGAAAAAACTAAGTTTGAGAGGAAATCCCCATCTATATGGGATGTTGTAATCCCTGAGTGAGGAGGTAACAGTATTAAATGTTTTCCTGGCGTCCAGTGTCTCCTTGGATAGGTCAGCAAATATTTTGAGGTTGTTATCAGGTTCTGGAAAGGTTTTTTTGTTTTTTAAATATTGCAGTATTCTTTCCTTAGTGTTGTAAAAATGGATTCTAAGAATTACGTCCCTGGGAACATCTCGTGAGATTTTTGGGGGTTTTGGGAGCCTGTGGATTCGATCTATGATTAGGTCTGAATCTGAGAGAGTAGGAATAGCTTTCTTAAAGATGGATTTTACATGGTTTGAGAGGTTGTCTGTGTGGATATTTTCCGGGATACCTCTAATTTGTAAGTTATTCCTGCGATTTCGGTCTTCTACGTCAGCTAGTTTGTTTTTTAGCCTTTTGACCTCTGAGGACAGCTCTTGAATAATATTGGAGGATTTTGTAGTAGTTTTTTCCACTGCATCAATTCTCGTTTTGTGATCAGAAATTTTTATGTTAAGTTGTCCAAGAGTGGTTTCAAACCATTTGGCTTGGATGTCAAAGCTTTTTAACATATTTTCGTTTATTTTGTTAGCTAGATTAAGCATATATGCCTCAGTACTAGTGTTGTTGTTGAGGGAGGAGATTTGATTAGGGTTTGTAGCCAATACGTTCAGTGGGGTTGTATCTTGGTCATTGTCTAACTTGAGTTTATTTTTTAGTGGACTTGTGTTAGGGGAAGAGTCACTAAAGCTGGAGCTGGAGTAATCTTCCTCTTCTTGTTCTGTTCATTGAGATAATGTGAAGATTTTTTTGTCTCTCCTCCTCTCAATCTTTTCTTTTGTTAGACTGAGATGAGTCCATATTTTCAGGTTGATCCTCTATCTGAGGTAATTTTGGAGGATTCAATTTTTGGATTCTTGGAGGGGTATTATAGGTTTTTCTCTCATCTTTTATGGGGGGGTCTGGAATCTTCAGGGCGCAAAGTCTCCTTGAGGGTAGCAATGGTAATGCAATCTTTCCCCTCCTTGCATTCTGGTTTGCTTAGAGAGTTGGGGAATGTTAGATTTAGGAATGGTTCCCTCTTTTTTTCCCCATGGTGATGATGTTATGCAGAGTATATTCGTCAATAATAACTATCAAATATGCTTACAGAACTTACACAGATATTTAAACTTGTTGAGAAAAAGCAGAGTACCAGTAATATTTTATGACAATTAGATCTTAGATCTTGTCAAATCCTGTCAGGAGGGAAGAAAGGAAAAGAAAATATATTGCAGCAAACATAAACAAGATTTTAAGCAAGTGTATCCAGCAGTAATCTCCCGCTCCAGAGGTTAGGGTCAGGAGCTTGTAGAGAGAGTAGGTGTAAAAGAATTCTCTAGTCTGAGAAGACTGTGGAAGAAGGGATATCACAAGGCGCAACAAGCTCTGAGAAACGTTGCTGTAGTATAAACATGTGGCCTGATACCAAGGCCTTGCTAAGGTCTGTTTATAGTGCTCCTGTATGAGGGGTGAAAGGGTATTTGTTTTCCCACAGCCCCAAGGGGGATTGAGTACAGCAGATGTCCAATTCCTTTGTTAGAATGCAGACTGTGGAAAGAGGGGTAGTACAGGGCACAGCAAGCCCTGAAAAACACTGCTGTAGTATAAACGTGTGACCTGATACCAAAGGCCTTGCTACGGTCTGTTTATAGTGCTCCTGTATCAGCTGAGAGAGGGTATTTGTTTTCCCAAAGCCCTAGGGAGGTTTAGTATAGCAAATGTCCAGTTCCTTTCTTGGAAGACTATGAGAAAGGTGGGTACCACAGGGTGCAGCAAGCCCTAAGAATTGCTGTTGTAATGCAGACTATGTGAAGAGGGGGGCCACAAGGCGCAGCAAGTCCATAGAAATGCAGTTGTAGTATAGCAACTGAGGGATCACAGCTAACACTGATTAATATGTTGTTAGGATAGAATTAGTAAACTGGAGGGGGAGGGACCACAAGGCACAGCATGTCATGATAGGTGCTGTTATTGTAACATCTAGTGTAATGTGCCTCCCTTGAAAGAATTGTTGGCCCACAGCCCCAGGAAAGTATAATGAGACAACGGAGCCCCGGATAAGGACTCTGAAACCGGGCAACAGGAGCAGTGTGCAGTCTTAATAATAATAGCATCGACCACCGCTGATGCGGTGTAATTGATCGTACCTGTGCTGTTTGTGAAGCGGGAAGAACGTCCTCCAGTATCAGGGGAAAAAAACGCTGCAGGTTCTTAGTGCTGTGTTGATGTCCGGTGACTGGGGTGTCCCTGGCGGGAAATCCAGGACTCACAGTCGGATGCAGCGACAGCTCTGTTGGAGGGACTCAGGGTGCCTGGAACACCGGAGACCAGAGGAAGACTGACCGCGTCTTGTTTTCTTCTCAGTTGCTCCTGTTGTCCGATGGGGAACGGTGTCCTGCAGAGCGTCGGGGATCGGAGGTGTTCGGCAGTGCTCGGTGGCTGAATCCTTGTCATTGGGGTCTGACGAACAGGTCCGGACACTACTGCGAGACTCAGTGACAGGCGCGCCGATCTCCACCAACGCGCCTATCAACCACAGTCCGGCAGCTGACCTCAGACCCCCGCCTCGATGTTGGTTGGTGGCTGCTGGTGGACAAAGGCCACCGGTTCTGGGGCTGCGGTGAGAGCACAGCCTTGATGGTTTCACCCGGTCTCCGCCTCTGTCCGGCTCTTGGTGCAGCGATGGGTCCCCTCACGTCTCCCGGGCTGCAGCTGCTGCAATTCTTTTGGTGTTGTGAAGGAGATGACAGGATCCGTGGTTCACGCCCAGCTGAATAGGAGCTGATCTTTCATTCCTCACAGGGGAATCTGACCAGCATAAAAGCTTGGAGAACACCTAATAAATCCTCTGAGGGGCCATGAAGCGGGACATATAACAGAACCTAAAAAGATAGCTTCACACAAGGCAAAGTGCTAGAAAAAAAAAAATATATATATATATCTTTATTAAACACTATTCATATAAGAAAGCACAGAAATGCCTAAAAAATGCAGGAAAAAGACGGTGGGGTACTGCCGAACAACACCCCCAAGTCCTACTTCATGGTGCAGCCAAAAGCTTGCACCTAGTGCATGAATGAATGATCCAGATATATTTAATGCTTGAAATGTACAAGCCACAAGACCATAAAGTGCAAAAAGTGCATACATAGGTAAAAACTGAGCATATACACATACACAAAGAAGGAGATATAAGGTAAACAAATATAGTAAGATCAGAGTAAAAGCACAAAATGAGCAGGCATGCAACATTGTCAATAATGTAGGTAAAGATCAAACATATGTATGAGGACTTAAGGCATAGTTACCAATGGAGGAGCGCCCGGAGGACCCACCACACCCGACGCGCGTTTCGCAAGAAATGCTTCTTCCAGGGGTGGTTGGGTACTGGCCACGTTGGAGAATATATGCTTACAGTAACCAATAATTGAGACTGCAAGTAATTGAATGTTCCTTGTCGCTGGAGAGTAAAACTGGCGCTTGAACCGCAGGTACACCGATAGAAGACCCAGCGATAGTAGCAGGGATCCAAATTCGGTGACCCCGGAAGTAGAAGAAACATTACCTGGTAAGTATACCGCGCATGCGCACTAGTCTAACTAAGTTTAGAAGAATGAAATGCTAATTCAAGGTAGCAGAGGTGTGGCAGCTCTCGCAATGTCAGTATGACATAAACAGTGCTGCCCACAGAGCGATGCCCATACTATCAAGTCAGATATGTATACAGCAGTGAAAAAGAAAAAATATATAGAGCGCTGATGTGCACCAATATATTGGCTGAGATAATAAAAGAACGTTGTATAAAAAACAGAGCATGTTATAAATACGGAAAAAAACCGCAGACCCTGACAGGACCGAAAGCGTAAAACAATGTCATCCTAAAGGTGGGAAAAAAAATTAGGATTATTGACACAAATGAACATATAACTGGATTATACATATGTGTGTGTGCCCAAAAATAGGCACTAAACAAATGAATTTTAATAGAAAATACTTGACCCATTGCTGTAAAAGGACATCTGAACCATATACCACACCGATGTATACAATAGTAAATAAAATGATGGGTAAATACCTATACCTGACTAAACTGAAGTTTAAGGCAATAATGCCCATAATCGTGAAGCAAGGAAGTGAATTACGAGAGTGTACACAAAGTGCACACAAACCCGAGTGGTACAACATAAATTAATACAAATAAATATACAAATATGCAAAAAACACCAAATGTTACGATGCTTACAAAAATTGTTATACGGTGTGACTAAGTTAAAAATAAAAAAAAAATGTGTGAAATATAGTAAAAGTGATAAAAGCTTACTTAAATTACTAAATAAACAGCAATGTGATGCCAGTAGATGCAAACAATGTGAGCCGAAATAAAGACATGACAAATACCTATGTGATGGATAAAGTGAAAAAACATAATGATAGTAGAAAGACTTGATAGTAAAAATACACTGGGTGACAATGTTGCATGCCTGAGAAGCCTAATGCGGGACAGTGTAACGTGCATTAATATGAATAAATCCTTAATCATAATCCTTAATAAAATGGGTAACAAATATAACCACACGAAGCGGTAAATAAGGTAAATCCCAAGTTCGTGATGCTCAGATCGATGGCTCAAGACAGAACAATGATTAGGTCAAAGACGTAGTCTCTTTCATCCCCATGGGTCAATTCCTGCGGGCTAGGAGAATTTGCTCAACTAACGATCTTTTTGAAAAGCATGCTTTGGCCCTCCAGAAACGTTTTAAAGACCAATTTCTTCCAATCAGACATACTTTCAGTGCGGTGGCCACACAGCGTCAGAACGCCTGCAGACTTTCTCCATATTTGTAGGATAATATCGTTTTTTTCATGACAGTTTCCATTTACACATTACTGATATATGACGTACATTTACGTCATATGCAGGCTCCCTGTTTTTTATGCAGGCTCATAAACTGAGACCACATCTTTGCCTGCAGATAATGGGTGTATTATTCTTTGAAGAAGTATTTGTGAGTTCCTCTTGCTTTCTCTGCTTGTTGTGTTCATATTTTACGGCATATTTGACAATGTTCTTTATAGCACTAGAAATGATGTACCTTTCAAATTATTATTATTTTTTTTAATAAAAATCACTTTTTACTTCTGTCAGCTCTTATCAAATACTCCGAAGTGATAATCTACTGTTATCATCTGTGCCTTGCATTTTGCTGAACATGAGGAGCAAGCTACTAACCCTCCACTTTTCCTTTAAGCTATTTTAGTCATCGTTTAAAGCATGCAAGTTAAATTTAATAATATATGAATTGTACTAAGTGATGCTAAGGAGTAACCATTACATCAGGAAACCCATAGCAAGGTCTCATTCACAATGTACAGGATCTACGTTATGAATGGAGAAAATAAAAGACAATGATGATGGTCTATTTAAATGACTATTATCAGGATGAAAATGTTTTTTCCCTACTTTTTAGTCACTTAACTGTAATTGTAAGATATAACCCTGTAGACTTTACAAATGTATATCTTTTTTTTCTCATGATAATCAAAAATCATTAACAATGTCAATGCTATACTATGTGTAATGAGACATTGGACACGCCTAATAGAAGTATTTTCCAAATATGTGATATATGTACATTTATATTATATTCCCTGAGATGTATATATCTATGTAGAATTATGTTTGTATTTGGGGATGTATTACTGTTGTGATGCTTGCCTCCACCCAACTATAATCCATGAGGACTGTTTAGGGGGGTTTATATCCTTTGTGTCCATATCCATATGTCTGTATAATATGATATTATGAATATGCTTGTTCACTGCTGTATTGTACTTAGATCTATGTCTACTTTTATCGCTGTGACATTCTATAACTGAGCTGTTGTTCATTCTGTATTGCTCGTACTCTGAGTTCCCCATTTATGTTTATTTATAGTTTGTGTAATTATTTGTTTATTGTGTATGTTCTTTTACCCGTATGCTTCCAAAAACAAATATGGCTTTCCTCTGAGCAGGCATCATAGTGCGGCTGCTCTGTGGGCTCATTCTGCCCACTGTCATCCTGCCCAGTGTGCGCCGACTTCCGGATCACCTGGGGCCCCACGTGTTTCCGATGTGTCGGCATCCAGGCTGTGTGTGGCTGCGCGGTAATGAATCCATGGTTACGCGATGCTGCATTCAATTTCTGGTTCTCGGTAATTTAAACCAAGCATTCAGTCCTTGTCATACGCTCCTTGAAAAAGGCATTTTTGCAGAAACGCGCGTCGGGGTGGGTGGGCATGCCCAAGTGAACAGTCCATCATTCTACATCAGGTATTGGGTGGACGTTTTAGGAATTTTCCCTATTATATTTCACAAATGTGATTTATTCTATTGCATGTATCTCTACCTTGGGTAAACATGTATTATTACTGATGGAAGTTGTATTGTTCACTTGAGTGGATTTGGTATGTAATATGGGACATGCCCAATCTTGGGCGGTTTTGTGATGTTGGTGCCATCGTTTTAGCCCTATATGTCCGTTTTTCTGTGCGAATTTTATATTTATCTATGTGTATAATAAAGGTGTTATTTATGGACTTTGGGACTGCTTGTTTTCCGTAGTTTTTGTAGTATTCTTTGCAGTTTTTCTCTCAATATCCACATTATGGTTGTGATTGTTTTGCTATAGATTACAGTAACCTTCTTGAAAAGTATATATTACCACCTATAATGTTCATCAAATTTGTATTTTGTATGATGCACAATGTGTATATGTAGACTTTCAGCATCTTTCAGCATCTACAGTATATAGGATCATTTATATCTCTTTTATCACTGACAACTTTCAAGTGCCAAAATAGTTTCCTAAATTCTTTTTAAATATGAAAACAAAAATGCTTTAAGAAGGGATACAACAGCCAATTAATAAATGGCAAAAGTAGTTCAGTCAGTGAAACAATTCCCATGACTATTAGGCTGGTTTCACATTTGCGTTTAAAAACGCAGCGTTTTAAACGCAAACATATTTGGTGGAAAAACGCATTTAAATGCGTTTAAAAGCTGCGTTTTTTAGACGCATGCGTTTTTGCATGTTTTAATACAAAACGCGGCGTTTTGACGCGTTTACATGCGTTTTTTCCTGCGTTTGCATTTTTGAAACGCATGATGAGAAGTGTGTGACAGTTGCCAATCATCAAAATCAACAAGAAAACCACTATAAACAGAAATAGCTAGGGTTAGGGTTAGGGTTAGGATCCCTAGTAACCCTAGGGATCCTAACCCTAACCCTAACCCTAAGGGATCCTAACCCTAACCCTAAGGGATCCTAACCCTAACCCTAACCCTTAGGGTTAGAACCCTAACCCTTAGGGTTAGGGTTAGGGTTAGGATCCCTTAGGGTTGGGGTTGGGGGTTGGCTTATCAGTGTGCATTCTTGTGTTTTTCTATTAAAACGCATGCGTTTAAAAACGCATGCAAACACATGTGCTTAAAAGCGCATGCGTTTACAAAGACAACAATACGTTTTTTTGCCGAAAAAAACACCGCTAGAAATTACTACATGTTGCATTTCTGCAACAAAATGCATGCATAGAAACGACGCATGTGGTGGCAAAACGCGGCAAAACGCATGCAAAAAAATGCATGCGTTTTTAATGTTAAGTATAGGAAAAAAAGCATGCATATTTTTGCGCTAACACGCAGTGGCAAAAAACGCAAATGTGAAACCAGCCTTAGTAGTCCCAGGGGTCGGTCCAGAGTTATGTGCAACTTCAGTCACCTCTCAGTGCATAGTTAACTGTGGATGAAACCTTGCCCCGCATTATGATTGACAGATAGCTTAACAATAATTCACTGTAGAACCAGCTGTCCGTTATAGTGCATGGCATGTTTACAGCGCCGCTCACTATGTATTGAGTGGTGTCTCAAGCCAGTCCACCCCTATGACTGAAAGAATGAGGCTGCTGGGAGAAGTAAAGTAAATTTCCTCCAATCAGACATACTTTCAGAGCGGTGGCCACACAGCAATAGAACGCCTGCAGACTTTCTTCATATTTGTAGAATAATATCGCTTTTTTATGACAGTTTCCATTTACACATTACTGATATATGACGTACATTTACGTCATATGCAGGCTCCCTGATTTTTATGCAGGCTCATAAACTGAGACCACATCTTTACCTGCAGATAATGGGTGTATTATTCAGTGAAGAAGTATTTGTGAGTTCCTCTTGCTTTCTCTGCTTGTTGTGTTCATAGTTTACGGCATATTTGACAATGTTCTTTATGGCACTAGAAATGATGTACCTTTCAAATTATTATTTTTTTAATAAAAATCACTTTTTACTTCTGTCAGCTCTTATCAAATTCTGCAAAGTGATAATCTACTGTTATCATCTCTGCCTTGCATTTTACTGAACATGAGGAGCAAGCTACTAACCTTCCACTTTTCCTTTAAGCTATTTTAGTCATCGTTTAAAGCATGCAAGCTAAATTTAATGATATATGAATGGTACTAAGTGATGCTAAGGAGTAACCATTACATCAGGAAACCCAAAGCAAGGTCTCATTCACAATGTACAGGATCTACTTTATGAATGGAGAAGATAAAAGACAATGATGATGGTCTATTTAAATGACTATTATCAGGATGAAAATGTTTTTTTCCCTACTTTTTAGTCACTTAACTGTAATTGTAAGCTATAACCCTGCTGACTTTACAAATGTATATCTTTTTTTCTCATGACAATCAAAAATCATTAACAATATCAATGCTATATTATGTGTAATGAGACAATGGACACACTTAATATAAGTCTTTTTCCAAATATTCCACTATTTGTACATTGACTGCCTAAAAAAACTTAATGCTAAAAAGAGCCAATCCCGGCAAAAAAGATATCTAGAAGCTTCCGTGCACCAGTAAGTCATTTAACAGAAATTTCATTGAAAGGAACTTGTCAGCAGGATAGTGCACAGTAACCTACACACAGTGTCAGGTTGGCGCCGTTATACTGATTAAAATGATACCTTGGTTGATGACATCGGTCTTGTGGTTGTTGTTTAATCTTTATTTTCAGCTTTGAGTGATTGATATGCTCATGCTCCAGGGCGGCCTGTGGGTTTTTTTTTTGTGGTGCTTTGATTAGATATTCATCAGTATTGATTCTGAAAGGTCACTGATCTCTCTTTTGTTAATATATATAATTTTCATTATGTAAACCAGGAGGCAGGTCACTGAGGGATCAGTAACCTGTCAGAACCATACTGTGAATACCTAATCAGAGCACCACATGAAGACCCCGCAGAGGCCCGCCCTGAAGCACAGGCATATCATTAACTTAAAACTGAAAATAAAGATTAAACAACAGCCACAAGATGGATTTCATCAGCCAAGGTATCATTTTAATCATTATAACGGCGTCAACCTCACACTGTCTGTAGGTTCCTATGCACAATCCTGTTGACAGGTTTCCTTTAACTATGTCTGATCTTTGCTTGATCATCTAAAGAGATGATCTACATGAACACCTACTTCCCATTGTGAGTTTTGACATTTTTGCTTGCCAAATGGACCAACAATCCACAAGTGAAGTTTGCAGAACTCATTGATTCCTTAACTGACATGATATACTGAAGGCAAGAAGAACTACGCATAAAGGGAAGCAGAACTGAAAATGAATACTCGGTTTATTTACTGATGCTATGTTCCAGCTTGAGAAATATCCATAGAAGCTGACATGTTGCATGAGTAGATGAGCAGATCATTCATTTTGAGATCTGAGAGAAAAACAAATGTTAGTACAGCACAGGCGTCCTTGCACGTGTCTCCTTCCATCCCATTGCAGGGACACCAGTGTTTTTACTTACCCTTCCAAGCTCCCTCAGCATCTGTTTCCTCCCAGGACTTGCTCACGTCAGGCAGGTCTCCTTAGGGCATGCTTAGGGAATCATGATGCTGCTAAGAATGTCCCCAGCCAATCGTTGGGAGACATCTGATATTTAAGGCAATCTACTCTGCTTGGAAGTGCCTTAGCAACTTTAGTTATCAAGCTTTATCCTGCTACTTACTTGTAAGATCCACGTTCCTGTGTTCTCAGAACCTGATCCGGTCCGCCACACTGTACCTATACCTACATCCATCCTGCCTGTGCCTAGTCTTGTTCTTTATCCATTTGAATACCGCTTCTATGTACATGCACCGGTTATCCCATACCTGTGGCCATCCCGTGTTCCTGTACCAGTCCCAATTGTGCCTCATCCTGCATCTAGAAACACACCACAGAAAAAAACAGTGGAAAAATTGTCCAAACAAAATAACAGATATATATTATAAAGATAAGTTTATTGAATTATACAAAATGGCAATGGACAGAGATGAGGTTAAATGAGTGGTGAACCATGCCGCAGCACAAACGGTGGGAGACCACACAATGTACCCAAATGTTACAACAATACAAGCTTAACAAGTATTGATGGCACCAATATAGATATAATCATCAGTTTTCTTATGAAACGCGCGTCGCAGAGGGTGGGAGATTGCATGTGCCCCTGTTACACACCACTAGGTATGTTGTGATAAGCATGATGATTATATCTATATTGGTGCCATCAATACTTGTTAAGCTTGTATCGTTGTAACATTTGGGTACATTGTGCCGTCTCCCACTGTTTGTGCAGCGGCATGGTTCACCACTCGTTTAGCATCATCTCTGTCCATTGCCTTTTTGTATCATTCAATAAACTTATCTTTATAATATATATCTGTTATTTTGGTCGGACAATTTTTCCACAGTTTTTTTCTGTAGTGTGTTCATAATTGACTTCAGTGGGTCCTTTATGGTCCTAATATTCTGGCTATGGATTACCTCTACATCTATATGTATACTTGTTTATGATCTATGGATGTGTATTTCTGCTTGTTACTCATCCTGAATCTGTCTACCTGTTGCATACATCCTGCTGACCACTTTCTTGTAGGTCCTACTTCCCTGCTCTATTGGGGATGAACTGCCATGGTTCCAAGGGTTCATCCTGGAGTAGCACCTGTTGTCCACCATGGTTCAAGTCTAACCACAAAATCATGGGCTCTAGTGAAGAACCGGGTGTTCCTTTAGCAACACCCCTGCAAGCTTTCCCCGGAGCAAGGCACAGTGGTTCTACAATCACATGCATAACAGTTTACGAAGGCCATGGAACCCACTGATTCTTATACCTATCCAGTTTCAGACCCATACCACGAGATTACACATCAAAGAGATCAGAAAGTCAAAATCTTATCTTACCTACGTACTGTGTCCAATTCTAAAAAATATATATTTTTGCACCTCATTAATTGAATACGGTGCAAGAAAAATAAGGTTATACTATTAACACCCGCCTGAACGATCTGACAACAGACATTGCATCCACTCCAGTTCCAGCGGCAACCTCAGCAGTGACCAATCAGTCGGCAAGTCATGCTTCAAGTGCTAGACCCTGTCTGTCTGTACCACAATGTTTTGATGGGTATCTCCAGCATTCCTGAGGTTTTATCAACCAGTACTCACTGCACTTTGAACTGTTGGTCCACCAATTTTCTACTGATCAGGTGAAGGTAGCCTTACTAATGTCTCATCCTGTAGGAGAGGCCCTGGTGTGGCTCAACCCCTTGTGGAACAGAGCAGTTGAAGTTATTTCAGACCTTTGGTTTAGCATAGTCTTATACGGTTGGTTGCCGTTAAAATAGTAAGCGATTCCAACTCAAGAGGATAAAATCACAATAATTTTTAGTCATTATCAAAATTAAAAACAAAATAATGAATAAAAAAGACAGGACAAAAAAAACTCCAAAAAGAAGGGAAAGCCCACAGCAACTATAGTAGGTAAGTGGTGAGAATTAGTAGGACACTAGCGATACCAGCATTTTGTCTCACTACTTCCCACCACTTACCTATTGTTGGCTACAAGAATCCGGCCTATCTGCAGTCCATGCAAAGACTAAACCCATGACAAAGTGGTTGTTATTATTTTTCCGTTTCAATTTTGTTCTATATTTCCAGCCAGCTGACAAAAACATCAAAGTCGAAGCACTTTCCTGCTTCTTCTTGCCCATTGACCAAGAGGAGCATCATCTCAACAAAGAGTCAACCAAAATTGTTACTGTGACTCTGGTAAACCTGTCCCAAATTTTGCTTAGTTAAACCTTGGCGTCAGAATCAGACAAGAGGTGAGATCAGCAATGGGGGCACTCCTCCAATGTAGCTGGGCATGCCGAGTAGAGAAAGAATTTGCAGCTCATATCTAATCACTGCTGATAGCCTAACATGCGTATGGGTGCCGTCTCACAGTGGCACTTTGGTCGCTATGACGGCACGATCCGTGACGCTCCAGCATTGCTCCAATATCGCTCCAGCGTCGTAGACTGCGGTCATACTTTGCAACGCACGACGCTGGAGCGATAACTTCACGACGTATTTGCGATGTAGAAGCTGTTGGTTATTATGTGCACATCATATACAATATCGTGCACACCTTTGTTACACCATGCGATCATGCCGCCACAGCGGGACACTAGACGACGAAAGAAAGTTTCAAACGATCTGCTATGATGTACGATTCTCAGCGGGGTCCCTGATCGCAGGAGCGTGTCAGACACAGCGAGATCGTAAGGATATCGCTGGAACGTCACGAATCGTGCCGTCGTAGCGATCAAAATGCCACTGTGTGACGGTACCCTAAGGAAATTGTGGAGCTTCTTTCCTCCTGTCCTTCCTATGCCTGCAGCAAAACTCTTTGGCAACTCCTATCTGGGTGATTCATACCACTTTCTGTGCTCTCAGTGCCTTGACAGCAAATTGCTTTGGAGTTTATTACAGACTTTTCTGTGTCCCCCATCTCTTCCATCATCTGGGTAGTGGTGGATCACTTCTCAAAGATGGAACATTTAATCCCATTAGTGGGTCTTCCATACGCTCCCTAACTGGAGGAGAAGTTCATCCAGCACATCTTCCATCTTCACGGATTCCCTCACTACATCGTGTCCAACTGAGGTGTCCTGTTTACATCCAGATTCTGGTGAGCATTGTGCAAGATTCTGAACATAGTCCCGGATTTCTCATCTGCATGCCACCCTTTATCCAACAGACAAGTGTTAGGTGCTGGGATTCTCCCGCTGCACAGTGTGGACCCAAGCCTTGCCTGCATCTGCGGTCTCCCATACAGCTTTGGTCACTGTGGGTGTCGCAGAGCATAGAAGTCGGTCCCAGTGCCTTTCTCAGGCTCGTGCTTTTCGTCTAGTTTCTGCTGGCTCTTCAGTCAAGCCTATGGTGACCAGTGGTAGGCAGCGACAAGCGAACACTCTGGAGACTAAGTCCAGAAATCACCCTACTGAGCATGCTCATGATGTGGCGACGTCCCATTGGTGGTCAGTTGTCAGCTGCTCTGGTGATGTGGCATCTCCATATTGGTGCACTGGCAAAGTTTTGTCCAACTGGACTTGAGCTTTAAGTATAAAAGGCTCTCAGAGGTGCACGTGTCAACCATTTTTCATGTGTGCATGAGATATTGCAGCAGTGTGGTCTATGTCAGCATGTGATCAGTGTCAGCGGTAAGCAGTTAAAATTCCAGCACCTCAACAGAGAAGTTTGTCTGAGTGAATTCAGGGCAGACATTTAGCCATTAGAATTCCTGCACCTCCAGAGAGGATTTGTCTGTGTGCTGGCTGTGTAAGCACTATTTGCTATCTACCCTGTGTGCGGGTTTCGATCCTGTGAGGTTTACAGGGATCGTATCTAGCATAATTTCTATTCCATTACTGAGTGTGAGTGACACAGCTCTAAAGCAGAGTATATATTCCTTTACTGTGTGCGAGTAACACAGCTCTTTTGCAGAGCATCTATTCAGTTTCTGTGTGTGAGTGACACAGCTTCATGTGTAGTTCACTGAGTGACGTTCTACTCAGTGCATGCTAGCAATGCTCTCTGTGTGTTCCGTCATTGCTCACACTAGCTGCAGTTCAACATCTTTACACAGTGGAGCCCAGGTTGCGATTGCACTTCTCTATAACATTCATTTAGTGCAATCTGCCAACTCTAACACAAGTAGAAAGAATCAAGCAAATTCTGGCTAGCTTTCCGCGGCACTTCACAAATGCACATCATGAAGAATGGGTCAAACTCTAACCATGGGCAGAGTTCTCCGATAATGATTACGTAAGTGAATCTTCTGAAAGTTCCCAATTTTTTGCTGTTTTTGGGCAACAGCTTCCTCATCTGGTGATGGCCACTTTTGGTGCTCCAGCTGGCGATATCCTTTCAAAGGATCATGGTGTTACACCTGCTCCAATCAGCTCCGAGGATGTCTGGAGGTGTAGAATATCCTAGCCTCAAGACATAAGACTTTTTCTTAGTCTATTTGAATGGATTTGGCCATGAAAAAAGGTCTTGAGAGCCCAAAGAAAACATTCATGCTCCACTTCTTCAGACATTTCTAGCAGGTCTTCTGGGAGTGTGCTTAGGGTGAGCGCTCCTGGCTTCTTAAAGGACTGGCATGCGCACTGCTAAGGATGTAACCAGCCAATTGCTGGAAGACATCAGATTTTTATGGCACCCTTCCCTTTTGGGATGTGCCTTAGCAACTTTAGCTATCCCTCTATATTCCGCTACCTAATTGTAAGTTTGTAGTTCTTGTGGTCTCAGTACCTGATCTTGCCTTCCCTGCTTTACCTATACCTGTACCCTTCCTGCTTGTACCTGGTCCTGTTCCAGATCCATATGAATCTCGCTCCTGTGTACCTGCAACCTGCATACCTGTGTTCTTATACCAGTCCTGTTTGTGCCTGATCCCGCATCTGTCTACAGGTCCTGTTGGGGGCCAGCTGCTGCAGCTCTGAAGGTCTGTCCAGGAGTAGCGCATGGTGTTCACCTGGATTTAAATCCAACCACACCATCAGGGTCTCTAGTTTAAAACCAGGTGTTCACTTAGTTATGCATTTCCAAAAATTTTGCAACTTTACAAAGAGTTTTATACCAGCTTTCTAATGTATTCAATGCAATATTTTTTTACTTTTTCATTTTGTAAATCCACTTTCTTGAAATTGCTCTAAACACAAGTATTCAAATGGCATGGCAGGTTGTTGTCTATATTTAATTTTCTAATCAGCTACAGAACTAAACCTTCATTTTATTATATCTTTATGTACAAGCAGTTAAATGTCAATTATTGGTCCCCGGAGACAGTCCAAGAAAATAAACTGTATAGTTTAGGCAAAATATCAATGCTTGCATTGATAATGAAGTATCAGAAAATTAAAGAGTTGGGGATCTATTTGTTTTTACATTTGTGCCTGTTTTTGTCCAGCTTTTTGTGCTTTGCACCTTTTTTTATTTCCACCAAATTCATTTTTGCATTTGTGCTTTTTTACAGTCAAGTTTATGTTTCCGCATGTTGTATTCTTCTTCTTTAGTTTGCCACTATGGGCATGGTTTAGAGCTTCTAGATGGCTTTGCCTAACTAAGAATTTGCAACTTTTAAAAAGGCGCAAAATTTGTCATAAATGTACTCCAGCTCGCCACTTTTGACATTTTCAAAAGTGTGCAACTTTTTCTTCCAGAAAAGTCTCAAAGACAATCAATTTTGAGTTTGCACAAAATTCTTGAACAATTTAATGAATCAGGCCCTTGATCTTGAGTGCTTGAACACCAATGCAAAAGAGGTGAAAAATCTTCCCCTGTAATCTACTTACTATTTGGTTCCATTAGAGAAGATTATTGCATAAACATTTATCATTGCATAATTCTATACCTTTGTCAAAGGAAACAAAATATTTAAGGTCTTTATGAGAAAACATGAGCTCAATTCCCTTTAAAACAATCCCTAAATTATTTAGATAAAATTAAACTTAATTAAAGGTCACTTTCTTACTTGAGGCTCTGCCATTATTCCTTCACCATTCTACATATAATAATAATAATAATAATAATAATAACTTTATGTTGTGACCAGTGTTGAGCATTCCGATACCGCAAGTATCGGGTATCGGCCGATACTTGCGGATCGGAATTCCGATACCGAGATCCGATACTTTTGTCGTATCGGGTATCGGTAGCAGATCCATAGGGATGTGTAAAATAAAGAATTAAAATAAAAAATATTGATATATTCACCTGTCCGGCGGCCCCTGGACATCACGCTGGTAACCGGCAGGCTTCTGTGTTTAAAATGAGCGCGTTTAGGACCTGCGAATGATGTTGCGGCTTCTGATTGGTCGCGTGCCGCTCATTTGACCGCCTCGCGACCAATCAGAAGCCGCGACATCATTCGGGGTTTTAATGTTTAGGCACATCAGGGGCTCTCCAAACCAACATGGCGTCCCATCTTAATTCCAGTCAATTTTGCATTGAAAAGTCAAATGGCGCTCCTTCCCTTCCGAGCTCTGCTATGTGCCCAAAAAGTGGTTTACCCCCACATATGGGGTATCGTCGAACTCAGGACAAATTGCACAACAACTTTTGTGGTCTAATTTCTTCTCTTACCCTTGGGAAAAAAAAAATTGGGGGCGAAAAGATCATTTTTGTGAAAAAATATGATTTTTTATTTTTACGGCTCTGCATTATAAACTTCTGTGAAGCACTTGTTGGGTCAAAGTGCTCACCACACATCTAGATAAGTTCCTTAAGGGGTCTACTTTCCAAAATGGTGTCACTTGTGGGAGTTTCAGTGTTTAGACACATCAGGGGCTCTCCAAACGCAACATGGCATCCCATCTCAATTCCAGTCAATTTTGCATTGAAAAGTAAAATGGCGCTCCTTCCCTTCTGAGCTCTGCCATGCGCCCAAACAGTGGTTTACCCCCACATATGTGGTATCAGCATACTCAGGACAGATTGTACAACAACTTTTGGCATCCATTTTATCCTGTTACCCTTGGTAAAATAAAACAAATTGGAGCTGAAATAAATTTTGTGTGAAAAAAAGTTAAATATTCATTTTTATTTAAACATTCCAAAAATTCCTGTGAAACCCCTGAAGGGTTAATAAACTTCTTGAATGTGGTTTTGAGCACATTGAGGGGTGCAGTTTTTAGAATGGTGTCACACTTGGGTATTTTCTATCATATAGACCCCTCAAAATGACTTCAAATGAGATGTGGTCCCTAAAAAAAAAATGGTGTTGTAAAAATGAGAAATTGCTGGTCAACTTTTAACCCTTTATAACTCCCTAACAAAAAAAAATTTTGGTTCCAAAATTGTGCTGATGTAAAGTAGACATGTGGGAAATGTTACTTATTAAGTATTTTGCGTGACATATCTCTGTGATTTAAGGGCATAAAAATTTAAAGTTGGAAAACAGCAAAATTTTCAAAATATTCGCCAAATTTCCATTTGTTTCACAAATAAACGCAAGTTATATTGAATAAGTTTTACCACTACCATGAAGTACAATATGTCACGAGAAAACCGTGTCAGAATTGCCAAGATCCGTTAAAGCGTTCCAGAGTTATAACCTCATAAAGGGACAAGGGTCAGAATTGTAAAAATTGGCCCGGTCATTAACATGCAAACCACCCTCGGGGCTTAAGGGGTTAAGTCATATTCAAATGTTCATTATCTAATCAGAATTTTACAACAGCATTTTTAAGCCAAAACCAGAAGTGGAACAATGAGAGGAAAAGTGTAAGTCTACTTTACCACGATGATTTACCAACATGATTGTAAATACATCATTGTAAATACACACCTGTACTTTGCATCTCCCCCTCCTCATTTATACATATTAGTCCTTAAAACCTTTATCAGAACACATTCAATAACTGATATCACCCAAAGGCCCACAAGAATATTGTTCGGGGCACAGAATGTTTAGTTCAAAATATATAAACTTTATTGATCCATAGAAACAACTTTAAAAAACACATATAATACAAAAAGTTATACAGGTACCTCTAATCCAAAACAACCATTGATGTGTGCTTAATGGTTACACCTGACCTACATGCTGACCTTAATTTGAGACTGTGTCATGGGTCAGATTATTGCATGAAAATGCTATGCAGGTTCTAGGTTCATATTGTAAGGTGACTGCTTAAATGTGAACTTTCTAAAGTGCATGTGCTTAAGTAGTAGTCTACGTGCTGGGATCTAGCTGCCAAAAAACTATTATGATGCTGCAAATAAATATACAAGAGTAGGAAACACAACACTACTTCTGTGGCACTTGCCCCAATAAAATATCCATTTATACTACGCACATGCCTAGTTTAAACTTTAAAGATGGTAAGTATAGGACACAAAAGCATATTCACCTTGCTAAAGCACACTCAAGGAAACCCCTACGCGCGTTTCGATCGTATCTTCATCCGGGGGCGTATAATTGTAGATTGTAAGCTCTCACGAGCAGGGTCATCTTATTTAGCTTTAATGATTGTATTGTTAACGTTGTTACTTATGACTTTTGTGTTTGAAACTGTTAAACTGTAAAGCGCTGCGGAATATGTTGGCGCTATATAAATAAAGATTATTATTATTATTATTACCACAATTAGTTTATGGTGTTTCTTTTTAATCTGCAAATTTTTGAACAAATGCAGGTAACCTATTTTACTTAATGTATACAGAAATTTTGTGCAGAAAATCTGCAACATTAAAAACTCACCAAAAGGTCATCGTGGGAATAGAAACACATGCAACTCTCCTGCATTTTTCACCCACTCCTGATTTTGGCTTACAAATACTGCTAGAAAATATTGACTAAATACTGAAAGTGTGAATGTGAATATTGACCAATTGACCTTTGTGCACTGTGAATATATAATACACATTAGTATGAACACTTCTATCTCCTCACACCATTAGAGATATTAGGTACTTGGTGCTGAACAACTCCAGACCACCAGAAGTAGGAACAAACACCCGAATATAAAAATGTGTGCTTTACTTTAGATTGATGATTAGAAAAGTCTAAATGATTCTATAAATGTTGCCATCCCTAAGTTCACTCTTTTCAGATTTATTGAGAAGAGATTAACACAGTTAAAATATTAGATTGTCAACAGCATATTTACCATGCTACACAGTTTTACAGATACAAATGTATTTATGCAGTATGTGCAAATGTACGGCTTACTTTCAGATAAATTTACATTTAAATCCAAGAGTGACACTACAGCTATTCTGCACTGTAAGAATATATATATCATGCATGATTGGGCACCTATATTGTTATTACAGCAATTGTTTTAAAATGATTTGGTGATTATATAAAACCCAATTAAAATAATTGTAGACTTCAAAGGAACAATATAGCAGACTAATAAAAATTCATCCATCTGTCAAGCTTAATGTTCCAATTGCAGTAATTGGTACTGTAGTTACTAAATAGTTCAGTGCAATAATTCTGTTCCACATTTGTATCAGTTTCTCACTTAAATTGTGCAGTGTTATTAATGGCTTGATGAGATGATGTGGCACAATTATTAATCCCTCTAGAGATGTAGCCTCGGGGGGGGAAGCTGAATTCTTCTTTACCTACAGGCCATCGGTTCTAACTGCACAGCATACCTATACAGCTGACAAGGCAGATAATCTTCATCAGCAGATCTAATTAAACCATAATGACCATTGAGATGTAGTAGATGTGTTTTGTGGACTTAGATCATTAAATGCTAAGCACTGAGAACTTTCTGTCATAAGTAAACTATAAAAGATATGGACAAAAGGAAAACACTTTAGAGCAAATAATATACCGTATATGGATATCTTATGTAGGAATGAGCAGATCTGGCAAAGTTTTAATTTGCCAAATTGCATGGATTTTCCTGGGAAATTTGATTTGCAACAAAGTTATTCTCCACAAATTACGCTATGGTGTCTGGAGAGATTAAACTTAGCATGTTAAAAACCCCTAATACTGACCTCACTGCTCACTTTTCCCAGAACCCCTGCTGCCTTCGGTGGCCTGCTGCCATTCCCTCGGGGTCTCTTTTTTCTACAGTCATTCTTCAATGTCTTGCACTAGAACAGGACTTCTGGCTGCAACCAGACCTCCCTGGTCTTGCCGTGTTCAGAAATCATGACAGTTGTCATGATGTCACAACGTTGCAAAAAGCCATGCCTTCTAAGGTCTAGTGTCTCCACTCTAGAACTGGACTTCTGAGTATGACAAGGCTTTAAAAGGTCACGATGCATTGTAACATCTCAGTGCACCTTGTGATTTAACGATGGTACCATGTACCATGACATCCAAGGTCTGGCAGCAGCGACAGAGTCCAGTTCTAGAGTAAAGTCACTAGCATCTTAATGCAGATAGAAGCCCTGGGGATCTGACGATGGGAAAAATCGAAATAGAAAGTGATTAAAAAAGTTATGCACAATAAAATAGTGCTAATAAAAACTTCAACTCATCCTGCAAAAAAAACTCCTAACATGAAATTATAGGCTGATACACAGCCATTACACATCACAAGATGATGACAATTAGCTCCAATCTACCAAAAAATTGTGTTTTAGGCACAGTGGCTGCATGGCATGCAGTTTGATCACTCAAAGTAAGGGTTTTAAGACCACTGTGACAAGGGAAACCTTTCCCATTTCGTTATTTATTAATTCTAGATCTAAGGGTGTCATATACAAAGCCACATGCTAATGTAGCACATAGTTTGTGGGAAAAAAACAAAAAGAGAACTGAGAAGGATGGTGGGAGTACATCGACCAGACATAACTAATAAAAGAGACAAGTCAGACACGTCAATAACTTGCTTGAAAGTCAGACAGGAGTAATGAGTTTTATGACAATTGATCAGATCATGATCCCATATAGAAGAGGGGATTGGGACAAAAATATACAATGGAGAAAAAAGTATTTTTTAAGCCACCAATTATGAAAGTTTTCCCGCTTAAAAAGATGAGGGAGGCCTATAATTGACATCATAAATAGACCACAACTATGAGAGTCAAAATGAGAAAACAAATCCAAAAAATCACCTTGTCTGATTTGGTAAGATTTGGTCACCTAAAAACATACTAGTTTTCTGGCTCTCGCAAACCTGTAACTTATTCTTTAAGAGACTCCTCTGTCCTCTGTTATGGACCTGGTGGTTAGGAGCACCCGGAACGACCTGATGGTTAAACTCACACAGGACAAGCTCTGGGAAGTGGGAACTCTGCTGACCGCAACCCCTAATCCTATCACACAACTAGAAATAGCCGTGGAGCATACCTAACTCAGCCTAGACGCCTCTTCACAGCCTAAGAGCTAACTAGCCCTAGAAATAGAAAATAAAGCCTACCTTGCCTCAGAGAAATTCCCCAAAGGAAAAGGCAGCCCCCCACATATATTGACTGTGAGTTAAGATGAAGTCACAAACACAGAAATGAAACAGGTTTCAGCAACGGGAGGCCAGACTTACTAAACAGACTGAGGATAGGAAAGGTATCTTTGCGGTCAGCACAAAAACTACAAAAAGACCACGCAGAGTGTGCAAAAAGACCTCCGCACTGACTCACGGTGCAGAGGTGCCACTCTGCATCCCAGAGCTTCCAGCTAGCAAGGCAAAATCATGATAGCAAGCTGGACAAGAAAACAATGAACAAATAATTAACTAGCAGGGACCTAGCTTCTGCTGGAGTAGACAGGTCACCAGAAAGATCCAAGAGCGAACTGAACCAGTACAAGAACATTGACAACTGGCATGGAGTAACGATCTGAGTGGAGTTAAATAGAGCAGCCAGCCAAAGAATAAACTCCGTCACCTGTGGAAGGAACCTCAGAAGCAGCAGCTCCACTCACAGCCACCAGAGGGAGTCCATGGACAGAACTCGCCGAAGTACCATTCATGACCACAGGAGGAAGTTCGATAACAGAATTCACAACAGTACCTCCCCTTGAGGAGGGGTCACCGAACCCTCACCAGAGCCCCCAGGCTGATCAGGACGAGCCAAATGAAAGGCACGAACTAGATCGGCAGCATGAACATCAGAGGCAAAAACCCAGGAATTATCTTCCTGACCACAACCCTTCCACTTGACCAGGTACTGGAGTTTCCGTCTCGAAATACGAGAATCCAAAATCTTCTCCACCACATACTCCAACTCCCCCTCGACCAACACCGGGGCAGGAGGATCAACGGAGGGAACCATAGGCGCCACGTATCACCGCAATAACGACCTATGGAACACATTATGGATGGCAAAAGAAGCTGGAAGGGCCAAACGAAATGACACAGGATTGAGAACTTCAGAAATCTTATACGGACCAATGAAACGAGGCTTAAACTTAGGAGAGGAAACCTTCATAGGAACATGACGAGACGACAACCAAACCAAATCCCCAACACGAAGTTGGGGACCAACACAGTGCCGGCGGTTAGCGAAACGTTGAGCCTTCTCCTGGGACAATGTCAAATTGTCCACCACATGAGTCCAAATCTGCTGCAACCTGTCCACCACAGTATCCACACCAGGACAGTCCGAAGGCTCAACCTGCCCTGAAGAGAAACGAGGATGGAAACCAGAATTACAGAAAAAAGGCAAAACCAAAGTAGCCGAGCTGGCCCGATTATTAAGGGCGAACTCAGCCAAAGGCAAGAAGGACACCCAATCATCCTGATCAGCAGAAACAAAGCATCTCAGATGTTTCCAAAGTCTGATCAGTTCGTTCGGTTTGGCCATTTGTCTGAGGATGGAAAGCCGAAGAAAATGACAAATCAATGCCCATCTTAGCACAAAAGGATCGCCAAAACCTCGAAACAAACTGGGAACCTCGGTCCGAGACGATGTTCTCCGGAATGCCATGCAAACGAACCACATGCTGGAAAAACAATGGCACCAAATCAGAGGAGGAAGGCAATTTAGACAAGGGTACCAAATGGACGATCTTAGAGAAGCGATCACAAACCACCCAAATGACCGACATCCTTTGAGAGACAGGGAAATCTGAAATAAAATCCATGGAAATATGCATCCAGGGCTTCTTCGGGACCGGCAATGGCAAAAGCAACCCACTGGCATGAGAACAGCAGGGCTTAGCCCGAGCACAAGTCCCACAGGACTGCACAAAAGAACGCACATCCCGTGACAAAGAAGGCCACCAAAAGGATCTAGCCACCAAATCTCTGGTACCAAAGATTCCCGGATGACCCGCTAACACCGAACAATGAACCTCAGAGATAACTCTACTAGTCCATCTATCAGGGACAAACAGTTTCTCCGCTGCACAACAGTCAGGTCTATCAGCCTGAAACTTCTGCAGCACGCACCGCAAATCAGGGGAGATGGCAGATCCAAGAGCGAACTGAACCAGTACAAGAACATTGACAACTGGCATGGAGTAACGATCTGAGTGGAGTTAAATAGAGCAGCCAGCCAAAGAATAAACTCCGTCACCTGTGGAAGGAACCTCAGAAGCAGCAGCTCCACTCACAGCCACCAGAGGGAGTCCATGGACAGAACTCGCCGAAGTACCATTCATGACCACAGGAGGAAGTTCGATAACAGAATTCACAACAGTCCTCCACTCATTACCTGTAATAATGACACCTGTTTAAACTTGTTATCAGTATAAAAGACACCTGTCCACAACCTCAAATAGTCACACTCCAAACTCCACAATGGTGAAGACCAAAGAGCTGTCGAAAAACACCAGAAACAAAATTGTAGCTCTGCACCAGGCTGGGAAGACTGAATCTGCAAGAGGCAAGCAGCTTGGTGTGATGAAATCGACTGTGGGAGCAATAATAAGAAAATGAAAGACATACAAGATCACTGAAAATCTCCCTCAATCTGGGGCTCCATGCAAGATCTCACCCAGTGGGGTCAAAATGATCACAAGAATGGTGAGCAAAAATCCCAGAACCACACAGGGGGACCTAGTGAATGACCTGCATAGAGCTGGGACCACCATAGCAAAGGCTACCATCAGTAACACACTACGCCACCAGGGACTCAGATCCTGCAGTGCCAGATGTGTCCTCCTGCTTAAACCAGTACAGGTCCGAGCCCATCTAAACTTTGCTAGAGAGCATTTGGATTATCCAGTAGAGTATTGGGATAATGTCATATGGTCTGATGAAACCATAGTAGAACTGTTCAGTAGAAACAAAACTCGTCGTGTTTGGAGGAGACAGAATGCTGAGTTGCATTCAAAGAACACCATACCTACTGTGAAGCATGGGGGTGGCAACATCATGCTTTGCAGCTGTTTGTCTGCAAAGAGACCAGGACAACTGATCCGTGTACATGAAAGAATGAATGGGGCTTTGTATTGTGAGATTTTGAGTGCAAACCTCTTTCCATCAGTAAGGACATTGAAGATGAAACGTGGATGGGACTTTCAGCCTGATAATGATCCCAAGCATACCACCAGGTAAACGAAGGAGTGGCTTGGCTTTGTAAGAAGCATATGAAGGTCCTGGAGTGGCCTAGAGGAGATCTGCATGGAGCAGCCAACATACCACCAACAGTGTGTGCCAACCTTGTGAAGACTTACAGAAAATGTTTGACGTCTGTCATTGCCCACAAATGATATATAACAAAATATTGAGATGAACTTTTGTTAATGACCAAATACTTATTTTCCAGCATAATTTGCAAAATAAATCTTGCCAAATCAGACAAGGGGATTTCCTGGATTTTTTTTCTCATTTTGACTTTCACAGTTGTGGTCTACCTATGATGTCAATTATAGGCCTATCTCATCTTTTTAAGTGGGAGAATTTACATAATTGGTGGCTGACTTAATACTTTTTTTCCCCACAGAGAGAAATAAGATGGATATGCCAACCTCAACTGATATGTAGGGGATAGAACAGAACAGAGGACAACATAGCTAATCATACACACAAGTTCACACACAGGTCAAACTCTCCAACATTCCCTCCCTTGGCTGTATTTCGATACCGCACATTCCACCCGTCCAAATTGCATCCTCCCATCATATCAGCCATCCATTACTCTTCTGTCTGGGAATGATAGTCCTCTACCTTCAATTTTTTATTTAAAACATGTTACTAACCTGTCGTTCCATTTGGGATGAACGTTTGATAAAATCAGGAATACCATTTCAGTACTTCACCATGGATTTTCCAAAACTGCAACCAATTATCTGCCAATACTCCTTAAAGGGTTAAATATATTGCAAGTGATTAAAGAAACTGATCGTCGTCACTTGCGATGTATATATTGCTTTCCCAAGTTATATTAGTGCAAAATGGCACCCATATGCAGAGTAAAGCAACCAATAGGGACACTCACTTTACAGTTTTTTTCTGTGGAGGCTATTGTCTGGGTGACACAAATGTCTAATAGTGGCTCAGAATTCCCCTTTGATTACCTCATCAGTAAGGAGGTCTTTGTACATCACCGACCTGTGTGGCTCAGATGTCACACTTGCAGGTCACTGCCAGGAAATGCACCCCAACTACATGTTCACAGAGATGACATCCCCACAATGAGAAAGCGTGGCAATTTTGATACAAGGCTTAAGGCTGAAAGGCAATGCTGTGCAGAGGGTCGGATGAGTATGACTGGCAACAGTAGGGTGCAGGCATGGTGCTGTTATTGGCTCATCAGCCTCACTAATCTCCTCTGAAGAATCTTGTTTAAGAGGAAATGAACAGGAAGTGATGCACCTCATGTTCTTTACAGCCCTGGACATGGTGGTGTCAACAGGATTGCTATTGGAGAGGCTTGGGGATTTAACTTCTGATGTATCCTATAGTGAGATTGTTCCAAAATATATAATGCAGGGTGAGCCATTTATATGGATACACATAAATAAAATGGGAATATAACAAAATAAACAAAAGTTGGCCTAGCCATTAATGGCACTTCCACATTAAATACTATACCTATTAATACATAGGAAGCAGATGCCAAGTAAGTTAAAAATTACAAGAATCTTTATTAAACATTGCAGAACAAACACGTTCATTTTTTTTTAAATATTTTTCATCGGGTATACACCAAATGGATCTGCAAACACAGGAATATTCTTGCCAAAATATATGTGTACAATATTATTTTCTTTTAGATAAGTTGGTCTCTTGTTGCTAAGTTAAGACAGAGGAGGAATCAACATTAATAAAATCCAATTTTTGAAAAAAATGTTCTTGCAGTTAGTGCTTGTAAAGTTCGACTTAAGTACTTAAACATAGGATTTTCCAATAAATGTTGACTCCCTACATCACTAGACTTCTTAAAACAATACATTCAAGTGATTTAATGATATTAAAGGAGTGTCAGTAAGCCATTTGTGCTTGTCTATTCACCAAATCATTTCCAACAAAGCAGGGTGAATCACATAGAGAGAACCAAAGAACTAAATGGCACACTCCTCATACAAAACCTTATGCACCCTTCACATGATAAAAGTGCAGTTTTCCGTGCTTGCTAGTGCTGCATATAGTTCTATGTAGTATTTGTACCAGAGTATAAACAGTGCACCACACAGGTTTAAGGTGCATAGTGCTATTCAATCATTAGTGATAAGAAGGAGAGAAAAAGTACTAAATAATACATAACTTGGTTGCAGAAGGCTCCCCCAAAAATATTTAAAAAAAATTAAAGTGTTTGTTCTACAGTGTTTAATACAGATTCTTGTAATTTTTAACTTACTTGGCATCTGCCTCCTATGTATTTATAGGTATAATTAAATGGGAATGGTTGGTGATATCAACTTCCTGTTTGTGTCACATTAGTATATGGGAGACCTTGGTGGCCATTCAACTGGCCCACGATGACCAATCCACTTTCCAGGAAACTGTTCATGTAGGAATGCTCGGACCTGACACCAAAGATGATGCACCATCACATAATGGGTGTCAGGTCCTAGTATTCCTACATGAAAAGTTTCTTGGAAAGTGGATTGGTCATCGTGGGCCAGTTGAATGGCCACCAAGGTCTCCCGATCTGACCCCCTTAGACTTTTATCTTTGGGGTCATCTGAAGGCAATTGTCTATGCTGTGAAGATACGAGATGTGCAGCATGTAAAACAACAGATATTGGAAGCCTTTGCTAGCATTTATTCTACAGTATAAATATGGTATAAATATCGGCTTGTTTTCACATTTTCATATGTCCCCTGAGGAAGGAGTCTTTGTCACTCTGAAACGCGCATCGGGGTTGGGCTTTTGGCCTCCCACTCCTGCATTCCAGAGGTATGTACCATGAGTCGGTATCCCGTTATTGGTATTGCTATTGCGATTGATGTGTATCGGTATTACTATTTATGAATACTACTATGTGCCATAATTTGGTGTAGTTTTCCGATTATGCAGGAGTGTGTGGCCAATTTTGCCTTCTATTCTGCCTATGACCACTGTAGGGCACTATTCATCTCTCCAATCATGCCATTGTACCTGCTTTATACATTGTTTTAATTAGGAATTTAATAAAGTTTACACATTTTTTGGGACCTTTTTGACTGTTTCTTTTGTGCGTTTGCTTGGTATATTTATATTTGCATTTGGGCCCTATTTGGTTTGTACTTACATGTAGACTATAAATTATATGATATGTAAGCCTGATATTGTGCTATTTAACCACTTTTGGGGTACTCTACATGTAGTATGCTTGCTACAATTATTTTTGTTTTTTTCTACGGTGTTGCTATGAGTGTGTCAAGAGTGGGGGAATAGGGTTGCATTGACAATCCAACACAATGGGCAGCACTTTGAACACATTTTATAAGTGGTCATAAACTTGTAAATAACTCACGAAAGAATAAAGTTACACTAAAACCAAGCACACTATTGTTTTTCTTGTGAAATTCTCAATACGTTTGATGTGTCCCATGACCCTCTTCCCATTGAAAAAATAAATATGGATCCAAAATGGCTGGACTTCAAAATGGCCACCATGGTTACCACTCATCTTGAAAAGTTTTCCCCCTCCCATATACTAATGTGCCACAAACAGTAAGTTGATATCACCAACCATTCCCATTTTATTTAGGTGTATCCATATAAATGGGCCACCCTGTAGAGAGAATTTGTGGTTTATTCTCACCTTCGTATAAGGGTTCTTCTCCATTATATTTTAATTAGACCTATAGTTTAGGATTTTTTTATATCAGTCTTGTGTAATCGTTGTTAAGACAAAATAAATATACCCTGTATAGATTATTGAATTTACACTGCTCAAAATAATAAAGGGAACACTTAAACAATAGAATATAAATTCAAGTAAATCAAACTTCTGTGAAATCAAACTGTCCACTTAGGAAGTACCACTGTTTGAAAATCAATTTCACATGCTGTTGTGCAAGTGGAACAGACAACAGATGGAAATTATTGGCAACTATCCAGACACACTGGATAAAGGTGTGGTTTTGCAGGTTTGGACCACAGACCACATCTCAGTACCAATGCTTTCTGGCTGATGTTTTGGTCACTTTTGAATGTTGGCTGTACTTTCACATTTGTGGTAGCATGAGACAGACTCTGCAATCCACACAAATGGCTTAGGAAGTGAAGCTCATCCAGGATGGCACATCAATGCAAGCTGTGACAAGAAGGTTTGCTGTGTCTGTCAGCGTAGTGTCCAGAGGCTGGAGGCGCTATTAGGAGACAGGCCAGTACACCAGGAGACGTGGAAGGGGCTGTAGGAGGGCAGCAACCCAGCAGCAGGACCGCTACTCCAGCCTTTGTGCAAGGAGGAACAGGAGGAGCACTGCCATAGCCCTGCAAAATGACCTCCAGCAGGCCATAAATGTGCATGTGTCTGCACAAATGGTTAGAAACTGACAAATGGGGGTTGTGTTCACAGCCCAACACTGTGCAGGACGCTTGGCATTTTCCACAGAACACAAGGATTGGCAAATTTGTCACTGGCGCCCTGTGCTCTTAACAGATGAAAGCAGGCTCACACTGAGCACATGTGACAGGCTTGAGTCTGGAGACGCCATGGAGAGCAATCTGCTGCCTGCAACATCCTTCAGCATGACCAGTTTGGCAGTGGGTCAGTAATGGTGAGGAGTGGCATTTCTTTGTAGGGCCAAACAGCCCTCCATGTGTTCGCCAGAGGTAGCCTGACTGCCATTAGGTATCGAGATGAGATCCTCAGACCCCTTGTGAGACCATATGCTGGTGCGGTTGGCCCTGGGGTCCTCCTGGGGTCCTCCTAATGCAGGAAAATGCCAGACCTCTTGTGGCTGAAGTGTGTCAGCAGTTCCTGCAAGATGAAGGCATTGAAGCTACGGACTGGCATGCCCATTCCCCAGACCTGAATCCAATTGAACACATCTGGGACATCATGTCTCGCACCATCCACTAACATCATGTTGCACTACAAACTGTCCAAGAGTTGGTGAATGCTTTAGTCCAAGTCTGGGAGGAGATCCCTCAGGAGACCATTCATCACCTTATCAGAAGCATGCCCAGGTGTTGTAGGGAGATCATACAGGCAAGTGGAGGCCACACACAGTACTGAGCATCATTCCCCTGTTTTGAGGCATTTCCACTGAATTTGGATCAGCCTGTAACTTAATTTTCCTCTTTGATTTTGAGCATCATTCCAACTCCAGACCTCCGTGGGATATTAGTTGTGATTTACGTTGATCATTTTTAGGTTTTATTGTTCTCAACACATTCCACTTTGTAATGAATACAGATTTACAACTGAAATATTTCATTCAGTAATCTCTAGGATGTGGGATTTTAGTGTTCACTTTATTTTTTTGAGCAGTGTATATTTGAGGCCAATTTAAGTAATCTCACAATCTTCATATCAAATTAATGAAGTAGGGTAACCATTAATGCAAACTCATAATAAACCCTGTAAAAACAGATTTTATTCATTTATGTTAAAATGCCACCAACTTGTGGCCATACCACACAAAATTACACACACCGTGAGCACAATCTGGTATGGGGGATAATTGGGATATAATTCCCTAGAATGGTGCCTATACTGATACCTTCCTGACTGCGGGGGTTGGCACCCTAGGGAGAGTCATGTGATGCCCTGCTCAATGATGGCTAGCCCAAGGGTTCCTAGATACACCCTGAAGAACCAATTGCTCACACAACCACAGAGGAAACACAGAGAAGGGAAGAGAAGGAACAAACTAGGAAGGAAAACAGGTTAAACATGCAACCAAAACCGCAGAAACCAATCTCTGTAAATAAACCTCCAACACCAACACTACGCTCCTTCAACCTCCAAGCCAGGCAGTAGAACTGATCACTCACAATAGCTGAAGTCAGGACTGGGTCTATATAGAGGATTAGATTACAAAATCCACTTCAGCTGAGAGAGACTCAGCTCTCAGCAACTCAGCAATAAGGTTAACTCCTGCACTGCAGGCACAAAGCAGCCAGGTCAGAATATAGGTGAAGAGCTTCTATTCACTATGTGTGAACGAGGCCCAGAGCACTGCGGTTCTCTGGAACCTCTCTGTCATGGTAGCCCCGTGACAGTACCCCCCCTTCTACAAGGGACCTCCGGAACCTCAGGACCAGGTTTCTCAGGATGAGCTGTATGAAGTGCCCGGACCAACCTAACCGCATGGACATCGGCAGCAGGTATCCACGTCCTTTCCTCAGGACCATACCCTCTCCAGTGTACCAGATATTGTAGGGATCGACAAACTAAACGAGAATCCATAACCCTGGAAATCTGGAACTCGAGATTTCCATCAACAAGGACCGGAGATGAAGGTGAGGGGGACTGATTGGATGATGCCACAACCTTTTTGAGTAAGGAGCGATGAAAAACATTATGGATCTTAAATGACTGAGGCAAAGCCAGCCAAAAAGCAACGGAATTCACGATGGCCACAATCCTATAAGGGCCAATGAACCTAGGGTCCAATTTCCACAAGGGAACTCTCAGCTTAATATTTTTCAAGGACAACCAAACCCAATCACCCACACACAGGTCCGGACCTGGATCCCATCCTCTTTAATTTTTCAAGAACCCCTTGCCATACGGACGTGATGGATGAAGAAAACCTATCCTCTTCAGGAACACCTGAGGAATCCCTCCTATTAAATGAACTAGATTGAGGATGAAAACCATATGCCCCGAAAAATGGGGACTTAGCAGTAGACTCATGAGTGCGATTGTTTATAGCAAATTCTGCTAGCGGTAAGTATTTAACCCAGTCCTCCTGATTCTCTGAGATGAAACACCTGAGATAAGTCTCAAGATTTTGATTTACACGTTCAGTCTGACCATTGGATTGAGGATGAAAAGCTGAAGAAAATGACAAATGAGTCCCCAGCCGGCTGCATAAAGCCCTCCAAAGCTTAGAAATAAACTGCACCCCCCGGTCTGAGACGATATCTGAAGGAATACCATGCAGTCTCACAACCTCCTTAATAAAGACCTGTGCCAGAGTCTCAGCATTTGGTAATGCAGGGAGCGCAATGAAATGAGACATCTTGCTCATTTATGACCCTGAGATGGAGATTAGCTGGAATAAAAAGTTTACCTAACGGACAGGCTGCTGGGGCGTCCCCCTGTGCCTCTACAACCTCTTTCTCAAGATCAGAATAAATTGCGGTGACTACTACACCCTTCTGCAGTATTGGACCTGGTTCACAATTATTCCCACCCCCGGGAAACAACGGGATAACGCATCAGCCTTGACATTCTTATTTCCTGGCCGGTACATAATGTAGAAATTGAACCTGGCGAAGAACAGAGACCACCTTGCCTGCCTAGGTGTAAGACGCTTTGCCGATTCTAAATATAACAGATTTTTGTGATCTGTGATCACCATGACAGGGTGAAGTGCTGCCTCCAAAAAATGACGCCATTCCTCAAATGCCCATTTAATTGCCAACAGCTCCCTGTTACCAATGTCATAATTCTTCTCCGTAGGAGATAATTTTCTCGAGAAAAATGCACACGGACGCCACTTACTCAGAGAAATCCCCTGAGACAATACAGCTCCCACCCCTACCTCAGAGGCATCCACCTCTACCACAAATGGCTGAGTGATGTCGGCTGTATTAATATGGGTGCAGTGGAAAAACACTTTTTCAAAGTTTCAAAAGCTTTACTGTCCGCACTGGACCATACGGAGTTTGTTTGTTTGTTCTATTTCTCAGTCACAATGTTTTGTTGCCTACTCACATTTTTTTTTAAAAGAGTGTTTTTCACAGTACACCCATGCAGGTTGTTTTTACAGAGTACCCACAAAAAGGTTTTTTCAGTGTACTCACAGAGGCGCGTGCCAAATACACACACAGGTTTTAATGGCACAGTATTCCCAAAGACACGGTTATGTAGTAGAATTTTTTTTTTCTTTTTACGCACACTACTCCCACAGACATTTAGGCACCCAACTCATACAGACACAGCAGCAGAGTATAATTATTTTTTAGGCACACTTTGCATGACTGTCATAGCTCTGAAAGTGCCCACAGTCTAAAAGCTTGTTGATTAGCTTTGTTAGACTGGTGAACCCAAAAAGGAAATTGGATAAACAGTAAAATGTCCATGTTCAGTACCATACACTGGGTGTCCTGGATGAACCCCAAACTTTCTGGTTCAGGTTCTCTCATCCTTACTCATAGCTGCAGAGCATTATGGGGAGGCCCAGGCAGCAATGCCAAATGGCATTAGCTCACTCTCTGATGCTTTAGCAATGTGGGAAATAGTGGCAGACAACAATGTTTTCCAATCTGTGAACTGAATCTCAAAATATTTGAATTTATTTGAAACCCTGAATTTCAGGAAATTCGTATAAAACTCAATTCTCCATGAATTTATCAGCTCATCTCTAGGTATTGAAATGCCAGAATTTCAAGTATAAAAGCTGTAGGGGAACAAAAAGTGTGCGAGAATATAAGGTTATACTTTTTTAGCTTTAAAGGGAAAGTAAAAGGAAGGTGCTCACCTTAGCTGGTTGTGTGTTGTGATAGGCAATTCAGTATCACAATGGACATAGCGGTCAGAGCACATACAGTTATCTGACAATAACCCAAAATAATAGAACGAGCTCTGAGACGTGGGAACTCTGCAGACCGCAATCCCTAATCCTCTCCAAACAACACTAGAGGCAGCCGTGGATTGCGCCTAACTCTGCCTATGCAACTCGGCACAGCCTGAGAAACTAACTAGCCTGAAGATAGAAAATAAGCCTACCTTGCCTCAGAGAAATACCCCAAAGGAAAAGGCAGCCCCCCACATATAATGACTGTGAGTTAAGATGAAAAGACAAACGTAGGGATGAAATAGATTCAGCAAAGTGAGGCCCGACTTTCTTAACAGAGCGAGGATAGGAAAGATAACTTTGCGGTCTACACAAAACCCTAAAGAAAACCACGCAAAGGGGGAAAAAAGACCCTCCATACCGAACTAACGGCACGGAGGTACACCCTTTGCGTCCCAGAGCTTCCAGCAAAACAATTAGACAAGCTGGACAGAAAAAATAGCAAACAAATAGCAAAGAAGAACTTAGCTATGCAGAGCAGCAGGCCACAGGAATGATCCAGGGAAAAACAAGTCCAACACTGGAACATTGACAGGAAGCATGGATCAAAGCATTAGGTGGAGTTAAGTAGAGAAGCACCTAACGACCTCACCAGATCACCTGAGGGAGGAAACTCAGAAGCCGCAGTACCACTTTCCTCCACAAACGGAAGCTCCCAGAGAGAATCAGCCGAAGTACCACTTGTGACCACAGGAGGGAGCTCTGCCACAGAATTCACAACAGTTGTGTGATGGCACAACTGCTATGAATGCCTGCTGATATCAGCTGTTGTTGCCTCGTGGCTGGGGGATGATCTCCTGCAGGATAGTTGGCCAGTTTGGACGATTAATGATTTCAGGCTGTGCTGCTCTAATAAAGAATCCTTGGGACCAAGATGATTTGAACTGTTTTTACTTCCACAATGCATTTCAGTGCTGGACTAGCATCTTTTTCAAGTGGAAAAAAACAAATGCATGAAGAGATGCAAGTATATGGTATCATTGTAATCAACCTGACAATTAACATTGTGTAGCCAGTTCATCTTTACTGCTCAACGAACTAAAGTGCAACAAAAGGAAAAAGATGTGCTGAAGATGCAAATCATGAGCATATAAATAATTATAAAATTTAATTTTTGCTTAGACATTTGATAAAACAATGTAAGCCACAATTACAAGCAAAAAGACTAAAATTTGTACGGTGAGCTATTGTGGGAAACCCCTGGCAATTTAAAGCGAAACTGTCAGCTGTTTTGGCTGTTTTAAAATGTGGCCACCGCTTTCAGGGCTTATCTACAGCATTCTATAATGCTATAGATAAGACTAAGTTCACACTGCATTAGCAGCAGCCCATTCAGCACATATGCTAACGGGCTGCTGTAATGCAAGTGCCGGCATTTGCATCGTGCTAGCGCAGATAGAGCATCTGCTAGCTCTATCTGCGCTAGCAGTGACAGACCCAGAAATGCTGCAGCCCGCATCTCCGGGTCCGTCACTCAATGACGGCACATCCCTAGCACACGCCCATTGTGGGCGTGCGCTAGCGATGTGCCCGACACTGCAGTCAATGGCGGCCGTAACGGACTATGTTACACCGCGTTTATGCCACGGTGTAACGTAGTCCATTTAACGGACACCATTGACGCAGTGTGAACCCAGCCTAAGCCTTCAATCCAACCAGCAAGTGAAGAAAAATAAATTTTATTATACTCACCTGCGGGCAGTCCGGTCCGATGGGCGTTGCAGGTCTGGGTCCATCTTCTTGCGATGCCGCCCTCCTGCCTCTTCATCACTTCCCAGCAACGCGCTCCTACGCAGGCATACTTATCTGCCAAATATTGCAGTGCGCAGGTGCCGGGAAAGGTCAGAGATGCCCGGAACCTGCGCACTGCAGTACTTTGCTCTGCACTCAACAGGGGAGAGAAGTACACCTGCGCAGGAGTGATGAAGCAAGCAGGAGGGCATCATCGTAAGAAGATGGGAGTCGCCGTACCCGGACCTGAGACACCCATAGGACCGGACCGCCATCCCTGGGGAGCATAATAAAACGTATTTTTCTTCATTTGCAGGTTGGATTGGGGGCTTATCTACAGCATTATAGAATACTGTAGATAAGCCCTGAAAGTGGCCGCATCTTATAGCGGCCAAAACAGGTGACAGGTTCCCTTTAAATACATATATAAGACATACATACCCAAAGTGCATTAGCACGTATGTCAAGGGTCATATAAGTAGACATATGTGCATTTATGCACATATGTACGTATAACTGTGAACTTATAAACTTTCAATGTAAGTTTTCAGTACTAAGAAAGGTAAACAGTTATAAGTGCATACATGTACCATAAAAAGTCAAAGTAAGTATTTCCCACAGAAAAAATCTATATAAAAATGAATATCACAGGTTTCAATATCAATATTACATAATAAGCTCACCCACCAAACAACCATAACTGTGCGTAAAAAACACAGTAAAAACGAACCACAAAAAACTTTGGCAGAATTGTGTTTTTTCACGATTTCACTGCATTTAGGAATTTTTTCCCCAATGTGTAGTACATTAGTAACATAGTAACATAGTAAGGCCGAAAAAAGACATTTGTCCATCCAGTTCAGCCTATATTCCATCATAATAAATCCCCAGATCTACGTCCTTCTACAGAACCTAATAATTGTATGATACAATATTGTTCTGCTCCAGGAAGACATCCAGGCCTCTCTTGAACCCCTCGACTGAGTTCGCCATCACCACCTCCTCAGGCAAGCAATTCCAGATTCTCACCGCCCTAAAAGTGCCCTAACATTGTATGGAAAAATGTATGGAAAAATGAATAATGTAATTTTAAATTATATCATGTCCCACAGAAAAACAAAACTTTTATATGTTAGAGCGAAAAATAACAAAGAAAAAGGATGGGGAAAAAGCACATAAACAAAAATTTCCTTAAGTTGGACAAATGGGAGCTATGTTTTTTCTACCTGTTTGTGTAGAATTTACATTTTAATGTCCTGGACATGAAGAACATGCTGTTAAACTACAATATACTGTATACTTGTGAAATATTTAATACGTTTGAAGGACTTAAGAGCTTTTACTATATACGGTAGTTCCTTGGATTAAATGTAACGTTACCCAGAATATTGTATTTAAATAGACTGATCTAAAATGCATGGCAAGATTCCATTGTATTGCCACCCTTTTTCTGTAGTCTATATATCTTGTCTGTCATCATTTCTGTTACGACAGCTATTAATTTTACTCTATAGTCCTGCACAGACAAATGAAATGATAATTAATACCGACAGCTCCTTGATTGGAACATTTATATACAGTAAGTATTCTGATGCTCTGACACAGACAAGCTAGTAAGATGGAAAAAAACCCGTAACCTAATAGTGCTTAACCCCAACTGACACTAAGTAAGTCCTTTTATCGGGCAATAATGCAGAATTGTAAATGTCAAGTCAATAGATGTTAAATATCTGGAAATATATATGATACATTGTATAAGCAAGCAATGGCAGTAAATGAAGTAAAATGTATCCAGGTCTGCTCAGCTCATCTAAAGTCAGCCTATTAGAATTAAATTCCCAGCACAATGCAATATCTGTGTATTTATGGTCTTATGAGCATTGAATTATTGGAGCTAGTGAATGTGCCGCTGAGATTATTGCTTATATCCATCTTCTCATGGCACGCAAGCAATAATTGGTGAAATTTGGTGGAGTCCTTCAAGCTGTATAACATCTCAGCTCCGATATGACACCATTATCTGTTTGTTTCAAGAGAGCAGCTGCTTCATCACCATCATATTATCATTATAAACACTAAACAGTGAGAATTTGAAGGCGGCATAGTCTCTGAATTTGACTCCAATGCACAGATAATTTTCTTGATAGATGCTGCAATTTTACAGCGATGATGTTCTGCACAGGCTTAAAAAATGTATGAAATTGTCCTGATACATCAGAAGCTAGACGATCGGTACATGCGAGGCAACGAGTCTGGAATATCTTTATTGCATTCCAGCCACAATGAAATTGTATGCATCAGAAATCGGTGAATACTTCGCTAAGGGGTTATTGGAGGCATATTGAAGAGATGCTTTAAGCAGGGCATGTGCTTAGGACAATTTTGGAAATGTAACATGTGATGCAGTATATGGTAGGCTAAACAATCCAGTGAGTAAAAAGAGAGATAATATATAAGTGTTAAGGTACCTTCACACATAACGATATTGTTAACGATATCGTTGCTTTTTGTGACGTAGCAACGATATCGTTAATAAAATCGTTATGTGTGACAGCGACCAACGATCAGGCCCCTGCTGGGAGATCGTTGGTCGCTGAACAAAGTCCAGAACTTTATTTCGTCGCTGGATCTCTCGTGGACATCGCTGGATCGGCGTGTGTGACACCGATCCAGCGATGTCTTCGCTGGTAACCAGGGTAAACATCGGGTAACTAAGCGCAGGGCCGCACTTAGTAACCCGATGTTTACCCTGGTTACCATCCTAAAAGTAAAAAAAACAAAAACTACATACTTACCTACCGCTGTCTGTCCCCGGCGCTGTGCTCTGCACTCCTCCTGTACTGGCTGTGAGCGTCGGTCAGCCGGAAAGCAGAGTGGTGACGTCACCGCTCTGCTTTCCGGCCGCTGTGCTCACACAGACAGTACAGGAGGAGTGCAGAGCACAGCGCCGGAGACAGACAGCGTTAGGTAAGTATGTACTGTTTGTTTTTTTTACTTTTAGGATGGTAACCAGGGTAAACATCGGGTTACTAAGCGCGGCCCTGCGCTTAGTTACCCGATGTTTACCCTGGTTACCGGCATCGTTGGTCGCAGGAGAGCGGTCTGTGTGACAGCTCTCCAGCGACCAAACAGCGACGCTGCAGCGATCTGGATCGTTGTCGGTATCGCTGCAGCGTCGCTTAATGTGAAGGGGCCTTTAGAGATGAGTGTATCTTTTGAAATTTGAGTTCACACCTAAACTAACAATCCATTCATGAAGGCTAATGTGCATGTAAATACTAGAAACACCAAAGAGAAACACAATGCAAACCATTTAAAATAATTATACAAGTTTTTTTTTAATATATACAAAGAAAGCAGTCTAAAATACATATAAAAGAATGAAACACCACACAGGCAATGAAAATTTAAGCCATAAGGTACTTTGCCAAGTACAAAGGGGAATGTATATAATTTACATATGGGTAACCAAGACTGAAGGTTGCTTATAATAGTAAAAACAGTATAGAAGAAAACTACATAAATAATGTTATGCCTAAGTAGGCCTTTTAAATAACAAACCAATCATGTGTAATTACAATAAAGGAGTAGAACACTCAATAGTGCTATGACTAAATAGGTCTTCTATGTAATGCAGGGGGATTGTCATGAAAGCATCCGGGTCACCAGAGTTAGTAAAGTTGCTAGATCATGCGCAATGCATATGTCAGGATCCGAACCATCTTCCCTCTGAGCTATTCAGCTTGCTGGACAGTTCTGTGCTAACCCAAATACTTGTACCTATGTTGCTGCTGATGTCTCCACCCTGAGTTCCTGTTGGTCACCACCCTAACTTTCTGATTGGCTCCATCCTGATTGAACACACTATTTAAACCTGGCCTTGCTCTCCTTTCCGTGCATGATTATTGAGCTACGAGACTCTAGTCAACATTCCTCCCACCTGCTGCTTCTTTAAATGACATTGCTGCTCCTGATGTTGATCTCTGGCTTTCTTGACTATGATTTCTGCTTATTACTTCAAATTACATTGCTGTTCCTGTGTACCGACTCCTTGGCTACCCCTGACTATGCTACCTGCCGGTGCTGCCCCAATTGGTTGCAATATCACTACTCCAAACCAGGTCAGTCCATAACAGAATGATCAGCAAGTTCTTCTGGCAGTGCTGAGTTAACAGTTTGCATAGCATAGGGATGCTGCTGGATCCCCATGCTATACAAGTGATCAGCCTGCAAAACATGATAGTCCCATAGTGGGACAAAGTAAAAAAAGTAAAAACATTTTTTAAATAATTATAAAAATATAAAAAAAATAATAAAAAAATCAAAAGATATTGTACCGATAAATAAATATTTGTATGAAAGAAAAAATATATAAACAATAAAAGTATACATATTTGATATTGCAGTGTCGAGAATGACCCAACCTATAAAACTGTTCCACTAGTTAACCCATTTAGTGAACAGCATAAAAAATAAATAGCAAGGCAAAAAAAATTCCTTTATGATCATACTGCTGAACATAAAGTGGAATAAAATGCGATAAAAAAGACAGAAATAAGTAAACATGGTACCGCTTAAAGCCTCACCTTGTCCCGTAAAAAATAAACCACTATACAGCTCCATCAGCAGAAAAATAAAAACGTTATAGACCTCAGAATAATGTGATGCAAAAATTATTTGTTCTACAAAATAATTTTTATTGTGTAAAAGTGCCAAAACAAAAACTAGATAAATGAGGTATCGTTGTAATAGTACAGACACAAAGAATAAAACTACCTTATCAATTTTACCACACACGGTAAACGCCCCTAAATAAATTACTGAATGTGTCTGATAATGTTACCAATAAAAACATCAACTTGTTTGGCAAAACACAAGCCTTCACATGACTGTGAGCCAAAATATGAAAAAATTATAGCTCTTAAAATATAGTGATGCAAAAAACTAGTTTTTGCAATAAAAAGCATCTTTTAGTGTGTGACAGCTGCCAAACATAAAAATCTGATATAAATTTGGTATTGCTGTAACTGCACCGACCCAAAGAATAAAGTCGACCAATCACTTATACCACATAAGGAACGGCGTAAAAAAATAAATAAAACCTATTCTTCACCTGCTGTTGATTTTTTCATTTTGCCTGCCAAAGATCGCAGTAAGGCTCAGCGCACGTTTATCCTACACTCTTCGCTGAGCGCTTGCATCGGGATTTCCGTGTAAATCTCTGAAATACATGATTCAGATGGACTACTCAACGGAAGATTCCTTATAATGAGGCACTGTGGATACCGTCTGACCTGTGATGCGGCAGTGTCTGCCTTTTTAGGATTGCATAAAAGTGCTGTCAGCCACAGTTTTTTGCACTTCTGAAAAGAAGGACACCACTAAACAGAGGCCAGACAAAGCTCAGAGTAATTCTGCTGCCTCATGATAGTGAATGGATCCCTCGGGGGTTTCATCTGAATCACTTCACTCAGTGAAGATGGAAATCCCAAAGGATAAATGTGATCCCAATTGTTATGTAAAATATTCCCAATAAAAGCTTCAACTCAATCCACAAAAAAAGCAAGTCCCCAATAGGGTCTATCATCTGTTAACGGAAATATAGGGGGTTTCCACATTACTGGTAGCACAAGCGCTCTATAAAATCAAAATTTCTCCTTACCCAACAAAAGAAATTCAGCAAATTCTCCGCTCCCAAATCCAAATGCCCCCTCCCTTCTGAGTCCTGCAGTGTACCTAAACCACACATAGCGTCTACATGTCTGGCATTTCTGAAGCGATGAGAGCCCTTCTAACTTATGGATGCATGTCTTCAGACGCATAGGCTAGGTGTGCAGTACTGGTGACTGCAACATACTGGTCACTACAGTGTACTGGTCACTACAATGGAAGTTTGCAATTTTCACTTGGTAGCATTGCTGCTTGTTTCTGGAAAATACCCATGGAGTCAAAATCGTCACTACACCTGCAGATAAATTGAGGAGGGATTCTGCTCTTCTAGCAATTAGGGTCTTTGTATATGGAGTCCGCAAACTCTTCTAGGAAAATCTGTGCTCCAGGAGGCAAATAGCGCTCTGTAGCCCCCGAGTCTCTCCGTATGGCTAAGTAGTACTGTACAGCCACATTTGGGGTATTGCCACGTTCAGTAGAAATTGTGGGACAATTTATGGTGCCATTTTTACCCATGTCTTGTTTGAAAATGTATAATCTGGGGCTAAAACAAAATTTTGGTGGTAAAAATGTTATTTTTTTCTTCACTGTATTAAATTCTGAGACACACCCGTGGTGTCAATATGATCACTGAACTCCTAGATGAATTCATTGAGAGGTGTAGTTTGTAAATTGAGGTCACTTATGGGCTCTTCTGCTGTTCTAACCTGTTCTGAACCTGCAAACTATAACAGTAAAATCTTGTGCTCCTTGCAATCTGAGCTTTCCACTGTGCCTGAAAAATATTTCCTGATTACATGTAGAGTATTGGCGCACTCAGGAAAATATGCTTCTCAGTATGTTGAAACATTTTTTCCTATTAGCCATTATAAAAATAAAAAAATTGGGGTTAAAATGACATTTTAGTGGTAAAAATGTAATTTTGTCTTTCTTCATCAATCAAAGGTGTAAATTTATGTGAGGCACATGTGGTGTCAATATGATCACTGCACCACTAGATAATTAATTGAGGAGTGTTGTTTGTAGAATGAGATTATGGGTTTCTGTTGTTCTGGCACCTCAGGGCCTCTGCCAATGTGACATGGCACCCTCAAACCTTTCCAACAAAATCTGAACTCTAATATGGCGACTCTTCCCTTTTGAGCTTTGTTCTGTGCCTCAAATGTAGTCTTCCCCTACATATGGGGTATTGGTGTGCTCAGGAGAAATTACACAACAAATTTCATAGTGTAATTTGTTCTGTTACACTTATAAAAATGCAAAAATTTGGGCCAAAATAACAATTTTGTAGGGAAAATGTGATTCTTTTTATTTTCACGACTCAACGTTATAAATTTCTGTGAAGCAGTTGGGGGTTCAAGATACTCAACACATTACATTCCTTGAGGGGGTCTAGTTTCCAAAATGGGGTCACTTGGGGGGGGGGGGTTTAGGCACATCATATGCTCTCCAAACGGGATAAGGTGTTAGCCAAATGTTCCAGCCAAATTAGCATTCAAAAAGTCAAATGGCGTTGTTTCCCTTCCAAACTCTGCCATGCACACAAACAGTGGTTTTCTCCCTCTTATGGGGTATCACTATGCTTAGGAGAAATTACACAACAAACTTTGGGCTCCATTTTTTCCTGTTACTTCTGTCAAAATAAAAAAAATTGGATCTTTTGTAAATTTTTTGTGAAAAAAGTTCATTTTTTTTCCACAATCAAAAAATTCATGTAAAGACCGGAAGGGTTAATAAACTTTTTGAATGTGGTTTTGAGCACCTTGAGGTATGCAGTTTTTACAATGGTGTCACTTTTGGGTGTTTTTTCTGTTATATAGACCTCAAAGTGACTTCAAATGTGATGTGATCCAAATAAATGATTTTGTAAATTTTGTTGGAAAAAAAGAAAAATCGCTGGTGAACTTTTAACCCTTATAACTTACTAACAAAAAAAATTAGGTTCCAAAATTGTGCTGATGTAGAGTAGACCAGTGGGAAATGTTATTTGTTAGCTATTTTGTGTGACAGAGAGTTTCAAAAGCAGAATGGAAATCCAAAAGAGTAGTCACACAAAATCCAGGGTCATCAGCAAGATCAGTAGTCAGAAACAGAGCAAGCATACACACCTAACTATACAAAATCTACAACTGACAATTTTCCGCACACAGCAAGCCAGGTAAATACCCTGCAAAACACTTTAGGTGGGGATGCATCTGAGAAAACTCCTGCAGGCTAAACAAGATTGAACAGCAGGGCTGTCAACCAAAATGCTGACAGCTCTGCACTCCCCAGGATCAGATTGGATGACTGGACTGTCACTCATAAAACTGGTAATCCAGCACGCCATGTCCCATATCCCATAGGGCGGCAGAGCTGTCACTCTCAGTGTCTCTAAGCTACAGTCAGATGGGTAATCATGAGATTAAGTGTGCATAATAACAGCAAAAATTGCATGTCAATAGAGAAGTATATAAATAATGAAATAAACATCCAGACTAGAATGTAGTCATATGCATTATAGCAACTAAAATGGAAAGGCTCACCCACTAAACACATCAAACGCACGTTTCACAAATGCTTCTTCAGGGGTGAGCCCTAGCAATATTAGCAATATTTTATGCAACTTCAGCCTAAACTCTTCCTCTTCTGCTTTCATACTTGTTGCTGTCAGAAATACCAACTTTACGTCTTCCTCTGCTTCCAGTTTTCCTATGGGGCAAAAATTTGATCCAACCCTTGATCCAGATTTATTTTTATGGAGAATATAACTACTGACTGAAACATCCTTCTCATATGAGTTGATAATTCCACTTTAACCAGACAGCAAGTTAACAAACACTAAGCATGGCTGAGTGATTGTTAACCACGTGAGGGATAAAGTCCTAATAAGAAAGCTTGTAGAGATAATGCAGCAATTTTAAACAAAAGAACAATTCACAAACAGATGATGAGTTCTGGTTCTCAGTCATCATCCTTAATGTCCCTATAGAGTCAATGATTTGACATTGGGCTGTTTGGTTTATTTTTATATGTGAAATGTAGCATTATAAAGTGTTGAGTAACTTTATAAAAAGCGCACACGGATACCCACTTACTTTTCATTAGCCAGCAAAGATTCCCTGTTGGTCTTTATGTTGCCGTATTTAGAATTAGAGCCATCACCATGAGGACATTGAAATTTCTTGGCAAAGGCCCTAATATTTTCCTCCCTATGATTAAGGTCCACTAATCCTATTTTGCTTCAAAATTAAACTGGGACTAAGGAAGGCCACAGTGCAAATGAAGTTTTTCTTCTTTGTTAACGGGAGTAATGGAAGCATTGGACTCAATACCTTTTTTCATAATGGCTTTAAAACGACATAAATTAAAACAGATTTAGGTTATGTTTACACATTGGATTTTTGCATCTTTTTTGTAGTATTTTTTATACAAATTAAAAGCTGCTCTTTACAGTACTTGCAAAAGGTATGAGATTTCAGATATCTGATGCACATGCTTGTATTTGTTTTTTTAACGAATTGGAAAACTGCAGCATTATTTAAATCTGCAGCATGTTAGTTCTGTCATCATTTTTGCAGCATTTTATTCACCCATAGAAGCTAATGAGAAAGTGCAAAAACCACTGAAATAAACACAGTATTGGTGAATAAAACTAACTTTATTAAATATACTGTAGACAAAATGCATGCATAATCTGCCAAAAAAAGTTGCAAAAAAATCAGCAAAAATGCTGAAAAATGGTCTATTGAACACAGCGTTTTTACTGCCATGAGCGCAACTAATAATTTAGATAAGGATCTGAACATTTTAAGGAAATCTTTAGTGAATGTGACATCTAGTTATGAAAATCAGGTAAGGATTTACAAAAGATTACTTTTAGATTTGACATTTGCCTTTTCAATGAAAGGTAATATGTTTAAGTAACTCCTGAAATTGATCATTTCAAATCAGGTAAAGGCGGGATATTTAAGATGTGAACATATATCTAAATGTTATAAAATTTAAAAAATAAAAATAAAAAAGTATCTAATTTAAATAGCTGTGATAACCAACTGAATGATTTGATCTTGCCAATTTCCCCTGATTGAGTTTAATTTAGATCAGATTTAACAATGGGCAAATATACCAGATTATAACCTGAAGAGACAGTCAAAACTATGAAAACTCCAAAAAAAATGAATAAAAATAAAAATATAGATAACAGCTATCCCCTGACATGCAAATTAGCAAATCAAGTATTGCTTCACAATCACAAAAGCAGAGCTCTTCTTCTCGTGCTCAATGGTCACATAGTGATGAAGAAGAAGACTCCATGCAGGAAGGAACAAATCTTAGAGAATACATAAAAGCTATATCTACTAAGGACTGTATAAGGAATCTCTTCAAATAATTCACCCAATCTGTTAAGGCTTGGAAGGGAAGGAGCACCATTTGACTTTTCAATGCAAAATTGACTGGAATTGAGATAGGACGCCATGTCGTGTTTGGCGAGCCCCTGATGTGCCTAAACATTGAAACCCCCACAAGTGACACCATTTTGGAAAGTAGACCCCCTAAGGAACTTATCTAGGTGTGGCAAGCACTTTGGCCTACCAAGTGCTTCACAGAAGTTTATAACGCAGAGCCATGAAAATAAAATTCAATAAAATTCATTTTTTTCCCACAAAAATAATATTTTAGCCCCCACTTTTGTATTTTCCCAAGGGTAACAGGAGAAATTGGACCCCAAAATTTGTTGTCCAATTTTTTCTGAGTATGCTGATACCCCATATGTGGGGGAACCACCGTTTAGGCGCATGGCACAGCTTGGAAGGGAAGGAGCGCTGTTTGGAATGCAGACTTGGATGGATTGGTCTGCAGGTGTCATGTTGCATTTGCAGAGCCCCTGATGTACTTAAACAGTTGAAATTCCCCATAAGTGACCCCATATTGGAAACTAGACCCCCCAAGGAACTTATTTAGATGTGTTGTGAGAACTTTGACCCACCAAGTGTTTCACTACAGTTACAGTTAATAATGCAGAACCATGAAAATAAAAGTCGTTTTTTCAAGAAAAATTAATTTTAGCCCCCAATTTTTTTTCCCAAGGATAGCAGGAGAATATGGACCCCAAAAGTGGTTGTCCAATTTTCCTGAGTACACTGATACCCCATATGTGGGGGGAACCACTGTTTGGGTGCATGGCAGAGCTCGGAAGGGAAGAAGTGCCGTTTGGAATGCAGACTTAGATGGATTGGTCTGCAGGCGTCACGTTGCAATTGCAGAGCCCCTGATGTACCTAAACAGTAGAAACCCCCCAGTAAAGTGACCCCATATTGGAAACTAGACCCCCAAGGAACTTATCTAGATGAGTTGTGAGAACTTTGCACCCCCAAGTGTTTCACTACAATTTAGAACACAGAGCCGTGAAAATAAAAAATCTTTTTTTCCACAAAAATTATTTTTTAGCCCCCAGTTTTGCATTTTCCCAAGGGTAACAGAATAAATTGGACTACAAAGTTGTTGTCCAATTTGTCCAGAGTACGCTGATACCTCATATGTGGGGGGAATCACCGTTTGGGTGCATGGCAGAGCTTGGAAGTGAAGGAGCGCTGTTTGGAATGCAGACTTAGATGGATTGGTCTGCAGTTGTCACGTTGCATTTGCAGAACCCGTGATGTACCTAAACAGTAGAAACACCCACAAGTGACCCCATATTGTAAACTAGACCCCCAAGGAACTTATCTAGATGTGTTGTGAGAACTTTGAACCCCAAATGTTTCACTACAGTTAATAATGCAGAGCTGTGAAAATAAAAAAAAACTTATTATTTTTAGCCCCCAGTTTTGTATTTTCCCAAGGGTAACAGGAGAAATTGGACACCAAAATGTTGTTGTCCAATGTGTCCTGAGTACGCTGATACCCCATATGTTTTGGTAAACCCGTGTTTGGGTGCACGGGTGAGCTTGGAAGGGAAGGAGCACCGTTTTACTTTTTCAACGCAGAATTGGCTGGAATTGAGATCGGACGCCATGTCGCGTTTGGAGAGCCCCTGATGTGCCTAAACAGTGGAAACCCCTAATTCTAACTGAAACTCTAATCCAAACACACCCCTAACCCCAATCCCAAAGGTAACCCAAACCACATCCCTAAACCTGACACACCCCTAACCCTAATGCAAACCATAAATGTAATCCAAACACTAACCCTAACTTTAGCCCCAACCCTAACCCTAGCTTTAGCCCAAACCCTAACCCTAAATTTAGCCCCAACCCTAACTGTAACCCTAATTCTAGCCCTAACCCTTACCCTAGCCCTAATCCTAGCCCCAACCCTAACCCTAGCCCCAAACCTAACCCTAACCCTAACTTTAGCCCCAACCCCAACCCTAACCCTAATGGGAAAATGGAAATAAATACATTTTTTTAAATTTATTATTTTCCCTAACTAAGGGGGTGATGAAGGGGGGTTTGATTTACTTTTACAGCAGGTCTTTTAGCAGATTTTTATGATTGACAGCCGTCACACACTATAAGACGCTTTTTATTGCAAAAAATAGTTTTTGCGTCTCCACATTTTGAGAGCTATAATTTTTCCATATTTTGGCCCACAGAGTCATGTGAGGTCTTGTTTTTTGTGGGCAAGTTGACGTTTTTATTGCAACCATTTTTGGGCACGTAACATTTTTTGATCGCTTTTTATTCCGATTTTTGTGTGGCAGAATGACCAAAAACCAGCAATTCATGAATTTCTTTTGGGTGGGGGGGGGGCATTTATACCATTCCGTGTTTGGTAAAATTGATAAAGTAGTTTTATTCTTCAGGTCAGTATGATTACAGCAATACCTCATTTATGTTTTTTTATGTTTTGGCGCTTTTATATGATGAAAACTATTTTATATAAAAAATAATTATTTTTGCATCGCTTTATTCTGAGGACTATAACTTTTTTATTTTTTCACTAATGACGCTGTATGGTGGCTCGTTTTTTGCGGGACAAAATGACGTTTTCAGCGGTACCATGGATATTTATATCTTTTTTTATCGCGTGTTATTCCATTTTTTGTTTGGCGTTATGATAATAAAGCGTTGTTTTTTGACTCTTTTTTTTTTTTGTGACGGTGTTCACTGAAGGGGTTAACTAGTGGGACCATTTTATAGGTCGGGTCATTACGGACACGGCGATACTAAATACTGTATGTGTACTTTTATTGTTTTTTTATTTAGATAAAGAAATGTATTTAATGGAACAATATTTTTTTTTCTTTATTTAGGAATTTTTAAAAAAAAAATTTTACACATGTAAATATTTTTTTTTTTAACTTTTTTACATTGTCCCGGGGGGAGGGGACATCATACTATAGTGTCAGATCGCTGATCTGACACTTTGCAGAGCACTGTGATCTGACACAGATCCTGTGTCCTGAGCAGGCGCTGCTAAGCCACCTTCAGGACACTGAAGCAGCCCCATGGCCATTTTGGATCCGGGATTTGCAGGGAGAAGGAGGTAGGAGACCCTCGGAGCAATGCGATCACATCACATTGCTCTGAGGGTCTCAGGGAAACACGCAGTGAGCCCCCTCCCTTTGCGATGCTTAACTATGCCACTGTATAGCTGCGATCATGTTTGATCGCAGTGTTCCGGGGGTTATTGTGCCAGGAGCGGTCCGTGACTGCTCCTGGAACATAGTGCCGGATGTCAGCTGTGATAGTCAGCTGACACCCAGTCGCGATCGGCGGCACTCCCCCAGTGAGCACGGTCAATCGCATATGGCATACTATCTCGTCGATGGGCATACGAGCCCACCCCAACTCCACGGGAAAGTACGTCAGATGTCAGAAAGGGGTTAACAACTAGGTAGAAATGCTTCTACTGTTCAGTCATTTACTTGGTTATAATGTTATCTGTCTCGGCGAACCGTTCTTTGCAGGAGGGACTTTTCGTTAACATGGATTGATATTTCATTTGAGCTATTCTTATTAGGGTTGAGCGAAACGGGTCGTTCATTTTCAAAAGTCGCCGACTTTTGGCAAAGTCGGGTTTCATGAAACCCGATCCGACCCCTGTGCGGGGTCGGCCATGCGGTACGCGACTTTCGCGCCAAAGTCGCGTTTCAATGACGCGAAAAGCGCCATTTCTCAGCCAATGAAGGTAAACGCAGAGTGTGGGCAGCGTGATGACATAGGTCCTGGTCCCCACCATCTTAGAGAAGGGCATTGCAGTGATTGGCTTGCTGTCTGCGGCGTCACAGGGGCTATAAAGGGGCGTTCCCGCCGACCGCCATGTTACTGCTGCTGATCTGAGCTTAGGGAGAGGTTGCTGCCGCTTCGTCAGAAGCAGGGATAGCGTTAGGCAGGGTCCATTAACCACCAAACCGCTTGTGCTGTAGCGATTTCCACTGCCCAACACCACCTTCGGTGTGCAGGGACAGTGGAAGCTACATTTTTTTTTTTTCCCCCTCAGCGCTGTAGCTCATTGGGCTGCCCTAGAAGGCTCCCTGATAGCTGCATTGCTGTGTGTACGCCGCTGTGCAAACCAACTGCTTTTTTCAAAGCACAAATCCTCTTGTTCCTTCCTTTCTGCACAGCTATCTTTTTGGTTTGTACACACTTTTTATTTAATTTGTGCATCAGTCCACTCCTTATTGCTGCCTGCCATACCTGGCTGAGATTACTGCAGGCAGATAGTAATTGTTGGACACTCCCTGTTTTTTTTTTTTTTTTTTGTGGGAGATTAAGATTGACATTTCTGCTAGAGTGCCATCCCTGTCTGTGTCATCTCTCACTCAGTGGGCCATAGAAAGCCTATTTATTTTTTTGCTTGATTTGGGTTATAAAATCTACCTGAAAAAATCACTACATCAATCAGTGGGAGAAAAATATTGGCCTCAGGGCTTGTGTGCCACTCTTGACTCCTGTGTGCATCATCACTCACTCAGTGGGCCATAGAAAGCCTATTTATTTTTTTGCTTGATTTTGGTTCTAAAATCTACCTGAAAAAATCACTACATCAATCAGTGGGAGAAAAATATTGGCCTCAGGGCTTGTGTGCCACTCCTGACTCCTGTGTGCATCATCACTCACTCAGTGGGCCATAGAAAGCCCATTTTTTTTTTTTTTTGCTTTATTTGGGTTCTAAATTCTACCTGAAAAAATCAATAAATCAATCAGTGGGAGATTAATATTGGCCTTTGGGCTTGTGTGCCAGTCCTAAGCGTGCCATCTCTCTCTCTCAGATAGTGGGCCATAGAAAGCCTATTTATTTTTTATTTTTTTATTGGGTTTATAAATTTTCCCTGGAAAAAAAAAAAAAAAGTGGGAGATTAATATTGGCCTCTGGGCTTGTGTGCCAGTCCTGAGCGTGCCATCTCTCTCACAAATAGTGGGCCATAGAAAGCCTATTTATTTATTTTTTTTGGTTTTATAAATTCTCCCTTAAAAAAAAAAGGGAGATTAATATTGGCCTTTGGGCTTGTGTGCCAGTCCTAAGCGTGCCATCTCTCTCTGTCTCTCAGATAGTGGGCCATAGAAAGCCTATTTATTATTTTTTTTATTGGGTTTATAAATTTTCCCTGGAACAAAAAAAAAAAAGTGGGAGATAAATATTGGCCTCTGGGCTTGTGTGCCACTCCTGACTCCTGTGTGCGTCATCTCTCACTCAGTGGGCCATAGAAAGCCTTTTTTTGTTTTATTTGTTTTCTAAATTCTCCCTGAAAAAATCATTTTATTTTCTTTGGTTTCTAAATTCTTCCTGAAAAAATCATTTTATTCTATTTTTTTTTTTTCCTAAAGTCTCCCTGAAAAAAACAAAAAAAAAATCAAATCAGTGGGAGATTAATATTGCCCTTTCTGCTTGTGTGCCAGTCTTGACTCCTGGGTGTGCCATCTCTCTCTCTCTCTCCAATTGTGGGCCATAGAAAGCCTATTATTTTTTTAGCTTGATTTGGGTTCCAAAATCTACCTGAAAAAATCACTACATCAATCAGTGGGAGATAAATATTGGCCTCTGGGCTTGTGTGCCACTCCTGACTCCTGTGTGCGTCATCTCTCACTCAGTGGGCCATAGAAAGCCTTTTTTTGTTTTATTTGTTTTCTAAATTCTCCCTGAAAAAATCATTTTATTTTATTTGGTTTCTAAATTCTTCCTCAAAAAATCATTTTATTCTATTTTTTTTTTTCCTAAAGTCTCCCTGAAAAAAAACAAAAAAAACAAATCAGTGGGAGATTAATATTGCCCTTTCTGCTTGTGTGCCAGTCTTGACTCCTGGGTGTGCCATCTCTCTCTCTCTCTCTCCAATTGTGGGCCATAGAAAGCCTATTATTTTTTTTAGCTTGATTTGGGTTCCAAAATCTACCTGAAAAAATCACTACATCAATCAGTGGGAGATAAATATTGGCCTCTGGGCTTGTGTGCCACTCCTGACTCCTGTGTGCGTCATCTCTCACTCAGTGGGCCATAGAAAGCCTTTTTTTGTTTTATTTGTTTTCTAAATTCTCCCTGAAAAAATCATTTTATTTTATTTGGTTTCTAAATTCTTCCTGAAAAAATCATTTTATTCTATTTTTTTTTTCCTAAAGTCTCCCTGAAAAAAAAAAAAAAAAAAAAATCAGTGGGAGATTAATATTGCCCTTTCTGCTTGTGTGCCAGTCTTGACTCCTGGGTGTGCCATCTCTCTCTCTCTCTCCAATTGTGGGCCATAGAAAGTCTATTATTTTTTTTAGCTTGATTTGGGTTCCAAAATCTACTTGAAAAAATCACTACATCAATCAGTGGGAGATAAATATTGGCCTCTGGGCTTGTGTGCCACTCCTGACTCCTGTGTGCGTCATCTCTCACTCAGTGGGCCATAGAAAGCCTTTTTTTGTTTTATTTGTTTTCTAAATTCTCCCTGAAAAAATCATTTTATTTTATTTGGTTTCTAAATTCTTCCTGAAAAAATCATTTTATTCTATTATTTTTTTTTCCTAAAGTCTCCCTTAAAAAAAAAAAAAATCAAATCAGTGGGAGATTAATATTTACATTTGTGCTTCAGTGACAGTCCTGCGTGTGTGGCATCTCTCTCATTTGTTGCCACCAACAACAGAGTGTGTAACATTGTGCCTGATTTTCGTTGTGGTCTCACTCACCTGTAAAGGGGTAGCTAAATCATACTGAAGTTATAGCTCACCGTGTATTTTGTGTGACAGCAACAAATACCGTTAGTTTGTTTACGTTTTTAAAACAATGAGGAAGTATGGTGGAAGAGGTCGTGGCCGGGGGCGTTCATTGTCAGCTGGTAATGAGGGTAGTGGTAGTGGTGGAGCATCAGCTGGTCATGGGAAAAAAAATATTGCACCTAAGTCTGGAGCTGTGGAGCCAGGTTCGTCGTCTGGCTACACAAGGCCTCGAACACTCCCTTTTCTGGGAGTAGGAAAACCGCTTTTAAAGCCGGAGCAGCAAGAGCAAGTTTTGGCTTATCTTGCTGACTCAGCCTCTAGCTCTTTTGCCTCCTCTCGTGAAACTGGTAAATGTCAAAGCAGCGCGTCGTTAGTGGATGTTCACGGTCAGGGACAAGTCGCTTCCTTGTCCTCTTCAGCAAAAACAACAACAGAGAAGAATGCAGCAGGCGACACAACGGGTTACTCCATGGAGCTCTTTACACATACCGTCCCTGGCTTAGAAAGTGAAGCAGTTAACAGTCCATGCCCATTACAAGTTGAATCTGACATGGAGTGCACTGATGCACAGCCACAGCCAGACTACTATGCTGGTCCTTTGACTCAGACCACAACATTGCCCTCGCAGGGTGCTGATCAAGAATCAGACCCTGATGAGACTATGTTGCTCCATCACGAACGCTATACCACCGACCGACACGGTGACACAGACGAAGTTGCACACGAGCTACAAGAAGAGGTAATAGATGACCCAGTTCTTGACCCCGATTGGCAGCCATTGGGGGAACAGGGTGCAGGCGGCAGCAGTTCTGAAGCGGAGGAGGAGGGGCCGCAGCAGGCATCAACATCGCAACAGGTTCCATCTGCCGGGCCCGTATCTTGCCCAAAACGCGTGGCAAAGCCAAAACCTGTTGGAGGACAGCGTGGCCATCCGGTTAAAGCTCAGTCTGCAATGCTTGAAAAGGTATCCGATGCTAGAAAGAGTGCAGTCTGGCATTTTTTTAAACAACATCCAATTGATCAGCGCAAAGTCATCTGTCAAAAATGTTCAACTACCTTAAGCAGAGGACAGAATCTGAAAAGTCTCAATACAAGTTGCATGCATAGACATTTAACCACCATGCATTTGCAAGCCTGGACTAACTACCAAACGTCCCTTAAGGTTGTAGCACCCTCGGCCAATGAAGCTAGTCAGCAACGCAACATCCCTTCCGGCAGTGTAGGGCCACCATTTTCCGCACCACCTGCAGTATCTCTGCAGGTTTCTTTGCCAGGCCAAAGCAGTCAGGGTCAGGGAATCACCAGTTTCGTAGTAGGAAACACTGCATCTAGGGCACCGGTGGCAACAATACCATCTCCCACCATCTCTCAGTCTGCCATGTCCACCGGCACCCCCGCTAGTTCCAAAATCTCCAGCTCTCCAGTCCAGCTCACCCTACATGAGACTATGGTTAGAAAAAGGAAGTACTTAGCCTCGCATCCGCGTACACAGGGTTTGAACGCACACATAGCTAGACTAATCTCGTTAGAGATGATGCCCTACCGGTTAGTTGAAAGCGAAGCTTTCAAAGCCCTGATGGACTACGCTGTACCACGCTACGAGCTACCCAGTCGACACTTTTTTTCCAGAAAAGCCATCCCAGCCCTCCACCAGCATGTTAAAGAGCGCATCGTCCATGCACTCAGGCAATCTGTGAGCACAAAGGTGCACCTGACAACAGATGCATGGACCAGTAGGCATGGCCAGGGACGTTACGTGTCCATCACGGCACACTGGGTAAATGTGGTGGATGCAGGGTCCACAGGGGACAGCAAGTTTGGGACAGTTCTGCCTAGCCCACGGTCTAGGAAACAATTGGCTGTAGCCGTTCGCACCCCCTCCTCCTCCTCTTCGTCCTCCTGCAGAAGCGAGAGCTCGTCCACAGACCGCAGTCGCACAACCACTCCATCCGCAGCTGCCACTGTTGCACACCAGGTCTCCCATTATGGGGCAGCTACTGGCAAACGTCAGCAGGCTGTATTGGCTATGAAGTGTTTGGGCGACAACAGACACACCGCGGAAGTTCTGTCCGAGTTCTTGCAGAAAGAAACGCAGTCGTGGCTGGGCACTGTAGATCTTGAGGCAGGCAAGGTAGTGAGTGATAACGGAAGGAATTTCATGGCTGCCATCTCCCTTTCCCAACTGAAACACATTCCTTGCCTGGCTCACACCTTAAACCTGGTGGTGCAGTGCTTCCTGAAAAGTTATCCGGGGTTATCCGACCTGCTCCTCAAAGTGCGTGGACTTTGCTCACATATCCGCCGTTCGCCCGTACACTCCAGCCGTATGCAGACCTATCAGCGTTCTTTGAACCTTCCCCAGCATCGCCTAATCATAGACTTTGCAACAAGGTGGAACTCAACACTGCACATGCTTCAGAGACTGTGTGAACAGAGGCGGGCTGTTATGTTTTTGTGGGAGGATACACATACATGGGCAGGCAGTAGGATGGCAGACATGGAGTTGTCAGGTGTGCAGTGGTCGAAGATTCAAGACATGTGTCAAGTCCTTCAGTGTTTTGAGGAATGCACACGGCTGGTTAGTGCAGACAACGCCATAATAAGCATGAGCATCCCCCTAATGCGTCTGCTGATGCAAAGTTTGACGCACATAAAGGATCAGGCGTCTGCAGCTGAGGAAGAGGAAAGCCTTGATGACAGTCAGCCATTGTCTGGCCAGGGCAGTGTAGAGGACGAGGTAGTGGGCGAAGAGGAGGAGGAGGACGAGGAGGATGATGAGGATGATAATATTTTTAATGAGGAAGCTTTTCCGGGGCCACTGGAAATTGGTGGCGCGGCAAGGCCGGGTTCTGTTTATTTGAGGGACACAAGTGACGTGGATTTGCCTGAAACTGCCCCTCAACCAAGCACAACCGCAGATTTGAGAACTGGAACTTTGGCCCACATGGCGGATTATGCCTTACGTATCCTCAAAAGGGACACACGCATAACTAAAATGATGAATGATGACGATTACAGGTTGGCCTGCCTCCTTGATCCTCGCTATAAAGGCAAATTGCAAAATATAATGCCACATGAGAACTTGGAACTAATATTAGCAACCAAACAATCAACTCTTGTTGACCGTTTGCTTCTGGCATTCCCTGCACACAGCGCCCGTGATCGTTCTCACACGAGCTGCAGGGGCCAGCAGACCAGAGGAGTTAGAGGGGCAGAAATCAGAAGTGGCGTTGGCCAGAGGGGTTTTCTGACCAGGTTGTGGAGTGATTTTGCTATGACCGCAGACAGGACAGGTACTGCAGCATCAATTCAAAGTGACAGGAGACAACATTTGTCCAGTATGGTTACAAAATATTTTTCATCCCTTATCGATGTTCTCCCTCAACCGTCATTCCGATTTGATTACTGGGCATCAAAATTAGACACCTGGCCAGAATTGGCAGAATATGCATTGCAGGAGCTTGCTTGCCCGGCCGCTAGTGTCCTATCAGAAAGAGTATTCAGTGCTGCAGGTTCAATACTAACAGAAAAAAGGACTCGTCTGGCTACCCAAAATGTAGATGATCTAACCTTCATTAAAATGAACCACAACTGGATTTTGAAATCTTTTGCCCCACCTTGCCCGGCTGACACCTAGCTTTCCTATGAAAAGGTCTTGCCTGTGGACTATTCTGAATGCCTTTTCCAATTTTCTGCACCTGATTGTCCAGCATACGACATGTTTACACCTCACTAAATGGCCAAACTCCCCACACGGGGCCGTGGTATCGACACTTGGCGACAGCACCCGTGAGAGTGCAGTTTGTCTGAAGAGGTGGGTGAGCCCGCTTTTGGTCGACGGCACTGCCACTGGGTCCCTCCTAGTACAATAAAGTGTCTCTGGCGGTGGTGGTGCGCACCCAACGTCAGACACACCGTTGTAATATGAGGGGCCCTGGGCCTGTACCGCCGGCCACAAGACAGTTTCCCCCCACCCCAGCTCAAACAGTGCTCTACCACTTGCAAAATTATCTCACAGCTCCACCAATGTTTAGTCTATGCGCTGACATCCTTCAATGCCTGCCACTGACAATACCATTGTATTGACATTTTTGTTATGTTAGGCCTTCGATGCCTGTCTGTGGTCACTCCTTCCACTAGGCCTCCACTGACCACACCACTGCTGCCCGTGTACCCCTGTAACCAATTTAAAATTGCCTACAGCCATGTGTTATTATTTTAGGCCTTTGATGCCTGTCTGCGGTGACTCCTTCCACTAGGCCTCCACTGACCACACCACTGCTGCCCGTGTACCCCTGTAACCAATTTAAAATTGCCTACAGCCATGTGTTATTATTTTAGGCCTTCGATGCCTGTCTGCGGTCACTCCTTCCACTAGGCCTCCACTGACCACACCACTGCTGCCCGTGTACCCCTGGAACCAATTTAAAATTGCCTACAGCCATGTGTTATTATTTTAGGCCTTCGATGCCTGTCTGCGGTCACTCCTTCCACTAGGCCTCCACTGACCACACCACTGCTGCCCGTGTACCCCTGGAACCAATTTAAAATTGCCTACAGCCATGTGTTATTATTTTAGGCCTTCGATGCCTGTCTGCGGTCACTCCTTCCACTAGGCCTCCACTGACCACACCATTGCTGCCCGTGTACCCCTGTAACCAATTTAAAATTGCCTACAGCCATGTGTTATTATTTTAGGCCTTCGATGCCTGTCTGCGGTCACTCCTTCCACTAGGCCTCCACTGACCACACCACTGCTGCCCGTGTACCCCTGTAACCAATTTAAAATTGCCTACAGCCATGTGTTATTATTTTAGGCCTTCGATGCCTGTCTGCGGTCACTCCTTCCACTAGGCCTCCACTGACCACACCACTGCTGCCCGTGTACCCCTGTAACCAATTTAAAATTGCCTACAGCCATGTGTTATTATTTTAGGTCTTCGATGCCTGTCTGCGGTGACTCCTTCCACTAGGCCTCCACTGACCACACCACTGCTGCCCGTGTACCCCTGTAACCAATTTAAAATTGCCTACAGCCATGTGTTATTATTTTAGGTCTTCGATGCCTGTCTGCGGTGACTCCTTCCACTAGGCCTCCACTGACCACACCACTGCTGCCCGTGTACCCCTGGAACCAATTTAATATTGCCTACAGCCATGTGTTATTATTTTAGGCCTTCGATGCCTGTCTGCGGTCACTCCTTCCACTAGGCCTCCACTGACCACACCACTGCTGCCCGTGTACCCCTGGAACCAATTTAAAATTGCCTACAGCCATGTGTTATTATTTTAGGCCTTCGATGCCTGTCTGCGGTCACTCCTTCCACTAGGCCTCCACTGACCACACCACTGCTGCCCGTGTACCCCTGGAACCAATTTAAAATTGCCTACAGCCATGTGTTATTATTTTAGGCCTTCGATGCCTGTCTGCGGTCACTCCTTCCACTAGGCCTCCACTGACCACACCACTGCTGCCTGTGTACCCCTGGAACCAATTTAAAATTGCCTACAGCCATGTGTTATTATTTTAGGCCTTCGATGCCTGTCTGCGGTCACTCCTTCCACTAGGCCTCCACTGACCACACCACTGCTGCCCGTGTACCCCTGTAACCAATTTAAAATTGCCTACAGCCATGTGTTATTATTTTAGGCCTTCGATGCCTGTCTGCGGTGACTCCTTCCACTAGGCCTCCACTGACCACACCACTGCTGCCCGTGTACCCCTGTAACCAATTTAAAATTGCCTACAGCCATGTGTTATTATTTTAGGCCTTCGATGCCTGTCTGCGGTCACTCCTTCCACTAGGCCTCCACTGACCACACCACTGCTGCCCGTGTACCCCTGGAACCAATTTAAAATTGCCTACAGCCATGTGTTATTATTTTAGGCCTTCGATGCCTGTCTGCGGTCACTCCTTCCACTAGGCCTCCACTGACCACACCACTGCTGCCCGTGTACCCCTGGAACCAATTTAAAATTGCCTACAGCCATGTGTTATTATTTTAGGCCTTCGATGCCTGTCTGCGGTCACTTCTTCCACTAGGCCTCCACTGACCACACCACTGCTGCCCGTGTACCCCTGTAACCAATTTAAAATTGCCTACAGCCATGTGTTATTATTTTAGGCCTTCGATGCCTGTCTGCGGTCACTCCTTCCACTAGGCCTCCACTGACCACACCACTGCTGCCCGTGTACCCCTGGAACCAATTTAAAATTGCCTACAGCCATGTGTTATTATTTTAGGCCTTCGATGCCTGTCTGCGGTCACTCCTTCCACTAGGCCTCCACTGACCACACCACTGCTGCCCGTGTACCCCTGGAACCAATTTAAAATTGCCTACAGCCATGTGTTATTATTTTAGGCCTTCGATGCCTGTCTGCGGTCACTCCTTCCACTAGGCCTCCACTGACCACACCACTGCTGCCCGTGTACCCCTGGAACCAATTTAAAATTGCCTACAGCCATGTGTTATTATTTTAGGCCTTCGATGCCTGTCTGCGGTCACTCCTTCCACTAGGCCTCCACTGACCACACCACTGCTGCCCGTGTACCCCTGGAACCAATTTAAAATTGCCTACAGCCATGTGTTATTATTTTAGGCCTTCGATGCCTGTCTGCGGTCACTCCTTACACTAGGTCTCCACTGACCACACCACTGCTGCCCGTGTACCCCTGGAACCAACATCAGAAAATATAAAAATAAGTATTTTGCTTATAAAAAAGAAAATACTGGAGAGATATCAAATCCAGACATTTTAACATTAAAAACAAACACATACAACAAAAATCTGGTACAGTACTAAAAATGGCCACCAGCTACAATAACTTTCTCCTGCAAGTAGTTAACTGAAAGGTTTTTTCAATTTTAAACACAGATATGGCATCCACCGAGTGTTGTCCTGTCGCGTCTTCTTTATATTATTGCCAAGAAGATGCAAAACAATGAAAATAATAAAATCATTATTTACCAAAAAAATAGAGTAAGTCAAAACCACATTGCAAATAAACATTCATTACAAATAAAGAAGCAGGGCGCGTCCGAGGGTGAGTATATACCTAATAAGAATATAATCACCCTCGGACGCGCCCTGCTTCTTTCCGACAGCCTTCCTTCCTAAGAATCAGCCCTTCCGTGGTGTAGAGAGAGGGTTTGTTACACTCCAAGGTGTTCCCCAGGTTGCCTTTCCTGAGCTTCGATCTTCCGGCTCTCGTTTAGTAGTTGTTGGAAAACTACGCTGCATTGGGCCTACAAATTGGGTATGGGGTGTAGAGAGATGGTGTGTTCCACTCCAAGGTGTTCCCCAGGTTGCCTTTCCTGAGCTTCGATCTTCCGGCTCTCGTTTAGTAGTTGTTGGAAACTACGCTGCATTAGGCCTTCAAATTGGGTATGGGGTGTAGAGAGATGGTGTGTTCCACTGTAGAGAGATGGTGTGTTCCACTCCAAGGTGTTCCCCAGGTTTCCTCGCCAATGCTTCGATCATCATGCTCTCGTTTAGTAGTTGTTGGAAACTACGCTGCATTAGGCCTACAAATTGGGTATGGGGTGTAGAGAGATGGTGTGTTCCACTCCAAGGTGTTCCCCAGGTTTCCTCTCCATTACTTCGATCTTCCGGCTCTCGTTTAGTAGTTGTTGGAAACTACGCTGCATTAGGCCTACAAATTGGGTATGGGGTGTAGAGAGATGGTGTGTTACACTTCAAGATGTTCCCCAGGTTTCCTCTCCATTGCTTCGATCTTCCGGCTCTCGTTTAGTAGTTGTTGGAAACTACGCTGCATTAGGCCTACAAATTGGGTATGGGGTGTAGAGAGATGGTGTGTTACACTCCAAGGTGTTCCCCAGGTTTCCTCTCCATTGCTTCGATCTTCCGGCTCTCGTTTAGTAGTTGTTGGAAACTACGCTGCATTGGGCCTACAAATTGGGTATGGGGTGTAGAGAGATGGTGTGTTCCACTCCAAGGTGTTCTCCAGGTTGCCTTTCCTGAGCTTCGATCTTCCGGCTCTCGTTTAGTAGTTGTTGGAAACTACGCTGCATTAGGCCTACAAATTGGGTATGGGGTGTAGAGAGATGGTGTGTTCCACTGTAGAGAGATGGTGTGTTCCACTCCAAGGTGTTCCCCAGGTTTCCTCGCCAATGCTTCGATCATCATGCTCTCGTTTAGTAGTTGTTGGAAACTACGCTGCATTAGGCCTACAAATTGGGTATGGGGTGTAGAGAGATGGTGTGTTCCACTCCAAGGTGTTCTCCAGGTTGCCTTTCCTGAACTTCTATCTTCAGGCTCTCATTAAATTGTGGTTAAACGGAACAACTGCATTTGGCGTACTAGTTGGTTTGGGGCCTACTATCGGTGTCTGCCGCTCCTTGCTGTTCTCCTGGTTTCCTGTCCTGAAATTCCGTTTTCAGGCGCTCGTTAAGTAGTTGTTAATGTTAGACTGCATTTGGCCTACTAGTTGGGTTGGGGCCTACTATCGGTGTCTGTCACTCCTTGCTGTTCTCCTCCACTGAACAAAGCTGTGCCGCCTGTTTACTACTGTTGCCAATTTTGAACTGCATGTCGACTACTTACTGATTTGGGCCTACTCTCTGTGTCAGCCTCTCATTCCAGTTGTCCTCCACTGCAATGCCCCCTGATTAGTCCTGTGTTACCAATTTTGAACTGCATTTAGCCCACTTTATTCTTTGGGCCTATATCTGTGTTTCCTCCTCATCCTGCCCATTGCCCAGCCAGTGATAGATGAGTCTGCTGGTACATTGACCCATAACGCAACATTTCCCGTGCACGCTACACTGCAAGATTGTGACCCTGCTGAAAGTCAGGTCCCCCTTCCCGCATACCATACCACCTTACACGGGGACAAACAGGAAGGTGCAGATGAAAGTGCAGGTTCCTTCATCAGGTGGGGGGAGGAATACTAGTTGGCGACGTCACTGGCACAGGGCCTCTCATGGTACGCAAAAGTGTTGCTGCCGGTGGGAGGCGCCCCCGCCGTGCAAACACACCGCTGTACTTTGAGGGGCCCTGTGCCAGTGCCAATGCCAACGAGTGGGCCCCCCCTGCTTGCTCAGGTTCACAGCACTTGCAAAGTTGAAATACTTACCTCTCCCTGCTCCACTGCCGTGACGTGGTCCAGATTTCCTGGGCCCACTAATTACTTGAACCAGCCCTACCCACCACAACTTTAGCCAAATGACCCCCAATTTCAAATGCCTTCCAATTATTATAAGGTAAATTACGCTTGACAAGCTTCATTAAGAAGAATGGATGGTTTTGACATTAAAATGGGCACTCTAGGTGTTTTCCTGGCCCCCACTCACTGCCGACTATGCTGCCCCATTGACTTGCATTGGGTTTCGTGTTTCGGTCGATCCCGACTTTACGTCATAATCGGCCGATTTCACTCGGCCCGACTTTTGAGATAGTCGGGTTTCGCGAAACCCGGCTCGACTCTAAAAAGGTCAAGGTCACTCAACTCTAATTCTTATAATTCACCGCTATTTGTAATTTAATAGGTTCCTTATCGTTAAGCCAATCTTTCATTTATGTGTTATTTCTCAGGTCCACATCCCTTTACATTTAAGACTTAAATGGGGGACTGCCCTTTTTTCCTCCTTTACCACTACTATTATCTTTCTCGATCTACAGGTACGCGCCACCTCATGGATCTGCTGATCACACTTTGCTGTAATTCCTTGTTGGAAATAATACCCACCTCCTTTTTCCAACCAGCCACAAATATAAAATTCCAGCTAAAATGTATTCATGTTTTAGCACTTTGGAAGCATGTTTACATTACCCATGTTCACCATAATCATCCCATTCTATAAGTTGAAAAATTAATTAGAAGTTGAATTAATGTAAAAGGTATAAACATTTCACAAAAAATGAAGGCAAATTCTAAGATACGTGCAAAAACAAATAAAACTGATATATATTTTTTTTAAGAGACTCATTCAAAAAAAAAAAACATACACCCGTTTAACAAAAAATAAAACATACAAAATGGTATAACTCTATCTCTCCAGCTAAAAAAATAAATGAGTCTCCATTGTCACAAACAAAAAACTCCCTTTAATTAAAAGGACACTATCCATGATGAAGATGGGAGATATATTTTTTGAAGTGCATGATACAAAACACTTTATATACACTGATAAATAAAATAAAACTGTAAAGCGCTGCGGAATATGTTGGTGCTATATAAATAAATAGATAGATTAAAAAATATATTTTTAAAAGCAAATAATCTTCCCTCCTTTAAAAAAATCTTTAGCCCCTTAATGGCTGGAGGTATTTTCTGTTTTGCATTTTCGTTCTTTGCTACTCTTCTTCCCAGAGCAATAACTTTTTTTTATTTTTCTGTCAGTATGGCCATATGAGGGCTTATGTTTTTGTGGGACAAGTTGTACATTTGAAAGACATTATTGGTTTTAACATATCATGTACTGGAAAAATGGGAAAAAATTCCAAGTACGGTGAAATTGCAGAAAAGTGCAATCCCACAGTTGTTTTTGTTTTGCTTTTTTTACTAGGTTCACTAAATGCTAAAACTGACCTACCATTTTGATTCTCCAGGTCATTATGAGTTCATAGACACCAAACATGTCTAGGTTCTTTTTTATCTAAGTGGTGAATAAAAATTCCAAACTTTGTTTAAAAAAAATAAGTAAAAAATTGGGCCATTTTCCGATATCAGTAGCGTCTCCATTTTTCTTGATCTTGGCTTGGGTGAGGGCTTATTTTTTGTGCTAAGTAGTGTTGAGCGATACCGTCCGATATTTGAAAGTATCGGTATCGGATGGTATCGTCCGATATCCGAAAAATATCGGATAACGCCGATACCGATATCCGATACCAATACAAGTCAATGGGACCCAAATATCGGAAGGTATCCGTAATGGTTCCCAGGGTCTGAAGGAGAGAAAACTCTCCTTCAGGCCCTGGGATCCATATTAATGTGTAAAATAAAGAATAAAAATAAAAAATATTGATATACTTACCCTCGGACGGGCCCTGGTTGTCACCGCTGCAATCGCCATGCTTTTCTTCCTAAGAATGAGCGCTTTAATGACCTTCGATGACGTCGCGGCTTGTGATTGGTCGCTGAGCGGTCATGTGACCGCTCACGTGACCAATCACAAGCCGCGGCGTCATCGAAGGTCCTTAACGCGCTCATTCTTAGGAATGAGCGCGTTAATAACCTCTCAGCGAATAACCGCTCAGCGACCAATCACGAGCCGCGACATCATCGAAGGTACTTAACAAGCTCATTCATAGGAAGGAAAACATGGCGATTGCAGCGGTGACAACCAGGGCCCGTTCGAGGGTAAGTATATCAATATTTTTTATTTTTATTCTTTATTTTACACATTAATCTAAATCCCGATACTGATTCCCGATATCACAAAAATATCGGAACTCGGTATCGGAATTCCGATACCGCAAATATCGGCCGATACCCGATACTTGCGGTATCGGAATGCTAAACACTAGTGCTAAGCTGATGTTTTTAATGATACAATTTTGGTGCAGATACGATCTTTTGATTGCCCGTTATTGCATTTTAGTGTAATGTCACGGCATCCTAAAAAAACGCAATTCTGGAGTTTTGACTTTTTTTTCTCGCTATGCCGAATAGTGATCAGGTTAATCCTTTTTTATTGATAGATCGAGCGATTCTGAATGCGGCGATACCAAATATGTGTTTTTTTATTGTTTTATTTTGAATGGAGCAAAAGAGGGGTGATTTGAACTTTTTATATTTTCTTTATTTTTTTATATTTTTTTTTTCAGTTTTAGCATGCTTCAATAGTTTCCATTGGCTCTGCTACATAGAGGCGATAATCAGATCAACTATATGTAGCAGAATACCTCAGTTGCTATGAGCTCCAACCACTAGGCGGTGCTCATAGCATTCCGACAGTGACAACCGATGTCATGCCAACCCATCGGTGACCCATGATCGTGTGAGAGGGTGACCGAAGGGCAGATTTCCAAAACTGAGAAACAGAGGGCACCGCTAAATAATACACAAACAAAAGGGGTTCTCCTAAAGCATGCTACATAGCAATAGATTAAATAGAAGAGAGAAATATGCATGCTGAAGAAGTAAAGAACTCCTAAAATAGAGTAAAAAATACATTTTATTGATGTAAACAACAAAACATCACGTGCAACAAGACAGACTCATAAACACAATTAAAAAAACAAAGAAATGTTCAATACTTGGCTATGCCCATAAAATTCAAATGGCAGTATATTAGTATGTGGTACCAGCAAAATGTTTATATATAAGCAAAAACAGAATATTAATATGTACTCTTACTGTATTATTAAAACAATAAATCCATATATGCGCAAAAAGAACACATAAGAGTAAAGAGATAAAAAACCCTTTTCACAACACCATGTCAATATTTAATGGGTAACCGTTTGAACTGAAATGCAAAGAGTGCAGATGATTATAGACTGTTGGAAGGTTTAACCCATAAAGTGGTTGTAACAAAGAGTCAAAGAGACTGTAGAACATAATAGAAATACTCATTAAGAGCAAGAAAACTTGCTTGCAAATCAATATTATCTGTAGGGAACAATCAGGGTTCAAACCTGCTGGTATTAAGATGTAAAATTCCTATTTGGAGCCATACTTGCCAAAGGAAACTTTGGGTAGTAGTAACATTTCTTAAATATAACTTGCGTTTATTTATGAAAAAAACTGACATTTGTAAAAAAATTTTTGAAAATTTCACAATTTTCAAACTTTTTTGTACCCTTAAATCAGAGAGTGGTGTCACACAAAATAGTTAATAAATAACATTTTCCACATGTCAACTTTACATCAACATAATTTTGGAAACCATAATTTTGTTTTGTTAGGAAGTTATAAGGGTTAAAAGTTGACCAGTGATTTCTCATTTTTCCAACAAAATTTACAAAACCAATTTTTTAGAGACCACCTCACATTTGAAGTGAGTTTCACAAGGGTCTCAGAAAACAGACCACGAAATTTGTTGTGCAATTTCTCCTGAGTACGCAGATACCTCGTATGTGGGAGAAAGCCACTGTTTGGGCACATGGCAGGGCGCTGAAGCACTGTTTGACTTTTTGAGCTCAAAATTGGCAGGAATCAATGGTGGGCGCCATGTTGTGTTTGGAAATCCTCTGAACTACCTAAGCAGTGGATCCCCAATTCTAACTCCAACCCTAACCCCAACACACCCCCTAACTATAATCCCAACTCTAATCATAGGGGGAGCACTGTAACCTTATTTCTCATCCTCGTTAATAACGGCGCTGAGGAATAAGTACCCTTAACTGCTGCCATTAAAACTTCAGTCGTTAAGGGGTTAAACATCAAGAGTTAAACTACTAAATCATGTACAGATGGTGCAAAACCCCAGATATTCTTAACAAAATTGATAAGTCCTACTCACCTGACTGCTGGAGATGCAATCTGATAGTTGGAACTCCTTCCCATATCTGGTTTAATTGCCCTAAAATGACACCTTTCTGGGAAACTATTCATGAACATATAGAAAAAGCTTTGAATATATACTTCTCTCTAACACCCCAATTAATTGTTCTTAACATTCATTCTCAACATCAACATATTAGTACCTATATTATAATATTCCATCTCCTTACCGTCGCTAAAAGCCTCATAGCAAGACATGAAAGGGACATTCACCCCCTCCTTCCCTCTCAGAATGGATTAATGAATCTAACAGTATTTATTCATTTGAAAAAATGTGCTTGACTCACTCCAAACAGGGCAAGCCCCGCGAAAATTGGCACCAATGGCATGAATATCAAAAAAAGATTACTCTATAAATCTTAGAACTAAGTAATTAACTATGTTTATGCTTCATGTAATTATATTTGTTTTTAATTTCTCCATTCTAAAGAAAAATATTTGTAAGTTCTCAACAGGACTTCCCTCCCATTTTCCCCCCAACCCCATTTCCATGTTTGTTCCCTCTCTCTCCCCCGTTCCTCCCCCAGTTTTCCCTAAGTTTGTACACTATATAAAAAAGGAATGTTGTTATACTCAAATGTACACACTGTTTTTTTTTTCTCTTTATTGTAATCGCTAGACTCTGCCCAAACAGTTGTCAATTATGTTGTCATTTAAAGGGAACCTGTCACCTGAATTTGGCGGGACCGGTTTTCGGTCATATGGGCGGAGTTTTCAGGTGTTTGATTCACCCTTTCCTTACCCGCTGGCTGCATGCTGGCCGCAATATTGGATTGAAGTTCATTCTCTGTCCTCCGTAGTACACGCCTGCACAAGGCAATCTTACCTCTGGGACTCTCACCAATAATGAGATCAAAGGATCTAAGTGAATGTAAGAGATGGTCAATGTGAATGTAGCAGTGATGAATCATTTGCACTTCTGCTCCATTCATTCTTAGTGGAAGTGCAGTAGACAGAAAGAACACAGCTTGGCTATCTCTAGCAGCCCCATAGGGAATGAATGGAGCAGAGGTGCGCATGATCAAATACTGTTAAATTCTCATGGGGCTCTGCAAATTAAGTGCATCTAATATCTCAGCAAGCCATTTAGTGATATTTTATTTGGGCACAATGTCTACGAAAGGCAGAAGAACAAAAAATAGGAAAGCGGTCACAGTAGAAGTGCAAAGACTTTATAATCACTACAAGGCTCATCAATTTGAGAAACTTCTTATAAGTGGTCACAAATCCAAAGACTGTGGAGCAAAAGCAATCAGAAGAAGAGTTTGCAAGGAAGTCAGAGATGCATGCCAGCAAGTACACTAACTCATAAGAACCATGCAACTCAGGTAATGATAGTATACTTAAAGGGACTCTGTCAGCACAAAATGACTGTTTAAATCAAGTACTGGAGCTCGGAGCATCATAGCAAGGCTACACATGTAACTAATGTACGGTAACTACACCTTCACACCTGCTTGTGTTCCATCTATCTCTGTCCTTTATCTCTATAAAACCAAGATGTCAACCAAGAAGAGGGTGTGGAGATTGAGGTGGGAAGGTTTGGCCTCGCCGTGATGAACTGAGCACCTGATAGTCATTCTGTGGATACTAGGGTTGAGCGAAACAGATCGTTCATTTTCAAAAGTCGCCGACTTTTGGCACAGTCGGGTTTCACGAAACCCGACCCGATCCCTGTGAGGGGTCGGCCATGCGGTACGCGACTTTCACTCCAAAGTCGCGTTTCAATGAGGCAAAAAGCGCCGTTTCTCCGCCAATGAAGGTGGACACAGAGTGTGGGCAGCGTGATGACATAGGTCCTGGTCCCCACCATCTTAGAGAAGGGCATTGCAGTGATTGGCTTGCTGTCTGCGACGTCACAGGGGCTATAAAGAGGCGTTCCCGCTGACCGCCATCTTACTGCTGCTGATCTGAGCATAGGGAGAGGTTGCTGCCGCTTCGTCAGAAGCAGGGATAGCGTTAGGCAGGGTCCATTAACCACCAAACCGCTAGTGCTGTAGCGATTTCCACTGTCCAACTCCACCTTTTGTTTGCAGGGACAGTGGAAGCTACATTTTTTTTTCCTCAGCGCTGTAGCTCATTGGGCTGCCCTAGAAGGCTCCCTGATAGCTGCATTGCTGTGTGTACGCCGCTGTGCAAACAACTGCTTTTTTCAAAGCACAAATCCTGCTGTTCCTTCCTTTCTGCACAGCTATCTTTTTTGTTTGTCCACACTTTTAATGTAATTTGTGCAGCAGTCCACTCCTTCTTATTGCTGCCTGCCATACCTGGCTGAGATTACTGCAGGGAGATAGTAATTGTAGGACAGTCCCTTTTTTTTTTTTTTTTTTTTTTAATTCTCCCTAAAAAATAAGTTGTGGGAGATTAAGATTGGCATTTCTGCTAGAGTGCCAGTCCTGTGCGTGCCATCTCTCTTAAATAGTGGGCCATAGAAAGCCTTTTATTTATTTTTTTTTATTTGGTATCTCAATTCTCCCTGAAAAAATTTAAAAAAACGTGGGAGATTAATATTTGCCTTTCTGCTTGTCTGCCAGTCCTGAGTGTGCCATCTCTCTTAAATCGTGGGCCATAGAAAGCCTAGTTTTTTTTTTTTAAATTTGGTATCTAAATTCTCCCTGAAAAAAAAAAAACACTGGGAGATTAATATTGGCCTTTCTGCTTGTCTGCCAGTCCTGATTGTGCCATCTCTCTTAAATCGTGGGCCATAGAAAGCCTAGGTTTTTTTTTTAAATTTGGTATCTAAATTCTCCCTGAAAAAATAAAAAAAAACCTGTGGGAGATTAATATTGGCCTTTCTGCTTGTCTGCCAGTCCTGATTGTGCCATCTCTCTTAAATAGTGGGCCATAGAAAGCCTAGTTTATTTATTTTTTTAATTTGGTATCTAAATTCTCCCTGAAAAAATAAAAAAAAACCTGTGGGAGATTAATATTGGCCTTTCTGCTTGTCTGCCAGTCCTGATTGTGCCATCTCTCTTAAATAGTGGGCCATAGAAAGCCTTTTATATTTTTTTTTTTATTTGGTATCTAAATTCTCCCTGAAAAAAAAAAAAAAAACCTGTGGGAGATTAACCCCTTACCGGCATCGGACGTACTATACCGTCCGATGCCGGCTCCCCTGCTTTGATGCAGGGCTCCGCGGTGAGCCCGCACCAAAGCCGGGACATGTCAGCTGTTTTGAACAGCTGACATGTGCCCGTAATAGGCGCGGGCAGAATCGCGATCTGCCCGCACCTATTAACTAGTTAAATGCCGCTGTCAAACGCAGACAGCGGCATTTAACTACCGCTTCCGGCCGGGCGGCCGGAAATGACGTCATCGCCGACCCCCGTCACATGTCCGGGGGTCGGCGATGCGTCTCCATTGTAGCCATAGAGGTCCTTGAGACCTCTATGGTTACTGATTGCCCGTCGCTGTGAGCGCCACCCTGTGGTCGGCGCTCACAGCACACGTGCAATTCTGCTACATAGCAGCGATCAGCAGATCGCTGCTATGTAGCAGAGCCGATCGTGCTGTCCCTGCTTCTAGCCTCCCATGGAGGCTATTGAAGCATGGCAAAAGTTAAAAAAAAAAGTTTAAAAAAATGTGAAAAAAATAAAAAAAACATAAAAGTTTAAATCACCCCCCTTTCGCCCCAATCAAAATAAATCAATAAAAAAAATATCAAATCTACGCATATTTGGTATCGCCGCGCTCAGAATTGCCCGATCTATCAAATAAAAAAAAGTATTAACCTGATCGCTAAACAGCGTAGCGGGAAAAAAACTCGAAACGCCAGAATTACGTTTTTTTGGTCGCCGCGACATTGCATTAAAATGCAATAACGGGCGATCAAAAGAACGTATCTGCACCGAAATGCTATCATTAAAAACGTCATCTCGGCACGCAAAAAATAAGCCCTCAACCGACCCCAGATCACGAAAAATGGAGACGCTACGAGTATCGGAAAATGGCGCAATTTTTTTTTTTTTTTTTTTAGCAAAGTTTGGAATTTTTTTTCACCACTTAGATAAAAAATAACCTAGTCATGTTTGGTGTCTATGAACTCGTAATGACCTGGAGAATCATAATGGCAGGTCATTTTTAGCATTTAGTGAACCTAGCAAAAAAGCCAAACAAAAAACCAATGTGGGATTGCACTTTTTTTGCAATTTCACCGCACTTGGAATTTTTTTCCCGTTTTCTAGTACACGACATGCTAAAACCAATGATGTCGTTCAAAAGTACAACTCGTCCCGCAAAAAATAAGCCCTCAGATGGCCAAATTGACGGAAAAATAAAAAAGTTATGGCTCTGGGAAGGAGGAGAGCGAAAAACGAACACGGAAAAACGAAAAATCCCCTGGTCATGAAGGGGTTAATATTGGCCTTTCTGCTTGTCTGCCAGTCCTGATTGTGCCATCTATCTTAAATAGTGGGCCATAGAAAGCCTAGTTTATTTTTTTTTTTTAATTTGGTATCTAAATTCTCCCTGAAAAAATTAAAAAAAACCTGTGGGAGATTAATATTGGCCTTTCTGCTTGTCTGCCAGTCCTGATTGTGCCATCTCTCTTAAATAGTGGGCCATAGAAAGCCTAGTTTTTTTTTTTAAATTTGGTATCTAAATTCTCCCTGAAAAAATAAAAAAAAACCTGTGGGAGATTAATATTGGCCTTTCTACTTGTCTGCCAGTCCTGATTGTGCCATCTCTCTTAAATAGTGGGCAATAGAAAGCCTTTTAAATTTTTTTTTTATTTGGTATCTAAATTCTCCCTGAAAAAAATTAAAAAAAACGTGGGAGATTAATATTTGCCTTTCTGCTTGTCTGCCAGTCCTGAGTGTGCCATCTCTCTTAAATAGTGGGCCATAGAAAGCCTAGTTTTTTTTTTTTTTAAATTGGGTATCTAAATTCTCCCTGAAAAAAAAAAACAGTGGGAGATTAATATTGGCTTTTCTGCTTGTCTGCCAGTCCTGATTGTGCCATCTCTCTTAAATAATGTGCCATAGAAAGCCTAGGTTTTTTTTTAAATTTGGTATCTAAATTCTCCCTGAAAAAAAAAAAAACCTGTGGGAGATTAATATTGGTCTTTCTGCTTGTCTGCCAGTCCTGATTGTGCCATATCTCTTAAATAGTGGGCCATAGAAAGCCTAGGTTTTTTTTTAAATTTGGTATCTAAATTCTCCCTGAAAAAAAAAAAAAAACCTGTGGGAGATTAATATTGGTCTTTCTGCTTGTCTGCCAGTCCTGATTGTGCCATCTCTCTTAACCCCTTCCCGACCCATGACGCCACGTAGGCGTCATGAAAGTCGGTGCCAATCCGACCCATGACGCCTATGTGGCGTCATGGAAAGATCGCGTCCCTGCAGATCGGGTGAAAGGGTTAACTCCCATTTCACCCGATCTGCAGGGACAGGGGGAGTGGTAGTTTAGCCCAGGGGGGGTGGCTTCACCCCCTCGTGGCTACGATCGCTCTGATTGGCTGTTGAAAGTGAAACTGCCAATCAGAGCGATTTGTAATATTTCACCTATTATAACGGGTGAAATATTACAATCCAGCCATGGCCGATGCTGCAATATCATCGGCCATGGCTGGAAATACTAATGTGCCCCCACCCCACCGATCGCCCCCCCCAGCCCCCGATCTGGCCGGTACACTGCTCCGGCTTCCCTCAGTACAGGGCTCCGCTCCCCCCCGGGCTCTTGTCCGCTCCCCCCGTGCTCCAATCACCCCCCCGTGCTCCAATCACCCCCCCGTGCTCCGATCCACCCCCCCGGTGCTCCGTTCCACCCCCCCGTGCTCCATTCCAGCCCCCCCATGCTCCGTTCCACGCCCCCGTGCTCCGTTCCACCCCCCCGTGGTCCCCCCCACCCCATCATACTTACCGATCCAGCCGGGGTCCCGTCCGTCTTCTCCCTGGGCGCCGCCATCTTCCAAAATGGCGGGCGCATGCCCAGTGCGCCCGCCGAATCTGCCGGCTGGCAGATTCGTTCCAAAGTGCATTTTGATCACTGAGATAGATTATATCTCAGTGATCAAAATAAAAAAAATAATAAATGACCCCCCCCTTTGTCACCCCCATAGGTAGGGACAATAAAAAAATAAAGAAATTTTTTTTTTCCACTAATGTTAGAATAGGGTTAGGGTTAGGGGTAGGGTTAGGGCTAGGGGTAGGGTTAGGGTCAGGGGTAGGGTTAGGGTTAGGGGTAGGGTTAGGGTTAGGGGTAGGGTTAGGGTCAGGGGTAGGGTTAGGGTTAGGGGTAGGGTTAGGGCTAGGGTTAGGGCTAGGGGTAGGGTTAGGGCTAGGGTTAGGGTTAGGGCTAGGGTTAGGGTTTCGGTATGTGCACACGTATTCTGGTCCTCTGCAGATTTTTCCGCTGCGGATTTGATAAATCCGTAGTGCTCAACCGCTGCGGATTTATGGCGGATTTACCGCGTTTTTTTCTGCGCATTTCACTGCGGTTTTACAACTGCGATTTTCTATTGGAGCAGTTGTAAAACCGCTGCGGAATCCGCACAAAGAAGTGACATGCTGCGGAATGTAAACCGCTGTGTTTCCGTGCAGTTTTTCCGCAGCATGTGTACAGCGATTTTTGTTTCCCGTAGGTTTACATTGAACTGTAAACTCATGGGAAACTGCTGCGGATCCGCAGCGTTTTCCGCAGCGTGTGCACATACCTTTAGAATTAGGCTATGTGCACACGGTGCGGATTTGGCTGCGGATCCGCAGTGGATTGGCCGCTGCGGATTCGCAGCAGTGTTCCATCAGGTTTACAGTACCATGTAAACATATGAAAAACCAAATCCGCTGTGCCCATGGTGCGGAAAATACCGCGCGGAAACGCTGCGTTGTATTTTCCGCAGCATGTCAATAATTTGTGCGGATTCCGCAGCGTTTTACACCTGTTCCTCAATAGGAATCCGCAGGTGAAATCCGCACAAAAAACACTGGAAATCCGCGGAATATCCGCAGGTAAAACGCAGTGCCTTTTACCCGCGGATTTTTCAAAAATGGTGCGGAAATATTTCACACGAATCCGCAACGTGGGCACATAGCCTTAGGGTTAGGGTTGGAATTAGGGTTGTGGTTAGGGGTGTGTTGCGGTTAGGGTTGGAATTAGGGTTGTGGCTACAGTTGGGATAAGGGTTAGGGGTGTGTTGGGGTTAGTGTTGGAGTTAGAATTGAGGGGTTTCCACTGTTTAGGCACATCAGGGGTCTCCAAACGCAACATGGCGCCACCATTGATTCCAGCCAATCTCGTATTCAAAAAGTCAAATGGTGCTCCCTCACTTCCGAGCCCTGACGTGTGCCCAAACAGTGGTTTACCCCCACATATGGGGTACCAGCATACTCAGAACAAACTGCGCAACAATTACTGGGGTCCAATTTCTCCTGTTACCCTTGTGAATCTAAAAAAATGCTTGCTAAAACATAATTTTTGAGGAAAGAAAAATGATTTTTTATTTTCACGGCTCTGCGTTGTAAACGTCTGTGAAGCACTTGGGGGTTCAAAGTGCTCACCACATATCTAGATAAGTTCCTTGGGGGGTCTAGTTTCTAAAATGGGGTCACTTGTGGGGGTTTCTACTGTATAGGCACATCAGGGGCTCTGCAAACGCAACGTGACATCCGCAGACCATTCCATCAAAGTCTGCATTTCAAAAGTCACTACTTCCCTTCTGAGCCCCGACGTGTGCCCAAACAGTGGTTTACCCCCACTCATGGGGTATCAGCGTACTCAGGAGAAACTGGACAACAGCTTTGGGGGTCCAATTTCTCCTGTAACCCTTGGGAAAATAAAAAATTCTGGGCTAAATAATTATTTTTGAGGAAAGAAAACGTATTTATTATTTTCACGGCTCTGCATTATAAACTTCTATGAAGCGCTTGGGGGTTCAAAGTGCTCACCACACATCTAGATAAGTTCCTTTCGGGGTCTAGTTTCCAAAATGGGGTCACTTGTGGGGGGTTTCTACTGTTAAGCCACATCAGGGGCTCTGCAAACGCAACGTGACGCCCACAGAGCATTCCATCAAAGTCTGCATTTCAAAACGTCACTACTTCACTTCCGAGCCTCGGCATGTGCCCAAACAGTGGTTTACCCCCACATATGGGGTATCAGCGTACTCAGGAGAAACTGTACAACAACTTTTGGGGTCCAATTTCTTCTGTAACCCTTGGGAAAATAAAAAATTCTGGGCTAAATAATTATTTTTGAGGAAAGAAAACGTATTTATTATTTTCACGGCTCTGCATTATAAACTTCTATGAAGCACTTGGGGGTTCAAAGTGCTCACCACACATCTAGATAAGTTCCTTTGGGGGTCTAGTTTCCAAAATGGGGTCACTTGTGGGGGGTTTCTACTGTTAAGCCACATCAGGGGCTCTGCAAACGCAACGTGACGCCCACAGAGCATTCCATCAAAGTCTGCATTTCAAAACGTCACTACTTCACTTCCGAGCCCCGGCATGTGCCCAAACAGTGATTTACCCCCACATATGGGGTATCAGCGTACTCAGGAGAAACTGGACAACAACATTTGGGGTCCAATTTCTTCTGTAACCCTTGGGAAAATAAAAAATTGCAGGCTAAAAATCATTTTTGAGAAAATAATTTTTTTTTTTACTTTCATGGCTCTGCGTTATAAACTTCTGTGAAGCACTTGGGGGTTCAAAGTCCTCACCACACATCTAGATTAGTTCCAAAATGGTGTCATTTCTGGGGGATCTCCAATGTTTAGGCACACAGGGGCTCTCCAAACGTGACATGGTGTCCGCTAATGATTGGAGCTAATTTTCCATTTAAAAAGCCAAATGGCGTGCCTTCCCTTCCGAGCCCTGCCGTGCGCCCAAACAGTGGTTTACCCCCACATATGGGGTATCAGCGTACTCAGGACAAACTGGACAACAATATTTGGGGTCCAATTTCTCCTATTATCCTTGGCAAAATAGGAAATTCCAGGCTAAAAAATCATTTTTGAGGAAAGAAAAATTATTTTTTATTTTCATGGCTCTGCGTTATAAACTTCTGTGAAGCACCTGGGGGTTTAAAGTGCTCAATATGTATCTAGATAAGTTCCTTGGGGGGTCTAGTTTCCAAAATGGTGTCACTTGTGGGGTTGCTCCAATGTTTAGGCACACAGGGGCTCTCCAAATGCGACATGGTGTCCGCTAACAATTGGAGCTAATTTTCCATTCAAAAAGTCAAATGGCGCGCCTTCCCTTCCGAGCCCTGCCGAGTGCCCAAACAGTGGTTTATCCCCACATATGAGGTATCGGCGTACTCGGGAGAAATTGCCCAACAAACTTTATGATCCATTTTATCCTACTGCCCATGTGAAAATGAAAAAATTGAGGCGAAAAGAATTTTTTTGTGAAAAAAAAGTACTTTTTCATTTTTACAGATCAATTTGTGAAGCACCTGAGGGTTTAAAGTGCTCACTAGGCATCTAAATAAGTTCCTTGGGGGGTCTAGTTTCCAAAATGGGGTCACTTGTGGGGGAGCGCCAATGTTTAGGCACACAGGAGCTATCCAAACGCGACATGGTGTCCGCTAACGATGGAAATAATTTTTCATTCAAAAAGTCAAATGGCACTCCTTCCCTTCCGAGCCTTACCATGTGCCCAAACAGTGTTTTACCCCCACATGTGAGGTATTGGTGTACTCAGGAGAAATTGCCCAACACATTTTAGGATCCATTTTATCCTGTTGCCCATGTGAAAATGAAAAAATTGAGGCAGAAATAATTTTTTTGTGAAAAAAAAGTACTTTTTCATTTTTACGGATCAATTTGTGAAGCACCTGGGGGTTCAAAGTGCTCACTATGCATCTAGATAAGTTCCTTGGGGCGTCTAGTTTCCAAAATGGGGTCACTTGTGGGGGAGCTCCAATTTTTAGGCACACGGGGGCTCTCCAAACGTGACATGGTGTCCGCTAAAGAGTGGAGCCAATTTTTGATTCAAAAAGTCAAATGGCGCTCCTTCCCTTCCAAGCCCTGCCGTGCGCCCAAACAGTGGTTTACCCCCACATATGAGGTATCAGCGTACTCAGGACAAATTGGACAACAACTTTCGTGGTTCAGTTTCTCCTTTTACCATTGGGAAAATAAAAAATTGTTGCTAAAAGATAATTTTTGTGACTAAAAAGTAAAATGTTCATTTTTTCCTTCCATGTTGCTTCTGCTGCTGTGAAGCACCTGAAGGGTTAATAAACTTCTTGAATGTGGTTTTGTGCACCTTGAGGGGTGCAGTTTTTAGAATGGTGTCACTTTTGGGTATTTTCAGCCATATAGACCCCTCAAACTGACTTCAAATGTGAGGTGGTCCCTAAAAAAAATGGTTTTGTAAATTTCGTTGTAAAAATGAGAAATCGCTGGTCAAATTTTAACCCTTATAACTTCCTAACAAAAAAAACTTTTGTTTCCAAAATTGTGCTGATGTAAAGTAAACATGTGGGAAATGTTATTTATTAACTATTTTGTGTCACATATCTCTCTGGTTTAACAGAATAAAAATTCAAAATGTGAAAATTGCAAAATTTTCAAAATTTTCGCCAAATTTCCGTTTTTATCACAAATAAACGCAGAATTTATTGACCTAAATTTACCACTAACATGAAGCCCAATATGTCACGAAAAAACAATCTCAGAACCGCTAGGATCCATTGAAGCGTTCCTGAGTTATTACCTCATAAAGGGACACTGGTCAGAATTGCAAAAAACGGCAAGGTCTTTAAGGTCAAAATAGGCTGGGTCATGAAGGGGTTAAATAGTGGGCCATAGAAAGCCTAGTTTTGTTTTTTTTTAAATTTGGTATCTAAATTCTCCCTGAAAAAATAAAAAAAAAAACTGTGGGAGATTAATATTGGTCTTTCTGCTTGTCTGCCAGTCCTGATTGTGCCATCTCTCTTAAATAGTGGGCCATAGAAAGCCTAGTTTTTTTTTTTTTTTTTAATTTGGTATCTAAATTCTCCCTGAAAAAATAAAAAAAAAAACTGTGGGAGATTAATATTGGCCTTTCTGCTTGTCTGCCAGTCCTGATTGTGCCATCTCTCTTAAATAGTGGGCCATAGAAAGCCTAGTTTTTTTTTTAAATTTGGTATCTAAATTCTCCCTGAAAAAATAAAAAAAAACCTGTGGGAGATTAATATTGGCCTTTCTGCTTGTCTGCCAGTTCTGATTGTGCCATCGCTCTTAAATAGTGGGCTATAGAAAGCCTAGTTTTTTTTTTTTAATTTGGTATCTAATATCTCCCAGAAAAAATAAACAAAAACCTGTGGGAGATTAATATTGGTCTTTCTGCTTGTCTGCCAGTCCTGATTGTGCCATCTCTCTTAAATAGTGGGCCATAGAAAGCCTGTTTTTTTTTTTTAAATTTGGCATCTAAATTCTCCCTGAAAAAATAAAAAAAATCCTGTGGGAGATTAATATTGGCCTTTCTGCTTGTCTGCCAGTCCTGATTGTGCCATCTCTCTTAAATAGTGGGCCATAGAAAGCCTAGGTTTTTTTTTTAAATTTGGTATCTAAATTCTCCCTGAAAAAAAAAAAACCTGTGGGAGATTAATATTGGTGTTTCTGCTTGTCTACCAGTCCTGATTGTGCCACATCTCTTAAATAGTGGGCCATAGAAACCCTAGGTATTTTTTTTTAATTTGGTATCTAAATTCTCCCTGAAAAAATAAAAAAAAACCTGTGGGAGATTAATATTGGCCTTTCTGCTTGTCAGCCAGTCCTGATTGTGCCATCTCTCTTAAATAGTGGTCCATAGAAAGCCTAGGTTTTTTTTTTTAATTTTGTATCTAAATTCTCCCTGAAAAAATAAAAAAAAACCTGTGGGAGATTAATATTGGCCTTTCTGCTTGTCTGCAAGTCCTGATTGTGCCATCTCTCTTAAATAGTGGGCCATAGAAAGCATAGTTTTTTTTTTTTTTTAAATTTGGTATCTAAATTCTCCCTGAAAAAATAAAAAAAAACCTGTGGGAGATTAATATTGGCCTTTCTGCTTGTCTGCCAGTCCTGATTGTGCCATCTCTCTGAAATAGTGGGCAATAGAAAGCCTAGTTTTTTTTTTTTTAAATTTGGTATCTAAATTCTCCCTGAAAAAATAAAAAAAAACCTGTGGGAGATTAATATTGGCCTTTCTGCTTGTCTGCCAGTCCTGATTGTGCCATCTCTCTTAAATAGTGGGCCATAGAAAGCCTAGTTTATTTTTTTTTTTTATTTGGTATCTAAATTCTCCCTGAAAAAATAAAAAAAACCCTGTGGGAGATTAATATTGGCCTTTCTGCTTGTCTGCCAGTCCTGATTGTGCCATCTCTCTTAAATAGTGGGCCATAGAAAGCATAGTTTGTTTTTTTTTAAATTTGGTATCTAAATTCTCCCTGAAAAAATAAAAAAAAACCTGTGGGAGATTAATATTGGCCTTTCTGCTTGTCTGCCAGTCCTGATTGTGCCATCTCTCTGAAATAGTGGGCAATAGAAAGCCTAGTTTTTTTTTTTTTAAATTTGGTATCTAAATTCTCCCTGAAGAAATTAAAAAAAACCTGTGGGAGATTAATATTGGCCTTTCTGCTTGTCTGCCAGTCCTGATTGTGCCATCTCTCTTAAATAGTGGGCCATAGAAAGCCTAGTTTATTTTTTTTTTTTTATTTGGTATCTAAATTCTCCCTGAAAAAATAAAAAAAAACCTGTGGGAGATTAATATTGGCCTTTCTGCTTGTCTGCCAGTCCTGATTGTGCCATCTCTCTTAAATAGTGGGCCATAGAAAGCATAGTTTTTTTTTTTTTAAATTTGGTATCTAAATTCTCCCTGAAAAAATAAAAAAAAACCTGTGGGAGATTAATATTGGTCTTTCTGCTTGTCTGCCAGTCCTGATTGTGCCATATCTCTTAAATAGTGGGCCATAGAAAGCCTAGTTTATTTTTTTTTTTTTATTTGGTATCTAAATTCTCCATGAAAAAATAAAAAAAAACCTGTGGGAGATTAATATTGGCCTTTCTGCTTGTCTGCCAGTCCTGATTGTGCCATCTCTCTTAAATAGTGGGCCATAGAAAGCATAGTTTTTTTTTTTTTAAATTTGGTATCTAAATTCTCCCTGAAAAAATAAAAAAAAACCTGTGGGAGATTAATATTGGTCTTTCTGCTTGTCTGCCAGTCCTGATTGTGCCATATCTCTTAAATAGTGGGCCATAAAAAGCCTAGGTTTTTTTTTTTTTAATTTGGTATCTAAATTCTCCCTGAAAAAATAAAAAAAAACCTGTGGGAGATTAATATTGGCCTTTCTGCTTGTCTGCCAGTCCTGATTGTGCCATCTCTCTTAAATAGTGGGCCATAGAAAGCCTAGTTATTTTTTTTAAATTTGGTATCTAAATTCTCCCTGAAAAAATAAAAAAAAACCTGTGGGAGATTAATATTGGCCTTTCTGCTTGTCTGCCAGTCCTGATTGTGCCATCTCTCTTAAATAGTGGGCCATAGAAAGCATAGTTTGTTTTTTTTTAAATTTGGTATCTAAATTCTCCCTGAAAAAATAAAAAAAAACCTGTGGGAGATTAATATTGGCCTTTCTGCTTGTCTGCCAGTCCTGATTGTGCCATCTCTCTGAAATAGTGGGCAATAGAAAGCCTAGTTTTTTTTTTTTTAAATTTGGTATCTAAATTCTCCCTGAAGAAATAAAAAAAAACCTGTGGGAGATTAATATTGGCCTTTCTGCTTGTCTGCCAGTCCTGATTGTGCCATCTCTCTTAAATAGTGGGCCATAGAAAGCCTAGTTTATTTTTTTTTTTATTTGGTATCTAAATTCTCCCTGAAAAAATAAAAAAAAACCTGTGGGAGATTAATATTGGCCTTTCTGCTTGTCTGCCAGTCCTGATTGTGCCATCTCTCTTAAATAGTGGGCCATAGAAAGCATAGTTTTTTTTTTTTTAAATTTGGTATCTAAATTCTCCCTGAAAAAATAAAAAAAAACCTGTGGGAGATTAATATTGGTCTTTCTGCTTGTCTGCCAGTCCTGATTGTGCCATATCTCTTAAATAGTGGGCCATAGAAAGCCTAGTTTATTTTTTTTTTTTATTTGGTATCTAAATTCTCCATGAAAAAATAAAAAAAAACCTGTGGGAGATTAATATTGGCCTTTCTGCTTGTCTGCCAGTCCTGATTGTGCCATCTCTCTTAAATAGTGGGCCATAGAAAGCATAGTTTTTTTTTTTTTAAATTTGGTATCTAAATTCTCCCTGAAAAAATAAAAAAAAACCTGTGGGAGATTAATATTGGTCTTTCTGCTTGTCTGCCAGTCCTGATTGTGCCATATCTCTTAAATAGTGGGCCATAAAAAGCCTAGGTTTTTTTTTTTTAATTTGGTATCTAAATTCTCCCTGAAAAAATAAAAAAAAACCTGTGGGAGATTAATATTGGCCTTTCTGCTTGTCTGCCAGTCCTGATTGTGCCATCTCTCTTAAATAGTGGGCAATAGAAAGCCTAGTTTTTTTTTTTTTAAATTTGGTATCTAAATTCTCCCTGAAAAAAAAAAAAAAAACCTGTGGGAGATTAATATTGGCCTTTCTGCTTGTCTGCCAGTCCTGATTGTGCCATCTCTCTTAAATAGTGGGCCATAGAAAGCCTGGTTTATTTTTTTTTTTTAATTTGGTATCTAAATTCTCCCTGAAAAAAAAAAAAAAAACCTGTGGGAGATTAATATTGGCCTTTCTGCTTGTCTGCCAGTCCTGATTGTGCCATCTCTCTTAAATAGTGGGCCATAGAAAGCCTAGTTTGTTTTTTTAAATTTGGTATCTAAATTCTCCCTGAAAAAATAAAAAAAAACCTGTGGGAGATTAATATTGGCCTTTCTACTTGTCTGCCAGTCCTGATTGTGCCATCTCTCTTAAATAGTGGGCCATAGAAAGCCTAGTTTTGTTTTTTTAAATTTGGTATCTAAATTCTCCCTGAAAAAATAAAAAAAAACCTGTGGGAGATTAATATTGGCATTTCTGCTTGTCTGCCAGTCCTGATTGTGCCATCTCTCTTAAATGGTGGTCCATAGAAAGCCTAGTTTTTTTTTTTTTTTTTAAATTTGGTGTCTAAATTCTCTTTGAAAAAATAAAAAAAAACCTGTGGGAGATTAATATTGGCCTTTCTGCTTGTCTGCCAGTCCTGAGTGTGCCATCTCTCTTAAATAGTGGGTCATAGAAAGCCTAGTTTTTTATTTTTTTTTATTTGGTATCTAAATTTTCCCAGAAAAAAAAAAAAAAGTGGGAGATTAATATTGGCCTTTGTGCTTGAGTGACAGTCCTGCGTGTGTGGCATCTCTCTCATTTGGTGCCACAGAAAACAGTGTGTAACATCGTGCCTGATTTTCCTTGCGGTCTCACCCACCTATAAAGGGATATCTAAATCATACAGAAGTTAGAGTTCACCTTGTAATTTGTTTGACAGTAACAAATAACGTTAGTTTGGTGACGTTTGACGTTTGAGGAAGTCTGGTGGAAGAGGTCGTGGCCGTGGGCGTTCATTGCCAGCTGGTAATGATGGTAGTGGTAGTGGAGCATCGGGTGGTCGTGGGAAAAACAATATAGCACCTAAGTCTCGAGCTGTGGAGCCAGGTTTGTCGTCTGGCTACACAAGGCCTCGAACACTCCCTTTTCTGGGAGTAGGAAAACCGCTTTTAAAGCCAGAGCAGCAAGAGCAAGTTTTGGCTTATCTTGCTGACTCAGCCTCTAGCTCTTTTGCCTCCTCTTCTGAAACTGGTAAATGTAAAAGCAGCGCATCGTTAGTGGATGTTCACGGTCAGGGACAAGTCGCTTCCTTGTCCTCTTCAGCAAAAACAGCAACAGAGAAGGATGCAGCAGGCGACACAACGGGTTACTCCATGGAGCTCTTTACACTAGGGTTGAGCGAAACGGGTCGAAATTGTTCAAAAGTCGCCGACTTTTGGCAAGGTCGGGTTTCATGAAACCCGACCCGACCCTAGTGGGGGGTCGGCCATGAAGTCGGCGATCTTTTGAATCTGGAATCGGAATTCCGATCCCGATTCCCGATATGTTTAAGATATTGGGAATTGGTATCGGAATTCAGATTAAAGTGTAAAATATAGAATTAAAATAAAAAATATTGCAATACTTACCCTCTGACGCGCCCTGGTACTAACCGGCAGCCTTCCTCCTTCGAATCCGCGCTTCTAGGACCTTGCCGTGACGTCGCGGTGACGTCGCGGCTTGTGATTGGCCGCGCGGCCGCCCATGTGACCGCTCGCGCGGCCAATCACAAGCCGCGACGTCACCGAAGGTCCTGTAAGGGCTGATTCTTAGGAAGGAAGGCTGTCGGAAGGAAGCAGGGCGCTCCCGAGGGTGAGTATATACCTAATAGGAATATACTCACCCTCGGAAGCGCCCTGCTTCTTTCCGCCAGCCTTCCTTCCTAAGAATCAGCCCTTCCAGGACCTTCGGTGACGTCGCGGGTGACGTCGCGGCTTGTGATTGGCCGCGCGAGCGGTCACATGGGCGGCCGCGCGGCCAATCACAAGCCGCGACGTCACCCGCGACGTCACCGAAGGTCCTGGAAGGCCGATTCTAAGGAAGGAAGGTTCCCGGTTAGTACCAGGGCGCGTCAGAGGGTAAGTATAAGGATATTTTTTATTTTAATTCTATATTTTACACTTAAATATGGATCCCAGGGCCTGAAGGAGAGTTTCCGCTCCTTCAGACCCTGGGAACCATGGAAACCCAATGCACTGCATTGGGTTTCGAGTTTCGGCCGACCCCGACCCCGAATTTTTTATAGGATCGGCCGATTTCGTGAAACCCGACCCGATCCTATAAAAGTGAAGGTCGCTCAACCCTACTTTACACATACCGTCCCTGGCTTAGAAAGTGAAACAGTTAACAGGCCATGCCCATTACAAGTTGAATCTGACATGGAGTGCACTGATGCACAGCCACAGCCAGACTACTATGCTGGTCCTTTGACTCAGACCACAACATTGCCCTCGCAGGGTACTGATCCAGAATCAGACCCTGATGAGACTATGTTGCCCCGTCACGAACGCTATACCACCGACTTACACGGTGACACAGACGAAGTTGTACACGAGCTAGAAGAGGAGGTTATAGATGACCCAGTTGTTGACCCCGATTGGCAGCCATTGGGGAAACAGGGTGCAGGCGGCAGTAGTTCTGAAGCGGAGGAGGAGGGGCCGCAGCAGGCATCAACATCGCAACAGGTTCCATCTGCCGGGCCCGTAGATGGCACAAAACGCGTGGCAAAGCCAAAACCTGTTGGAGGACAGCGTGGCCATCCGGTTAAAGCTCAGTCTGCAATGCCTGAAAAGGGATCCGATGCTAGAAAGAGTGCAGTCTGCCATTTTTTTAAACAACATCCAATTGATCAGCGCTAAGTCATCTGTCAAAAATGTTCAACTATCGTAAGCAGAGGTCAGAATCTGAAAAGTCTAAATACAAGTTGCATGCATAGACATTTAACCACCATGCATTTGCAAGCCTGGACTAACTACCAAATGTCCCTTAAGGTTGTAGCACCCTCGGCCAATGAAGCTAGTCAGCAACGCTACATCCCTTCCGTCAGTGTAAGGCCACCATTTTCCGCACCACCTGCAGTATCTGTGCAGGTTTCTTTGCCAGGCCAATGCAGTCAGGGTCAGGGAATCACCAGTTTCGTATTAGGAAACACTGAATCTAGGGCACCGGCGGCAACAATACCGTCTCCAACCGTCTCTCAGTCTGCCATGTCCACCGGCACCCCCGCTAGTTCCACGATCTCAAGCTCTCCAGTCCAGCTCACCCTACATGAGACTCTGGTTAGAAAAAGGAAGTACTTAGCCTCGCATCCACGTACACAGGGTTTGAATGCCCACATAGCTAGACTAATCTCGTTAGAGATGATGCCCTACCGGTTAGTTGAAAGCGAAGCTTTCAAAGCCCTGATGGACTACGCTGTACCACGCTACGAGCTACCCAGTCGACACTTCTTTTCGAGAAAAGCCATCTCAGCCCTCCACCAGCATGTTAAAGAGCGCATCGTCCATGCACTCAGGCAATCTGTGAGTACAAAGATGCACCTGACAACAGATGCATGGACCAGTAGGCATGGCCAGGGACGTTACGTGTCCATCACGGCACACTGGGTGAATGTGGTTGATGCAGGGTCCACAGGGGACAGCAATTTTGGGACAGTTCTGCCTAGCCCACGGTCTAGGAAACAGTTGGCTGTAGCCGTTCACACCCCCTCCTCCTCCTCCTCGTCCTCCTGCAGAAGCGAGAGCTCGTCCACAGACCGCAGTCGCCCAACCACTCCATCCGCAGCTGGCACAGTTGCACACCAGTTGTCCCATTATGGGGCAGCTACTGGCAAGCATCAGCAGGCTGTATTGGCTATGAAGTGTTTGGGCGACAACAGACACACCGCGGAAGTTCTGTCCGAGTTCTTGCAGAAAGAAACGCAGTCGTGGGTGGGCACTGTAGATCTTGAGGCAGGCAAGGTAGTGAGTGATAACGGAAGGAATTTCATGGCTGCCATCTCCCTTTCCCAACTGAAACACATTCCTTGCCTGGCTCACACCTTAAACCTGGTGGTGCAGTGCTTCCTGAAAAGTTATCCGGGGTTATCCGACCTGCTCCTCAAAGTGCGCGGACTTTGCTCGCATATCCGCCGTTCGCCCGTACACTCCAGCCGTATGCAGACCTATCAGCGGTCTTTGAACCTTCCCCAGCATCGCCTAATCATAGACGTTGCAACAAGGTGGAACTCAACACTGCACATGCTTCAGAGACTGTGCGAACAGAGGCGTGCTGTTATGTATTTGTGGGAGGATACACATACACGGGCAGGCAGTAGGATGGCAGACATGGAGTTGTCAGGTGTGCAGTGGTCGAAGATACAAGACATGTGTCAAGTCCTTCAGTGTTTTGAGGAATGCACATGGCAGGTTAGTGCAGACAACGCCATAATAAGCATGAGCATCCCCCTAATGCGTCTGCTGATGCAAAGTTTGATGCACATAAAGGAGCAGGCGTCTGGCAGGCAGAGGAAGAGGAAAGCCTTGATGACAGTCAGCCATTGTCTGGTCAGGGCAGTGTACAGGACGAGGTAGCGGGCGAACAGGAGGAGGAGGACGAGGAGGATGATGGGGATGAGTATTTTTTTAATGAGGAAGCTTTTCCGGGGCCACGGGAAATTGGTGGCGTGGCAAGGCCGGGTTCTGGTTTTTTGAGGGACACAAGTGACGTAGATTTGCCTGAAACAGCCCCTCAACCCAGCACAACCGCAGATTTGACAACTGGAACTTTGGCCCACATGGCGGATTATGCCTTACGTATCCTCAAAAGGGACACACGCATTACTAAAATGATGAACCATGACGATTACTGGTTGGCCTGCCTCCTTGTTCCTCGCTATAAAGGCAAATTGCAAAATATTATGCCACATGAGAACTTGGAACTAATATTAGCAACCAAACAATCAACTCTTGTTGACCGTTTGCTTCAGGCATTCCCAGCACACAGCGCCCGTGATCGTTCTCACACGAGCTGCAGGGGCCAGCAGACCAGAGGTGTTAGAGGTGCAGAAATCAGAAGTGGCGTTGGACAGAGGGGTTTTCTGACCAGGTTGTGGAGTGATTTTGCTATGACCGCAGACAGGACAGGTACTGCAGCATCAATTCAAAGTGACAGGAGACAACATTTGTCCAGTATGGTTACTAACTATTTTTCATCCCTTATCGATGTTCTCCCTCAACCGTCATTCCCATTTGATTACTGGGCATCCAAATTAGACACCTGGCCAGAATTGGCAGAATATGCATTGCAGGAGCTTGCTTGCCTGGCAGCTAGTGTCCTATCAGAAAGAGTATTCAGTGCTGCAGGTTCAATATTAACCGAAAAAAGCACTCGTCTGGCTACCCAAAATGTTGATGATCTAACATTCATTAAAATGAACCACAACTGGATTTCGAAATCTTTTGCCCCACCTTGCCCGGCTGACACCTAGCTTTCCTATGAAAAGGTCTTGCTTGTGGACTACTCTGACTGACTTTTCCAATCGCGTAATTTGCAGCAGCTGATTGTCCAGCATACGATATGTTTACACCTCCATAAATGGCCAAAATCCCCCCCACGGGGCCGTGGTCTCGCCACTTGGCGCAAGCACCCGTGAGAGTGCTGTTTGTCTGAAGAGGTGGGTGTGCCCGCTTTTGGTCGACGGCACTGCCACTGGGTCCCTCATAGTACAATAAAGTGTCTCTGGCGGTGGTGGTGCGCACCCAACGTCAGACACACTGTTGTAACATGAGGGGCCCTGGGCATGTACCGCCGGCCACAAGAGAGTTCCCCCCCAGCTCAAACATTGCTCTACCACTTGCACAATTATCTCTCACAGTTCCACCGATGTTTAGTCTATGCGCTGACATCATTCAATGCCTGGCACTGACAATACCAATGTGTTGACATGTATGATAGTACTTAACATAGTCAGGGGCAGTGTCCTATATTTACACCAGTAAATAATTAGCGCCAAATTACTAGGTCTAAAACTCAGTAGAGGAGCCCACCCCGGTACCTAAGTATTCCACCCTTTTGTGTTTTGGTTTTGTTGTAATGCGAGACATTAACATCTATTTATTTTTTTGGAGTACTAACTGGCAGACACTCATTACAATCGGCCTCCGCTGACAACGCCAATGCTGCCTGCGTACCCCTGCAAGAGAATTGCAAGTGCCTACAACCAAATTTTGTTATGTTAGGCCTACTACGCCTGTCTGTGGTCCCTCCTTCCACTAGTCCTCCAGTGACCTGTCTACTGCTGCCCGTGTACCCCTGGAACCAATTTAAAAGTGCCTACAGCCAAATTTTGTTATGTTAGGCCTACTACGCCTGTCTGCGGTCTCTCCTGCCACTGCTCCTCAAGTGACCTGTCTACTGCTGCCCGTGTACCCCTGGAACCAATTTAAAAGTGCCTACAGCCAAATTTTGTTATGTTAGGCCTACTACGCCTGTCTGCGGTCCCTCCTTCCACTAGTCCTCCAGTGACCTGTCTACTGCTGCCCGTGTGCCCCTGGAACCAATTTACAAGTGCCTACAGCCAAATTGTGTTATGTTAGGCCTACTACGCCTGTCTGCGGTCCCTCCTGCCACTAGTCCTCAAGTGACCTGTCTACTGCTGCCCGTGTACCCCTGGAACCAATTTAAAAGTGCCTACAGCCAAATTTTGTTATGTTAGGCCTACTACGCCTGTCTGCAGTCCCTCCTTCCACTAGTCCTCCAGTGACCTGTCTACTGCTGCCCGTGTACCCCTGGAACCAATTTAAAAGTGCCTACAGCCAAATTTTGTTATGTTAGGCCTACTACGCCTGTCTGTGGTCCCTCCTGCCACTAGTCCTCAAGTGACCTGTCTACTGCTGCCCGTGTACCGCTGGAACCAATTTAAAAGTGCCTACAGCCAAATTTTGTTATGTTAGGCCTACTACGCCTGTCTGCGGTCCCTCCTGCCACTAGTCCTCCAGTGACCTGTCTACTGCTGCCCGTGTACCCCTGGAACCAATTTAAAAGTGCCTACAGCCAAATTTTGTTATGTTAGGCCTACTACGCCTGTCTGCGGTCCCTCCTTCCACTAGTCCTCCACTGACCAGACCACTGCTGCCTGTGTACCCCTGGAACCTATTTTAAATTGCATAGAGCATCCTTTTTTTAATAGTAGGCATACAAACTCTGTCTGTGGCCCATAATTGAAATTGTCCTCCACTGAACAGACCAATGCTGCCTGTGTACCCCTGTAACCTTTTTTAAACTGCATTGAGCCAAATGTTGTGTTTAAGGCCTACTACCTGTGTCTGTCTGCGCCACTCAATACAGCTGTCCTCCTTTTAAAAAAGCTGAGCGTCAATAGTCTGGTTTTCAGCCTATAGGAATTTGAAAACTTCATTGGGGCTACTACTACTACTTCGGTAGGGCCTACTAACGGTGTCTGCCGCTCCAAGGTGTTCCCCAGGTTTCCTCTCCATAGCTTAGAGCTTCTAGCTCTCGTTTAGTAGTTGTTGAAAACAACACTGCATTCGGCCTACAAGTTGGGTCTGGGGTGTAGAGACGGTGTGTTCCACTCCAAGGTGTTCCCCAGGTTGCCTCTCCATTGCTTCAATCTTAAACCTCTTGTTTAGTAGTTTTGAAAACAACACTGCATTCGGCCTACAAGTTGGGTCTGGGTTGTAGAGACGGTGTCTTCCGCTCCAAGGTGTTCTCCAGGTTTCCTCTCCATTGCTTCAATCTTAAAGCTCTTCTTAAGTAGTTGTTGAAAACAACACTGCATTCGGCCTACAAGTTGGGTCTGGGTTGTAGAGACGGTGTTTTCCGCTCCAAGGTGTTCTCCAGGTTTCCTCTCCATTGCTTCAATCTTAAAGCTCTTGTTTAGTAGTTGTTGAAAACAACACTGCATTCGGCCTACAAGATGGGTCTGGGGTGTAGAGACAGTGTCTTCCACTCCAAGGTGTTCTCCAGGTTGCCTCTCCAATGCTTCAATCTTCTGGCTCTCGTTTAGTAGTTGTTGAAAACAACACTGCATTCGGCCTACAAGTTGGGTCTGGGGTGTAGAGACGGTGTCTTCCACTCCAAGGTGTTCCCCAGGTTGCCTCTCCATTGCTTCAATCTTCTGGCTCTCGTTTAGTAGTTGTTGAAAACAACACTGCATTCGGCCTACAAGTTGGGTCTGGGGTGTAGAGACGGTGTCTTCCACTCCAAGGTGTTCCCCAGGTTTCCTCTTCATTGCTTCGATCTTCTGGCTCTCGTTTAGTAGTTGTTGAAAACAACACTGCATTAGGCCTACTAGTTGGGTTGGGGCCTTCTATCTGTGTCTGCCGCTCCTTGCTGTTCTCCTACAGTGAACAAAGCTGTGCCGCCGGTTTACTACTGCTGCCAATTTTGAACTGCATTTAGAATACTTACTGATTTGGGCCTACTCTATGTGTCAGCCTCTCATTCCAGTTGTCCTCCACTGAACAAAACAATGCCCCCTGGTTACTCCTGTTACCAATTTTGAACTGCATTTAGCCCACTTTATTCTTTGGGCCCATATCTGTTTCCCCCTCATCCTGCCCATTGCCCAGCCAGTGATAGATGAGTCTGCTGGTACATTGACCCATAATGCAACATTCCCCGTGCACGCTACACTGCAAGATTGTGACCCTGCTGAAAGTCAGGTCCCCCTTCCCGCATACCATACCACCTTACACGGGGACAAAGAGGAAGGTGCAGATGAAGGTGCAGGTTCCTTCATCAGGTGGGGGGAGGAATACTCGTTGGCGACGTCACTGGCACAGGGCCCCTCATAGTACGCAAAAGTGTTGCTGCCGGTGGGAGGCGCCCCCGCCGTGCAAACACACCGCTGTACTTTGAGGGGCCCTGTGCCAGTGCCAATGCCAACGAGTGGGCCCCCTCTGCTTGCTCAGGATCACAGCACTTGCAAAGTTGAAATACTTACCTCTCCCTGCTCCACTGCCGTGACGTGGTCCAGATTTACTGGGCACACCAATTACTTGAACCAGCCCTACCCCCCACAACTTTAGCCAAATGACCCCTAATTTCAAATGCCTTACAATTATTATAAGCTAAATTAAGATTGACAAGCTTCAGTAACAAGAATGGATGTTTTTTGCCATTAACATGGGCTCTGTACATGTTTCCCTGGCCTCTACTCACTGCCGACTATGCTCCCCCATTGACTTGCATTGGGTTTCGTGTTTCGGTCGATCCCCGACTTTTCGCGATAATCGGCCGATTCCACTCGACTCGACTTTTAAGATAGTCGGGTTTCGCGAAACCCGACTCGACTCTAAAAAGGTCAAGGTCGCTCAACCCTAGTGGTGACAGCCTGCCTTCAAAGGGTTATTTTCCAGGATGAGAAGAAAAGTCTGCAGTCATTCTATGTCTCAACATTAAAAATCTTTGGATGATTACATCACTGGAATTCTCCAGGAATCCTGTGAAACCCAATTTAGAGCACAGCAAAAGGAAGTGACCATAGGGGAAGGAAGCAAAGGCCAACCTTGGAACAAAGGAGCATAATAATGTGATTTCCATAATTGCTGTAACATGTTGACTATATTTTATTGTGACTCATTTCTTTGGAACATTGTGAAAAGGAAAAGGGAGAGTAGTTGACGCATGACAACCACTATGCAATTCACATACTGACCACTCAAATGGGGAATACAGGGGAATTGGGACAGTGTGTGCATCACATACTGCCAAGATATATCTGTCCGTAGTCACACAAAGCCACTGTAAACTTTTCTTTTCAGCCTAGAAAACCACTTTAACTGACATATAAAAGACTATGCTTTTCCACTTTATTTGAAGTAGACTGTGCTGTTTCAGCTTACTAAAGAGACTGTAACTAGGCTTATATATTGTCCTGAAAAGAACCACCAGTATTTACCCATTGTATGACTGAATGAAATATTCAATTACTGGAAAACATAGCTAAAAAGAAGAATAAATTCAACCAACTATATACTGTATTTGCAGTACATTGCTATTTTGCTCTATAACTTTGTCGTTACTGATATCGAACTGTTTGTTTACCCTGTATGTGTTCCTTCTCCACGTTCCCGGCATAAGGATGGCTGCAGATAAGCATAATCACTTTTATCCAATTTTTATCTGTGTGCCATCCGTGTGTCCGTTCTTTACATTCTTGTCACAGTGTGATGTCCATGTGATGTCTGTATGCGGTCTGTTTTTAAAAATGTAAATCAAAAATGTACATAATCAAATTCTGTTTCTTAGTTTTATAATAGAAATGTATATGTAAAAGGACTCATGCAGATGAATGTGTTCTGTCTGATTTTTAATCAGAGAGCACACTGACCTACATTTACCGTGTTTTTCGGACTATAAGACGCACCGGACTAAAAGACGCACCCAGGTTTTAGAGGTGAAAAATAGGGAAAAAAATATTTGAAGCAAAAAAGGTGGTAAAATATTTGATAACATAAACATACTATTATATGTGTTGTTATTATATATAATAGTATGTTATTATGTTAGAAGCTACGGGACCAGTGTGGTGTCTGTAAAGTACGATATGAAGACGCTGGAGGGTGAGTATAAGAATGGGGGCACAGGCCTTACATTTAAAGCACCACTTCAGCACTGAAAAATAACACTGGAGTGCTGCTTTAAGAACCCATGGGAGAACTATAACTCCCAGCATGTCCTGCAGATCCTATGGCATGCTGGGAGTTATAGTTCACCACAGGAGTGGCAGAGTGCTTTATTTTGTCTTGTAGTGACTAACCTTTTAATTGTGGCAGCCAGCCACTGTGGTGAGGTAAAATGCTGGAGCATCCCATCCCATGACACCACAGAGCGCTCCCTCTTGTTGCCTCTCCACAGCACAGAGGAAGCCAGCAGATTGTAGTGTGGTGTCTGCAGGACCTGTGATGACATCAGAAGAGGGAGGGCTCTGTGCTGCCATGTGATGCTCCAGCCCGCCCTCTTCATGACTGTTAAATATGCTTATTTTGCACATTTATTTAATCAGGACTATTCACCAGGTGCTTACTCTTAAAGAAAAATGTCATGATATTCTCATAAAAAATATAGTGGTTTATTGAATTGTCCACAGAAAAACCACATTTCAGCAAAACATAAAAATAGATGAAATAGTTACGAACAGATTGTCCATGTGTAAATATCAGCGCTTGTTACTCATCTTTCCCAAAGTTCTGAATGCTAAAAGCCGTCTGTCTGTGTGAAGTCTGAAGTCATCATGGCTATCAGCTGTTCCTTCCTTGTGTGTCTTGTCTGATGTCCATGGAGAATGATGGTAAATGCAGGAGGTGACAACTCCCACATGACAACCCCCCCACCCTCCTAAGAGATGTTATTTATATGTCCCACAGACCACGTGTTCCCTTTATATATGGTGTTGACTTATACTCTGAGCTATATATATATACAGAAATAGCTTTTGTAACATCAGCAAGAAGCAATATGCTCAGTACAGAATAAGAATAATTCAATTAATAATTAATATTTAACAACTCCCCCTTTTGAGGGTGACAGACATTGATTGAAACTCTCAAATTAAACATATTAATAAGATCTTCTTTCTTCTTCTTTGGCAAAATAATGTAATGTTCATAATAATATTATTAATAATAATAATAATAATATTGTTATATGTACTCAATAATATAATGATATGTAAATTCATGTTATGTTATGGTGCTGTCTGCACAGAGAAAAACACTCGCTCCTGTGTTAGTGGGGTTCATTAACGTCAGCTGCTCCCCTGCTGTGTATCCGGCAATTGCTCCTGCTACCTCCACACTCACACTACTACAGATTTGAAACTTGCTACAATTAGGCCTCAGCCTACACTCTGTTTCTTCTGTAATCCCTGAGCTCTAACACCGCCAGTTGATGCTCGGAAGTGCTGTCTGCACAGACAAAAACACTCGCTCCTGTGTTAGTGGGGTTCAGCAGCGTCAGCTGCTCCCCTGCTGTGTATCCGGCAATTGCTCCTGCTATCTCCACACTCACAAGACTTTAGATATTAAACTTGCTCCAATTCGGCCTCGGCCTACACCCTGATTGACCCTGGGCTCCAACACCACCAGTTGGTGCTCGGAAGTGCTGTCTGCATAGAAAAAACACTCACTCCTGTGTTAGTGGGGTTCAGTAATGTCAGCTGCTCCCCTGCTGTGTATCCAGCAATTGCTCCTGCTTTCTCCACACTCACAAAACAACAGATATTAAACTGCCTAGAGTGCAGGCCTCGGCCTTCTCTTGCTAGTTTCTTGCATTGACCCTGGGCTCCAACACCACCTGTTGCTGCCTGGAAGTACTGTCTGCACAGAGAAAAACACTCAATCATGTGTTAGTGGGGTTCAGTAATGCCACCTGTTCACCTGCTGTGTGTGAGGTAAGTTCTCCTGCCAGTTTCTTGCATTGACCCAGGGCTCCAACATTGCCAGTTGCTGCCCAGAAGTGCTGTCTGCACAGAGAAAAACACTCGCTCATGTGTTCGTGGGCTTCAGTAACGCCAGCTGTTCCCCTGCTGTGTGTGCGGCAAGTTCTCCTGCCAGTTTCATGAATTGACCCTGGGCTCCAACACCGCCAGTTGCTGCCTGGAAGTGCTGTCTGCACAGAGAAAACACTCGCTCATGTGTTAGTGGGGTTCAGTAATGCCATCTGTCCCCCTGCTGTTTGTGCAGCAAGTTCTCCTGCCAGTTTCTTGAATTGACCCTGGGCTCCAACACCGCCAGTTGCTGCCTGGAAGTGGTGTCTGCACAGTCAACAGTTGCTTCTCTCTTATTGGGGTTCAGTTACGCCAGCTGCTCCCCTGTTGTGTGTGTGCGGCAATTCTCCTGCCAGTTTCTTGCATTGATCCTGGGCTCCAACACTGACAGTTGTTGACTGGAAGTACTGTCTGCACAGTCAACAGTTGCTCCTCTGTTATTGGGGTTCAGTAACGCCAGCTGTTCACCTGCTGTGTGTGCGGCAAGTTCTCCTGCACTGCCAGTTTGTTGAATTGACCCTGGGCCCCAACACCGCCAGTTGCTGCCCAGAAGTGCTGTCCACACAGTCAACAGTTGCTCCTCTGTTATTGAGGTTCAGTAACGCCAGTTGCTCCCCTGCTGTGTGTGCAGCAAGTTCTCCTGCTCCCTCCACACTAAGACTACAACAGATATTAAATTTGCTCCAATTAGGCCTCGGCCTACACTCTGCTTCTAGCATCGACTCTGAGCCCCAGCACCGCCAGTTGCTGCCGGAAGTGCCTTCCGCACAGTCAACAGTTGCTCCTCTGTTATTGGGGTTTAGTAATGCCAGCTGCTCCCCTGCTGTGTGTTCAGCAAGTTCATCTGCTCCCTCCACACTAAGACAACAACAGATATTCAATTTGCTCCAAATAGGCCTCGGCCTACACTCTGCTTCTAGCATTGACCCTGGGCTCCAACACCACCAGTTGCTGCTCGGAAGTGCTATCTGCATAGTCAAAACTTTCTTCCATGTTATTGGGGTTCAGTAACGTCAGCTGATCCCCAGCTGTGCATCCAGCAATTTCTCCTGCTCCTTCCACACTCACACTACTACAGAAATTAAAGGGAACCTGTCCCCCCAGGTGTTTGTAACTGAAAGAGCCACCTTGTGCAGCACAAATGCTGCATTTGAACAAGGTGGTTCTTTTCGTTATTCTCCTTGCACACGCTGAACTAAATACTTATAATAAGTGCCCACTCATACCGTGAAAGTCCTGGAGTGCACCACCTCCACACCATGGTTTGTTTTTGTCCCGGAGCCTGCGCTGTTATGTTATCCTTTGGCCATGCACAGTTAGCACTGCCCGTCTTCTGACATCATTTCATGTCAGGCTGACTGCGCTGCCCGAGAACACACCCCTCAGTGTCATCTGATTTATGCACACTGTGGGGCTGGGATTCATGGGCATGCGCAGGGCATATCTTCGCCTCTCACTCATCCCCTTCCGCCTTCTTCAGACTGTGCGGCGTCATGGCCGTGGCATGTGATTAGGGATCAGCTGATGCCGCACAGTCTGAATAAGGCGGAAGGAGATGAGTGAGAGGCGAAGATATGCACTGCACAAGGGCATGAATCCCAGCCCCACAGTGTGAATAAATCAGAAGACACTGCGGGGCTGGGATTCATGGGCATGCGCAGTGCATATCTTTGCCTCTCACACATCTCCTTCCGCCTTCTACAGACTGTGCCGCGTCACGGCCGTGGCATGTGATTAGGGATCAGCTGACTGTGTACAGTCTGAAGAAGGTGGAAGGAGATGAGTGACAGGCAAATATAGGCACTGCGCATGCCCATGAATCTGGCCCCGCAGTGTGAATAAATCAGAAGACTCTGCGGGGCGGGATCTCGGGCAGGACAACCACACAGGCGCAGTCAGCCTGACATCAAATGATGTCAGAAGACGGGCAGCGCTAATTGCACATAGCCAAGGGATAACATAACAGTGCAGGCTCCGGGACAGAAACAAACAACACTCAGGAGGCTGCGCCCGGCACCAAGGGAGTATAAATGATGGCTGTGCTGCGTCTCATTAAGAAGGAAAGTCCCGCCTCCGTGACGGTTTCATGGTATGAGGGGCCACATTTTATAAGTGTTAACTTCAGCATGTGCAAGGAGCATAATTAAAAGAGCCACCTTTTCCTTGTGCAGCATTATTGCTCTTTTAGTTGTAAACGCCTGGAAGGGTTAAAGGTTCCCTTTCAACTTGCTCCAATTAGGCCTCAGCCTACACTCTGTTTGTCATGTAATCCCTGGGCTCCAACACCACCAGTTGCTGCCCAGAAGTGTCTTTGGCACAGGTACTCCCTCCTGCCCAGCCTGGTTCCAGCATGCCAGCTGTTTCCGGGTAGTGTCAACGTCACTTTGCCTCCAATACATTGTCCTGTCGTGTTGCGGTCAGGTTAGCCGACTCTATGGTGCCTGCAGCTTAGGTGCTTCCTATGTGGGCTGCGAGAACTGGCAATCAAGGCTGGTTCCACAGTGCCAATAGGACAAGCTCCCCCTGTAGGACTGTGGGTTTTCGGTAACTACGGCCGGCTCGTGGCCTAGCAATTTTGTTTTTTCCTGTGGACCTTCTGCTGCCTATCTAAGTTCCAGCACCATTAGCTCGTTCTTCGGAAGACAATCTTGAATAGGTCCCCCTGGTTCCAGTACCGTCAGCTGGTTCCAGGCAGAGCCTTTGGCTTAGGTGCCTCCTTCTTGGTATCCGAGTTCCACCAACGTCAGATGGTCCTTGGTAGTGCTTTCGGGCATGGGAACCTCCTGCTTAGTAACCGGGTTTCAGTAACGTCAGCTGGTCCTCGGTTGTTCCATTGGCTCTTGTACCTTCAGCTACCCATCTGGGTTCCAGTACCTTCACCTGGTTCTCGGCAGTGTCTTTTGCTCTTGTACTTTTGGCTCCCCATCCTGGTTCTAGTACCGTCAGCTGGTTCCAGGCAGAGCCTTTGGCTTAGGTGCCTCCTTTTGGGTGTCCGAGTTCCACCAATGTCAAGTGATCTTTGGTAGTGCTTTCTGGCACGGGTACCTCCTGCTTAGTAACCGGATTCCTGTACCGTCAGCTGGTCCTTGGTAGTTCTATTGGCTCCTGTACCTTCCGCTACCCATCTGGGTTCCAGTACCATCAGCTGGTTCTTGGCAGTGTCTTTGGCTCTTGTACCTTCTGCTCCCCATCCTGGTTCCAGTACTGTCAGCTGGTTCCAGGTAGAGCCTTTGGTTTAGGAGCCTCCTTTTGGGTGTCCGAGTTCCACCAATGTCAGGTGATCTTTGGTAGTGCTTTCTGGCACGGGTACCTCCTGCTTAGTAACGGTGTTCCAGTACCGTCAGCTGGTCCTCGGTAGTTCCATTGGCTCTTGGACCTTTTGGTAGCCGTCCAGGTTCCAGTGCCATCAGCTGGTTCTCGGCAGTTCCTCAGCCTTCTTGTACCTTCTGCTACATTTCCAAGTTCAAGACCGTAAAGACGACGACACTGAAGACCACCCCGAAGAAGACGATGACCCCAAAGATGACGACACTCGAGACGACGACCCTGAAGACCACCCCGAAGAAGACGACGACCCCGGAGATGGCGACCCTGAGACGACGACCCTGGAGACGACGACCCTGAACACCGAGAAGCAGAAGAACAAGAAGCTGCAGAACAATGAGCAGAAGAACATTAAGCATAAGACTAGTGTTGAGCGATACCGTCCGATACTTGAAAGTATCGGTATCGGATAGTATCGGCCGATACCCGAAAAATATCGGATATCGCTGATACCGATATCCGATACCAATACAAGTCAATGGGACATCAAGTATCGGAATGTATTCTGATGGTTCCCAGGGTCTGAAGGAGAGGAAACTCTCCTTCAGGCCCTGGGATCCATAGTGAGGTGTAAAATAAAGAATTAAAATAAAAAATATTGATATGCTCACCTCTCCGGCGGCCCCTGGACATCACGCTGGTAACCGGCCGGCTTCTTTGTTTAAAATTAGCACCTTTAGGACCTGCGAATGATGTCGCGGCTTCTGATTGGTCGCGTGCCGCCCATGTGATCGGCACGCGACCAATCAGAAGCCGCGACGTCATTCGCATGTCCTTAATTCCTAGAATTAGGAGTTTTGTGAATGAGAATGATGTCGCGGCTTCTGATTGGTCGCGTGGCGGTCACATGGGCGGCACGTAACCAATCAGAAGCCGCGACATCATTCTCAGGTCCTAAAGGCGCTCATTTTAAACAAAGAAGCCGGCCGGTTACCAGCGTGATGTCCAGGGGCCGCCGGAGAGGTGAGCATATCAATATTTTTTATTTTAATTCTTTATTTTACACATCCCTATTGATCCGATACCGATACCCGATACCACAAAAGTATCGGATCTCGGTATCGGAATTCCGATACCGCAAGTATCGGCCGATACCCGATACTTGCGGTATCGGAATGCTCAACACTACATAAGACTAAAAATCAGAGCAAAAGATATTATGTAAATTATAAGCAGAAGAAGACTAAGCAGTGTATGGGGGTGAGTCCGTTCCTCCTCGTGGTGCCCCTGGAAAAAGCCTGCTGTTGCAGGCCAAACTGAACACAGACAAATCCTGTTGTAACTCTTGTGACAGGCAGAATGGAAGGTGTAATCTTCAAACTTTTAGAGAAAACAACTACAGGAATGCCTGTCACAAATAAGAATATGATGAAGAAGAAGAATATGAAGAAGATGAAGAAGCAGAATATGAAAAAGAATAATAGTTGATTAAAAAGAATATGAAGAATGTAAAAGAAAGAATAATACGAAGAAGGTGAAGAAGAAGATGAATAAGGTGAAGAAGAAGTTGATGAAAAAGATGCTGCTGCTGAGGATGATGAACAAGAAAGTGTGGGAGACGTAAAAAAAAAGGTGAAGAGCATGGAATTAGTGAAATATAAATATCTGACAAAATATAAAAAATCTTAACATAGTCAATATCTTTGTAACTCCGAACATCTTAAAAAAAAATTAATTCCTGCTATTCCATTTGATTGGGCTAAACCTCTATGCCTTTAATGTCTCCTCCACCTCCCCCAATACATCCCATATTATTCTTAGTTGTTTTCCTTCATGTATAATTAACCTACAAGGAAAGAAAGGGTTTATTTTAATTCCGATATTTTTGTCCCATTGACTTGCATTGGTATCCGGTATCAGTATGGGCGATATCCAATATTTTTTGAATATCGGCCGATCCAATCTGATACCGATATTTCCGAATATCGGAAGGTATCGCTCAACACTACTGTCAACCCCTTTAATATTCTCCATTGGATAATAAAGAAAGATTGCTCCTTGTTTTCTCAGTGAAGTAGTGACTGAAGAAGTAGACCTGTAGTAAAAATAGGAATTTCTAGATATATTTGCAAACCATTCATAAACAAGAGTTTGATGCCGTTACACTCGGGAAACGACAAAGCATGATGTCTAAAACATGTGCCTCATAATGCCTTGTAGTCACAACTATATTTCATTACACAGAAATTAATCCATTTTTCTTACCTGTACAATGAATCAAAAGCATACAATTGATATGAATGCACATTTGAAAGGAGCATACATTATCTATAATATGTCAAACTCTCCCAAATATAAAAGTATGACATCCCTGAAGTGAAAAATTATAGAGAAGTACATTTATCAAACCATTTACATGGAGAAATTAAATGCTAATGCAAAATGTTATGCATCACATTACAATGTATGTGTTATGCAGAGCTGTCAAGGTGCCAAACTCATTTTGCATAACGCTGACACCTTGACTCTAAAGAGATTTGCATGATGCCACATTGTTTGGTATTCAACTGGGCGCTGTACTTGTCCATAAAAAAAGAAAGAGAAGGACTTTTGATGTAGTTTGTATTAAACTGAAAAGGAGGAGCTAATCAATCATGAAGGGATATGAATTATATCCAATTTTACTTTTTTTTTTTTTTCTTATTTTTATTTTGTATCATTTTTTTTTCATTTTCGTTTCCATTTCCATTCATTTAATTCCTAGGTCATCAGTTTATATATATTTTTGCATGCCGTCATGATTCTCCTTTATTGTCAGAGAAAGCGGGCAGTCACGTGACCGTAAATATACAATTCACATAGTTTCGGACACATTCTGACAAGACATGCTTGGAACTTAATGGCAATCCTGACAGCATGAAGTGTATGCACTGTAAGGACTCAGAAGTCTTGAGTCACATAAAGTGTCTGGAGACTTTTATCAGAAGATCGGACATTCCCTTTAAGATGAATGAAATACAACCTTGAAACATTCAAGAATCTTCTTTTTCCCATAAATAGAGCTACTTTTACCAATTGGCTGTGCCTGATATCACATGTACGTAAATTCTGTAGCACAACAGAGCCGGTGGTAAAGATTAGCACTGTTTCTGGTAAAGGGCTGACAATAACCAAAATCTGTTTCCCTAAAATCTAGTAAGATGCACATTTTACAATAATCTATATTCTAATATGCATAGAAATAATTGAAAGCAAATGAAAAGTAGATAAATAGAATAGCATTCAACTTAAATTTATCAGAAAGCAAATCAACATAGTTAGACAGAAAATACGATTGAAAAAAAAAATAAATGTCCATCGAGGTCAACCATGGGTTGGAAAAGGGTAAAAGGAAAAGTTATATGTAAACCTACAATGAGTGATCCGATCCGCCCTGGAAGAACTAATCTTAAATATTCATAAAAAAATTACATCTAATATATAATTGCCTAGAATACTACTTCCTGCAATTTGTGCCAACTTCCGTGGCTTTGTCCGGAGCTAATGTCCGGAGCTAATGTCCGGAGCTAATGTCCGGAGATAAGTGACGTCAACAGTGTCCAGTGTCTGATTGGTTGCCGCCTGCTGCGAGCGACCAATCAGAAACGTGCCGTACTGTGACACACTCCGCCCGCTATTTTGGTGTGATTTTTGAATTTTTACCTCACAGCAAGTTTCTACTGCGTGGAGGCGGGCCCAGTGACGTTGCTCTTCAAGCTCCTGCCGAATTTCGTCAAAAAAATGATAATACCATTTACCAAAACTATATATATTTAGTTGTGAAGTGGTTCAGTGACATTTTCACACCAATTTTGAACTTTTGTTTGATGTTTTCTCCATATACTGCCTATTATTCACTGACTGTTATACTGAGAGACTGCCGTTTATTAACCTCTTCTTTGCCACATTGGGTATATTGCTCTATTATTTGCCACATAAGGACATTGTCCATTATTGCCCAGCAATTTCTCTGCAATATAAACTGCCTATTTATTAATATCTGCATTCCTGCAAAGAACTATTGCCTATTATTAACTGGCTATTTTCCTACTACCTGACACTGCCCACAACACGCAAAGTTGTCGTCTGATGTCTTTCATCCCTCCCCTCATAAGCATGTTCATGGATCCTGTGTAACTGTACCTTAAATAACAAGAATTGTCAAGAGCTGGTGAGTGCAGCCATTTTTTGTTCTTTCTTACTATTATTTATTAATTGTATTATTCTTACATTTGAATAAATAAAGTATATATGGATTCTAGACTCCCGATTCTTTAGAATCGGGCTGCCATCTAGTGTATACATAATTGTTTAGATCAGTGTTTCTCAACTCCAGTTCTCAAGACCGTCCAACAGGTCATATTTTCAGGATTTCCTTAGTATTGCATAGGTGATGGAATTAATGCTTGAGCAGGTGATGAAATTATCACCCGTGCAATACTAAGGATATCCTGAAAACTTGACCTATTGGTGGGTCTTGAGGACTGGAGTTGATCAATACTGGTTTAGATTATTTTCTTCTAATAAAAGTATCTAAAGCTTTTTGGAAATGAGCAATGCTTCCCATTATGACTAGCTGTTGAGGTAGACTATTCCATAGACTCATAGTTCTTGAGATAAAGAAGGCTTGCTTATTCTGGAGATTGAACCTTACTTTTCTCAGGCGGAAGTAGTGTATCTTGTCTTTTGAGGGGGTTACACATGAATTAATTTTTTACACTACTTTTTCTATGGGCCATATATCTACAGATAATGCTTAAAAAATGAATGCTACTTCTTGTTCTAACAAATTTACTATTGGTGTAAATTTTTTAACTTACTGTCAAACAGCATATATTTTTGCAGCCAAAAAAAAACAACAAAAAACACTCATTTTAGCTTTCAGTTAATTTAATGAAATAGGCCAGTGTCAAATAGACCAGAAACTCACGCTATTCTCTCACCTCAATATCCGGCACTGCCGCTGGTGGATCCGACCGGAGCACTCAGCTGCATAGAAATACATGCAGCCGCACACTCCAGTGCCGAGTGCCGGCGGCAGTGCCTGGTATGGAGGCGAGAGATTGCTGTGAGTTTCTCGCATTGCAGTTGCAAGTGGGACACTGGCCATAGAAAGATTATCCACTTTGATCACTTAGACTAGAAAAGGGAACTAATCCACATCACCTATCACCATTATCTTTGAAGTCCAAAATGGAACAATGCTTATTGGGGAGTTTCACACATTGAGATGAATTTGGGGACTGTTAAAACAGAAACTCACTAGCACAAGTCACTTGTATGTTTGCTCACATTATTCATGTATAACATTTACAAACGGGCATGTTTCAGAAAAAAAAAGTTTTTAATTTGCCACATTCTTGAAGGTGAATTTTATACCATTCATATATTCTCATTTACAAATTTGTCAGTAATAAGAGAGCTGGCACATGGGGGGAAAGAAAACTTACACGCTTGTCTTGCTGAAAAACTGCTAGCTCAGACATCCCTCGCTTCTGTGCGTCATGCATGAAATTGCAAATAGAATTTAATTTGCCCTTGTATCCTGTAGGATCAGCTTCAAATGATTAATGCAGGAAAGAATAGTGTCAAGATTTTATTCATTACAATTTCGTAAGACTGAGGTTCAAAATCATCACGTACAAACATAGCAGTATATCACATGTGCGCACCTTGCTAAAGCAAACACTTCAATTTTTGCTGGATGATTCCAAAGAACTAAAGTAAATGGATTTGACTGTAAATATTCCTTCATAATCGTTGGCAAAATAAAGATATGAAAATGACAGATGCTGTGGAATCTATACATTAATCTCCACAGCGGCGTTGCATGTATGCCAAATAGTCATGTATAATATTTTTTGATGAATTATAGTGCCTTGCTTTGATTTTTTTTATTTTTTGCAGCAGTCACTAGGTTTGCTTAAATAGGAATGGTTCTGTAGATACTGCTCATTCCTGAAAAATAGTTTACATCATTCTAAATTTAGGCTACAATAAAATCCATTTGAGTATCTTGATGTTTTACAAAAAAAAAAAAAAAAAAACCTTTATCATGACTTTTTAGAAAAATATAAAAATAATAGTATATATATATATATATATATATATATATATATATATATATATATATATATATATATATATATATATATATATATATATATAGTAAGCACCAACAATTGTTGTTTTAGGGTTGTATTATTCTCTATCAGCAAATATCTTTTGGGAAAATAACTTTGTATGTTAACATTCCCGCTGGCATATATTGCCAGAAAAAGACATACCACTCTAGTAATTTTGCCTTCCCTGCTGTATGCTTTATTAGGATACACATTTGAATATTTGTTGCTTATAATGAACTATCAAGACTATTTGTATGGATAATTTATAAAAGCTGTGCTGCCATTGGATAGTAATCCACTATGTAGGACATAATTACATGTATTGCTTTCTGTAAATATGAGTTAGGAGAGGAGACTAGTTCTCAGACATAAGTGTCATTTGTCACATTGCTCAGGATACAGCTTTGTCCTGATTATTTAATGGAGCTCCACAGAATAGCTGATATTGTGGGGAACACCACCCCTTAATATGGTAGCTATCCACTCTGCCCATTTTTAATGCTCTCTCCTATCTGGTCTGGCATATGTCACGGGATACACCATCATGTGAGGTATGAAGCCTACAAAGATTTGGAGTGTTAAGTACCAGAAAGGATTAATACTAGAATACTACTACTACTAATAATAATAATTATTTTTATATACAGTAGCGCTAACATATTCCGCAGCGCTTTACAAACATCATACTCATGATAATCATAAAAAATATAAATTTTATTTACTCATTAATAAAAAGTAGATAGTGGACAAATACATGTGGGTATATTGATGAGGACACAAGCATGAATGTCACTATTACTGACAGTATATAAGAAAGGCACGCTGATTACAGAGCCAAGAACAATCACATGATATCATACAAAGAACCTGATATGCAAAAACACAACTCCTGCTTTGGAGGAGAGATATAACATAATTGTCTGGCGCTTTGCCCGTGTCTTCCCATTTGTAGTATAGTGGTGGCAAGTGGGGTTCATATTTGTGGGGTTGATGTCACCTTTTTTTTTGTCCGGTGACATCAAGCTCAGGGCTTAGAAATGGAGAGGCGTCTATAAGGCTCCTATCCATTACTAATCCTATAGCTGTATTGTAAATAAAGGCACAGCCAGAATAAAGGATTTTATTTGAAATAAAAACAAAACACAATTTCCCTTTTTAATTTAAAAACAACAAACACAGTTATGCTCACCTAACCCCCATTCCATTGAATCCCTCTTTTTCTGTAATAAAGAAAAAAAAAACACTATCCCTCACCTGCCTGTCATTCTGTTCCATGCCGTAATCCATGTCTATCTTACTAGTTTTCAACCTGGACTGTGCCAAGATGTGACCGTCCAGGCTGAGAACCGATGATGAATAAGCTTCTGCAGCATCAGTGACTGGAAGTATCCTCAATGAGGTCACTGCGGCTCACTGATATAGACGCCTCTCCATTACTAAGCTGTGGGCTTAATGTCATCTGACAAAACAAAGGTGGCATCAAACCTACAAATATGAACCCCATTTGTCACCTCTACAGGGCAAGTGGGAAGAGCCAGGCAAATCGCCAGAATTGGCACATCTAATAGATGAGTCTTTTCTGGGCTGCTGTGGGCTGCAATTTTTAGGCTAGGGTGGGCCAACATTCATGGCCCCTTACCAGCCTGAGAATACCAGCCCCCAGCTGTCTGCTTTAGCAAGGCTGGTTGTCAAAAATGTGGGGAAACCCACACCATTTTTTATTCTTGATATCCAGCTTTGTTAAAGCTAACAGCTGAGAGTTGCAGACCCCAGTAGAGAGTTATGCCTGGCTGGTTATTAAAAGTACAGTCAACGGATGATCCATCAGCCACACCTGCTCTTCCTTTTATTTGTGGCAGCAGGAGTCAGCTGATGGAAGCAGCAGTTCCAGCAGCTGATGTCAGTGACTGTAGGTAAACTTTTTACCTCCGATCACAGCTGCGGGCTCATGTTGACATCTGACAGCTCATGCTCTCACCTGACAGCTTAGGAACCGTGGCTGTCTAACCAGTCGTAATGATTTTACCACTAATCAGAGGCAGTATTTGCTTGCTGTCATGCACATGACAGCGTGACAAACATCTGGTGTTCAGGGGGCTGAACCCGAACAGTAACACGGACATCCTGGTGAAGTCCATGTTCGGTGTCTGTGTCTGAACAGCGGATGTTCGGTACGGGTGCTGAACTTTACTGTTTGGGTTCATCTGTAATTATGATATTTACATACACCCATTTTGTCGCTTTGGTAATACATCAGGTGAGTTATGTCCAGGGGCTTTTGTATCTCCATAGCTTGGAGAATTCTCTGCTATTTGCTGACAGCAAACGGTGATTCCCCTCCTTTGGTGACATCCATCATAGATGATGCCTGTTGTGAATTCTGCTTTTGGGTTCCCTCCAGTGGTTGTAGGTGGTAATGCAGTTGTCTCTGAGTTGCAGTCCTGGTCAGGTGTTTCTGCTGATTGCAGTTCTGACTGGGGTATTTAGGTGTGCAGGATTCATTAGTCATTGCCAGTTGTCCATGGTTCTGGGAGGTTTTGGATCTTTGTCTGGTTCCTCCTGCCTTGCTGCCAATTCAGCAAAGATAAGTGTCTGGTTTTTGTTTCTGTGGCACACATGCTGTGTGCTTAATAATTCTGTGCTATTCATTTGTTTTCTCTTGTCCAGCTTAAACTGTGTCAGTGTTTTCTCAGTCTTGTTGGATTCTCTGGAGTTGCAGATATACGCTCCACATCTTTAGTTAGATGGTGGAATTTTTTGTATTTTCTGCTGTGGATATTTTTGGAAGGATTTTAATACTGACCGCTTAGTATTCTGTCCTATCCTTTCCTATTTTAGCTAGAGTGGCCTCTTTTGCTAAATCCTGTTTCCTGCCTGCGTCTGTCTTTTCCTCTACTACTCACAGTCAATATTTGTGGGGGGCTGCCTATCCTTTGGGGTTCTGCTCTGAGGCAAGGTAGAATTCCTATTTCCATCCATAGGGCTATTTAGTCCTCCGGCTGTGTCGAGGTGTCTAGGATTTGTTAGGCACACCCCACGGCTACTTCTAGTTGCCGTGTTAAGTTCAGGATTTGCGGTCAGTACAGTTTACACCAACTGCAGAGAAAGTTCCATGCGGCTCCAAGGTCACCGAATCATAACAGATGCCCCAATCAGCACGTGATGCCCCATCTCCTCTGGTGATGTACATCACAGACCATGCGCTCAACCGATATACACGCACTGCCCGCTTTGGAGATGAAGTGAGAATCACCCACTGTCCCCTGATGCGAGGAGGCAGAACTTTCCTCCCTAGGGTGATGTGCATAACAAATCAATCTCTAGGTAACATATGATGCACCACCCACCTCCAAAACATAGTGGGAACAAGGCAGGCTTACTAACAGTGAAATAGGGCAGGTGGTATTCTCTGGACCTTAAAGATACGAATTTGACATGTACTTGTAATACACCGGTTGTCACTTGAAAATGATCTCTGCTGATTCTACATGACCTATGTGCTAACATTTAATTTTGTATGAGCAGGAGGTGTCATGATAATGAGGGCATCACCTGGGGATTATCGGCTATGATTGGATGGAGGAACTGCATATGGTATCAGTCAGGTGTGCGGAGGAAATTATGTCATATGCCAATAATAATCTTTAGTTGGGCACATGGTGTGTGTAGACCCACATGGTATAGCCACAGTGCCTTAAGTCAGTATTCTGTTTAGTGTGCAGAACTTTGCCTTCAGTTTTGGTTTCTCTCTTGGATTTTTGTTACCACAATTTAATGGTGGTTCTAAACTTGGACCCTTGAAATAACCTGCAAAATGTATTGAAACTTCCCTTGATGAGTCCACACTAAGTGGTGTATGAAGAGTTGGGATGTTACTAAAGGACTCTAGTAAGTACAGGACCACACTTGTGGACTGTCCTTGTTAGGATGGGAGACTTACATGGGGCACGACAAGCAAGTTTACAAATATTTGCCACCATTCTCTCCTAAAACTATGGACAGCTCATCCTGGACAACAATGGCATAAGACCAAACATATTTTTAGTGAGCAATGGTGTTTTTGAGCACTTTTGTGTATTTGTTTGTCTGCATGTTCACCTTTTTATAGATATGAATTAGATTAGATTTTAATATTCTACAACTATTTATCCTTGCTGCAACCAACATTAAATGATAGGATTATACTCTGCTAATGCACCACATGAAAACAATAGTGCCAGATAATTAGCACCTCATAAAATATTGAAAATAGTCTACCCTATCATAGGAAAATATTGCTCTTTAACAGCAAATATTGTTTGCAAAGACTTTCTATGGCCTCTGATGTCAGTGGTTCAGTGCATGCAGGAAAACATAGTAATGACATCATTGCAATGAAGATTAAAGTTTTTTGAACCTGTTACTCCAGCTCTGTACCCCACCTGCATGACTGACAGCCTCTATGCTGTATGATCTCAGGCAAAAGAGTCATCAGAAAAGCAGGTGGAGGTGGCAATCGTTCCAGATTAGAGCTGGAGTTACAGAGGCTTTAGATTTATAACCTTATTTGCATGTCAATTAAAACTTAACGTAATGAAGTAATGGACTGTCTACATAACAGTATTGCTGGATATTAAAAGAACTACATGACCATATAAATGGTTTGGGGCAAGTGACAAACTCCCTATAAGATAAAATGAATAGTGTTATAATAAAGGGCAGTAAGCTGAATTGACTTGTTTACATAATGGCAAAGTTAGCAATGTTGAGCCTATATTGCTTGATAAATTTGTATGAGGATGCTACACTATAGATTTATTGCTAATGTAGATGTCATAGAGTGAGGTTTTTTTCTTGACTAATGGAGAAACACTTTATAAATGACAAGAGGAGACATATTAGCTTCCATGTCATTTCCAGCTGAATAATACTGTAAAGCATTGGCATTCACAGTGTTTTAGATACGAAACACTGCATAAAAAAGTATACATTTTCTTTTCAATTTAAAAAAGTATTTTGAGTATATCGATTCTGCATAAAATGGGTTTTATTTTATTTGTGTACATACTGCATTCTCTAGATACATGTAAGGCCTACAAATAAAGTTTTAAACTTTGGGCTCAGTGGGTGCTCCTGTGAATTGTTCACTCTCTCCACCCTTTACTTAGCACTCTAGCTCACGGTTGGACATACAGCATATGGCAGCTTCACAGAAGTCCATATGGGTCAAATTCCCAGACACACGCTTTTAAAGCGTGATTTAAATCCTGTGGAAACCAAGTCGCATCGGAGTCTATTCAGATACACCAATCCGTGGTGGCTTCTCCTGTGCAGGAATATGTATCTCTCTCCCTATACATGCACACATTGAGAGATCTGTCTGAGGTGTGGGCAAAATCTACCCTCTTCTATGCCTTATGAACTCCAAATAAATGTTTTGTTTTATGAGCACTGAGGAAATCAATACAGCACAACCTTGTATGGTGTACTAAGATGTATTTTTGGTTTATGAATGCAGAGCCCAAGGTTATAGAGTGCCACAAAGGAAATGCACAGCTGAAATATATAGCCAATTGGATTTTAGGGGCATAAAATGTGATATCTCGTTACTCAGCCTTGTTAACTATTTGGTTACCAATCAATAAGAGAATGATACAAGATGAATACCAAAAAAAAAAAAAAGAAACATGACAAAAGTACCAGTTCCACATTTTAAACGTACCCATATATTAGGGACTCATCGTAATATGACGTAACATGGAGAACCAGAGTCAAATATGCTAAAATATCAATACAAAGTTTATTTTTGCAAAAAATACAGTGGCATTAAACAAAGAACAAATGCAAGAATTTTATGGCTACATACATTGGGAACGGAAAGTATTCAGACCCCATTACATTTTTCACTCTTTGTTTCATTGGAGCCACTTGGAAAATTCAAAAAAGTTCATTTTTTTCTCATTAATGTACACCCTGATTCCCATCTTGACTGGAAAAACAACAGAAATATAGAAATTTTTGCAAATTTATTAAAAAAAGAAAACTGAATTATCACATGGTCAGACCCTTTGCTCATTTGCTCAGTATTGAGTAGAAGCATCCTTTTGAGCTAGTACTGCCATGAGTCTTCTTGGGAATGATACAAGTTGTTCACACCTGGATTCGGGGATCCTCTGCCATTCTTCCTTGCAGATCCTCTCCAGTTCTGTCAGATTGGATGGTGAACATTGGTGGATAGTCATTTTCAGGTCTTACCAGAGATGCTCAATTGGGTTTATGTCAGGGCTCTGGCTGGGCCAGTTAAGAATGGTCAAGTGTAGGGTTGAGCGAAACGGGTCGGCCATTTTCAGAAGTCGCCGACTTTTGGCAAAGTCGGGTTTCATGAAACCCGACCCGACCCCTGTGTGGGGTCGGCCATGAGGTCGGCGATCTTCTGAATCTGGTATCGGAATTCCGATATATTTGCAATATCGGAAATCAGCATCGGAATCCATATTTAAGTGTAAAATAAAGAATTAAAATAAAAAATATTGCAATACTCACCCTCTGACGCGCCCTGGTACTAACCGGCAGCCTTCCTTCCTTAGAATCAGCACGTGAAGGGCCTTAGATGACGTCGCGGCTTGTGATTGGTCGCGCGACCGCCCATGTGACCGCTCGCGCGACCAATCACAAGCCGCGTCGTCACCGAAGGTCCTTCAAGCACTGATTCTTAGGAAGGAAGGCTGCCGGAAAGAAGCAGGGCGCGTCCAAGGGTGAGTATATACCTAATAGGAATATACTCACCCTCGGATGTGCCCTGCTTCTTTCTGGCAGCCTTCCTTCCTAAGAATCAGCGCTTGAATGACCTTCGGTGACGTCGCGACTTGTGATTGGTCGCGCGAGCGGTCACATGGGTGGTCGCGCGACCAATCACAAGCCACGACGTCATCTAAGGCCCTTCACGCGCTGATTCTAAGGAAGGAAGGCTGCCGGTGAGAACCAGGGCGCAGATTTCAGATTTCACTCAACCCGACTTTTGAAAAAGTCGGGTTTCGTGAAACGCGACCCGATCCTATAAAAGTAAAAGTCGCTCAACCCTAGTCAAGTGTTGTTCTGAAGCCACTCCTTTGTTATTTTAGCTGTGTGCTTAGGGTCATTGTCTTGTTGGAAGGTGAACCTTTGGCAAAGTCTGAGGTCCAGAGCAGTCTGGAAGAGGTTTTCTCCCAGGATATCTCTGTACTTGGTCGCTTTTAAGTTTTCTTCAATGGCAACCAGTCATCCTGTCTCTGCAGCAGAAATAGACCCTCATAGCATGATGCTGCCACCACCGTGTTTCAATGTTGGGATTGTATTGGGCAGGTGATGCGCAGTGCCTGGTTTTCACTACACATACTACTTAGAATTTTCACCAAAAAGGTCTATGTTTCTATCTTTGTATCATCAGACCAGAGAATCGTATTTCTCACAGTCTGGGAGTCCTTCATGTGTTTTTTAGCAAACTCTATTTGGGATTTCATATGTCTTGCACAGAGAAGAGGCTTCCGTCAGACCACTCTGCCATAAAGGCCAGAATGGTTGAGGGCTGCAGTGATAATTGACTTTGTGGACTACTGTATCTCTGGATCTCAGCCACAGTGATCTTGGGGTTCTTCTTTACCTTTCTCACCAAGTTCTTCTCCCACGATTGCTCAGTTTGGCTGGACGGCCAGGTCTAGGAAGACTTCTGATGGTCCCAAACTTCTTTCACTGTGCTCTTAGAAACCTTGAGTACAGCAGAAATTCTTTTGTAACCTTGGCCAGATGTGTGCCTTGCTACAATTCTGTCTCTGAGCTCCTTGGCCAGTTCCTTTGACCTCATGATTCTCATTTGGTCTGACATGCACTGTGAGCTGTGAGGTGCTATAAAGGCAGGTGTGTGCCTTTACAAATCAAATCCTATCAGCCTAATTAAACACAGCTGGACTTCCATGAAGGAGTAGAACCATCTCAAGGAGGATCACAAGGGAATGGACATTATGTGACTTAAATAAGAGTATCTGAGCAAAGGGTCTGAATACTTATGACCATGTGATATTTCAGTTTTTCTTTTTTAATAAATATGCAAAATGTCTATATTTCTGATTTTTTTTTTCAGTTTAGATGGGGTGCAGAGTCTACATTAATGAGAAAAAATAACTTTTTTGAATTTACCAAATAGTTGCAATGAAACAAAGAGTGAAAATTTAAAGGGGCCTGAACACTCTCAGTGCCCACTGTATATAAATCCATGATTGTGACAAAAGTAAAAAAGGCAGAGTAACAGGACAGAACAAAATAGTTTTTGTCAAACTAATAGACAAAATAGCTGATATGCATAAATAGATGTGATTTTGATTATCAAAGATGTATCTATAAACAGATGTCCCAAAAGTAATTATTAGCACTATGTTACCCCAATTTACTGCGCTAATATATTGGGACATGAACTAGTGTCAATTGCATCACAAGAGACTTGTTTGAACACATTTTATGTCCTGTCTGGACATTTGCCTCATTCCCCAATGCACGTTTCATGTGATGTCTTTCATTTGCTATTTGTTTATTGCCACTGTATTTTTTGAAAAATAAGCATAATATTGATGTTTTTTAGCATATTTGACTCTGGTTCTCCTTGTTAATAAAACACAAAATAGAATCTATTCTCTCACATTAATGAGGAGAAGCCACTGACCCTCTGGTTTCCTGTGCAGTTTGGTCCCCTGAGGCTTTTAATTTATATTCTCTAAAATACTATAGCAGTTTAGAAACACACATAACTAGCTGAAATCATATAGCCAGTGTTCAATCCATGCTCCCCATGGATCTGGAAGCAATTAATTGTTGTCAGGCTCCCTTCAAGGAGGGATTTAGTATATAAATTTTCTAAATGTACAGTAGTAGCTTATCAGTCACTAGAGACGAGCAGATGAGACAAAATTAGAATTAGCAAGTGTGCGTGGATTCTTTCAGGAAATCAGATTTTTAGAACATCTATTGTTTGTGAATTGAATGTCAATTATTATGCCCTGATGTCTTTCCTGACCCTAGAGTATAATAATAACATAAGATGTGAAAAAAAATCTTATACTCACCTGATTACTCACCTCTCCGACATCTCCACACCTCATCATCACCCATCTGGTCTTTATTTCATGTACATGTCCCAGCTGCTGAACCCTGAATCCCCAGGCCTCTTCCCACTAGGCTGACGCTTCTGACTCTGAGGAGGCCCTCATCGGTTCTGCCAAGCATGTGCAAAGTCTAAACTTTATGACATCACAATGTGTGTCCTGAACTTGCATGCACTTTTGCTGAAAAGTCTTGGGCCTTTCTGGACCTGGAAGTGCCAGCCAGCCATAAAGAGGCTGAGGTTTCAGCGCATAGTGTTGAATATAAGTAGATGTGACAAGACTGAGTGGTTAACAGTGAGTAGCAGTGGGGCCGGAGGTGTAAGCAGTTAGGTGAGTATAAGTATTTTTTAGACAAGAAAAAGGCCAGCTCACCGATGATTCAAAGCTGGTGAACGGAACCCCGTCATGGTCATATGTAAATAATCCAATAGAGAAACAAAAACGTTCCAGATCCTTAGATAAAATTCAAATCCTTTATTGGAAAAAATATTTTAAAATGAAACATAAGTGCTCCAGGAAGGATCGGGTGGCAAGAGATGACAAGCGACATGTTTCGATCACATCCGTGATCTTTGTAATTTAAAAAGATTTTTACCAATAAAGGATTTGCATTTTATCTAAGGAGCTGGATTGTTTTTGTTTCTCTATTACAAGGATTTTTTTTTCATTTTTGAATCATTTGATGGCCATTTAAATTTCATGAAAATGGCTCTATTTTCCAGAATTCTGATGGAGGCGAATGCAGATTTCTTGCAATATTCAATGAAAATTCAATTCCAGTCCAATATATTTGCTCTTGTCTATCTTTCATAAGATACTAGCAATACAGGCTGTAATTCACATTTCAGTCACTGGAGGGTCAACTATAGAAACCATATAGCATAAACATTTCATGAACAGTATAACTAAACATGTTGTTTTTCAAAAGTGGCAATTTCATGTCACAAAGCACAGGATATGTCAAGCCAACTGAAAAGTAAAAAAATAAGGAAAGCCAAAACTGTATCTGATTGCAAAAAGTCAAATTCACTAAACTATTATGACAAATTTATTGCATCTTGTTTAATTGTTTGGTTAATCATTAATGATTTCACATACATTTTCATATATCCAACGGAAAGAATTGTAAAGTTGAATGCAAAAGAAAATAGTGTCACTTTTCCCAAGCTGGAGAAGAAACTATGTAAGGTTAAAAATACAAATTAGGGTTATAATGATGTGTTCTTTTCATACTATATATTACAACTTTAATATACCCTTGAGAATTCTTTCTTACAATGTGTAGATGAAATGCATACTAGTGTTATTGCAAGGCTCATTTGCATATTAATGAACAGAATCCCAGGCTTTGTCGAAAATAATATATGACTTGTATTTAAAGTGAAAAGGATACTTCAAGTCTAAGTGGAGGAAATTTACAAAGATGATTGTCATTTGTTTCCTTTATTCTGCTCCAGTAAGCAAATAGAAGATACTTAACTTCATTTAAAAATATTGTCATCTTAAAAAAAGAATAGCATTGTGGTAAAGATACTCATGCACATTAAGGCATGTATTTCTACAAAATGTCAAAGAAATGAAGATCAGAGAAAAGAAGAAGGTAAAGCACATGTTAATGATGATTTTTTCACAGTGGCCTATATATGGTATTTATTGGTGTCGGTAAGAATCAAATAGAGTCCAAGTCATCTTTATGCTATTCAAATGGAAATTTGCACAGAAAATGCATAGAATTATTAGATTTTTACTAAAACTCACTAATTGTGAATGCAAAATACATCTAGTACATTAACAATCGCCCGCCTTTAACTATACCCTTGTTGACAATTAACTAATATGGGGTTTCATGTTGTAAAATGGTCTGTTCCCTTATTTTATGATTTGGACTTGAATCCAATGTTTGAATTAGCATTTGATATCTTTTCATGGCAACTATTATTATGTAATTCGAAAAGTTGTTAATAGGATTGTCCAGACACTACCTATTGATGCCAGCAATATCAGATCATTGGGGGTGTGATACTTGATATTCCCACTGATCAACTGTTATTTGCTCTGGTAATGGCTAGATGAAAACACTTTGAATTGAGCTGTTCTGCAATACCTGGCAGCACCAAATGCATTGTGAATGGAACAGCTTCTTGCAACTCTGTTCAAAATGTTTATATCTGGCCACCACTGGTTTCAGACCCCTACTAATCTAACATTGTTGACTTATTCTAAAGATAAATTAGTATTACTGTATGTTGTGGTTGGACATATGGACAACTAACAGAGTACACGGAGCACCTCTCTAAGAATGACTCACTGATGCGAGAAGGAACTGAGACTGGACATGGTAGAGAGCAGAATATCCAACAAGATGAAGGCATTGCTATGATAAAGCATCTGTCAATCCACAAAGCTCCTGGATGTGACAATATTCCGTTAGAGATAATAGAGTCTTCTGACGTTGCAATTGATGTCATCACATGAGTTTGTCAACAGCTATGGACAACTGCTAAATGGTCAAAGGACTGGACAATATCTGTGTTTACTTCTATTCCAAAGAAGGGAAAAAGGGAGATGCTACCAATTGTGGAGACAATTACGCTCATACCTCATGCCAACAAAATATTTCTGAAGATACTACAAAAATGGCTAAAGCCTGTGATGACACATTTCATTTTAATTATGCCAGACATATAATTTCAGTGGGTCAAGAGACATATATGAACAATAGCCTGAGTCTAAATGTTGACTCTTGAATTGGTGTTTGTGAATTGTTGAATGGCTGCTGTTTACTAGGGTTGAGCGAAACGGGTCGAACATTTTCAAAAGTCGCCGACTTTTGGCTAAGTCGGGGTTTCATGAAACCCGATCCGACCCCTGTGCGGGGTCGGCCATGCGGTACGCGACTTTCGCGCCAAAGTCGCGTTTCAATGACGCGAAAAGCGCCATTTCTCAGCCAATGAAGGTAAACGCAGAGTGTGGGCAGCGTGATGACATAGGTCCTGGTCCCCACCATCTTAGAGAAGGGCATTGCAGTGATTGGCTTGCTGTCTGCGACGTCACAGGGGCTATAAAGAGGCGTTCCCGCCGACCGCCATCTTACTGCTGCTGATCTGAGCTTAGGGAGAGGTTGCTGCCGCTTTGTCAGAAGCAGGGATAGCGTTAGGCAGGGTCCATTAACCACAAAACCGCTTGTGCTGCAGCGATTTGCACTGTCCAACACCACCCTCGGTGTGCAGGGACAGTGGAAGTTTTTTTTTTTTTTTTTCCCCTCAGCGCTGTAGCTCATTGGGCTGCCCTAGAAGGCTCCCTGATAGCTACATTGCTGTGTGTACGCCGCTGTGCAAACCAACTGCTTTTTTCAAAGCACAAATCCTCTTGTTCCTTCCTTTCTGCACAGCTATCTTTTTTGTTTGTCCACACTTTTTATTTCATTTGTGCATCAGTCCACTCCTTATTGCTGCCTGCCATACCTGGCTGAGATTACTGCAGGCAGGGAGATAGTAGCTGCCTGCCATACCTGGCTGAGATTACTGCAGGCAGGGAGATAGTAATTGTAGGACATTCCCTGTGTTTTTTTTTTTTTTTTTGGTGGGAGATTAAGATTGGCAATTTGGCATTTCTGCTAGAGTGCCATCCCTGTGTGTGCCATCTCTCTCACATAGTGGGCCATAGAAAGCCTTTTCATTTTTCTGTATTTTTTTTTGTGGGGTGTATAAATTCTCCCTGATAAAAATACAGTGGGAGATTAATATTGGCCTTTGGGCTTGTGTGCCAGTCCTGAGTGTGCCATCTCTCTCACAAATAGTGGGCCATAGAAAGCCTATTTTATTTTTTTGGGGGTTTTATAAATTCTCCCTGAAAAAAAGGGAGATTAATATTGGCCTCTGGGCTTGTGTGCCAGTCCTGAGCGTGCCATCTGTGCCAGCCCTGAGCGTGCCATCTCTCTCACAAATAGTGGGCCATAGAAAGCCTATTTAATTTTTTTTTTGGTTTTATAAATTCTCCCTGAAAAAAAGGGAGATTAATATTGGCCTCTGGGCTTGTGTGCCAGTTGTGAGCGTGCCATCTGTGCCAGTCCTGAGCGTGCCATCTCTCTCACAAATAGTGGGCCATAGAAAGCCTATTTAATTTTTTTTTTTTGTTTTATAAATTTTCCCTGAAAAAAGGGAGATTAATATTGGCCTCTGGGCTTGTGTGCCAGTTGTGAGCGTGCCATCTGTGCCAGTCCTGAGCGTGCCATCTCTCTCACAAATAGTGGGCCATAGAAAGCCTATTTAATTTTTTTTTTGGTTTTATAAATTTTCCCTGAAAAAAGGGAGATTAATATTGGCCTCTGGGCTTGTGTGCCAGTTGTGAGCGTGCCATCTGTGCCAGTCCTGAGCGTGCCATCTCTCTCACAAATAGTGGGCCATAGAAAGCCTATTTAAATATTTTTTTGGTTTTATAAATTCTCCCAGAAAAAAAGGGAGATTAATATTGGCCTCTGGGCTTCTGTGCCAGTCCTGAGCGTGCCATCTGTGCCAGTCCTGAGCGTCCCATCTCTCTCACAAATAGTGGGCCATAGAAAGCCTATTTTTTTTTTGGGGGGGGTTTTAGAAATTCTCCCTGGAAAAAAAAAGGGAGATTAATATTGCCCTTTGGGCTTGTGTGCCAGTACTAAGCGTTCCATCTCTCTCTCTCTCTCTTAGTCAGTGGGCCATAGAACGCCTATTTTTGGTTTTATTTGTTTTCTAAATTCTCCCTGAAAAAATCATTTTATTTTATTTGGTTTCTAAATTCTTCCTGACAAAATCATATTTTTTTTATTATTTTTTTTTCTAAAGTCTCCCTGAAAAAAAAAAAAAAAACAGTGGGAGATTAATATTGGCCTTTCTGCTTGTGTGCCAGTCTTGACTCCTGGGTGCGTCATCTCTCAGTCAGTGGGCCATAGAACGCCTATTTTTGGTTTTATTTGTTTTATAAATTCTCCCTGAAAAAATCATTTTATTTTATTTGGTTTCTAAATTCTTCCTGATAAAATCATATTTTTTTTATTATTTTTTTTTCTAAAGTCTCCCTGAAAAAAAAAAAAAAAAAACAACCAAAAAAAACAGTGGGAGATTAATATTGGCCTTTCTGCTTGTGTGCCAGTCTTGACTCCTGGGTGTGCCATCTCTCTCTCTCTCTCTCTCTCTCTCTCTCTCTCCAATTGTGGTCCATAGAAAGCCTATATTTTTTTTCCTTGATTTGGGTTCCAAAATCTACCAGAGAAAATAACTCCATCAATCATTGGTAGAAAAATATTGGCCTCTGGGCTTGTGTGCCACTCCTGATTCCTGTGTGCGTCATCTCTCAGTCAGTGGGCCATAGAACGCCTATTTTTGGTTTTATTTGTTTTATAAATTCTCCCTGAAAAAATCATTTTATTTTATTTGGTTTCTAAATTCTTCCTGATAAAATCATATTTTTTTTATTATTTTTTTTTCTAAAGTCTCCCTGAAAAAAAAAAAAAAAAATCAACCAAAAAAAACAGTGGGAGATTAATATTGGCCTTTCTGCTTGTGTGCCAGTCTTGACTCCTGGGTGTGCCATCTCTCTCTCTCTCTCTCTCTCTCTCTCTCTCTCTCTCTCCAATTGTGGTCCATAGAAAGCCTATATTTTTTTTCCTTGATTTGGGTTCCAAAATCTACCAGAGAAAATAACTCCATCAATCATTGGTAGAAAAATATTGGCCTCTGGGCTTGTGTGCCACTCCTGATTCCTGTGTGCGTCATCTCTCAGTCAGTGGGCCATAGAACGCCTATTTTTGGTTTTATTTGTTTTATAAATTCTCCCTGAAAAAATCATTTTATTTTATTTGGTTTCTAAATTCTTCCTGATAAAATCATATTTTTTTTATTATTTTTTTTTCTAAAGTCTCCCTGAAAAAAAAAAAAAAACAGTGGGAGATTAATATTGGCCTTTCTGCTTGTGTGCCAGTCTTGACTCCTGGGTGCGTCATCTCTCAGTCAGTGGGCCATAGAACGCCTATTTTTGGTTTTATTTGTTTTATAAATTCTCCCTGAAAAAATCATTTTATTTTATTTGGTTTCTAAATTCTTCCTGATAAAATCATATTTTTTTTATTATTTTTTTTTCTAAAGTCTCCCTGAAAAAAAAAAAAAAAAAACAGTGGGAGATTAATATTGGCCTTTCTGCTTGTGTGCCAGTCTTGACTCCTGGGTGTGCCATCTCTCTCTCTCTCTCCAATTGTGGTCCATAGAAAGCCTATATTTTTTTTCCTTGATTTGGGTTCCAAAATCTACCAGAGAAAATAACTCCATCAATCATTGGTAGAAAAATATTGGCCTCTGGGCTTGTGTGCCACTCCTGATTCCTGTGTGCGTCATCTCTCAGTCAGTGGGCCATAGAACGCCTATTTTTGGTTTTATTTGTTTTATAAATTCTCCCTGAAAAAATCATTTTATTTTATTTGGTTTCTAAATTCTTCCTGATAAAATCATATTTTTTTTATTATTTTTTTTTCTAAAGTCTCCCTGAAAAAAAAAAAAAAAAAAAAACAGTGGGAGATTAATATTGGCCTTTCTGCTTGTGTGCCAGTCTTGACTCCTGGGTGTGCCATCTCTCTCTCTCTCTCTCTCTCCAATTGTGGTCCATAGAAAGCCTATATTTTTTTTCCTTGATTTGGGTTCCAAAATCTACCAGAGAAAATAACTCCATCAATCATTGGTAGAAAAATATTGGCCTCTGGGCTTGTGTGCCACTCCTGATTCCTGTGTGCGTCATCTCTCACTCAGTGGCCCATAGAAAGCATATAGTTTGTTACATTTGTTTTCTAAATTCTCCCTGCAAAAATCAATGTTTTTTTTTTGGGGGGGTTTCTAAAGTGTTCCTGAAAAAAATAAAAATAAAAAAAAAATAATAGTGTGACATTAATATTAACATTTGTGCTTCAGTGACAGTCCTGCGTGTGGGGCATCTCTCTAATTTTCAGCCACCAAAAAAAGAGTGTGTAACATTGGGCCTGATTTTCGCTGTGGTCTCACCAACCTGTAAAGGGGTAGCTAAATCATACTGAAGTTATAGCTCACCGTGTAAGTTGTGTGACTGCAACAAATAACGTTAGTTTGGTTACGTTTTTAAAACAATGAGGAAGTCTAGTGGAAGAGGTCGTGGCCGGGGGCGTTCATTGTCAGCTGGTAATGAGGGTAGTGGTAGTGGTGGAGCATCAGGTGGTCGTGGGGAAAAAAATATTGCACCTAAGTCTGGAGCTGTGGAGCCAGGTTCGTCGTCCGGCTACACAAGGCCTCGAACGCTCCCTTTTCTGGGATTAGGAAAACCGCTTTTAAAGCCGGAGCAGCAAGAGCAAGTTTTGGCTTATCTTGCTGACTCAGCCTCTAGCTCTTTTGCCTCCTCTCGTGAAACTGGTAAAAGTAAAAGCAGCGCGTCGTTAGTGGATGTTCACGGTCAGGGACAAGTCACTTCCTTGTCCTCTTCAGCAAAAACAACAACAGAGAAGAATGCAGCAGGCGACACAACGGGTTACTCCATGGAGCTCTTTACACATACCGTCCCTGGCTTAGAAAGTGAAGCAGTTAACAGTCCATGCCCATTACAAATTGAATCTGACATGGAGTGCACTGACGCACAGCCACAGCCAGACTACTATGCTGGTCCTTTGACTCAGACCACAACATTGCCCTCGCAGGGTGCTGATCAAGAATCAGACCCTGATGAGACTATGTTGCCCCATCACGAACGCTATACCACCGAACGACACGGTGACACAGACGAAGTTGCGCAGGAGGTACAAGAAGAGTTATTAGATGACCCAGTTCTTGACCCCGATTGGCAGCCATTGGGGGAACAGGGTGCAGGCGGCAGCAGTTCTGAAGCAGAGGAGGAGGAGGGGCCGCAGCAGGCATCAACATCGCCACAGGTTCCATCTGCCGGGCCCGTATCTTGCCCAAAACGCGTGGCAAAGCCAAAACCTGGTGGAGGACAGCGTGGCCATCCGGTTAAAGCTCAGTCTGCAATGCCTGAAAAGGTATCCGATGCTAGAAAGAGTGCAGTCTGGCATTTTTTTAAACAACATCCAATTGATCAGCGCAAAGTCATCTGTCAAAAATGTTCTACTTCCTTAAGCAGAGGTCAGAATCTGAAAAGTCTCAATACTAGTTGCATGCATAGACATTTAACCACCATGCATTTGAAAGCTTGGACTAACTACCAAACGTCCCTTAAGGTTGTTGCACCCTCGGCCAATGAAGCTAGTCATCAACGCAACATCCCTTCCGGCAGTGTAGGACCACCATTTAGCGCACCACCTGCTGTATCTGTGCAGGTATCTTTGCCAGGCCAAAGCAGTCAGGGTCAGGGAATCACCAGTTTCGTAGTAGGAAACACTGCATCTAGGGCACCGGCGGCAACAATACCATCTCCCACCGTCTCTCAGTCTGCCATGTCCACCGGCACCCCCGCTAGTTCCACGATCTCCATCTCTCCAGTCCAGCTCACCCTACATGAGACTATGGTTAGAAAAAGGAAGTACTTAGCCTCGCATCCGCGTACACAGGGTTTGAACGCCCACATAGCTAGACTAATCTCGTTAGAGATGATGCCCTACCGGTTAGTTGAAAGCGAAGCTTTCAAAGACCTGATGGACTACGCTGTACCACGCTACGAGCTACCCAGTCGACACTTTTTTTCCAGAAAAGCCATCCCAGCCCTCCACCAGCATGTTAAAGAGCGCATCGTCCATGCACTCAGGCAATCTGTGAGCACAAAGGTGCACCTGACAACAGATGCATGGACCAGTAGGCATGGCCAGGGACGTTACGTGTCCATCACGGCACACTGGGTAAATGTGGTGGATTCACAGGGGACAGCAAGTTTGGGACAGTTCTGCCTAGCCCACGGTCTAGTAAACAGTTGTCTGTAGCCGTTCGCACCCCCTCCTCCTCCTCCTCCTCCTCGTCCTCCTGCAGAAGCAAGAGCTCGTCCACAGACCGCAGTCGCACAAACACTCCATCCGCACCTGCCACTGTTGCACACCAGGTCTCCCATTATGGGGCAGCTACTGGCATACGTCAGCAGGCTGTATTGGCTATGAAGTGTTTGGGCGACAATAGACACACCGCGGAAGTTCTGTCCGAGTTCTTGCAGCAAGAAACGCAGTCGTGGCTGGGCACTGTAGATCTTGAGGCAGGCAAGGTAGTGAGTGATAACGGAAGGAATTTCATGGCTGCCATCTCCCTTTCCCAACTGAAACACATTCCTTGCCTGGCTCACACCTTAAACCTGGTGGTGCAGTGCTTCCTGAAAAGTTATCCGGGGTTATCCGACCTGCTCCTCAAAGTGCGTGGACTTTGCGCACATATCCGCCGTTCGCCTGTACACTCCAGCCGTATGCAGACCTATCAGCGTTCTTTGAACCTTCCCCAGCATCGCCTAATCATAGACGTTGCAACAAGGTGGAACTCAACACTGCACATGCTTCAGAGACTGTGCGAACAGAGGCGGGCTGTTATGTTTTTGTGGGAGGATACACATACACGGGCAGGCAGTAGGATGGCAGACATGGAGTTGTCAGGTGTGCAGTGGTCGAAGATTCAAGACATGTGTCAAGTCCTTCAGTGTTTTGAGGAATGCACACGGCTGGTTAGTGCAGACAACGCCATAATAAGCATGAGCATCCCCCTAATGCGTCTGCTGATGCAAAGTTTGACGCACATAAAGGATCAGGCGTCTGCACCAGAGGAAGAGGAAAGCCTTGATGACAGTCAGCGATTGTCTGGTCAGGGCAGTGTACATGACGAGGTACCGGGCGAAGAGGAGGTGGAGGATGAGGAGGATGATGGGGATGAGTATATTTTTAATGAGGAAGCTTTCCCGGGGGCACGGGAAATTGGTGGCGTGGCAAGGCCGGGTTCTGGTTTTTTGAGGGACACAAGTGACGTAGATTTGCCTGCAACTGCCCCTCAACCAAGCACAACCGCAGATTTGACAACGGGAACTTTGGCCCACATGGCGGATTATGCCTTGCGTATCCTCAAAAGGGACACACGCATTACAAAAATGATGAACGATGACGATTACTGGTTGGCCTGCCTCCTTGATCCTCGCTATAAAGGCAAATTGCAAAATATTATGCCACATGAGAACTTGGAACTAATATTAGCAACAAAACAATCAACTCTTGTTGACCGTTTGCTTCTGGCATTCCCTGCACACAGCGCCCGTGATCGTTCTCACACGAGCTCCAGGGGCCAGCAGACCAGAGGTGTTAGAGGGGCAGAAATCAGAAGTGGCGTTGGCCAGAGGGGTTTTCTGACCAGGTTGTGGAGTGATTTTTCTATGACCGCAGACAGGACAGGTACTGCAGCATCAATTCAAAGTGACAGGAGACAACATTTGTCCAGTATGGTTACAAACTATTTTTCATCCCTTATCGACGTTCTCCCTCAACCGTCATTCCCATTTGATTACTGGGCATCCAAATTAGACACCTGGCCAGAATTGGCAGAATATGCATTGCAGGAGCTTGCTTGCCCGGCAGCTAGTGTCCTATCAGAAAGAGTATTCAGTGCTGCAGGTTCAATACTAACAGAAAAAAGGACTCGTCTGGCTACCCAAAATGTAGATGATCTAACCTTCATTAAAATGAACCACAACTGGATTTCAAAATCTTTTGCCCCACCCTGCCCGGCTGACACCTAGCTTTCCTATGAAAAGGTCTTGCCTGTGGACTATTCTGAATGACTTTTCCAATCTCGTAATTTTCTTCACCTGATTGTCCAGCATACGACATGTTTCCACCTCACGAAATGGCCAAACTCCCCACACGGGGCCGTGCTATCGCCACTTTGCGCTTGGACCCTTGAGAGTGCTGTTTGTCTGAAGAGGTGGGTGTGGCCGCTTTTGGTCGACGGCACTGCCACTGGGTCCCTCATAGTACAATAAAGTGTCTCTGGCGGTGGTGGTGCGCACCCAACGTCAAACACACCGTTGTAATATGAGGGGCCCTGTGCCTGTACCGCCGGCCACAAGACAGTCCCCCCCCCAGCTCAAACAGTGCTCTACCACTAGCAAAATTATCTCTCACAGCTTCACCAATGTGTAGTCTAGGCGCTGACATCCTTCAATGCCTGGCACTGACAATACCATTGTTTTGACATTTTTGTTATGTTAGGCCTTCGAAGCCTGTCTGCGGTCCCTTCTTTCTACAACTACTACACTGACCAGGCCACTGCTGGCCGTGTTACCCTGGAACCAATTTAAAAGTGCCTACAGTCAGCCCAATTTTGTTATGTTAGGCCTTCGAAGACTGTCTGCCGTCACTCCTTCCACTAGACTTCCACTGACCATACACTGCTGCCCATGTACCCTTGGAACCAATTTAAAGTGCCTACAGCCAGCCCAATTTTGTTATGTTAGGCCTTCGAAGCCTGTCTGCGGTCACTCCTTCCACTAGACTTCCACTGACCAGACCACTGCTGCCCGTGTACCCCTGCAACCAATTTAAAAGTGCCTACAGCCAGCCCAAGTTTGTTATGTTAGGCCTTCGAAGCCTGTCTGCGGTCACTCCTTCCACTAGACTTCCACTGACCAGACCACTGCTGCCCGTGTACCCCTGGAACCAATTTAAAAGTGCCTACAGCCAGCCCAAGTTTGTTATGTTAGGCCTTCGAAGCCTGTCTGCGGTCACTCCTTCCACTAGACTTCCACAGACCAGACCACTGCTGCCCGTGTACCCCTGGAACCAATTTAAAAGTGCCTACAGCCAGCCCAAGTTTGTTATGTTAGGCCTTGGAAGCCTGTCTGCGGTCACTCCTTCCACTAGACTTCCACTGACCAGACCACTGCTGCCCGTGTACCCCTGGAACCAATTTAAAAGTGCCTACAGCCAGCCCAAGTTTGTTATGTTAGGCCTTGGAAGCCTGTCTGCGGTCACTCCTTCCACTAGACTTCCACTGACCAGACCACTGCTGCCCGTGTACCCCTGGAACCAATTTAAAAGTGCCTACAGCCAGCCCAAGTTTGTTATGTTAGGCCTTCGAAGCCTGTCTGCGTCCCGTTCTTTCAACTACAACTACACTGACCAGGCCACTGATGGCCGTGTTCCCTTGGAACCAATTTTAACTTGCCTACAGCCAGCCCTATGTTATTATGTTAGGCCTTCGAAGCCTGTCTGCCGTCACTCCTTCCACTAGACTTCCACTGACCATACACTGCTGCCCATGTACCCCTGGAACCAATTTAAAGTGCCTACAGCCAGCCCAATTTTGTTATGTTAGGCCTTGGAAGCCTGTCTGCGGTCACTCCTTCCACTAGACTTCCACTGACCAGACCACTGCTGCCCATGTACCCCTGGAACCAATTTAAAAGTGCCTACAGCCAGCCCAAGTTTGTTATGTTAGGCCTTCGAAGCCTGTCTGCGGTCACTCCTTCCACTAGACTTCCACTGACCAGACCACTGCTGCCCGTGTACCCCTGGAACCAATTTAAAAGTGCCTACAGCCAGCCCAAGTTTGTTATGTTAGGCCTTGGAAGCCTGTCTGCGGTCACTCCTTCCACTAGACTTCCACTGACCATACACTGCTGCCCATGTACCCCTGGAACCAATTTAAAGTGCCTACAGCCAGCCCAATTTTGTTATGTTAGGCCTTGGAAGCCTGTCTGCGGTCACTCCTTCCACTAGACTTCCACTGACCAGACCACTGCTGCCCATGTACCCCTGGAACCAATTTAAAAGTGCCTACAGCCAGCCCAAGTTTGTTATGTTAGGCCTTCGAAGCCTGTCTGCGGTCACTCCTTCCACTAGACTTCCACTGACCAGACCACTGCTGCCCGTGTACCCCTGGAACCAATTTAAAAGTGCCTACAGCCAGCCCAAGTTTGTTATGTTAGGCCTTGGAAGCCTGTCTGCGGTCACTCCTTCCACTAGACTTCCACTGACCAGACCACTGCTGCCCGTGTACCCCTGGAACCAATTTAAAAGTGCCTACAGCCAGCCCAAGTTTGTTATGTTAGGCCTTGGAAGCCTGTCTGCGGTCACTCCTTCCACTAGACTTCCACTGACCATACACTGCTGCCCATGTACCCCTGGAACCAATTTAAAAGTGCCTACAGCCAGCCCAAGTTTGTTATGTTAGGCCTTCGAAGCCTGTCTGCGGTCACTCCTTCCACTAGACTTCCACTGACCAGACCACTGCTGCCCGTGTACCCCTGGAACCAATTTAAAATTGCCTACAGCCATGTTTTATTATTTTAGGCCTTCGATGCCTGTCTGCGGTCACTCCTTCCACTAGGCCTCCACTGACCACACCACTGCTGCCCGTGTACCCCTGGAACCAATTTAAAATTGCCTACAGCCATGTTTTATTATTTTAGGCCTTCGATGCCTGTCTGCGGTCACTCCTTCCACTAGGCCTCCACTGACCACACCACTGCTGCCCGTGTACCCCTGGAACCAATTTAAAATTGCCTACAGCCAGCCCAATTTTTTTATTTTAGGCCTTCGATGCCTGTCTGCGGTCGATTCTTTCAACTACTACTACACTGACCAGGGCACTGCTGCCCAAGTACCCCTGGAACCAATTTAAAATTGACTACAGCCATGTGTTAATATTTTAGGCCTTCGATGCCTGTCTGTGGTCACTCCTTCCACTAGGCCTCCACTGACCACACCACTGCTGCCCGTGTACCCCTGGAACCAATTTAAAATTGCCTACAGCCATGTGTGATTATTTTAGGCCTTCGATGCCTGTCTGCGGTCACTCCTTCCACTAGGCCTCCACTGACCACACCACTGCTGCCCGTGTAACCCTGGAACCAATTTAAAATTGCCTACAGCCATGTGTTATTATTTTAGGCCTTCGATGCCTGTCTGCGGTCACTCCTTCCACTAGGCCTCCACTGACCACACCACTGCTGCCCGTGTACCCCTGGAACCAATTTAAAATTGCCTACAGCCAGCCCAATTTTTTTATTTTAGGCCTTCGATGCCTGTCTGCGGTCCATTCTTTCAACTACTACTACACTGACCAGGGCACTGCTGCCCAAGTACCCCTGGAACCAATTTAAAATTGACTACAGCCATGTGTTAATATTTTAGGCCTTCGATGCCTGTCTGTGGTCACTCCTTCCACTAGGCCTCCACTGACCACACCACTGCTGCCCGTGTACCCCTGGAACCAATTTAAAATTGCCTACAGCCATGTGTGATTATTTTAGGCCTTCGATGCCTGTCTGCGGTCACTCCTTCCACTAGGCCTCCACTGACCACACCACTGCTGCCCGTGTAACCCTGGAACCAATTTAAAATTGCCTACAGCCATGTGTTATTATTTTAGGCCTTCGATGCCTGTCTGCGGTCACTCCTTCCACTAGGCCTCCACTGACCACACCACTGCTGCCCGTGTACCCCTGGAACCAATTTAAAATTGCCTACAGCCATGTGTTATTATTTTAGGCCTTCGATGCCTGTCTGCGGTCACTCCTTCCACTAGGCCTCCACTGACCACACCACTGCTGCCCGTGTACCCCTGGAACCAATTTAAAATTGCCTACAGCCAGCCCAATTTTTTTATTTTAGGCCTTCGATGCCTGTCTGCGGTCCATTCTTTCAACTACTACTACACTGACCAGGGCACTGCTGCCCAAGTACCCCTGGAACCAATTTAAAATTGACTACAGCCATGTGTTAATATTTTAGGCCTTCGATGCCTGTCTGTGGTCACTCCTTCCACTAGGCCTCCACTGACCACACCACTGCTGCCCGTGTACCCCTGGAACCAATTTAAAATTGCCTACAGCCAGCCCAATTTTTTTATTTTAGGCCTTCGATGCCTGTCTGCGGTCCATTCTTTCAACTACTACTACACTGACCAGGGCACTGCTGCCCGTGTACCCCTGGAACCAATTTAAAATTGCCTACAGCCATGTGTTATTATTTTAGGCCTTCGATGCCTGTCTGTGGTCCCTCCTTCCACTAGGCCTCCACTGACCTGTCTACTGCGGCCCGTGTACCCCTTGAACCAACCTAATAAAATATTTAAAAAATTAATTTGATTATAAAAAATAAGATCGTGTTGAGATCTCAAATGCAGACATTTTAACAATCAAAACAAACACACAACAAATATCTGGAACTGTACTACAAAGGTCCAACAGCTACAATTTCTTTCTCCTGCAAGAAGTTAACTGAAAGTTTTTTGGAGTTGTTAACACAGATATGGCATCCACCGAGTGTTGTCCTGTCGCGTCTCCTTTAAATTATTTCCAATAAGATGTTAAACTATTAATTTAATAAAATCAATAATTAAAAAAATAATTGAGTAAGTCAAAAGCACATTGCAAATAAACATTAATTACAAATCAAGAAGCATGGCGCGTCCGAGGGTGAGTAGATACCGAATAAGAATATAATCACCCTCGGACGCGCAATGCTTATTTACAACAGCCTTCCTTCCTAAGAATCAGCCCTTCCGTGGTGTAGAGAGAGGTTGTGTTACACTCCAAGGTGTTCCCCAGGTTGCCTTTCCTGAGCTTCGATCTTCCGGCTCTCGTTTAGTAGCTGTTGGAAACTACGCTGCATTAGGCCTACTAATTGTGTATGGGGTGTAGAGACAGGTTGTGTTACACTCCAAGGTTTTCACCAGGTTGCCTTTCCTGAGCTTCGATCTTCATGCTCTCGTTTAGTAGGTGTCGGAAAGTAGGCTGCATTAGGCCTACAAATTGGGTATGGGGTGGAGAGAGATGGTGTGTTACACTCCAAGGTGTTCCCCAGGTTTCCTTGCCATTGCTTCGGTCTTCCGACTCTCGTTTAGTAGTTGTAGAAAAGTACACTGCATTAGGCCTAAAAAATGGGTATGGGGTGGAGAGAGATGGTGTGTTACACTCCAAGGTGTTCCCCAGGTTGCCTTTCCTGAGCTTCGATCTTCATGCTCTCGTTTAGTAGGTGTCGGAAAGTAGGCTGCATTAGGCCTACAAATTGGGTATGGGGTGGAGAGAGATGGTGTGTTACACTCCAAGGTGTTCCCCAGGTTGCCTTTCCTGAGCTTCGATCTTCATGCTCTCGTTTAGTAGGTGTCGGAAAGTAGGCTGCATTAGGCCTACAAATTGGGTATGGGGTGGAGAGAGATGGTGTGTTACACTCCAAGGTGTTCCCCAGGTTTCCTTGCCATTGCTTCGGTCTTCCGACTCTCGTTTAGTAGTTGTAGAAAAGTACACAGCATTAGGCCTACAAAATGGGTATGGGGTGGAGAGAGATGGTGTGTTACACTCCAAGGTGTTCCCCAGGTTGCCTTTCCTGAGCTTCTATCTTCAGGCTCTCATTAAATTGTGGTTAAATGGAACAACTGCATTTGGCGTACTAGTTGGTTTGGGGCCTACTATCGGTGTCTGCCACTCCTTGCTGTTCTCCTGGTTTCCTGTCCTGAAATTCCATTTTCAGCCTCTCGTTAAGTAGTAGTTAATGTTAGACTGCATTTGGCCTACTAGTTGGGTTGGGGCCTACTATCGGTGTCTGCCACTCCTTGCTGTTCTCCTCCACTGAACAAAGCTGTGCCGCCTGTTTACTACGGTTGCCAATTTTGAACTGCATTTCGACTACTTACTGATTTGGCCCTACTCTCTGTGTCAGCCTCTCATTCCAGTTGTCCTCCACTGCAATGCCCCCTGGTTATTCCTGTGTTACCAATTTTGAACTGCATTTAGCCCACTTTCTTCTTTGGGCCTATATCTGTGTTTCCACTTCATCGTGCCCATTGCCCAGCCAGTGATAGATGAGTCTGCTGGTACATTGACCCATAACGCAACATTCCCCGTGCACGCTACACAACAACATTGTGACCCTGCTGAAAGTCAGGTTGCTCTTCCCGCATACCATACCACCTTACACGGGGACAAAGAGGAAGGTGCAGATGAAAGTGCAGGTTCCTTCATCAGGTGGGGGGAGGAATACTAGTTGGCGACGTCACTGGCACAGGGCCTCTCATAGTACGCAAAAGTGTTGCTGCCGGTGGGAGGCGCCCCCGCCGTGCAAACACACCGCTGTACTTTGAGGGGCCCTGTGCCAGTGCCAATGCCAACGAGTGGGCCCCCCCCTGCTTGCTCAGGATCACAGCACTTGCAAAGTTGAAATACTTACCTCTCCCTGCTCCACTGCCGTGACGTGGTCCAGATTTACTGGGCCCACTAATTACTTGAACCAGCCCTACCCCCCACAACTTTAGCCAAATGACCCCCAATTTCAAATGCCTTCCAATTATTTTAAGGTAAATTACGCTTGACAAGCTTCATTAAGAAGAATGGATGGTTTTGACATTAAAATGGGCACTCTAGGTGTTTTCCTGGCCCCCACTCACTGCCGACTATGCTGCCCAATTGACTTGCATTGGGTTTCGTGTTTCGGTCGATCCCGACTTTACGTCATAATCGGCCGATTTCACTCGACCCGACTTTGGACATAGTCGGGTTTCGCAAAACCCGGCTCGACTCTAAAAAGGTCAAGGTCGCTCAACTCTACTGTTTACCTCTTATAACGGCTCTTATATTTTTTTCCAAGTAGCAAAAGAAAAAAGCAGGATGCACTCACCAATCTTCAAAGTAGCAAATTTTATTGAGTCTTCACAATTAGAACTTCATGGCCGGGGGAGAAGAAAAGGAGCTTGTGCGAGCAGGGGAGGCGACGGCCGTTTCGTGCAGTCCTTGCGCTTCAACGGGTCTGCCTGCAAAACGGCCATTGTCTCCCCTGCTCGCACGAGCTCCTTTTCTTCTCCCCTGGCCATGAAGTTTTAATTGTGAAGACTCAATAAAATTTGCTACTTTGAAGATTGGTGAGTGCATCCTGCTTTTTTCTTTTGCTACTTGGGACACATATGTTATTTCATGGTTTTGCACCCGATATCTTTTTTGCCATGGCTGTTGCTGACATGATATAACTTTTTAGTACTAGCTTTCCTGAAGATTATGGATTTAGTTGGGGCAGTGCCGTCCATATGCTATTTTCTCTCTTTTATTCGTCTTATATTTTATTGTCTGCTATCTTTGGAATACAGTGATGTAGGGTCATTGAACAATCAATCTTTGTAAATATGTTGATTACCCATTGTTACTCTGCAAATATGAAGGACAAACTATGCATGTTGATTGAACAATTGAGCAATGAGAAATTACCTTGTTTCACCTTCCTCCAATCCAGTGGAAAAATGCCTGAATAATAGCTGTGAACTTTAAAAGGTGGATTTGTCTCTGTTTTGAGGGACTCTACATGACAGTAGCCATGGCATCATGGCTCCAACTGAAAGAATATGGAGCTGCTCCATTGACCATCAATGAATCCTCAAAGACATTTTAGAGAATCCAGGTTGGGACCAGAAGCAACAGTCCAAATAGACTTGCCGAAAAAAAAGAAGGAATCAAAATTGCTGGACAAATCATCAATCATCTTAACCCCTTAGTGACAGAGCCAATTTGGTACTTAATGACCAGGCCAATTTTTGCAATTCTGACCACTGTCACTTTATGAGGTTATAACTCTGGAACACTTCAACGGATCCCGCTGATTCTGAGATTGTTTTTTCGTGACATATTGTACTTCATGTTAGTGGTAACATTTCTTCGATATTATTTGCGATTATTTATGAAAAAAACGGAAATATGGCGAAAATTTTTAAAATTTTGCAATTTTCAAACTTTGTATTTTTATGCCCTTAAATCAGAGAGATATGTCATAAAAATAGTTAATAAATAACATTTCCCACATGTCTACTTTACATCAGCAAACATTTTGGAAACAAATTTTTTTTTTGTTAGGGAGTTATAAGGGTTAAAAGTTGACCAGCAATTTCTCATTTTTACAACACCATTTTTTTTTAGGGACCACATCACATTTGAAGTCATTTTGAGGGGTCTATATGATAGAAAATAATGAAGTGTGACACCATTCTAAAAACTACACCCCTCAAGGTTCTCAAAACCACATTCAAGAAGTTTATTAACCCTTTACGTGCTTCACAGGAACTAAAACAATGTGGAAGGAAAAAATGAACATTTAACTTTTTTTTGCAAACATCTTAATTCAGAACCATTTTTTTTATTTTCACAAGTGTAAAAACAGAAATGTAACCATAAATTTTGTTATGCAATTTCTCCTGAATACGCCAATACCCCATATGTGGGGGTAAACCACTGTTAGGGCGCACCGCAGAACTTAGAAGTGAAGGAGCGCCGTTTGACTTTTTCAATGCAGAATTGGCTGGAATTGAGATCGGACACCATGTCACATTTAGAGAGCCCCTGATGTACCTAAACAGTGGAAACTCCCCACAAGTGACACCATTTTGGAAACTAGACCCCTTAAGGAACTTATCTAGATGTGTGGTGAGCACTTTGAACCCCCAAGTGCTTCACAGAAGTTTATAACGTAGAGCCGTGAAAATAAAAAATCGCTTTTGTTTATACAAAAATGATCTTTTCGCCCACAAATTCTTATTTTCACAAGGGTAACAGGAGAAATTAGACCAAAAAAGTTGTTGTGCAATTTCTCCTGAGTACGCTGATACCCAATATGTGGGGGTAAACAACTGTTAGGGCGCACCGCAGAGCTTGGAAGAGAAGGAGTGCCGTTTTACTTTTTCAATGTAGAATTGGCTGGAATTGAGATTGGACGCCATGTCGCGTTTGGAGAGCCCCTGATGTGCCTAAACAGTGGAAACCCCCCACAAGTGACACCATTTTGGAAACTAGACCCCTTAAGGAACTTATCTAGATGTGTGGCGAGCACTTTGAACCCCCATGTGCTTCACAGAAGTTTATAACGTAGAGCCGTGAAAAAAAAAAATTGCATTTTTTCTACAAAAATGATTTTTTGCCCACAAATTTTATTTTCACAAGGGTAACAGGAGAAATTAGACCACAAAAGTTGTTGTGCAATTTCTCCTGAGTACGTCGATACCCAATATGTGGGGGTAAACCACTGTTTGGGCGCACCGCAGAGCTTGGAAGAGAAAGAGTGCCGTTTTACTTTTTCAATGTAGAATTGGCTGGAATTGAGATCGGACGCCGTGTCACGTTTGGAGAGCCCCTGATGTGCCTAAACAGTAGAAATCCCCCACAAGTGATCCCATTTTGGAAACTAGACCCCCATGGAACTTATCTAGATGTGTGGTGAGAACCTTGAATGCCCAAGTGCTTCACAGAAGTTTATAATGCAGAGCCGTGAAAATAAAAAATATTTTTTTTTTCCACAAAAAAGATTTTTTAGCCACCAAATTTTTATTTTCACAAGGGTAACAAGAGAAACTGGACCCCAAAAGTTGTTGTCCAATTTGTCCTGAGTATGCTGGTACCCCATATGTGGGGGTAAACCACTGTTTGGGCGCACGGCAGAGCTCGGAAGGAAGGAGCGCCGTTTTGGAATGCAGACTTTGATAGAATGGTCTGCGGGTATTATGTTGCGTTTGCAGAGCCCCTGATGTACCTAACCAGTAGAAACCCTCCACAAGTGACCCCATTTTGGAAACTAGACCCCCCAAGGAACTTATCTAGATGTGTGGTGAGAACTTTGAATGGCCAAGTGCTTCACAGAAGTTTAGAATGCAGAGTCGTGAAAATAAAAAATATTTTTTTTCCCACAAAAAAGATATTGTAGCCCCCAAGTTTTTATTTTCACAAGGGTAACAGGAGAAATTGGACTGCAATAGTTGTTGTCCAATTTATCCCGAGTACGCTGATGCACCATATGTGGCGGTAAACCACTGTTTGGGCGCACGGCAGAGCTCGGAAGGGAAGGAGCACCTTTTTGGAATGCAGACTTTGATAGAATGGTCTGTGGGCATTATGTTGCGATTGCAGAGCCCCTGATGTACCTAAACTGTAGTAACCCCCCACAAGTGACCCCATTTTGGAAACTAGACCCCCCAAGGAACTTATCTAGATGTGTGGTGAGAACTTTGAATGCCCAAGTGCTTCACAGAAGTTTAGAATGCAGAGTCGTGAAAATAAAAAATATTTTTTTTTCCACAAAAAAGATATTGTAGCCCCCAAGTTTTTATTTTCACAAGGGTAACAGGAGAAATTGGACCCCAGAAGTTGTTGTCCAATTTATCCCGAGTACGCTGATGCCCCATATGTGGGGGTAACCCACTGTTTGGGCGCACGGCAGAGCTCAGAAGGGAGGGAGCACCATTTGACTTTTTGAGCGCAAAATTGGCTGTCGTGTTTGGAGACCCCCTGATGTACCTAAACAGTGGAAACCCCCCCAATTCTAGCTCCAACCCTAACCCCAACACACCCCTAACCCTAATCCCAACCTCATCCATAATCCTAATCACTAACCCTAACCATAATCACAACCCTTACCCCAAAACAACCCTAATGTCAACCCTAACCATAACCCTAATCAAAACCTTAAATCCAACACACCCCTAATCCTAATCTCAACCCTAACCTCAAACCTAACCCTAATCCCAATACACCCCTAATCACAACCCTAACCTTAACCCTAATCCCAAGCGTAACCCTAATGCCAACCCTAACCCTAATACGAACCCTAATCCAAACCCTAACCCTAATCCCAGCTCTAACCCTAACTTTAGCCCCAACCCTAGCCCTAACTTTAGCCCCAACCCTAACCCTAGCCCTAGGGCTACTTTCACACTTGCGTCGTTTGGCATTCCGTCGCAATCCGTCGTTTTGGACAAGAAACGGATCCTGCAAATGTGCCCGCAGGATGCGTTTTTTGCCCATAGACTTGTATTGCCGACGGATCGTGACGGATGGCCACACGTCGCGTCCGTCGTGCACTGGATCAGTTGTGTTTTGGCGGAGCGTCGGCACAAAAAAACGTTCAATGAAACGTTTTTTTGTACGTTGCATCCGCCATTTCTGACCGCATGCGTGGCCGTAACTCCGCCCCCTCCTCCCCAGGACATAGATTGGGCAGCGGATGTGTTGAAAAACTACAGCTGCTGCCCACGTTGTGCACAATTTTCACAACGTGCATCGGTATGTCGGGCCGACGCATTGCGACGGCCCCGTACCGACGTAAGTGTGAAAGAAGCCTAACCCTAAGTTTAGCCCCAACCCTAACCCTAAATTTAGCCCCAACCCTAACCCTAAATTTAGCCCCAACCCTAGCCCTACCCCTAACCTAACCCTACCCCTAACCCTAACCTAACCCTACCCCTAACCCTACCCCTAACCCTACCCCTAACCCTAACCTAACCCTACCCCTAACCTAACCTAACCCTAACCTAACCCTACCCCTACCCCTAATCCTACCCCTAACCCTACCCCTAACCCTACCCCTAACCCTACCCCTAACCCTACCCCTAACCCTACCCCTAACCTAACCCTAACCCTACCCCTAACCCTAACCCTAACCCTACCCCTAATTTTAGCCCCAACTGCTGTTCTCCTGCCGGCCGGCAGATGGAGACAGATGGCGGGCGCACTGGGCATGCGTCCGCCATGTTCTGCTGCCGGCGGCCAGGAGGAGCAGCAAGAGGATCCAGGGACCTAGGTGAGTATGCTAGGGTCCCCGAATCACCCTATTTCTCTGTCCTCTGATGTGCGATCACATCAGAGGACAGAGAATTACACTTTACTTTTTTTTTTTTTTTTTGCGGTCGCCGGTAAACAGTTAATTACCGGCGATCGCAAAACAGGGGTCGGTAATACCGACCCCGATCGTGCTCTTTGGGGTCTCGGCTACCCCCGGCAGCCGAGACCCCAAAGATTCTCCCGGTGCCGGCCGGCGGGCGCACTGCGCATGCGCCCGCCATTTTGAAGATGGCGGCGCCCACCGGGAGACACGAGGAGCATCGGGGGAGCTAGGTGAGTATTGGGGGGCCACCTGGGACCGAGAAATTAAAAAGAGATCTCTTTTTTTTTTGCGATCGCCGGTAAACGGTTAATTACCGGTGATCGCAAATGCGGGGTGGGTTAAAAACCCCCCCGAATCATGTTCTCGGCTACCCTCGGCAGCCGAGACCCCGGAGAAAATCGGCCTCTGGGGGGCGCTATGGACTTTTTCCACAGCGCCGTTAATTAACGGCGCTGTGGTTTAAGTACCCTTAGCGGCCGCCGTTAAAAGGCGTATCGGCGGTCGCTAAGGGGTTAAATATGCAGATGATAAAACATTGAAACCAATGAGCACAGAATGAATGAAGGACTTATCATGGAGTGTCAAGATATAAAATTCAAACATTGGACTTACTCAACACAAAAAAGAAAGATATTGACTACTGCCAGGTACAACTGGCACACATTTGAGATTGATGGCGACAAACTGGAAGTTGTAAAGAACTTCAATTTACATGGATATATGAAAACTCCAGATGCAGCGTCAACACTAAAAGTCAATAGGAGAATAGCTATGGGCAAATCAACAATGAAGTCACTGGACAAGGTTTTCAAATCGAGGAAGATTTCACTGGCGGAGAAGGAAAACATGTCTCTTATATGGTTTGGTCTTTTCTCTGATAATGTACGGATGCAAAACCTGGACGACAAAGAAAAAAGACAGAAAAAGAATCAACACCTTTAAAATGTGGTGTTGGAAAAGGATGTTATCATTAGCATAGATGACAAGAATAACAAACAAATTAATTTTGGATCAAATGAAGCCTGAAATGCCACTTGAAGCAAGGATAATTAAACTACGATTTATCTACTTTGAACACATCATACAAAGAGAGCAATTACTAGAATAGGAGATCATGGTCAGGAGAAAAGAAGGAACAATGAGAAGAGCAAGACCAGCAACCTGATGGCTTAATACTATCAAGATAATGATGGAGAAGACCCTGGTGGACCTATGTGGGCTTGCACAAGATGGAACTTCCTGTAGAGCATTCATTCATCAAGTCGCCATGGCTCGAGGCAAAAGTTGAAGGACATTAAATAATAATAAAAATATAACTGGACAAACACTTTATTGTAAGATAGGGAGATAATCATAACTCTGAAGAAAAATCTTAGAGTGATAGCAGAAACTTTAGGAGTGGCCAAATGAAAAAAAAACTGGTACATTCTTAGAAGGAGAGGGAATGGTGAATTCAACAACAGCAAAAGGACTTGAATGTCACAAAAGACAACTAGTGCATTATAACAGTATTCTACTATAATAAAGAAAACTCCTTCATAACATCCAGCTAAGTTAAAACACAAGGATTTCCCTGTTCAAAAGTCTACTATCAAGAAGTGCCTTCATAATTTCATAATTCTAGTGGGTTTATCACAAGATGCAATCTACTGGAAATACTCAAGTACACAATGACTTTGCTAAAAGAAATGCTAAAAGGCCTTACAAGTTCTTTAACCCCTTTCTGAGATCAGATGTAATAATCCGCCCATGTGCCCTGGGTCTATCTGACCAGGGCCGGAATATTACATCTGTGCGATAACCCATGCACATAGGTGGTGTGCGGGCAATCGCTGCCGGTTGCCAGCTGATTCTGACAGCTGACACCTGGCACTAATTGCCAGGATCGGTCAGACACCACTCTCAACACTTTAATCTCCAAATTGCTGCAATCAAATGAGATCACAGCATTCCGTGAGCTGGCATAGTGCTGACAGCCCCTCTGCCTTTGGATCAGAGACCTCGCGGCATGATGTGAGGTCCTAATTATTGCCATGGTGACTTGATGTTGTCATGATTACATCCGGCTTACCAGAGCAAGGAAAGTTGCTAATCAGGTGCAGTGCATTTACAGCAAGTTTATCTGATAGTTCAGAGCTGATAGTTTCTACAGCATGGGGATGCTGCTGCATCCCCATGGTGTAGGAGCGATCATCCAGCAAAAAAATGATAGTCCCGTAGTGGGAGTAAATAAAAAAGCAAAAAAAGAGTAAAACACATTTTGAAAAAATATTTTAAAAAATAAAAATAATAATAAAAGATCAAAAGATATTGTAAATATAAATAGATATTTGATTAAAAAACATATAAACAATAAAATACACATATTTGCTATTATTGCACCTGCAACGACCCGACCAATAAAAATGTCCCACTAGTTAACTCCTTAGCGAATACCATAAAAAATAAATAAAAAACAAGGCAAAAAACAATGCTTTATCATCATACCGCTGAATAAAAAGTGGACTAAAATGCGATAAAAAACTGATATAAATAAACATTGTACCACTGAAAACGTCTTTTTGTCCTGCAAAAAAACAAGCTCCATCAGCAAAAGAATAAAAAAGTATAGCTCTCATAATAAGGTGATGCAAAAATAATTATTTTGTCTATAAACAGTTTTTATTGGGTAAAAAGTGCCTAAACATAAAAAAAACTACATAATTGAGGTATCGCTGCAGTCGTACTAACCCGAAGAGTAAAGCTGTCTTTTCAATTTTACCACAAACAGAATGGGATAACCCCCCTCAAAAGAAAAAAATCCCAAACTAATGGGTTTTTTCATTCTGCCTCCCAAAAAACAGAAAAGAAAGCGATCAAAAAATGTCATGTGACAAAGGCATGAACAGTCTATAATTTTAAGGGTAGATTAATTTTAACATTGAGAGATAGAATATCAAAAATAAAATCCAGAAAATGACAATGTATAAGTTATATAAATTTACTTGCATTTTGCAGTGATAAGTAATTATTTGATCTCTCTGGCAAACAAGACATAATACTTGGTGGCAAAACCCTTGTTAGCAAGCACAGCAGTCAGACATTTTTGCAGCAGATGATGAGGATTGCGCACATGTCAGGAGTAGTGTTGAGCATTCCGATACCGCAAGTATCGGAATTCCGATACCGAGATCCGATACTTTTGTGATATCGGGTATCGGTATCGGATCAATAGGGATGTGTAAAATAAAGAATTAAAATAAAAAATATTGATATGCTCACCTCTCCGGCGGCCCCTGGACATCACACTGCTAACCGGGAGGCTTCTTTGTTTAAAATGCGCGCCTTTAGGACCTGCGAATGACGTCCCGGCTTCTGATTGGTCGCGTGGCGGTCACATGGGCGGCACGCGACCAATCAGAAGCCGTGACATCATTCGCAGGTCCTCAATTCCTAGAATTAGGAGTTTAGTGAATGAGAATGAAGTCGCGGCTTCTGATTGGTCGCGTGCCGCCCATGTGACCGGCACGCGACCAATCAGAAGCCGCGATGTCATTCTCATTCACAAAAACTCCTAATTCTAGGAATTGAGGACCTGCGAATGACGTCACGGCTTCTGATTGGTCGCGTGGCGGTCACATGGGCGGCACGCGACCAATCAGAAGTCGGGACGTCATTCGCAGGTCCTAAAGGCGCGCATTTTAAACAAAGAAGCCTCCCGGTTAGCAGCGTGATGTCCAGGGGCCGCCGGAGAGGTGAGCATATCAATATTTTTTATTTTAATTCTTTATTTTACACATCCCTATGGATCCCAGGGCCTGAAGGAGAGTTTCCTCTCCTTCAGACCCTGGGAACCATGAGAATACCTTCCGATACTTGATGTCCCATTGACTTGTATTGGTATCGGATATCGGTATTGGCGATATCCGATATTTTTCGGGTATTGGCCGATACTATCCAATACCGATACTTTCAAGTATCGGACGGTATCGCTCAACACTAGTCAGGAGGAATTTTGGTCCACTCCTCTTTGCACATCATCTCTAAATCATTAAGATTTTGAGGCTGTCGCTTGGCAACTTGGAGCTTTAACTCCCTCCATAAGTTTTCTATGGGATTATGGTCCAGAGACTGGCAAGGCCACTGCATGACCTTAAAGTGCTTCTTTTTGAATCACTCCTTTGTTGCCTTGGCTGTTCGTTTTGGGTCACTGTCTTGCTAGAAGACCCAGCCACGACCCATTTTTAATGTCCTGGAAGAAGGAAGGAGGTTGTCACACAGGATTTTATGGTACATGGCTCCATTCATTCTCCCATTGATGCAGTCAAGTAGTCTTATGCCTTTAGCAGAGAAACACCCCCAAACCATAATGTTTCCACCTCCATGCTTGACAGTAGGGATATTGTTCTTTTGATCATAGGCAGCATTTAACTTCCTTCAAACACAGCGAGTTGAGTTCATGCCAAAAAGCTTAATTTTTTCTCATCTGACAACAGCACCTTCTCCCAATCACTCACAGAATCATCCAGGTGTTCATTTGCAAACTTCAGATGGGCCTGCACATGTGCTTTGTTGAGCAAGGAGACCTTGTGGGCACTGCATGATTTTAAATCTTTACGGCATAATGTGTTACCAATTGTTTTCTTGGAGACTGTGGTCCCAGCTGTCTTGAGATCAATAAAAATTTCCCTCATGTAGTTTTCAGCTGATCTCTCACCTTCTTCATGATCAAGGATACCCCACGAGGTGAAATTTTGCATGATGCCCCAGATCGATGTTGACTGACAGTCATTTTGTATCTTTTCCATTTTCTTACTATTGCACCTACAGTTGTATCCTTCTCACCCAGTGTCTTATGGTTTTGTAGCCTAGCTTTGTGCAGGTCTATGATCTTGTCCCTGACAGCCATATAAAGCTCTTTGGTCTTGCCCATGTTGTAGAGGTTAGAGTCTGAAAGATTAATTGAGTCTGTGTAACAGGAGTCTTTTATAAAGGTGACTATGTAGGACAGCTGTCTTTAATACAGGTAACGAGTTGATTAGGAGCGTCTATCTGGTGTGTAGGAGCCAGAACTCTTAATGGCTGGTAAGGAGTCAAATACTTATTTCTCACTGCAAAATGTAAATAAATTTATATAATTTATACAATGTGATTTTCTGAATTTTATTTTTATATTCTATCTCTCAATGTTAAAATTAACCTACCCTTAAAATTATAGACTGTTCATGTCTTTGTCAGTGGGCAAACTTACAAAATCAGCAAGGGATCAAATACTTATTTCCCCTACTTCAAAGTTGGAAAATTGCAATATTTTCCAAATTTTCACCAAATTTCCAATTTTTTCACAAATGAACGCAAGTCATACCAAATAAATTTTACCACTGTCATGAAGTACTATAGGTCAAGAAAAATAATCTTAGAATCACTGGGATCCGTTGAAGAGTTCCAGAGTTATTACCTCATAATTTGACAGTGGTCAGAATTATAAAAATTGGCCCAGTCATTAACGTACAAACCACCTTCAGGGGTAAAGGGGTTAATCAAGAAAGATGGCTGTTTGTTGTGTATACACTTGTGATTATTTGAAACCTGTGTTGAGACTAAAGCCCTCCATACACACCAGAATATTGTCAGCCATAACAGACGACATTGATGGATCTGGCCCACAGTCTAGTATGTATCGGAATAATAGCCAACGGATTTTCAGGGAAAATGCTGGTCCGGCATGTCCGATTTTTGACTGCAGATCTCTTTGTACTTCTGGAGATGTCTTTTGGTTGCTTTCTGACAGAGAACATAGTAGCACTGGCTTCTGTTAATAGGACAAAAAAATAATTGCGCTGTTTATGTAAAGAATACATATCAAATATGTACCTGCTGTTCACTATGACTAATAAATGAGAGTCTTGAACAAGGGAGACTTTTCAAATTTTTTCAATTTCCTAAAGGTATGCTTGAAAATGAGATCCCTTAAACAAGCAATGCAATTTAACAGGAAATATTAAATCAGATAATGCTTAATAACCAATGGAAAAATGAAACTTTTGTCAAGTAAATTTAATAATTCCTTCAGGAAGAGAAACTTGTTGGTCAAACTAGTATAATTATCTGTACTACTTTTTGTTCACTTTTAGATCTATTAGAAACATCTTTGCTTAAAACCATAAAGATTTCGCTTCATAATGCCTCACACTTCTACTATAATGTGACACATTTCAATAATTTGAGTTTTTCTATTTCACGTGTTACATTGGTGTTATTTATACAGTACGTTTAAATTGATCTTGAATTACTTTTGGCATTTTATGAAAAAAATTGAGAGTGAAATGAATTTTAGAAGGCAAATTGCCTTAGATGTCTTTTTGGTTTCCTGGACTTTTTCAGATATAAGATTTGAGATTTTGTAAATTTTAAGTGAGTCTTGTGAAAAGATCATTATTATAAAATGTTTCAGTTTAACAAATGCTGCTTTATTTTTTCTACTTAAGGCATTATACCTTGTATCCTCCTTGACCTACTATAGTACTTTATGTAGATCTAATCTGTTGTTCTCTTTTCACTCTAAAGGCAGACTCACAACCACTTCTCTCTTCCCTTCTCCACACCCATACACTTCTCTCCGATTTCCAGTTTATCTGTTCAAATCTTACACCTTTGTCTTTTATTACTGCATTCCTCTATTTATTTCCTCAAGCTGTTTTCATTCTGTTTTGTATTACTATTTAACCCTATTACTTCCTATGAAAGAGGATTGTAAAGGAACTGTCACACTAGACGATATCGCTAGCGATCCGTGACGTTGCAGTGTCCTCGCTAGCGATATCGTCCAGTGTGACAGGCAGCAGCGATCATGCCCCTGCTGGGAGATCGCTGGTCGGGGAAGAAAGTCCAGAACTTTATTTGGTCGCTGGACTCCCCGTAGACATCGCTGAATCGGCGTGTGTGACACCGATTCAGCGATGTCTTTGCCGGTAACCAGGGTAAACATCGGGTAACTAAGCGCAGGGCCGCGCTTAGTAACCCGATGTTTACCCTGGTTACCATCCTAAAAGTAAAAAAACAAACACTACATACTTACCTACAGCCGTCTGTCCTCCAGCGCTGTGCTCTGCTCTCCTCCTGCTCTGGCTGTGAGCGTCGGTCAGCCGGAAAGCAGAGCAGTGACGTCACCGCTCTGCATTCTGGCTGCCCGGCGCTCACAGCCAGACCAGAGAAGCAGAGCGCCGAGGACAGACAGCGGAAGGTAAGTATGTAGCGTTTGTTTTTTTACTTTTTAGGATGGTAACCAGGGTAAACATCGGGTTACTAAGCGCGGCCCTGCGCTTAGTTACCCGATGTTTACCCTGGTTACCGGGGACCTCGGGATCGTTGGTCGCTGGAGAGCTGTCTGTGTGACAGCTCTCCAGCGACCAAACAGCGACGCTGCAGCGATCCGGATCGTTGTCGGTATTGCTGCAGCGTCGCTATGTGTGACGGTACCTTTAGCTTCCCTGACATATCAGTTCAACAGATATTTGTTTTTTTTCTTTGCACTTTTGTTTTATCTTGCCATTTTCAAAGAAACATAACTTTCTTATTTTTAATCCATGTAGCCATATGAAAGTAATCCAATAACTGTGAAATTGGCCAAAAGAAAATTTGCAATAGTTTTTTCAGGCTATGTTTTACAGCATCCATTGTATTTTAAAAATGACCTGGCAACATTAGCCTACTGGTCAGTATGATTACAAAAATGCTTAACAAGATAGATCTTTTATTTTTAAGTGAATAATTTGGAAATTCATATTAAAAAATTGCTATTTTCTCTCCATTTTCTGAGGCTAGTAAAGTCTCCTCCCTATAGCAAGGTGGATATTCTCAGCTAGAAGAGAATGGGAAAGCTGCAAGAGGGAATTCAGCATGATTGCCTGAGACTAAGTGGAGCACAGGGGTGAGCGAATGAGTAGAATAGTGCTGAGAAAGCACACAAGCCAACGGCATGACAGTGGATGCCAGATACACATGCCATGTGATACAAACACTGCATGTTACACGTGCATATATGTATATATATACAAATAGCACACACACATGTATGCACATAACCACACACATATACAGCTCTGGCAAAAATTAAGAGACCACTGCAAAATGTTCAGTTTGTCTGATTTTTCTCATTATAGGTATATTTTTGAGTAAAATGTAAATTGTTCTTTTAGTCCTTATACTTCAGACAAAATGTCTCCGAATTTCCAAGCAAAAATCTTTTATTTTTTTTCTGACAAAGAAAAATGGTCAAAATAAAAAAACAGTGCTTTCAGACCTCAAATAATGCAAAGAAAACAAGTTCATAATCATTTAGAAACAATAAAGCAAAAGTTATAACTCAAGAAGAGTTCAGAAATCAATATTTTGTGGAATAACCATGATTTTTAATCATGACTTTCATGCGTCTTGGCATGCTTGCCACCGGTGTTTTACACTGCTTCTGGCGCAAACATTTAAGCAGTTCTTCTTGGTTTGATGGCTTGTGACTATCCATCATCCTCTTGATTAAATTCCAGAGGTTTTCAATGAGGTTCAGGTCTGGAAATTTGGCTGCCTATGACAAGATTTTGATGTGGTGATATAAACTCAAAACACATACATACATGTAAACACAGAGCACATACACACAAACATGTACAGTACAGACCAAAAGATTGCACACACCTTCAAATTTAAATATTTTTCTGTATTTTCATGACTATGAAAATTGTATATTCACACTTAAGGCATGAAAACTATGAATTAACACATGTGGAAATATATACTTAACAAAAAAGTGTGAAACAACTGAAATTATGTCTTATAATCTAGGTTCTTCAAAGTAGTCACCTTTTGCTTTGATGACTGCTTTGCACACTATTGGCATTCTCTTGATGAGCTTCAAGAGGTAGTCATCGGGAATGGTCTTCCAACAATTTGAAGGAGTTCCCAGAGATGCTTAGCACTTGTTGGCCCTTTTGCCTTTACTCTGCGGTCCAGCTCACAACAAACCATCTCGATTGGGTTCAGGTCTGGTGACTGTGGAGGCCAGGTCATCTGGCGTAGCACCCCATCACTCTCCTTTTTGGTCAAATAGCCCTTACACAGCCTGGAGGTGTGTTTGGGGTCATTGTCCTGCAGAAAAATAAATGATGGTCCAGCTAAACGCAAACCAGATGGAATAGCATGCCACTGCAAGATGCTGTGGTAGCCATGCTGGTTCATTATGCCTTCAATTTTGAATAAATCCCCAACAGTGTCACCAGCAAAGCACCCCCACACCATCGCACCTCCTCCTCTATACTTCATGATGGGAACCATGCATTTAGAGTCCATCTGTTCACCTTTTCTGCATCGCACAAAGACACGGTGGTTGGAACCAAAGATCTCAAATTTGGACTTATCAGACCAAAGCACAGATTTCCACTGGTCTAATGTCATTCCTTGTGTTCTTTAGCCCAAACATGTCTCTTCTGCTTGTTGCCTGTCCTTAGCAGTGGTTTCCTAGCAGCTATTTTACCATGAAGGCCTCCTGCACAAAGTCTCCTCTTAACAGTTGTTGTAGAGATGTGTCTGCTGCTAAAACTCTGTGTGGCATTGACCTGGTCTCTAATCTGAGCTGCTGTTAACCTGTGATTTCTGAGGCTGGTGACTCGGATAAACTTATCCTCAGAAGTAGATGTGACTCTTGGTCTTCCTTTCCTGCAGCGGTCATCATGTGAGCCAGTTTCTTTGTAGCGCTTGATGGTTTTTGTCACTGCACTTGGGGTAGCTTTCAAATTTTTTAAAATTTTTTGGACTGTCTGACCTTCATTTCTTAAAGTAATGATGGCTACACATTTTTCTTTACTTAGCTGCTTTTTTCTTGCCATAATACAAATTCTATCAGTCTATTCGGTAGGACTATCAGCTGTGTATCCACCAGACTTCTGCACAACACAAATGATGGTCCCAATACTATTTATAAGGCAAGAAATCCCACTTATTTAACCTGACAGGGCACACCTGTGAAGTAAAAACCATTCCTGGTGACTACCTCTTGAAGCTCATCAAGAGAATGCCAAGTGTGTGCAAAGCAGTCATCAAAGCAAAATGTGGCTACTTTGAAGAACCTAGAATATAAGACATAATTTCAGTTGTTTCACACTTTTTTGTTAAGTATATAATTCCACGTGTTAATTCATAGTTTTGATGCCTACAGTGTGAATGTACAATTTTCATAGTCATGAAAATACAGAAAAATCTTTAAATGAGAAGTTGTGTCCACACTTTTGGTCTGTACTTTACATTGGGTGAAATATGTAATAAACATGTCACCAATTTTCCAAGTACATATTTCTAAAAGTGCTATTGACATTAAGTTATCAGCAGGTGTTGGAAACAACCCATCCAATCCTCACAGAAAAGGGAAGACACCCTTCAAAAATGGGAGACCTGGAGCAGTTTGCAAAAGAACAGCCAAAATTCTAGTTTAGAGGTGTAAGAAGATTGTTGATGAATGATGATTATAAGAAGCAATTGACTGCATTTTTTTTTAATTGCTAAGGGTGTGCAACCAAATATTAAGTAGAGGTGTTAGGGTTAGCGGAACGCACTGAATATACATATTTATTAGTAGTAGTAGGTGCGTTCGCAACCCGGAATCCACCGTGCAGGAAAGAACCTGCTGCTAAGTATGGTGGTACAATATAGTACTATAAACAAACTCTGTTACTTCACAGAGTCTGTAAGCAAAGAGAACGCTGTGCCCTGTTTAGCTCACAGAGGAGCACAGCTACTTAGTAAAGCAGTTAGTGGTCATGCAGTCAAATGCAAACACGCAGCTCCTCTCCGGTGGAGCTGGAATTGTAATGGCTATACGCCAGGCATGAATCCACTCACATGAAACTCCTCGCCGGAGGTGCCAGCATTCTAGGGGCTTATTTCATCCGGGTCCCTGAATACACACACATGAAACTCCTCGCCGGAGGTGCCAGCATTCTAGGGGCTTATTTCGGCCGGGTCCCTGACTGCATACAAACACGACCACACTGGCGCTGAGCTCATACATAAATTAACGCTAGCGCATGGCTGTGCGGTCATGTGAACCTTTTATAGCTGCAGCATGTACAGGACCTTCCAAGAAGGACCAATGGAAGGCTGCCACAGAACTTGATCAGGTACAGGACCTTCCTGGAGGACCAATGGAAGTCACTGCAGTACCTGAGCATGTGACCCTAGACCTCCACTGAGAGATCTTACCCTGGGCATTCTCAGTGTGTTCAAAGCAGGACTTAGTCCCAGAAAAGCCTACTCACCGCAGACCAGTGCAGGGTAAAATAGCAGAGCCTGGAGAGGCAGCAGTAACCCTTTGCACAGAATCAGATCCAACGAGACGCTGGGACTGACGTCTCCGCTAAGCAGGCACCACATGCAGAATGGGAGACCACAGCAGACATGGCTCGAGATTCCCCCTGTGCAGCGGCGGGAACTAGACTTCTAACATTACCCCCCTCCTAGGGCCCCCTCCTTGAGCCTCGCTATGCTCAAAAGCTGCAATGAGCAGCAGAGCCCAAATGTGCTCCACAGGTTCCCAGGTTCTGTCCTCTGAGCCGTGACCCTTCCAGTCCACCAGATAAAATTTCTTGCCACGTACCACCTTTGCACCTTACTATAGCATTCACCTCAAACTCATCCGTGGATGAACCTGACGTCCCGGCAGATGACTCAGAAAACTGGGACAAATGGTCGGGCTTTAAGAGAGAGGTGGAAGGTGTCGGTGATACCAAGGCGCGGAGGAATGGCCAAACAGTAGACCACAGGGTTGACCTGTTCCAGAACCTTGAACGGGCCAAAGTAGTGAGGTGCAAACTTAGTTGACTCAACTCGCATCCTGATGTTACGGGTGGAGAGTCATACCAAGTCACCAGGAGCAAAGGTCGGAGCGGGGCACCAGTGTATATCAGCAAATACCCTCATTCTCTCCTTGGAGGCCCGGATGGCATCCTGTATGCGGTCCCAAATGTCACATTCCTCCACCGCCCAGTCTGCCACCTTAGAATCGGTGGATAACATGGGCATGGGCACAGGGACATGCGGATGCTGGCCGTAATTAAGGAGAAAAGGAGTCTGCCCAGTGGAATTGGCTACGACATTGTTCATGGCAATTTCCGCCCAAAGTAGCAAAGATGCCCAGTCATCCTGCCTAGCAGAGACAAAATGTCGCAAGTATGTCACCAAAGTCTGGTTGATCCTCTCTACCAACCCATTCGTCTCAGGATGATATGCATTAGAATGATTCAACTCTATGCTGAGTAAACGGCAGAGCTCTCTCCAAAACTGAGACGCGAACTGGGGACCCCGGTTGCTGACAATTTTATCAGGCATTCCATGTAAGCGGAAAATATGCTTTTTGAATAATGCCGCCAAGGCCTGTGCAGAAGGTCACTGTGGAAGCGGCATCAAGCTCACCATCTTAGAGAAATGATCGGTGACAACCCAGATAAAGGTGCAGCTGCGAGACTTGGGTAAGCCCACCACGAAGTCCATCCCGATCATCTCCCAGGGTCTGTCTGCCACCGGCAGGGGGTAAAGCAACTCAGCAGGCCGTTGCTGAGGAGACCTATTCTGGGCGCAGGAAACGCACGCCCGAATATAGTCCCCGACGTTACGGGCCATATGCGGCCACCAGTATATCCTCGCCAAAAGCTCAGATGTCCTTTTAGTCCCAAAATGCCCACCCACTTTGGAGGAGTGAGCCCAAGAGAGAACCTCCGGTCGCAAATTTGCTGGCACGAAAGTCTTGCCCGGGGGCACAGACTCTAGCGAAACCGGAGCTACAGTTCTCAGGCTCTCAGAAGGGACAATAAGCCGAGGCTCCTCCTCCTCCTCCTCAGATGACACTACGGAGTGGGAGAGAATGTCGGCACGAATGTTCTTCTCCACGGAGAGAAAATGGAGAGTGAAATGGAACCGGGAGAAGAACAGGGCCATCTGGCCTGGCGAGAATTCAGCCGCTGGGCCGTCTGCATATACAAGTTCTTGTGGTCAGTGAAGACTTGGAAGGGAAAGCGAGCTCCCTCCAAGAGGTGTCTCCACTCTGAAAAAGCCAACTTCATGGCTAGCAACTCTCTGTCCCCGATGGAATAATTCCTCTCCGCTGGAGTGAAGGTCTTGGAGAAGAAGAAGCAAGGATGCTTCTGACCTTGAGCATCCTTTTGGAAAAGGACTGCTCCAGCACCAACAGATGAGGCATCCACCTCCATGACAAATGGCTCATCTACATCTGGGCAATGTAGAATGGGAGCACTAGCGAAGTGTGACTTATTCGAGAGAAAGGCCTTGGAGACATCCTCCGACTACAACTTGGGATTTGCTCCCTTCTTGGTGAGGGCAACCAAGGGAGCTACCAAAGTTGAGATGTGTGGAATGAACTGGCGATAGTAATTAATGATCACCATAAAATGCTGCACCGCTTTAAGTGAATGGGGTTCCTGCCAATCCATCACAGCCTGTAGCTTGGCTGGATCCATAGCCAAACCCTGGGCAGAGATGATATAACCAAGGAAAGGCAAGGACTCCTGCTCAAACACACACTTCTCCAACTTGGCGTAGATAGAGTTTGCTCGCAAGAGGTCGAAGACTTTGCGAACATCTCTCCGATGGGAGTCAATATCTGGAGAGTAGATGAGAATATCATCCAGCATAAACTACGACCAAGGTGGTGAGCATATCCCAGAAGATGTCATTCACAAAGTCTTGGAAAATGGCTGGGGCATTACAGAGCCCGAAGGGCATCACCAGATATTCATAGTGCCCATCCCTGGTGCTAAAAGCTATCTTCCATTCATCCGGTTGTAAGCACCCTGCAGATCTAATTTAGTAAATACCCCTGCTCCCCGTAGCCTATCAAAAAGCTCAGATATCAGGGGTAGTGGGTTCTTGTTCTTAACATTGATGGCGTTAATACCCCCGTAGTCTATGCATGAACGTAAGTCTCCACTCTTCATCTGCATGAAGAAGAACCCAGCTCCTGCAGGTGACACTGACTTCCTAATGAATCCTCTTGCCAGATTCTCTTGGATGTACTGAGACATTGCCTCTGTCTCCGGGAGAGATAACGGATAGACTCAACCCCGGGGAGGCTCAGCACCAGGCAAGAGGTCATTAGGACAGTCATAGGGGCGGTGAGGCGGAAGGGTCTACGCAGCCTTTTCGGAGAATACATCTGCATAGGGCCAATAGTGCTTGGGGAGAGAGGAAAGATCTGCGGGTACCTCTGTTGTAGCAACCTGAACGCACTCCCTCTGACATCTACCCTCACAGGATTTACTCCATCCCAAAATTCTCCCTGAGGACCACTCTATATGAGGAGAATGATAGCGTAGCCATGGTATCCCGAACAGGACCTCATCAATTCCTAAAGGAATGACTAATAGAGAGATAATCTCCTGATGTGATGGAGACACAGAAAGAGTGTAAAGAATGGTTTGGTGTGTTCAGGGACCCTGAATACACGCACACGAAACTCCTCACCAGAGGTCCCAGCATTCTAGGGGCTTATTTCAGCTGGGTCCCTGACTGCATGCAAACACGACCACACTGGTGCTGAGCTCATACATAAATTGACACCAGCGCTTGGCCGTGCGGTCATGCGAACCTTTTATAGCTGCAGCATGTACAGGACCTTCCAAGAAGGACCAATGTAAGGCTGCCACATAACTTGATCAGGTTCAGGGCCTTCCTGGAGGACCAATGGTAGTCGCTGCATTACCTGAGCATGTGACCCTAGACCTCCACTGAGAGATCTTACCCTGGGCATGCTTAGTGTGTTCAAAGCAGGACTTAGTCCCAGAAAAGCCTACTCGCCGCAGACCAGTGCAGGGTAAAATAGCACAGCCTGTAGAGGCAGCAGTAACCCTTTGCACAGTATCAGATCCAATGAGACACTGGGACCGACTTCTCCGCTGAGCAGGCTCTACTGCGGCTGATGCAGTGTGGGAGACTGCAGCAGACACGGCTCGAGATTCCCCCTGTGCAGTGGTGGGAACTCGACTCCTAATATGAGGGTGCCAATTATGTCCAATTTGCCTTTTTTCTCTTTTTTTGTGTTGTTCTAAAAAGCACAGAAAAAAAAACTTTTTTGGGGGGAATAAATACAAGGATGCCAACACTTTTGGCCAGGACTGTATTCCATAAACCCATCTACTCCTTTTTCTCTTTTTTTATTGCCAGGCTTTGAACTGTGACATCTTCTCTCTAATCAGATTCAACCCAATAAGGTGCTGTACTGTGTTCCCTGCCTTGGCTTTTATAAAGTCTGTGATAGGCTTTGCTAAGGCTACTTTCACATTTGCGTTTAAATCCACAGCGTTTATTCCGCATCCGCAAGTGGTGGAAAAAACGCATATAAACGCGTACAAATGCGGCGTTTTTTAAACGCATGGTGAGAAATTTCCCAAGAGAAAAATCTAGATAACCAGAGACCGCCAATAGGACTACAGAGGGCGTGTATTATGGTCTTTCTTTATATAGACCCCTGAACAGCTGTAATCTTCAGATTTTGCTCCTGTATCCAGTGTCATGATGGATCTTCGCATGGAGAGCTTTATTTCAACCTGGAATTAAGCATCAAGCTGTTTCTTGCCTGTGCTTTTGCCTGGGAGCAAGACAGAAATTGTGAAGGAGAAGATGGAGAAGGAGGCAACGTCAGCGTTTTTGGAGACACCCCATAATCAAACTACGTGAAAGCCGGGGAGTCTATCACACGCTGTATGGTGAGCTTAATGCCAACCCGGAGAAATTCCATGAATATACAAGGATGTTGCAAGACTCGTTCTGGGATTTGCTTGCTCGTGTCCAAGGAACCATATGGAGACAGGACACCCAGCTCCGTAGAGAGATTCCACCAGAGGAACGTCTGCTGGTTACATTAAGGTACGTTACAAATCTAAACCAATGACAGTCCAAATTTTGTGTTTTCAGACATGTATGTTTTGGCTATTTACCTATCTTTCTTTAGCGTAAACACACCATCAATAGAATAGATTGTAATTTTTTTGTTTCTGTTTTCCTTACAGATTTCCGGCAACCGGAGAGTTTATCATCCCTCCACTTCCAATACCGGCTTGGAATATCCACCCTGTCTGGAATAGTTGCGGACACCTGGGCTTTGTGGAATGTACTCCGGGATGAGTTTATACCCCTACCCACCCCAGACATGTGGCTTGAAATTGCTCAAAAATTCTGGAGTGTGTGTGATTTCCCCCAACTGTTTAGGAGCGGTGGATGGAAAGTAAATCCGCATTATCAAAACTGCCAGAACAGGATCGGAGTTTTTTAACTATAAAAAATATTTTTCTGTTGTGCTCATGGCAATAGCTGATGCGAACTGTCGCTTCCTTGCCATGGACATTGGAGCTTTTGGCCGTGGCAACGATTCCCAGACTTTCAAGAACTCGGATATGGGCCAGCGTGCGTATGGCAAAAATTTCAATTTTCCCCCGCCAGAGCCTCTCCCCAACACTCAAGGTCCACCGCTGCCATTTGTTATGGTTGGGGATGAGGCCTTCCAGATGTGTGAAAACCTACTTAAGCCCTATTCCAGTCGGGACTTGAACCACACTAGAAGGACTGACCAGGGCCCGAAGGACAGTAGAGTGTTCCTTTGGCATTCTGGTCTCAAAATGGCGCATTCTTGCATCAGCCATAAATCTAAAAGTGGAAACAGTCGACGAGGTGGTCAAAGCCTGTGTGGTTTTTCACAATTATATAATGACTAAGGAGCAACCCAACATTGAACTGGATGAAACAGTTGCACACCCACTGCCCGATTTCCATCATCACCCGCTGCGGTCAACTGCAGCAGTTGGTCACATGCGGGACCAATTTGCTGCATTTTTTGATTCAGATATTGGACAAGTGTCATGGCAGGACAATGTTGTGTAAATGTCCTGTTGTAATTAGATCTGTACAAGTAATTTTCTGAAATGATAATTATATTTCTCATTAATAAACTTTAGTTTTGGTTGTGTTGACCGTGTCTCCTATGTTTTTCCTCTACAAACCAAAGCTGTCCTAAAACCAGCAGTATTTGGTCTGTATTTAATATCAGTATTTGTAATGCAAAACCAGGAGTGGGTGTTAAAGGCAGAGGTGCTAGTTGTTATGTTAATATCATAATTTACCTCTAATTGTTCCACTCCTTGTTTTGGCTTACAAATGCTGATATAAAACACTGACCACATACTGCTTGTGTTATGGCAGCCATGTTGCTTTACACTTGGTGACGTCATTGTGTCCTGATTCTGTTCTGCAGTATCCATTGGACACAGACTGAAGAGACAATGACTGTCACATTCAAGAGATCTATACTCATCAAGTCAGGAGTCAGAACTAATGAATTCATGATGCACATATAACAGCCACATGAATTCACTATTTCTGTCACCTGTGCATAGAAATGCCGTGTGACCACCATTGTCCCTTCTATTTGTGTGTAATAGATTATGTACACAGAAGAGAAAATGAAGGTTATACAAGGCAGTTCTCTACTCACCAGGTCAGGTTTCAGAACTAATTTTTTTTTTAATGACACCTGACCAGTTCAGTAGAGTTCTGCACTGTATTTCCGCCATTTTCTCTTCAGACTGCAACTGAAGTCACAGCAGAAAGAAGAGATTATGGAGATAATACATCTATTATTTTTGGGCCCACCTCATATCTTTATACTAAGGACACACAAAGTTGCATGTTTTTCTAATAACTACTGGAGATATGATGTGGCCCAAAAATTAAGTGTGTGGCGAAGTTTCTTGGTGCATGGTGTGTGTTGACGGCGGCGATAGACACAATAAACCAAACATAATTGTGGCAAATCAAATTGTATTTATTTTTTTAACAACCAAAAAAATTTATTTAACTGCACCGACTTGGGGTAGAGTGATGTAAACGGGGGTGTGAAGCACTGAGGCCTGGCTAACTGTGGATGACGCAGAGCTGACAGGAGAAGGGGCAATGAAACTAGTGGGGTCTGGTAGTTCGGGGATGGGTCTTGACACATGAGAGGCTTGAGATGCACTGGAAGGGTGAGAAAAACCTAACATTACAGACACAATGGGAGGTGAAGGGGAGGAATGATAAGAGTTCTCTGTTTTTTTGTGTGTTTTTTTTTTTTAAGTTTGACAGGTTCTGGGAGGCACTGGTGGGCTCATATGGCATGGCGTGGTGGTGGGTGACCTGTCAGGGTCCGGCTGCACCATGTCAGAGTCCACAGTGCTCGTAGAGCGTGCAACCATGCCAGAATCCATAGTGTCCATAGAGTGTGCAGCCATGCCAGAGTCCATTGTGCTCGTAGAGCGTGCAGCCATGCCAGAGTCCATAGTGCTCATAGAGCGTGCAGCCAAGCCAGAGTCCATAGTGCTCGTAGAGCGTGCAGCCATGCCAGAGTCCATAGTGCTCGTAGAGCGTGCAGCCAAGCCAGAGTCCATAGTGCTCATAGAGCGTGCAGCCATGCCAGAGTCCATAGTGCTCGTAGAGCGTGCAGCCATGCCTGAGCCCATAGTGCTCGTAGAGCGTAAGGCCATGCCAGAGTCCATAGCACTTGTAGAGCGTAAGGCGATGCCAAGGTCCTGCTGCATCGTGGTGGTGGCGGTACGGAAATCCCTGCCAGGGTCCTGCTGCATCGTGGTGGGGGCGGTACAGAAAGCCATGCCAGGGTCCTGCTGCATCGTGGTGGGGCTGGTACAGAAAGCCATGCCAGGGTCCTGCTGCATCGTGGTGGGGCCGATACAGAAAGCCATGCCAGGGTCCTGCTGCATCATGGTGGGGCCGGAGGAGCTCAAAGCAGGAGCAGCGGTTGTCACTGTGGTAGCGGTGGGATGTCCAACTGCACTCATCATGGTGCTGGCGCTGTAGTGGTGTCCACCTGTGGAAGGAATTGAGGTGGCCGTGCAGTGGTATGCAGCAGAGGTCGGCATTGAAGTTAATCGTGACAGTGAAGGCACAGCTGGATATGCCACCACTGTCTGCTGGAAATACCGACTCTGCTGCATAGCCTGCACGTAAGCAGCATTGCAGGCCTGCATGACACTCAGCTGGAGATCAGGAGTAAGGTGTTCCGACATGCCCTGCTCAATTTGGTTAAAAAAATGATGAGCTGGCCTCTGGAGGTCAGCTTTCACTTGATCAAGGCTTTTGGTGACCTCCTGGATACGTGCATTCAAGAGGTTATGTGAAACATCCATTCGGTCACCTAAAGCCTTGATTGCTTCGTGTAAAACCGAGCTCAAGTGCAAAAACTCGGGCATGAGTGACCTGTCCGAAGCCCTCTGCCGCTGCCGGGAGGAGCCCAAAAAAAAAGGGGCAGTGGAAGAGGACTGTGAAAGGGGAAGACCTGATGGACCAGCTCCCTGATCTCCAGTTAGTGTGGAAGGCCCACTTGCTGCTGAGCTGCTGGATGACTGGGACGGGTCCGCGGCTGTCGGATGAAGGACCGCTCCAGAACCTGGGCCAACAGTAGTGCTCCATGTGCTGTGAAAAAAAAAAAAGAAAATTACTACCAGATATTAACAAGAAGCCAAATCCTGTGGAATATAAACATACATAGTATGGCAATGCAATACAACCAAATGCACGTGATAAATACTTACGCTCTCTGGGCAAGCACCGGTCTTAAAAATGCCAGAACGCGATGGTATTTGTATGTTCGGATCCTTGCTCCTGAACCACTGGGAACACAGCTCTATTGACGCAGGTCCTTGTTGAAGCGGTCCTTAATCGAACGCCAACGTGTTTTGACTTTGCCCACTGTTACAAAAAAAAAAACATTTGGTCAGAAAAAGGACTTTGGGTCATGCTCACACAACTGTGTGTGATAAGAGAAACTCCTGAGAGTTTCTTTCATCACACACACTTGAGTGAACACGGCCAAGGTCTCTCCTGCTTCACACTGCAGTGCAATACTTATCAAATGCACTTCGGACCAGTGTCAGGGCGTTGTCCCAGCCATCCCACAGCTCTTTGGCCACCTCATTCCATAGGCGCCACAATGTGACGTTGTTTGAGTGCAGTGGATCCCGGGTGTCCCACAACGGGACTCGCTCCCGGACCAGGGCGATGAGGAGTTCATTCTCTATCAGATCATCCTCCCGTTGTGAAACCTAAAAAATAAATAAAGTCATTAAAGTTTGGTCAATTAACATAAGGAAAAGAAAGAAAAAAGATGCAGAGAAATGGCATGAAGAGGAAAGTCAACATACAATCGGATTCCAGAAGAAAAAAGTAAAGAAATACAAATGGAAAGAAAGGAAGATTCAAGAGTATGACACTGAAGATACATAAAAAACAGTGTGCCTTTTATACGTACCCACTGCCGTCTTTCCACCAGACCTTGTCTCTGCTGCTCCTGGCCAGTCTCTGCCGCAGATGAAGAAGAGCTCTAAAAAAAAGAAAAATTCAAATTGTCACATGTGTAGATGTGACAGTGAATACTTACCAATCTGACGAGGCAAGTACTCACCTCACTCACATGCTCGACTTCTGACGGCCCCGGTAGAAACTCCTCATGAGATGATGAAGAAGATATTCTGATGCATGTAGAAAGAAAGAAAAGCAAGAAATTAGGACATGTAGAGACAGAAAATTGAAAATAAAGGCATTGGCTAGGATATACTCACATTGTTCAGAGTCTGGTTTCCTCCAAGGTGCTTGCGTCTGTCTGCTCTGCTTCAGTGTCTGCTGAGTAGTGACCTGCAAATGTCCACTACCTCCCTTTATCACCTACCATGTGGGGGGTGGCTTATCAGTATCTAGACATGTTTTTTTCAATTAAAATGCATGCATTCACGAACGCAACCAAATGCATGTGCTTCTGAACGCATGAGTTTATATTGACAGCAATGCGTTTTTTGGGCGCAAACCTTGCGCAATCGACCGCATGCGTTTCCAGGCGGCAAATTGACGCCTCTAAAAATTACTACATGTTGCATTTCAGCACCAAACCGCAAACGACGAAACGACGCATGCTTTGTCAAACGCGGTAAAACGCGGACAATCACAAACTCATGCGTTCCTAATGTTAAATATAGGAATCCACAACGCATGCGGATATATGCGATAGAAACGCTGCGGACACAAACGCAAATGTGAAACCGGCCTAAGTAATGTTCTATTTTGAGTGTTGGATGCTTTGTACTACGTGATATGATAACTGCAAGGCAATATTGGAAGCCTGTTTGGACATACCTGAACCTTCATTGGCAAATGCATTCTTTTACATTGGTAAGGAACCAGAAAGAATTATTGGCAATTAGTACAAACTGAATAAAAAATTCTTCAAATTCACTAGGTCCAGAGAATTTTCTAAATGCAGTCACAAATTCAATTAGCATTGAAACAATTGGCTCATCTTTGCTATGTAGTAAATGGTCATCTATTTATTTGAATGAGAACATATAAATGTGAATGCAACCTGTGGAAAACATTCGGTTTTCCAGAGATTTTTAGCTCAGGGGGCAGTCCTATCAATGATGATTAATAACTATCTCTTTATTTACAATTATACAAGGCAATCTATCAATGATAGAACTGCCCACTGGACCAAAGATCTTAGAAAGAACAGAGGTTTAAATAATTAAAACTCAAATTATACGGAATCTTTTGTTATAAAACTATATATCGGTCTCCTCAGGTCCTCCAGACCTATATCAAGATTCCTGCAGATTCAACTGCATTTTCATTATGACAGGTTCTTTTTATGCCTTATTTAATATAAAGAAAAAGTCAGAATAATATCAGAGGCTAACAAGTAGTAACAGCGGATTTTTATATACCACATAGGATAAAAATAAAAATAATTGAACAGCAGAAAAAATTAAGAAATGTATTACAAAGTTGATCATTGTTAAAAGTAGAACTTTATTCCTAAGCAAACATGCAACAAATGAGAAAAACGCTTTGGTCATTATCGTGTCAAACACCTGCAGTTATTAAGTGTTTAAGGAACATAAGACACCTGCGGCAAAACATGTCAGTTGATGAACTAAGAAGATTTCAAGTAGCCAGTTTGATGTTGGTAGAGTTAATGAACCAATGGGATTTATGTCACAGCATGTCACACCACCATGAAATCATGTCACTATTGTTCACTACTTTACAACTCAGCATGAAATTCTTCCAAATTATCACCTTTCACAGTAGCTCATGGTTAAAATTTCTCTGCTCTCCAGCAGACAATTTAATAATTAGTGTCAAAGTGTTACTTAATTAGCCGCATGCTCAAAATGCAGAACAGAAAATAGTTCAAAGTATCTAAATACTGAGAAAAAAGGCTGATTTTTTTGGATATGTACAGATATTATCTTATTTATATGTCACTATTTAAACCTCCTTCTTTTGACAATTCTTGGTTTTGAATTTAAAAATGGCATAACCAATGTGTTACCTTTATATTTTATCTCAATTGAAATGTATGTGCATTTTATTTGTTTAATATATATGCTCTAAAAACAGAACACAACAATTAGAGTGGATGTAGGAATGGATGATGTTGTACGTTTTACTAATTTCTCTCCCCGGTAAACCGTATGTTGCCCAATAATACACTTATAATGCGTAAAAATAAGACTGCCAGACAGTTTCCAAATTGGCACTGCAAAATCAATAAAATGTAGGCATGAAATGTCCAATGCAAAAAGGATCTTGGTGGCAGTGTTGTGGCCATTGGAACTCCCTTCAGCAGTGGTGAGTTGCAAACTCTCCTGGACTTCTTCAAAGCCAAAATGATCTGTTCTAAGTAGCTTTACTTGAAATTTAAAAATAGTTGAGCTCCACCACAATATTGGATATTTTAATGACTAGATACTCAAAACATAAAAGTACTGTAATTGGTATTTAGGCAATATCATTTCTGCCATTTTGACTGTTGATGGGTGAGGGCACTGGTTGTTGGTGAAACAATTCTGGCATTAATTCTGGTTAGAAATAAGGTGTAGCAGCTGTGGCATGCTGAGGAGTTATTTTCTGCGATTAACCCCATGGGAGATTTCTGATTAACACAAAAGAGGACATTCTGGTTAGTTAAGATGTACTGGGATTGACCCTTAGTGACATTTTGAGATTCATTCTAGCTTTTAATCAGGAATATTTTGCCCAGTACGGAGACAGAAAATATGACAGAACTTCAAAATATACCGTAAGTGCCTTGTATGTTGTTACAAAATGTATATTATAATTTACAGTGCTTTAACAGTTATCTATTTATCTATTTTATCATTTTTCAAGTACTTTATCACTTATTTACTTTAATTTTAATTAAAGGGGTAATCCTAGATTTTATCCCAATATTTACTAAGTGCAATAATAATAGTATTAGCAAATACCTTCAATCAAAAATGTTCTGATTCACTATGTCTCTTACCTCACGTGCAGGGCATTGTTGTTGCATATGTGTCCATGGTTACGACCACTAAGAACTAACTAATTGTCACTCTATGAATGGCCATAACTATGGATACCAAAGCTAATGTAATGCCCTATGTCACATAGAGAAATTAAAATCCATAAAATATCTTCAGAGAGGAGACATATCACCCTCACTTTGAATATATGGAAATAATTATAACAAGAGATTAGGGAAACTATTCAAAACATGGGAAGAAAGAAAGGCCTATCACTTTAAACACCATTAAAGTAGTGACCAGGTAATTACAACAGAAGATATGCTGGGAAGAAGACACCAAGTCTGAGATTCGTTTACGCAGAGTCAAGGAAGCACTCTTTCAAATCAAAGAGCTTCCTTTGATCAGAGAATCTTTCTAGACTTTTTTGAGCCAGTGGTCAGTGACAAATATTGGGGTCTACTTCAATTCAATATTTATGGGGGATATATTTTCGACATCAAGGTGATGAGAAGTATATAACACTATTAGAATCTATTTAGTTTGTTACCATCTGCCATTTTCTTGTGGAGTTCTGGCTACTGGTCTTTTTCCTCTGGTGCTGGGTTTGTCTTGGGTCAGGAGTTTGTTTCACTCTTTATTAACCAGCACCTGCCTCCCAGTCATTGCTGGACAACAGTGTTAATCTGCATGAGCTCTAGCTTGGTGCTTTGCTTAGTGTTCTGTGTGTGTTATTTGTGCAGTACTTGTACCTCTGGCTCTGCTAGCCGTAGTCTCTGTTTTCTATTGGTTTCTGCAGCATTCTCTGTTTTCTACTAGGAGGTGACTCGTTTTTGTACCCAGTTCTTAGTTCTTTTAGGGTACCCCTTCCCTTTATCTATAGGTCTTCACTTGAGATTAACCTAGGATCATAGGTGGGTATATTCGCAAGTAATGGGTTGGCCACTCCGTAGGGTTTCAGCCTAGTCATAGTGCAGGGTTAGTTTTCCCCCTTCTACTTTAGTCCTGAGTTGGAGATCTGTAACAAATGCGTTCAATCACATCACCGTAAGGTCAGCAGAACCCCTCCAATTTAATATTGGTCCTATGAATAGTGCTATCTATGCCAAGTGTCATATCTGTAGACAGATAAAATCATGCTAAGAAACTTGACGGCAATATCTACCACCTGAGACTTTCAGAGATGAAGATGTCCCAATAGTTAGGGATACCATAAAATCCTAACAGACCCAGCACATCCCAAAATGAGCCCACATATGAGCTCACCAAGGGGAGGTAGGAGGGCATTACCTTGAGTTAATAAAAATTGGAGATTGGGTGTCTGTCATTTGCCATTCTGGAAGACATAGTTCACTGTGAGAGTTCTCAGTTTTCCTAATCGGAGTGTTTACCTCCGTCAAACTTACAGCCATTCCTGTAAGATCAGGTTTAGTAGCTCTTTTCATTATTCCTTTTTAGTGTATGTAATTGCATGGATTGTGTTGTTTTGTTCCCATTTTATATCATCATTGTATATTTTTTATAACTACTGCCTAATTTCCTCGATTAATTTAATAGCTCTGTTCCTTTTGCTGTTTAAACCACACCTCAGAAGCCACATGCTACCTGTAACTGGAGTCTAATCAGCCTGTATAAACAATTGGTGGTGGCAGCTAGCAGTGGTTAATTTTTTTGTTATTGTGAAGCTGGCAGTGACCTCACTGTGACCTCACTGTGAGTTCACCGAATAATTGGCCTAGTAGTGTTGGCAGCATAATACGCGTCCATTCCTTTTCAGTCAATTGCGTAAATGTCCTGACTATTTGAGGCAGTTGGAGTTGCATTCCTTTGACAACTTTTGACTGCTGGTAGATCTCTGTGATCTCCCTAGTGTCATCCGTGACAAACTGATAGCAGTAGCCCCCGGGAGATGCCCACGCCCACCCCTTACAGCCATGGGTAAGAGGATTAATATTATGTGAGTAGGTTGTGGACTAATGTTCAATTTTGGACAAATACCTCACTTGAGTATACACTGTATCTATGCTGACGTGACCACACTGGATTTTTGGATCCATCATTGCACTGTCACTTTATTTTGATATGGATTGGACCCATCACTGCATTGTCACTTTATATTGATATGTATAGAAGCCAAAATATCCTTATCTCTTGCACTGTTTTAGTGTACTTTTGCTGTACCTGTTTTCCCTTGCTATAATTCTGTCACTTGGCAATTACAGTATGCCATTAATATGTAAGCGCCTTTTTTGTTTTAATTGTAATAAAATGTTTGTGATAAATTTACTCCATGGTGGATGTATTACTCTATTCTCTCTTGCATGTCTACAAAGTGGTAACAGCAGTAGGATCTGTGTGACTTCCCGGGCTTGACACACTGCACATGAGATAAGTGACATAGCGAATCAGAAGAACGATACTACATTTGTAATTGGAGGTATTTGCTAATATTTTTATTATTATGTCTATTACATATTGACATAAGGTCTTGGAGATGGGAATACCCCTTTATTTAAAAATGCACTGTTTATATGCTCATAGCACTTTACTAGTATAGTATAGGCAATATAACAAAAGAGTAGTCTTTTCCTATTCATAATCAATAGATTACAGCTATTTTACAGTTTGAGTTTTCCTGTTTATTCTGTTGCAGTACATTAATTGGACCCACAAAGTACTACTTAAAGGGAACTTGTCATCTGATTCAAGCTGTCCAATGAGAGCATGGATCAGAGCTTTGCTTCATGAATTCAGCCAGGTACATTTTTCTCCAAAATGCTTCGGCTTCTAAGAGGAAATATACTTTCAAGATCCAAATAGATATCCAAATGTAGCCAGAGATAAGACTAGTCTGGCTCTGCCCCTGGCCATCTTTTTCCAGAAACACAGCAAGTGATTGATGTGCAATTCATAGCGAGAGACCTGTCAATCACCTCTAGCATCATAGGCTGGGAGTCAAGCCAGACTAGTCTCATCTCCAACTTTAGTCCCCAGCAAAGATTTTTTTTAGCATATTTTCTCTGAAATGCTGAGGTATGTCAGAGAAAAAAAATACCTGACTTAATCAGACTCTGATTCATTCTGGCCATGGTTTGGTTTAAGCAAACTGAATCAGCTGACAAGTCCCCTGTAAGGTGAAATATTGGGGTGTATGGAATTCAACTTCTCTGTAAGGTGCACCATTAGTCCATTAGCTGAAAACAGATCGTCATGTAATGCAACCTATGCTCTGACAATGGAGCTAATGAAAGTGACTGTAATTTATTCTTTATGGACAGTCAGTAGAGAATTATTCTTCTACTTGGTGCCTGTACATCATTATTTGGAACATGTCTGCAATTTAGATAAGTTATATTTCATTAGGATTTTCACTCACATGTAAGAGTAAGTCCAGCAAAGATCATACTACTATACACAATTTAACAATAATATATTACAAGTATATTACTCAATTCACTTAGATGAAAACTTGAGTTTTTGAAAATAAAGTAACATTCATCACAGGCTTTCATTTATCTGTATGAAGGTCTTGGTAGCATCCAATTGTTTATGTAAATGTACATGTATAGCATTATCGACAGACATGCTTTGATTTATTATGTGAAATGATAACGATATTCCAACACTATAACACCTATATAACATTATCATACTATTTTTAGCCAGCGGTGCCATGATTAACACATCTCAACATTTAAGTTACAACACCAAGAAGGTAAAGTGGAGGAGCTATGAAAATGACACTATCGTTAGGAATGTAAACGATAAGCAAATGATGAAGAAGTGGAAACAACATTTCAAAACACCTCAAGTGTGAGCACTACTTGCAGAAATATATGTAGCTTGGCATTCTGAGGTTATTAATGGTTGCCTGGGGTATGTTCTGCAACATTTAATGCACTTGGGCATACAACTCATCAAGATCGGCTGCTGGCAGCTCCCTTTGCAATTACTGACCCTTGGCATCCAAGATGTAATTGATGGAAAATAAGTCCAGAGATGCTGCAGGCCATGATAGCACTTGTAGGCATCACAGACTGCTCACAGAAGCACAAGCAACATGAGGCCTGGCACTTTCAAGTTTTGTAACGTTTTCATGGTAAATAGTAAGAACACTGTGCTCTTTGAGGCCCACTCAAAGCTAAAAGCCCTGAGATGACTGAATACAGAGGAAGAAATATATATTGGTACCGTGTTAGCCAGTAGATAGAAAAATATTTAGAATTGAGAATCCTCAGTGGTTGATACCTTTTAATGGCTAACTGAACAGATGGTAACAAATTGCAAGCTTTCGAGACTACACAGGTCTCTTCATCAGGCAAAGACTAAAACAAATTCTGAAGAATCACATATTTATGCACAACATAGTATAGAAAAAAAGCATGGATAAGACAGGTGACATGAAGATATCTTCATGTCTCGAAAGCTTGCAATTTGTTACCATCTTTTCAGTTAGCCATTAAAAGGTATCAACCACTGAGGACTCTCAATTCTAAATATTTTTCTACAGAGGAAGAAGTCACTGTGTGCTATGAAAAGGAAAAGAAGAGGCTTTGATTAGGGTGTGCGGGGAAAGGGGTGTACAAAGATGTGTATATGTTTTTTTCACTTTTTTCCCCATTTTACTGCTCTCTAAAGTTCAACAAAATGTCAGCTGGCCTTAATTTGCCACAAATAGGTCAATACTTTTTCATGGTTAAATACATTTTTAAATAACACTTATGATTTTTTTGTATCATAATAAACTTTGAGCCACATTTTTTATGTTTTTCTGTTGACATATCTGTTTGAAGGCTCCTATTGTACAGGATTAACTTTGGCGTAACAGAGGGAGCCGGATCAGGAAGCAATGGGACATAAGAGGGAGTTTTCTACCACTGTAAACTATTCAGCACTGACCAAGGAATGTAAAAGGGTCATTGGAAAAATGGTCAGTATCCTAAAGTGATTTTCAATCTCAGCCTTGTTAATTACCAAGACATACATACAGTATGTGTCATTTTGTGCAAACTGCCGTTGGTGAATGACATATAAATGGGTCATTGATGGGTTAAAGCACCATTCCAGTATATTTTTTTATTGTAGTGCGGGTGTGGTGCAACTAATGTATGTTCCGTGCCCCTAGTAATATGCTTACCAGCTGCCATTTTCATATTTTAGAGGAGCTGCTAGTGTTTGACACTCAATCTGAGTCCATGAGAGCACGATCGAGGCCAGAATTAATCTCTCACTGACTTAATGGGGTATTCCCATCAAAAAGTTCCTATCCAAGTATGTAGTAGGTGTAATAATGATAACATTAACAAATACCTAATATTAGAAATGTAGTATAGCTCTTCTGGTATGCTATTAAGCTTACAATGTGCAGGGCAATGCAGTAGCTTTGGTATCCGTCATTAAGACCATAATAACTATCTAATTGTCACTATATTAATGCTCGGAATCATGGATAACTAAGCTGCAGCAATGCCCTCCACATGGGGTAAGTGACATAGAAAATCAGAGAAACAATATTATATTTCTAATTGGAGGTATTTGCTCTTATTATTATTACACCTACTACATATTGGGATATGATATTGGAGATATACCCCTTTAAACTGAGAGCTTGTGGTCAGTCATAAATTGTGCTTACACGATGGCAGCATGGGACAGATAGGCACCAGGAAGAACTGAAGGCCACGGACGTTAAGTATAAAACTAGGGTCAGGGAACTTAGATTAGCTATACCTCTCCAGCGCTGAAACAAAAATGATGGGAGTGCTGCTTTAAGCAAAGTATAAACTTCAATATTCTCATGAATTTTACTCTCACTTCTAAGTTTGTCACTACACCTTTAAGTAGACGCACAATGGTGGACCCTAACCCCATTTCCATCTTCATCATCATTTTCTTCTGTCCTTGCCACTCCCCAAATACAGGATTTTTCTCCATCTTCCCAAAAAGCTAGAACCATTCTTTCATTTTGCTAATAGAGCTAAGTATAAATAAGTCAGCAGTTACGGGATTTTGTCTAAACAAGTCTCCCTTACAATGATAAAGTGAATTTCCTAAAAAGAAGCTTAGCTACGAGTAAAGCATTCCAGCTCACAAACAGTTACCAGATGTACCCTGTTTATTTTCTGTGTTATCTGTCACAGCCTGCTCTTTGACTCACAGTAATAACCAAGACACCTCCTCTGTGTTGGTTTCTTGATTGATATTTGTAAAGACATTAGAGGATAGCAGTGATGGGATCAGCAGATGTAATTGAAGGCTAAGTCCACTAATGTTATTTCGAGCCTCCATTCTCCAAACAGAGGATTTTTTATAGACTGCAGTCATAGTCAATGCTGCTATAGAAAAATACACATTTTTTTCCGAAGAATATGAAATGCTGTATTAAGCTTATTTTAACCATAAACCATTTGCAGCACTGAGATATCATTTTCTTCATGATTTCTTTTGACTGCAGTTTGTCTGAGCTTATTTCTGAGATGCCGTGAATTAAAGAGATGGGTAAATGATGTCTGCTCTGGCATTCTTGCTACTCAATGCAGATTATATTATCTAGGCTACTGCTGAGCTCAATAAAAGCACAAAGCAGAGGACTTTTGTGTAACGTGAAATCAGGCAGCTTTTCTACATCCAGCTCTGTCCACTGTCCACAACCACTAGAGACCTGCACCATTTAGCTTAAAGGGAATCTGAAAGGTTATTTTTGTGTAGTATACTAATAATATCCTGACTGGCCTTCTGCTTTCTTGACTTGAGCATTACAGCATGTATTTCACTAAACACTGAATGCCTAAGAAAGCAGACTATTTAAATCCCAGACCACACCCTGGGCTGAATAACCTCTCTCAACACATAGTGTGCTGGAGCAAACTTCTGGGTTTCAAATCAATGAAGCTAATAGCCACAGTGAAACATATTTCCCCTCCAGCACTTTGCCAGAGTCTTTGCCACATTACCCCCTCCCTCTGCCCAAAGCTGTGAGTTTTGGCACCTTTACTCACTAAACAGGGAAGTCTGGACTGGACATCTGCATTACCATGTAGTTTCCCAGTCCTGTGCTCACCATCAAAACTAAAGTCCTGGAGCGCTAGAAACCTCCTAATCACTCTAGCATTTTTCCCCTTCCTTTTCTTCATCCATTCCTCAGGAATGCATGATCTGACACTAGCCTGAATTTCCAGCCAAAAAGATAGTACCTCATCATATCAATTGCCCATTTGATGGCCAAACACTCTTTCTCCAAAAAAGCATAGTTCTTCTCACAAGCAGAGAGTTTTCAACTTAAATACAAGATGGGATGTTCTCCCCCGTTTACCTCTTGGGACATCATGGCTCCCAACTGGACCTCTGAGGCATCTGTCTTAATAAGATGAGTCAGAAGGGTGGCTATCTGTTATGTTTGCTAATGACAGGTGTTATGAAGGCAATCCAGAAACACAGTGTGCTTAGCGATCAGAGCGCACACAGTGATCTGACAAATACCCAAAAATACAAGAACGAGCTCTGAGACGTGGAAACTCTGTAGACTGCACACCTGATCCTATCCTAAACACAACTAAAAGCGGCTGTGGATTGCGCCTAACAACTACCTAGGCAACTCGGCACAGCCTAAGAAACTAGCTAGCCTGAAGATAGAAAAATAGGCCTGACTTGCCCCAGAGAAAATCCCCAAAGGAAAAGGCAGCCCCCCACATATAATGACTGTGAGTAAGATGAAAAGACAAAATGTAGGGATGAAATAGATTTAGCAAAGTGGGGCCGATATTCTAGGACAGAGCGAGGACAGTAAAGCGAACTTTGCAGTCTACAAAAAACCCTAAAGCAAAACCACGCAAAGGGGGCAAAAAAAACCCACCGTGCCGAACTAACGGCACGGCGGTACACCCTTTGCGTCTCAGAGCTTCCAGCAAAACAAAAGACAAGCTGGACAGAAAAAAAGCAACAAAAAAGCAAAAAGCACTTAGCTATACAGAGCAGCAGGTCACAGGAACAATCAGGAGAAGCTCAGATCCAACACTGAAACATTGACAAGGAGCAAGGATAGCAGCATCAGGCGGAGTTAAGTAATGAAGCAGTTAACGAGCTCACCAGAACACCTGAGGGAGGAAGCTCAGAAGCTGCAGTACCACTTGTGACCACAGGAGTGAATTCAGCCACAGAATTCACAACAGTACCCCCCCCTTGAGGAGGGGTCACCGAACCCTCACCAGAGCCCCCAGGCCGACCAGGATGAGCCGCATGAAAGGCACGAACAAGATCGGAAGCATGAACATCAGAGGCAAAAACCCAGGAATTATCTTCCTGAGCATAACCCTTCCATTTAACCAGATACTGGAGTTTCCGTCTAGAAACACGAGAATCCAAAATCTTCTCCACAATATACTCCAATTCCCCCTCCACCAAAACCGGGGCAGGAGGCTCAACAGATGGAACCATAGGTGCCACGTATCTCCGCAACAACGACCTATGGAATACATTATGTATGGAAAAGGAGTCTGGGAGGGTCAAATGAAAAGACACAGGATTGAGAACCTCAGAAATCCTATACGGACCAATAAAACGAGGTTTAAATTTAGGAGAGGAAACCTTCATAGGAATATGACGAGAAGATAACCAAACCAGATCCCCAACACGAAGTCGGGGACCCACACGGCGTCTGCGATTAGCGAAAAGTTGAGCTTTCTCCTGGGACAAAATCAAATTGTCCACTACCTGAGTCCAGATCTGCTGCAACCTATCCACCACAGAATCCACACCAGGACAGTCCGAAGACTCAACCTGTCCTGAAGAGAAACGAGGATGGAACCCAGAATTGCAAAAAAATGGAGAAACCAAGGTAGCCGAGCTGGCCCGATTATTAAGGGCGAACTCAGCCAAAGGCAAAAAGGACACCCAATCATCCTGGTCTGCAGAAACAAAACATCTCAGATATGTTTCCAAGGTCTGATTGGTTCGTTCGGTCTGGCCATTAGTCTGAGGATGGAAAGCCGAGGAAAAGGATAGGTCAATGCCCATCCTACCACAAAAGGCTCGCCAAAACCTTGAAACAAACTGGGAACCTCTGTCAGAAACAATATTCTCAGGAATGCCATGCAACCGAACCACATGCTGAAAGAACAAAGGTACCAAATCAGAGGAGGAAGGCAATTTAGCCAAGGGCACCAGATGGACCATTTTAGAAAAGCGATCACAGACCACCCAAATGACTGACATCTTTTGAGAAACGGGAAGGTCAGAAATGAAATCCATCGAAATATGTGTCCAAGGCCTCTTTGGGACCGGCAAGGGCAAAAGCAACCCACTGGCACGAGAACAGCAGGGCTTAGCCCTAGCACAAATCCCACAGGACTGCACAAAAGTACGTACATCCCGTGACAGAGATGGCCACCAGAAGGATCTAGCCACTAACTCTCTGGTACCAAAGATTCCAGGATGACCAGCCAACACCGAACAATGAAGTTCAGAGATAAGTTTATTAGTCCACCTATCAGGGACGAACAGTTTCTCTGCTGGACAACGATCAGGTTTATTCGCCTGAAATTTTTGCAGCACCCGCCGCAAATCAGGGGAGATGGCAGACACAATGACTCCTTCCTTGAGGATACCCGCTGGCTCAGATAAACCCGGAGAGTCGGGCACAAAACTCCTAGACAGAGCATCCGCCTTCACATTTTTAGAGCCCGGAAGGTACGAAATCACAAAGTCGAAGCGGGCAAAAAATAACGACCAACGGACCTGTCTAGGATTCAAGCGCTTGGCAGACTCGAGATAAGTCAAGTTCTTATGATCAGTCAATACCACCACGCGATGCTTAGCTCCTTCAAGCCAATGACGCCACTCCTCGAATGCCCACTTCATGGCCAGCAACTCTCGATTGCCCACATCATAATTACGCTCAGCGGGCGAAAACTTCCTGGAAAAGAAAGCACATGGTTTCATCACTGAGCAATCAGAACCTCTCTGTGACAAAACCGCCCCTGCTCCAATCTCAGAAGCATCAACCTCGACCTGGAACGGAAGAGAAACATCTGGCTGACACAACACAGGGGCAGAACAAAAACGACGCTTCAACTCCTGAAAAGCTTCCACAGCAGCAGAAGACCAATTAACCAAATCAGCACCCTTCTTGGTCAAATCGGTCAATGGTTTGGCAATGCTAGAAAAATTACAGATGAAGCGACGATAAAAATTAGCAAAGCCCAGGAACTTTTGCAGACTTTTCAGAGATGTCGGCTGAATCCAATCCTGGATGGCTTGGACCTTAACTGGATCCATCTCGATAGTAGAAGGGGTAAAGATGAACCCCAAAAATGAAACTTTCTGCACACCGAAGAGACACTTTGATCCCTTCACAAACAAAGAGTTAGCACGCAGGACCTGAAAAACCATTCTGACCTGCTTCACATGAGACTCCCAATCATCTGAGAAGATCAAAATGTCATCCAAGTAAACAATCAGGAATTTATCCAGATACTCACGGAAGATGTCATGCATAAAAGGCTGAAACACAGATGGAGCATTGGCAAGTCCGAACGGCATCACTAGATACTCAAAATGACCCTCGGGCGTATTGAATGCAGTTTTCCATTCATCGCCTCGCCTGATTCGCACCAGATTATACGCACCACGAAGATCAATCTTGGTGAACCAACTAGCCCCCTTAATCCGAGCAAACAAATCAGATAACAAAGGCAAGGGGTACTGAAATTTAACAGTGATCTTATTAAGAAGGCGATAATCTATACAAGGTCTCAGCGAACCATCCTTTTTGGCTACAAAAAAAAAACCCTGCTCCTAAAGGCGCTGATGACGGGCGAATATGCCCCTTCTCCAGGGATTCCTTCACATAACTGCGCATAGCGGTGTGCTCAGGCACGGATAAATTAAACAGTCGACCTTTTGGGAATTTACCACCAGGAATCAAATTGATAGCACAATCACAATCCCTATGCGGAGGTAGAGCATCGGACTTGGGCTCTTCAAATACATCCTGATAATCAGATAAGAACTCTGGTACCTCAGAAGGGGTGGATGACGAAATCGACAAAAATGGAACATCACCATGTACCCCCTGACAACCCCAGCTGGATACCGACATGGAATTCCAATCCAATACTGGATTATGGGTTTGTAGCCATGGCAACCCCAACACGACCACATCATGCAGATTATGCAACACCAGAAAGCGAATAACTTCCTGATGTGCAGGAGCCATGCACATGGTCAGCTGGGCCCAGTATTGAGGTTTATTCTTGGCCAAAGGTGTAGCATCAATTCCTCTCAATGGAATAGGACACCGCAAAGGCTCCAAGAAAAACCCACAACGTTTAGCATAATCCAAATCCATCAGATTCAGGGCAGCGCCCGAATCCACAAACGCCATGACAGAAAACGACGACAAAGAGCATATCAAGGTAATGGACAGAAGGAATTAGGACTGTACAGTACCAATGACGGCAGACCTAGCGGACCGCTTAGTGCGCTTAGGCCAATCAGAAATAGCATGAGTGGAATCACCACAGTAGAAACACAGACCATTCAGACGTCTGTATTCCTGCCGTTCAACTCTAGTCATAGTCCTATCGCTGAAGACACAAAAGAGAATAGTAAAACCAAAAACACTCAGTTTGAAAAAATGTTGCAGTAATCCGCAAGTGCTAGTAAAAGATGTAAAAAACAGGGTATTTGGTTGATACGTTTTTTGCAAAAAATGTATACTAAGCTGCTCTACCAATCTTCACGGTATACCCTTATCAGAGCAGCGATATTGCCACTGCGCACTGATAAGGGTATACCGTGAAGATTGGTAGAGCAGCTTAGTATACATTTTTTGCAAAAAACGTATCAACCAAATACCCTGTTTTTTACATCTTTTACTAGCACTTGCGGATTACTGCAACATTTTTTCAAACTGAGTGTTTTTGGTTTTACTATTCTCTTTTGTGTCTTCAGGTTTCTTGGTGGTGTGTGAACATGATCATACAGACTTGTTCACTGTGCAAGTAGCCCATGTGTTCCTGTTTTCATAGTCCTATCGCACTGCATAGGCTCAGGTTTAGCCTCAGGCAGTACCGCCAAATGGTGCACAGATTTACGCTCGCGCAAGCGTCGACCGATCTGAATGGCCAAAGACAAAGACTCATTCAAACCAGCAGGCATAGGAAATCCCACCATGACATCCTTAAGAGCCTCAGAGAGACCCTTTCTGAACAAAGCTGCCAGCGCAGATTCATTCCACTGAGTGAGTACTGACCATTTCCTAAATTTCTGACAATATACTTCTATATCATCCTGACCCTGGCACAAAGCCAGCAAATTTTTCTCAGCCTGATCCACTGAATTAGGCTCATCGTACAGCAATCCGAGCGCCAGGAAAAACGCATCGACACTACTCAATGCAGGGTCTCCTGGCGCAAGAGAAAATGCCCAGTCTTGAGGGTCGCCGCGCAAAAAAGAAATAATAATCAAAACCTGTTGAATAGGATTACCAGAAGAATGAGGTTTCAAGGCCAGAAATAGCTTACAATTATTTTTGAAACTTAGAAACTTAGTTCTATCTCCAAAAAACAAATCAGGAATAGGAATTCTTGGTTCTAACATAGATTTCTGATCAATAGTATCTTGAATTTTTTGTACATTTATAACGAGATTATCCATTGAAGAGCACAGACCCTGAATATCCATGTCCACACCTGTGTCCAGAATCACCCAAATGTCTAGGGGAAAAAAAAAAAGTGAACACAGAGCAGAAAAAAAAAAAAAAATGATGTCAGAACTTTTTCTTTCCCTCTATTGAGAATCATTAGTTAGGCTCCTTGTACTGTTATGTTTGCTAATGACAGGTGTTATGAAGGCAATCCAGAAACACAGTGTGCTTAGTAGTGTTGAGCATTCCGATACCGCAAGTATCGGGTATCGGCCGATATTTGCGGTATCGGAATTCCGATACTGATTTCCGATACTTCCCGCGTATCGGATACCGGAATCGGAAGTTCCCAGAATTCAAATTGAACGCAGCAGCCAATGAGGAATGAATGAAAGTGTGGGCACATCCTGTTTAGCATGGTGGGCATGTAAGTACTGGCAAGGCTTGGATTGGCTGCTGAAATGATGTCACTCTGCACTATAAAAAAGCGCTGCCGCCATTTTGCGCTCACTCTGCTGTGATTTCAGTTAGGGACAGGACGCTGTGTTCTAACTGAGGGCCAGTTGAGCTAGCTAATTGCTTTATTTTCCTTTCCAAAGGCTAATTTAGCAAAACGCTGTGTGTTCTTCACTGTTCACCTTGCTCTTGCCTTGCAGCGCTGTTTTAACAGCGTTCTGCAAGGTCTCTGTGTGTGTGTGTGTGCAGCTCACTCTGTAGTCTGTGTGCAGCCATATACCCGGTTGTATTCAGCTCAGGGGGGGTTCACACTGCCTCACACAGTTGTTCTTTTTTGCTCTTAGTGCAGCCTGCTGCACATTTTTTCTCAAATTTCCTATTAGTGTTTTTCCACCAGTCTCCAGCTCTATTGTGGAAAAACACTACATAGGATAACCTAGAGGGGGGTTTTTGGGCCTTGCAGCGCCGTTTACGGCTGTCTGCACGGTCTCCGTGTGAGCCCAGCTCGCCCTGTAGTCTGTGTGCAGCCATAGCCGGTTGGATTCAGCTCAGGGTTCGTTACTGGCTCATACCTTGAGAAAAATTTTCCTTTTTTTCAAATAGTGCAGCCTGTTTAAAATTTGAAAAAAAAAATTCCTATTAGTGTCTTTCCACTCGTATCCAGCTAAATAGTGGAAAAACACTATATAGGATAACCTAGAGGAGGGTTTTTTGGCCTTGCAGCGCCGTTTACGGCTGTCTGCACGGTCTCCGTGTGAGCCCAGCTCGCCCTGTAGTCTGTGTGCAGCCATAGCCGGTTGGATTCAGCTCAGGGTTCGTTACTGGCTCATACCTTGAGAAAAATTTTCCTTTTTTTCAAATAGTGCAGCCTGTTTAAAATTTGAAAAAAAAAATTCCTATTAGTGTCTTTCCACTCGTATCCAGCTAAATAGTGGAAAAACACTATATAGGATAACCTAGAGGAGGGTTTTTTGGCCTTGCAGCGCCGTTTACGGCTGTCTGCACGGTCTCCGTGTGAGCCCAGCTCGCCCTGTAGTCTGTGTGCAGCCATAGCCGGTTGGATTCAGCTCAGGGTTCGTTACTGGCTCATACCTTGAGAAAAATTTTCCTTTTTTTCAAATAGTGCAGCCTGTTTAAAATTTGAAAAAAAAAATTCCTATTAGTGTCTTTCCACTCGTATCCAGCTAAATAGTGGAAAAACACTATATAGGATAACCTAGAGGAGGGTTTTTTGGCCTTGCAGCGCCGTTTACGGCTGTCTGCACGGTCTCCGTGTGAGCCCAGCTCGCCCTGTAGTCTGTGTGCAGCCATAGCCGGTTGGATTCAGCTCAGGGTGCGTTACTGCCTCATACCTTGAAAAACAATTTCCTTTTTTTCAAATAGTGCAGCCAGTTTAAAATTTGAAAAAAAAAATTCCTATTAGTGTCTTTCCACTTGTATCCAGCTAAATAGTGGAAAAACACTATATAGGATAACCTAGAGGAGGGTTTCTTGGCCTTGCAGCGCCGTTTACGGCTGTCTGCACGGTCTCCGTGTGATTTAAACTAGCTCTGTAGCCCGATCTGCACCAAAAAAAAGGTTAAGTTCACCAAACACAACTTACACTTGTGTAGGCCACATTTGAAAAATAATAAAGTTTAGTCCACAATTTACAACATTAGTGTTTCTTACACCTGTTAGGAGGAGCATTACAGGAATAAGCACACTAAGGCCTTAGTACTTTTCTGCTTATCTTTATCTGTCAACCAAGATGAAGAGGGCAGGGAGTAAGGCACGTGGGCGTGGGCGCGGAGCAGGGAGAGGAGCAGGGAGAGGACGTGGTGATTCTGTGCCTGCTGCGGGCGCCGGTGACTCGTCGTCACTCAGTTTCAGCAGGGAACAGTCCTTCATGCGCAGCTTTGTCGGAGAGCGCCGTGCACCGCTGCTGCGTGAAGACCAAATTGAAGCCGTTGTCGGGTGGATGGCAGCTAACGCCTCGGCATCGACTTCAGTTAGTGCCACATCCTCTCAGGCACAGAGCACTGGAGAGCAGCCATCTGTCTCTTCACCACCTGCCAAATTGGCCAGGCAGTCAGAGAGCCCAGGACAGGAGCCGTCTCTACTTCTGTTCTCTGAATCTCTTGGCTTGGAAACAGGGGGCCAGCCAAGCAGCATTGGAGAAATGGAAGAAGAGGCAGTGTGCAGTGATGCCCAACACCTTTTTCTCTCTGACTCTGAAGAGGCAGGTGGGCCAGTGCCTCCGGTGACCACAGCGCAGTACGCATCTGATGATGAAACTCAGGTGCCGCTTTCTCGTGCGTACTGTGCTGCTGAGACTACCCAGGAGGAGCAGTTGGTGGCAGAGGGTAGTGGAGATGATGAGGTCCTTGACCCATCGTGGCGTGAGGAACAGGAAGGTGGTGGGAGCAGCTCAGAGGAAGAGCTTCCTCTTACGGGCCAAAGAGGGAGAGGGAGGGGGAAGACTGCGGAGCCTGTAGCCTCCACTTTGGCACCCGTTAGGAGCCTGTCTCTTTCCAAAGCCAAAAAGGGCGCTCCCAAGACTTGCAGTGCCTGGTCCTTTTTTGACACAGTTGCAGATGACATTTGTTTTGTCAAATGCAAGCTGTGTCATCATAAAGTAAAAAGAGGGAAAAATGTCAGCAACCTCAATACCACAAATATGTGGAAACATGTGCGGACCAGGCACGCGGTGGAGTTACAGAAACACACTGAAGATGTAGGCCAACCAACAGCGGCAGCTACCACCTCTTCAGCTCGTGTTGCCTCTTCCTCCAGCTCATGCACAGCTGGTTTGGCTTCCTCCCAGAGACCTTGTGTAATTCCACCCACAGCACCACCTTCCCAGTCATCCTCACACTCCCAGTCTACTCTACAGCCATCGGTAGTACAGGCATGGGAGAAAAGGCGGGCATTCTCGGCCAACCACCCCCGAGCACAGGCTCTGAATGCAGGCATTGCCAAACTGTTGTCCCTGGAAATGCTCTCGTTCAGGCTGGTGGAGACTGACAGCTTCCGTGACTTGATGGCATTGGCAGTCCCACAGTACAAGGTGCCCAGCCGCTTTTACTTCAGCAGGCAGGCTGTCCCTGCCCTGCACAGGCATGTTGAGGCAAACATAAAACATGCGCTACTGAACGCCGTCAGTAGCAAGGTCCACCTCACCACCGATGCGTGGACCAGTCAGCATGGACAGGGGCGATATGTTTCCCTCACTGCCCATTGGGTTAATGTTGTTGAGCCAGGTACAGATCGTGCGAGTGGCGCAGGACGTGTCCTGCCCACTCCAAGGATTGCAGGAATCCAGTCTGTACGCATCGACTCCTCCTCTTACACCAGTTCCTCTGATTCCTCTCTGCAGGATCCGTCACAGTCCACCCCCACATGGACCCGTGAACGTTTACCTATGACCGACATGAGCACAGCCGTGGCCAAACGTCAGCAGGCCGTCTTGAAACTAGTTTCATTGGGGCATCGAAGCCACACAGCGCAGGAGCTCTGGAATGCCATAAAGCAGGAGAGCGATGTGTGGTTACTGCCAGCGAATCTCCAGCCAGGCATGGTAGTGTGTGACAATGGCCGAAATCTGGTGGCAGCTTTGGCCCTTGGCAACCTCACTCACATCCCATGTCTGGCACATGTGCTCAATTTGGTTGTGCAGAGTTTTCTGAGGGACTATCCGGATCTTGATGCCCTGCTGCACAAGGTCCGCCTAGAGTGTGCTCACTTGCGGCGTTCCAGCTTGGCCAGATCCCGCATTGCTGCTCTGCAGCGCCGATTCCGCCTTCCGGAACACCGCATCATATGTGACCTACCTACCCGGTGGAATTCCACGTTACATATGTTGGAGCGGTTGTGTGAGCAGCAGCAAGCAGTTATGGAGTACCAGCTGCATCAGGCGCAAAGAAGTCGCAGTCAGCGCCGATCAGACTTCACAACCACAGAGTGGGCCACTATGAAGGACGTCTGCCAGGTTTTGCGTCCTTTTGATTATTCCACGCGGATGGCAAGTGCAGATGATGCACTAGTCAGCATGACTGTCCCCCTTATCTGCCTGCTTCAGCAAACTTTGCAAGGGTTAAGGGATGATGTGGTGGAAGAGGTGGAGGATGAGGAGTCACCTTTTCCATCAGCTTCTGGAGAGTCAGCGCCACGTGGTTCCTCACAAAGGGGTACGCAGGGGCCAATTTGTGAGGAGGATGAGGAGGAGTCAATGGAGGAGGAAGAGCTCCGTCCAGAGGAGGGAGCGACACAATTGTCCAGTGGTCAGTGTGTACAGCGAGGGTGGGGTGATGACGAGCGGGCAGAGATCATGTCTCAAGCAGGGGACAGCGTTTCTGGGCCGGTTGGCACTCTGCAGCACATGGTGGATTTCATGCTGCAGTGCCTGAGAAACGACCGCCGCATCGACCACATTCTCAACATGCCTGATTATTGGGTGTTCACCCTCCTCGATCCTCGCTACCGGGACAACGTCCAAAACCTCATCCCTGCGTTGACCCGGGAGCGTAAATTGCGGGAGTACCACGACACACTGGTGAATTCCATCATCTTCTCCTGTCCAACTGAGAGGAGTGCTGCTAGTGCTTTACAAAGCAGCTCAGTGCGTCGAGGCAGTGGGGGAGGCTCTGCCCAAAGAGGGAGCAGAAGCAGTGCCTCTGCCCAAGGCAAGCCCAGTATGGCACAACTCTGGCACACTTTTGTGTGCCCGCCCCAAATGTCTACACCATCACCGGCGGCTCCAGTCAGCAGGAGGCAACGGTTCCGTCAGATGGTGACAGACTACATGGCTTGCCCTCTTACTGTACTCCCAGACGGCTCTTCCCCGTTCAAGTTTTGGGTCTCTAAGCTGGATACATGGCCAGAGCTAAGCCAGTATGCATTGGAGGTGCTGGCTTGCCCTGCGGCTAGTGTCTTATCGGAACGTGTCTTTAGTGCCGCAGGTGGTGTACTAACAGACCGTCGCATGCGACTATCCTCCGATAACGTTGACCGGCTTACTTTCCTGAAAATGAACCAGGCCTGGATCTCGCAGGAATTTGCCACTCCTCTGCCTGATTAAGTAATTGGGTGTCATCCAGGTCTCCTGCTGTGTTCATCTTTCTACCACCTGAACTGCTATTCCTGGGCTCCAACACCGCCAGTTGCGGCTCAGAAGTGCAGGCTGCACAGTAAAAACATACGACCCAGTGTTATTGGGTTTCAGTAACGTCAGCTGATCCCCAGCTGTGTAGCCGGCAATGTGTCCTGCGACCGCCACGCTGGCACAACAACCTAAATGTAAGGGAACCTGTCCCCCCCCCGTCGTTTGTTACTGAAAGAGCCATCTTGTGCAGCAGTAATGCTGCACAAGGAAAAGGTAGCTCTTTTTTTTTAGCTCTTTGCACACGCAGAACTTAACACTTATAAAATGTGTTCACTGATACCGTTATACCGTCCCGGAGCTGGGACTTTCCTTCGTAATGTGACGCAGCACAGCCGTCATTCCTACCCCCTTGGTGCCATGCGCTGCCTCCTCAGCGTTGTTTTAAGCTGTCACGGAGCCTGCGCTGTTCTGTTATCCCTTGGGCATGCCCTATTTGCGCTGCCTGTCTTCTGACATAATTTGGTGTCAGGCTGGCTGCGCCTGTGCGGCCGCGGTGCCCGAGATCCCGCCTCGCAGTGTCTTCTGATTGAGTCACACTGCGGGCCTGGGATCCATGGGCATGCGCAGTGCATATCTTCCCCTCGGGCTCTCGCTCATTTCCCTCCGCCTTCTTTAGACTGTGCGCCGTCAGCTGATCCCTAGCATGCCACGGCCGTGACACCGCACAGTCTGAAGAAGAGGGAAGGAGGGGAGTGAGAGTCGAGGTTATGCACTGTGCATGCCCATGGTTCCAAGGCCCGCAGTGGGATTACGTTAGATGAGACTGCGAGGTGGGATCTGGAGCAGCGTGGACGCACAGGCACTGACAGCCTGACACCAAATTATGTCAGAAGACAGGCAGCGCTAATTGGGCATGGCCAAGGGCTAACAGAACAGCGCAGGCTCCGTGGCAGCTTAAAACAACGCTGAGGAGGCAGCGCACGGCATCAAGGGGATAGGAATGACAGCTGTGCTGTGTCCCATTACGAAGGAAATTCGCACCTCCGGAACGGTTTAACGGTATAAAGGGACACATTTTTAGTGTTTACTTCGGTGTTTGCAAGGAGCATAATTAAAAGAGCAACCTTTTCCTTTTGCATCCTTAGTGCTGCACAACATGGCTCTTTCAGCTACAAACGTCTTGGGGGGGGGGGTTAAAGGTTTCCTTTCAACTTGCTCCAATCAGGCTTCGGCCTACACTCTGTTCCTCTGCTCCTCCTGCTGTCCCTGGGCTCTAACACCGCCAGTTGGTGCCTGGAAGTGCTGTGTGCACAGTCAACAGTCGCTCCTCTGTTATTGGGGTTCAGTAACGTCAGCTGATCCCCAGCTGTGTGTGCGGCAATACCTCCAATCTGCTCCTCCTGCTGTCCCTGGGCTCTAACACCGCCAGTTGGTGCCTGGAAGTGCTGTGTGCACAGTCAACAGTCGCTCCTCTGTTATTGGGGTTCAGTAACGTCAGCTGATCCCCAGCTGTGTATCCGGCAACGTGTCATGCGACCGCCACGCTGGCACAACTAAAATGTAAGGGGACCTGTCCCCCCCCCCCCCTAGGCGTTTGTTACTGAAAGAGCCACCATGTGCAGCACTAATACTGCACAAGGGAAAGGTCGCTCTTGAAATTATGCTCCTTGCAAACGCTGAACTACACACTCATGTAATGTGTCCCCTCACACCGTCCAACCGTCCCGGAGGTGGGACTTTCCTTTGTAATGTGACACAGCACAGCCGTCATTGCTACCCCCTTGGCACCGTGCGCTGCCTCCTTAGCGTTGTTTGATTCCGTCATGGACCCTGCGCTGTTATGTTATCCCTTGGCCATGCACAGTTTGCGCTGCCCGTCCTCTGACATCATTTGTTGTCGTCCTGGCTGCGCCTGTGCGTCCACGCTGCCCGAAATCACACCTCGCAGTGTCGTCTAATGTGATCCCACAGTGGGCCTGGTATCCATGGCCATGCGCAGTGCATATACTAGCCTCTCACTCCCCTTCTTCACGCTTCTTCAGACTAGGCGGCGTCAGCTGATCCCTAATAGCATGCCACGGCCGTGACGCCGCACAGTCTGAAGAAGCAGGAAGGAGGTGAGTGAGAGGCGATGATATGCACTGCGCATGCCCATGGATCCCTGGCCCGCAGTGGGACTACATTAGATGACACTGCAAGGTTGGATCTCGGGCAGCTTGGACGCACAGGCACTGCCAGCCTGACACCTACATGATGTCAGAAGACGGGCACCGCTAACTGTGCATGGCCAAGGGATAACATTACAGTGCGGGCTCCGTGACAGAACCAAACAACGTTGAGGAGGTGGTGCCCGGCACCAAGGGGGTTGGAATGACGGCTGTGCTGTGTCACATTACAAAGGAAAGTCCCACTTCCGGGATGGTTTGACGGTGTGAGGGGACACATTATATGAGTGTGTACTTCAGCGTTTGCAAGGAGCATAATTTTCGGAGCCACCATTTTCCATGTGCAGTATTACTGCTGTACAAGATGGCTCTTTCAGCAACAAATGCCTGGGGGGGGGGTTAAAGGTTCCCTTTCAACTTGCTCCACTGCAGGCTTCGGCCTACACTCTGCTCCTCTTTGATTCCCTGGGTTTCAACACTGTCAGTTGCCACCTGGAAGTGTTGTCTACACAGAAAAAAACACTAGGTGATGTGTCAGTGGGGTTCAGCACCGCCAGCTGTTCCCCTGCTGTGTAGTCGGCAACGTGTCCAGCACAAGCCACGCTGGCACAACAGAACAAAAGCTGCCACCAGTGCAGGCTTCGGCCTACACTCTGCTCCTCTCCTCCTCCTGCTGACCCTGGGCTCAAACACCGCTAGTTTTTGCCCGGAAGTGCTAGCTGCACAGAGAAAAACACCAGCCAATGTGTTAGTGGGGTTCAGCAACGCCAGCTGTTCCCCTGCTGTGTAGCCGGCAACGTGACCTGCAAACGCCATGCAGGCACAGGAACTGAAATTAAAAGGGAACCTGGCCCCACCCCCCCAGGTGTTTCTATGTATAACAGCCACCTAGTACAGCAGTACTGCTGCATTTGTACAAGGTGGCTGACTTTTTCTCCTTGCCCACGTGGAACTCAACACGTACAAAATGTGTCTCATTGAGACCATTCCACTGTCCCTGAGGTGTGACTTTCCTTTGTAATGATACGCAGCACCCCCCTTGGTAGCGTTTCCCGTCTTTTGTCATCATGGTTAGCTGGCTGCGCCTGTGCATCCGCCCTGCTAGAAACAACGCCCCTCGTTGTCATATTTATTTTGTCAGCGAGGGTGTGGTTTATGGGCACGAGCAGTGCATATGTTCGCCTGTCTTAACTCATCTCCTTCCGCCTTCTTCAGACTGTGCGGCCTCCTGGCCGTGGTAGGCGATAAGGGATCAGCTGAGGCCGCCCAGTCTGGAGCAGGTGTAAGGACATGTGTAAGCGGCAAACCTATTTACTGCACAAGGCCACGAATCCCAGCCACGCAGTGTGATTTTTTGAAAACACACTGTGGGTCTGGGATTCATGTCCATCGCTAACCGCAACGGCCGACATGAAATGAGGTCAGAAGACAGGAAGCGCTCACAGCGCATGGCCAAGGGATCACAATAGCGCAGACTCCTGTACAGCAAATAACAACGCTCAGGAATCTGCGCCCAGTACCTAGGTGCAAATTTTGACACCTGTGCTGCGTCTCGTTAAAAAGACAAGTCACGCCTCCACAACTGTTTGACAGTATAATGGGCTAAATAGTGTACGTGTTTTAGTCAGCGTGTGCAAGGAGCAAAACAAATAGAGCAACCTTTTACTTGTGCAGCATTAATGCTGCACAAGGTGTGGCTCTTGTACCTTGCAACACCTGAGGGGGGGGTTAAAGGTAACCTTTGAAATTGGTTCAACTAGGCTTCGGCCTACACTCTGCTCCTCTACTCCTCCTGCTGACCCTGGGCTCAAACACCGCTAGTTTTTGCCCGGAAATGCTAGCTGCACAGAGAAAAACACCAGCCAATGTGTTAGTGGGGTTCAGCACCGCCAGCTGTTCCCCTGCTGTGTAGTCGGCAACGTGTCCAGCACAAGCCACGCTGGCACAACAGAACAAAAGCTGCCACCAGTGCAGGCTTCGGCCTACACTTTGCTCCTCTCCTCCTCCTGCTGACCCTGGGCTCAAACAACGCCAGTTTCTGCCCGGACATGCTAGCTGCACAGAGAAAAACACCAGCCAATGTGTTAGTGGGGTTCAGCACCGCCTGCTGTTCCCCCGCTGTGTAGCCGGCATCGTGTCCAGCACAAGCCACGCTGGCACAACCGACCAAAAGCTGCCACCAGTGCAGGCTTCGGCCTACACTTTGCTCCTCTCCTCCTCCTCCTGCTGACCCTGGGCTCTAACACCGCTAGTTTTTGCCCGGACATGCAATCTGCACAGAGAAAAACACCAGTCAATGTGTCAGTGGGGTTCAGCAACGCCAGCTGTTCCCCTGCTGTGTAGCTTGCAACGTGACCTGCAAACGCCACGCAGGCACATGAACTGAAATTGAAGGGAGCCTGCCCCCCACCCACAGGTGTTTCTATGTATATCAGCCACCTTGTACAGCAGTACTGCTGCATTTGTACAAGGTGGCTGACTTTTTCTCCTTGCCCACGTGGAACTCAACACGTACAAAATGTGTCTCATTACAGACCATTACAATGTCCCTGAGGTGTGACTTTCCTTTGTAATGACACGCAGCACCACCCTTGTTAGCGCTGCCCGTCTTTTGACATCATTGGTTAGCTGGCTGCGCCTGTGCATCTCCCCTGATCGAAACAACGGCCCTCGGTGTCTTATTTTTTTGGACAGCGAGGGTGTGATTGATGGGCATGTGCAGTGCATATGTTTGCCTGTGTTCACTCATCTCCTTCCGCCTTCTTCAGACTGTGCGGCCTCCTGGCCGTGGTAGGCGATAAGGGATCAGCTGAGGCCGCCCAGTCTGGAGCAGGTGTAAGGACATATGTAAGCGGCAAACCTATTTACTGCACAAGGCCACGAATCCCAGCCACGCAGTGTGATTTTTTGAAAACACACTGTGGGTCTGGGATTCATGTCCATCGCTAACCGCAACGGCCGACATGAAATGAGGTCAGAAGACAGGAAGCGCTCACAGCGCATGGCCAAGGGATCACAATAGCGCAGACTCCTGTACAGCAAATAACAACGCTCAGGAATCTGCGCCCAGTACCTAGGTGCAAATTTTGACACCTGTGCTGCGTCTCGTTAAAAAGACAAGTCACGCCTCCACAACTGTTTGACAGTATAATGGGCTAAATAGTGTACGTGTTTTAGTCAGCGTGTGCAAGGAGCAAAACAAATAGAGCAACCTTTCACTTGTGCAGCATTAATGCTGCACAAGGTGTGGCTCTTGTACCTTGCAACACCTGAGGGGGGGGTTAAAGGTAACCTTTGAAATTGGTTCAACTAGGCTTCGGCCTACACTCTGCTCCTCTACTCCTCCTGCTGACCCTGGGCTCAAACACCGCTAGTTTTTGCCAGGAAATGCTAGCTGCACAGAGAAAAACACCAGCCAATGTGTTAGTGGGGTTCAGCACCGCCAGCTGTTCCCCTGCTGTGTAGTCGGCAACGTGTCCAGCACAAGCCACGCTGGCACAACAGAACAAAAGCTGCCACCAGTGCAGGCTTCGGCCTACACTTTGCTCCTCTCCTCCTCCTGCTGACCCTGGGCTCTAACAACGCCAGTTTCTGCCCGGACATGCTAGCTGCACAGAGAAAAACACCAGCCAATGTGTTAGTGGGGTTCAGCACCGCCTGCTGTTCCCCCGCTGTGTAGCCGGCATCGTGTCCAGCACAAGCCACGCTGGCACAACCGACCAAAAGCTGCCACCAGTGCAGGCTTCGGCCTACACTTTGCTCCTCTCCTCCTCCTCCTGCTGACCCTGGGCTCTAACACCGCTAGTTTTTGCCCGGACATGCAATCTGCACAGAGAAAAACACCAGTCAATGTGTCAGTGGGGTTCAGCAACGCCAGCTGTTCCCCTGCTGTGTAGCTTGCAACGTGACCTGCAAACGCCACGCAGGCACATGAACTGAAATTGAAGGGAGCCTGCCCCCCACCCACAGGTGTTTCTATGTATATCAGCCACCTTGTACAGCAGTACTGCTGCATTTGTACAAGGTGGCTGACTTTTTCTCCTTGCCCACGTGGAACTCAACACGTACAAAATGTGTCTCATTACAGACCATTACAATGTCCCTGAGGTGTGACTTTCCTTTTTAATGACACGCAGCACCCCCATTGTTAGCGCTGCCCGTCTCCTGACATCATTGGTTGGCTGGCTGTGCCTGTGCGTCCCCCCTGCCCGACACAACGCCCCCCGTTGTCTCATATATTTTGACTGCGAGGGTGTGATTGATGGGCACGAGCAGTGCATATGTTCCCCTGTTTTCACTCCCCTCCTTCCGCCTTCTTCTGACTGTGCGGCCTCATGGCCGCGGCATGCGATAAGGGATCAGCTGAGGCCGCCCAGTCTGAAGCAGGTGTAAGGACATGTGTGAGCGGCGAACATATTTACTGCACAAGGCCACGAATCCCAGCACCGCAGTGTGACTTTAGGAAAAGCCACTGTGGGTCTGGGATTTATGGCCATCGTTAACCGCACCGGCCAACATGAAATGAGGTCATGAGACGGCCTGCACTAACAGGGTATTGCCAAGGGATAACACAAGAGCGCAGTTTCCTGTACTGCAAATAACAACGGTAAGGAATCTGCGCACAGCACCTAGGTGTAAATTTGTACACCTGTGCTGCGTCTCCTTAAAAAGACTAGTAGTCACGCCTCCACTACTGTTTGACAGTATAATGGGCTAAATAGTGTACGTGTTTAATTCAGCGTGTGCAAGGAGCAAAATTAAATAGAGCAACCTTTGACTTGTGCATCATTAATGCTGTTCAAGGTGTGGCTCTTGTACCTTGCAACACCTGAGGGGGGGGGTTAAAGGTAACCTTTGAAATTGGTTCAACTAGGCTTCGGCCTACACTCTGCTCCTCTACTCCTCCTGCTGACCCTGGGCTCAAACACCGCTAGTTTTTGCCCGGAACGGCTAGCTGCACAGAGAAAAACACCAGCCAATGTGTTAGTGGGGTTCAGCAACGCCAGCTGTTCCCCTGCTGTGTAGTCGGCAACGTGTCCAGCACAAGCCACGCTGGCACAACTGACCAAAAGCTGCCACCAGTGCAGGCTTCGGCCTACACTTTGCTCCTCTCCTCCTCCTGCTGACCCTGGGCTCAAACAACGCCAGTTTCTGCCCGGACATGCTAGCTGCACAGAGATAAACACCAGCCAATGTGTTAGTGGGGTTCAGCACCGCCAGCTGTTCCCCTGCTGTGTAGCTGGCAACGTGTCCTGCAAACGCCACGCAGGCACATGAACTGAAATTGAAGGGAGCCTGCCCCCCACCCCCCCAGGTGTTTCTATGTATAACAGCCACCTTGTACAGCAGTACTGCTGCATTTGTACAAGGTGGCTGACTTTTTCTCCTTGCACACGTGGAACTCAACAAGTACAAAATGTGTCTCATTACAGACCATTACAATGTCCCTGAGGTGTGACTTTCCTTTTTAATGACACGCAGCACCCCCATTGTTAGCGCTGCCCGTCTCCTGACATCATTGGTTGGCTGGCTGTGCCTGTGCGTCCCCCTGCCCGACACAACGCCCCCCGTTGTCTCATATATTTTGACTGCGAGGGTGTGATTGATGGGCACGAGCAGTGCATATGTTCCCCTGTCTTCACTCCCCTCCTTCCGCCTTCTTCTGACTGTGCGGCCTCATGGCCGCGGCATGCGATAAGGGATCAGCTGAGGCCGCCCAGTCTGAAGCAGGTGTAAGGACATGTGTGAGCGGCGAACATATTTACTGCACAAGGCCACGAATCCCAGCACCGCAGTGTGACTTTATGAAAAGCCACTGTGGGTCTGGGATTTATGGCCATCGTTAACCGCAGCGGCCAACATGAAATGAGGTCATGAGACGGCCTGCACTAACAGGGTATTGCCAAGGGATAACACAAGAGCGCAGTTTCCTGTACTGCAAATAACAACGGTAAGGAATCTGCGCACAGCACCTAGGTGTAAATTTGTACACCTGTGCTGCGTCACCTTAAAAAGACTAGTAGTCACGCCTCCACTACTGTTTGACAGTATAATGGGCTAAATAGTGTACGTGTTTAATTCAGCGTGTGCAAGGAGCAAAATTAAATAGAGCAACCTTTGACTTGTGCATCATTAATGCTGTTCAAGGTGTGGCTCTTGTACCTTGCAACACCTGAGGGGGGGGGTTAAAGGTAACCTTTGAAATTGGTTCAACTAGGCTTCGGCCTACACTCTGCTCCTCTACTCCTCCTGCTGACCCTGGGCTCAAACACCGCTAGTTTTTGCCCGGAAATGCTAGCTGCACAGAGAAAAACACCAGCCAATGTGTTAGTGGGGTTCAGCACCGCCAGCTGTTCCCCCGCTGTGTAGCCGGCATCGTGTCCAGCACAAGCCACGCTGGCACAACCGACCAAAAGCTGCCACCAGTGCAGGCTTCGGCCTACACTTTGCTCCTCTCCTCCTCCTCCTGCTGACCCTGGGCTCTAACACCGCTAGTTTTTGCCCGGACATGCAATCTGCACAGAGAAAAACACCAGTCAATGTGTCAGTGGGGTTCAGCAACGCCAGCTGTTCCCCTGCTGTGTAGCTTGCAACGTGACCTGCAAACGCCACGCAGGCACATGAACTGAAATTGAAGGGAGCCTGCCCCCCACCCACAGGTGTTTCTATGTATAACAGCCACCTTGTACAGCAGTACTGCTGCATTTGTACAAGGTGGCTGACTTTTTCTCCTTGCCCACGTGGAACTCAACACGTAGAAAATGTTTCTCATTAGAGACCATTACAATGTCCCTGAGGTGTGACTTTCCTTTGTAATGACACGCAGCACCACCCTTGTTAGCGCTGCCCGTCTTTTGACATCATTGGTTAGCTGGCTGCGCCTGTGCATCTCCCCTGCTCGAAACAACGCCCCTCGGTGTCTTATTTTTTTGGACAGCGAGGGTGTGATTGATGGGCATGTGCAGTGCATATGTTTGCCTGTGTTCACTCATCTCCTTCCGCCTTCTTCAGACTGGGTGTCCTCATGGCCTCGGCAGGCGATAAGGGATCAGATGAGGCCGTCCAGTCTGAAGCAGGTGTAAGGACATGTGTGAGCGGCAAACATATTTACTGCACCAGGGCACGAATCCCAGCACCGCAGTGTGATTTTTTAAAAACACACTGTGGGTCTGGGATTCATGTCCATCGCTAACCGCAACGGCCAACATGAAATGAGGTCATAAGACAGGAAGCGCTCACAGCGCATGGCCAAAGGATCACAAGAGCGCAGACTCCTGTACAGCAACTAACAACGCTCAGGAAGCTGCGCCCATGCAAAAAGGTGTTGTTTTCGACACCTGTGCTGCTTTTCTTTAAAAAGACAAGTCACGCCTCCACTACTGTTAAACAGTATAATGGGCTAAATAGTCTACGTGTTGCATTCAGCTTGTGCAAGTAGACAAATTAATAGAGCAACCTTTTACTTGTGCAGCATTAATGCTGCAGAAGGAGTGGCTCTTGTTCTTTGTAACACCTGAGGGGGGGTTAAAGGTAACCTTTGAAATTGGTTCAACTAGGCTTCGGCCTACACTCTGCTCCTCTCCTCCTCCTGCTGACCCTGGGCTCTAACAACGCTAGTTTTTGCCCGGAAATGCTAGCTGCACAGAGAAAAACACCAGCCAATGTGTTAGTGGGGTTCAGCAACGCCAGCTGTTCCCCCGCTGTGTAGCCGGCATCGTGTCCAGCACAAGCCACGCTGGCACAACCGACCAAAAGCTGCCACCAGTGCAGGCTTCGGCCTACACTTTGCTCCTCTCCTCCTCCTCCTGCTGACCCTGGGCTCAAACACCGCTAGTTTTTGCCCGGAAATGCTAGCTGCACAGAGAAAAACACCAGCCAATGTGTTAGTGGGGTTCAGCAACGCCAGCTGTTCCCCCGCTGTGTAGCCGGCATCGTGTCCAGCACAAGCCACGCTGGCACAACCGACCAAAAGCTGCCACCAGTGCAGGCTTCGGCCTACACTTTGCTCCTCTCCTCCTCCTCCTGCTGACCCTGGGCTCAAACACCGCTAGTTTTTGCCCGGAAATGCTAGCTGCACAGAGAAAAACACCAGCCAATGTGTTAGTGGGGTTCAGCACCGCCAGCTGTTCCCCTGCTGTGCAGCTTGCAACGTGACCTGCAAACGCCACGCAGGCACATGAACTGAAATTGAAGGGAGCCTGGCCCCCACCCCCAGGTGTTTCTATGTATAACAGCCACCTTGTACAGCAGTACTGCTGCATTTGTACAAGGTGGCTGATGTTTTCTCCTTGCCCACGTGGAACTCAACACGTACAAAATGTGTCTCTTTGAGACCATTCCACTGTCCCTGAGGTGTGACTTTCCTTTCTAATGATACGCAGCACCCCCCTTGGTAGCGCTTCCCGTCTTCTGACATCATTGGTTGGCTACTTGCGCCTGTTCGTCCGCCCTGCCTGAATAAAATGCTCCTCGTTGTCTTAATTATTTTGACTGCGAGGGTGTGATTGATGGGCACGAGCAGTGCATATCTTCGCCTGTCTTAACTCATCTCCTTCAGCCTTCTTCAGACTGTGCAGCCTCATGGCCGCGGCATGCGAGAAGGGATCAGCAGAGGCCGCCCAGTCTGAAGCAGGTGTAAGGACGTGTGTGAGCGGCCAAAATATTTACTGCTCAAGGCCACGAATCCCAGCACCGCAGTGTGGCTTTATGAAAAGACACTGTGGGTCTGGGATTTATGGCCATCGTTAACCGCACCGGCCAACATGAAATGATGTCATAAGATGGGCAGCGCTAACAGGGCATTGCCAAGGGATAACACAAGAGCGCAGACTCCTGTACAGCAAATAACAACGCTCAGGAAGCTGCTCCAAGCACCAAGGCGTTATTTTGGACACCTGTGCTGCGTCTCATCAAAAAACCAAGTCACGCATCCACTACAGTTTGACTGTAGAATGGGGTAAATTGTGTATGTCTTTCATTCAGCGTGTGCAAGTAGACAAATTAATAGAGCAACCTTTCACTTGTGCAGCATTAATACTGCACAAGGTGTGTCTCTTGTACTTTGTAACACCTGAGGGGGGGGTTAAAGGTTTCCTTTGAAATTGGTTCAACTAAGCTTCGGCCTACACTCTGCTCCTCTCCTCCTCCTCCTGCTTCAACACGGGCTCTAACATCGCTAGTTTTTGCCCGCAAGTGCTAGCTGCACAGAGAAAAACACACGCCATTGTGTTAGTGGGGTTCAGCAACGCCAGCTGTTCCCCCAGTGTGTAGCCGGCAAAGTGTCCTGCAAACGCAACGCAGACACAAAGCTGCCTCCAGTGCAGGCTTCGGCCTACACTCATCTCCCCCTGCTTACCCTTTGCTCCAACACCGCTAGTTGGGGCTCTAGGAAGACAATCTTTAATAGGCAAGGCAACGCATCCGTGTTCCAGCACCGCCAGCTGGTTCTCGGCAGTGTTCTTGTCACAGGTACTCCCTCGTGCCAAGCCTGGTTTCAGCACCGTCAGCTGTTTCCGGGTTGTGTCAACTTCACTGAGACGCCTATGCTTGCCCCGTCGTGGTGCGGTCGAGTTAGCCAACTCCAGGGTGCCTCCAGTTTAGGAGCTTCCTATGTGGGCTGCGTGAACTGGTAGTCAAGGCTGGTTCTGTAGTGCCAGTAGGCCCAGCTCCCCCTGTAGGACTGTTGGGGTTCGGTAACTGCGGCTGCCTCGCGGCCTAGCTGTTCTCTCCTCTCCTGTGGGCCTTCGGGTCCACCACCTGGTTCCAGCACCGTCAGCTGGTTCCGGGCCGAGCCTTTGGCTTAGGTGCCTCCTCCTGGGTATCCGAGTTCCGCCAACGCCAGGCGGTCCTTGGTAGTGCTTTTAAGCGCGGGCACCTACAGCTTAGTAACCGGGTTCCAGCACCGTCAGCTGGTCCTCGGTCGTGCCATTGGCTCTTGCACACTGGGGCAACGCATCCGGGTTCCAGCACCGCCAGCTGGTTCTCGGCAGTGTTTTTGTCACAGGTACTCCCTCGTGCCAAGCCTGGTTTCAGCACCGTCAGCTGTTTCCGGGTTGTGTCAAGCTCACTGAGACACCTATGCTTGCCTCGTCGTGGTGCGGTCGGGTTAGCCAACTCCAGGGTGCCTCCAGTTTAGGAGCTTCCTATGTGGGCTGCGTGAACTGGTAGTCAAGGCTGGTTCTGTAGTGCCAGTAGGCCCAGCTCCCCCTGTAGGACTGTTGGGGTTCGGTAACTGCGGCTGCCTCGCGGCCTAGCTGTTCTCTCCTCTCCTGTGGACCTTCGGGTCCACCACCTGGTTCCAGCACCGTCAGCTGGTTCCGGGCCGAGCCTTTGGCTTAGGTGCCTCCTCCTGGGTATCCGAGTTCCGCCAACGCCAGGCGGTCCTTGGTAGTGCTTTTAAGCGCGGGCACCTACAGCTTAGTAACCGGGTTCCAGCACCGTCAGCTGGTCCTCGGTCGTGCCATTGGCTCTTGCACACTGGGGCAACGCATCCGGGTTCCAGCACCGCCAGCTGGTTCTCGGCAGTGTTCTTGTCACAGGTACTCCCTCGTGCCAAGCCTGGTTTCAGCACCGTCAGCTGTTTCCGGGTTGTGTCAAGCTCACTGAGACACCTATGCTTGCCTCGTCGTGGTGCGGTCGGGTTAGCCAACTCCAGGGTGCCTCCAGTTTAGGAGCTTCCTATGTGGGCTGCGTGAACTGGTAGTCAAGGCTGGTTCTGTAGTGCCAGTAGGCCCAGCTCCCCCTGTAGGACTGTTGGGGTTCGGTAACTGCGGCTGCCTCGCGGCCTAGCTGTTCTCTCCTCTCCTGTGGACCTTCGGGTCCACCACCTGGTTCCAGCACCGTCAGCTGGTTCCGGGCCGAGCCTTTGGCTTAGGTGCCTCCTCCTGGGTATCCGAGTTCCGCCAACGCCAGGCGGTCCTTGGTAGTGCTTTTAAGCGCGGGCACCTACAGCTTAGTAACCGGGTTCCAGCACCGTCAGCTGGTCCTCGGTCGTGCCATTGGCTCTTGCACACTGGGGCAACGCATCCGGGTTCCAGCACCGCCAGCTGGTTCTCGGCAGTGTTCTTGTCACAGGTACTCCCTCGTGCCAAGCCTGGTTTCAGCACCGTCAGCTGTTTCCGGGTTGTGTCAAGCTCACTGAGACACCTATGCTTGCCTCGTCGTGGTGCGGTCGGGTTAGCCAACTCCAGGGTGCCTCCAGTTTAGGAGCTTCCTATGTGGGCTGCGTGAACTGGTAGTCAAGGCTGGTTCTGTAGTGCCAGTAGGCCCAGCTCCCCCTGTAGGACTGTTGGGGTTCGGTAACTGCGGCTGCCTCGCGGCCTAGCTGTTCTCTCCTCTCCTGTGGACCTTCGGGTCCACCACCTGGTTCCAGCACCGTCAGCTGGTTCCGGGCCGAGCCTTTGGCTTAGGTGCCTCCTCCTGGGTATCCGAGTTCCGCCAACGCCAGGCGGTCCTTGGTAGTGCTTTTAAGCGCGGGCACCTACAGCTTAGTAACCGGGTTCCAGCACCGTCAGCTGGTCCTCGGTCGTGCCATTGGCTCTTGCACACTGGGGCAACGCATCCGGGTTCCAGCACCGCCAGCTGGTTCTCGGCAGTGTTTTTGTCACAGGTACTCCCTCGTGCCAAGCCTGGTTTCAGCACCGTCAGCTGTTTCCGGGTTGTGTCAAGCTCACTGAGACACCTATGCTTGCCTCGTCGTGGTGCGGTCGGGTTAGCCAACTCCAGGGTGCCTCCAGTTTAGGAGCTTCCTATGTGGGCTGCGTGAACTGGTAGTCAAGGCTGGTTCTGTAGTGCCAGTAGGCCCAGCTCCCCCTGTAGGACTGTTGGGGTTCGGTAACTGCGGCTGCCTCGCGGCCTAGCTGTTCTCTCCTCTCCTGTGGACCTTCGGGTCCACCACCTGGTTCCAGCACCGTCAGCTGGTTCCGGGCCAAGCCTTTGGCTTAGGTGCCTCCTCCTGGGTATCCGAGTTCCGCCAACGCCAGGCGGTCCTTGGTAGTGCTTTTAAGCGCGGGCACCTACAGCTTAGTAACCGGGTTCCAGCACCGTCAGCTGGTCCTCGGTCGTGCCATTGGCTCTTGCACACTGGGGCAACGCATCCGGGTTCCAGCACCGCCAGCTGGTTCTCGGCAGTGTTTTTGTCACAGGTACTCCCTCGTGCCAAGCCTGGTTTCAGCACCGTCAGCTGTTTCCGGGTTGTGTCAAGCTCACTGAGACACCTATGCTTGCCTCGTCGTGGTGCGGTCGGGTTAGCCAACTCCAGGGTGCCTCCAGTTTAGGAGCTTCATATGTGGGCTGCGTGAACTGGTAGTCAAGGCTGGTTCTGTAGTGCCAGTAGGCCCAGCTCCCCCTGTAGGACTGTTGGGGTTCGGTAACTGCGGCTGCCTCGCGGCCTAGCTGTTCTCTCCTCTCCTGTGGACCTTCGGGTCCACCACCTGGTTCCAGCACCGTCAGCTGGTTCCGGGCCGAGCCTTTGGCTTAGGTGCCTCCTCCTGGGTATCCGAGTTCCGCCAACGCCAGGCGGTCCTTGGTAGTGCTTTTAAGCGCGGGCACCTACAGCTTAGTAACCGGGTTCCAGCACCGTCAGCTGGTCCTCGGTCGTGCCATTGGCTCTTGCACACTGGGGCAACGCATCCGGGTTCCAGCACCGCCAGCTGGTTCTCGGCAGTGTTTTTGTCACAGGTACTCCCTCGTGCCAAGCCTGGTTTCAGCACCGTCAGCTGTTTCCGGGTTGTGTCAAGCTCACTGAGACACCTATGCTTGCCTCGTCGTGGTGCGGTCGGGTTAGCCAACTCCAGGGTGCCTCCAGTTTAGGAGCTTCCTATGTGGGCTGCGTGAACTGGTAGTCAAGGCTGGTTCTGTAGTGCCAGTAGGCCCAGCTCCCCCTGTAGGACTGTTGGGGTTCGGTAACTGCGGCTGCCTCGCGGCCTAGCTGTTCTCTCCTCTCCTGTGGACCTTCGGGTCCACCACCTGGTTCCAGCACCGTCAGCTGGTTCCGGGCCGAGCCTTTGGCTTAGGTGCCTCCTCCTGGGTATCCGAGTTCCGCCAACGCCAGGCGGTCCTTGGTAGTGCTTTTAAGCGCGGGCACCTACAGCTTAGTAACCGGGTTCCAGCACCGTCAGCTGGTCCTCGGTCGTGCCATTGGCTCTTGCACACTGGGGCAACGCATCCGGGTTCCAGCACCGCCAGCTGGTTCTCGGCAGTGTTTTTGTCACAGGTACTCCCTCGTGCCAAGCCTGGTTTCAGCACCGTCAGCTGTTTCCGGGTTGTGTCAAGCTCACTGAGACACCTATGCTTGCCTCGTCGTGGTGCGGTCGGGTTAGCCAACTCCAGGGTGCCTCCAGTTTAGGAGCTTCCTATGTGGGCTGCGTGAACTGGTAGTCAAGGCTGGTTCTGTAGTGCCAGTAGGCCCAGCTCCCCCTGTAGGACTGTTGGGGTTCGGTAACTGCGGCTGCCTCGCGGCCTAGCTGTTCTCTCCTCTCCTGTGGACCTTCGGGTCCACCACCTGGTTCCAGCACCGTCAGCTGGTTCCGGGCCGAGCCTTTGGCTTAGGTGCCTCCTCCTGGGTATCCGAGTTCCGCCAACGCCAGGCGGTCCTTGGTAGTGCTTTTAAGCGCGGGCACCTACAGCTTAGTAACCGGGTTCCAGCACCGTCAGCTGGTCCTCGGTCGTGCCATTGGCTCTTGCACACTGGGGCAACGCATCCGGGTTCCAGCACCGCCAGCTGGTTCTCGGCAGTGTTTTTGTCACAGGTACTCCCTCGTGCCAAGCCTGGTTTCAGCACCGTCAGCTGTTTCCGGGTTGTGTCAAGCTCACTGAGACACCTATGCTTGCCTCGTCGTGGTGCGGTCGGGTTAGCCAACTCCAGGGTGCCTCCAGTTTAGGAGCTTCCTATGTGGGCTGCGTGAACTGGTAGTCAAGGCTGGTTCTGTAGTGCCAGTAGGCCCAGCTCCCCCTGTAGGACTGTTGGGGTTCGGTAACTGCGGCTGCCTCGCGGCCTAGCTGTTCTCTCCTCTCCTGTGGACCTTCGGGTCCACCACCTGGTTCCAGCACCGTCAGCTGGTTCCGGGCCGAGCCTTTGGCTTAGGTGCCTCCTCCTGGGTATCCGAGTTCCGCCAACGCCAGGCGGTCCTTGGTAGTGCTTTTAAGCGCGGGCACCTACAGCTTAGTAACCGGGTTCCAGCACCGTCAGCTGGTCCTCGGTCGTGCCATTGGCTCTTGCACACTGGGGCAACGCATCCGGGTTCCAGCACCGCCAGCTGGTTCTCGGCAGTGTTTTTGTCACAGGTACTCCCTCGTGCCAAGCCTGGTTTCAGCACCGTCAGCTGTTTCCGGGTTGTGTCAAGCTCACTGAGACACCTATGCTTGCCTCGTCGTGGTGCGGTCGGGTTAGCCAACTCCAGGGTGCCTCCAGTTTAGGAGCTTCCTATGTGGGCTGCGTGAACTGGTAGTCAAGGCTGGTTCTGTAGTGCCAGTAGGCCCAGCTCCCCCTGTAGGACTGTTGGGGTTCGGTAACTGCGGCTGCCTCGCGGCCTAGCTGTTCTCTCCTCTCCTGTGGACCTTCGGGTCCACCACCTGGTTCCAGCACCGTCAGCTGGTTCCGGGCCGAGCCTTTGGCTTAGGTGCCTCCTCCTGGGTATCCGAGTTCCGCCAACGCCAGGCGGTCCTTGGTAGTGCTTTTAAGCGCGGGCACCTACAGCTTAGTAACCGGGTTCCAGCACCGTCAGCTGGTCCTCGGTCGTGCCATTGGCTCTTGCACACTGGGGCAACGCATCCGGGTTCCAGCACCGCCAGCTGGTTCTCGGCAGTGTTTTTGTCACAGGTACTCCCTCGTGCCAAGCCTGGTTTCAGCACCGTCAGCTGTTTCCGGGTTGTGTCAAGCTCACTGAGACACCTATGCTTGCCTCGTCGTGGTGCGGTCGGGTTAGCCAACTCCAGGGTGCCTCCAGTTTAGGAGCTTCCTATGTGGGCTGCGTGAACTGGTAGTCAAGGCTGGTTCTGTAGTGCCAGTAGGCCCAGCTCCCCCTGTAGGACTGTTGGGGTTCGGTAACTGCGGCTGCCTCGCGGCCTAGCTGTTCTCTCCTCTCCTGTGGGCCTTGGGGTCCACCACCTGGTTCCAGCACCGTCAGCTGGTTCCGGGCCGAGCCTTTGGCTTAGGTGCCTCCTCCTGGGTATCCGAGTTCCGCCAACGCCAGGCGGTCCTTGGTAGTGCTTTTAAGCGCGGGCACCTACAGCTTAGTAACCGGGTTCCAGCACCGTCAGCTGGTCCTCGGTCGTGCCATTGGCTCTTGCACACTGGGGCAACGCATCCGGGTTCCAGCACCGCCAGCTGGTTCTCGGCAGTGTTCTTGTCACAGGTACTCCCTCGTGCCAAGCCTGGTTTCAGCACCGTCAGCTGTTTCCGGGTTGTGTCAACTTCACTGAGACGCCTATGCTTGCCCCGTCGTGGTGCGGTCGAGTTAGCCAACTCCAGGGTGCCTCCAGTTTAGGAGCTTCCTATGTGGGCTGCGTGAACTGGTAGTCAAGGCTGGTTATGTAGTGCCAGTAGGCCCAGCTCCCCCTGTAGGACTGTTGGGGTTCGGTAACTGCGGCTGCCTCGCGGCCTAGCTGTTCTCTCCTCTCCTGTGGGCCTTCGGGTCCACCACCTGGTTCCAGCACCGTCAGCTGGTTCTCGGCAGTGTCTTTTGCTCTTGTACCTTCTGCTCCCCATCCTGGTTCCAGTACCGTCAGCTGGTTCCGGGCAGAGCCTTTGGCTTAGGTGCCTCCTTCTGGGTATCCAAGTTCCACCAACGTCAGGTGGTCCTTGGTAGTGCTTTCAGGCACGGGTACCTCCTGCTTAGTAACCGGGTTCCAGTAACGTCAGCTGGTCCTCGGTAGTTCCATTGGCTCTTGGACCTTCGGCTACCCATCCGGGTTCCAGTACCGTCAGCTGGTTCTCGGCAGTGTCTTTTGCTCTTGTACCTTCTGCTCCCCATCCTGGTTCCAGTAACGTCAGCTGGTTCCGGGCAGAGCCTTTGGCTTAGGTGCCTCCTTCTGGGTATCCGAGTTCCGTCAACGTCAGGCGGTCCTTGGTAGTGCTTTTTAGCACGGGTACCTCCTGCTTAGTAACCGGGTTCCAGTAACGTCAGCTGGTCCTCGGTAGTTCCATAGGCTCTTGAACCTTCGGGTAGCCATCCGAGTTCCAGTTCCATCAGCTGGTTCTTGGCATTTTCTCAGCCTTCTTGTACCTTCTGCTACATTTCCAAGTTGAAGACCCTAACGTCGACGACCCGGAAGACCACCACGATGACGACGACACGGAAGACCACCCCGATGACGACGACGACGACGGCGGAGACGACGACGGCGGAGATGACGACACTGGAGACGACGACCCTGGAGACGACAACATGGAAGACCGAGAAGCAGAAGAACAAGAGGCTGCAGAACAAAGAGCAGAAGAACATTAAGCATAAGACTTAATATCAGAGCAAAAGATATTATCTAAATTATATGCAGAAGAAGACTAAGCAGTGTATGGGGGTGAGTCCGTTCCTCCTCGTGGTGCCCCTGGATAAAGCCTGATGCTGCAGGCCAAACTGAACGCGGACAAATGTAACTTTTGTGACTGGCAGAACGGAAGGTGTAATCTTCAAACTTTTATAGATAACAACTACGGGAATGCCTGTCACAAATGAGAATATGATGAAGAAGTAGAATAGGAAGAATAATAACAGTGGAATAAAAAGAATATGTAGAATAAGAAGAATAATAATAGTTGAATAAAATGAATATGAAGAATGTAATAAAAAAAAAAAAATAGGTAGAAGATGAAGAAGAAGATGAATAAGGTGAAGAAGTTGATGTCAAAGATGCTGATGATGATGAAGATGAAAGTGTGGGAAAAGAAAAAAAAAAAGAAAAAAAAGAAGGGGAAGGGCGTGGAATAGTGAAACATCAATATCTGACAAAATAAAAAAAAAATGTACATAGTCAATATCTTTGTCACTCCGAACGTCTTAAAAAAAAACAAAAAACATGCTATTCTATTTGATTGGGATAAACCTCTATGACTTTAATGTCTCCGCCACCTCCCCAAATACATCCGGCATTATTCTTAGTTGTTTTCCTTCATGTAGAATGAACCTACAAGGAAAGAAAGGGTTTATTTTAATTCCGATATTTTGGTCCCATTGACTTGCATTGGGATCGGGTATCGGTATCGGCGATATCCGATATTTTTTGAATATCGGCCGATCCAAACCGATACCGATACTTTCCGATATCGGAAGGTATCGCTCAACACTAGTGCTTAGCGATCAGAGCGCACACAGTGATCTGACAAATACCCAAAAATACAAGAACGAGCTCTGAGACGTGGAAACTCTGTAGACTGCACACCTGATCCTATCCTAAACACAACTAAAAGCGGCTGTGGATTGCGCCTAACAACTACCTAGGCAACTCGGCACAGCCTAAGAAACTAGCTAGCCTGAAGATAGAAAAATAGGCCTGACTTGCCCCAGAGAAAATCCCCAAAGGAAAAGGCAGCCCCCCACATATAATGACTGTGAGTAAGATGAAAAGACAAAACGTAGGGATGAAATAGATTCAGCAAAGTGGGGCCCGATATTCTAGGACAGAGCGAGGACAGTAAAGCGAACTTTGCAGTCTACAAAAAACCCTAAAGCAAAACCACGCAAAGGGGGCAAAAAAACCCCACCGTGCCGAACTAACGGCACGGCGGTACACCCTTTGCGTCTCAGAGCTTCCAGCAAAACAAAAGACAAGCTGGACAGAAAAAAAGCAACAAAAAAGCAAAAAGCACTTAGCTATACAGAGCAGCAGGTCACAGGAACAATCAGGAGAAGCTCAGATCCAACACTGAAACATTGACAAGGAGCAAGGATAGCAGCATCAGGCGGAGTTAAGTAATGAAGCAGTTAACGAGCTCACCAGAACACCTGAGGGAGGAAGCTCAGAAGCTGCAGTACCACTTGTGACCACAGGAGTGAATTCAGCCACAGAATTCACAACAGCTATCATGGTGAAATTTGGTATAAATCGCAGACAGTATCCCAAAATTCCCCAAAACGCCCTTACTTGATTCTTGGAGACCAGTTGTGACTTGTTTCTTGGAGACTCTGGATTACTTCTACCTTATTTACTTGTGTCTTGAATTAGCTCCTTCTGACTATATAGCTCAAGTATTTCACCTCTTCTTTCCCCATGGCCTTCCTCAGATCATTCATCATCGCCTGTGGACCTTCAGTAGATGATCTCCCAAATCTGGGCTGAAGATCATGATGTAATCCATATAAGCAACTGTGTACTTTTTGTGAGAGGCTTGGATTCGGTCCCTCTGGATGTTAGCTGGGGCTCCCTGTAGTCCGAAAAGCATCCTGGTAAACTGAAAGCACACGTCATGTGTACAGAAAGCTGTCTTCTCTTTGGCACTTGGAGACAGTAGAATTTTCGAGTACTCTTTCATTAGGTATGGGATGGTGATATACCGTATCTTTCTGACCCTAGCCTCTCATCAAGCTCTCTGAGCTTATCGACCCGGTGCATCACATATGTGTTGAGATTGGTCACCTCATTTAGCTTCATTGAAGAAGCGCCATTCTCCACCCACCTTCGGCAGAAGGACAATAGGGCTAGACCAGCTGCTCTTTGGCTCCTCGATGAAGCTCAAGCTCAACATTCACCTCACCTCCTTGGAGATCACCTTGCAGCAGGCTTCAGGAATCTAATATAGCGTTTTGTTTACCCTCACATGCGGTTCTCTCAGCATTTCATACTCCACAATCTGTCAGGCCTCCTATGAACTGCATCTACGAGCAACTCAATCTGCTGCTGCTGTTGTCGGAACTTGTGTTGTTGGTGCTGCTTGTGTTGGAGCTGCTGCTGTTGTAGTTGCATCTGTTGCATAAGCAGCTTACTTGTCTCCTGATATGCCAGCTCTTGCTGCTGTGTATTCACAAGATGCTTAATCAGGTCCTCCATGCTGTCTGTCATCTGTGTTTCTGGAAAGTTGCCAGCATTCGAAACACCACCTATGGTAGATCAGCTCACTCAGTGGTACACGGAGGTAGAGACGGGAATAATGTATCTTTAAGTCCTTAACTGGTTTATAGGGTACGTGTTGCATAAACCATGGCGAATTAAAAATAAACACTGTCCTTTGGGCAAAGCAGAAAAACAAAACAAAATGTTATCTCACAGTACATATTTCTGTGGGGATCTGCCTGCTCAGGGTTAGCAGAAACACATGGTTCAGTTTAGCACCAACACAAGCACAGACCGCCCCTGGCACATTACCCCCCGGCACACTATGATCAAACATGATTGCAGCGTTCGGGGGCATAGGAAAGCATCGCGCAGGGAGGGGGCTCCCTGCGGGCTTCCCTGAGTCCCTCGGTACAAGGCGATGTGCTCACCTTGTACCGAGCATCTCCTCCCTGCAGGCCCCGGATCCAAAATGGCCGCGGGGATGCATTCGGGTCCTGCTGGGGGGTGGCTTACGAGCGCCTTCTCAGAGCAAGCGCTGGTAAGCCTGCAGCCCTGCTTGTCAGATCGCTGATCTGATACAGTGCTCTGCAACGTGTCAGATCAGCGATCTGACTTTATAACATGATGCCACCCCTGGGGCAATGTTATAAAGTAAAAAAAATTCACATGTGTAAAAAAAAAAAAAATTGCTAAATAAAGAAAAAAAAATATTGTTCCCATAAATACAATCCTTTATCTAAATTAAAAAAAAACAAATGAAAAATTAAAGTACACATATTTAGTATCGCTGCATCCGTAACAACCTGAAGTATAAAACTGCCCCACTAGTTAACCCCTTCAGTGAACACCGTAAAAAAAATAAAAAAACGAGGCAAAAACAACGCTTTATTATCATACCGCCAAACAAAAAGTGGAATAGCACGCGATCAAAAGGACAGATATAAATAACCATGGTACTGCTGAAAACGTCATCTTGTTCCGCAAAAAACGAGCTGCAATACATCATCATCAGTGAAAAACTAAAAAAGTTATAGTCCTCAGAATAAAGCAATGCAAAAATAATTATTTTTTCTATAAAATAGTTTTTATCATATAAAAGCGCCAAAACATAAAAAAATAATCTAAATGAGGTACCACTGTAATCGCACTGATCCGAAGAATAAAACTGCTTTATCCATTTTACCAAATGCGGAACGGCATAAACGCCCCCCCAAAAGATTCTTGAATAGCTGGTTTTTGGTCAAAAAATGTCATGGGCCCGAAGAAAATGTTACCAATAAAAACGTCAATTCGTCCCACAAAAAATGACCTCACATGACTCTGTGGATCAAAATATTGAAAAATTATAGCTCTGAAAATGTGGTAATGCAAAAAAAAATATTTTTTTTGCAATAAAAAGCGTCTTTTAGTGTGTGACAGCTTCCAATCATAAAAATCCGCTAAAAAACCTGCTATAAAAGTACATCAAACCCTCCTTCATCACCCCCTTAGTTAGGGAAAAATTAATAAATAAAAAAAGTATTTATTTCCTTTTTCCCATTAGAGTTAGGGCTAGGGTTAGGGTTAGGGCTAGGGTTAGGGCTAGGGTTAAGGCTAGGGTTAGGGTTGTGGCTAGGGTTGGGGCTAGGGTTGGGGCTAGGGTTAGGGCTAGGGTTAGGGTTAGAGTTGGGGCTCGGGTTAGGGTTGGAGCTAGGGTTAGGGTTTAGATTACATTTACGTTTGGGATTAGGCTTAGGGGTGTGTCAGGGTTAGGGGTGTAGTTAGGGTTCTGGTTGGGATTAAGGTTAGGGGTGTGTTGGAGTTATGGGTGTGGTTAGGGTTGGGGTTAGGGGTGTGGTTGAGATTAGGGGTGTGTTTGGGTAAGAGTTTCAGTTAGTATTGGGTGTTTCCACTGTTTAGGCACATCAAGGCTCTCCAAACGTGACATGGCGCCCGATCTCAATACCAGGTGTTGAAAAGTAAAACAGTGCTCCTTCCCTTCCGAGCTCTCCTGTGTGCCCAAAGAGGGGTTTACCCCAACATATGGCATATCAGCGTACTCAGGACAAATTGGATAACAACTGTTAGGGTCAAATTTCTCTTGTTACCTTTGGGAAAATAAAAATTTGGGGGGCTAAAAAACATTTTTGTTAGACAAAAATGATTTTTTATTTTCACAGCTCTGCATTATAAACTGTAGTGAAATACTTTGGGGTTCAATGTTCTCAAAACACATCAAGATAAGTTCCTTGGGGGTCTAGATTCCAATATGTGGTCACGTATGGGTGGTTTCCACTGTTTAGGAAAAACAGGGGCTCTGCAAATGCAATGTGACTCCTGCAGACCAATCCATCTAAGTCTGCATTCCAAATGGCGCTCCTTCCCTTCCGAGCTCTGCCATGCATCCAAACGGTGGTTCCCCCCACATATGGGGTGTCAGCGTACTCAGGACAGATTGAAAAACAACTTTTGGGACCAATTTCTCCTGTTACCCTTGGGAAAATACAAAACTGGGTGTTAAAGATAATTTTTGTGAAAAAAAAAGATTTTTTTTATTTTCACGGCTCTGCATTATTAACTGTAGTGAAACATTTGGGGGTTCAAAGTTCTCACAACACATCTAGATAAGTTCCTTGGGGTTCTAGTGTCCAATATGGGGTCACTTGTGGGGGGTTTCTACTATTTAGGTACATCAGGGGCTCTGCAAATGCAATGTGACGCCTGTAGACCAATCCATCTAAGTCTGCATTCCAAATGGCGCTCCTTCCGTTCCGAGCTCTGCCATGCGTCCAAACGGTGGTTACCCCTACATATGGGGTGTCAGCGTACTCAGGACAAATTGGACAACTACTTTTGGGGACCAATTTCTCCTGTTACCCTTGGGAAAATACAATACTGGGTGTTAAAGATAATGTTTGTGGAAAAAAAATGATTTTTTTGTTTTTACGACTCTGCGTTATTAACTGTAGTGAATCACTTGGGGGTTAAAAGTTCTCACAACACATTTAGATAAGATCCTTGGGGGTCTACTTTCCAAAGTGTCAATTGTGGGGGGTTTCAATGTTTAGGCACATCAGGGGCTCTCCAAACCCAACATGGTGTCCCATCTCAATTTCAGCCAATTTTGCATTGAAAAGTCAAACGGCGCTCCTTCCCTTCCGTGCTCTGCCATGCTTCCAAACAGTGGTTTAGCCCCACATTTGGGGTATCAGCATACTCAGGACAAACTGCACAAAAACTTTTGTCTTATAATTTCTTCTGGTACCCTTGGGAAAATAAAAAATTGGGGGCGAAAAGTTCATTTTTGTGAAAAAATATTATTTTTTTTTACGGCTCTACATTATCAACTTCTGTGAAGCACTTGGTGGGTCAAAGTGCTCACTACACATCTAGATAAGTTCCTTAGGGGGTCTTCTTTCCAAAATGGTGTCACTTGTGGGGGGTTTCAATGTTTAGGCACATTAGTGGCTCTCCAAACGCAGCATGGCTTTCCATCTTAATTCCAGCCAATTTTGCATTGATAAGTCAAATAGCGCTCCTTCCCTTCCAAGCTCTGCCATGCGCCAAAATGGTGGTTTACCCCCACATATGGGGTATCAGTGTAGTCAGGACAAATTGTATAACAACTTTTGGGGTCCATTTTCTCCTGTTACCCTTGGTAAAATAAAACAAATTGGAGCTGAAGTAAATTTTTTGTGATAAAAATTAAATGTTCATTTTTTTTAAACATTCTAAAAATTCCTGTGAAAAACCTGAAGGGTTAATAAACTTCTTGAATGTGGTTTTGAGCATCTGGAGGGGTGCAGTTTTTAGAATTGTGTCACACTTGGGTATTTTCTATCATATAGACCCCTTAAAATTACTTCAAATGAGATGCGGTCCCTAATAAAATGGTGTTGTAAAATTGAGAAATTGCTGGTCAACTTTTAACCCTTATAACTCCCTAAAAAAATGTTGCTTCCAAAATTGTGCTGATGTAAAGTAGACATGTGGAAAATGTTACAGATTAAGTATTTTGTGTGACATATCTCTGTGAGTTAAGGGCTTAAAAATTCAAAGTTGGAAAATTGCTAAATTTTCTAAATTTTTGCCAAATTTCCATTTTTTCACAAATAAACACAGGTAATATCAAAGAAATGTTAACACTATCATGAAGTACAATATGTCTTGAGAAAATAATGTCAGAATCACCAGGACTCGTTGAAGCATTCCAGAGTTATAACCTCATAAAGGGACAGTGGTCAGAATTGAAAAAATTGGACCGTCATTAACGTGCAAACTACCCTCGGGGCTTAAGGGGTTAAAATACACCCCTTTTTGCACTTTCATTTACAAACAGAAATAAAATTTTATTTGAGAATTTGGATTCAGTTGCAATATCTGCAATAAATGGATTAATATTATTCTTGCTTGCTGGCACTATATGCAAAAGAAAAAAAACTGCTGCATAGGTTCTCTTTCTGCAGAATATCACAGATGTATTTATTCACAGTCACACACTGAATTGTGATGATGAGACTGCTACATGACTTCGCTATATGTTGCTTGGATTTCTTCTCACAGACTGAGAATATCACTCATATTTTCCATCTGGTAATTCAGGACCTAACAATCACATTAGGACATTATCTATCCCTACTCAGGGATCCATCTTTGTCTCGGGATGAGATCTCATTGCCGAGATCTCAATCTGAGCACAAGCCAACCCCGGCGGCCATTTTCCTGGAGGCCTCCGCTTTGCAGCAATGGATGTGTTAGGGCCTCCGGGCTCTCACAAAATGCCGGTGGTGCCCCCTCACACCACAGAGCACCGCCGAAACTGCCGCTTCAGCCTGGGAAGGGAGTGTGATCATAGCCTTGCAGCGTCAGACTGGGACCTCTGCAGAATCGCCCAACTCCTGCTGCTGCCACACTACTCCGACTATATTCCGACTATACGACGCATCCCCATTTGCCCAAAAATGTTTGGGAAAAAAATGCATCTTATTGTCCGAAAAATACGGTATCTGATTTCAGAGTCAAATCGCAGCATTCAATCCTTTTTTTCTTTGATTGCACTTGTTGGATTCATACACTCGTGTGAGACTGCCCATAAAGTCAGCTGTGTAATAAATGCCTATTTTTATGCCATGTTCACACATTCAGTAGTTGGTTAGTGTTGAACATCAGTATTAATAAGCCAAAGCCAGGAGTGGCACAATTAGAGGAAAAGTATAATAGAAACATGTCATCACTAGGGTTGAGCGAAACAGGTCGTTCATTTTCAAAAGTCGCCGACTTTTGGCAAAGTCGGGTTTCATGAAACCCGATCCGACCCCTGTGCGGGGTCGGCCATGCGGTACGCGACTTTCGCGCCAAAGTCGCGTTTCAATGACGCGAAAAGCGCCATTTCTCAGCCAATGAAGGTAAACGCAGAGTGTGGGCAGCGTGATGACATAGGTCCTGGTCCCCACCATCTTAGAGAAGGGCATTGCAGTGATTGGCTTGCTGTCTGCGGCGTCACAGGGGCTATAAAGGGGCGTTCCCGCCGACCGCCATGTTACTGCTGCTGATCTGAGCTTAGGGAGAGGTTGCTGCCGCTTCGTCAGAAGCAGGGATAGCGTTAGGCAGGGTCCATTAACCACCAAACCGCTTGTGCTGTAGCGATTTCCACTGCCCAACACCACCTTCGGTGTGCAGGGACAGTGGAAGCTACATTTTTTTTTCCCCTCAGCGCTGTAGCTCATTGGGCTGCCCTAGAAGGCTCCCTGATAGCTGAATTGCTGTGTGTACGCCGCTGTGCAAACCAACTGCTTTTTGCAAAGCACAAATCCTCTTGTTCCTTCCTTTCTGCACAGCTATCTTTTTTGTTTGTCCACACTTTTTATTTAATTTGTGCATCAGTCCACTCCTTATTGCTGCCTGCCATACCTGGCTGAGATTACTGCAGGGAGATAGTAATTGTTGGACACGCCCTGTTTTTTTTTTTTTTTTTGTGGGAGATTAAGATTGACATTTCTGCTAGAGTGCCATCCCTGTGTGTGCCATCTCTCACTCAGTGGGCCATAGAAAGCCTATTTATTTTTTTGCTTGATTTGGGTTATAAAATCTACCTGAAAAAATCACTACATCAATCAGTGGGAGAAAAATATTGGCCTCAGGGCTTGTGTGCCACTCTTGACTCCTGTGTGTGCCATCTCTCAGTCAGTGGGCCATAGAAAGCCTATTTATTTTTTTGCTTGATTTGGGTTCTAAAATCTACCTGAAAAAATCACTACATCAATCAGTGGGAGAAAAATATTGGCCTCAGGGCTTGTGTGCCACTCCTGACTCCTGTGTGCATCATCACTCACTCAGTGGGCCATAGAAAGCCCATTTTTTTTTTCTTGCTTTATTTGGGTTCTAAATTCAACCTGAAAAAATCAATAAATCAATCAGTGGGAGATTAATATTGGCCTTTGGGCTTGTGTGCCAGTCCTAAGCGTGCCATCTCTCTCTCTCAGATAGTGGGCCATAGAAAGCCTATTTATTATTTTTTTTATTGGGTTTATAAATTTTCCCTGGAACAAAAAAAAAAAAAAGTGGGAGATTAATATTGGCCTCTGGGCTTGTGTGCCAGTCCTGAGCGTGCCATCTCTCTCACAAATAGTGGGCCATAGAAAGCCTATTTATTTTTTTGCTTGATTTGGGTTCTAAAATCTACCTGAAAAAATCACTACATCAATCAGTGGGAGAAAAATATTGGCCTCAGGGCTTGTGTGCCACTCCTGACTCCTGTGTGCATCATCACTCACTCAGTGGGCCATAGAAAGCCCATTTTTTTTTTTTTGCTTTATTTGGGTTCTAAATTCTACCTGAAAAAATCAATAAATCAATCAGTGGGAGATTAATATTGGCCTTTGGGCTTGTGTGCCAGTCCTAAGCGTGCCATCTCTCTCTCTCAGATAGTGGGCCATAGAAAGCCTATTTATTATTTTTTTTATTGGGTTTATAAATTTTCCCTGGAACAAAAAGAAAAAAAGTGGGAGATTAATATTGGCCTCTGGGCTTGTGTGCCAGTCCTGAGCGTGCCATCTCTCTCACAAATAGTGGGCCATAGAAAGCCTATTTATTTTTTTTTTTTGGTTTTATAAATTCTCCCTGAAAAAAAAAGGGAGATTAATATTGGCCTTTGGGCTTGTGTGCCAGTCCTAAGCGTGCCATCTCTCTCTCTCAGATAGTGGGCCATAGAAAGCCTATTTATTATTTTTTTTATTGGGTTTATAAATTTTCCCTGGAACAAAAAAAAAAAAGTGGGAGATTAATATTGGCCTCTGGGCTTGTGTGCCAGTCCTGAGCGTGCCATCTCTCTCACAAATAGTGGGCCATAGAAAGCCTATTTATTTTATTTTTTTTGGTTTTATAAATTCTCCCTGAAAAAAAAAAGGGAGATTAATATTGGCCTTTGGGCTTGTGTGCCAGTCCTAAGCGTGCCATCTCTCTCTCTCAGATAGTGGGCCATAGAAAGCCTATTTATTTTTTTTTTTATTGGGTTTATAAATTTTCCCTGAAAAAAAATAAAAAGTGGGAGATTAACATTGGCCTCTGGGCTTGTGTGCCAGTCCTGAGCGTGCCATCTCTCTCACAAATAGTGGGCCATAGAAAGCCTATTTATGTTTTTGGTTGATTTGGGTTCTAAATTCTACCTGAAAAAATCATTTTATTTTATTTGGTTTCTAAATTCTTCCTGAAAAAATCATTTTATTCTATTATTTTTTTTTCCTAAAGTCTCCCTGAAAAAAAAACAAAAACAAATCAGTGGGAGATTAATATTGCCCTTTCTGCTTGTGTGCCAGTCTTGACTCCTGGGTGTGCCATCTCTCTCTCTCTCTCCAATTGTGGGCCATAGAAAGCCTATTATTTTTTTAGCTTGATTTGGGTTCCAAAATCTACCTGAAAAAATCACAACATCAATCGGTGGGAGATAAATATTGGCCTCTTGGCTTGTGTGCCACTCCTGACTCCTGTGTGCGTCATCTCTCACTCAGTGGGCCATACAAAGCCTTTTTTTGTTTTATTTGTTTTCTAAATTCTCCCTGAAAAAATCATTTTATTTTATTTGGTTTCAAAATTCTTCCTGAAAAAATCATTTTATTCTATTATTTTTTTTTCCTAAAGTCTCCCTGAAAAAAAAAAAAAAAATCAAATCAGTGGGAGATTAATATTTACATTTGTGCTTCAGTGACAGTCCTGCGTGTGTGGCATCTCTCTCATTTGTTGCCACCAACAACAGAGTGTGTAACATTGTGCCTGATTTTCGTTGTGGTCTCACTCACCTGTAAAGGGGTAGCTAAATCATACTGAAGTTATAGCTCACCGTGTAAGTTGTGTGACAGCAACAAATACCGTTAGTTTGTTTACGTTTTTAAAACAATGAGGAAGTCTGGTGGAAGAGGTCGTGGCCGGGGGCGTTCATTGTCAGCTGGTAATGAGGGTAGTGGTAGTGGTGGAGCATCAGCTGGTAGTGGGAAAAAAAATATTGCACCTAAGCCTGGAGCTGTGGAGCCAGGTTCGTCGTCTGGCTACACAAGGCCTCGAACGCTCCCTTTTCTGGGAGTAGGAAAACCGCTTTTAAAGCCGGAGCAGCAAGAGCAAGTTTTGGCTTATCTTGCTGACTCAGCCTCTAGCTCTTTTGCCTCCTCTCGTGAAACTGGTAAATGTCAAAGCAGCGCGTCATTAGTAGATGTTCACGGTCAGGGACAAGTCGCTTCCTTGTCCTCTTCAGCAAAAACAACAACAGAGAAGAATGCAGCAGGCGACACAATGGGTTACTCCATGTAGCTCTTTACACATACCGTCCCTGGCTTAGAAAGTGAAGCAGTTAACAGTCCATGCCCATTACAAGTTGAATCTGACATGGAGTGCACTGATGCACAACCACAGCCAGACTACTATGCTGGTCCTTTGACTCAGACCACAACATTGCCCTCGCAGGGTAATGATCAAGAATCAGACCCTGATGAGACTATGTTGCCCCATCACGAACGCTATACCACCGACCGACACGGTGACACAGACGAAGTTGCACACGAGCTACAAGAAGAGGTAATAGATGACCCAGTTCTTGACCCCAATTGGCAGCCATTGGGGGAACAGGGTGCAGGCGGCAGCAGTTCTGAAGCGGAGGAGGAGGGGCCGCAGCAGGCATCAACATCGCAACAGGTTCCATCTGCCGGGCCTGTATCTTGCCCAAAACGCGTGGCAAAGCCAAAACCTGTTGGAGGACAGCGTGGCCATCCGGTTAAAGCTCAGTCTGCAATGCCTGAAAAGGTATCCGATGCTAGAAAGAGTGCAGTCTGGCATTTTTTTTAAACAACATCCAATTGATCAGCGCAAAGTCATCTGTCAAAAATGTTCAACTACCTTAAGCAGAGGACAGAATCTGAAAAGTCTCAATACAAGTTGCATGCATAGACATTTAACCATCATGCATTTGCAAGCCTGGACTAACTACCAAACGTCCCTTAAGGTTGTAGCACCCTCGGCCAATGAAGCTAGTCAGCAACGCAACATCCCTTCCGGCAGTGTAGGGCCACCATTTTCCGCACCACCTGCAGTATCTGTGCAGGTTTCTTTGCCAGGCCAAAGCAGTCAGGGTCAGGGAATCACCAGTTTCGTAGTAGGAAACACTGCATCTAGGGCACCGGCGACAACAATACCATCTCCCACCGTCTCTCAGTCTGCCATGTCCACCGGCACCCCCGCTAGTTCCACGATCTCCAGCTCTCCAGTCCAGCTCACCCTACATGAGACTATGGTTAGAAAAAGGAAGTACTTAGCCTCGCATCCGCGTACACAGGGTTTGAACGCCCACATAGCTAGACTAATCTCGTTAGAGATGATGCCCTACCGGTTAGTTGAAAGCGAAGCTTTCAAAGCCCTGATGGACTACGCTGTACCACGCTACGAGCTACCCAGTTGACACTTTTTTTCCAGAAAATCCATCCCAGCCCTCCACCAGCATGTTAAAGAGCGCATCGTCCATGCACTCAGGCAATCTGTGAGCACAAAGGTGCACCTGACAACAGATGCATGGACCAGTAGGCATGGCCAGGGACGTTACGTGTCCATCACGGCACACTGGGTGAATGTTGTGGATGCAGGGTCCACAGGGGACAGCAAGTTTGGGACAGTTCTGCCTAGCCCACGGTCTAGGAAACAGTTGGCTGTAGCCGTTCGCACCCCCTCCTCCTCCTCTTCGTCCTCCTGCAGAAGCGAGAGCTCGTCCACAGACCGCAGTCGCACAACCACTCCATCCGCAGCTGCCACTGTTGCACACCAGGTCTCCCATTATGGGGCAGCTACTGGCAAACGTCAGCAGGCTGTATTGGCTATGAAGTGTTTGGGCGACAACAGACACACCGCGGAAGTTCTGTCCGAGTTCTTGCAGAAAGAAACGCAGTCGTGGCTGGGCACTGTAGATCTTGAGGCAGGCAAGGTAGTGAGTGATAACGGAAGGAATTTCATGGCTGCCACCTCCCTTTCCCAACTGAAACACATTCCTTGCCTGGCTCACACCTTAAACCTGGTGGTGCAGTGCTTCCTGAAAAGTTATCCGGGGTTATCCGACCTGCTCCTCAAAGTGCGTGGACTTTGCTCACATATCCGCCGTTCGCCCGTACACTCCAGCCGTATGCAGACCTATCAGCGTTCTTTGAACCTTCCCCAGCATTGCCTAATCATAGACGTTGCAACAAGGTGGAACTCAACCCTGCACATGCTTCAGAGACTGTGCGAACAGAGGCGGGCTGTTATGTTTTTGTGGGAGGATACACATACACGGGCAGGCAGTAGGATGGCAGACATGGAGTTGTCAGGTGTGCAGTGGTCGAAGATTCAAGACATGTGTCAAGTCCTTCAGTGTTTTGAGGAATGCACACGGCTGGTTAGTGCAGACAACGCCATAATAAGCATGAGCATCCCCCTAATGCGTCTGCTGATGCAAAGTTTGACGCACATAAAGGATCAGGCGTCTGCAGCTGAGGAAGAGGAAAGCCTTGATGACAGTCAGCCATTGTCTGGCCAGGGCAGTGTACAGGACGAGTTAGCGGGCGAAGAGGAGGAGGAGGACGAGGAGGATGATGGGGATGATTATATTTTTAATGAGGAAGCTTTTCCTGGGCCACTGGAAATTGGTGGCGCGGCAAGGCCGGGTTCTGGTTTTTGGAGGGACACAAGTGACGTGGATTTGCCTGAAACTGCCCCTCAACCAAGCACAACCGCAGATTTGAGAACTGGAACTTTGGCCCACATGGCGGATTATGCCTTACGTATCCTCAAAAGGGACACACGCATAACTAAAATGATGAACGATGACGATTACTGGTTGGCCTACCTCCTTGATCCTCGCTATAAAGGCAAATTGCAAAATATAATGCCACATGAGAACTTGGAACTAATATTAGCAACCAAACAATCAACTCTTGTTGACCGTTTGCTTCTGGCATTCCCTGCACACAGCGCCCGTGATCATTCTCACACGAGCTGCAGGGGCCAGCAGACCAGAGGAGTTAGAGGGGCAGAAATCAGAAGTGGCGTTGGCCAGAGGGGTTTTCTGACCAGGTTGTGGAGTGATTTTGCTATGACCGCAGACAGGACAGGTACTGCAGCATCAATTCAAAGTGACAGGAGACAACATTTGTCCAGTATGGTTACAAACTATTTTTCATCCCTTATCGATGTTCTCCCTCAACCGTCATTCCCATTTGATTACTGGGCATCAAAATTAGACACCTGGCCAGAATTGGCAGAATATGCATTGCAGGAGCTTGCTTGCCCGGCAGCTAGTGTCCTATCAGAAAGAGTATTCAGTGCTGCAGGTTCAATACTAACAGAAAAAAGGACTCGTCTGGCTACCCAAAATGTAGATGATCTAACCTTCATTAAAATGAACCACAACTGGATTTCGAAATCTTTTGCCCCACCTGGCCCGGCTGACACCTAGCTTTCCTATGAAAAGGTCTTGCCTGTGGACTATTCTGAATGCCTTTTCCAATCTCGTAATTTTCTGCACCTGATTGTCCAGCATACTACATGTTTACACCTCACTAAATGGCCAAACTCCCCACACGGGGCCGTGGTATCGACACTTGGCGACAGCACCCGTGAGAGTGCTGTTTGTCTGAAGAGGTGGGTGTGCCCGCTTTTGGTCGACGGCACTGCCACTGGGTCCCTCCTAGTACAATAAAGTGTCCCTGGTGGTGGTGGTGCACACCCAACGTCAGACACACCGTTGTAATATGAGGGGCCCTGGGCCTGTACCGCCGGCCACAAGACAGTTCCCCCCCCAGCTCAAACAGTGCTCTACCACTTGCAAAATTATCTCACAGCTCCACCAATGTTTAGTCTATGCGCTGACATCCTTCAATGCCTGCCACTGACAATACCATTGTATTGACATTTTTGTTATGTTAGGCCTTCGAAGCCTGTCTGCGGTCACTCCTTCCACTATGCCTCCACTGACCACACCACTGCTGCCCGTGTACTCCTGGAACCAATTTAAAATTGCCTACAGCCAGCCCAATTTTTTTATTTTAGGCCTTCGATGCCTGTCTGCGGTCCGTTCTTTCTACTACTACTACACTGACCAGGCCACTGCTGCCCGTGTTCCCCCTGGAACCAATTTAAAATTGCCAACAGCAATGTGTTATTATTGTTAGGCCTTCGATTCCTGTCTGCGGTCACTCCTTCCACTAGGCCTCCACTGACCACACCACTGCTGCCCGTATACCCCTGGAACCAATTTAAAATTGCCTACAGCCAGCCCAATTTTTTTATTTTAGGCCTTCGATGCCTGTCTGCGGTCCGTTCTTTCTACTACTACTACACTGACCAGGCCACTGCTGCCCATGTTCCCCTGGAACCAATTTAAAATTGCCAACAGCAATGTGTTATTATGTTAGGCCTTCGATGCCTGTTTGCGGTCACTCCTTCCAATAGTTCTCCACTGACCAGACCAATGCTGGCCGTGTACCCCTGGAACCCAGCTGAAAGTGCATGTAGCCTTCTTTTTTTCTTTGTTTTATATTTAGAAAGCCCAGATGAACTACGCTGTGCAACGGTTCAAGCTACCCAGTCGACATTTCTTTTGCGAGAAAAGCCATCCCAGCCCTCCACCGGCATGAAAAAGTCTGCATTGTCATAGCACTCAGGCAATCAAACAGTAGAAAGGTGCACCTGACAAGAGACGCATGGACCAGTAGGCATGTCCACAAAAAGTTACGTGTCCATTACGGCGCACTGGGTTAATGTGTTGGATGCATGGTCCACAGGGGACAGCCTACAAAGTCTGTCTGCAGTCCCTAATTCCAATTTTCCTCCGCTGACCACACCACTGCTGCCCGTGTACCCCTGGAACCAATTTTACAGTGTCTACAGCCTAATTTTGTTATGTTAGGCCTACTACGCCTGTCTGCGGTCCCTCCTTCCAATACTCGTCCACTGACCACACCACTGCTGCCCGTGGACCCCTGGAACCTATTTTTAATTGCATAGAGCATCCTTTTTTTAATAGTAGGCGTACTAAGTCTGTCTGCGGTCCACTATTGAAATTGTCCTCCACTGCCCAGAGCACTGCTGCTTGTGTACCCCTGTAACTTTTTTAAGCTGCAGTGAGCCACATTTTTGGGTTAAGTCCTACTACCTGTGTCTGTCTGCGCCACTCAATTCAGCTGTGTTCCTTTGAAAAAAGCTGAGCGTCAATAGTCTTGTTTTCAGCCTCTAGGAATTTTAAAACTGCATTGGGGGTACAACTTTGGTAGGGCCTACTAACGGTGTCTGCCTCCCCAAGGTGTGCCCCAGGTTTCCTCGCCATTGCTTCGATCTTAATGCTCTCGTTTAGTAGTTGTTGGAAACTACACTGCATTAGGCCTACAAATTGGGTATGGGGTGTAGAGAGATGGTGTGTTCCACTCCAAGGTGTTCTCCAGGTTACCTTTCCTGAGCTCCGATCTTCCGGCTCTCGTTTAGTAGTTCTTGGAAACTACACTGCATTAGGCCTACAAATTGGGTATGGGGTGTAGAGAGATGGTGTGTTCCACTCCAAGGTGTTCTCCAGGTTGCCTTTCCTGAGCTTCGATCTTCCGGCTCTCGTTTAGTAGTTCTTGGAAACTACACTGCATTAGGCCTACAAATTGGGTGTGGGGTGTAGAGAGATGGTGTGTTCCACTCCAAGGTGTTCTCCAGGTTGCCTTTCCTGAGCTTCGATCTTCCGGCTCTCGTTTAGTAGTTCTTGGAAACTACACTGCATTAGGCCTACAAATTGGGTATGGGGTGTAGAGAGATGGTGTGTTCCACTCCAAGGTGTTCTCCAGGTTGCCTTTCCTGAGCTTCGATCTTCCGGCTCTCATTTAGTAGTTCTTGGAAACTGCACTGCATTAGGCCTACCAATGGGTATGGGGTGTAGAGAGATGGTGTGTTCCACTCCAAGGTGTTCTCCAGGTTGCCTTTCCTGAGCTTCGATCTTCCGGCTCTCGTTTAGTAGTTCTTGGAAACTACACTGCATTAGGCCTACAAATTGGGTATGGGGTGTAGAGAGATGGTGTGTTCCACTCCAAGGTGTTCTCCAGGTTGCCTTTCCTGAGCTTCGATCTTCCGGCTCTCGTTTAGTAGTTGTTGGAAACTACGCTGCATTAGGCCTACAAATTGGGTATGGGGTGTAGAGAGATGGTGTGTTCCACTCCAAGGTGTTCTCCAGGTTACCTTTCCTGAGCTCTGATCTTCCGGCTCTCGTTTAGTAGTTGTTGGAAACTACGCTGCATTAGGCCTACAAATTGGGTATGGGGTGTAGAGAGATGGTGTGTTACACTCCAAGGTGTTCTCCAGGTTGCCTTTCCTGAACTTCTATCTTCAGGCTCTCATTAAATTGTGGTTAAACGGAACAACTGCATTTGGCGTACTAGTTGGTTTGGGGCCTACTATCGGTGTCTGCCACTCCTTGCTGTTCTCCTGGTTTCCTGTCCTGAAATTCCATTTTCAGGCTCTCGTTAAGTAGTTGTTAATGTTAGACTGCATTTGGCCTACTAGTTGGGTTGGGGCCTACTATCGGTGTCTGCCACTCCTTGCTGTTCTCCTCCACTGAACAAAGCTGTGCCGTCTGTTTACTACGGTTGCCAATTTTGAACTGCATTTCGACTACTTACTGATTTGGGCCTACTCTCTGTGTCAGCCTCTCATTCCAGTTGTCCTCCACTGCAATGCCCCCTGGTTAGTCCTGTGTTACCAATTTTGAACTGCATTTAGCCAACTTTATTCTTTATGCCTATATCTGTGTTTCCTCCTCATCCTGCCCATTGCCCAGCCAGTGATAGATGAGTCTGCTGGTACATTGACCCATAACGCAAAATTCCCCGTGCACGCTACACAGCAAGATTGTGACCCTGCTGAAAGTCAGGTTCCTCTTCCCGCATACCATACCACCTTACACGGGGACAAAGAGGAAGGTGCAGATGAAAGTGCAGGTTCCTTCATCAGGTGGGGGGAGGAATACTAGTTGGTGACGTCACTGGCACAGGGCCTCTCATAGTACGCAAAAGTGTTGCTGCCGATGGGAGGCGCCCCCGCCGTGCAAACACACCGCTGTACTTTGAGGGTCCCTGTGCCTGTGCCAATGCCAACGAGTGGGCCCCCCCTGCTTGCTCAGGATCACAGCACTTGCAAAGTTGAAATACTTACCTCTCCCTGCTCCACTGCCGTGACGTGGTCCAGATTTACTGGGCCCACTAATTACTTGAACCAGCCCTACCCCCCACAACTTTAGCCAAATGACCCCCAATTTCAAATGCCTTCCAATTATTATAAGGTAAATTACGATTGACAAGCTTCTTTAACAAGAATGGATGTTTTTGCCATTAAAATGGGCAGTGTAGGTGTTTTCCTGGCCTCCACTCACTTCCGACTATGCTCCCCCATTGACTTGCATTGGGTTTCGTGTTTCGGGCGATACCCGACTTTTCGCGATAATCGGCCGATTCCACTCGACTCGACTTCTAAGATAGTCGGGTTTCGCGAAACACGGCTCGACTCTAAAAAGGTCAAGGTCGCTCAACCCTAGTCATCACTTCTGCATTTTTCACCCACTCCTGATTTTGGCTGGCAAATACTTATATAAAATACTGACCAAATACTGAAAGTGTGAACGTGGCCTTACAAAGATGTCACACAGCTAAATGTCTCCTACATTTGTCAAAATGTAAAGCTGGCAAATGGGACTGATTTTCAGTAATCTTGACACCAAAAACCCTAGGTATTTATAAGAGATGGGAGAATCAATTTGTAGAACTCTGGTCAATAGGCCAGGTAAGTATTCTGACCTGACCACTGGATGGATAACCTGCAAAATGTCTTACCTTATGGCTTTCTGTCACTTCTTTTGATGACACAACATCACTATTGCCTGTGATGCTCACCCGACATCATGTCAGCCTGGCCAAGCAAAAGTAGAACTGCGATGCTTGGAGATAAGCAGTTTCACAGGTTTCTTTTCCAGCGATTAGAGATAATTGACCTGTCCCCTGGGCTGCAGTCCTACAAATCGATTCTAATATTTCTAGAAATGATTTAGCCTATTTTTATCTAAGCCTCATCATCACTAAAATATTTATATTATATATATATATATACAGTACAGACCAAAAGTTTGGACACACGTTCTCATTTAAAGATTTTTCTGTATTTTCATGACTATGAAAATTGTACATTCACACTGAAGGCATCAAAACTATGAATTAACACATGTGGAATTATATACTTAACAAAAAAGTATGAAACAACTGAAATTTTGTCTTATATTCTAAATTCTTCAAAGTAGCCACCTTTTTCTTTGATAACTGCTTTGCACGCTCTTGGCAGTCTCTTGATGAGCTTCAAGAGGTAGTCACCGGGAATGGTTTTCAATTCACAGGTGTGCCCTGTCAGGTTTAATAAGTGGGATTTCTTGCCTTACAAATGGGATTGGGACCATCAGTTGTGTTGTGCAGAAGTCTGGTGGATACACAGCTGATAGTCCAACTGAATAGACTGTTAGAATTTGTATTATGGCAAGAAAAAATACTCTAAGTAAAGAAAAATTAGTGGCCATCATTACTTTATGAAATGAAGGTCAGTCAGTCCGAAAAATTGGGCAAACTTTGAAAGTGCCCCCAAGTGCAGTGGCAAAAACCATCAAGCGCTACAAAGAAACTGGCTTACATGAGGACCGCCCAAGGAAAAGAAGACCAAGAGTCACCTCTGCTTCTGAGGATAAGTTTATCCAAGTCACCAGCCTCAGAAGTTGCAGGTTAACAGCAGCTCAGATTAAAGACCAGCTCAATGCCACACAGAGTTCTAGCAGCAGACACATCTCTACAACTGTTAACCCTTTCACCCCTGCAGCTTTTTCCTCTTTTTCATTTTCGTTTTTTGCTCCCCTCCTTCCCAGAGCTATAACTTTTTTATTTTTCCGTCAATATGGTCATGTCAGGGCTTATTTTTTGCGGGACGAGATGTACTTTTGAACGATGGCATTGGTTTTACCATGCCATGTAACAGAAAACGGGAAAAAAATTCCAAGTGTGATGAAATTGCAAAAAAAGTGCAATCACACATTTGTTTTTTGTTTGGCTTTTTTGCTAGGTTCACCAAATGCTAAAACTATCCTGCAATTATGATTCTCCAGGTCATTACGAGTTCATAGACACCTAACATGTCTAGGTTATTTTTTATCTAAGTGGTGAAAAAAAATTCCAAAGTTTGCTTAAAAAAAAAAAAATTGCGTGATTTTCCGATACCCGTAGCATCTCCAATTTTCGTGATCTGGGGTCGGTTGAGGGCTTATTTTTTTGCGTGCCAAGCTGGCGTTTTTAATTATACCATGTTGGTGTAGATTCGTTTTTTTCTTCGCCCGTTATTGCATTTTAATGCAATGTCACGGCGACCAAAAAAACGTAATTTTTGCATTTTGATTTTTTTTCTCGCTACGCCATTTAGCGGTCAGGTTAATCCTTTGTTTTTATTGATAGATCGGGCGATTCTGAACGCGGCGATACCAAATATGTGTATTTTTGCTTTTTTTTAATTGTTTTATTTTGATTGGGGCGAAAGGGGGGTGATTTGAACTTTTATATATTTTTAATTTTTTTTATATTTTTAATCACTTTTTTTTAAATTTTGGCATGCTTCAATAGCCTCCATAGGAGGCTAGAAGCATGCACAACTGGATCGCCTCTGCTACATAGAGGTGATGCACAGATCACCTCTATGTAGCAGAAATGCAGGGTTGCTTTGAACGCTGACCACAGGGTCATGCTCAAAGCAATCGGCCATCAACAACCATAGAGGTCTCAAGGAGACCTCTGGTTGTAATGGCAATGCACTGCTGACCCCCGATCATGTGACGGGGGTCAGCAGTGCGAGCAAACCCGGCCGGGAGCGCTAGTTAAATGCCGCTGTCAGCGCTTGACGGCGGCATTTAACTAGTTAATGGGCACGGGCGGATCGCAATTCCGTTCGTGCTCATTGCACGCACATGTCAGCTGTACAAAACAGCTGACATGTCGCGGCTTTGAGGTGGGCTCACCGCCGGAGCCCACCTCAAAGCACGGGATCTGCCAGCTGACGTACTATTCCGTCAGCTGGCAGAAAGGGGTTAAGAAGAGACTTTGTGCAGCAGGCCTTCATGGTAAAATCGCTGCTAGGAAACCACTGCTAAGGACAGGCAACAAGCAGAAGAGACTTGTTTGGGCTAAAGAACACAAGGAATGGACATTAGACCAGTGGAAATCTGTGCTTTGGTCTGATGAGCCCAAATTTGAACCTAGAATCTAAGACATAATTTCAGTTGTCTCACACTTTTTTGTCAAGTATATAATTAATTAATATTAATATTTGTCAAGTATATAATTCCACATGTGTTAATTCATAGTTTTGATGCCTTCAGTGTGAATGTAAAATGTTCATAGTCATGAAAATACAGAAAAATCTTTAAATGAGAAGGTGTGTCCAAACTTTTGGTCTGTACTGTATATATATATATATAACATTTTATGATTCTGTTTTTGTTATGGCACAGGCTTCAGCTGTGGCTTCAGATCTCTGTATCAGCATCGAGAAACTTTTGGGGTTTAATATGAAAATCTTCAGAATTTTTGTACCAGAAGTGACCCTTTGCTAAAACTTCTAAATCAGATACTGTGCATTATCACTCATCCAATAAAAAGTTGAACTTATATTACTAGCAATGTTGACCAATAGCAATCTTTTCCCAGAAACTGAAGTTAGGTGATCATGGCAAACAAACAGTACAGCTTACAAAAGACTACACACAATTAGTGCACATAATTCATGAGCACAGTCAAGTTTCTATTTCTGTCCTGATGTATACAGTGATAATTTAGCTTTTCCTTTTTTGCATCATCAGCTCTTACTAATCATCTTATGAATCATTAACAAACATGGCTCTAAGCATGGCAACACCTTTAGGTCACAATCAGTTGATCTCCACTTCAATTCAGGTCAATTAATGAGAGTTTTAACTCTGAAATACTTAATCTGAAGAACATTCACTTTTTCTATCTCTCGTTGCTTTCACTGCAGATGTATTTTGTCATCATTAGTAAGAAACTGCTTTAAACCTGGACACAAATTTAGTATTTATTGAAAAACCTTTAAGGTAACTCAATCCTGCTATCATTCATGCCATATTAAGGTTCTTACTTCCACTAACCCAAGATTCTAAATTGCAATCATACACTATTTTGGCACAAATACAAGTTTATTACTACCTACAGACATGTTAAAGTCAACCTCGGAAGAGATTCAAGCCGCACAAACCATGGTCAATATGAATCAGACACATCCTACATTATTACAGCCATGGAATCTCAGATGAATAAAATCCGAGCCAGATCCTTGGTGGCTTCTCGTCACTCCACTGATAGGTTGATTTTTATGTGTCATGGAGAGCAAGGCAGGGAGAAGCTTCTAGGTAGCGGCCTCATGAACTAGTCATCCCAGTCACATTGAAACTAAGACAGTTTTTCAAAATATATTTTCTCTGCCCCAGCAGTACTTACAGGCATGCAATAAGCAGCCATTGTCTGAGTCATGCTGACTGTAGCTCAGGCAGCATATATCTCTTGTCAGGTTCCCTTACTTAATGTAATGTAACATGTATGTACAAGATGATTACATTGCAATTTACTGTCAAAAAATAACCCAACACCTATTACACCACTTGCCACCGCTACAGGGCAAGTGGGAAGAGCAGGGCAAAGTGTCAGAATTGGCGCATCTAATCGATGTGCCTTTTCTGGGCAGCTGCGGGCTGCTATTTTTAGGCTGGGGGTCAATATCTATGGCCCCTTAGCAGCCTGAGAATACCAGCCCCCAAGCTGTGAACTTTAGCAAGGCTGGTTGTCAAAAATGGGAGGACAACATGCTTTTTTTTAATTATTGATTTAAATACTTTAAAAAAAAAATGGCATGGGGACTCCTCTATTCTTGATATCCAACCTTGCTGAAGCTGGCAGTTCAGGGTCGCAGCCCCCAGCTGTGAGTTTTTTCTGGTTATCAAAAATAGGGGGGAACCCATGCCGTTTTCTTTAACCCCTTCCCGCCGCGGCCCTTTTTTGTTTTTGCATTTTCGTTTTTTGCTTCCCTCCTTCCCAGAGCCATAACTTTTTTATTTTTCCATCAATATGGTCAGTGAGGGTTTATTTTTTGCAGAATGAGATGTACTTTTGAATGACATCATTGGTTTTACCATGTCTTGTACTAGAAAACGGGAAAAATATTCCAAGTGCGGTGAAATTGCAAAAAAGTGCAATCCCACACTTTTGATTGGCTTTTTTGCTAGCTTCACTAAATGCTAAAACTGACCTGCCATTATGATTCGCCAAGTCATTGCGAGTTCATAGACACCAAACATGTCTAGGTTATTTTTTATCTAAGCCAAGAAAAAAATTCTAAACTTTGCTAAAAAAACAAAACAAAAATGCGCCATTTTCCGATACCTGTAGAATCTCCATTTTTCGTGATGTGGGGTCAGGTGAGGGCTTATTTTTTGCAAGATGAGCTAATGTTTTTAATGATATCACATTTGTGCAGATACGTTCTTTTGCCCGTTATTGCATTTTAATGCAATGTCGCGGCGACCAAAAAAACGTAATTCTGATGTTTCAATTTTTTTCTCGCTATCCCGTTTAGTGATCAGGTTAATCCTTTTTTTTATTGATAGAACGGGCGATTCTGAACGCGGCGATACCAAATATGTGTATGTTTGATTTTTTTTAATTGTTTTATTTTGATTGGGGCGAAAGGGGGGTGATTTGAACTTTTATTTTTTTTTATTATTTTCATATTTTTAAAAACGTTTTTTTAACTTGTGCCATGCTTCAATAGCCTCCACCGGAGGCTAGAAGCTTACACAACTGGATTGGCTCAGCTACATAGCAGCAAGCATCAGATCGCTGCTATGTAGCTGAAATGCAGGTGTGCTATGAGCACCTACCACAGGGGGGCGCTCACAGAAGGCCGGCATCAGTAACCATAGAGGTCTCAAGGACCTCTATGGTTACCATCCTTATGTATCGCCGACTCCCGATCACGTGATGGGGTCGGCGATGAGGTCATTTACGGCCGTGCGCCCGGAAGCACCGGTTAAATGCTGCTGTCAGCATTTGACAGCGGCATTTAACAGGTTAATAGCGGTGGGTGAATCGCGATTTCACCCGCCGCTATTGCACGCACATGTCAGCTGTACAAAACAGCTGACATGTCACAACTTTGATGTGAGCTCATCACAGGAGCCCACATCAAAACAGGGGACCCAACCTAGTAAGGGGCATGTTGGGAAGGGGTTAAATTAACATTTATTTACAGCTAGATGAATACTGCCATCTGCTGCTCCTGCTTTCACTGTTATTAACAGCAGCAGTGGTAGACTAATGGGAGTAATAGTCCCCTCAGCCGCCGCCTGCTGTCTCTTTTATTACTTAAATGTAATTCTCATCATTCTTCCCTGCTCGCCCCGATCGCCGGCAGAGCAGGGAAGAATGAGGAAAGCCGTATTCAGCACCCAGTGCTGGGGAACAGCGCTTACTGTAATGCTTCTTTCCTGGTTCCCGTCCTTGTGGTATTGATGCGGCACACGCATGCCACACGTGTGCCACAAGTATTACACACACGGACACTGACATCTCCGGTACCGGAAATATCAGGAAGTGTGAGAGACCTTATAGCAGGTCTTTATGTTTGGCTGCTGTCACACACTAAAAGACGGTTTTTATTGTAAAAAATAGTTCTTGCATCACCATACTTTGAGGGCTATAATTTGTTCAGATTTCAGCAGACAGAGTCATGTGAGATTTAATTTTTTTGTGGGACAAGTTGATATTTTTATTGGTACTATTTTCAGGCACATGACATTTTTTGATCGCTTTCTATTCCGATTTTTGGGAGGCAGAATGAACAAAAAACAGCAATTCATGTATTTCTTTAGGGGGCGTTTATACCCTTCCAAGTGCGGTAAAATTGATAAAGTAGTTTTATTCTTCGGGGTAGCACGATTACAGCAATAACTCATTTATGTTTTGGCTCTTTTATACAATAAAAACTATTTTATATAAAAAATAATTATTTTTGCATCCCTTTATTCTAAGAGCTATAACTTTTTTGTTTTTCCGCTGTTAAGCTGTAAGGGGGCTTGTTTTTTGCGGGACAAAATGACATTTTCAACAGTACCATGTTTATTTATATCCGTCTTTTCGATCGCGTGTTATTCCACTTTTTGTTCGGCGGTATGATAAAAAAGCATGGTTATTTGCCTTGTTTTTTTATGGTGTTCACTAAAGGGGTTAACTAGTGGGACAGTTTTATAAGTTGGGTCGTGGTGGATGCAGCAATACCAAACATGTGTACTTTTATTGTTTAGATCTTTTAAATTAAAATATTTATTTATTGATAGAATAAATAATTATTTTTTATTATTATTTTTTTGTTTTTTTAAATATTGTGACAATTATTTTTTTTTTTTACTTTTTTCTAACTTTTTTATTTTGCCCCACTATGGGACAATCATTTTTGCAGGCTGATCGCTTCTATGATATGCAGATGAAGCAGCATCTGCATGTCATATAAGCTGTCAGCGCTGCACTGACAGGTTGAAACTTGGTGATCATGCACTGCACATGATCACCAAGTTTCCTATCTCTGATAACCCGGATGTCATCATGATGACTTTGGGTCAAAATGGCAACATCGGGTTACGGCGACACGCCTCAGGGTGTCCGATGCAAATGCTTCCAGAATGCTACAATTGTGTTCGATCGCAGAATTTCGGGGGTTAAAGTGTCGGGAACGGTTTGTGACTGCTCCTGGCACCTAGTGCCAGATGCCAACTGTCAGAATCAGCTGATACCTGATGGCAATCGGCCACAATCCCGCCGTGATTGTGGCCGATCGCTGAGACGTACTCTTCCGTCCATGGTCAAATTGGCTCGGGTCACATGGACGGAATAGTACGTCTGATATCAGAAAGGGGTTTAAGTAGTTCCCAAAATTTCCAAGGCGTTTTATAAAAAGTGACACAGAAGGGATTGTTACATAGTAATTGGGTATTAGCAAATCATGTGATGAAAAAAAACTAATTTGCCAGATTAGGTCAAATTACAGTACGTTGGGACGTTTGGCTTACATCAAATTTATACAGAGCGAATGCAATGTGTAATATTATGCGCCAAGGTCTCTAAAGACCATAAACCATAATAGATATAGGTAAAATAAAATATTTTCTCCTCACCTTTTCCATTTATTCTACCATGCAGCCCAAAGAGGTCATTTTCTTCATTCTGGTGCGTAGATTGACTACAGTAACCATACATATCAATGTGAACAGTGACTGTAAGCACACCCTGACCCTCTGACTGTCAGTTAGCTCTGCACTGATGCACTGCTGAGCTGGCTGGCAGTCAAAGTGCTGGGGGCGTGCTTACAGTCAAAGAGCTGTGACTGGTGTTTATTGCCATGTTGACACCCCTGTTTGACTGAAAACCGACTGCTCATAGGAGGAGTAAAGTTAATTTTCACTCTGAGGACGTACATTCAGTACAGAAGCAGGACAATTTCTAACTGCATCAACCTTCAGATTAGCCCTTTATCTGCAGGTTCATAGATTTATCCAACATGACAGGTTCCCTTTATGCCTTAATAGAAAGATATTCCATGATACCGAAAATTCAAACCATTACAGTGCCAAATTGAGTCACTTTCAATGAATAGTCGATAGACTTTGGAAAAATAATAGATAAGTGAACAATGACAAAAGCTTTCAACTCACCTTTGAATTTCAAAGATGTATTTAATTTGACAATGTTAAGGAATAGTTTGCTGTTTCTAAATTAATCCTTTTTGCTTAGAAGATAGACTTTTAGCACTCAGCAGCTACTTCGGTATTCATTAGCTTTAAATAATAATTTCTACAGTGACACAAATTTTGGGGGTGCTGTGTAAGTGAAATAGAGAAGGAATGATTAATATAATATTTATAAGATATTCATTTCTTTAAATGAGCTAGTACATGAAGCAAATGATCAGATGGTAGTTTCTAGACCTCTAAAAGATAGAGGTAAAAATATGGAAGTCGACTCGAGAAGTTAAAAAAGTAAAATAACTGCTTATATACTGCTAGTAGAAAAACAGTGATTGTGGGTTGTGAACTTCATGAAGACATGGGTACATAGATTAGTTTTGAAAGACTGCAGTGTAAGAGATTACATTATAAGTTGTGACAGTGAAATCCAGAAAATAGGAGATGATTTGGAGAAGGTGAGGAAACAGAAACGGAGAAGCAAATGCATGCAGATGAAAGAAGAAAATGAAAATTACAACTCTATGTGAGGGCACATAGGTTTCACTCTTGTATTTCTAAATTTAATAAAATATTCTAATATCTCGCTATAATAATTCAACACATTCTCACGATATGCTAACAAACCCATGACTTACTCCACAACTGTAAGACCAATGTACTATAAGACGTTTATAGCCTAAGCAACTCCCAACATAGCAACACATATTTTTTTCCAAAGGTTATCAAACAACTCGAAATGCTGAAGTAAGTTCAGAGAAGAGAAACAAGGATGGTGAGAGGACTACAAATGATGTCCTTCGAGAAACAATTAAAGGATCTGGGAATGTTTAGCTTACAAAAAAGAAGGCTAAGAGAAGACTTAGTAGCAGTCTACAAATACCTGATGTCACAGTTTAGGAAGGATCATCCTTATTATCATTTGCACATTGAAACGTGAAAAGCAGTGGAATAAAACTGAAAGGGAGAAGATACAGATTAGAGATTAGAATTTTTTTTTTGACAGTTAGGGTGATCAGTCAATGGAACAGGCTGCCATGAGAGGTGGTGGATTCTCCTTCAATGGAAGTCTTCAAATAGAGGCTGGGCAGACTTCTGTCTGGGATGGTTTACTGAATCCTGCACTGAGCAGTCGGTTGGACACGATGACCTTGGAGGTCCCTTCTATCTCTAACATTCTATGATTCTATGATTTTATTCCTCTGCTGTCAGGATATGTGAAGCCAAGAGGAAAGTTAAGGAGGGGAAGGTGCAAGTTGTGATGAGTAACATTTCTGGCAAAGGCTATATGAGCTGGTATAAAGTAGACTAGTGGCTTGTGAAAAAAAACTCTGTTTTTAGAGTGGATTTCTTTCAACATTTTTTTCTTACCTTTGCCCCACGAAATTAAATTCAGAAATTTTGAAAGAGAAAATAATTTGTTAGTACTGTAAGTTGTCATGTTCTATAGCAATGGCACTGAGGGGTCCAAACATTGTGCTAAAAATAATAAAATAAAATTGTTCTCCTAAAAAAAAAATCTTAATCTTCAGTAAAAAGTCCTCATGCTATGCTGATAAAAAAAAGTTACAGCTCTTGGAATATATTGATAGCACAAACAGTAATTGCTTGGTCAGTAGCTCTAAAAATAGGCTAGTCATTAAGTGGATATATGATAGCACTATGAATTTCGGTGAAGTTTTTTTTCCCACACGTATAACTGGACCTGAATGAATTTTCTCTCCTACAAGTCAAAACTTTTTCTATTAAAAAGTCTTGCAACTTTTAGGTCAGTGTTTATCAGTTTGTTAATTAAGTGCATCCTCCGGGGGTTTAAACAGATCAAAAATATTTCCTACTTTATAACACCCCTGAGGTATGATTATTCCATTCAATCCAGCCTAAGCATGCATTATTTATAAAAGACCTGGGCGATGGTGTTATAAATATAATTCCTGGACACTTAATAGGCTTATCTAATGCTGCTAATAGCCATGTAATTCCTGAAATGGACTTGCTTGCTGCTGTGAAGTCTTTCATTTGGTCTCCCTGAGCTGCATTCAGCGTCAAAATCTGAACGTCACATCAATTCCTAACAAACTTTCATTCTTAAGTTTTTGTATAATGTTTCTCCTCATCTAATCTCCCATACAATTACACCTATCTTTTTTTATATGTATCTAGAAAAGATAACATTGGAAACTTCAGATAATATTAGATACTATGAAATAGTAAGCTATCAAACATCAAAGAAGCTTACATGTAAAATAAGGGAAAAATGGAGGTATGGAAGGTATGCTTTCCCAAAACAAAGTAATTGCAGTACGAGATTTAGAAATATTTTTCTGTATTTATTCTACAAAGTTACTGTCATTTTTAGGCTGCATACAAAGAAAATGACTTTGTTTTTATTTCCTACTGTCCATGTTAATAATACAATTGGTTATGCTATAAATTTAAGAAACAATTGTACAATGCACAAACTCAGCCACTGGAAAAAATGTAGTCCTGATTCCTTCAGGCTAATAATGACAAGTGCTGCTGTGAACATAGGAACAGAGAAGCTAAACATAGTTCTCCTAACCTTGGCAATAAAATATGCATTTATTTTCCATTGACATGGGCTGTGTACACAACTATGTAGGAGATTTAGTTTTTGTCGCCGCAGCTGCATCATTTGCAACTGCTAGACAGCCTGAATAAATGTGGGGGTTGCCTGTTAGGGAATTCCCACATGTATTCAGCCTGTCTAGCAGCTGCAAATCATGCAGCTACAGCGAAGAAAACTAAATCTCTGAGCATGCCAAAATACTTGGAGACCACTAGGGCATGCTCAGGAAAACCCGAGCAATGAGTATACTAACGCATCACTAATTTTCACCCTGTGTTAAGTTCGGTTATAGGATGTTTTGCCCCCAGCAGTTCGCACTCAGCAGTTAGCCCCCAGCAGCTCTCCCCTGGGTACATCCTGTTCGTGATGCCAAGTTGAGTCGCCCGCCAGGGCAGTGGGGTACTCAGTACCGGGTCTGGTACTTGAAGGGGACGTCACGGTGGCTGCGACCCGGTCCGTGGCCCTGGGAGCCCAAGTAAAGAGAAAGGTCTTTAAAGGGAGTTTAAGAATAAAGTTTGTTTGTGACGCCACCTGTGGTATTCGGTCAGTAGGGACTGACGCTGCTTAAAGGGGTCCTCTGGGGTGATGGTATGGCAGCTGGATGGTATAACTTCCCACAAGTGAAGTAGATGTACCCGGGGTGAACTGCTGGGGGCGAACTGCTGGGGGCGAAACATCCAAATCCCGTTAAGTTCACACAAGGCGTTTATTCACATTTTTTATTGTCTGCAGCAAAACCTGATTTTTTGGGCAGGAAAGAAGCTGCAGAAAAAAACATGTTTTCCTTGTTTTTTTTCTTGCGTTTTTGCTGCAATTTTTGTGCGTTTCTGCTGGGGTTTTTGCAATCTAGATTTTTCAGTGTTTTTTTCACCACCCATTTATTTCAATGGGTGAAAAATGCTGAAAAAAACACAGAAAGAAGTGACATGCTCCTTTGTGCAAAAAAACATGCAAAGCACAGAATCCTGATGACAAAAAAAACAAACTGTGTGCATGAGATTTCTGAAATGTCAGACTTTGCTGGTACTGTAAAAAGCAACTGAAAATTTACATAAAAAAACACATTAAAAAATTGCTGCAAAAACACCCAGTGTGAATTTAGCCTAATAGTTTCTTCCTTCAGCTGTAAAAAAAACATAGCTCTGTTCCCAAAATTAAGCTTTTGAAGGATTGTCCGAGCTGAAATTAAAAGTCTGAAGTAACTCTATGTGACTGGTTTCTGCCGAATCATGATAGTGAGCGATGCACCCTGTCACAATTCCCTGTACTCCCCAATGCGGATGGACAATCACGTGAAAGCATGTATGCACATTGATTATGTGCAGTCACCTGCCGACTATCTATTGAGAGAAGCCAAAAGAGTTAAGTCGGCAGATAACCATAAGTATGCAGATTACATACATGGTTCCTTGTGACCACCCACCCACACAGGGAATATAGGGGAAATGTTAACATTACCCACTGTCATGATTTAGTAGTCTGCGGTCACATTGAGAAACTGCAGACTTTTCGTTTCATATTGGTTAGAAACTTTTATAAAAGAAAATTTGGGTGTTTTTCCAAAGAGACCAATCCCTCCATCATAGTATAAATTGCAGATATTTTATAAATGTTATATTTCAAGTCGATTTTTGTGAATACAATGAAGTCAGTAAACAATGCTGACAACGCTGAATAGAGTCCTATACTCCTAAACACCACGAGTGATCACAAAATATTTAAAGCCTTTATCCTTCACTTGTGGAACAGCTAGTTTATTTATTTATTTTATTCACTTAAACTGCACCATTAATTCCACAACATTTTACAGACATCGGTACTGTCCTCATTGGGGCTCACAATCTACAATCCCTATCAGTATGTCTTTGGAGTGTGGGAGGAAACCGGAGTACCCAGAGGAAACCCACGCAAACATGAGGAGAACATAGAAACTCCTTGTAGACGTTGTCATTGGTGGGATTTGAACCCAGGACTCAAGCGCTTCAGTGCTAGCCACTAATTAACTTTACTGATCATCTACTGTAAATTGCATAAATTGCTTCCAATTTAAAGGGACTCTGTCACCTGAATTTGGCGGGACTGGTTTTGGGTCATATGGGCGGAGTTTTCGAGTGTTTGATTCACCCTTTCCTAACCCGCTGGCTGCATGCTGGCTGCAATATTGGATTGAAGTTCATTCTCTGTCCTTCATAGTACACGCCTGCGCAAAGCAATCTTGCCTTGTGCAAGCGTGTACTACGGAGGACATAGAATGAACTTCAATCCAATATTACAGCCAGCATGCAGCCAGTGGGTAAGGAAAGGGTGAATCAAACACCCGAAAACTCCGCCCATATGACCCAAAACCAGTCCCGCCAAATTCAGGTGACAGGTTCCCTTTAAATTATTACCCATTTTGCTTATGATCAGAGCAATAACAGTCCAGGCTGTGATTAGCTGAACAAGACGTAACTTTTTCTAAAAGGGTTGAATTATAATAGAACAAATAAGCATCTTTCCCATAAGAATGTGTTAATTTCTTATTTCACATTTACACGTGTCTACAACCAGCTAATTCAAACTGTGAAACTGCAGCTCACACTTGTCGTTTCACTCTCATTTTTTTCACATATTTTCAAACATTTAGATTAAATTTGTTGCTGAAAAAATGCAGATTTATTTTCATCCTGATAGTAATATTTTCAAGGATAGGTAGAAAATATTTCATGAGTAAAACATTAGTATAATAAGTTGATTTTTTTAATCAATATTTTAAGCCAACTTTATTTTTTTAGAAATCCTATATGAAACTATTTCCGAATAGGAAACTGCTTTCTACATTAGAAGAATATTTTCATTGAAGTTCTTGCATAATTATCTGTATAATTAGCACAGTTTGAAATCATAAAACCTCAATTATATAGTAAAATATTGCTCATCTAACAAGCCCACCAAGTTTCTCAGTGATTAGAGGGTAATTGGGCATTGTAATTGGGCAGAACTGACCTCTGCTATATAAGCCTTAAGAATTTGTGATTCAATACTGTACAGTCTAACCGTACAATTTAAATACAAGCAGCATTAGCTGCATCTGTACATTATTATAAAATCCATAGTTCATGCTTTTGTCCAAGATGAGTAAATGTATTACTAGAATGGTAGAATTAACATTCTTTTTTTTCTACAGTGCATCTAAGATTAATCAAGAAATATTTTGTCTATCTATCCCTAACTTTTGCTAGCATGCATTAAGGAGGATAGGAGGTAGTATGAGTGTAGGGTCAGACTACAAATGGGTTGTATTTAGTGTAAGGCCGGCGTCACACTCAGCGTAGGTAAATACGGTCCATATTTTACGGCCGTAATACGCAGAAAAAATCCCAAAATGTTGATCCGGAGGTAATCCGTAGGCAAGGTGTGGTCGCGTATTTTGCGCATGTAATGTTGCGTATGTAATCCGTATGACATCCATAATGCGTTTTTTTCATGCAACCTGCCAAAATGGACATTTAACGGTTTTGGAGGCTGTATTTAATTTAAATAAGCCTCATCAACCCTATTTAGGGCCTTTACAACAGGTGGCACCCTCCCATATGGCAATTATGTGGTTGTGCATCTGTCTGACCTACTGCACTTCACCCCAACTCAGCGGGTTTTGTATAACTGGGTCTTGTTGCATTGGTTTGGCCAGCCATACTCTGTTATTGTAGATCCATGAGGGAGGAGAAGAAGAATGTGGGTGCATCCTCTTTTGACTCAATGCCTTACTAAAGGCCATTTTCAGAGGCTCTATACAGCTTTGCGGGCACATCCTGATAAGTTCTACCTGTACTGTTGAATGACATTACCAACATTTGATATCTTGTTGGAGACAGTACATCCAGGCCTCATGTATCAGGACACCAGGATGCGAAAAGGCATATCCGCAAAGGAGCGTCTTCTCCTTACCTTACGGTATGTATTCACCATCCTCACATAATGTATGTTGATGATGTTTTATTTTTCAGGGTTGTTTGCTATCATCTATTTATAAATATATGTTATCCTTAGGATAAAACACACTAAAAATATATATTTTTAATGTTCTACTTATGTACACTAGGTACAGATAGATGTTTTTCATTGATATTCTTGTTTTTTTTTATTAAGCAACATACTTGCTCTTTATCATGTGTTGGCTAAACTATTGTTACCGAACTAATATGTTTTTTTGTGTCCTTTCAGCTTCCTGTCAACTGTCTTGTCTTATGCGGGACTACACCTGGAGTTTCTCATTGGTCGCTCCACCATTTCTGGCATTGTGCGTTTCACATGTATTGAAATATGGGACATCTCCATGAACTTGTTATGTCTGAGCCAAAGATGTCTGATTGGCTCAAAATAGCCCGTGGGTTCAATGACAACTGTGACTTCCCACACTGCATTGGAGCCCTGGATGGGAAACATATCAGGGTGCGTAAGCCGGCGAACTCTGGCTCCCAATTCTACAATTATACGCAGTTTTTCTCTGTAGTTCTGTTAGCTGTAGTTGACAGTAACTACAGGTTTATAATTGTAGAAATTGGGGTCTATGGGCGAACAGGAGACTAAAGGGTCTTTAATTCGTTCATTATGGATCGGCGGCTACGTGAAAACCAGTTAGACCTCCCACCACCACAACAACTCCCAGGCTCCAGTGCTGAAGCAGTGTCATATGTTCTCGTGGGAGATGAGGCCTTCCAATTGACAAGGATTGTCATGAGGCCTTATCCCAGGCGCAACCTGGATCACCGTTGGCGTGTTTTTAATTTGAGGCTTTCCAGGGCGCGTAGACTGGTGGAGTGTGCCTTTGGGATTCTGTGTGCCAAATGGCATCTCCTCCAGTCTGCCATTCAGCTGAGTGAGGCTACTATTAATGAAGTGATTAAGGCTTGTGTTGTTTTGCACAATTTTACTAGACTTCATGATTGCCCGTCAGCTGTTCTTGGTGAAGAAATGTTGCCCAATGTGAGTAGCCCTACACCACATGGCCCTCCTCCGCGCCGTCCCCTTTCTGGAATCAAAGTGAGAGATAATTTCACAAGTTATTTTGTTTCTCCTCAGGGTGCTACTCCCTGACAATATTATGCTTTTTCTCAGTTGTGATTTTCTTATTTTCAAAATATATTATCAACATAAAATATTTTTGTCTACAGAAACAGCACTCTGTGTGTTGTATTTCTTTAATTACCAGATGATTGTGAACAGAGCATATGTGTGTGATGTAATAATGATTGGTCCACAAACATCAATTGGCTTTTGACAACATTTTTTACTTAGAGCAAAAGCCTTTTGTTGTAAACTTTTAACCTTTTTTTTTTCATATGGTTATAATTTTTTTTTGGTTTTGTATTTTTTTTTTAAAACAAAACAGAACAAAGTGCAAATACAGCACAAAATAACCAAAAACATGGTTATCTATAATAAAGTAAACACAAAACACTTTGGCTTACAGATTCCTGTAAGTTGGCGGTGGTGATGGCGGCAGCTCTGGGTCCTGTTCAGGGGGCCTTTGTTGGGCCAATTGTCCTTCACCCTGTGTGGATGCTGTGAGTTGCTGCGCCAAATACAGGCCTGGGTCATATTGGCCAGTTGGATATTGGCCATAAGGTATTTGTCTCTGGCCCTCATGCTGACGGACATATTGGCTGGACTCATACCCACCCCGAAAATGGCCATGTTGTCCATACCCAGGTTGTGAACAGCCTACAGCACTGGGTCTGGACAAGTGGCCATATTGGGGAGGTGGGTTGTAGGCTGCCATTTGGTACAGTGCTGGCCTTTGTTCATTTTGGGTTGGGAGGGGTTGAGGTGTAGGCATACGTGGAGGAGGTGCTTCAAATCCTGATTGACCATGCACCTGTTGAGTTATTTGAAGGCGCAAGAGGTTAGTTTGTGAAAGCTGCCTTCTCTCAAGAAATTCAAAAACATCATAGGAGCTATTTGGAGGGGTGTTTAAATCAGTCAGGATTTGAATACACCCTCTCACACGTAGCCTCACCTCACGGGGAAGGGGAAGAAGATACTGGGCCAGGCTTCGAGCAAAGGCCTCCTCTCCATCATCTGTGGCTGCCCTGGCCAAATAATTGAGGACCCCAGCGTCAACATCCCTCCTAGTGGCTTGCAGCTCTCTCCTTCTGTGGCCTCTGTGTAAAGCCCCAGGTGGCTGTGGGGAGGACACAAGTGGGAGAGTAGGGCTGCAGCTGTGTCCATGCTCTTCCTGGCTTACAGGATCAGGAGGTGCTGCTGATGTTGATGGTGCTGCATCAGGAAGGATGGAGGATGTGGAAGTGAAAGATGGGCTTGCCACCTTTTCGTCAACAGCAACTGGATCTATCACAACCTCCGAGTCCGACCCGGTCTCCCTCTCAGTGAGGTTGGATTGAGTTCTGTTATGAAAACAATTAAAATAATACACCAAATAAATATTTTAGCCATTTTCAAACATATGTTTATTATACATGTGTGACCTCATCTCTCGGTAATTACCTACACACAACCTCGGATCCTCACAAGATCTCCTTCTGTACTACCCTCTTATCTCCTATTCCCACAATCGTATACAAGATTTATCTCGTGTATCACCCCTACTGTGTAAACCACTACCACAACACATCAGACTCTCGCTTACCATTGAAAGCTTCAAAAAGAGCATGGAGACACAACTCTTCCGACAAGCATATAACCTGCAGTAACCACCGATCGACCAAACCACTGCATGAACAGATCTACCCTTGCATACTGTATTCTCACCCTTCCCTTGTTGTAGCTTGTGAGGCTTTGCGGTCAGGGTCCTCTCTCCTCCTGTACCAGTTATGGTTTTTTTTGTATTTTTAAAAATATTTTTTGGAATATGCTTACCCCTCCTTACATATAAAGCTCCATGGAATAAATGGCGCTAGAACAAGAAAAAGTAAGATTAATGCTAATATTTAAAAAAAAAATTGTGTTGTGGTGTTTTTACTTACTGTCTTAGATCCATACTGGCATCCAAAAAGGAAAGTCGATTGTAATATATGTATTTCCTTTTTTGGTTGGTGTTGCTGACCCACTTCTTGCCGCTGCTGCCTTTTCCGCCGGTACTGGTCCCTGATGCTGCGCCATCATGTCATAACATCATCCACTGCAATGACATGGTAACAAATATTTTTTAGCATCATTATGCACATTGCTTAAAACAGTTGGCATTGATAGATCATATTTGAATGATGATAATAAATGCCTTCTTAAATGATTTGCATAAAGTTACAATTGCTTAAAAAACAAAAACCATTATACACAAGAAAAATAAACAACACAAGGACAGGGTCCACACCCCTCTGTACCAGTTTTGCGTAAACAAAAATAGTACCCAACGCAACATCTATATTAGCTATGTACACAAACCCTTTCTCATGTTAATCATCTTTGTTTTTGCTGAAAAATGGCAAAAATACCATACTAAGACCAAAAATATTTTTCCTGCAATCATGTAGGTAAAGCATTTTTCAAGGTTAATTAATGTCGAAACATGAGTGTACTTACAAAGTTGTGTCTGCTCCGCACGTGGCTGTTGGGCATAATCTAAGAATAGGATCCCACAGATGGTCCTCCAAGCTGCCTCTTTCCTGGCACAGTTGGCAAAATTTGGATCACGCTGGTCCCAGATCTCAGGCCTTTCTTGGACGAGGATGAGGAGTATATAGACATTGATTATGCTGGCCATGCTGCTTGGAACTCCGTGGAGGCGAGTGCAAGACTTCCGGGATGTGTGTGTGGCTTTTTCAGCTAATTAGCATGTCTGAGCTTCCTGATTGAGGAGCTTGGCACAATTCCTGGCACCTGGAGATGTCTGGAGATATCTGGTGTATTTCTCGCAAGTCACACTGCTGGTCCGTGTGTAATCCGTATTTTTTGCGCCCCCATAGACTTTCATTGGCGATTTTTTTTGCGCAATACGGTGACAAACGTAGCATGCTGCGATTTTCTATGGCTGTACAAGACCATTTAATACGGATCCGTAAAATACGGCAGATAGGAGCTGGGCCATAGAGAATCAATATACCGTGTGCAATCCGTATTTTCTGCACCTCTCATACGTCCATAAAACTCGCTAGTGTGACGCCGGCCTAAAACTATGGGCGTAAAGATCATAGTTGTAGAGTGTGCAACTTGGCCTGTGTGGAAGGAAGAACCTGCTGACTCCAACAAATATTTCAGCTGGATGTGCGTCTGAGAGTGCACATTAAGCTGAAAAATTAAATATGCAAATTGCCTCTTCTGAGAAAAAGAGGACTCAAACTCTATAGCACCACCTGTTGGAAGTAGCGATCCTACAAGTCACAATCAACCCTTTAACGCATCGTGCAATATGACTTAGGATAAAAGCCAAATCAGTATCTCAATTCACAGACACTGTGTTTTCGGGCTGTTGGCCCTCGTCAGTGCGAAGCATGAGAACTGATTTAGCTAGGTGAGAGGCTCTGGACTGGGATCTAAGGGGTAACGTTTCTCATTATGGAGAGTGACATACCAGCTGGCTTGTCAAGCTAAGGAGGCTTATTTTCCGTGCAATGCTCCTCTGCTAAATTAAATATGCAAATTGCCTCTTCTGAGAAAAAGAGGCCCTAAAGAGCCCTAAACACCGTGTCTGCGAATTGAGATACTGATTTGGCTTTTATTCAAAGTCTTCTTGCACGACTCAATAAAGGGTTGATTGTGACTTGTAGGATCGCTACTTCCAACAGGTGGCGCTATAGAGTATAAGCAGTGTTATAATGGGTTGCCTGTCACTTGCACACTGAAGTCAGCTTCTGCGCCGGCAATAGAAAAGGATGGCATGTGTTGTGGAAATAGAGAAAGGTGAGTAGAATCATTTTTTTATGCATTAAAGAACAGCAGCAGAGTGGGGGACTTACCAACCAGTTTGGGTCCAGGATGGGAGACATATATACCAGGATGGGGCACATATATACCAGGATGGGGGACATATACAGTACAGACCAAAAGTTTGGATACACTTTCTCATTGTAAATTGTAAATTCACACTGAAGGCATCAAAACTATGAATTAACACATGTGGAATTGTATACTTAACAAAAAAGTGTGAAACAACTGAAAATATGTCTAATATTCTAGATTCATGAAAGAAGCCACCTTTTGCTTTGATGACTGCTTTGCACACTCTTGGCATTCTCTTCATGAGGTAGTTACCGGAAATGGTTTTCACTTCACAGGTATGCCCTGTCAGGTTAAATAAGTGAGATTTCTTGCCTTATAAATGGGGTTGGGACCATCAGTTGTGTTGAGCAGAAGTCTAGTGGATACACAGCTGGTAGTCCTAGTGAATAGACTGTTAGAATTTGTATTATGGCAAGAAAAAAGCAGCTAAGTAAAGAAAAACGAGTGGCCATTATTACTTTAAGAAATGAAGGTCAGTCAGTCGAAAAATTGAGAAAACTTTGAAAGTGTCCTCAAGTGCAGTTGCAAAAACCATCAAGCGCTACAAAGAAACTGGCTCTCATGAGGACCGCCCCAGGAAAGGAAGACCAAGAGTCACCTCTGCTTCTGAGGATAAGTTTATCCAAGTCACCAGCCTCAGAAATCGCAGGTTAACAGCAGCTCAGATTAGAGACCAGGTCAATGCCACACAGAGTTCTAGCAACAGACACATCTCTACAATAACTGTTAAGAGGAGACATTGTGCAGCAGGCCTTCATGGTGAAATAGCTGCTAGGAAACCACTGCTAAGGACAGGCAACAAGCAGAAGAGACTTGTTGGGGCTAAGGAACACAAGGAATGGACATTATACCAGTGGAAATCAGTGCTTTGGTCTGATGAGTCCAAATTTGAGATCTGTGGTTCCAGCCACTGTGTCTTTGTGTGACGCAGAAAAGGTGAATGGATGGACTCTACATGCCTAGTTCCCACCGTGAAGCATGGAGGAGAAGGTGTGATGGTGTGGGGGTGCTTTGCTGGTGACACTGTTGGGGAATTATTCAAAATTAAAGGCATACTGAACCAGCATGGCTACCACAGTATCTTGCAGTGGCATGCTATTCCATCCGGTTTGCATTTAGTTGGACCATCATTTATTTTTCAACAGGACAATGACTCCAACACACCTCCAGGCTGTGCAAGGGCTATTTGACCAAGAAGGAGAGTGATGGGGTGCTACGCCAGATGACCTGGCCTCCACAGTCCCCAGACCTGAACCCAATCGAGATCGTTTGGGGTGAGATGGACCGCAGAGTGAAGGCAAATGTGCCAACAAGTGGTAAGCACCTCTGGGAACTCCTGCAAGATTGTTGGAAGACCATTCCCGGTGACTACCTCTTAAAGCTCATCAAGAGAATGCCAAGAGTGTGCAAAGCAGTCATGAAAGCAAAAGGTGACTACTTTGAAGAATCTAGAATATAAGATATATTTTCAGTTGTTTGACACTTTTTTGTTAAGTATATAATTCCACATGTGTTAATTCATAGTTTTGATGCTTTCAGTGTGAATTTCCAATTTTCATAGTCATGAAAATACAGAAATATCTTTAAATGAGAAGGTGTGTCCAAACTTTTGGTCTGTACTGTATATCAGGATGAGCCCAGGATGGGAGAAATATATACCAAGATGGAGGAAATTTATACCAGGATGGGCCAAGGATAGGAAACATATATAACAGGATGGGGTACATATATACCAGGATTGGGGACATTTTAACATGAAGGGGCCCAGGATGTGGGACATAAATACCAAGATGGGGAAAGCATACCAGGATGGGTCAGGATGCGGAATATATAAACCAGGATGGTGGACATTTTTACCATAAAGTGGCCCACGATGGGGGACATATATACCGAGGATGGGCTCAGAATGCCACACAGAGTTCTAGCAACAGACACATCTCTACAATAACTGTTAAGAGGAGACATTGTGCAGCAGGCCTTCATGGTGAAATAGCTGCTAGGAAACCACTGCTAAGGACAGGCAACAAGCAGAAGAGACTTGTTGGGGCTAAGGAACACAAGGAATGGACATTATACCAGTGGAAATCAGTGCTTTGGTCCGATGAGTCCAAATTTGAGATCTGTGGTTCCAGCCACTGTGTCTTTGTGTGACGCAGAAAAGGTGAATGGATGGACTCTACATGCCTAGTTCCCACCGTGAAGCATGGAGGAGAAGGTGTGATGGTGTGGGGGTGCTTTGCTGGTGACACTGTTGGGGAATTATTCAAAATTAAAGGCATACTGAACCAGCATGGCTACCACAGTATCTTGCAGTGGCATGCTATTCCATCCGGTTTGCATTTAGTTGGACCATCATTTATTTTTCAACAGGACAATGACTCCAACACACCTCCAGGCTGTGCAAGGGCTATTTGACCAAGAAGGAGAGTGATGGGGTGCTACGCCAGATGACCTGGCCTCCACAGTCCCCAGACCTGAACCCAATCGAGATCGTTTGGGGTGAGATGGACCGCAGAGTGAAGGCAAAAGTGCCAACAAGTGGTAAGCATCTCTGGGAACTCCTGCAAGATTGTTGGAAGACCATTCCCGGTGACTACCTCTTAAAGCTCATCAAGAGAATGCCAAGAGTGTGCAAAGCAGTCATGAAAGCAAAAGGTGACTACTTTGAAGAATCTAGAATATAAGATATATTTTCAGTTGTTTGACACTTTTTTGTTAAGTATATAATTCCACATGTGTTAATTCATAGTTTTGATGCTTTCAGTGTGAATTTCCAATTTTCATAGTCATGAAAATACAGAAATATCTTTAAATGAGAAGGTGTGTCCAAACTTTTGGTCTGTACTGTATATCAGGATGAGCCCAGGATGGGAGAAATATATACCAAGATGGAGGAAATTTATACCAGGATGGGCCAAGGATAGGAAACATATATAACAGGATGGGGTACATATATACCAGGATTGGGGACATTTTAACATGAAGGGGCCCAGGATGTGGGACATATATACCAAGATGGGGAAAGCATACCAGGATGGGTCAGGATGCGGAATATATAAACCAGGATGGTGGACATTTTTACCATAAAGTGGCCCACGATGGGGGACATATATACCGAGGATGGGCTCAGAATGGTGGACATACATACCAGTAAGGGACCCAGAATGGGTGACATATATAACAGGAAAGAAAGCAGAATGGGGGTCATATATACCAGGATAGGAACATTACAACATAATGGGGGAGGGAGGAGCAACAATTATGTCTTTATAGGAATTAGAATGCTACAAGGGCCCATATATCTGACCAGCAAGATTGGGGTTCCAGGTCCAAATTTTGCATTGGGGCCCATCGCACACTAGCTATGCCACTGTGTAAACTCATGAACATACATATGTCTATATAGAAGCTGCATACAAAGAATTTTTATGTTTTTCTTTTAACAGTATATTTCTTGTTTTTGTATTAGAAATAGAGATGACTGGAACGATCTGCAAAGGACTGCCTTTAAGTAAAATTGACTCAAATTCGCAGGTCCCACCACATTTGAATGCTCTGTGATTCGATTCACAGAGATTGCCTAGCTAATTCTCTACACACTTTATCAAAGGAAGAGGTTGCAGAGGATCAATCCTGAACAATCTTTAATCCTACCACCTGTATATACAAAAATTTGCTGATGTATGTGACAAGAAAAAAAACAACTTAATCTCCCCTCATAAGCTATATACATTCGTGAAAATTTAACCGAAGAGTTTGTTTGACCATCCTCAGCACCACTAGGTGTGTCTATATTTTTTAATAGTAAAGATGTTTTCTTGAGACCTGCATTGATTAGAGAGAATTAATTAAGATTACTGTAAACAATCATTATCCTCAGCCTTTAATCCCTGAGTTGCTTTGCCATGCAAAGTTGTTCACTAAACTGGAACTTCAAAGTGAATATAACTTGGTGAAGAAAGGAAGAGAGCATTTAGATCACATTTTGAACATTATTCATATTTAGTCATGTTGCTTCTACTGTGCAATGCTCCTGCAATGTTTTAGAATTTAATTTATTACATGCTTGATAAATTTGCAGTCATTTATCTGGAAGATATACTAATCTTTTCTGAAGCTGCAGATGAACATCACAATCATGTGAAAACTGTGTTGCAGCTATTAAGAAACCACCAACTATACATTAAGCTGTAGAAATGTGAATTTTGTCAAACAGATATCCAGTTCTTTGGCAATGTAATGTCTACTCAAGATTTACAAATTGTCTCTAGCAATAGTCAAACTATCATTAACTGGCAATCCCAATGAAAAGCGATTTGTTGGCTTTGCTAATTTCTACTGTCATTTAAGAAATTTTCATAATTGCACCAATCACCCAACTAACAAAAAAATATTAAAATGTGAGAGTCCTCAGTGTTAAGGACTGGCGGAACGCACCAAGTATAGATGATATGGAATCTGGTGCGTTCGCAGTCCGAGGTCCACCGTGCAGGTAAAACCCCTGCTGCTAGTAAGACGGACTATATGGCGGTACTATAAGTATACGCACGTGGGTTAACTTCACCCTGCGTAAAGGAAGCGATCCTGTTGCGTCACAGGACCGCGGTACCGCACATAGAGCGCGAGCAAGAAGTCAGCGAACACAACCCCAACTCAGGATTGAAGTCCGATTAGACCACTTGCTGGCACAACACCGCAACTGGGTGTGTAAGGAAACTATAAATAGAATATAAGGCACGAGAGTGCATGCGGTGCCGCACTGACGGACGCCACTAACCACCCAGGCTTGGGTAAGGAAAGCGCAGAGGAAGCGCACGGCGCCGTACTGGCGGACACAGCAACTAGACGCTGTGATGTGTGTTACGTGCAGATGGCTAGTCGGGCGCTAGATAGCTACCATCATCCGCGAGCAGTCAACAACACTAGGGAGGGATACTTAGGAGCTTTCATCCATCAACATACATCCATCTACACACACACATTATCAAGACAATACTAGCGCATGGCCGTGCGGTCATGTGCAGTTTATATAGTTGCAGCACAGGAAGATGCTACAGAAGTTTTGCCCTTTCAGGACCTGCCAGGAGGACCAATGGGATGTGCTGCAGTACCTGAGCATGTGAGCCTCGATCTCCAACGAGAGATCTTGCCCTGGGCATGTTCAGTGTGTGCAAATAAGGACTTAGTCCCAGAGAAGCTCCCTCGCCGCAGATCAGTGCAGGGTACAACAGGAGAGCCAGAAAAGGCAGCAGTAACCCTCTGCACAGAATCAGTCCCAGCGAGACGCTGGGAGCGACGCCTCCGCTGAGCAGAGCCCACTGCGGCCGAAGCAGAATGGGAGACCGCAGCAGACACGGATCGAGATTCCCCCTGTGCAGCAGAGGAAACTAGACACCTAACATTACCGCCCCCCCCTCCTTGGGCCTCGCTACGTTCGAAGGCAGCAATAAGCTGCGGAGCCCGAATGTGCTCAGCAGGCTCCCAGGACCGATCCTCAGGACCGTAACCCTTCCAGTCCACCCAAAAAATTTTTTTGCCACGTACCACCTTGCACCCCAAGATAGCGTTCACCTCGAAATCATCAGTAGACGAACCCGATGTCCCGGCAGATGACTCAGAAAACCGGGACATGTATACGGGCTTAAGGAGGGACACATGAAAGGTGTCGGTAATACCAAGGCGTGGAGGAAGGGCCAGACGGTAGACCACAGGATTAACCTGTTCGAGGACCTTGAAGGGACCCAAGTAGCGAGGAGCAAACTTAGTGGACTCAACTCGCAGCCTGATGTTACGGGCGGAGAGCCACACCAAGTCGCCAGGAGCAAAGGTCGGGGCAGGGCGCTGATGAGCATCGGTGGAGGACCTCATTCTCTCCTTAGAGGCCCGAATGGCATCCTGAGTGCGGTCCCAAATATCCCATGCCTCCACAGCCCAGTCTGCCACCCTGGAGTCTGCGGAAGACACGGGCATAGGCACAGGTACCCGTGGATGCTGACCATAGTTGAGGAGGAATGGAGTTTGTCCAGTGGAGTCAGCTATGGTGTTGTTCAGCGCAAACTCTGCCCATGATAGCAAGGATGCCCAGTCATCCTGCCTGGCTGAAACAAAATGTCGCAGGTATGTGACCAAGGTCTGGTTGGCCCTCTCTACCAACCCATTCGTCTCGGGATGATAAGCGGAAGAGAGATTCAACTCAATACTGAGAAGACGACACAGCTCTCTCCAGAACCGAGACGCAAACTGGGGACCCCGGTCACTGACAATTTTGTCAGGCATACCATGTAGGCGGAAGATGTGCTTAATGAACAACGCTGCCAAGGCCCGTGCAGAAGGTAACCGTGGTAGCGGCACCAAATGCACTATTTTTGAGAAATGATCGGTGATGACCCAAATGATGGTACAGCCACGAGATTTGGGTAAACCCACGACAAAGTCTATCCCGACGATCTCCCAGGGCCTATCTGCCACCGGCAAGGGATAGAGCAACCCAGCTGGCCTTTGACGCGGAAAATTATTTTTGGTGCAGGAGACACACGCCAGAATATAATCCCTGACATCCCGGACCATATGCGGCCACCAGTACGTCCTCGCCAGTAGCTCAGATGTCCTCTTTGTCCCAAAGTGTCCACCCACCCTGGACGAATGAGCCCAAGAGAGAACCTCCGGTCGCAAATTAATGGGCACAAAAGTCTTGCCCGGAGGCACAGACTCCAGCGAAACCGGCGCTACGGTTCTCAGGCTCTCAGAAGGGACAATAAGCCGAGGCTCCTCTTCCTCCTCTTCAGTTGACATAAGGGAGCGAGAGAGAGCGTCAGCACGAATATTCTTCTCCCCGGCGAGAAAATGAAGAGAAAAGTGGAACCGGGAAAAGAACAAGGACCATCTGGCTTGGCGAGAATTTAGCCGCTGGGCTGTTTGTAAGTAGACCAATTTTTTGTGGTCCGTGTAAACCTGGAAGGGAAACCGCGCACCTTCCAGAAGATGTCTCCACTCTGAAAAGGCCAACTTCATTGCTAGCAGTAGTAGTTTCTCTCCGCTGGCGAGAAGGTCTTAGAGAAGAAGCATGGATGCTTCCGACCTTGAGCATCCTTCTGATAGAGGACTGCTCCAGCACCAACGGATGAGGCATCCACCTCCATTAGGAATGGCTTATCCACATCGGGACGATGTAAGATGGGAGCGCTAGCAAAGTGGGACTTAATAGAAGTGAAGGCCTTGGAGACCTCTTCCGACCACAATTTAGGATTCGCTCCCTTCTTGGTGAGGGCTACCAAGGGAGCTACCAGAGTTGAGAAGTGGGGAATGAACTGGCTGTAATAGTTAATGAACCCCATAAAGCGCTGCACCGCTTTAAGAGAATGGGGCTCTTGCCAGTCCATCACAGCATGTAGTTTGGCAGGATCCATAGCCAATCCCTGGGCGGAGATGATATAGCCCAGGAACGGTAAAGACTCCAGCTCAAACATACACTTCTCCAACTTAGCGTAAAGAGAGTTTGCCCGTAGGAGGTCGAAGACTCTGCCAACATCTCTCCGGTGGGAGTCAATATCTGGAGAAAAGATGAGAATATCATCCAGATAGACTACAACTGAGGTGGAAAGCATATCTCGGAAGATGTCGTCGACAAAGTCTTGAAAAACGGCTGGGGCATTACAGAGCCTGAAGGGCATCACCAGATACTCATAGTGCCCATCTCTGGTGTTAAACGCCGTTTTCCATTCGTCCCCCTCATGGATGCGAATCAGGTTGTAAGCACCCCGCAGATCTAATTTAGTAAACACTCTAGCTCCCCGAAGCCTATCGAAGAGCTCGGATATCAAGGGCAAAGGATACTTGTTCTTAACGGTGATAGCGTTAAGACCCCTGTAGTCTATGCATGGACGTAGTTCCCCATTCTTCTTCTGCATGAAGAAGAACCCTGCCCCAGCAGGTGACACTGACTTCCTGATAAACCCTCTTCCCAGATTCTCTTGAATGTACTGAGACATGGCCTCCATCTCCGGGAGAGATAATGGATAAACTCGACCCCGGGGAGGCTCCGCACCAGGCAAGAGATCGATAGGACAGTCATAGGGGCGATGGGGCGGAAGGGTCTCCGCCGCCTTTTTGGAGAACACGTCTGCGTAAGACCAATATTGCTTGGGAAGAGAGGATAGATCTGCGGGTACCTCAGTAGTAGCAACCTGAACGCACTCTCGGTGACACCTACCCCCACATGATTCACCCCATCCCAGAATTCTGCCTGAGGACCACTCGATGTGAGGAGAGTGGTACCGTAACCAAGGTATCCCCAACAGGACCTCATCAATACCCTCAGGAATGATGAGCAGAGAAATAATCTCCTGATGGGATGGCGACATGGACAGAGTAAAAGGGATGGTCTGATGTGTTATCTGTGCGGGGAGTGTCGACCCATTCACCACTCGTACCGTTACTGGTTGAGGTAGCATAACCAGGGGTATTGCGTGACGTTGGGCGAAGGCAGAAGACATAAAATTGCCCTCCGCCCCAGAATCCACGCAGAGGTCTACCGAGTGGGAGGATGAGCCAAAAGTAATTGTCCCCTTAAAGGACAATTTGGAGGCAAACGTCGCAGTGTCTATTGCACCTCCACCTACTACCACTAGACACTGACGTTTCCTCGACCGCTGATGACATCTGGTGGCAAGATGTCCTGACTGTTGGCGTACATGGCAACCCTGGAGTGCACGAGCGGTCTGGGACTTAGATCCCGCTCGTGACACCACCTTAGGTTCATGGGACTCAGGAGCCTGGACTGGAGATTCCAAAGGTTTGGCGAAGGTGGGAGCCAGCCGAAACCTCTGCCTACACTGGGCTCGCTCTAACCTCCGATCGTGAAAACGGAGGTCAATGCGAGTAGATATTGTTATTAATTCTTCCAGTGTGGTGGGAATCTCCCTAGTGGCCAGAGCGTCCTTAACGTGGTCAGCCAGCCCCCTCCAAAATATAGGGATAAGGGCTTTATCCGACCACTCCAGCTCAGATGCTAGAGTGCGGAAGTGGACGGCAAAAAGGCTGACCAAGGACGAGCCCTGAGTCAGTGCCAACAGTTGGAGCGCCGTATCATGGGTGACACGAGGTCCTAAAAAGACCTGTTTCAGAGTGCTCAGGAATAACGGAGCACTCTGCACCACATGATCGCCACGCTCCCACAGCGGCGTAGCCCACTGCAACGCCCTGTCCGACAATAAGGAAATTATAAAGCCCACCTTAGCCCGCTCTGTAGGGAAACGAGAGGCCAGAAGCTCGAGATGTATTGAGCACTGACTCACGAAACCCCTACAGGACTTACTGTCACCAGAAAATTTCTCTGGTAGCGGTAGGTGAGATAGCGTCGGTACAGGAGCGGCAGTGGACAAGGTAGCTGCAGCCACACTTGCAGCCTGAACAGCGACAGCAGTAACATCCACAGCTGAGGTTGAACGCTCTAGAGCCGCCAACCTTCCCTCCAGCTGCTGGATGTACCGCTGTAAACGCTGATCGTCCGTCATTACTAGCCAGACCTTGGCGCTAGTATTATGTTAAGGACTGGCGGAACGCACCAAGTATAGATGATATGGAATCTGGTGCGTTCGCAGTCTGAGGTCCACCGTGCAGGTAAAACCCCTGCTGCTAGTAAGACGGACTATATGGCGGTACTATAAGTATACGCACATGGGTTAACTTCACCCTGCGTAAAGGAAGCGATCCTGTTGCGTCACAGGACCGCGGTACCGCACATAGAGCGCGAGCAAGAAGTCAGCGAACACAACCCCAACTCAGGATTGAAGTCCGATTAGACCATTTGCTGGCACAAAACCGCAACTGGGTGTGTAAGGAAACTATAAATAGAATATAAGGCACGAGAGTGCGTGCGGTGCCGCACTGACGGACGCCACTAACCACCCAGGCTTGGGTAAGGAAAGCGCAGAGGAAGCGCACGGCGCCGTACTGGCGGACACAGCAACTAGACGCTGTGATGTGTGTTACGTGCAGATGGCTAGTCGGGCGCTAGATAGCTACCATCATCCGCGAGCAGTCAACAACACTAGGGAGGGATACTTAGGAGCTTTCATCCATCGACATACATCCATCTACACACACATTATCAAGACAATACTAGCGCATGGCCGTGCGGTCATGCGCAGTTTATATAGTTGCAGCACAGGAAGCTGCTACAGAAGTTTTGCCCTTTCAGGACCTGCCAGGAGGACCAATGGGATGTGCTGCAGTACCTGAGCATGTGAGCCTCGATCTCCAACGGGAGATCTTGCCCTGGGCATGCTCAGTGTGTGCAAATAAGGACTTAGTCCAAGAGAAGCTCCCTCGCCGCAGATCAGTGCAGGGTACAACAGGAGAGCCAGAAAAGGCAGCAGTAACCCTCTGCACAGAATCAGTCCCAGCGAGACGCTGGGAGCGACGCCTCCGCTGAGCAGAGCCCACTGCGGCCGAAGCAGAATGGGGGATTGCAGCAGACACGGATCGAGATTCCCCCTGTGCAGCAGAGGAAACTTGACTCCTAACACTCAGTGGTTGAAATTTTTATATTTTTCTCTTTACTGGCTAACACTCTACAATGATATATCTTTTTCCTGTACCACTTAACAATGAAAGGCATAAAATGTGTTCTGTCTCCCGAAGCTCAAGGTGCTTTCTCTTGCCTGAAGAAAAAGTTCCCTACAGCTCCGATACTGATTCATCCCAATGTTGTACATACTTTTATTATAGAAGTGGATACTTTATACAGTGCAGTTGGTGCTATTCTATCACAAAGAACGGCAACAAAAAATCTGTTATGTCCCTGTGTTTAGTTTTCCAAAGATTGATCTCATCAGAAAAATAATGATGATGGTGGGGGACAAGGAGCTCCTTGAAAACATTGCTGCTTTCAAGGACTAAAGACATTATTTAGAAGGAGCAACTCAACAAATTGTTGTCCTAACTGACCATCGGTCAGAACTTTGAATTTGTTTTGTCCTCAAAATGTTTGTGCCCCACCAAGCGCTTAATAGTCTTTTTCTTAATTAATTAAACTTTATTGTTGCTTACAGACTTGGTTCCCGCAATGCAAAAAATGTGGAAAAGTTCACAGAGTAAGAATATTTCACAGCAGTGTAAATTTGATATTGATAAAGTCATACTGAGCCAATAAAACACTTTATTTGCGTAGCAAGGTGAAGGCTGTGAAAACTAAAGAGGACCTTTCTATAGTTTGAGCTTGTTGAACTAGCCACTTCATGGAATAGTAGATGCAAAGCTGATTAAAATGAAAGTTTTAAATTTTAATTTTTTCTCTTCTCCAAAAATATAATTTAAATTGTAGTCCAACTGTGCGTTACAAGAGATTTGACTTTGGGAGCATGTTATTGTTCTCTTGTATGAGGTTGATCAATCATAGGCCCACAGTACCATGCAATGAAGAAACGAACATACCTTCTCTCCTCATTAGTGTTGAGCGATACCGTCCGATACTTGAAAGTATCGGTATCGGATAGTATCGGCCGATACCCGAAAAATATCGGATATCGCCGATACCGATATCCGATACCAATACAAGTCAATGGGACATCAAGTATCGGAATGTATCCTCATGGATCCCAGGGTCTGAAGGAGAGGAAACTCTCCTTCAGGCCCTGGGATCCATATTAAAGTGTAAAATAAAGAATTAAAATAAAAAATATTGTTATATTCACCTCTCCGGCGGCCCCTGGACATCAGCGGGAGGATCCGGCGTCCGGCACGGCTTCTTTCTTCAAAATGCGCGCCTTCAGGACCTGTGGAATGACGTCCCGGCTTCTGATTGGTCGCGTGCCGCCCATGTGACCGCCACGCGACCAATCAGAAGCCGCGACGTCATTCCTCAGGTCCTAGAAGGCGCTCATTCTAGGACTTTAGCTGAGGAATGACGTCGCGGCTTCTGATTGGTCGCGTGGCGGTCACATGGGCGGCACGCGACCAATCAGAAGCCGGGACGTCATTCCACAGGTCCTGAAGGCGCGCATTTTGAAGAAAGAAGCCGTGCCGGACGCCGGATCCTCCCGCTGATGTCCAGGGGCCGCCGGAGAGGTGAATATAACAATATTTTTTATTTTAATTCTTTATTTTACACTTCCGATACCGATACCCGATATCACAAAAATATCGGATCTCGGTATCGGAATTCCGATACCGCAAGTATCGGCCGATACCCGATACTTGCGGTATCGGAATGCTCAACACTACTCCTCATTGATTACTGCAGCTACTGTGTAGAGATACAGCACAGCTGAGTTATATTATATTACAAACATTTCCAGATCTCATCTCACACTGCTGTTAGCTGTAACCCACTCCTTTCTGAATGACATGAACTAAGGTCTTGAAAGTTTGTAATGAAACATAACTCCACTCTGATGCAGATGTTAATGATGAGTGGAGGGCATGTTCTTTTCTCACCTGCATCATACTGTTTTCATTAGTCAAAACTGTGCAGGGGAAGAAGTACCCCTTTCAGATACAAATCTCTTTCATTGCCCAATTGAAGTATAGCATAAACTATAACTAAACTTTACAAGCTAATATCTTTGCAACAGAAAGTAAAAATGAAAATGATAACAATTACATTTTAATCAGCTCCGAATCCTACTATTTCATGATGTGACAAGTTTAACAAGCCCAAACTAACTTGTAAAAGTCCTATTTAAAGTGTGTATGTAAATACAAACTAAAAGTACAATATAAGCATATAGCTTTATATGGGATATAGCCACTTTAAAAATTGCACCATTAGTTTTCTAATCACTGCTTCAACTGAAACTGAAGTTTCATCAAATATTCTAAATAAACAGAATTTTCGATTAACTTTTGATCTAATCAAAAGGTGATTGACAGCATCCTCATTGGTGATTTACAATTCTGGTTTGTCGGGTGCCGCCACTGTCTGTAGCCAGTGCTGTCAATCATTAGCGAGAAAGGGAGGTGGTTGCATGAAAAAACAGCGATTGAGGGATGCACGGAGACTTGGCTTCAAGTGTGCACCTAACATGTTAACTAGTTTTATAAAAATTGAGTTGCTACAGAAAGAAGACAGCAAATAGAACACCAAAGATGTGATTTTCAATATTTTATTGGGGCTATATGGCCTACAAAGCTATGTTCTTACTTTATACTGTCAGTATGGGCAGACAGACTCTGTTTAAAATGGTAGATAACAAATGGAATTATGTATTTTTTTTAATCTATTTCTCTTTACTTAGAATTAATAAAACTTAGTTAAAGGGACACTGTCACCTGAATTTGGAGGGAACAATCTTCAGCCATAGAGGCGGGGTTTTGGGGTGTTTGATCCACCCTTTCCTTACCCGCTGGCTGCATGCTGCCTGCAATATTGGATTGAAGTTCATTCTCTGTCCTCCATAGTACATGCCTGCACAAGGCAATCTTGCCTTGCGCAGGCGTGTACTATGGAGGACAGAGAATGAACTTCAATCCAATATTGCAGCCAGCATTCAGCCAGCGGGTAAGGAAAGGGTGGATCAAACACCCCAAAACCCCGCCTCTATGGCTGAAGATTGTTCCCTCCAAATTCAGGTGACAGTGTCCCTTTAACAAGTTAGGCTAGGTTCACATTGCGTCAAGTACATGGCGTTAAACGGATTTGTTAAACGCATGTACAGAAAAGGAACCAAAATATGTAAAAATTCGTCGTCACGGTAACGCTAGCGTTAACGCATGTGATCGCGTTTTTTCTTTTTGATGTCCGTTACGAAGTATCCGTTTGGCTGCATTTGTCACTGTCAATAAAGTTGTTTTTTTTTTTTTTCCCTTTTGTCACTGTCGGGTGTGGGCACAGACTCATTCTCCATTTTGAAAGCATTGAGTGAACTTCTGCTAGCAAGATGTTTGTGTCTGAGCTTGTTAGATTTCGCTTGATGCGGTTGCGACTTCGGCAGAGAAAGCGTAGTTCGTAAAGGAGATATTGGATCCACGAAGTGAATTTCTTGCGGAATACATATGGTGCCTTTCACACCCTGTATGTGCAGCTTTGGGATCATCCCTTCAAATTCCAACGCTATCTACGGATGTCCATTGAGACCTTTGATGTTCTGCTCTCACATGTGAAGGATGAGATACATCATCATCGCATCACTTTTCGTGAAAGCATCTGTGCGGAGCAACGTTTAGTAGTGACTGTGAGGTAATTATACATTTTTTTATCATTCTATTGACAAAGACTAGATCTCGGTATCGTGTGGCCTAATGTTCATTTAGCAATTGTATATTCTATTGTAACTAGCCTTTTAGATGATCATTAAAATCCTAATTTTTTTTCTTTTTGAATGTCGACAGATATCTGGCTACCGGAGAATCTTTTGCGTCACTGCATTATCAGTTTAGACTTGGGAAGTCAACAATTTGCCAACTTGTTCGGGAAACTTGTGATGCCATTTGGAACAACTTGCAACCACTTGTGCTACCAACACCAACATCAGAAATGTGGCTAGCGATTTCCCAACAGTTCGAGGATGTGGCTAATTTCCCCAATTGTATTGGTGCCGTGGACGGCAAGCACATTCTGATTCAGAAACCTGCGCATAGTGGATCCCTCTACTATAACTATAAGAAATACTTTTCTATAGTATTGATGGCGATTGCGGATGCCAGGTACCGTTTTGTTGCTGTGGATATTGGTGCTTATGGCCGGACTAACGATTCCAGAGTCTTCAGAGACTCCAACATGGGCCGATGTTTGTACAGCCAAAGTTTCAACATACCCTCATCACGACCTCTTCCGGGGACCGAAGGCCCAAGTTTGCCCTATGTTTTAGTTGGTGATGAGGCGTTCCAACTCGGACAAAATCTCCTCAAGCCGTACTCAAGCCGTAGTCTAGACTCCACCAGGCGCATTTTTAATTATCGCTTGAGCTGGGCAAGACGTTATGTGGAGTGTGCCTTTGGGATTTTGACATTAAAATGGCGGATTTTACTAACCTGCATGCAACTGCAACCAGAAAATGTGGACCGTGTTGTGAAGGCGTGCATCTGTCTGCATAATTTTGTGGCGAGACATGAACCCCAGGTGGTAGACCCCGATGATTGTGAGTCGAACCTCATTAGCATTGAATCGACTGCTGTTCGGTCTACAGCACAAATAATGAGGATTCGTGATCAATTTGCACATTACTTCACGCATGAAGGCCATGTTCCATGGCAAGACAGATACGTGTGAAAATAATTTAAAGTCTTCCTGGTGTCGTGTAAAAAGTTACCTTATGTCATGTAAAAAGTTATGTTGTTTAACCTGATGTCGTGTAAAAAGTTATGTTGTGTTAAAAGTTTAAGTACCGTATATACTCGAGTATAAGCCGAGATTTTCAGCCCAAATTTTTGGGCTGAAAGTGCCCCCCTCGGCTTATACTCGAGTCACGGTAGCGGTGGGGTCGGGGGGTTAGGGGGAGAGGGCGCTGAGGTATACTTACCTAGTCCCAGCGATCCTCGCGCTGTCCCTGCCGTCCCACGGGCTTCGGCGCTGCAGCCTCTTCCTCTCTTCAGCGGTCACGTGGGACTGCTCATTAGAAAAATGAATAGGCGGCTCCACCTCCCATAGGGGCGGAGCCGCCTATTCATTTCTCTAATCAGCGGTGCCAGTGACCGCTGATAGAGAAAGAATCTGCGGCACCGAAGACAGCTGTGACAGGCGGGGACAGCGCGAGGATCGCCAGGACTAGGTGAGTATGTTATATTCACCTGTCCACGTTCCAGCCGCCGGGCGCCGATCCATCTTCCCGGCGTCTATCTGCGCGCTGACTGTTCAGGTCAGAGGGCGCGATGACGCACTAGTGTGCGCGGCGCCCTCTGCCTGATCAGTCAGTGCAGAGAGACGCCGGGACCAGACACTGGGAGCTGCAATCAGCGAGGTGAGTATGGCTTTTTTTTTTTTATTGCAGCAGCAGCGGCCATGGCACAGATTTATGTGGAGCATCTATGGGGCAATATGAACGCAGCAGAGCACAGTATGGGGCAGATATGGGGATATATGAACGCAGCAGAGCACAGTATGGGGCAGATATGGGGATATATGAACGCAGCAGAGCACAGTATGGGGCAGATATGGGGATATATGAACGCAGCAGAGCACAGTATGGGGCAGATATGGGGATATATGAACGCAGCAGAGCACAGTATGGGGCAGATATGGGGATATATGAACGCAGCAGAGCACAGTATGGGGCAGATATGGGGATATATGAACGCAGCAGAGCACAGTATGGGGCAGATATGGGGATATATGAACGCAGCAGAGCACAGTATGGGGCAGATATGGGGATATATGAACGCAGCAGAGCACAGTATGGGGCAGATATGGGGATATATGAACACAGCAGAGCACAGTATGGGGCAGATATGGGGATATATGAACGCAGCAGAGCACAGTATGGGGCAGATATGGGGATATATGAACGCAGCAGAGCACAGTATGGTGCAGATATGGGGATATATGAACGCAGCAGAGCACAGTATGGGGCAGATATGGGGATATATGAACGCAGCAGAGAACAGTATGGGGCAGATATGGGGATATATGAACGCAGCAGAGCACAGTATGGGGCAGATATGGGGATATATGAACGCAGCAGAGCACAGTATGGGGCAGATATGGGGATATATGAACGCAGCTACTGATGTCTCAATTAATTTTACTTTTATTGGTATCTATTTTTATTTTTGAAATTCACCGGTAGTTGCTGCATTTTCCACCCTAGGCTTATACTCGAGTCAATAAGTTTTCCCATTTTTTTGTGGCAAAATTAGGGGGGTCGGCTTATACTCGGGTCGGCTTATACTCGAGTATATATGGTAATACAAGAATCTTAAATTTGAAACAGTTTACTAAATGGTTATGGATTTTGCCAACAAACTGTTGGTAGACAGGTTTAACATATGATATCCCATAAGGATGAAAACCAAAGGAAAATAGAAATTTAAAAAAAGAAAAAAAAAAGAAAAAACAAAACTTGCAACGCGGTAATTGCACCTGGCTGGGGACAGTGAACGGTACTAAAGACTTTGGTACTGCACGGGCGTATTGTCTGCCCAACTGTATGATGGACTGCTACATTGTCTATGAGGTTCCACGCTCGTTTCACCCCGGCCTCTATATTGAGGGTTGTAGGCCGGCATGTCCATTCTTCTTGTTCCCGATGGAGCGGGTTCCTGGGGGCCCACAAATTCCTCAAGAAGGTCGTTCAGTCTTTGTCTAAACATAAGGTTTCTATGGGCCGGGATATTTTGAGCTACAGGCACATAGGACAAGAAAAGTAGCTTCCACTCATTAGCAGAGTATACAGACTCGCGGGCTTGCAGCTCGGTAATTTCCCGCCTCAGGTCTTTGAGCTCACTGCGACACATGTCCTCTACCCGTTGGAGTCCATCCACGATAATTGCATCAGCTTCATCTTTTTGTGATGCTCGCTTGCGTCCACGCTGTGATTGCAACTGGGCACTCACACCTGCAGCAACAGTGCTTCTCTCCACAGATCGTGGCTCGCTGATGCCAGACACATCTTCAGGTTGGGTTGGTTCCACTGGAGAAGGCTCCAGTTCCTCTGCTGGTCTAGGCGCAGCGGTACTGCATACCGTGCTGTAAAACCACAAAAAAAAAAATTTAATTATTTTCCTTTAAACAAATATGTCTCGCACACAGACCTATTTCTACTTACGAGCGCTGAGACAATGTTTTTTTAAGGAAAAGCAATTGGTCGTAATGCACATACGGTGTCACCCGTTTGCCACCTGATCCCCTTGGTGCATTCTGACTGTTCCAGTAGTCACAGACAAAGCGATCGTGGATGGACTTCCAACGGGTATGGACAGCATCGGCTTTAAATTTAAAAAAAATATATATATATAAAAATAGTAGATAGATAGTTTGAAGATATATGAAAAATTGTTCATAGTTTTTTATGATAGTTGATATATAAATAGTATATAGATAGTTGTTAGATAATAGAGAAATAGTTTAGAAATAGTGTATAGATAGATATATAGTGTACAGATAGTTAATAATTGAGAGATAGATAGCAGACAACAAGTGGATATGTTGATAGGATAGAATTTTTTTTTTTATTTTTTCACATTTTTCGATGTAACGTCACCAATATTTACCAATTTTTTTGTTTGAGGTTGTCGACTTCTCCATGTATCGGGGATCAAAGTGACAGATAATTTGATCCCACAACTTGCGGTTCTTCACAATGTCATGGTGGGAGCTGTCGCTCTGGTCCCATATGGAGGGGTTGGCTTCCACAAGGTTGATCAGTGTCTCGTTGTGAATAGTCAATGGCTCTTCGTCAACGACAATCCTTTTTTGTTTGGTCGCTGACTTGGACTATGTAAACACAAAACGTTATGTTGATAGTGTCAATTTCACTGGATGCCCATATTCATATATACAGAGATAGATAGATAGATAGATAGATAGATAGATACATAGATATAGCGATAGATACATAGATATAGATAGATAGATACATAGATATAGCGATAGATAGATACATAGATATAGATAGATACATAGATATAGCGATAGATAGATGCATAGATATAGCGATAGATAGATACATAGATATAGCGATAGATACATAGATATAGATAGATAGAAACATAGATATAGCGATAGATAGATACATAGATATAGCGATAGATAGATACATAGATATAGATAGATACATAGATATAGATAGATAGATAAATAGATGGAGCGATAGATAGTTGATAGATAGTTTATAGATATAGTAGATAGAAAGTGAATAGATAGATTGTTGGTAAATATTGGATAGAATATTTCTAGTTTTATATTTACCACTGGCAGTTGTGGCGACGACAGACGGCTAGGGACCTTCTTTCTTTTGTGTCCTCCGTGTGCCACAACCTATTGTGTATGTAAAATGTAAAAAAAAAAATAACATTCATTGGATCAATAAATTTATGCCTGAAAAAGTCAAAATGTGTGCTATGTACCTTTGTGGTTTTTGCCTGTTTTTTGGGGGGAGGTCTAGCAGCCTCGGGCTCAGAAGACTCCTATTCACAATAAAAACGTGATTTTTATTATGTGCTTAGCTCAATACAATGGAGTTTCACACAACATTATTGTGGTTTTTAAAGTTCAAGCCTACCGATTGCGATGAAAACACCGCTGACACGCTGCTGCTGCTGCTGCTGCTGACATCAGTATCCGACATCTGCGTGCAACAAAGCAATACATTTTTAGTATACACACATCCGACGGACATTACAGACTCCCATGATGTATACAAAGATATATAATATATAGAAATATACTTACATTTCCTGTGATCTCTTGCAACACTCTGTCACGTGCAGTAGGCCTCAGGAGAAATGTGTGGGTGGGATACTCCTCAATTGGCCGAAATCACATTTCCTGTCACATGACCACATGTGACCACCCTCAAACGCTATTAAAACATGTGGTCCTATTTGGAAATGTTTCATGATTTGCGTCTGACTGCGTTTGCCGTAGCCTTCTATGGCAGAATGAACGCTTCCGTTAGTATTGCGTTAGCTTGGCCGGACCCGAAAACGCTGCAAGCCGCGTTCAAGGTCCGTCAGAAAAAAAACGTTATGTGACAAACGCATACCAATTTAGGGATGCGTCACGATGCGTCAGACAATGCAAGTCTATGGGCGCGTTAGTATGTGCGTTACATTGCGTTTTTACTACTTAAAAACGTGTCCGTTAGACGGACTCACCTAGCGCAATGTGAACCTAGCCTTAAATGTACCCCAAAAGCATAACTATGTCAAAATCGCTCATCCCACAGAAATAAGTCCTCATGCAGCTATATTGAAGGAAAAGTAAGCTATGGCTACTAGAGTGTGACATTAAAAAAACGAAAAAAATACTTGCCCCTAAAGGCTCTAAATAGGTGAGTCCTGATAGTGGTTATTAAAGTTAACATTAATATTTATGCTGTCTTACTTCACATTTCAACTAACTAAAATAAAAATAATTATAATTGTAATTTTTCAGTTAAAATGTTAAAACATTTTTTGTCAACTCCTGTTTAAATTTCTTTGATTCTATTGTCCATACAACATCAGTTTAATGAACCTTCTTGTACAACAGCGTAATGATATTACTGCTATTCGACAAAACCTTCCTCTAGGCAGTGAAGCCACAGGGACAACAGTCACTCATTTTACTTATGCCAAAATGTTCATTTAGAGCTGTGAGGCTGCGTTAATCCCTATACTAATCATATCTGCTGATACAGAAGATTTATCTACCATATTATATGGAAAAAAGAATAAAAATTTACTTTTTACGTTATGTCAACTGTAATGCTATTAATTTCCATTTTCCTTCTATGATTGAGGGCATGTCCGCTGATTTTTCGAATATACTTTAAGAGACAGACAAGGATTAGCACTAAGACTTTTAATATAAAAGGCTTTGATGGAAACAGTTACCTGATAGCTAATAATAAGTGATATACTTTCTTAATCTGCAATATCCCCTGCAGCCTGATCCCAATATTACGCCAAACTGTAGCAAGTGTGCAGATTATACAGGTTAATTTTAAAACCACAAAATTAGATTTTTAAACAGGCAGAAAAAATATTTTAGAATTGTAACAGCAAGGCAGTCACTTTTTAAAGCACTTAGTTAGTTTTTTAGTGCAGATAAGCATATAAAGACCTAAATTAACCCTGTCATGATACAAGATATTTTAATTCTACTTATTTGGTTATTAAAAAAGCAGTCAATAAGAAACTTTTTTGAAATTTTGCCATGCACACTTAAAATAGCTGCCTGAGAAATAGTTGAGTAGCTGACATTTACTTTTTATGGGAAAAGCTATGTAGACTCTTGACCCTCATACCTACAGTATATGTAGGGGTCCTCACAACCAAAATAATTTAGTGCTTAGAAGGGAAATCATATATACTGTATATACTTGTAGTATGTAAAAAAAAATAACTGTCACAAGTGCAAAATTAATTTATTTATTTGAAAGACCAGAGAAAATAGATATAATGCCAACTTTTTGGCCTTTGATATTTTGCATTATTTAAGGAAGAATGAACAAATCAGCAACATGTCAAGCATTGCTTTAATTTATTATTTTTTATATCTTTTGTGGTGCGGTATAAATTATTTGTCATCTTTATTCCTTGGATCAGTGCCATTTCATCGATACCAGATTTATGTAGTTTTTTTTTAGCTGCTCTAACATAATTTAAAATGCCTTTTTCTGCAAAATAAGTTCTTGCATCACCATAGTTTGAGACTTGAGGGCTATAATTTTTCTATACTTCTGCCAATTGGGTCATGTGAGTCTTATTTACAAGTTGACGTGTTTTTGTTACCCTTTTTCGGGCACATAACATTTTTGGATAATTTTCAATTCCAGTTTTTGGGAGGTAGTATGAACAAAAACCGTGAATTCAGTTATAGTTTTTGATGGGTTTTTATGCCATTCACAGTATTTATAAGTGATAATACAGCTTTATTCTTCAGGTCAGTACAATTACAGAGATACCACATATATATTTTTTTATGTTTTGCCACTTTGACACAATAAAAACAATAAAAAAAAATTATTATTTTTGCGTAGTTGTATTCTGAGAGTTATAGCTTTTTTTATTTCTACACTGATGGAATTGTATTGTGGCTTGCTTTTACAGGACAAGATGACGTTTTCAGCAATGCAATTTTTATTTACATTCTACTTTTTGATCATGTTTTATTTCACTCTTTGGTCTGCAGTAGTTTTCTGCCAAGTTTATTTATTTTTATCACTGTGTTCACTGTATTCCCTACGTCTGAAGAAGAGAAGGTTTTTCCACCAACATAAAGAGGATTCTTTACTGTTAGGGCAGTGAGAATCTGGAATTTCTTGCCTGAGGAGGTGGTGATGGCGAACTTAGTCGAGGGGCTCAAGAGAGGCCTGGATGTCTTCTTGGAGCGTAACAATAGTGTATCTTACAGTTATTAGGTTCTTTAGAAGGACATAGATCTGGGGATTTATTCTGAAGGAATTTATGCTGAACTGGATGGACAAATGTCTTTTTCCGGCCTTGCTAACTATGTTACTATGTTACTCTGTTACTGGACGGGTTAACTAGTTTGAGAGTTTTATAGGTCAGGATGTTATGGACTCAGCAATACCAAATATGAGAGAAATCATACAAGAAAAAGCACCAAGAAGAATCAATAAAAATATGAAAGTTTATTGAAAACAAAATATATAATACCAAGTAACTGAAAGTAAATAGGGATATGACAGTGGTAAGCAAAAGGGGTGAAACCACAGTAAAAGTCAGGTGAACCAGCAGGCCTATAAATACCAAACAGCTTTGCTCAAAAGTGCAAGTGCATAGGTACAATGTATATACTCACTGGTGTAGCCTAAAAAATGTGTATCCAAACTAGGGGATAAAGCAAGTGTCCAAGGAGGCTGTGTATCAAATCCGGAACATAGAGTTCTGAGCAAAAACAAATATAAACAAATAGTATAGTATTAGCCTTAAAGGTTACCTGAGACTCTGTGGTGCCACCCGCCCCAATACCAATTATGAGTACTTTTTTTGCTTATTTTTATTTATACATAAATAAAAATAAAGGGTATAATACTTATTTATTTATTTTTCATTTTGTGATTTTTTTATATTTATACAATTTTCTTTAACTAATTTTTTACTATTTTTCTAAGTCACTCTATGACTTTTTTTTAACTTTCACTGCTCTGATCGCTGGTATAATGGATTTTAGAAAAAACTTTTTGAAAGTGAGGGATATCAAAGAGTGGAACAGGCTGCCACAAGAGGTGCTGAGTTCTCTTTCAATGGAAGCCTTCAAACAGAGGCTGGACAGACTTCTGTCTGAGATGGTTTAATGAATCATGCATTGAGCAAGGGGTTGAGCACAATGACCCTTGAGGTCCCTTCTAACTCTAACATTCTATGATTCTATGATAATTCAATGCAGTGCACCAGTACTTAAATGTATTATACCTGTCAGTGTTACACTGACAGAATACCATTTAAACCATGTTCCTGGCATGGTATAAGCAGGATACTGTCACTGGCAGGCCCGGAGATTGTCTTGACTACTTTGGGTTGCCATGACAACAATCGGGCTGTTGCGATGATGACACCAGAGTGCCAATTGGACTGGAGAAGGAGCCTACATGTGATACTGATCGCTGCATTTAGGAGGTTAAAAAGCCAGGGGAGGCACGGGTACCACTCATGGCTTTGGCTCCTGGCACCGATCATGCAGGCACAGCTCCTATATGTCAAATGTCGGGAAACTCAACTCAATCATAGCGTAAAGGTACATCAAAGGTCATGAAGGGCTTAAGTGGCAATTATTTGCTTTTTAATTGTTTTTATGTTATTGATTACTCTTATTTTGTACATTGTATCTTTGGTATTTGGATTGCCTATTACATTTTGTGTTGACTAATACCTTTTATACACCTCACTTTTTTATGTATTCTTTGCTTGTCATTTTTTGATGCATCAGATAGCATCCCTTTATTTAGATGGTTTATTTTTATATCTATTTAAGTTTGCACTACAACGTAGACATATTTGTCCCACATTATTTTTTAATGTGGGAAGGTATAGCATTTTTTTTATTTGCACATTCACATCTTGCACAAAATATATCTGTTATATACTTGTTTACTCCTCATACCCCAGCAGTAGTATGTCAAATCCAACATGTTCCATCTAGAGTAGAGTTGCTTGGATTTTGTGTCAATGTACATCATCACTGCTTCTTCTGCATTTACATGGCATTTGCAAATATTGAAGAGATATGGATGTGCTGCTCTCCACAACATGTGTAGCAAAGCAGTGGCCTTACTAAAACCAGGGATCTATTAAGTAGTTTTTTAAATAAGCTAGGTATCCAAAACAGGAAAACAAGCCTGCATGGGAAGTAATTTTTAGGGGCAAAACTATGAAATATGGGACACTCCCATTTAATTAAGAATAGTTTGACATTACATTAGAGGGATTAAAGTTCAATATTTACAGTTATGGATCATGGTGATCATTAATTTCTAAAAATGTCCAATGAGAGCACTGTTCTAGAATACTCATATACCATTGCACTATGTGATCATTTACATTTTTGCAAATCCTCTATATTGTTAATTCTTCTAGAATCTCTGAGTTTTATTTAAGCCACTTCTTATCTTTTTTTTTCTTACCTTGTGGATTGCTAGCCTTGTTATCTATTCTGCTTATAGTGTCAGTCAACAGAACACAATGCAGCAGTACAAATGTTGAAATGTAGTTTGGATCAGGGTATTCCAGACATTAGGGCAGACTATCAGCGTTGCAGTTTTAATTTTTTATAGCTTCCAGTCTGAATGCCCTTCTTTTGGAATCACAACTAGACACCATATAACAGCCCCATGCTCTTTCCTTCCAACAGTTCTAGAGGTCTATAATTAAATTTTAGTAAGGTGTGAAACATTGCATATATAGCTGTGTAAGTTCCCTATAAGTCTGAAGCTCAGGAGCGGATAATAACACAGGCAGCTCAGGTTACTGGTAACAGTGAAATCAATCAATATTCATTTTATAGTGTTACCACAATATCGATCTTCCGTTAAAGAGCAGACAAAAAAGGTTATTTCTTATAGAACATTGTGAGAATCTAACAAAGCATAATGTGTTGAAAGCAGTATTAACTAGTAATAGTTGACTGGTTATGTAAATCCTAAGACAAAACTTACATTAGTATTACATTCCAGTTTTAGGTTCGCAATTTGTTTGACCTAATTCTGCTAAGACCAAAAGGAGATATATTCTCCCAATAAGAAACAAGTCAGACGAGTTCTTGAAAGGATCTGAAATAACACGTAAATATAATGCAAGTCATTACAGCCCGGATGTGGTACAAATTATGACATTTCTGGCACAGTTAGCTTGACAAATATACCACAATGTCTTCGAAAGCCATAAAAGCTAAAAGTGAAAAATCTCATTTGACCATTGACGAGATCACAAAATCTATTTTGGATAAATAAGATGCATGAAAAGTATCTTTTTTTTTTTGCAAATCTGAATTATATTGTCTGTTGCAAAAAATGGTTCATGGTATAGATAGGTTCCCTGACAGAAGTTATGTCGCTAATCCATGTTATGTAAATAAAAGCTTATAACCTGATGTTAAATTCATCCATTGGTTGTATAAATTATTCTTTGGAAAGCTGAAACCCTCCGAAATGTGGTTTAGGTTAAGAAAATAAATTGGCATCAATGCAGAAATATTGATCAGTTAATGGACACAGAATGATCAGATTTTGGCAAGACAAAAGTTTTGTCACCTGGTCATATAATGCACCCAATCCTAGTTTACATCCTCACCTGTGCTCAGTAAATGATTGTTTAATTAGTGTGTGTGTATAAAAAGGAACAGAGCACCCAAGACCTTCACTTGTACCGCAACTTGAGCTCTGACAACATGTCAAAAATCCACCCAGCGACCAAAGCCTGGATTATCAAGAGGCTGAAGACCAGATCCACTGCAGAGATGGCTGGCACCTTTAATGTGTCTCAGCGTCAAGTAGAAAGAATTAAAAAAAGATTTGAAGAGACTGGAGATGTGTTTGACAAGCCCAGGTCCGGCAGACCCCACAAGACAATTGCTCAAGAAGAATGTTTGTTGGTTAGAAAATCCAAAGCAAGCCCATTTTCCACTGCAGCAAAGCTCCAACAGGCCTTGTCACTAGGGTTGAGCGACTTTTACTTTTTTAGGGTCGAGTAAGGTTTCGCGAAACCCAACTATCTCTAAAGTCGAGTCGAGTGAAAACGGCCGATTATGGCGAAAAGTCGGGGATCGACCGAAACACGAAACCCAATGCAAAGTCAATGGGATTTTTTTTTTCTCTCTCTCTCTCTCTCTCTCTCTCCTCCGTCCCTGAACAGAAAAGCTGGTGTTACACATTTCAAATCGCTGCAGCGCACAAGCGACAAGATGACGATAGGCGTCCACGCCCCTAAGACCTATGTCATCACTCTGCCCACGCTCCTTCGCTGAAAAAATGGCGCCAAGTGCATCATACGAAACGCGACTTTGGCTCGAAAGTCGCGTACCGCATGGCCGACCCCACACAGGGATCGGGTCGGGTTTCATGAAACCCAACTTTGCCAAAAGTCGGCGACTTTTGAAAATGAACGATCCGTTTCGCTCAACCCTACTTGTCACCTCAAGTGCCTGTGTCAACTAGAACAGTTTGTAGGATTCTCTCTCGAAATGGCCTCCATGGTCGAATCAGTGCCCAGAAGCCAGCACTAAACAAAAAGCAAATAAAAAACCATGTGGCATTTGCATTTGCACAGCCTGCTAACAGATGGATGCTGGAAAAGTGGCAGAAGGTGGATTTATCTGATGAATCTTCACTGGAATTGCACCACAACCACCACAAATACTGCAGGAGACCTACTGGAGCCAGTATGGATCCAAAATACACCCAGAAAACAGTTAAATTTAGCGGTGGAAAGATCATGGTTTGGGGATACATTCAGTATGGGGGTGTGCGAAACATTTGCAAAGTGGAAGGCAATATCAATAGCCTAAAATATCAAGAAGTATTAGCTACCTCTTATATTCCAAATCATAAAAGGGGGCAAATTCTGCAGCAGGATGGTGCTCCATCTCATACATCCATCTCTACAACAAAGTTCCTCCAGGCAAAAAAGATCAAGGTGCTCAAGGACTGCCCAGCCCAGTCACCTGACATGAACATCATTGAGCATGTTTGGGGTAGGATGAAAGAGGAAGCTTGGAAGACAAAACCAAAGAATCTAGATGAACTCTGGGAGGCATATAAGACTGTATTCTTTGCTATTTCTGATTACTTCATTAATAAATTGTATGTATGTATTGTATTGTTGAACAGCATGGATGCAGTCCTTCAAGCTCATGGAAGTCACACAAAATATTAAATATGACTCTAATAGCACCACAGCTTCATTCACCAATGTTATTTAACATATATTTGTATTTTAAGTTAATTATTTGTTTGAATATCACATTACTTTCTGTGGGCGACAAAACTTTTGTCTTGCCAAAATCTGACCATTCTGTGTCCATTAACTGATCAATATTTCTGCATTGATGCCAATTTATTTTCTTAACCTAAACCACATTTTGTAGGGTTTCAGCTTTCAAAAGAATAATTTATACAACCAATGAATGAATTTAACGTCAGGTTATAAGCTTTTATTTACGTAACATGGATAAGCGACATAACTTCTGTCAGGGAGTGTAAGTAAATTGAATGACAACTGAATTTGGTTTTAGCTGTGACATCTGTGTTGGTGCTTACCCTTTCTGTCTTCTGTTTATATCGCCAATTGATGCCGCACTCTTGTTGCGAACAATGCATGGCAACTATTCTATTTCTGTGTTCTAAGGTACTTGAGGTTCTGTTTGTTTTGTGAGATCAGGAATTCACTTTCCGTTGTTTGTTTCCTGCTGTGTTGCCTGGACAGGGCAGCAAGATATTTAAGCTCCTGAAAGCCTGCAGACCACAGCCAGTTATTATTTGATTTGCTTCTAGTGAACTTCTCAGCATCCTGCTTTGACTGATTTTTTTTTTTACCACAACTTGCTTTTTGACTACTCTTTTGCCTTGTGATTTTGTCAGTGTACTGACCTTCTGGTTATGACCCAGCTACCAGACTATTCTACTTGCCAGTTTGCGCCACTGAATAGCAGCTAACTCGGTGTCCCCAGCCTAGGGGTCCTGATCCTTGCTTTGGGGTTAAAGGGATGAAGGCTAGGGCAATGCCTATTATCTGGAAAATTGAGTAGTCAAATGCCAAGCCTGTTCATGGTAGCTCTCTTTACAGCTGCCATGTGACCATGTCCACTAATCTTGTTACAGAAACTTTATAAACTTTTCAGGACCTAGTGAATTCTAACAATTTGTATTTTGATTTACTTGAATTGACATAAAAATGCAAGCTACCATTTTACACATTGAAGATGATTGCATCAGACACAGAAGGCTCACATGACCTCAGACGTGGCCCCACGGGCTTCCCAATGATGCTTTACAGCCATCACATCACAAGGAATAATGCAACCAATTAGGATGGACTTTCATAGCTTCTGTAACATGTGAGGCAAGGAATGCATTTGCAATTTTAGGGTAATTTAGGATAAGAATAGGATTCAGGGCTCACAGCTACCCAATAGAGTTAGGAGGGGAATTTTCTAAAACATTATACAAATACTGCAAACAGTGATGTGTTGTACAACTGGACCATTGAAGAAGATGATTGATGTAGTCTGCCAATAAAATATTTTAAACTGATATAGGGAGAGTGAATGATACTGTAGGAGAGATGCCAGAAGCCGTGCTTGACTCCGTATGATAGATCAATGATATAGTATAGGTACATAGCTGGCATTTGTACTTCTGCATTTGAATTACACTTACAGTTTTTTTTCTTTATTCTTAATGCAACAGAAAATAGCAAGCAAGCACAATATATTTTTTACCCGGAAAATAAATCTGAAATCAGTGTAAGTCAGAAATGCTGTGCTTACTTGTCACAAGTGACTACTAAGTTTTCATACGCAAATTTTCTCTTCAGAGAGGAAGAAGACTTGAACTCTAGTGCTCCCTATTGGAAGTAGCAATTACATAAGTAAATAGCGACCATTTAACAAGCCTTGCAATATGACTTAGGTTAAAAGCCAAACCAAATACATGTACTGAGCTTTTGAATTTCTTGTGCAATTATTTTGGTCAAGGAGGAAAAATTGTTTTGTATGTTTTTTTTAAATATGAAAGAAAATTTCCCCAAACCAGAAATTTCACTTTAGTTATCACTAGTGTTGAGCAATACCTTCCGATACCCAGAAGTATCGGTATCAGATTGTATCGGCCGATATCCACAAAATATCGGATCCCGCCGATACCCGATACTAATGCAAGTCAATGGGACACAAATATCGGAATGTAAATAAGCCCTTTCTGTCCTTCTATATGCTGTTCCGGAAAGGGGAAGAGTGTGGGCGGTGCGTGGGTGGACACTGTGAGTGTTTGTGTGTGCGGGTGGGGTCTGTGCGGGCCTGCCGGGGATGTGTACCTGCCTGCTGAGGCTCTGTGCGGGCCTAGCGGGGCTCTATGTGGCATGCCGGGGCTGTATGTGGGTTGCCTGGGCTCTATGGCGTGCCGGGGGTCTGTGCGGGCCTGCCGGGGCTGTATGTGTGCTGCCCGGGCCCTCAGCGGCGTGCGGGGTCTATGCGGCGTGCTGGGTGTCTGTGCGGGCCTGCCGGGGCTGTATGTGTGCTGCCCAGGCTCTCAGCGGCGTGCGGGGTCTATACGGCATGCCGGGGGTCTGTGCGGGTCTGTCGGGGCTGTATGTGTGCTGCCTAGGCTCTCAACAGCGTGCGGGGTTTCTGCGGTGTGCTGGGGCTCTGTGCGTGTGTACAGGCATCGTCCGATGGGACTACAAGTCCCATCGGACGATGCCTGCTACACTGACAGTGACTGGCACATTAGCCAATGATGGGACAGTAGTAGTCCAATCATCCGGCTAATGTGTTGAATGAAAAAAAAATAAAATACTCCATACATACTTCATACATACTACATACATACATACTCCATACATACTTCATACATACATACTCCATACATACATACTCCATACATACTCCATACTTAATCCATACATACATACTCCATACATACATACTCCATACATATATACTCCATACATACTCCATACATACTACATACATACTCCATACGTACTCCATACTTTACATACATACTTTACATACATTCAGGTGAGCGGTCACGTGAGCGGTCAGGTGACCCGTCACCTGACCGCGACGTCATCGAAGGTCCTTCACTCTCTGCAATTCTCGGGAACGGAGGCAGACGTTCGCAGCGGTGACAGCCAGGGTTCGTCGGAGGGGTGAGTATATCCATATTTATTATTTTTATTCTTTTTGGCGTAGTGGTTTGCGCATGCCCAACAGGCGAATCCACTGCGCAGCTGAAGGAAAAGAGCGTGATCTGCGCTATTCAGCCGTTTATCGGTGGGCGCGGCCATCTTTGTGAGGTCGCGTGTGCGGCGTGCGCAGATGGTACGGTTTGGCTTCCCGGGGCTTCAGGAAAATGGCCGCGGGATGCCGCGCGTGCACAGATGGAGATCGCGGCGGCCATTTTCCTGTAGCCGAGTTCGCATCTCAGCTTCAGGAAAATGGCCGCCGCGATCTCCATCTGCACACGCGTGGCATCCCGCGGCCATTTTCCTGAAGCCCCGGGAAGCCGAGCAGTACCATCTGCGCACGCGTGGCCTCACAAAGATGGTCGCACCCACCGATGAATGGCTGAATAGCGACGATTGCGATCTTTTCCTTCAGCTGCGCAGTGGATTCGCCTGTTGAGCATCCGCACGCCACTACGCCACCAACGGAAAGATGAGCAAGATCTGGGGAGAAACAGCGATGTCACCACGCCCATATGACGAGACCAGCGTGAGTGACAGCCCAAAACGGCGACTTTACAAATGAATTTCGGCAGCATAGGTGGGGAGTAAAGGCTAACAAAATACACTAATGTAAAGCACAGCTCTGCCCCTATTTAACGCTATTTTTATCTCATCTTGAAAAAACGGGGTGAAAGGTTCCCTTTAACTTTAATAGTATTCATTTAAAATAGAATTAGGCTATAAGACATAAAAAAAACAGATATACTGGAAGTAGAGTGCCTGTATAAACGCTACGCGTTTCGAACACACTTGACTAAGAACACTCGTGTGTTCGAAATGCATACAGTTTATACAGGCACTCTCCTTCCGGTATATCTGGTTTTTGTATGTCTTACAGCCTATATCTATTTTAAATGAATACTGTTATGACCTGGTGGTTAGGAGCACCCGGCATGACCTGATAGGTAAACTCACACAGGACAAGCTCTGGGATGTGGGAGCTATGCTGACCGCAGGCCCTAATCCTATCACACACACTAGAAATAGCCGTGGAGCGTTCCTGACTCTCCCTAGACGCCTCTTCACAGCCTAAGAGCTAGCTAGCCCTAGAGATAGAAAATAAAGCCTACCTTGCCTCAGAGAAATTTCCCAAATGTAAAGGATGCCCCCCACATATATTGACTGTGAGTAAAGATGAAGTCACAAACATAGAAATGAAACAGATTTCAGCAAAGGGAGGCCAGACTTACTAAACAGACAGAGGATAGGAAAGGTATCTTTGCGGTCAGCACAAAAAACTACAAAAGGCCACGCAGAGTGTGCAAAAAGACCTCCGCACCGACTAACGGTGCGGAGATGCCACTCTGCATCCCAGAGCTTCCAGCTAGCAAGACAAAATCATGATAACCAGCTGGACAAGGAAACAATGAACAAATAATAACTATCAGGAACTTAGCTTCTGCTGGAGAAGACAGGTCACCAGAAAGATCCAAGAGCGAACTGAACTAATGCAGGAACATTGACAGCTGGCATGGAGTAACGATCTGAGTGGAGTTAAATAGAGCAGACAACCAAAGGACAAACCACATCACCTGTGTAAGGAACCTCAGAAGCAGCAGCTCCACTCACAGCCACCAGAGGGAGTCCATGGACAGAACTCGCCGAAGTACCATTCACGACCACAGGAGTGAGTTCTACAACAGAATTCACAACAGTACCCCCCCCTTGAGGAGGGGTCACCGAACCCTCACCAGAGCCCCCAGGCCAATCAGGATGAGCCAAATGAAAGGCACAAACCAGATCGGCAGCATGAACATCAGAGGCGAAAACCCAGGAATTATTTTCCTGACCATAACCCTTCCACTTGACCAGGTACTGGAGTTTCCGTCTCGAAACACGAGAATCCAAAATCTTCTCCACCACATACTCCAACTTCCCCTCGACCAACAGCGGGGCAGGAGGATCAGCGGAGGGAACCATAGGCACCACGTATCTCCGCAACAATGACCTATGGAACACATTATGGATGGCAAAAGAAGCTGGAAGGTCCAAACGAAATGACACAGGATTAAGAACTTCAGAAATCTTATATGGACCAATGAAACGAGGCTTAAACTTAGGAGAGGAAACCTTCATAGGAACATGACGAGATGACAACCAAACCAAATCCCCAACACGAAGTCGGGGACCAACACAGCGCCGGCGGTTAGCGAAACGTTGAGCCTTCTCCTGGGACAATGTCAAATTGTCCACCACATGAGTCCAAATCTGCTGCAACCTGTCCACCACCGTATCCACACCAGGACAGTCCGAAGGCTCAACCTGCCCTGAAGAGAAACGAGGATGGAAACCAGAATTACAGAAAAAAGGAGAAACTAAAGTAGCCGAGCTGGCCCGATTATTAAGGGCGAACTCAGCCAAAGGCAAGAAGGACACCCAATCATCCTGATCAGCAGAAACAAAGCATCTCAGATATGTTTCCAAAGTCTGATTAGTTTTTTCAGTTTGGCCATTAGTCTGAGGATGGAAAGCCGAAGAAAAAGAAAAATCAATGCCCATCTTAGCACAAAAGGACCGCCAAAACCTCGAAACAAACTGGGAACCTCTGTCCGAGACGATGTTCTCTGGAATGCCATGCAAACGAACCACATGCTGGAAAAACAATGGCACCAAATCAGAGGAGGAAGGCAATTTAGACAAGGGTACCAAATGGACCATCTTAGAGAAGCGATCACAAACCACCCAAATGACCGACATCCTTTGAGAAACAGGGAGATCAGAAATAAAATCTATGGAAATAGGCGTCCAGGGCCTCTTCGGGACCGGCAAGGGCAAAAGCAACCCACTGGCACGAGAACAGCAGGGCTTAGCCCGAGCACAAGTCCCACAGGACTGCACAAAAGAACGCACATCCCGTGACAAAGAAGGCCACCAAAAGGATCTAGCCACCAAGTCTCTGGTACCAAAGATTCCAGGATGACCAGCCAACACCGAACAATGAACCTCAGAGATAACTCTACTAGTCCATCTATAAGGGACGAACAGTTTCTCCGTAGGACAACGGTCAGGTCTATCAGCCTGAAACTTCTGCAGCACCCGCCGCAAATCAGGGGAGATGGCAGACAAAATTACCCCCTCTTTAAGAATACCTGCCGGCTCCGGAACACCCGGAGAGTCAGGCACAAAACTCCTTGACAGGGCATCAGCCTTCACATTCTTAGATCCCGGAAGGTATGAAACCACAAAATCAAAACGGGAGAAAAAGAGCGACCATCGAGCCTGTCTAGGATTCTACCGTTTGGCAGACTCGAGATAAGTCAAATTCTTGTGATCCGTCAAGACCAGCACGTGATGTTTAGCTCCTTCAAGCCAATGTCACCACTCCTCGAATGCCCACTTCATGGCTAACAACTCTCGATTGCCAACATCATAATTGCGCTCAGCAGGCGAGAATTTTCTAGAAAAGAAGGCACATGGTTTCATCACCGAGCCATCAGAACTTCTTTGCGACAAAACAGCCCCTGCTCCAATCTCAGAAGCATCAACCTCGACCTGAAACGGGAGCGAAACATCTGGCTGGCACAACACAGGGGCAGAAGAAAAACGACGCTTCAACTCCTGAAAAGTCTCTACAGCCGCAGAGGACCAATTGACCACATCAGCACCTTTCTTGGTCAAATCAGCCAACGGTTTAGCAATACTAGAAAAATTAGCGATGAAGCGACGGTAAAAGTTAGCAAAGCCCAGGAACTTCTGCAGGCTCTTCACAGATGTCGGCTGAGTCCAATCATAATTGTCCTGAACTTTAACAGGGTCCATCTCGATAGTAGAAGGGGAAAAAATGAAACCCAAAAATGAAACCTTCTGAACTCCAAAGAGACACTTTGACCCCTTCACAAACAAGGAATTCGCACGAAGAACCTGGAACACCATTCTGACCTGCTTCACATGAGACTCCCAATCATCCAAAAAGACCAAAATGTCATCCAAATGTACAATCATGAATCTATCCAGGTACTCTCGGAAGATGTCATGCATAAAGGACTGAAACACAGATGGAGCATTAGAAAGCCCGAATGGCATAACCAGGTACTCAAAATGTCCCTCGGGCGTATTAAATGCTGTTTTCCATTCATCGCCCTGTTTAATTCGCACCAGATTATACGCCCCTCGAAGATCTATCTTGGTGAACCAACTAGCCCCCTTAATTCGAGCAAACAAATCAGACAGCAGCGGCAAAGGATACTGAAATTTGACCGTGATCTTATTACGAAGGCGGTAATCAATACAAGGTCTCAAAGAGCCATCCTTCTCGGCCACAAAAAAGAACCCTGCTCCCAATGGTGATGACGACGGGCGAATATGACCCTTCTCCAAGGATTCCTTTATATAACTCCGCATAGCGGCGTGCTCTGGCACAGATAAATTAAACAGATGGCCCTTAGGAAACTTACTACCAGGAATCAAATTAATAGCGCAATCGCAATCCCTATGAGGAGGTAGGGCACCGGATTTGGGCTCTTTAAATACATCCCGGTAATCTGATAAAAACTCAGGGACTTCAGAAGGAGTGGAAGGTGAAATTGACAACAATGGAACATCATCATGTACCCCCTGACAACCCCAGCCGGACACAGACATAGATTTCCAATCCAGCACTGTATTATGGACCTGTAGCCATGGAAACCCCAAAACGACCACATCATGCAGATTATGCAACACCAAAAAGCGAATATCCTCCTGATGTGCAGGAGCCATGCACATGGTCAATTGAGTCCAGTACTGAGGCTTATTCTTGGCCAAAGGCGTAGCATCAATTCCTCTCAATGGAATAGGATACTGCAAGGGCTCCAAGAAAAAACCACAGCGCCTGGCAAACTCCAAGTCCATCAAATTCAGGGCAGCGCCTGAATCCACACATGCCATAACAGAATAGGACGACAGAGAACAAATCAGAGTAACGGACAAAAGAAATTTCGACTGTACCGTACCAATGGTGGCAGACCTAGAGAACCGCTTAGTGTGCTTAGGACAATCGGAGATAGCATGAGTGGATTCACCACAGTAAAAACACAGCCCATTCCGACGTCTGTGTTCTTGCCGTTCAGCTCTGGTCAAAGTCCTATCACACTGCATAGGCTCAGGCCTATGCTCAGAGAATACCGCCAAATGGTGCACAGCTTTGCGCTCACGCAAGCGCCGATCGATCTGAATGGCCAAAGACATAGACTCATTCAGACCAGCAGGCGTGTGAAATCCCACCATGACATTCTTAAGGGCTTCAGAAAGACCCTTTCTGAAAATTGCTGCCAGGGCACAGTCATTCCACTGAGTAAGCACAGACCACTTTCTAAACTTCTGACAGTACACCTCCGCTTCATCCTGACCCTGACACAAAGCCAGCAAGATTTTCTCTGCCTGATCCACTGAATTTGGTTCATCATAAAGCAATCCAAGCGCCAGAAAAAACGCATCAACATCACGCAATGCAGGATCTCCTGGCGCAAGGGAAAATGCCCAGTCTTGAGGGTCACCACGCAACAAAGAAATAACGATTTTAACTTGTTGAACGGGGTCACCAGAGGAGCGGGGTTTCAAAGCTAGAAACAGTTTACAATTATTTTTGAAATTCAGGAACTTAGATCTATTGCCAGAAAATAAATCAGGAATAGGAATTCTAGGCTCTACCATAGGATTCTGAACCACAAAATCTTGAATGTTTTGTACCCTTGCAGTGAGATGATCCACACAAGAGGACAAAGCTTGAATGTCCATATCTACACCTGTGTCCTGAACCACCCAAAGGTTCTAGGGCAAAAGAAAGACAAAACACAGTGCAAAGAAAAAAAATTGTCTCAGAACTTCTCTTATCCCTCTATTGAGATGCACTAATACTTTGGGGCCAGCTGTACTGTTATGACCTGGTGGTTAGGAGCACCCGGCATGACCTGATAGGTAAACTCACACAGGACAAGCTCTGGGATGTGGGAGCTCTGCTGACCGCAGGCCCTAATCCTATCACACTGGAAATAGCCGTGGAGCGTTCCTGACTCTCCCTAGACGCCTCTTCACAGCCTAAGAGCTAGCTAGCCCTAGAGATAGAAAATAAAGCCTACCTTGCTTCAGAGAAATTTCCCACATATATTGACTGTGAGTAAAGATGAAGTCACAAACATAGAAATGAAACAGATTTCAGCATGGGGGGGCCAGACTTACTAACCAGACAGAGGATAGGAAAGGTATCTTTGCGGTCAGCACAAAAAACTACAAAAGACCACTCAGAGTGTGCAAAAAGACCTCCGCACCGACTAACGGTGCGGAGATGCCACTCTGCATCCCAGAGCTTCCAGCTAGCAAGACAAAATCATGATAACCAGCTGGACAATGAAACAATGAACAAATAATAACTATCAGGAACTTAGCTTCTGCTGGAGAAGACAGGTCACCAGAAAGATCCAAGAGCGAACTGAACTAATGCAGGAACATTGACAGCTGGCATGGAGTAACGATCTGAGTGGAGTTAAATAGAGCAGACAACCAAAGGACAAACCACATCACCTGTGTAAGGAACCTCAGAAGCAGCAGCTCCACTCACAGCCACCAGAGGGAGTCCATGGACAGAACTCGCCGAAGTACCATTCACGACCACAGGAGGGAGTTCGACAACAGAATTCACAACAGAATACTATTAAAGTTAAGTGATTTTATCTCTTAGAGCTGGATTCCCTTTTTTCCACATGTAGACCTCAGAGTGTGTCACACATTTTTCAGGGCACTTATGGTTTTTTCAGTACTGTGATTCAAGGTAAGTCAGTTCATTGTAAATTTAATTTTGGGACAAAAATGTTGTATAATCTTTAGTTTCCATGGGATTGTAAGAGCTATCTTTCTATCTATATAACTTGTATCTCATTATTATTTTATAATACACATTATAAACAAAATGGCACTGCAAATTTTGCTGCAAGATCATACATTTTAAATATGGTCACAACTATTTAAAAACTTGTTTAAAGTCTCAAAATAAAAAGTATTTTTGAAGCACTAACATAACTAACATTATCTGATACAAAGCAGAGAAAAAATACTTTCTGCATTTTTGCTATAGACACTATATACCAAGGTCATTATTTTAGAGAATTCCAAAACTATAATACAAGTAAAAGCCGAAACAACAAACTTTGTTTTCCAACTGCACAATGATAAGACTTAATGGGTGTAATAAACACATTTTTCTCCTCAAAATGCACATCATTTTTGTTTTATATACCTTACAACTCACAAAATCCAAAATGAACATAATGTTACTGCTCTCATTTTTCAGTTGAATACACTGAAAACCACCTATTGATATAGTTTTAAATGTATAAATCAGCAAAACATGAAAAATTATGAATCCTCTTCAGAATCCTCTTCAGCCCCAAACAGAAAATCATGAACATAAATTGTAGATAGTAGACAGAGGGGGTAAGGGTTTCAGTAGCAGCTTCTTTTCTAATGTTTCCTGTGAAACTTAACACTGTATAATATTTGGCGATAAAGTGACATCAGATAGATTCAATGTGCTGTGTACTTCAATATACAGTGGTTATCAAGAAACTATTGTTTACCAAAGTAAGAACAAACATTTATCAGGAAAAGCAATGTTTCATTTTTTTTTACAGAACTAGTGAAAAGAGATGTGAAATCATTTATGCCATATAAAAGTATACTGCCTTGGCATAATCTAGCTAACTTACAAAAGGTACAAAAGTCAGCTGGCAAGAAATAATACAGCAGGCTCATTGTCATGAGTCCATTATATTGATGAGCAGCTGTCAAATATTGGTGAGTGGTGGGAGGAATGTTCCATTGATTCCTTTGTAGCCCATACTAAGAGAAATTAGAGACCTGTGCACTTTTCCTACTAGTGGGGTACTCATTATTATGTATGGAAAAACTTATAGTACGCATGCTCAAATTATATACAGGGTACTGCTGTACAATTAAAATTCCATAATAGTTGTTACACACTGGTATGTTATGATAGACACTATTCACATATCTTGACTTTAGGGTGAGGTTCTGTTCCCTTTCCCTAATGTTGTTGCCCTTTGTTGAACTCCATGTCGGGTTTCACAAGTTTCTTGGCAAACATCAGTGTCATCCTAGCCCAATTCCTGAGGCTGACTTAAACACATGGTTATGTGTAAGTTATTGAGTACACTATGTTCAGTTATCATGTGTTCAAATTTTCCCACCATCCAGGTCACTCAGCTGCAATCAACCCTGCAAACTTCTATGCTTTCTATAAACTGCTTCTACTTTCTGGCTCTAAGCTGCTAATTAAACCCTCATCTACTGTAAGCATAAAAAACTGTTATTTGGACTTGTTCACACTTTTGCATCAGAGTGTCTCTTCTCTATACACAAGTTTTCCTCTTCATCCCTGCTGACAGCAACTTTCTGTCGTTTGGCTAATTAACGCTTCACCTGCTGCATTTCTAGGATGTCTGCACCCCTTATTGTTTGACATTTGGCGTTTTATGATTTATTTGATTGCCTGTAATCAATCCTACAAAGTTGGCCGGCTCTTATTTTCATATTCCATGTGCCATCTCACAAGTCCTAGGGCACTACATGTGCTCTGTGAGTTCATCATAACCTGCAACTTAGGAAATCCCTTGCACCACGTGAGCACTAACAATAGTTTACTTTTATCACAAATGAAAGAGATTCAGTATATTTCCATATCTTTTATGTATACAGACAGAGAAATGTATAAAGTGGCATATATTGAAACCTTCCATCAGAAGTAATTGTTAGGAAATACTTCAGAGTCCAGATATATATACCTCTGATGGCTGGCTATGAAGAACAATATCAAATAAATATTAACACATAGGATTCTTGCAATTAGCTGATTTAGGAGAGTGAAGCAAAAAACGTCAGAACTCCTATTGTTCTAGGGTGCTGAAGGGATAGATTGTTAGAATTCTTGGTGGTTCCTGGCTGTCTAATGCAATGAAGGGCTTAATTTTAGAATCCGTAGAGATTCATGGAGTTAAATGGGGATTTTAGAATCTCTGCAGAAGATACTTAAGTGGGTAATATATATAGGGATTACCTGACACTGTTTTCATAATTTCTTTTTTTAATAAAATTCCCTACTATTCTCCCTATAAAGTTAATCCATATATCTGTCATACTGATTACTGTAGTTTTGTTTCCTTACTGTGATGTTTTATTTTGTTGGAGTCTCAAATAGTATATCACATGAGGATGAAAGCCCTGCGATTATTTCTATGCAGCTTGCACCCTCTCGCCCCCCGAAAAAGGACATCATTAAGAGGCGGCACTATGCTCACTTAACAAAGGTATTGTCACCATTTTTTGTTTCAGAAGGGGTGATGGAGAAGTGTCTGCATTCTCCATGATCAACACCACTCTTTATTCCGCACCGCCACATCTTCAGTGGTCACTGCCACACTTCTTTTGGAGTAGCATTTTCTTTTGAGATCCCCAATTGCAGAATCGCTGAGTGCTGGAATTTGTGGGGACCTGCAAATTTCAGGACACATAAATCAAAGTCAATCCTTCAATGATCCTTATAATCTTACAATATTTTTGTGAAAAATTCAATGTAAAATCAAATCTTCATTCAGTCATTGAAAACTTATCTGATGTAGTTCAAATCTTTATGAAATGTTATAAACTTAATGAATGTTTTCAAAAAACAAGAACAAAATAAGTGCATATGTATTCTTGATAATGGTCTATGTACCTTTAGGTTTTTCAGAAAATAGCTATTTTTAAGCTCTAAAATGTGGTGAAGCAACAGCAAAGCAGCTTTGAAACAAATGCCCACGACTTTAGAGTGTTAGGTTAATGCATTCACTTTATTGCAAATCCAATACATTTTCCTTTAAGTGGTATAGAAAGATAAATAAGCTTCACTGCTACCTTTCTAAGTTGTAAGATAGATACCTGAGTTGCAAAATGTATATATCAATAAATGGTATTTACAATAGATTTATGATAACAAAAAAAAGCCATGAAAGGACAATGAACTCAAATTTACCTAAATGGGAGCAAGAACTGAGAATTATAAATAAAGTAAAATATTATTTTGATTTCTTATTAAATAGCAATAGTCAGCCTATCATGGACAATTGATAAAAAAAAATTACCATATTTTTCTGACCATAAGACGCACTTTTTTTCCTCCAAATTTAAGAGGAAAGTGTGGGTGCACCTTATGGTAGGGATGTAACGTGGGGAGGGGGCAGCAGTGAGTGGGATTGCACTGGGAGGCAGGAGGCAGAAAAATGTCCCTGCTGGGCTTCAGGAATCAGCACTGGGGAAACCACATGGTCCAGATCATTAAAGTGCAGTGAATATTGATTAGCTGATTCCCCGCCCACCTGACAGCTGAGCAGTGAGTCTGGAGCAGCAAATGAATAGTCCTTCACAGGGACAAACATGGTTTCCCCAGCGCTGGATTCCTGCAGCTGCTGGGGAAATCTGTGTGTCTGGTGGAGAAGGCAGCAGCAGGGGCCAGAGGGGACAAGATCGCTGCATACCTGCCTGCCGGGGCTGTGTTGGATGGATGCTGAGTGCTCCAGCACAAGAACCTGTGTGATGTCATGAAGAGGGCGGGCTGGAGCATCATATGGCAGCACAGAGCCCTCCCTCTGCTGATTTCATCACAGGTCGTGCAGACACCACACTACAATCTGCAAGCTTACTCCTGTGCTGTGGAGAGACAACAAGAGGGAGCATTCTGTGGTGTCATGGGATGGGATGCTCCAGCATTTTACCTCACCACAGTGTGGCTGGCTGCCACAATTAAAAGGTTAGTCACTACAACCCACAATAAAGCACTCTGCCACTTCTGTGGTGAACTATAACTCCCAGCATGCCATAGGTTCTGCAGGACATGCTGGGAGTTATAGCTCTCAAAATGAAATCTCAAAGCAGCACTCCAGTGTTATTTTTCAGTGCTGGCGTGGTGCTTTAACCCTAGAACGCGTACCTGGGGCCTCGCAGGCCTGCTAGGTTACTTGTTTTCTATTATCTGTAAAACTACATTAGTTAGAATTTTGAAACTCAAGGTAATCCTCAGGTATATAGTTGTTAATAATATCCAGTTGTTCATATATTTTTATGTTATAGGCATCTCGTATAGCAACGCTTTTTTTGTGACTACCCCAGATTCACGTATCTGGGGCCTTTGAGGCCTGCTTTGGTTTACATGTACTCCTCAGTCTTTTGTCTGTACTGTTGTTTGGGAAGAATTTATGACTCAGTCTTTATGACTATTGGTCGATGGCTGTTGCTGGGAAGAGTGTGGATTCTGCCTGACATGGTAATGTGATTCTGGAAGGGAGTTTCCCCTCACAATGTAACGTGATTATGATGTCAGTACAGGTCCTTTAGTCCTAAATCCTAGTTGCTGGAGAGACTTTGGAGGAAGAAGTCAGCTTTCTTTGGTCTGTAACAAAGAACCTTTCTGAGCTCCAAAACCAGAGGCTTCTACTGCACTTACAAGAAAGTGATCTGTTGAAGGTAAGAGTAGGGGGGCTGTACTTTACCCTAAGCACACAAACACTAACAAAGTCTTAGCACACACAGTGTATAGTGCACAAGCCTGATTGTAATCTTTATTTTTTACTTTTCATTTTAGTTTACTCACATCTAAGATTACAATGGCACAGTCTACATCAAGGGGATTGACTGTCCAAGAAATTGAGGCGATTATTTTCAATAGTGATGAAGACAATGACATTTCTTTGTCGGATGAAGAGTATATTCCACCAGCTAATGTATCAACTTCATCGTCCAGCGATTCCTCAGATGATGAAGAAGTAATGGATCCAGCAGAATGTGCAAGTAGAACATCTAAAACAAATGTTTTTTGGAACAGTACTGCTGTGGCTCATGCACGCACCCCATCACATAACATTATTAGAGTTCCTCAAGGAGCTGTCGGAATTTCCCAATTCATGTCCAAAAAAGATGTTTTCAGTAAATTTGTTTCAGATGATATTGCAGATGAGGTAGTTTTGTGTACGAATGTGGAAGTTAAACGTATTGCTTCGGAAAAAAAAAAAACTTGGAAAAATTTAACTAAAGAGGTACTATATGCCTATATTGGCCTTACTCTTCTGGCAGGGTCGACTAAATCATATGATGTGCCAATCAGAGAGTTATTTCTGAACCCATTTGCAGATCCACATTACAAAGCCACTATGTCCGTAGATAGATTTGAGGCTATTCAGAGATGCATTCATTTTGATGAAAAGAGAACTCGGCCTGTGAGGTTGACAACCGATAAATTAGCGCCTATTAGCTATATATGGAATCTTTTTATCAAGAACTGTTACAAACTTTACAATTCTAGCGAATATGTGACAGTGGACGAACAACTTCTTGCCTTTAGGGGACGTTGCAAATTTATCCAATATATGCCCAGTAAGCCAGCTAAATACGGCATAAAAATTTTCTGGATGTGCGATTCAGCAACTCATTATGGGATGAATGGCATGATTTACTGTGGAAAAGAAGCTGACGCTCCAGTCCAGAAAGATCTATGTTCCAACATAGTGAAAACACTAGCTTTACCAATTTTCCATTCTGGAAAAAATATCACTATGGATAATTATTTTACTAATTTAGAACTGCCCAATTTTTTGCTTCAGAAACAACTAACACTTGTTGGTACAATGAGACCAAACCGCCGCGAAATTCCACCAATAATGAAGCACAATGCACAGCGACCAATCTACGAGAGTGTATTCGGTTTCTGCAATGAGGCAACAATGGTGTCCTATAAAGCCAAGAAAGAAAAATCTGTGATATTACTGAGCACAATGCATCATGATGAAAGTATTGACACCAATGACAGGAAACAAAAACCTGAAATTATACTTCATTATAATAAGACAAAAGGAGGTGTCGACAAGATGGACGAAATGATTACTGAATATTCGTGTAAAAGGCAGACTAAACGTTGGCCTGTTGCCCTTTTTTCCAATATCCTTGATGTGTCAGCCCTCAATAGCTATATTGTTTATTGTCAAACTAATCCAGAATTCCATGCCAACAGGAAGGACAATAGACGTATATTTTTGACAGAACTTTGTTATGAACTTTTGATGCCTACTATCCTAGAGAGAAGCAGCACAAAATGCTTATCAAGGCAAATTACAGAGGCAATGATCCGATGTGGAATATGCTTTCAGGAACAGCCAGAGCAAAGAGAAAAAAAAAAGAAAGCGCTGCTATATTTGTCCAGCAAAGAAAGAAAGAAAATCGGAGCGTTTCTGTTCTACTTGCGGACAAAATGTATGCAGGGAACATTCTGAAGAAAAAATAATATGCAAGAATTGTCGGGGGAATATGTAAAGTGGAAAATAAATATTCCTGCACCAAGTTTGCTACAGACTTTATGTAAAAACTTTTTATAAGAAAAAATGTATCCATCATAAAAAATTGTACTGAGTGAATATATTGGGCGTGCCCGTTTAGTTACATTTTTGTTGTTTTATGTACATAATTTTTTTTTGGAATTATACACATCTTAGGCTATGTTCCAAGTAGCGCTGGGGTTCACCAGAATGGGATCCATAATGGATCTGACCTGGTAACTCCAGCTAAGGCTGATGGAATGCCGGGATTCCACCAGCCTTAGCTGAGGTCACCAGGAGGTCAGATCCATTACGGATCCCCTCCTGGTGGACCCCAGCGCTAGTGGGAATGCATCCTTACTTTGCAAATTTAAAATAAACTTTGAAAAGTATTTTTATTTGAGTTATTCCATGTTATTTGCACACAGGCCTAAAAGGCCCCGAGTACGTGAATATGGGGTAGTCACAATAAAGCGTTGCTATACGAAATGCCTATAACATAAAAATATACGAACAACTGGAAATTACTAACAACTATATAGCTGAGGAATACCTCGAGTTTCAAAATTGTAACTAAAGTAATTTTACAGAAAATAATAAAAAAGTAACCTGACAGGCCTGCGAGGCCCCAGGTACGCATTCTACCAGCCTTAGCCGGGGTCACCAGGAGGTCAGATCCATTACGAAATCCCGTCCAGGCGGACCCCAGAGCTAGTGGGAATGCATGCTTACTTTCAAAAAACGTTGAAAAAAAAATTTTTTTGAGTTATTCCATGTTATTTGAAAACAGGCCTCAAAGGCCCCAGGTACGTAATAGTGTAGATTTCTATGGTCACGCATTCTAGGGTTAAATATAAGCCCTGTGCCCCCATTCTTATACTCACCCTCCAGCATCTTCATACAGTACTTTACAGACATCACATTGGTCCCACAGCACCATCTTCTACCCGCAGCTTCCAACATAATAACATACTATTATATATAATAACACCACATATAATAGTATCTTTATGTTATTAAATATGTTACCACCTTTTTTGCTTCAAATATTTTTTTCCCAATTTTCCACCTCTAAAACCTGGGTGCGCCTTATAGTCCGAAAAATACGGTATGTCTGTTAGGCATCGGTATTCTCCTGCTGCACAGGATAGATCCCGAATCTTATCTGCCTCTGCGGTCTCCCATGCGGACTCGGCCGCTGCGGTGCTGCTCAGCATAGACATCGGTACCAGTGTCTTGCTCAGGCTCACAGTGTTTGTTTGGTTAACGTTGGCTTTGCAGCTAAGTTTATGGCAATCAGCGATAGGCAGCTGAATCTTGACGCTCTGGAGTCTAAGTTCAGAAATCATCTTACTGAGCATGTCCGTGGTGTGACATCTTCCTGTTGGTGGTCGGACATCTCCTGCTCTGGTAATGTGGCAGGTCTGGATTGGCCAGCGGTCAATGTCTCAGCCGACTGGGCGTGAGTGTTTGGGGTGGAGCCTTTTGTATAAAAGATCCCTAATGGTGTCCATGGGTGTGCTAGTATCATTTATGTATGGCTATGTAAGTGGAGACTGTACACATAGGCAGGCAGCTAGCATCAGTGGGGACAATTAGCCATTTAGCTTAGTATCTGTTACCTACATGTGTGCGGCTAGCACAGTAGAGTCTCAGAGCAAGCTCAACACTAGTCAGGGTATTATACGTAGCATCTGTTTCATTCCCGTGTGCGATTGACACGGTTTGGTTGCAGTGCTAGTTCTATCCATATGCTTTAGTCTTGTGATGTTTAACAGGGCACTGCACTTAGTAATCTTATTTTCAGTACCCCTCTGGTAATTAACAGAAGCAGGGTACTCTGCGTTCCGTTCAAGCTGTGTGGCCTTAACTAAGTGTGCACAAGCAATCACTCGCTGTTGCGCTTCCGCCATTGCTCACTAGCAGCAGTTTCCCATCTCTGCATGGTGGACCCCAGGTTGCGATTAGTGATCAGTGAGTATACTCGTTACTTGGGTTCCCCGAGCATGCTTGGCTGGTCTCCGAGTCACAAATCATGAAGCTGCGGTGACGAAAACTAAATCTCCAAGCACGCCAAAATACTCGGAGACCACCCGAGCATGCTCCGGAAAACCCAAGCAAAGAGTATACTTGCTCATCACTAGTTGCAATTGCACTTTATTACTTATTTTTATTTAGTGCAATCCGCCAACCCTAACAATGTCTGATCTACTAAGGCCGATAATATGTTCATTAGAGTTTATAAAATTGATCCATTGATTATCATTTGAGAGACAAATTTCAAGAAATTCACAGGTCCAGGTGAGTTCAAACAGTTTGAAATTTGAGATAATTACAGGCGGTAAAAATATGTGGGCATTGAAACTAGTGACTTTTAGCATTTTGTAGATTAGGAATAGGTCAGAACAAGTGATGTGCTCGGATAACATCTTATGCGCGCATGCTCAGGTGTTATCCAAGCATTTGGGAGTGTTCTCATATTATGTTCAAGTCCCTGCAGCTACATGATTTGTGACACAACACATGTGACGATTTCCTAACAAACAGGAATCCCCATATGGGCTCAGGCTGTCTAACAGCTGTAAATCAGGCAGCCACAGGCACTCCACCATGATATGCGAGCACTCCCAAATGCACGGATAATACCTGAGCGTACTCGGATAGGACGTTATCCTAGCACATTTGCTTATAACTATAACTATTGCTTATAACACACAGATCACCATTTCACATAGGGATGTTAATACCTAAATCACAATGTGGTATACTTTTACAATTCTGAATAGCAGTCTCAGTCTGTGAGTGACAACAAACAGGTACAGTGATAGGGAGGTTCTGGACTTGCATAGTCTGTATGACTGTGAATTGAGTGATCTTTGATACACTTTAGTATATAAGATAATAATGCATTTGCCGGGTCTAGCTCTCCTGCATCTAAATGGCAGGCTGCATGGTTGCATGATGCGACCATACTGCCTGTCATTCAGCAGAGACACTGAGCAGCATCTGCTACCACTGCTCTGTGTCTTGCGGTGAACTCCTATAACCACTCTTGTGGTACCATGAGAAAGGTCCTGGGAGTTTACAGTCAATGACCTCACTTTGCCTAACTGACATCAGCGCTAGCACTGTTGGAAATTTTCCCACGACGCTCATTCTGACATCAATTAGTTGAAGTGTGTTCATGCGCTGATGTCAGACAGGTTATATAAGTTCACCGCAAGACACTGAGCAGTGGTAGCAGACGCTGCTCAGTGTCTCTGCTGGATGACAGGTTGTATGGTCGCATCATGCAACCATGCAGCCTGTAAGGGTTTTAGATAATTTGGCATATCTGCTGTTATTTTTAATAGAACCTATAACCCCTGGCAAAAATTATGGAATCACCGTCCTTGGAGGATGTTCATTCAGTTGTTTAATATTCTAGAAAAAAGCAGATCACAGACATGGCACAAAACTGAAATCATTTCAAATGGCAACTTTCTGGTTTTAAGAAACACTAAAAGAAATCAAGAACAAAAAATGTGGTAGTCAGTAAAGGTTACTTTTTTAACCAAGCATAGGGACAAAAATTATGGAATCACTCAATTCTGAAGAAAAAAATTATGGAATCAAGAAAAACAAACAGACAAAAAACATCACTAATATTTTGTTGCACCACCTCTGGCTTTTATAACAGCTTGCAGTCTCTGAGGCATGGACTTAATGAGTGTCAAACAGTACTCTTCATCAATCTGGCTCCAACTTTCTCTGATTGCTGTTGCCAGATCAGCTTTGCAGGTTGGAGCCTTGTCATGGACCATTTTCTTCAACTTCCACCAAAGATTTTCAATTGGAATGAGATCCGGACTATTTGCAGGCCATGACATTGACCTTATGTGTATTTTTTCAAGAATGTTTTCACAATTTTTACTCTATGGCAGGATGCATTATCATCTTGAAAAATGATTTCATCATCCCAAAACATCCTTTCAATTGATGGGATAAGAAAAGTGTCCAAAATATCAAGATAAACTTGTGCATTTATTGAAGATGTAATGACAGCCATCTCCCCAGTGCCCTTACCTGACATGCAGCCCCATATCATCAATGACTGTGGAAATTTGCATGTTCTCTTCAGGCAGTCATCTTTATAAATCTCATTGGAATGAGACTAAACAAAAGTTCCAGCATCATCACTGTTGTGAATTCTGTTGTCAGGCTCCCTCCTGTGGTCATGAATGGTACTTCGGCTGGTTCTGTCCATGGACTTCCTCTGGTGGGTGTTTCTGAGTTTCCTTCCTCAGGTGACGAGGTTAATTCGTTAGCTGGCTGCTCTATTTAACTCCACTTAGATCTTTGCTCCAGGCCACCTGTCAATGTTCCAGTATTGGTCTAGTTCACTCCTGGATCGTTCTTGTAACCTGTCTTCCCAGCAGAAGCTAAGTTCCAGCTTGTATTTCTTTGGTTTACTATTTTTCTGTCCAGCTTGCTATTTTATTGTTGTCTTGCTTGCAGGAAGCTCTGGGACGCAGAGGGAGCGCCTCCGCACCGTGAGTAGTAATGGGGGAGTCTTATAGACGTCCCACTATTACTAATTACTAATCTCTGGGCTTGATGCCACCTGACAAAGATGACATTAACCCCAAAGACTATCACCCCACTTGCCACCCCATCAGGGCAAGTGAGAAGAGTGAGGCTAAGTTCCAGAATTGGCATATCTCATAGATGTGCCTTTTATGGGGTGGCTGAGAGCTGATGTTTTTAGCCTGGGGGGGCAGTATCCATGGCCCCTTTATAGGCTATTAATATCAACCTGAAGCTATCTGCCTAGCCTTTGCTGGTTATTAATTATAAGGGGGACCCTATGTCATTTTTTGAGGGGTCCCGCATTTTAATTGCCAGTAAAGGCTAAGTATACAGTTGAGAGCTGATATTAATAGCCTTGGAAGCTCTGTGGGTATTACCCCATTTCCAGGCTATAAATATCTGCCCACAGCCGTCGGCTTTCCATCTGTTGGTTAAGAAAATTATGCTTGAGCCCATGTCATATTTTTCAGAAAAATAATCTTTTAATAATTTAATATATTTATAGTAAGTTGCACACACACTATACTAATTGTATATGTCACTGACATCTATATATTTATCCATTCAATGTGTATATACTGTATGTAATCTATTCTTTCCTGTTGGTTCCAGCTGTGATATACAGTATATATATATATATATATATATATGCATATATATATATATACTAGCTGTTTCCAGCCAGCTAACGCTCGGCACGCTCATTGCTATCTAATATAAACCTTGTGATATCTATCTCTGTCCTTATCAATCTGCTCAGGTGTTCGTTGTTGATAACCAATCCCACGATTTTGTCAATATTGTTGTTGTCGATCAGCTACTGCATTGTTGTCCGGATTTTCCTGCAGCCTGTGAGATGGACCTGGCTCATTTCGTTTGGGAGAATGCGGATGCAATTAAATGTACGTTTACCTTGGCTGAAGTGGTTGAATTACATAGAAAGGAAGTGCTGCTTGTGGTAATGTGGGGGCGGAGCCTCATGTGGTAATGTGTGGGGACGGAGACTCGTGTGGTAATGTGTGGGGGCGGAGCCTCGTATGGCTATGTGTGGGGACAGAGCCTCGTGTGGTAATGTGTCGGGACGCAGTCTCGTGTTGTAATGTGTGGGGACAAAGCCTTGTGTGGTAATGTGTGGGGACGCAGCCTCGTGCGGTAATGTGTGGGGACGCAGCCTCATGTGGTAATGTGTGGGCACAGAGCCTCGTGTGGTAATTTGTGGGGACGCAGCCTCATGTGGTAATGTGTGGGGACAGAACCTCGTGTGGTAATGTGTGGGGAAGCAGCCTCGTGTGGTAATGTGTGCGGATGAAGCCTCGCGTGATAATGTGGGGGGATGCAGCCTCGTGTGGTAATGTGTGGGGACGGAGCCTCGTGAGGTAATGTGGGGGACGGAGCCTCATGTGGTAATGTGTGGGGACGGAGCCTCGTGTGGTAATGTGGGGGGAGGGATTATGTGAAGGGTGGGATTATGTGTGGTAATGTGGTGGGGGCCGGGATTATCTGTGGTAATGTTGTGGGGGGGGCGGGATTATGTGTGGTAATGTGGTCGGGGCGGGATTATGTAAGGTAATGTGGTCGGTGGGTGGGATTATGTGTGGTGATGTGGTGGGAGGCGGGGTTATGGGTGGTGATGGGGTGGGGGGTGGGATTATGGGTTGTAAAGGGGTGGGGGGCAGGATTATGGGTGATGATGGGGTGGGGGTAGGTTTTTTATGAGTGGTGATGGGGTTGGGGGGCGGGATTATGGGTGGTGATGGGGTGGGGGGCGAGATTATTGGTGGTGATGGGGTGTGGGGGATGGGATTATGGGTCATGATGGGGAGGGGGTGGGATTATGGGTGGTCATGGGGTGGGGGGCAGGATTATGGGTGGTGATTGGGGGCAGGATTATGGGTGGTGATGGGGTGATGGGGCGGGTTTATGGGTGGTGATGGGGTGGGGGGCGTGATTGTGTGTGGTGATGGGTTGGGGGGCGTGATTGTGGGTGGTGATGGGTTGGGGGGCATGATTATGTGTGGTAATGGGTTGGGGGGCGAGATTGTGTGTGGTGATGGGGTGGGGGGCGAGATTGTGTGTGGTGATGGGTTGGGGGGCGAGATTGTGTGTGGTGATGGGTTGGGGGGCATGATTGTGTGTGGTGATGGGTTGGGGGGCGAGATTGTGTGTGGTGATGTGTTGGGGGCGAGATTGTGTGTGGTGATGGGTTGGGGCGCGGGATTGTGTGTTGTAATGGGGTGGGGGGTGGGATTGTGTGTGGTAAAGGGGTGGGGGGCGAGATTGTGTTTGATGATGTGGTGGGGGAGCGGGATTGTGTGTGGTGATGGGTTGGGAGCGGGATTGTGTGTGGTGATGGGTTGGGGGGCGAGATTGTGTGTGGTGATGGATTGGGGGGCGTGATTGTGTGTGGTCATGGGTTGGGGGGCGAGATTGTGTGTGGTGATGTGGTGGGGGGTGGGATTGTGTGTGGTGATGGGTTGGGGGTGGGATTGTGTGTGGTGATGGGTTGGGGGGCGGGATTGTGTGTGGTAATGGGGTGGGGGACGTGATTGTTTGTGGTGATGGGTTGGGGGTCGAGATTGTGTGTGGTAATGGGGTGGGGGACGTGATTGTTTGTGGTGATGGGTTGGGGGTCGAGATTGTGTATGGTGATGGGTTGGGGGGCGAGATTGTGTGTGGTGATGTGTTGGGGGCGGGATTGTGTGTGGTGATGTGTTGGGGGCGGGATTGTGTGTGGTGATGGGTTGGGGGGTGTGATTGTGTGTGGTGATGGGTTGGGGGCGAGATTGTGTGTGGTGATGTGGTGGGGGGGCGGGATTGTGTGTGGTGATGTGTTGGGGGGCGGGATTGTGTGTGGTGATAAGTTGGGGGGCGAGATTGTGTGTGGTGATGGGTTGGGGGGCGTGATTGTGTGTGGTGATGGGTTGGGGAGTGAGATTGTGTGTGGTGATGTGCTGGGGGCGGGATTGTGTGTGGTGATGGGTTGGGGGTGGGATTGTGTGTGGTGATGTGGTGGGGGGCAGGATTGTGTGTGGTGATGGGTTGGGGGGTGGGATTGTGTGTGGTAATGGGGTGGGGGACATGATTGTGTGTGGTGATGGGTTGGGGGACGAGATTGTGTGTGGTGATGGGTTGGGGGGCGAGATTGTGTGTGGTGATGTGTTGGGGCGGGATTGTGTGTGGTGATGTGTTGGGGGGCGGGATTGTGTGTGGTGATGGAGTGGGGGGCGGAATTGTGTGTGGTGATGGGTTGGGGGGCGTGATTGTATGTGGTGATAGGTTGGGGGGCGAGATTGTGTGTGGTGATGGGTTGGGGGTGAGATTGTGTGTGGTGATGCGTTGGGGTGCGAGATTGTGTGTGGTGATGTTTTAGGGGGCAGGATTGTGTGTGGTGATTGGTTGGGGGCGAGATTGTGTGTGGTAATGGGTTGGAGGGTATGATTGTGTGTGGTGATGGGTTGGGGGGTGGGATTGTGTGTGGTGATGGGTTGGGGGCATGATTGTGTGTGGTGATGGGTTGGGTGGCGAGATTGTGTGTGGTGATGTGTTGGGGGGGCGGGATTGTGTGTGGTGATGGGTTGGGGGGTGGGATTGTGTGTGGTGATGTGTTGGGGGGCAGGATTGTGTGTGGTGATGGGGCGGGATTGTGTGTAGTAATGGGGTGGGGGCATGATTGTGTGTGGTGATGGGTTGGGGGCGTGATTGTGTGTGATGATGAATTGGGGGATGAGATTGTGTGTGGTGATGTGTTGGGGGCGGGATTGTGTGTGGTGATTGGTTGAGGGCGAGATTGTGTGTGGTGATGGGTTGGGGGCGTGATTGTGTGTGGTGATGGGTTGGGGGCCGAGATTGTGTGTGGTGATGGGTTGGGGGGGCGAGATTGTGTGTGGTGATGTGTTGGGGGGTGGGATTGTGTGTGGTGATGGGTTGGCGGGACGTGATTGTGTGTGGTGATCGGTTGGGGGGCGAGATTGTGTGTGGTAATGTGGTGGGGGGCGGGATTGTATGTGGTGATGGGTTGGGGGGCGGGATTGTGTATGGTGATGTGGTGGGGGGCAGGGTTGTGTGTGGTGATGTGGTGGGAGGCGGAGCTACTGTGCAGGGGGTGGGATTAGCGAGTAATCACGATGCCTCATATATATATACTAGCTATTGAACCCGTTCTACGCCCGGGTGGCGAGCATTTATATTGGTATATGGTCTCCATCCTGGTATGTGCTGCTCCATCCTGCGTCCCCATCCTGTCATGTGCTGCTCCCATCCTGCGCCCCCATTCTGTCACGTGCTGCTGCCATCCTGCGCCCCCATTTTGACATGTGCTGCTCCATCCTGCGCCTCCATTCTGTCATGTGCTGTTCCCATCCTGTGCCCCTGTTCTGTCATGTGCTGCTCCCATCCTGCGCCCCCATTCTGTCATGTGCTGCTTCCATCTTGCACCCCCGTTCTGTCATGTGCTGCTGCCATCCTGCACCCCCATTCTGTCATGTGCTGCTCCATCCTGCGCCCCCGTTCTGTCATGTGCTGTTCCCATCCTGCGCCCCCGTTCTGTTATGTGCTGCTCCCATCCTGCGCCTCCGTTCTGTCATGTGCTGCTTCCATCTTGCACCCCCATTCTGTCATGTGCTGCTGCCATCCTGCACCCCCGTTCTGTCATGTGCTGCCCTATTCTGTCATGTGCTGCTCCCATCCTGCGCCCCCATTCTGTCATGTGCTGCTCCCATCCTGCGCCACCGTTCTTTAATTTGCTGCTCCCATCCATATGCCCCATACGCTGCTCCATAATATATGCCCCGTATCAGGTGGCGTAAGTAACAAAAAGCTGTGGCATGAAGTGCCACAGCCGCATGCCACAGCAATTTGTTACTTGCGTCACCTGATTCCTTTCCGCCGCCATTTTCTTGGTCCTCCTGCTGGCGGAATCGGCGCCTGCGCAGTCCGCGCTTTCCGGCGCCATTTTCTTGAAGACGCACTGCAGTGTGTCTTCAAAAAAATGGCGCCGGAAAGCGCAGACTGCGCAGGCGCCGATTCCGGCAGCAGGACCAAGAAAATGGCGGCAGAAAGGAATCAGGTGGCGTAAGTACAAATTGCTGTGGCATGAAGTGCCACAGCTTCATGCCACAGCAATTTGTTACTTACGCCATTCCTTTCCACCCATTTTCTTCGTCCTCCTGTTGCCGGAATCGGCGCCTGCACAGTCCGCGCTTTCCGGTGCCATTTTCTTGAAGACACACTGCAGTGCGCAGGCGCCGATTCCGGCAGCAGGACAAAGGAATCAGGCGGCGTAAGTAACAATTTGCTGTGGCATGAAGTGCCACAGCTTCATGCAACAGCAATTTGTTACTTACGCCATTCCTTTCCATCCATTTTCTTCGTCCTCCTGCTGCCAGAATCGGCGCCTGCGTAGTCCGCGCTTTCCGGCGCCATTTTCTTGAAGACACACCTGCAGTGTGTCTTCAAGAAAATGGCGCCGGAAAGCGCGGACTGCGCAGGCGCCGATTCCGGCAGCAGGAGGATGAAGAAAATGGGCGGGGCGGAAAGGAATGGCGTAAGTAACAAATTGCTGTGGCATGAAGTGCCACAGCATAATCAGGGCGCAAATATGTGCACGGTGTCCCCCTGCTCCCGACCCCCTGCTCCCGGCAGTCCGCGCCTTCCCGCGCCATTTTTTTTTCCTGACACTATAATGTAACGCTAGGAGCGTCGCTCCTGCGCAGTCTATAAAGGCTTCGGACAGAGTGACGCTCCCAGCGTTATATTATAGATATACATACAGTACAGAGCAAAAGTTTGGACACACCTTTTCAATTAAAGATTTTTCTTTATTTTCATGACTATGAGAATTGTACATTCACACTGAAGGCATCAAAACTATGAATTAACACATGTGGAATTATATACTTAAAGGGAAGGTGCCATCAAAAAAAAATTTTTTCCTGCAATTGAAAAAATGTAAAGAATCAATGTTCAGATTTTCTTAAAAAACATTATCATTTGTTTATAATTTAGTAAAATATGAAAAATAATTTGAAAAGGTTTGGCATTTCCACTTTTAAACACTAGGAGGAGCAGCTGCTAAAATTTGACAAAAACCTAGTGTACAACTATCTCACATTACAGCACTGCAGTAAATATGGGCGGAGTCTGCTGACGTGTGTGATGTCTCCTCTCCTCCCCTTCTGGGTGTTTGCTAAGGCATAAGAGAGGTTGATATTCAGGAACCCAGTGAGCAGCCATTTTGTTGGTGATTGCAAAGTTATACTGACAAGTAGACAGTCACCAAGGATGGCAGGCAGCAAGGATTCTGGGAGATATATGGTGGAGGGAGCAGGGTGACAGCAGCGCAGAGTATTTCAGGAGAGCAGTGTGCTGGTCTATGGGGGGCCCTCTGTTTGGTGCACGGAGTAGCCAGGGATTGTACATAGAGCGCTGTCTTTTCTACACATGGATGGACCGTCTCCTTAGAAATCCAGGAAGCATTTCTGTGGATTGATAGCCTGTTCTGATCCAAACATTGCATGCAGACCCCATTCCCCTCCTCAGATCCTGTCTTCCCCATCCTGTCCTGGCGATGTGTGAAAGAGAGGTGGCAGGCGCAGTCCGGGGTGACGCTGGGGGGAAATGCAGCCATATAGTAATGATAAAAATGAGACCCCTCTCTTCAGCTGCCTCACCAGCCCTGACTGCACCTAACTGGAGGTCATGCTGTCCCCTCTATTACCCCAGACCCGTGTGCAGGTGCTCAGCTAGAACCAGCCTAGAATGGGTCCCCTTTTTGAAGATAATATTGCCATAGTGTTCTCACATAATACCGCCATAGTGTTCTCACATAATGCCCCCATATAGATCACACATAATGCCACCATATAGATCACACAGTGCCACCATATAGATCACACATAATACCTCCAGTGTTCTCACATAATACTGCCATATAGATCACACATAATGCCGCCTCATACATCTCACATAATACCGCCATATAGATCACACATAATACCACCACATACGTCTCAGATAATACCGCCACAAAATACCACCATATAGATCACACATAATACCACCACATAGAACACACACAAAACCACCATATAATTTTCACATAATACCACCACATAACACACATAATCCCACAATCTAGTTCTCATATACCGTCGTATAGCTTTTACATCATTCCACAATACTGATAAAAATAATACCGCCATATAGATCACATATAATACAGCCATAGATCACACATAATGCCATAATACAGCATGACCGCAGCTGCTCCTGTTATTGCACGCACTGAGCTGTGTGTGCAATGGGGAAAGACATGCAGGGGGGAGAGGATTGCATAGGAGAGGATTAGATACACAACTCAGCAGACAGTATCACACAGGATAGGATTAGATACATGGCTCAGTAGTCAGTATCACACAGGATAGAATTAGATACACGGCTCAGCAGACAGTATCACACAGGATAGGATTAGATACAGGGCTCAGCAGTCAGTATCACACAGGAGAGAATTAGATACACGGCAGACATCATCACACAGCAGAGGATTACATACTCGGTTCAGCAGTCAGTATCACACAGGAGAGAATTAGATGCACGGCTCAGCACAGTATCAGACAGCAGAGGATTACATACATGGTTCAGCAGTCAGTATCACACAGTATAGTAATAGATACACCATGGTCTGTTGTCCTTGATCAGTGGCTGCACTGAGAGGCAGGGAGCGAGCAGCAGAGAGAGACTCTCCCGCTCCCCCATGTTACCTCTGCAGCTCGTGATAAGAGGACATCAGACCGCAGCACTTCTGCCTCTCTAGGGATTCTAGAGATTACAGAAACCAAAGAAGAGGACAGGGAATGGCTGCTGAAGGGAAGACAGATGGAGCTGCCCCTCCAACAGCACAGCTCTCAGTCACATTGGAGCTCACAGGTACACTCCACTGTGGGCTGAAGAAAGATGGCGCCGATCTCCTGCCTCTGCTGTGATGTGGAGACAGGCCAGGGGGTGTGGCCAGATCACAGCAGGGAGAAGCACAATGATAGGTATGAGTTCGGACGCCGACTGCTGACTCCTATGTCCAGAGCTGCCGTATTTGCAGAGTGTAAGTGTCGTGCAGCTACACTTACACTCCTGCAAAGCAAAATGGCAGCGCCCAGTGGCTGCAAAAATAATTAATAATAAAAAAGATATTAAAGTGAAAAAATTTAATTTTGTATTAAAAATAGTCCGTGACCGCTCCTGGCACATAGTGCCGGGTGTCAGCTGCGATAGTCAGCTGACACCTGGCCACGATCGGCCGCGCTCCCCTCGTGAGCGTGGCCAATCACATATGACGTACTATCCCGTCGCTGGTCATATGGGCCCACCCTACCTCGACGGGATAGTGCATCTAATGTTAGAAAGGGGTTAATATTGATGATTATGGCTTACAGCCAATGAAAACCCAAAAGTCATTATCTCAGTAAATTAGAATACTTTATAACATCAGCTTGAAAAAATGATTTCAAAATCCGAAATGTAGGCCTACTGAAATGTATATTCAGTAAAAGCACTCAATAATTGGTCGGGGTTCATTTTGCATCAGTTACTGCATCAATACAGCTTGGCATGGAGGCAATAAGTCTGACGCACTGCAGAGGTATAATGGAAGACCAGGTTGCTTTGATAGCAGCCTTCAGCTCATTTGCATTGTTGGGTGTGGTGTCTCTCATCTTCCTCTTGCCAATACTTCATAGATTCTCTATGGGGTTATGGACAGACAAGTTTGCTGGCAAATCAAGCACAGTGATACTGTTGTTTTTAAACCAAGTATTGGTACTTTTGGCAGTGTGGACATGCCTCCTGAAGAAGCCGTCAGTGAAACGCGCGTTGGGGCAGAGGGACGCCGAGGAGAGACTACACTGCATACTGCGGGTAACTAGCATCTTTTTATGCCGATATCGGCACTTATCACTTTAGTCATAGGGGCTTCTCCCCTTAGAGTACCATATGTGTCACTTGTACAATATAGGATGGTCTAAAAACTTAGACAGGAACACATGATACTACATATGGTCCATACTAGACTATGACCTTTTTCTATTAGTGAGGTATTTTGCCTCTCTTTACTTTACAGCACCGCAGCATCATAGTATTTAGTGGTTCTCCTATGGATATGTCCCTCTTTTTAATGGTCTTTTGTACCCTTTTTTTGTGAATTTTTGTGATTTTGTGTTTATATATTTTTTGTCATTTGATGTCTATGTATGTTTTATTTCTGTATAATAAACTATATTTTATTAGAAAGTACCTTTTGTTTTGGGATTGCTGTGTAGTATTATCACCAAAACTATGTGATTTATAGTGTGGACATGTGCCAAGTGCTGCTGGAGAATGAAATTTCCATCTCCAAAAAGCTTGTCAGCAGAATGAAGCATGAAGTGCTCTAAAATTTCCTGGGTGACAGCTGCGCTGACTTTGGTCTTGATAAAACACAGTTGACCTACACCAGGATATTATAAGGCTCTCAAAACCATCATTGATATGACTTACGTTTATTTATGAAAAAAAAAGGAAATTTGGAAACAATTTTTAAAATTAAGAAATTTTCAAACTTTTTATTTTTATGCCAATAAATTAGCTAGTCATATTTCACAAAATATTTAATAAATATAATTTCCCACATGTCTATTATACATCAGCAAAATTTTTGAAATATAATTTTTTTGCTAGGAAGTTAGACGTGTTAACCCCTTCACAACACTCGCCATACTAGTACTCCACATGTCATTTCTCCCCATTTGACGTGGGCTCCATCACTGAGCCCACATCTTTTCCATCACGTCAGCTGTTTTGAACAGCTGACATGTGCCTGGAACAGCCGCAGGTGGAAACGCAATCCACCCGTGGCTATTAACCCATTAAATGGTGCTGTCAAACTCTGACAGTGGCATTTAACATACGCTTCCGGCAATCGTGCTGGAAATCCACCCATCGGTGACCCCAGTGATCGCGGGTCACCCATGAGTTGATATGACAAAAAGAGGTCTAATGGAGATGTATATGGTTGTCACTGCCAGCTTGCTGTGAGCGCCGCCCAGTGGTCGATGCTCATAGCAAGTCAGCAATTCTGCTATATACAGGTGATCTGATCATCGCCTGTATGTAGCAGAGCCAATCGGATTATGGCAGCTTCTAGTGTACCATGAAGACTATGCCAAAAGTTAAAAAAGTTTTTAAAAATATAAAAAAAATTAAAAAATATGAAAAGTTCAAATCCCCCCTCTCACCTGACCCAAGAGAATGAAAAATGGAGACACTATGGGTATCGGAAAATGGCGCAATTTGTTTTTTTTTTTAACCAAGTTTGGAACTTTTTTCACCACTTAGATAAAAAGAACCTAGACATGTTTGGTGTCTATGAACTCACAATTACCTGGAGAATCAAAATCACAGGTCAGTTTTAGCATTTAGTGAAACTACTAAAAATCCAAACAAAAAATAAATTGGCATTTCTTTCCCGTTATCTAGTACGTGACATGGTAAAACCAATGGTGTAATTCAAAAGCACAAATTGTCCGGCAAAAAACAAGCCCTTACTTGGCCATATTGACCAAAACTAAAAAAGATATGGCTCTGGGAAAAAGGGGAGCAAAAAATGAAAATGCAAAACCAAAAATTCTTCTGGTCGTTAAGGCGTTAATCATTATGTTTGTGTATTTTTTCTTAGTCTGAGAAATAAAAAATTGACATCAGCAGTCTCATTTCCATTTCTAGACTCAAAAAATAATATTTCAGGATCGGTGTGTGTTTTCTAGTAGTGAGAAATAAATAATTCATAATTTGCATTAGCCTACTCATTGCCATTAATACTCCAAATAAATATTTTTTCAGGAATGTTATCTGTTTTCAAGTAGTCTGGAAAATAAATAATTGGCATCAGCCATCTCATTGGCATTTGGAGCCCAAATAAATAATTTTTCAATTAGTCTGTGAAACAAATAGTTGTTGTTAGCTGACTTGCTGCCATTTCTAGACCAAACCAATAAATTTAGTGTAGTGCTGTGACTAGGGTTGAGCGAAACAGATCGGCACTTTTCAAAAGTCGCCGACTTTTAGCAAAGTCGGGTTTCATGAAACCCGACCCGATCCCATTCTGGGATCGGGTCGGCGATCTGTACTCCAAAGTCGGGTTTCGTTTTTTATATATACATATAAAAACATGTCGTAGAGACACACAGAGTAATTCAATTGCCGGCTTTTCATTTCTCCTGCCTAAACCCGACATGATATGAGACATGGTTTACATAGAGTAAACCATGTCATATCCCCCTTTTTTTTTGCATATTACACACTACTAATATTAGTAGTGTGTATGTGCAAAATTTCAGTGCTCTAGCTATTAAATTTATGGGTTAAATCGCGGAAAAAATTGGTGTGGGCTCCCGCGCAATTTTCTCCGCCAGAGTAGTAAAGCCAGTGACTGAGGGCAGATATTAATAGCCTGGAGAGGATCCACGGTTATTGGCCCCCCCTGGCTAAAAACATCTGCCCCCAGCCACCCCAAAAAAGGCACATCTGTAAGATGCGCCTATTCTGGCACTTGGCCACTCTCTTCCCATTCCTGTGTAGCAGTGGGATATGGGGTAATGAAGGGTTAATGTCACCTTGCTATTGTAAGGGGACATTAAGCCAGATTAATAATGGAGAGGCGTCAATTCTGACACCTATCCATTATTAATCCAATTGCATTACATGGTTAAAAAAACACACACACATTATTAAAAAGTATTTTAATGAAATAAACACGCAGGTTGTTTTAATATTTTATTGCTCGCTCAATCCACCTGAAGACCCTCGTTCTGTAACAAATTAAAAATAATAAACCAACAATATACATACCTTCCGTTGATCTGTAACGTCCCACGCTGTGTTTCCATCTGAAGGGGTTAAAATATTTTACAGCCAGGAGCTCTGCTAATGCAGCTGTGCTCATGGCTGTAAACCCCAGCGAATGAAGGTAATGTAGGTCAATGACCTGTAGTTACCTTCATTCGCGGTGATGCGCCCCCTGATGTGCCTTTTCTGGGGTGGCTGGGGGCAGATGTTTTTAGCTGGGGGGGGCAATAACCATGAACCCTCTCCAGGCTATTAATATCTGCCCTTAGTTACTGGCTTTACTACTCTGGCGGAGAAAATTGCACGGGAGCCCACGCCAATTTTTTCCGCGATTTAACCCTTAAATTTAATAGCTAGAGCGCAGAAATTTTGCACATACACACTACTAACATTAGTAGTGTGTAATATGCAAAAAAAAGGGGGATATGACATGGTTTACTGTATGTAAACCATGTCTCATATCATGTCGGGTTTAGGCAGGAGAAATGAAAAGCCGGCAATTGAATTACCGGCTTTTCTGATATATCGCGCTGAAGCAAATATAAAAAAAGAAAATTTCCCATTGACTTTGCATTGGGTTTCGTCTTTCGTCTTTTCAATAAGATCGGCCGATTTCACTCGACCCGACTTTTGAGAAAGTCGGGTTTCGTGAAACCCGACTCGATCTCAAAAAATGAAAAGTCGCTCAACCCTAGCTGTGACTATACGAGAAGTATGCTCTGCAGCGTTGTTTTGTGAGTTGTATGTGTAAAAAGTTAGCGCCAGGGTCTGGCTAGCGATGGCGGATGCACAGCAATCCATGTGGTACATGCAACAGCTGGAGCGTAGGTTGGCGGCTCTCGAGCACACAACCTCAGCTGTGGATGTACCCACAGTTGCTGTTCAGGCTGCTAGCGTGGCTGCAGCAACCTTGTCCACTGCCATCTCCGTTCCGACTCTATCTTGCTTCCCGCTGCCAGAAACATTTTCTGGTGATAGTAAATCTTGTAGTGGTTTCGTGAGCCAGTGCTCTATACATCTTGAGCTCCTGGCCACATGTTTCCCCACAGAGCTGGCTAAGGTGGGATTTATTGTGTCTCTCCTGTTGGACAGGGTGCTGGACTGGGCTTCGCCGCTGTTGGAGTGTGGCAATCATGTGGTGCAGAGTGCTCCGTTGTTCCTGAGCACTCTGAAACAGGTCTTTTTAGGACTTCATGTCACCCATGATACGGTGCTCCAACTGTTGGCATTGACTCAGGTCTCGTCCTTGGTCAGCCATTTTGCCATCCACTTTCGCACCCTAACATCAGAGCTTGAGTGGTCGGATAAAGCCCTTATTCCGATATTTCGGAGGGGGCTGGCTGACCATGTGAAGGACGCTCTGGCCACTAGGGAGATTCCTGCCACACTGGAGGATCTAATAGCTGTGTCCACTCGCATTGACCTCCATTTTCACGAGCGGAGGTTGCAGCGAGTCCAGTGTAGGCAGAGGTTTTGGCTGGCTCCCACCTTCCCCAAACCTTTGGAATCTCCAGTCCAGGCCCCTGAGTCACATGAGACCATGGCAGTGTCACGAGCGGGATCAAAGTCCCGGACCGCTCGTGCACTCCATGTTTGTCATGTTTGCCAGCAGTCAGGATATCTTACCAATAGATGTCCCCAGCGGTCGAGGAAAGGTCAGTGTCTAGTGGTAGTAGGTGGAGGTACACTAGATACGGCGACATTTGCCTCCAAATTGTCATTTAAAGGGACAATTACTATAGGCTCATTTACTCACTCGGTAGAGCTCTGTGTGGATTCTGGGGCGGAGGGCAATTTTATGTCTTCTGCCTTCGCCCAACGTCACTCAATTCCCCTGGTAATGTTAGCTCAACCAGTAACCGTACGAGTGTTAAATGGGTCGACACTGCCCTCATGGATAACACACCAGACCATCCCGTTTTCTCTGTCCATGTCGCCATCTCATCAGGAAATTATATCTCTACTCGTCATTCCTGAGGGAATTGATGAGCTTAGGGATACGTTGGCTACGGTACCACTCTCCTCATATTGAGTGGTCCACAGGCAAGAATTTTGGGATGGAGTGAATCTTGTGGGGGTAGATGTCAGAGGGAATGTGTTCAGGTTGCTACTACTGAGGTACCCGCAGATCTATCCTCCCTCCCCAAGCAATATTGGCCCTATGCGGACGTGTTCTATAAAAGAGCTGCTGAGACCCTTCCGCCTCACCGCCCCTATGACTGTCCTATTTACCTCTTGCCTGGTGCTAAGCCTCCGCGGGATCGAGTCTATCCGTTATCTCTCCCAGAGTCGGAGGAAATGTCACAGTACATCCAGGAAAATCTGGCAAGAGGATTCATTAGCAAGTCATTGTCACCTTCAGGGGCTGGGTTCTTCGTGCAGTAGAACAATGGGGAACTACGTCCTTGCATAGATTACAGGGGTCTTAACGCCATCACAGTTAAGAATAAGTATCCTCTGCCCCTGATATCTGTGCTCTTTGATAGGCTTCGGGGAGCAAGGGTATTTACAAAATTAGATCTGCGGGGTGCTTACAACCTGATTCGCATCCGTGAGGGGGATGAATGGATGATGGCTTTTAACACCAGGGATGGGCACTATGAATATCTGGTGATGCCCTTCGGGCTCTGTAATGTCCCAGCTGTTTTCCAAGACTTTGTGAACGACATCTTCCGTGATATGCTCTCCACCTTGGTCGTAGTCTATCTGGATGATATTCTCATCTACTCTCCAGATATTGACTCCCACCGGAGAGATGTTTGCAGAGACTACGACCTCTTATGGGCAAATTCCCTCTGCGCAAAGTTGGAGAAATGTGTGTTTGAGCAGGAGTCCTTACCTTTCCTGGGCTGTATCATCTCTGGTAGGAACCCCATTCTCTTAAAGTGGTGCAGCTCTTTATGGGCTTCATTAATTACTATCACCAGTTCATTCCACACTTCTCAACTTTGGTAGCTACCTTGGTTACCCTCACCAAGAAGGAAGCAAATTCCAAATTGTGGTCTGAGGAGGTCTCCAAGGCTTTTCACTCCATTAAGTCACACTTTGCAAGCGCTCCCATCCTACATCGCCCCGATGTAGATAAGCCATTTATAATGGAGGAGGATGCCTCATCCGTTGGTGCTGGAGCAGTCCTTTTCCAAAAGGATGCTCAAGGTTGGAAGCATCCATGCTTCTTCTTTTCCAAGACAGTCTCACCAGCGGAGAGGAATTATTTCATTGGGGACAGGGAGTTGCTAGCCATGAAGTTGGCCTTCTCAGAGTGGAGACATCTCTTGGAGGGGGCTCATTTTCCATTCCAAGTCTTCACAGACCACAAGAATTTGGTTTACTTGCAGACAGCCCAGCTGTTAAATTCTCGCCAGGCCAAATGGTCCTTGTTCTTCTCCCGGTTTCATTTCACCCTCCATTTTCTTTCAGGGGAGAAGAACATTCATGCCGATGCTCTCTCTTGCTCCATTGTATCATCTGAGGAGGAGGAAGAGGAGCCTCGGCTTATTGTCCCCACCGAGAACCTGAGAACTATGGCCCCTGTTTTGCTAGACTCTGTGTGAAAACAGACCTTGGTCATCCATTTTGCCGTCCACTTTCGCACCCTAGCATCTGAGCTTGAATGGTCGGATAAAGCACATATTCTGATATTTTGGAGGGGGCTGGCTGACCATGTGAAAGACGCTCTGGCCACTAGGGAGATTACTGCCACACTGGATGATTTCGGACTTTTGTACCATCCAGTCTGCGTCCGGAGGTTCTCTCTTGGTCTCCCTCGTCCAGGTTGGGTGGACATTTTGGGTCCAAAAGGACATCTGAGCTACTGGAGAGGACATACTGGTGGCCGCATATGGCTCGTGACGTCGCAGACTATGTTCGAGCGTGTGTCTCTTGCGCAAAGAACAAGTCTACTTGGCAATGGCCAGCTGGATTGCTTACCCCCTGCCGGTGGCGGACAGGCCCTGGGAGATGGGCGAGATGGATTTAGTGGTGGGCTTACCCAAGTCTCGCAGCTGCACCATTATCTGAGTGATCACCGACCATTTTTCCAAAATGATGCACTTGGTGCATCTTCCACGGCTACCTTCTGCACGGGCTCTGGCAGCATTGTTCATCAAGCATATCTTTCACCTACATGGTATGCCGGACAAAATTGTCAGTGACTGGGGTCCCCAGTTTGCATCTCGGTTCTGGAGAGAGCTTTGTTGCCTTCTCTGTATCGAGTTGAATCTCTCCTCGGCATATTATCCCGAGACGAATGGGTTGGTTAAGAGGACAAAACAGACCCTGGTCACATATTTATGACATTTTGTTTCTGCCAAGCAGGATGACTGGACATCCTTGCTACCGTGGGTGGAGTTTGCATTTAACAACGCCATAGCCGACTCCACTGGTCAGACTCCATTTCTCCTAAATTACGGCCAGCATTTTTGTGTCCCTGTGCCCATGCCCGTGTCTTCTGCCGACTCCAGAATGGCAGACTGGGCTGTGGAGGCACGGGACATTTGAGACTGCATTCAGGATGACATTCGGGCCTCCAAGGAGAGAATGAGGTCCTCCGCCGATGCACATCGGGGCCCCACTCCGACCTTTGCTCCTGGCAACTTGGTGTGGCTCTCCACCCCTAACATCAGGCTGCGAGTTGAGTCCACTAAGTTTGCACCTCACTACTTGGGTCCCTTCAAGGTCCTCAAACAGGTTAACCCTGTGGTCTACCGTCTGGCCCTTCCTCCATGCCTAGGTATCACCAACACCTTTCATGTGTCCCTCTTGAAGCCCGTATACATGTCCCGGTTTTCTGCGTCATCTGCCAGGACATCGGGTTCATCTACGGACGATTACGAGGTGAACGCTATTTTGGGGTGCAAGGTGGTACGTAGCAAAAAATTCTATTTGGTGGACTGGAAGGGTTATGGCCCAGAGGACAGGTCCTGGGAGCCTGCTGAGCACATTCGAACTCTGCAGCTCATTGCTGCTGTTGAGCGTAGCGAGGCCCAAGGGGGGGGCCCTAGGAGGGGAGTAATGTTAGGGGTCGAGTTCCCGCCTCTGCACAGGGGGAATCTCGAACCATCTCCGCTGTGGTCTCCCATTCTTCTCCAGCCACAGTGGAGCCTGCTCAGCTGAGACATCAGTCCCAGCGTCTGGCTCAGCCTGATACTGTGTGGATGGTTACTGCTGCCTTTCCAGGCTCAGCCATTGTAGCCAGTACTGGTCAGTGGCGAGCAGAAGTCTATGGGACTAAGTCCTGCTTTTCCCCTTCTGAGCATGCCCGAGGTAAGACCTCTCATTGGAGGTCGGGGGTCACATGGTCAGGTACTGTGACAGCTCCCATAAGTACTCTAGGAAGGTCCTGAAGTTGCTGCAGCTATAAAAGATTTGCATGGCCACACGGCCATGCACTAGTATCAGCTTATGTTTTGAGCTGAAATAAGTCACTAGAATACCGACACCTCCGGTAAGGAGTTTGTATGGTGAATTTAGGGCTGGCATAAAGCCATTAGAATTCCAGCTCCACCGGAGAGGAGGTGTTTGTGTGCTTGCTACTCCCTGACCACTGATTGCTTTTGCTCTGTTAGGCAGCTGTGTTCCCCTGTGGTGCTAACAGGGCACAGGGTTTTCTCTTCTGTTCGACTCTGTGAAGTAACAGAGTTTGCTTCTACGACCATATTGTGCCACCATTTACTAGCAGCAGGTTGGTCTCCTGCACGGTGGACCCCGGGCTGCAAACGCCCCAATAATAATATCTAAATATATTCGGTGCATTACGCCAGCCCTAACAGCTGTGTCTATATGAGTAGTGTTTCAAAAAAGTAACTCTACTCTGCAGCCGTCTTTTTGTGAGTAGTATGTCTAATTTTTTTTTACTGTACTGCTGTATCGGTAGGAGTTGTAGCTGTGTCTGAAAGAAAACTTTGCCTTTAAGCCTCTGTAGCCCTGTCTCTGGGAGTACTGTGCCAAAAAGCCTCAAGGAGTGCTGTACCAAAAAGCCTCTGGCAGTACTGTGCCAAAAAACCTCTATGCGTACGCTGCAGCTGTGTGTGTGAGAGTAGTGTGCCAGAAAAAAATAATTATACTCTGCCACTGTGTCGGTGCAAGTTGAGTGCCTAAAAAAGAATTATACTTTGCATGCATGTCTGTGAGAGTACTGTGCATAAAAACACATTTTTCTACTATGCAACCATGTCTGTCAGAATACTGTTCCAGAAAAACCTGTGTGTGTACTGTGCATACGTCTCTGGGTACTCTGAATAAAGCCTCTGTGTGGGTACTCTGCAAAGCAGCCTGTGTGTGTGTACCATGCAAAAGACCATCTTTTTAAAACACTAATTTTGAGTAGGTGACAAAACATTACGACTGGAAAATAGAAGAAACAAACTGTAGTTCAGTCTAACAATGACTGAGTGCATCTGGTGTACTGTGCACGCCTGGCCTGATAATGTTGTGAATGGTCACTGTTCCTCCTCCTTTCCACCTGTGCTACCACCTGAAGCTCTGTTTTTCTAGGATGTATAGAAGTGGAATAGTAACGCTAAGGATGATGGCATCATCAGCACTGGCTATGTTGGTGGACTACAGAAAGCAACGCAACATGGCACACACAGGTTCGGCATGGAAGGCCACTCGTTGGTCCACTCTTTGGTCATGAAGTGATGTTGTTCCTCAGAGAGACTCACCAGTGTGTGCTGCATGTCAAACTCCATTATCACTTGATGCTGCATGCACAGTCTCTCCCATATATGCAAGGTGGAGTTCCACCTTGTGGATATGTGACATACAGTGTGATGTGGTGAGCGGAAAGGCAGAAGTGAAGCTGCAGTGCAAACAGGCAAGCAGCAGGATGAGAATGCCAAAAGAGCTCAGAGAAGGCCTGCACTTTGAGGAAATGGTGGAGGAAGTGGAGCAGGAGGAGGAGGAGGCAACATGAACAGAGATAGCTGAAATAATAGCTTGGGGCCAACTGCGGTGCGCAGTAGCAGCCAACTTAATGGCCATGGGCCAGCTTTAGTGCTTTGCAGCAGCTGATGTAATAGCTAGGTTCTGGCTGTGATGAAAAGAAGCAGCCAACTTAACTTAAAGGCTAAAGGTCAGTCACAGCGCTTTTGCATCCTGATCTCTTTTTTGATGTGCAGCGTGAACACTACCTTTTCATCCAAACTGCCCACATCACTTGGATGACCTTGACTCCATGTGGGGTCTAGGACCTCATCATTCACTTCTGTCCTCACTACTTCTCCACTTCTCCCCTCTACTAATCCCTTCATTGTTTTTTCAGGTTCTTCAAAGTATCCACTTCAAGCTACTAACAATGTCCTACAAAGTCATCCATAACCTGTCTCCCCAATATATCTCTGAACTACTGTCACGATATCTCCCACCATGTAATCTCTGGTCCTCCCAAGACCTATATAGAATTTTGTGGCCAAACACATCAGAAGTTTCAAGCGGATCTTGAAAACCCATTTCTTCAGAACGGCTTCGTGCCTGCAATGACCCCCCTGCCTACTCAGCAACACCAGAGTATCTGAGCCTATTAATCTAAGGCCATGAAGGTAGAGTCCACTCATACTCTGCGCTTGTCTATCACTATTAGTTTGTACTTTGTAATTTCTATTTGTTTTTTATGCAACCTCTCTTTCTTCACAGCTCATCCAAACCCGACGTACCTGAACATTCACCGCTCATCCCTACCCTCAAGCTAAAATATAATTTTGGTGTATTTTAACAAAAAATAGGTAGTATTTGTGAAGCATAATAAAATTATATGTAGTTTTCTAATTTAGGGTTGAGCGACTTTTGTTTTTATAGGATCGGGTCGGATTTCACGAAACCCGACTTTTTTTTCAGGGTCGGCCGAAACACGAAACCCAATGCAGTGCATTAGGAATATAATATACCTAATTAGGAATATACTCACCCTCGGACGCGCCCTGGTTGTAACCCGCAGCCTTCCTTCCTAAGAATCAGCGCTTGAAGGACCTTTTGATGACGTCACGGCTTCTGATTGGTCGCGTGACACCCATGTGACCGCTCACGTGACCAATCAGAAGCCGCGACGTCATCGAAAGGTCCTTCAAGGGCTGATTCTTAGGAAGGAAGGCTCCCGGTTACAACTAGGGCGCGTCCGAGGGTGAGTATAGCAATATTTTTTATTTTTATTCTTTATTTTACACTTAAATCTGAATTCCGATACCAATTCCCGATATCTTAAACATATCGGGAATCGGTATCGGAATTCCGATTCCAGTTCAGAAGATGGCCGACTTCATGGCCGACCCCACACAGGGGTCAGGTCGGGTTTCATGAAACCCGACTTTGCCTAAAGTCAGCGACTTCTGAAAATGGCCGACCCGTTTCGCTCAACCCTATTCTAATTATCTAAAAAAAATACAAATCTGAAAATTGTCATGTGCAATTGTATTCATCTTTCTATCGTCAGATACAACTAAACCAAATCCTGATGGGCCAATTGCCTTCAGAAGTCACATGATTAGTAAATTTAGTCCACCAATGTGTAATTTATTTAGTGCATAACTACAGCTGTTCTGTGAAGAAAACCTTAGAGGTTTATTTGAGAACATTAGGGTTAAAACAGCATAATGAAAACCAAGGAACACACCAGACAGATCAGGAATAAAGTTGTGGAGACGAGTAAAGCAGGGTTAGGTTATAAAAAATAGCCCAAGTTCTGAATATCTCACAGAGTATTAGTCATTCCATAATCCAAAAATTTAAGAAATGTGGCAGAATTGCAGATCTACCAAGACATGGCCATCCACCTAAACTTACTTCCAGAGCAAGTGGAGCACTAAGTAGAAAAGCACCCAAAAGTCCATTTTCATTTTGGGGAAGCTGCAGAGATTCACAGCTCAGGTGAGAGAAAAAAGTGGCAAGAGTAAAGCCATTCTTGAAAGCATGACATAAGCAGTCCTGTTTCCAGTTTGCAAAAAGTCATGTAGAAGTCATGGCTAGCATATGAAAGAGGATGTTCTGGTCATATGAGACTAATGAAGAAGAACTCTTTGATCTGAATGCAAAACACTATGTGTGGCAGAAACCTAGCACCGCATCTCACCCTGAAAACACCATGTCCATCATAAAACATGGTGGTAACAGCCTCATGTTGTGGGAATGCTTTTCTTCAGCTGGGGCAGGGGAGATGATCAGAGTTGATGGGAAGATGTCCACTGCATACAATGAATGGTTTATTTCAAAGCATATTCATGTGAATTATTTGTCAAAGCCCTGTGTATAAGAATATATAAAGATAATAAAGAGACAGATAGATAGATAGATAGATAGATAGATAGATAGATAGATAGATAGATAGATAGATAGATAGATAGATAGATAGCATGGACAAGTTATAGTTAAGATTAAAAAAATATTATCTAAATTTAAATTGTGCTGATTAACAGTCACTTGAGATTTTGAAGGAGAAGCCTGCCAGAAACATTCTTTATGTTATACTCAGTAGGTATGTTGTCATTTTATGTTACAGCCATCTTTGTTATTCTGTAGCATAGAGGAAGCGTAACAGAATACATCAAAGAGACTTGAAAAGCATTGTTAACCTGCATCACATATGGAGACCTTGGCAACTACTTTCACAATTGTGGTGGAGTGGGAATATGTGTTGCAAGATCAAAAGGAATTCAAACCCATACAAAGCATAACAATAGTTTCTTGTGAATGCATATAAATAAGGACCTTCAAGTACATTACCCATGATGCTGTACAGCTCATTAACAAACATATCAAGATGAATATTAGCTGTTTTATAAAGATGTAAACTAAGATGGATAAAAATCAGAATGATATCAACAGTACACGCATTAATACCAGTAAAATCCTAGAAACAATATTGCCACACCTGAGGGTTCTAAAGTCTTTTATTTTTCAGTTTCTCTGAATGTATTTTACAGCACTGAAAGAAATAAAAAAATGACATTTCTTTAGACTTTTTCCAGTGTATGAAAAAAAATGTAAAATTTAAAAATAACTGACTAATTTTTACATTTTTTACTATTTTTTTATTGGAATCAGTCTGGTTTTGATTTTTTAGGTGCAAGAATACCGTATATGCTCGAGTATAAGCCGAGATTTTCATCCCACTTTTTTTGGCTGAAAGTCCCCCTCTCGGCTTATACTCGAATCATACGCAGGGGTCGGCAGGGGAGGGGGAGTGGGGGCTGTGAAATTATACTTACCTGGTCCTGACGTGGTCCCTGCAGGTCCCTGGCTTCCCCGGCGCCGGCAGCAGCAGATTCTTCCTGTACTGAGCGGTCACATGGTACCGCTCATTACAGTAATGAATATGTGGCTCCATCTCCCATAGAGGTGGAGCCGCATATTCATTACTGTAATGAGCGGTAATGGTGACCGCTCAGTACAGGATGAAGCTGCGGCTGCAATAGTCACCTTTCCTCGTTTCGGGCGTCACTCTGTCTTCAGCAATGATGCTCAGGTCAAAGGGCGCGGTGACATGGTTAATGTGCGCCCTCAGCCTGAATGTCAGTGCTGAACAAGGAGTGGCGCCAGAACAAGGAGCAGGTAACTATTTAAAGTGCCCGGGGCCTGAGCGACGGAGAGGTGAGTATGTGATTTTTTTTTTTTTATTGCAGCAACAGCAAATGGGGCAAGTGTCTGTATGGAGCATCTATGGGGCCATAAGGTTTGTGCAGCACTATATGGGGCCATAACATTTGTGTAGCACTATATGGGGCCATAACATTTGTGCAGCACTATATGGGGCCATAAGGTTTGTGCAGCACTATATGGGGCCATAACATTTGTGCAGCACTATATGAGGCCATAACATTTGTGCAGCACTATATGGGGCCATAATATTTGTGCAGCACTATATGGGGCCATAACATTTGTGCAGCACTAAATGGGGCCATAACAATTGTGCAGCACTATATGGGGCCATAACATTTGTGCAGCACTATATGGGGCCATAACATTTGTGCAGCACTATATGGGGCCATAACATTTGTGCAGCACTATAAGGGGCCATAACGTTTGTGCAGCACTATAAGGGGCCATAACGTTTGTGCAGCACTATATGGGGCCATAACATTTGTGCGACACTATATGGGGCCATAACATTTGTGCAGCACTATATGGGGCCTGTTGTGAATTCTGTGGCAGAGCTCCCTCCTGTGGTCACAAGTGGTACTTCGGCTGATTCTCTCTGTGAGCTTCCGTTGGTGGAGGAAAGTGGTACTGCGGCTTCTGAGTTTCCTTCCTCAGGTGCTGTAGTGAAGTCGTTAGGTGCTGCTCTATTTAACTCCACCTAGTGCTTTGATCCTGGCCTCCAGTCAATGTTCTAGTATTGGACCTGTTTCCTCCTGGATCGTTCCTGTGGCCTGCTGCTCTGCATAGCTAAGTTCCTCTTTGCTATTTTGTTTGCTGTTTTTTTCTGTCCAGCTTGTCTATTTGTTTTTTTCCTGCTTGCTGGAAGCTCTTGGACGCAGAGGGTGTACCTCTGTGCCGTTATTTACAGGGTCTTTTTGCCCCCTTTGCGTGGTTTTTGTAGGGTTTTGTGTTGACCGCAAAGTTACCTTTCCTATCCTCGCTCTGTTCAGAAAGCCGGGCCTCACTTTGCTAAATCTATTTCATCTCTGCGTTTGTCTTTTCATCTTAACTCACAGTCATTATATGTGGGGGCTGCCTTTTCCTTTGGGGTATTTCTCTGAGGCAAGGTAGGCTTATTTTCTATCTTCAGGCTAGCTAGTTTCTCAGGCTGTGCCGAGTTGCATAGGGAGCGTTAGGCGCAATCCACGGCTGCCTCTAGTGTGGTTGGAGAGGATTAGGGATTGCGGTCAGCAGAGTTCCCACGTCTCAGAGCTCGTTCAATGTTTTTGGGTTATTGTCAGGTTGTGCAGCACTATATGGTGCCATAACATTTGTGCAGCACTATAGGGGGAAAGTGTCTGTATGGGGACATAATTAACGTTTGTTGAGCATTACGTTATATGGGGCAAGTGTCTGTATGGAGCATCTTATAGGGCCATAATCAAGGTTTGTGCAGCACTATATGGGGCAAATATCTTTATGGAGCATCTTATGAGGCCATAATCAGCATTTGTGCAGCATTATATTGGGCAAATGTGTCTATGGAGCATCTTATGGGGCCATTATTAACCTTTATGCAGGATTATATGGGGCATATTTTAATATGGAGCATCTTATGGGGCCCATCATAAACTTTATGGAGCATTATATGGGGCTTCTGATTAAATATGGATATTCCAAAACTCTTAACCTACTGATGTCTCAATTAATTTTACTTTTATTGGTACTTATTTTTACTTTTGACATTTACCGGTAGCTGCTGCATTTCCCACCCTAGGCTTATACTCGAGTCATTAAGTTTTCCCAGTTTTTTGTGGCAAAATTATGGGGGGTCGGCTTATTCTTGGGTTGGCTAATACTCCAGTATACGCGGTATATAAATCATGGAGCATAAATAAGCAGCAACATTTGTGACATATTTTAAGGGCTACATTGAATGTTCTTTGCTATTTTTTATCTGCAGTTCTAATTTTTCACCTTGATTTATGGCACCCGATATGTATCATATTCTAATTTCTTGTTACAAAAAAATAGAAATGGATCCTAGCAAAAGAAAGCGGGAAACCAATTTATTACTTTGTGAAATATGTTGCGTATGCAATTCCATGAAATCTAAAAAAATGTTTGCTACTAATATGTAAATCTAAATATACACCATAATTTCAGAAGACCTTCAGTAAGTACAAAAATGTATGCTCTTTATTTCTGAGGAAGGAAGGATGGAAGATAAAATGATTGCTTTAGATGTTATGAAAAAACTATTGGCTTTTGTTTAATCTTCATAGCAGACAATATAGGAATCTAAAAACTATAGGAATGCATGCTGAGAATACTTCATGGTTGGAAGACAGATTTCATGTATAATAGTGAGATGCAGATGCAATCTTTTCACTAGCTCTCTGTACTTGCTCATAAACCTCTTACCCCAATATCCACCTACACAGGACATATAGGAGAGGCCTGGCAGTACTGGGGTTCTGGTTACAAATCCTACAAAAGAAAACATCTGCAAGGAGTTTCTATGTTCTTCCTGTGATTGTGTGTGCTTTCTCCGGGTACTCCGGTTTCCCCCCAAGACATACCGAAAATGAATTTAGATTGTGAGCACCAATGAAGACAGTGGACAGTGATGATGATGTTTGTAACGGTCTATGGAATATGATGACTATAAGCAATCACACTAATAATAATCAACACATCTCCATCAGTGTACATGTGAAAACAAATAATAGAAGGTTAAAAAGGAGCTACAGGAAAGTTATCTGATTACCTCAGAGCACATAAGCACATACCACAGCTCTTACTACATCACTGCCATGCTGGTGACATGCAGTGGCAGTACTTATGTCCTGCAAAGTCTAGCTTCCCCAGCCTATCCCTAGTCAGCTGGGGGTTTATTAGGCAGCTCATCCCACAAATCCTTACCTGAGCGTAGGTTTCTAGTTGCTTCTGACATGCCCACCAGGGCCGTGGGGTACTCAGAACCGGGTCGGACAGTTCTTTGGGGAAGTCATGACTCCGTGGCCCGACTCCGTGGACCTGGCTGTGCCGTAAAATGGAGAATATGTACCGTATATACTCGAGTATAAGCCGAGATTTTCAGCCCATTTTTTTGGGCTGAAAGTCCCCCTCTCGGCTTATACTCGAGTCATATACCCGGGTGTCGGCAGGGGAGGGAGAGCGGGGGCTGTGTAATCATACTTACCTGCTCCCAGCGCGGTCCCTGCAGTCCCTGGCTTCTCCGGCGCTGCAGATTCTTCCTGTACTGAGCGGTCACATGGCACCGCTCATTACAGAAATGAATAGGCGGCTCCACCCCCATAGGGGAGGAGCCGCATATTCATTGCTGTAAATGATCGGTGCCATGTGACCGCTCAATTACAGGAAGAAGCTGCAGCGCCGGAGCAGCCAGGGACTGCAGGGACCGCACCGCAGCAGGTAAGGGGAGCGCAGCGCTATAATTACCTGCTCCTCGCTCCGGTGCGGCTCCGTCTGCAGCGTCCTCTAGCAGTGACGCTCAGGTTAGAGGGCGCGGTGACGTAGTCAGTGCGCGCCCTCTGCTGAGCGTCAGTGCTGGAGACGGAGCCGCAGAGGAGCAGGTAATTATTGAAAGCGCCGGCGTCCTGAGAAGAGAGGTAAGTATGTGATTTCTTTTTTTTATTGCAGCCGCATTCTATATGGCACAGCATTATAAGGAGCACCTATGGGGCCATAATCAAAGGTGCAGAGCATATATGGCACAACATTATAAGGAGCACCTATGGGGCCATAATCAAAAGTGCAGAGCATATATGGCACAGCATTATAAGGAGCATCTATGGGGCCATAATCAAAGGTGCAGAGCATATATGGCACAACATTATAAGGAGCATCTATGAGGCCATAATCAAAGGTGCAGAGCATATATGGCACAGCATTATAAGGAGCATCTATGGGGCCATAATCAAAGGTGCAGAGCATATATGGCACAGCATTATAAGGAGCACCTATGGGGCCATAATCAAAAGTGCAGAGCATATATGGCACAGCATTATAAGGAGCACCTATGGGGCCATAATCAAAGGTGCAGAGCATATATGGCACAGCATTATAAGGAGCATCTATGGGGCCATAATCAAAGGTGCAGAGCATATATGGCACAACATTATAAGGAGCATCTATGAGGCCATAATCAAAGGTGCAGAGCATATATGGCACAACATTATAAGGAGCATCTATGAGGCCATAATCAAAGGTGCAGATCATATATGGCACAACATTATAAGGAGCATCTATGGGGCCATAATCAAAGGTGCAGAGCATATATGGCACAGCATTATAAGGAGCATCTATGGGGCCATAATCAAAGGTGCAGAGCATATATGGCACAACATTATAAGGAGCATCTATGGGGCCATAATCAAAGGTGCAGAGCATATATGGCACAGCATTATAAGGAGCACCTATGGGGCCATAATCAAAGGTGCAGATCATATATGGCACAACATTATAAGGAGCATCTATGGGGCCATAATCAAAGGTGCAGAGCATATATGGCACAGCATTATAAGGAGCATCTATGGGGCCATAATCAAAGGTGCAGAGCATATATGGCACAACATTATAAGGAGCATCCATGGGGCCATAATCAAAGGTGCAGAGCATATATGGCACAACATTATAAGGAGCATCTATGGGGCCATAATCAAAGGTGCAGAGCATATATGGCACAGCATTATAAGGAGCATCTATGGGGCCATAATCAAAGGTGCAGAGCATATATGGCACAGCATTATAAGGAGCATCTATGGGGCCATAATCAAAGGTGCAGAGCTTATATGGCACAACATTATAAGGAGCATCTATGGGGCCATAATCAAAGGTGCAGAGCATATATGGCACAGCATTATAAGGAGCACCTATGGGGCCATAATCAAAGGTGCAGAGCATATATGGCACAACATTATAAGGAGCATCTATGGGGCCATAATCAAAGGTGCAGAGCATATATGGCACAGCATTATAAGGAGCATCTATGGGGCCATAATCAAAGGTGCAGAGCATATATGGCACAGCATTATAAGGAGCATTTATGGGGCCATAATCAAAGGTGCAGAGCATATATGGCACAGCTTAATAAGGAGCATCTATGAGGCCATAATCAAAGGTGCAGAGCATATATGGCACAGCATTATAAGGAGCACCTATGAGGCCATAATCAAAGGTGCAGAGCATATATGGCACAGCATTATAAGGAGCATCTATGGGGCCATAATCAAAGGTGCAGAGCATATATGGCACAGCTTAATAAGGAGCATCTATGAGGCCATTATCAAAGGTGCAGAGCATATATGGCACAACATTATAAGGAGCATGTATGGGGCCATAATCAAAGGTGCAGAGCATATATGGCACAACATTATAAGGAGCATCTATGGGGCCATAATCAAAGGTGCAGAGCATATATGGCACAGCATTATAAGGAGCATCTATGGGGCCATAATCAAAGGTGCAGAGCATATATGGCACAGCATTATAAGGAGCATCTATGGGGCCATAATCAAAGGTGCAGAGCATATATGGCACAGCATTATAAGGAGCATCTATGGGGCCATAATCAAAGGTGCAGAGCATATATGGCACAACATTATAAGGAGCATCTATGGGGCCATAATCAAAGGTGCAGAGCATATATGGCACAGCATTATAAGGAGCATCTATGGGGCCATAATCAAAGGTGCAGAGCATATATGGCACAACATTATAAGGAGCATCTATGGGGCCATAATCAAAGGTGCAGAGCATATATGGCACAGCATTATAAGGAACACCTATGGGGCCATAATCAAAGGTGCAGAGCATATATGGCACAACATTATAAGGAGCATCTATGGGGCCATAATCAAAGGTGCAGAGCATATATGGCACAACATTATAAGGAGCATCTATGGGGCCATAATCAAAGGTGCAGAGCATATATGGCACAACATTATAAGGAGCATCTATGGGGCCATAATCAAAGGTGCAGAGCATATATGGCACAGCATTATAAGGGGCATTTATGGGGCAATAATGAACGGTATAGAGCATTCTATATAGCACAGTTTTATATGGAGCATCTATGGGGCAATAATGAACGGTATGGAGCATCTATTTTTATTTTTGAAATTCACCGGTAGCTGCTGCATTTTCCACCCTAGGCTTATACTCGAGTCAATAAGTTTTCCCAGTTTTTTGTGGCAAAATTAGGGGGGTCGGCTTATACTCGGGTATATACGGTATATGGAATTTACTGTGATGCCATCTGTGGTGTTTGGCAACAGATGGCCGACACTGCTAAAGGAGACTGCTGGGGCTGATGGTGACGCAGCTGACATGGTTCTGCTCCCCACAGGTGGAGCGGGGCCCCAGGGCTACTGGTTCAGTTTATGTCAGGCTTCGTGTACCTTGTGGTCCAGGACTCAGGGCGCAAGAGATCACTGAATAACACAAGGGCTGTAGTTTTCTTTTCCTTTACTTCATGGCTGACAGTACAGACTGGGGTGCTGGTTACAGATCGTAATGGAGAGCTGGGCAGCCTGGAAGCAATTTTTGGATACACCTGGCAGGTAGGTATGGAGGCCTTCCTTCTGCGCTGTCCTCCCTTTTACATTGCTGCCTAACAGCTCACCCTCCTACTGCTAACTGTCTCTCTCTGTTTTTAAAAACTAACTGATGCCCGCATGGCAGGCTCGAGCCTATCACAGGTGCCGCTCCTTTGTGTCAGCTCCAGGCTCTGGTATGCTGCTGTCCCACCGGGTGTTAGATCGGGCCAGGAAACCTGCAGTCCCCTGCCCTCCGGATTTAGCTGCCGAGACTTCAGTACCAACACAACCACAAACTCCGTTATCCAATTCCTAGGCCTCAGCTCAGGGGCGAGTTTAATCACAGCTCCACTCACCAGGTTCTGCTCTACTTCTCTCCTTCTGACACCTGGTAAGGGGACCCCTCCTTGCTTCCAGGCATGATATTGCTCCACGTAAGGAATGCAATGCCACTGTGGCAACTGGACTCCTGGGGTGCCACACTTATATTCAAATACTGTTGATGCATGATCATTCTTTCTCTCCTGCTATTGACCCTGCTCATTTACTGTTTATCCTGATCTCACCACTCCTGATCTTGGCTAAGTATTTTGAATCAGTGCTGCCTATCCTGATCTTGGATTGTCCTTACCTTCAACCCCCTGTACCTTATACCTAGACTCTTACTCTTTAGTCAGCTGCTGCAGACCCTGGAACTGCCCTGGAGTGGTACCTGGTGACTACCTATGGCCAAGCCTATCCTCAAAATCAGAGACTCTAGTGAATAACAGGCAGTCACGTATTTACCTAGAGGTATTTGCCACAAATATAGTTACTGACACTGAATACAAATACTAAAATAGCAAGACTGCACTACCTCCTCCGGCCAGAAGGGGGAGCTCCAGAGACTCCCCTTGATCCATTCTGGTCTGAGAGAAGAACTGGCAGTTGGGCAGTTGGGCTAAGGAGCTGAAAGTGAGAGGTCATACAGCTGAATTTCTAACAGCCCTATGACGGTTTCCAGGCCCAAATCACCGGCCTGAGGAGAAGAGGGATAGAGAAAAAGGACATTGAGAGAACCGGGTAGCATTAATCACTACCCAGAACAGGCGCAAAGACGGATACCGGATCCGTGGCTGTATTCATTACATATAATACAGCAACCGGAAAAACGTGAGGTGATATCAGCTTCACTAGGGTCGGACGCAGCAACAGACACAGAGTTCAGCGGTACTCCCGGAGGGGGTTAGCCGATAAAAGGACTCGGGTTGCCCGTCGAACCAGGACCCGGAGGGGACAGATTGGGCCGGCAGCCAGTTCACATACAGCAGCAGGGCCACACAGATATTGCGTACAATAAGAGGCGAAGACCCCGGCAGGGTCAAAGTAACTCAGAGTTCCCATACAGACTCCGGTGACAGGACTGGTTGTAAATCCTTTTTTGTTAAAGTAAACTGGTTAAACGCTTCAGTGCCTCAGTCTTTCATTTGGACAATAGCCATCTATCCAGGATTAGGATCATCACCGCTGGGAGAACCTGCTGCTGATCAAGTAAGTGCCTGTTCCCTCACGATACCCTTTACATTGTGCATTGCCTGAGGCCACAGCACCGGGTCAAGCCACCCGTGACATCCCCCTCAAGAGACAGACCCCATTGGTCCGGTGCTGGGTACCCCGGTCTCTCGGGCGTCACACACCCATTAAGGGTAAGCATGGTCTGTGACACAATGGATTCTCACCAACCTGCGTAACGCACACCACAAAAGATCCAATTAACTCATCAAGTATAGAGGGAAAATGGCCATTTTCTAGAATTAAAGAAAGAAAACTGTTTAAAAGATACAGATTGCATACAAAAAATATACCTGCTTAATGTATATGTATTTAATATATCTTAACCACTTATACATCAGTACCTTATACATCAGTACTTCCAATCTTCCAATGTCAGCTCCCTATTTTTGATGCAAGAGGAGCGCCCCCAGACACAGGGCTGTGGGTTACTCGGTACGGGTCCTCTCTGGCTCAGTTCTGGGGATGTCACGGTGGCTGGACCCAGTCCGTGACCCTGCTAAGGGGCGTCCAATGAAAGGTGATACGAGTCTGTCAAGGTTTTGTGACGCCACCTGTGGTATTCGGTCAGGGTGACCGATGCTGCTTGAGGACCACTGGGGTGATGTGATGGCAGCTAGATGGTTTACCTTCCCACAGGTGAAGTATGTCCCCAGGGCTTCCCATTAAGGTGGAAGTTGATGTTGTGAGGTGCAGTCAATAACGAGGACACAGGGTTGCAGTCTCTTTACCTCTTTACTGAAGGCTTCAGGATCCTCAATCCAGAGCACTGTCAACAGGGCTGTCTGAGACCGGCCGGTCTGAAGGCACATCCAGAGTTCCCTTTGCAGGTGGAAATCGTTGCCTACCACTAGTGCCTGTGTGTTGTAGTGCTTCCCTGCTGAGCATTTGGGATAGTCCTCACAACTTCTATTCTCGTTCGTTCCAGTTCTTTCTAGTTCTTTCTATTCTCCGTCCCCCAGGTTTGTTATGGCTAGGGCGCACCCATATGACGGGTAGGCTCGGAGCTCTTCCGGGACCCTAGAGATGCCCCTGTCCACGCTTTGCCCCCTATGTCTGCTTAGGTGATGTAAGGTAGACAGCCAACCTATAATTAACTGTCCTGCGGTATTTGAAGTAAGGCATAAAGTCAGTTACTTCCTCGGTGTTCCGGGCACCGGCTACGTGCCTCAGTAGGATGTTGCCGTTCTCCGGGCATGACTCCTACTGGCTCTCCTTTGTGCTTTGATCTCGTTTCTCACTGTTCACAATATCCTTCTCTTCATGTCCTTTCTTTAGATGCCGCCGCAGGGTCGCGCAGGCGCAGCTCTGTAACGTTCTATCCTTGTCGCTAGGTGCCTGTCAGGTTCCCACGCCTGACAGGGACCCCCCTGAATCTTCTACGCAACACCCCCTGCCACGGGATGTTGCCTGGACAAAACCCAGTCAGCTTCTGACTAACTTCCTATCCAACCCCTAGTTTTACCAGTGTGAGGAGTGGCCTAATAAATAAAACCTTTTGCTCCCCCTAGTGGCCGGAGTGTGAAGTGTACTGTGTGCTGGTGATACCTGGTCAGATGAATTCCTTTAGTGCCATCAGACGTACCATCACTCCCCTTAGTGGCAGAGCGATACTCTTGCAACGACCAGGTCTCTGGGGCGCTGCACTAGCTCCTGCTCTCCTACTAGATTATGGCTGTGCTATTCAGTAACTATCTGCCATTAACAGCAGAGGTTGAATCTAAGCTTCACCTGTGACTATAAACCTGTTAAATGCCACACCATTCTAAGCGTCTATGCAACCTCGCTGCACAAATTCTGAGTGTCAATGAGACCATAATTTTTGATATAACAAGCAATACCTTGGTATTGCTGTGTATAGCACATGCGATCCTCCAAACATAGGTCAATGTCCAGTTTGTGGACTAACAAAGTAAAAATGAGAACAATGGTGTTTTTAAAAACATTAAAAACTTTATGTACAGAAGATTGAAACACCTCTTGTTTCCCCAATAAAAATATAGTAAAATAATAGACAAAAAAATACAAGTGCTTCTCACTAAATTGGAATATAATCAAAAAGTTAATTTATTTCAGTTCTCCAATACAAAAAGTGAAACTCATATATTATATAGATTTATTACAAATGGTGATCTGTTTTCTGTTTATTTTGATGAATATGGCTTATGATTATGGCTTGCAGCCAATGAAAACTCAAAACTCATTATCTCAGCAAATTAGAATACTTTATAACCCCAGCTTGAAAAATTATTTAAAAATCTGAAATGTTAGCGTACTGAAATGTATGTTCAGTAAATGTACTCAATACTTAGTTGAGGCTTCTGTTGAGGCTTCTGTTGCATCAATTACTGCATCAATGCGATGTGGCATGGAGGCGATTAGTCTGTGGCACTGTTGAGGTGTTATAGAAGCCCAGGTGGCTTTGATAGCAGCCTTCAGCTCATCTGCATTGTTGGGTCTAGTGTCTCTCATCTTCCTCTTGACAATACGCCATAGATTCTATATGGGGATAAGGTCTTGATAAAACACTGTGAACCTACACCAGCAGATGACATGGCTCCCCAAAAAATCACTGATTGTGGAAACTTCACATTAGACCTCAAGAACCTTGGATTGTGACCTCTCCACTCTTCCTCCAGACTCTGGGACTTTGATTTCCAAATGAAATGCAAAGTTTACTTTTCATCTGAAAACAACACATTGGACCACTGAGCAACAGTTCAGTTCTTTTTCTCTTTGGCCCAGGTAAGATGCTTCTGGCAATCCACTCCTTGTGAAGTTCCCCCAAATTTTTTTGAATGGCCTTTTCTTAATAATTGCTTCAAGTTATCCTGGTTGCTTGTGCGCCTTTTTCAACCACACTTTTTCCTTCCACTCAACTTTCCATTATTATGTTTGGATGCAGCACTCTGTGAACAACCAGTTTCTTTAACAATGACCTTTTGTGGCTTACCCTCCTTGTAGAGTGTGTCAATGACTTCCTTCTGGACATCTGTCAAGTCAGCAGTCTTCCCCATGATTGTGGAGCCTATTGAAACAGACTGAGGAACCATTTTAAATGCTTAGGAAGCAATTGTAGGTGTTTTTGTTAATTATTCTAATTTACTGAGATAATGACTTTTGGGTTTTCATTGGCTGTAAGCCATAATCATCAACATTAACAGAAATAAACACTTGAAAAAGATCACTGTTTGCAATGACTCTATACAATATATGAGTTTCACTTTTAGAATTGAAGAACTGAAATAAATTAACTTTTTGATGATATTCTAATTTAGTGAGAATCACTTGTATTTGTTGTATCTCCACATCCAAATATAAAGTTAATAATGTAAGAGAAAAAAAATTGAAACCCCAGTATTGTGGGGATTTTTGCCCAACTCAATACTGAAAAAACTGAAATAAGCAATCATACCTTTCCTAGAATGGTATCAATTAAAACCTAAGCTTACTCCACAAAAAACAACCCACCACAACGCTCCATTGACTAAGAAATGAAAATGTTTCAGGTCTCAGAAAACTATTATTATTATTTAGTTATATAGCACCATTAATTCCATGGTGCTGTCCATGAGAAAGGGGTTACATACAGGGTTATAGATATCATTAACAGTAAACAGGTTTACAGTGACAGACTGGTACAGAGGGGAGAGGACCCTGTCCTTGCGGACTTACATTCTATGGGATAGTGGGGAAGAGAAAGAAGGTAGGGGTCAGGCGGCGGCTCTGGCTGTGGTGAGGAGGCGGCTCTGGCGGCGGCTCTGATGGCGGTGAGACGGCGGCTCTGGTGGTGGCATGGTTATTGTAGGCTGTAGGCTTTCCTGAAGAGATGGGTTTTCAGGTTCCGTCTGAAGGATCCGAGGGTGGTGGATAATCGGACGTGTTGAGACATGGAATTCCAGAGGATGGGGGATATTCGGGAGAAATCTTGGAGGCGGTTGTGTGAGGAATAGTGTTGAGCGATACCGTCCGATACTTGAAAGTATCGGTATCGGATAGTATCGGCCGATACCCGAAAAGTATCAGATATCACCGATACCGATATTCGATACCAATACAAGTCAATGGGACACCAAGTATCAGAAGGTATCCTGATGGTTCCCAGGGTCTGAAGGAGAGGAAACTCTCCTTCAGGCCCTGGGATCCATATTAATGTGTAAAATAAAGAATTAAAATAAAAAATATTGATATATTCACCTCTCCGGCGGCCCCTGGACATCACCGCGGGTAACCGGCAGGCTTCTTTGTTTAAAATGAGCGCGTTTAGGACCTGAGAATGACGTCGCGGCTTCTGATTGGTTGCGTGCCACTCATGTGACCGCCACGTGACCAATCAGAAGCCGCGACGTCATTCGCAGGTCCTAAATTCCTAGAATGAGGAGTTTAGTGCCTGAGAATGACGTCGCGGCTTGTGATTGGTCACGTGGCGGTCACATGAGCGGCACACGACCAATCAGAAGCCGCGATGTCATTCTCAGGTCCTAAACGCGCTCATTTTAAACAAAGAAGCCTGCCGGTTACCAGCGGTGATGTCCAGGGGCCGCCGGAGAGGTGAATATATCAATATTTTTTATTTTAATTCTTTATTTTACACATCACTATGGATCCGATACCGATTACCGATACCACAAAAGTATCGGAACTCGGTATCGGAATTCCGATACCGCAAGTATCGGCCGATACCCGATACTTGCGGTATCGGAATGCTCAACACTAGTGAGGAACGAATAAGTGTGGAGGAGAGTAGGAGGTCTTTGGAGGATCGAAGATTACGTGAGGGAAGATATTGGGAGATTAGTTCAAAGATATAGGAAAGAAAGAAAGAATCTGTAGCAGTAGGCAGTGATCGACTGTGCCGAAAGCAGAGGACAGGTCAAGAAAGAGGAGGATGGAGAACTGTCTGTTAGCTTTGGCTGTGACTAAGTCATTAGTAATTTTTGTCAGGGCAGTTTTGGTGGAGTGGGGGGGGGCGGAAGCCAGATTGGAGGTTGTCAAGGAGAGAGTTAGATGAGAGGTGGGAAGAAAGTTGAGCATGGACATGCTGCTCAAGGAGTTTTGAAGCAAGGGGAGCAGTGATATGGGGCAATAGCTGGGCATAGCAGTTGGGTCAAGGTTAGGTTTTGAGGATGGATGTGATGGTGGCATGTTTGAAGGCAGAGGGGAAGGTACCAGAAGAGAGCAATAGGTTGAAGAGATAGGTTAGGGCTGGAATGAGCGTGTTAGTGAGGCTGGGAAGCAGGTGAGAGGGAATGGGGTCAAGTGCACAGGTGGTGAGGTGTGATTTGGAAAATAGGTAAGTAAGCTCTCCTTCAGTGATGTTGGAGAGGGCGGTTATTAGGGAAGGGCAGAGGTCTGGTGTATGGAGTGGTTGGGGTGGTGGACAAGTAAAGGTTTGCCTTGCCTTGGTCGATCTTGTTTTTTAAGTAGATGGCAAAGTCCTCGGAAGAGATGAAGGGAGTTGGAGGTGGCAGTGGTGGGCGGAGGAGAGAGTTAAATGTGCTGAACAGTTGTTTTGGGTTGTAGGATAGTGAAGATACAAGGTTAGTGAATAGGTCTGTTTAGCAGAGGTGAGGGCTGATTTGAAGTAAAGTGTAGCTTGTTTGAAAGCAGTGAAGTTGTCTGGCAGGCGTGTTTTCTTCCAACGCCGCTCCGTGACCCTTGATGCTTGTCGAAGATTTTTTGGGAGATTGTTATGCCAGAGTTGCCTATTGGTTCATCGCACTTCGCCATGCATGAGAGGGGCGACTAAGTCTATGGCTGATGTGAGGGTGGTGTTATAGAAAGCGGTGGCGCTGTCCATGTCATAGAGTGAAGATATGGAGGACGGGGTAGGAGAGAGTCTGAGAGTCTGTGAATGTCTAGGCTTGTGAGGATTTTGCGAGGATTTGGTAATGGCTGGACCTGGGGGGCAGGTGAAGAGGACAAGGATGAGAAGGTGAGTAGATGGTGGTCAGATAGGGGGAAGGGAGAGGTTGTGAGCTTTGATAAGGAACAGAGGCGGGTGAAGATGAGGTATAGTGTATGTCCATCTGTGTGGGTAGCTGTGGAGGTCCACTGGGTGAGTCCAAAGGATGAAGTAAGGGCCAGTAGTTTGGAGGCTGCTGGCTGGTGGGTGTCAGTAGGTATATTAAAGTCACCCATGATGATGGTGGGGATGTCGGCAGAGAGAAAGTGAAGGAGCCAGGTTGAGAATTGATCGATGAAGGCAGTGGCTGAGCCAGGTGGCAACCATTTGGAGATTGGAGGGGGCATAAATACGGACAGAGTGAACATCGAAAGAAGGAAGGGTGGGGGTTGGATGGGGTTGAAGGAGCAGTTTTTAGAAAGAAGGATACCTACTCCTCCACCATGTCTGTTGCCAGAGCGAGGAGTGTGGGTGAATTGGAGGCCACCGTAACTCAGTGCTGCAGGTGAGGCCGTGTCAGGAGGCATCAGCCAGGTCTCAGCGAGGGCCAGGAAGGAAAGGTTGCGGGAAGTGAAGAGATCGTGGACCATGTAGAGCTTGTTGTAGACAGAGCGGGCATTCCAAAGTGCCCCAGAGAGGGGAAGCAGGGTGGTGGGGGTCAGTGGCACAGGTTTTAAGTGTGAGGGGTTGCGAAAGTTTCTCATAGTGTGAGAAGGATAGGGTGAGGGTTAGTAATGTATGAGGTGCGGGGGGCAGGATTGGGGAATGTGTCGCCAGCAGTGAGAATAAGCAGAGAAAGGGAAGCAGGTAGGTGAAGGAAAGTGATGATTAGTGGAGGAAAAACGGTGGGGAAAATGTGAGCATGGTTAAAGAGCAGGGGAGGAAAAGAAAGGCAAGTAAATTTAGAAGATAGTGATTAGTCTTACCGTCTGGCCGATTTCTGGACTATTTCTGCTATATTTCTGATGACACTTAAAAGATGTCACTTCAAATGATGTCACATCTGACCGAGGCCATATCTGACCAGCACCATGCAACTTATACCATTTGAAGAGTCCATGAAAGAAAACGTAAGCAAATTTTTTTAATGAATTTCTGAACTTTGTTGTTAATCTGTTTTCTGAGCTAAAATGAAAAGTCTGCAGTCACTCTTTGTGATTGCAGACTTGTGAATTCTCCTAGCACACAGTAGATGCGTTTCCATAGCAGACAATGATGAATCCTCGCAGAGTGCAGTGCATTCGTTAGGAGGATTCCCAAATCTGCAGTGAAACTGAGTGACCTGTCCCTGTTTGTATTCTCTGTAGTTGTACTGACCTGTAAATAATACTGCCAGATTATTTACATCAAACAATGGACACTGCAAAAATAAAACTCAATAAAGGCTGTATCAATGTAAAAATAAAAAAGATATGGCTCTCTGAAGAAGGGTGGGAAAAAAACAAAAAGCAAAAATGGAAAATTACCATTTTAGGAAGTTGTAAATGTCTAATTTTTACAGTAGGCCATTAGGAGAGTAGGCTTTATTTTTTTTTGTGTGTAAGGGGGTCAATAATATAAAATTGAAGACATTTCTGAGTTACAATAGATGAAAAGCAGATTGTTTACAAATTTTCTTACTGCACTTATTTTCTTGAGCTCATAGTTATTATGAAAAAAGCAATGTGTTGAAAAACAACATATACAAAAAAATTGATGCATGATGTTTGCTTTCCCAACAGCAGACAGTCACCTATACAGCAAAAAAATGTATTTGAACATTAACAAAAAATATTTACTTGAAAAGACTAGCAAGCCTTGCAAAATAATTTTTGTAACATAAAGTAAATTCAGTTTACACTATTTCACCGGTTCATAAAGCAAACCACAAATTGTCTGCAACCAGAACATTTCATTGTAGTTATTGAAGCTATTATTATTTAGGAAAGACAGTTATGCTTTAATAAACAACTTCAAAAAGCAATAACTTTTTTCACACTTGCAGGGTTCAATGTATAATGATAATGACAGGATTATAGTGCTCAAGTGATTGCATTGAAACCACAATATAACAGATCTACTCCAGTAAATGTTTTGCTGTAGTTTTAAAAACAGTGAAAAGTTCATATGCTTCTATAGTTTTCTTTATGCCACTCAAATGTATGGGTTGCTGGTCATTTGAGTAAGATATCACATAGTACATTTTCACTAGTAAGATGTATAATAGAAGAGACACTAAACTGCAGGAAGGCAAATTTCCATTTATGGACCCGTAGAAGCGCTAGACACAGCGCGAAACGGCTGTCGTCGACCCCTGCACATTCCTGCTGTCACTGCACATCCCCCGAGCCATGAAGATGCATCAGCATATGTCTCAATAAAGATTGTTTTCACTCCAGGATCGGTGAGTGCTGCCGCATTTTTCTATGACAGGATTCAATAACCTAGAATGAAGTACAGCATCACTTCAGAAACACTATAGTAGCTACATACCTCCAGGCAGACTCTACCAAATACTGAAGGAATTAAGTTTTGTGGCAACTCTGCTGACCATAAGAGATTACACTATGTAGGAGAAAAAAGAGAGGCAAAGGCGTTGAGAAACACCGGCGCTCCACGTGCAGAAAAAAGATGTGGGTTTTGTATGGTTATATAGAGAGCTGCTGGTGATTAAAGCAGGTTCTGTGCGTGCCTGCTACAGTAAAAAGTATATATAAAGCAATAATAAACACTGCGCTGTTCTATATGTGGAGGATATGGTGTAATCAATCTAGTTGTTTCTGTGATGCTATCAGGAGTTATGCAGAGAGAAGAAAAAACTTACTGGAGGTGTAGTACAGGTTCAAATTGGATACCAAAAGCTCTTTAGAGGAAGCGGTGCTCCTCATGTTTTAGTGGAATGCGTAGTCTGCTATTGCAGAGAAATGGTATAGATAAAATATAGTGGGGCTTGGCAACGGCACTAGTGAAGCAATATGGTGATGCTTGTCAAGTTAGACTTACTGTGATTACAGTAGATGTTGTGATAGAATGGTGATCCTTTTTGGAGAATATAAAACGTGGGTCCTTTCCGTGTATATTACACTGATGGGGAACTTGATGTGGAAGATGTACTTGTCTGTAAGATACACCTGTTTGTGAATGAGATAGTGATCGATCTAGAGTATCTATCAAGATGAACCCTATGAGTCTTGTACTTACTGCTGATGCAGTTGCAGACGTAGTGTGCGTACTTTCCTGTACTCCTGTGGATGTGGATGTGCTTGGCTTCAAGCTGTAACGACGCATTTTAGAAGGGGGGAATGACCTAGTGTGACAGTGAGTATGTAGAGCATCTTTTAAATAATGATACGTAAGTAGTACTCACTGGCTGGTCTGCTGGTGTTGAAGAGCTATATGGCGTACCTCAATCCCAGGAAGCTGTGGTGTTTCTGAATGGAGAACGCAGGACCGCAAGTAGAGAGCATGCGGTCGCCGTGCTGGGAGCCGGCACTACCCTGACGAAGAGGGCCGCTGACCCTCGAAACGCATTGAAATAGTGATCCTCCGGTGATACCATGTGATATTTCAGTTTTTCCTTTTTAATAAATTTGTAAAATTTCTACATTTCTGTTTTTTTTCAGTCAAGATGGGGTGCACAGTTTATATTAATGAGAAAAAAAAATGAACTTTTTTGAATTTACCAAATGGCTGCAATGAAACAGAGAGTGAAAAATTTAAAGGGGTATGAATACTTTAATACTTTCTGTACCCACTGTGTATATATACACTACTCAAAAAAATAAAGGAAACATTAAAATCCCACATCGTAGATATCACTGAATGAAATATTCCAGTTGTATATCTTTATTCATTATATAGTGGAATGTGTTGAGAACAATAAATCCTAAAAATGATCAATGTAAATCACAATTAATATCCCACAGAGGTCTGGAGTTGGAATGATGCTAAAAATCAAAATGAAAATGAAGTTACAGGCTGATCCAACTTCAGAGGAAATGTCTCAAGACAAGGAAATGATGCTCAGTAGTGTGTGGCCTCCACCTGCCTGTATGACCTCCCTACAATGCCTGGGCATGCTCCTGATGAGGTGGCGGATGGTTTCCTGAGGCATCTCCTCCCAGTCCTGGACTAAAGCATATGCCAACTCCTGGACAGTCTGTGGTGCACGGTGACATTGGTGGATGGTGCGAGACATGATGTCCCAGATGTGTTCAATAGGATTTAGGTCTGGGGACCGGGCGGGCCAGTCCATAGCTTCAATGCCTTCATCTTGCAGGAACTGCTTAGACACTCCAGCCACATGATGTCTGGCATTGTCCTGTATTAGGAGGAACCCAGGGCCAACCGTACCAGCATATGGTCTCACAAGGGGTCTGAGGATCTCATCTCAGTACCTAATGGCAGTCAGGCTACCTCTGGCGAGCATATGGAGGGCTGTACGGCCCTCCAAAGAAATGCCACCCCACACCAAAACTGACCCACTGTCAAACCGGTCATGCTGAACGATGTTGCAGGCAGCAGATTGATCTCCACTGCGTCTCCAGACTCTGTCACGTCTGTCACATGTGTCAGCGTAAACCTGCTTTCATCTGTGAAAAGCACAGGGCGCCAGTGGAGAATTTGCCAATCCTGGTGTTCTGTGGCAAATGTCAAGCATCCTGCATGGTGTTGGGCTGTGAGCACAACCCCCATCTGTGGATGTCAGGTACTCAGACCATCCTCAAGGAGTCGGGCTTTAACATTGTCGCCTCCTGGAGGTCATTTTGCAGGGCTCTGGCAGTGCTCCTCCTGTTCCTCCTTGCACAAAGGCTGAGGCAGCAGGAGCTGCTGTGTTGTTGCCCTCCTACTGCCCCTTCCACATATCCTGGTGTACTGGCCTGTCTTCTGGTAGTGCCTCAAGCCTCTGGACCCTACGCTGACAGACACAGCAAACCTTCTTGCCACAGCTCACATTAATGTGCCATCCTGGATAAGCTGCACTACCTTAGCCACTTGTGTGAGTTGTAGAATCCGTCTCATGCTACAGCGAGTGTGAAAGCACAACCAACATTCAAAAGTGACCAAAACTTCAGCCAGAAAGCATTGGCACTGAGATGTGGTCTGTGATCCCCACCTGCAGAACCACTCCTTTATTAAGTGTGTCTTGATAATTGCCAATAATTTCCATCTGTTGTCTATTCCATTTGCACAACAGCATGTGAAATTGATTGTCAAACAATGTTGCTTCCTAAATGGACAGTTTGATTTCACAGAAGTTTGATTTACTTGAAGTTATATTCTGTTGTTTGTGTTCCCTTTATTTTTTCGAGCAGTGTATATATCAATGTATATATCAGTGACATTTTTATATCTATCTATTCTATGTGTATATGTGTGTTTTGAATAATATTTCCTATGAAAATGATGTGTAAATGACAGAGAATTGCTCAGCTTGGACGTTCGCATCTTGGCACCATCCATGCTTGAAATGATTAATCCCCTAGACTTGAATTACAGCATGCAAGTGAGTGAAATTGTTGTTTTTTTATTTTAGTTTTATTACAGGAGAATGAGAGCTTCGGTGGAATAGGCATTAGGTGAGGATAACTGTGTTTGTTATTTTTAAATAAAATGGAAAACTGTGTTTAGTCTTATTTATAATAAAGGACATTATTCTGTCTGTGTCTTCATTTACAATACAACTATAGGATTAGTAATGGATAGGTGTCTTATAGAAGGCTCTCCATTAGTAATCCGTGAGCTTGATGTCACCTGACAATACAAAGGTGACATCAACTCCACAAATGTGGATCCCATTTGCCACCGCTACAAGGCAAGGTTGAAAAGCCTGGCAAAGCACCAGAATTGGCTCATCTAATAGATGTGACATTTCTGGGCAGCTGCGGGCTGCTTTTTTTAGGCTGGAGGGGTCAATATCCATGGCCCCTTACCAGCCAGAGAATACCAGCCCCCAGCTGTGATCTTTAGCAAGGCTAGTTGTCAAAAATGGGGAGACCCATGCTGTTTTTTTAAATTATTTATTTAAATATTTTTTAAAAAACCTGCATAGAGACCCCTCTATTCTTGATAACTAACCTTGCTGAATCTGACAGCTGAGGGTTTCAGCCCGCAGCTGTGAGTCTTGCCTGGCTGGTTATTAAAAATACAGGGGTACCCACACAGTTTTGTTTATTTATTTATTTATAGCACAGGCGGCGAATGATGAGTACCCACTTCAGCAGCTCCTGTTGTCACTGTTATTAGTGGCAGGAGGTGAAAGATAATGGGTGAAAGGCTGGCGTCACACAATTGTAGAATATGGGTGAGTGCTATGTGAGAAAATATAGCATAGCACTCAGACCAATGTTAGTCTATGGGGCAGCTCACATCACCGTTTATTTTCTCGGGGCGCATTCAGCATGCGTGTAAAATCGCACCCTGCTGCAATTGTCACCGAGACTCGGCCGAGACTCGCCAATGCAAGCCTATAGGTGCGAGTGAAATATCGCACAGCACTCGGACCATGCGAGTGCTGTCTGATTTTTACGCACCTATGTCATTTGAAAAGCCGGCAATTCATGTGCCGCATGCAGTAAATTGACTCTGACTGGATAGAGAAGATAGAATAGATATATACACATAGAATAAATAGATATATAGATGTCACACACACATAAATACTGGATAGAAGAGATGGATTACATACAGTAAATACAAATAGTAAAGGTATAAATACAGATGTCTGTGACATATACAATTAGCACAGTGTGTGTGCAGCTTACTGTGCATGTATTTAATTAATGAAACATTATTTTTCAGAAAAAAATGGTGTGGGCTCCTGCACAATTTTCATAACCAGCAGAGGGAAAGTCGACGGCTGGGGGCCGATGTTGAGTGCCTGGGAAGGGGATAATACCAAGGGAGCTTCCCGAGCTATTAATGTCAGCTCACAGCTGTATAATTAGCCCTTACTGGCTATGAAAATGGGGGACCCCCAAAAAGATGATGTGGGGTCCCCCTATAATTAATAACCAGCAAAGGCTATTCAGACAGCTGTGGGCTGATAATAATAGCTTAGGAAGGGGACACGGATACTGCCTCCCAGGCTTAAAACATCAGCTCTCAGCTACCCCAGGAAAGGCGCATCTCTAAGATATATTTGTCCCTTATCTGGGGCCCCTTCCTGGTATATATATGTCCCCATCTTGGTATATGTTCCCTATTCTGCCACTGTTCTTTTCTGCACAGAAAAAATAAATAATTCTACTTACCCTTCTCTCCTCTCCCCAGCTATGCAGCGTCGTCTTCTTAAGCCGGCAGCTGACTTTAGGGTGGAAGAGATGGGAGCGCATGACGTCGCTGTCATGCGCTTCAGGTCACATGCATGCTGATGTCAGCTGCTGGCCTCTAATTGGCCTGTAGTGTGTATTGCAGCACATGAGCCTGTACACTGCAATACACTTCGGGCCAAGTTGTGGTCACAACCTCTGTGATCACAATGGTTCTGCCCCTGTATGGATATGCAATTCAGAAAGAGAAAGAACTACTGCTTGCTGGTAGCTTTCACTCTTGGTTAATGAGAGTAAATCTTGGGAGGATGGGATGCTTGTTATGACTAAAATGATTGGCTCCAAACTCAGACCTAAGTGGGGTTGTATTTTCCCGGATCGTTGGAGCCTAATATTGAGTCAGAGACCATACTCTATTGGATCAGTCTTTTAAGTTATAGGTAGAGTGTTTTCTTGGTAAGGCTGCCCTAATTCACTAAAGTTTTCTCACTTTTGAATCAGTCTTTTAGATTATAGGTAAAATGTTTTCCTGGAAAAGCTACCCAAATTCACTAAAGCTTTTTTACGTTTGACAGACGTGATTCCACATTTTGCATTTTGAATGTTCAGATAAGCAATTTATGCTAAATTATGCTTCTTGAACATTACCTTTACATGTGGAAGCTATGATGTTCTCCACATCTCCTACTTGTCATCCCCAAAAATATATAATATAACTTTACTGTTAATGTTTTTAGTTATTAGTCCATGATGCATTGGCCACTTCTTTCAGAAGATTTTAACGAGAGTCATAGAGTGTAAAATATAAGCTTTTGAGAAACATACCTTTTTTCTTAATCTGCTTTTTCTCAATTACTACACACAGAAACTAATTAATTCTTTAATTAACATATAAATTTTATACTTCTGCAAACTCCTACAGAGCAGCAGATTTATATTTCAAATTCCCATAAATCCCAAAGAGCTCTTAATATATTACATAAAGGTGACATTTAAGCAGCTTTTTATGGGTAAGTCTCAGCACTTAGAGGAAAGAACATGCATTAATACAAGGCAAGTGAATGGTTTCATAGCATTGCATAAAACATTGACCCTGCTATAATACGATTTATAATGTCACTATAATGATGTCATTTCACTTGCTGGTAAACAGCGGGGAGTTGTTCTTTTATGAGGCATCTTACTAAATGTTAAATGCTGGTGACTTTATTTAAATGACAATATAGTTATCTTTTACCTAAATGCAAAACACATTCATTCAATAAATTAATACCTGCTATTTCTAAATAATTCATACTTCAAACTGTGTAAAATATCCTAAACACAGATGTCTTATGATGTTATGCTAGACGAATAAATGCTGACCATTTAACTAGCCTTTCTTAATTAAGTTAATACTTTAGTTTCGTATAAGGCTCCATGCAATGCACCCCAGAGATAATGCATTATTTTTTGTGGAGCTACATTACAGAAGTGATAAAAATTAATTGCCTGGTCTAACCACTTAACCAACAAAATAGCCAGGAAAACTTTCCTTTGCAACAAAAATATGTTAAAACATCCTATTCAATTATCATTAATTCTACTCACATGAATCCTTGCTTACGGCAACATTATGTATTTTGCGAAGCAGCAGTTTTTAAGTAAAAGACACATCAAGATGTTTTGACTTAATTCCATCAAAGGCATGTTCTTGTAGAAAAAATAAAGGTTACAGACGTACCAAGTTCAAAAGATGCAATATGTGAAGAATAGGAATTTTTATTTTGGGTTGAAAACATAAAATATAAGTGTCCAAATGCTCATTTTGCCTTCAATGCAAATCCCATCCTCTGTTCCTCTGTTGTCTGTACTTAGGCTACAAGTCTGCAGTTACTCTATGTGACTGCAGACTTGCGCATCTCAAATGACAGGGATCACTGTCTTATTAACAAACTAAAACAAGCCTTGAATTCAGATTTTGAATATAGTTGCAAAATCTACCACACATTGTATAATGACCAGTTAGGATAATAAAACAATATCAGGCTGCATTATTGTAAAGAAGAATCCTTAGGACCAAGATGAGTTGACAAGGTTTTCATATCAACAACAAGTTTCAACGCTGGACTAGCTCCTTTTTCATATGAAAAAATCAATTGCAAAGCAAGTGTTCAATGCCAGGGAACTTTAAAAGACTGGAGTTAAGGTTAAAACTGAAGAAAACCTGCACAAGAAAATTTGAAAAAGAGGGAGGAGTGGAGGGAGGATGACGAGGGGGTTAGGAGAGAATATTGAGAAGTAGAATGATGGTTTCTAAACATAGAAAAAAAACAATGGGGAAAAAAGAAAGAGAAGAGAGTGATAGGAAAATTAAACAAATAGAATCAACAGAGAAATTAGATGAAAAAGAGGAAAAAAAAAGTAGGATGGAGAAGTGTTAACCCCTTCATGACCCAGCCTATTTTGACCTTAAAGACCTTGCCGTTTTTTGCAATTCTGACCAGTGTCCCTTCATGAGGTAATAACTCAGGAACGCTTCAATGGATCCTAGCGGTTCTGAGATTGTTTTTTCGTGACATATTGGGCTTCATGTTAGTGGTAAATTTAGGTCAATAAATTCTGTGTTTATTTGTGATAAAAACGGAAATTTGGCGAAAATTTTGAAAATTTCGCAATTTTCACATTTTGAATTTTTATTCTGTTAAACCAGAGAGTTATGTGACACAAAATAGTTAATAAATAACATTTCCCACACGTCTACTTTACATCAGCACAATTTTGGAAACAAAATTTTTTTTTGCTAGGAAGTTATAAGGGTTAAAATTTGACCAGCGATTTCTCATTTTTACAACGAAATTTACAAAACCATTTTTTTTAGGGACCACCTCACATTTGAAGTCAGTTTGAGGGGTCTATATGGCTGAAAATACCCAAAAGTGACACCATTCTAAAAACTGCACCCCTCAAGGTGCACAAAACCACATTCAAGAAGTTTATTAACCCTTCAGGTGCTTCACAGCAGCAGAAGCAACATGGAAGGAAAAAATGAACATTTAACTTTTTAGTCACAAAAATGATTTTTCAGCAACAATTTTTTTATTTTCCCAATGGTAAAAGGAGAAACTGAACCACGTACGTTGTTGTCCAATTTGTCCTGAGTACGCTGATACCTCATATGTGGGGGTAAACCACTGTTTGGGCGCACGGCAGGGCTTGGAAGGGAAGGAGCGCCATTTGACTTTTTGAATGAAAAATTGGCTGCACTCTTTAGCGGACACCATGTCACATTTGGAGAGCCCCCGTGTGCCTAAAAATTGGAGCTCCCCCACAAGTGACCCCATTTTGGAAACTAGACGCCCCAAGGAACTTATCTAGATGCATAGTGAGCCCTTTAAACCCCCAGGTGCTTCACAAATTGATCCGTAAAAATGAAAAAGTACTTTTTTTTCACAAAAAAATTCTTTTAGCCTCAATTTTTTCATTTTCACATGGACAACAGGATAAAATGGATCCTAAAATTTGTTTGGCAATTTCTCCTGAGTACACCGATATTTCACATGTGGGGGTAAACCACTGTTTGGGCACATGGTAAGGCTCGGAAGGGAAGGAGCGCAATTTGACTTTTTGAATGAAAAATTATCTCCATCGATAGCGGACACCATGTCGCGTTTGGAGAGACCCTGTGTGCTTAAACATTGGAGCTCCCCCACAAGTGACCCCATTTTGGAAACTGGACCCCCCAAGGAACTTATCTAGATGCCTAGTGAGCACTTTAAACCCTCAGGTGCTTCACAAATTGATCCGTAAAAATGAAAAAGTACTTTTTTTTCACAAAAAATTTATTTTCGCCTCAATTTTTTCATTTTCACATGGGCAATAGGATAAAATGGATCCTAAAATTTGTTGAGCAATTTCTCCCGAGTACGCCGATACCTCATATGTGGGGGTAAACCACTGTTTGGGCACACGGCAGGGCTCGGAAGGGAAGGCGCGCCTTTTAACTTTTTGAATGGAAAATTAGCTCCAATTGTTAGCGGACACCATGTCGCATTTGGAGAGCCCCTGTGTGCCTATGCAATGGAGCTCCCCCACAAGTGACCCCATTTTGGAAACTAGACCCCCCAAGGAACTTATCTAGATGCATACTGAGCACTTTAAACCCCCAGGTGCTTCACAGAAGTTTATAATGCAGAGCCATGAAAATAAAAAATAATTTTTCTTTTCTCAAAAATGATTTTTTAGCCTGGAATTTCCTATTTTGCCAATGGTAATAGGAGAAATTGGACCACAAATGTTGTTGTCCAGTTTGTCCTGAGTATGCAGATACCCCATATGTGGGGGTAAACCACTGTTTGGGCGCACGGCAGGGCTCAGAAGGGAAGGCACGCCATTTGGCTTTTTAAATGGAAAATTATCTCCAATCATTAGCGGACACCATGTCGCGTTTGGAGAGCCCCTGTGTGCCTAAACATTGGAGATCCCCCACAAATTACCCCATTTTGGAAACTAGACCCCCAAAGGAACTAATCTAGATGTGTAGTGAGCACTTTGAACCCTCAAGTGCTTCACAGAAGTTTATAACGCAGAGCCATGAAAATAAAAAAAAAAAATTATTTTCTCAAAAATGAATTTTAGCCCGCAATTTTTTATGTTCCCAAGGGTAACAGGAGAAATTTGACCCCAAAAGTTGTTGTCCAGTTTCTCCTGAGTACGCTGATACCCCATATGTGGGGGTAAACCACTGTTTAGGCACATGCTGGGGCTCGGAAGTGAAGTAGTGACGTTTTGAAATGCAGACTTTGATGGAATGCTCTGCGGGCGTCACGTTGCGTTTGCAGAGCCCCTGATGTGGCTAAACAGTAGAAACCCCCCACAAGTGACCCCATTTTGGAAACTAGACCCCGAAAGGAACTTATCTAGATGTGAGGTGAGCACTTTGAACCCCCAAGTGCTTCACAGAAGTTCATAACACAGAGCAGTGAAAATAATAAATACGTTTTCTTTCCTCAAAAATAATTTTTTAGCCCAGAATTTTTTATTTTACCAAGGGTTACAGGAGAAATTGGACCACAAAAGTTGTTGTCCAGTTTCTCCTGAGTACGCTGATACCCCATGTGTGGGGGTAAACCACTGTTTGGGCACACGTGGGGGCTCAGAAGGGAAGTAGTGACTTTTGAAATGCAGACTTTGATGGAATGGTCTGCGGGCGTCACATTGCGTTTGCAGAGCCCCTGGTGTGCCTAAACAGTAGAAACCCCCCACAAGTGACCCCATTTTGGAAACTAGACCCCCAAAGGAACTTATCTAGATGTGTGGTGAGCACTTTCAACCCCCAAGTGCTTTACAGAAGTTTATAACGCAGAGCCGTGAAAATAATAAATACGTTTTCTTTCCTCAAAAATAATTTTTTAGCCCAGAATTTTTTATTTTCCCAAGGGTTACAGGAGAAATTGGACCGCAAAAGTTGTTGTCCAGTTTCTCCTGAGTACGCTGATGCCCCATGTGTGGGGGTAAACCACTGTTTGGGCACACGTGGGGGCTCAGAAGGGAAGTAGTGACTTTTGAAATGCAGACTTTGATGGAATGGTCTGCGGGCGTCACGTTGCGTTTGCAGAGCCCCTGGTGTGCCTAAACAGTAGAAACCCCCCACAAGTGACCCCATTTTGGAAACTAGACCCCCCAAGGAACTTATCTAGATATGTGGTGAGCACTTTGAACCCCCAAGTGCTTCACAGACGTTTACAACGCAGAGCCGTGAAAATAAAAAATCATTTTTCTTTCCTCAAAAATGATGTTTTAGCAAGCAATTTTTTATTTTCTCAAGGGTAACAGGAGAAATTGGACCCCAGTAATTGTTGCGCAGTTTGTCCTGAGTATGCTGGTACCCCATATGTGGGGGTAAACCACTGTTTGGGCACACGTCGGGGTTCGGAAGTGAGGGAGCACCATTTGAATTTTTGAATACAAGATTGGCTGGAATCAATGGTGGCGCCATGTTGCGTTTGGAGACCCCCTGAAGTGCCTAAACAGTGGAAACCCCTCAATTCTACCTCCAACACACCCCTAACCCTTATCCCAACTGTAGCCGTAACCCTAATCACAACCCTAACCCCAACACACCCCTAACCACAACCCTAACCCCAACACACCCCTAACCCTAACCACAACCCTAATTCCAACCCAACTCTAAGGCTATGTGCCAACGTTGCGGATTCGTATGAGATTTTTCAGCATCATTTTTGAAAAATCCGCGGGTAAAAGGCACTATGTTTTACCTGTGGATTTACCGTGGATTTCCAGTGTTTTTTGTGCGGATTTCACCTGTGGATTCCTATTGAGGAACAGGTGTAAAACGCTGCGGAATCCGCACAAAGAATTGGCATGCTGCGGAAAATACAACGCAGCGTTCCCGCGCGGTATTTTCTGCACCATGGGCACAGCGGATTTGGTTTTCCATATGTTTACATGGTACTGTAAACCCGATGGAACACTGCTGCGAATCCGCAGCGGCCAATCCGCACCGTGTGCACATAGCCTAATTCTAAAGGTATGTGCACACGCTGCGGAAAACGCTGCGGATCCGCAGCAGTTTCCCATGAGTGTACAGTTCAATGTGAACCTATGGGAACCAAAAATCGCTGTACACATGCTGCGGAAAAACTGCACGGAAACGCAGCGGTTTACATTCCGCAGCATGTCACTTCTTTCTGCGGATTCCGCAGCGGTTTTAGAACTGCTCCAATAGAAAATCGCAGTTGTAAAACCGCAGTGAAATGCGCAGAAAAACCGCGGTAAATCCACGATAAATCGGCAGCGGTTTAGCACTGTGGATTTTTCAAATCCGCATAGGACCAGAATACGTGTGCACATACCGAAACCCTAACCCTAGCCCTAACCCTACCCCTAACCCTAGCCCTAACCCTACCCCTACCCCTAGCCCTAACCCTACCCCTAACCCTACCCCTAACCCTAACCCTACCCCTAACCCTACCCCTAACCCTAACCCTACCCCTAACCCTACCCCTAACCCTAACCCTAGTTCTTACCCCAACCTTAGTGAAAAAAAAAAAAATTCTTTTTTTTTTTTATTGTCCCTATCTATGGGGGTGACAAAGGGGGGGGTCATTTACTATTTTTTTTATTTTGATCACTGAGATAGGATATATCTCAGTGATCAAAATTCACTCTGGAACGAATCTGCCGGCCGGCAGATTCGGCGGGCGCACTGCACATGCGCCCGCCATTTTGGAAGATGGCGGCGCCCAGGAAAGAAGACGGACGGACCTCGGGCGGCCAGGTAAGTATAAGGGGGGGGAGATCAGGGCACGGGGGGGGCGTCGGAGCACGGGGGGGTGGATCGGATCATGGGGGGGGGTGGATCGGAACACGGGAGGGAGGATTGGAGCACGGGGAAGGATTGGAGCACGGGGTGAGGGATCGCTGTGCGGGGGGGGTGGATCGGAGCACGGGGGGGGGGGGTCGCTGTGTGCGGGGGGGGGATCGGAGTGCGGGGGGGTTTGATTGCAGCACAGGGGGTGTGATTGGTGCACGGGGAAGCGGACAGGAGGACGGGGGAGCGGAGCACAGGACGGAGGGGAGCGGACCACAGATCGGGGGGCTGGGGGGGCGATCGGAGGGGTGGGGTGGGTGCACATAAGTGTTTCCAGCCATGGCCGATGATATTGCAGCATCGGCCATGGCTGGATTGTAATATTTCACCAGTTTTTTAGGTGAAATATTACAAATCGCTCTGATTGGCAGTTTCACTTTCAACAGCCAATCAGAGCGATCGTAGCCACGAGGGGGTGAAGCCACCCCCCCTGGGCTAAACTACCACTCCCCCTGTCCCTGCAGATCGGGTGAAATGGGAGTTAACCCTTTCACCCGGCCTGCAGGGACGCGATATTTCCATGACGCATATGCTGCGTCATGGGTCGGAATGGCACCGACTTTCATGACGCAGCGTATGCGTCAAAGGTCGGGAAGGGGTTAATCAGGGATCGAACCAGTGTAATGTTGGAAAAGAAGATGAAAGGGGTAAATAAATTGATTGATCTACAGGAAGAAGGGCCAATGAAAAAGCAGGGATGAGAGGATTAAAGGACATGCCAAAGAAGGAGGGATAAGGGAAGAGGGAACCAGATACAATTATTTGTAGAGAAGGATAGCACGGAGTGCAAGTAGTTGGTGCTAGGAACACAGAAACTGGTAAAATAGATAATGGGAGATGTCTGTAGCCATCCAGGGGATAGCCAATGGCAGCAGTGGATAGTTTAACAATGTAATGTAGTAGAGAGGATTAATAAAAATTAAATTGATATAGAAAACATAAGAAAAAAAAGAAATTAAATCTAAAAAAAATAATGAAGCTGAAATTTGCAACAGGAAATGGAATAAAGATTTATTCCAATATGATGTTTGGAAATTTATTTTTTCTTTTCTAAAAAGGTGTCAACGTGAGGTGGTGAAGAGACCACAGTGAATTGAAAAAGTATAATTGAATGCAGGAAGAGGTTTTTTATGTGAAATAGCATAATAAAAAGTGGTGAAGAATGGAACGTTAACAGTGACATTTGTAGGAAGTAGTGGAATAGTAGTGAATAGAGTTTTTTTCTCAAATTGAGAAGTGTATAAAAAGGTTGTGAGGTGTTAAAACAGGGTAGTGCATATCAAGGGAATAAATATTATGCGAAACTGGAAAAAGTGGAGATAAACCTACTCTGTATAGTAAAGGATACAGTGGAAAAAAAGTAAAAGTATCGATGTGTTTTTTATTTGTCTTTCAATGCGTCTTGATTAGTGTTGAGCATTCCGATACCGCAAGTATCGGGTATCGGCCGATATTTGCGGTATCGGAATTCCGATACTGAATTCCGATACTTCCCGCGTATCGGATACCGGAATCGGAAGTTCCCAGAATTCAAATTGAACGCAGCAGCCAATGAGGAATGAATGAAAGTGTGGGCACATCCTGTTTAGCATGGTGGGCATGTAAGTACTGGCAAGGCTTGGATTGGCTGCTGAAATGATGTCACTCTGCACTATAAAAAAGCGCTGCCGCCATTTTGCGCTCACTCTGCTGTGATTTCAGTTAGGGACAGGACGCTGTGTTCTAACTGAGGGCCAGTTGAGCTAGCTAATTGCTTTATTTTCCTTTCCAAAGGCTAATTTAGCAAAACGCTGTGTGTTCTTCACTGTTCACCTTGCTCTTGCCTTGCAGCGCTGTTTTAACAGCGTTCTGCAAGGTCTCTGTGTGTGTGTGTGTGCAGCTCACTCTGTAGTCTGTGTGCAGCCATATACCCGGTTGTATTCAGCTCAGGGGGGGTTCACACTGCCTCACACAGTTGTTCTTTTTTGCTCTTAGTGCAGCCTGCTGCACATTTTTTCTCAAATTTCCTATTAGTGTTTTTCCACCAGTCTCCAGCTCTATTGTGGAAAAACACTACATAGGATAACCTAGAGGGGGGTTTTTGGGCCTTGCAGCGCCGTTTACGGCTGTCTGCACGGTCTCCGTGTGAGCCCAGCTCGCCCTGTAGTCTGTGTGCAGCCATAGCCGGTTGGATTCAGCTCAGGGTTCGTTACTGGCTCATACCTTGAGAAAAATTTTCCTTTTTTTCAAATAGTGCAGCCTGTTTAAAATTTGAAAAAAAAAATTCCTATTAGTGTCTTTCCACTCGTATCCAGCTAAATAGTGGAAAAACACTATATAGGATAACCTAGAGGAGGGTTTTTTGGCCTTGCAGCGCCGTTTACGGCTGTCTGCACGGTCTCCGTGTGAGCCCAGCTCGCCCTGTAGTCTGTGTGCAGCCATAGCCGGTTGGATTCAGCTCAGGGTTCGTTACTGGCTCATACCTTGAGAAAAATTTTCCTTTTTTTCAAATAGTGCAGCCTGTTTAAAATTTGAAAAAAAAAATTCCTATTAGTGTCTTTCCACTCGTATCCAGCTAAATAGTGGAAAAACACTATATAGGATAACCTAGAGGAGGGTTTTTTGGCCTTGCAGCGCCGTTTACGGCTGTCTGCACGGTCTCCGTGTGAGCCCAGCTCGCCCTGTAGTCTGTGTGCAGCCATAGCCGGTTGGATTCAGCTCAGGGTGCGTTACTGCCTCATACCTTGAAAAACAATTTCCTTTTTTTCAAATAGTGCAGCCAGTTTAAAATTTGAAAAAAAAAATTCCTATTAGTGTCTTTCCACTTGTATCCAGCTAAATAGTGGAAAAACACTATATAGGATAACCTAGAGGAGGGTTTCTTGGCCTTGCAGCGCCGTTTACGGCTGTCTGCACGGTCTCCGTGTGATTTAAACTAGCTCTGTAGCCCGATCTGCACCAAAAAAAAGGTTAAGTTCACCAAACACAACTTACACTTGTGTAGGCCACATTTGAAAAATAATAAAGTTTAGTCCACAATTTACAACATTAGTGTTTCTTACACCTGTTAGGAGGAGCATTACAGGAATAAGCACACTAAGGCCTTAGTACTTTTCTGCTTATCTTTATCTGTCAACCAAGATGAAGAGGGCAGGGAGTAAGGCACGTGGGCGTGGGCGCGGAGCAGGGAGAGGAGCAGGGAGAGGACGTGGTGATTCTGTGCCTGCTGCGGGCGCCGGTGACTCGTCGTCACTCAGTTTCAGCAGGGAACAGTCCTTCATGCGCAGCTTTGTCGGAGAGCGCCGTGCACCGCTGCTGCGTGAAGACCAAATTGAAGCCGTTGTCGGGTGGATGGCAGCTAACGCCTCGGCATCGACTTCAGTTAGTGCCACATCCTCTCAGGCACAGAGCACTGGAGAGCAGCCATCTGTCTCTTCACCACCTGCCAAATTGGCCAGGCAGTCAGAGAGCCCAGGACAGGAGCCGTCTCTACTTCTGTTCTCTGAATCTCTTGGCTTGGAAACAGGGGGCCAGCCAAGCAGCATTGGAGAAATGGAAAAAGAGGCAGTGTGCAGTGATGCCCAACACCTTTTTCTCTCTGACTCTGAAGAGGCAGGTGGGCCAGTGCCTCCGGTGACCACAGCGCAGTACGCATCTGATGATGAAACTCAGGTGCCGCTTTCTCGTGCGTACTGTGCTGCTGAGACTACCCAGGAGGAGCAGTTGGTGGCAGAGGGTAGTGGAGATGATGAGGTCCTTGACCCATCGTGGCGTGAGGAACAGGAAGGTGGTGGGAGCAGCTCAGAGGAAGAGCTTCCTCTTACGGGCCAAAGAGGGAGAGGGAGGGGGAAGACTGCGGAGCCTGTAGCCTCCACTTTGGCACCCGTTAGGAGCCTGTCTCTTTCCAAAGCCAAAAAGGGCGCTCCCAAGACTTGCAGTGCCTGGTCCTTTTTTGACACAGTTGCAGATGACATTTGTTTTGTCAAATGCAAGCTGTGTCATCATAAAGTAAAAAGAGGGAAAAATGTCAGCAACCTCAATACCACAAATATGTGGAAACATGTGCGGACCAGGCACGCGGTGGAGTTACAGAAACACACTGAAGATGTAGGCCAACCAACAGCGGCAGCTACCACCTCTTCAGCTCGTGTTGCCTCTTCCTCCAGCTCACGCACAGCTGGTTTGGCTTCCTCCCAGAGACCTTGTGTAATTCCACCCACAGCACCACCTTCCCAGTCATCCTCACACTCCCAGTCTACTCTACAGCCATCGGTAGTACAGGCATGGGAGAAAAGGCGGGCATTCTCGGCCAACCACCCCCGAGCACAGGCTCTGAATGCAGGCATTGCCAAACTGTTGTCCCTGGAAATGCTCTCGTTCAGGCTGGTGGAGACTGACAGCTTCCGTGACTTGATGGCATTGGCAGTCCCACAGTACAAGGTGCCCAGCCGCTTTTACTTCAGCAGGCAGGCTGTCCCTGCCCTGCACAGGCATGTTGAGGCAAACATAAAACATGCGCTACTGAACGCCGTCAGTAGCAAGGTCCACCTCACCACCGATGCGTGGACCAGTCAGCATGGACAGGGGCGATATGTTTCCCTCACTGCCCATTGGGTTAATGTTGTTGAGCCAGGTACAGATCGTGCGAGTGGCGCAGGACGTGTCCTGCCCACTCCAAGGATTGCAGGAATCCAGTCTGTACGCATCGACTCCTCCTCTTACACCAGTTCCTCTGATTCCTCTCTGCAGGATCCGTCACAGTCCACCCCCACATGGACCCGTGAACGTTTACCTATGACCGACATGAGCACAGCCGTGGCCAAACGTCAGCAGGCCGTCTTGAAACTAGTTTCATTGGGGCATCGAAGCCACACAGCGCAGGAGCTCTGGAATGCCATAAAGCAGGAGAGCGATGTGTGGTTACTGCCAGCGAATCTCCAGCCAGGCATGGTAGTGTGTGACAATGGCCGAAATCTGGTGGCAGCTTTGGCCCTTGGCAACCTCACTCACATCCCATGTCTGGCACATGTGCTCAATTTGGTTGTGCAGAGTTTTCTGAGGGACTATCCGGATCTTGATGCCCTGCTGCACAAGGTCCGCCTAGAGTGTGCTCACTTGCGGCGTTCCAGCTTGGCCAGATCCCGCATTGCTGCTCTGCAGCGCCGATTCCGCCTTCCGGAACACCGCATCATATGTGACCTACCTACCCGGTGGAATTCCACGTTACATATGTTGGAGCGGTTGTGTGAGCAGCAGCAAGCAGTTATGGAGTACCAGCTGCATCAGGCGCAAAGAAGTCGCAGTCAGCGCCGATCAGACTTCACAACCACAGAGTGGGCCACTATGAAGGACGTCTGCCAGGTTTTGCGTCCTTTTGATTATTCCACGCGGATGGCAAGTGCAGATGATGCACTAGTCAGCATGACTGTCCCCCTTATCTGCCTGCTTCAGCAAACTTTGCAAGGGTTAAGGGATGATGTGGTGGAAGAGGTGGAGGATGAGGAGTCACCTTTTCCATCAGCTTCTGGAGAGTCAGCGCCACGTGGTTCCTCACAAAGGGGTACGCAGGGGCCAATTTGTGAGGAGGATGAGGAGGAGTCAATGGAGGAGGAAGAGCTCCGTCCAGAGGAGGGAGCGACACAATTGTCCAGTGGTCAGTGTGTACAGCGAGGGTGGGGTGATGACGAGCGGGCAGAGATCATGTCTCAAGCAGGGGACAGCGTTTCTGGGCCGGTTGGCACTCTGCAGCACATGGTGGATTTCATGCTGCAGTGCCTGAGAAACGACCGCCGCATCGACCACATTCTCAACATGCCTGATTATTGGGTGTTCACCCTCCTCGATCCTCGCTACCGGGACAACGTCCAAAACCTCATCCCTGCGTTGACCCGGGAGCGTAAATTGCGGGAGTACCACGACACACTGGTGAATTCCATCATCTTCTCCTGTCCAACTGAGAGGAGTGCTGCTAGTGCTTTACAAAGCAGCTCAGTGCGTCGAGGCAGTGGGGGAGGCTCTGCCCAAAGAGGGAGCAGAAGCAGTGCCTCTGCCCAAGGCAAGCCCAGTATGGCACAACTCTGGCACACTTTTGTGTGCCCGCCCCAAATGTCTACACCATCACCGGCGGCTCCAGTCAGCAGGAGGCAACGGTTCCGTCAGATGGTGACAGACTACATGGCTTGCCCTCTTACTGTACTCCCAGACGGCTCTTCCCCGTTCAAGTTTTGGGTCTCTAAGCTGGATACATGGCCAGAGCTAAGCCAGTATGCATTGGAGGTGCTGGCTTGCCCTGCGGCTAGTGTCTTATCGGAACGTGTCTTTAGTGCCGCAGGTGGTGTACTAACAGACCGTCGCATGCGACTATCCTCCGATAACGTTGACCGGCTTACTTTCCTGAAAATGAACCAGGCCTGGATCTCGCAGGAATTTGCCACTCCTCTGCCTGATTAAGTAATTGGGTGTCATCCAGGTCTCCTGCTGTGTTCATCTTTCTACCACCTGAACTGCTATTCCTGGGCTCCAACACCGCCAGTTGCGGCTCAGAAGTGCAGGCTGCACAGTAAAAACATACGACCCAGTGTTATTGGGTTTCAGTAACGTCAGCTGATCCCCAGCTGTGTAGCCGGCAATGTGTCCTGCGACCGCCACGCTGGCACAACAACCTAAATGTAAGGGAACCTGTCCCCCCCCCCCCCCCCCGTCGTTTGTTACTGAAAGAGCCATCTTGTGCAGCAGTAATGCTGCACAAGGAAAAGGTAGCTCTTTTTTTTTAGCTCTTTGCACACGCAGAACTTAACACTTATAAAATGTGTTCACTGATACCGTTATACCGTCCCGGAGCTGGGACTTTCCTTCGTAATGTGACGCAGCACAGCCGTCATTCCTACCCCCTTGGTGCCATGCGCTGCCTCCTCAGCGTTGTTTTAAGCTGTCACGGAGCCTGCGCTGTTCTGTTATCCCTTGGGCATGCCCTATTTGCGCTGCCTGTCTTCTGACATAATTTGGTGTCAGGCTGGCTGCGCCTGTGCGGCCGCGGTGCCCGAGATCCCGCCTCGCAGTGTCTTCTGATTGAGTCACACTGCGGGCCTGGGATCCATGGGCATGCGCAGTGCATATCTTCCCCTCGGGCTCTCGCTCATTTCCCTCCGCCTTCTTTAGACTGTGCGCCGTCAGCTGATCCCTAGCATGCCACGGCCGTGACACCGCACAGTCTGAAGAAGAGGGAAGGAGGGGAGTGAGAGTCGAGGTTATGCACTGTGCATGCCCATGGTTCCAAGGCCCGCAGTGGGATTACGTTAGATGAGACTGCGAGGTGGGATCTGGAGCAGCGTGGACGCACAGGCACTGACAGCCTGACACCAAATTATGTCAGAAGACAGGCAGCGCTAATTGGGCATGGCCAAGGGCTAACAGAACAGCGCAGGCTCCGTGGCAGCTTAAAACAACGCTGAGGAGGCAGCGCACGGCATCAAGGGGATAGGAATGACAGCTGTGCTGTGTCCCATTACGAAGGAAATTCGCACCTCCGGAACGGTTTAACGGTATAAAGGGACACATTTTTAGTGTTTACTTCGGTGTTTGCAAGGAGCATAATTAAAAGAGCAACCTTTTCCTTTTGCATCCTTAGTGCTGCACAACATGGCTCTTTCAGCTACAAACGTCTTGGGGGGGGGGGTTAAAGGTTTCCTTTCAACTTGCTCCAATCAGGCTTCGGCCTACACTCTGTTCCTCTGCTCCTCCTGCTGTCCCTGGGCTCTAACACCGCCAGTTGGTGCCTGGAAGTGCTGTGTGCACAGTCAACAGTCGCTCCTCTGTTATTGGGGTTCAGTAACGTCAGCTGATCCCCAGCTGTGTGTGCGGCAATACCTCCAATCTGCTCCTCCTGCTGTCCCTGGGCTCTAACACCGCCAGTTGGTGCCTGGAAGTGCTGTGTGCACAGTCAACAGTCGCTCCTCTGTTATTGGGGTTCAGTAACGTCAGCTGATCCCCAGCTGTGTATCCGGCAACGTGTCATGCGACCGCCACGCTGGCACAACTAAAATGTAAGGGGACCTGTCCCCCCCCCCCCCCTAGGCGTTTGTTACTGAAAGAGCCACCATGTGCAGCACTAATACTGCACAAGGGAAAGGTCGCTCTTGAAATTATGCTCCTTGCAAACGCTGAACTACACACTCATGTAATGTGTCCCCTCACACCGTCCAACCGTCCCGGAGGTGGGACTTTCCTTTGTAATGTGACACAGCACAGCCGTCATTGCTACCCCCTTGGCACCGTGCGCTGCCTCCTTAGCGTTGTTTGATTCCGTCATGGACCCTGCGCTGTTATGTTATCCCTTGGCCATGCACAGTTTGCGCTGCCCGTCCTCTGACATCATTTGTTGTCGTCCTGGCTGCGCCTGTGCGTCCACGCTGCCCGAAATCACACCTCGCAGTGTCGTCTAATGTGATCCCACAGTGGGCCTGGTATCCATGGCCATGCGCAGTGCATATACTAGCCTCTCACTCCCCTTCTTCACGCTTCTTCAGACTAGGCGGCGTCAGCTGATCCCTAATAGCATGCCACGGCCGTGACGCCGCACAGTCTGAAGAAGCAGGAAGGAGGTGAGTGAGAGGCGATGATATGCACTGCGCATGCCCATGGATCCCTGGCCCGCAGTGGGACTACATTAGATGACACTGCAAGGTTGGATCTCGGGCAGCTTGGACGCACAGGCACTGCCAGCCTGACACCTACATGATGTCAGAAGACGGGCACCGCTAACTGTGCATGGCCAAGGGATAACATTACAGTGCGGGCTCCGTGACAGAACCAAACAACGTTGAGGAGGTGGTGCCCGGCACCAAGGGGGTTGGAATGACGGCTGTGCTGTGTCACATTACAAAGGAAAGTCCCACTTCCGGGATGGTTTGACGGTGTGAGGGGACACATTATATGAGTGTGTACTTCAGCGTTTGCAAGGAGCATAATTTTCGGAGCCACCATTTTCCATGTGCAGTATTACTGCTGTACAAGATGGCTCTTTCAGCAACAAATGCCTGGGGGGGGGGGTTAAAGGTTCACTTTCAACTTGCTCCACTGCAGGCTTCGGCCTACACTCTGCTCCTCTTTGATTCCCTGGGTTTCAACACTGTCAGTTGCCACCTGGAAGTGTTGTCTACACAGAAAAAAACACTAGGTGATGTGTCAGTGGGGTTCAGCACCGCCAGCTGTTCCCCTGCTGTGTAGTCGGCAACGTGTCCAGCACAAGCCACGCTGGCACAACAGAACAAAAGCTGCCACCAGTGCAGGCTTCGGCCTACACTCTGCTCCTCTCCTCCTCCTGCTGACCCTGGGCTCAAACACCGCTAGTTTTTGCCCGGAAGTGCTAGCTGCACAGAGAAAAACACCAGCCAATGTGTTAGTGGGGTTCAGCAACGCCAGCTGTTCCCCTGCTGTGTAGCCGGCAACGTGACCTGCAAACGCCATGCAGGCACAGGAACTGAAATTAAAAGGGAACCTGGCCCCACCCCCCCAGGTGTTTCTATGTATAACAGCCACCTAGTACAGCAGTACTGCTGCATTTGTACAAGGTGGCTGACTTTTTCTCCTTGCCCACGTGGAACTCAACACGTACAAAATGTGTCTCATTGAGACCATTCCACTGTCCCTGAGGTGTGACTTTCCTTTGTAATGATACGCAGCACCCCCCTTGGTAGCGTTTCCCGTCTTTTGTCATCATGGTTAGCTGGCTGCGCCTGTGCATCCGCCCTGCTAGAAACAACGCCCCTCGTTGTCATATTTATTTTGTCAGCGAGGGTGTGGTTTATGGGCACGAGCAGTGCATATGTTCGCCTGTCTTAACTCATCTCCTTCCGCCTTCTTCAGACTGTGCGGCCTCCTGGCCGTGGTAGGCGATAAGGGATCAGCTGAGGCCGCCCAGTCTGGAGCCGGTGTAAGGACATGTGTAAGCGGCAAACCTATTTACTGCACAAGGCCACGAATCCCAGCCACGTAGTGTGATTGTTTGAAAACACACTGTGGGTCTGGGATTCATGTCCATCGCTAACCGCAACGGCCGACATGAAATGAGGTCAGAAGACAGGAAGCGCTCACAGCGCATGGCCAAGGGATCACAATAGCGCAGACTCCTGTACAGCAAATAACAACGCTCAGGAATCTGCGCCCAGTACCTAGGTGCAAATTTTGACACCTGTGCTGCGTCTCGTTAAAAAGACAAGTCACGCCTCCACAACTGTTTGACAGTATAATGGGCTAAATAGTGTACGTGTTTTAGTCAGCGTGTGCAAGGAGCAAAACAAATAGAGCAACCTTTTACTTGTGCAGCATTAATGCTGCACAAGGTGTGGCTCTTGTACCTTGCAACACCTGAGGGGGGGGTTAAAGGTAACCTTTGAAATTGGTTCAACTAGGCTTCGGCCTACACTCTGCTCCTCTACTCCTCCTGCTGACCCTGGGCTCAAACACCGCTAGTTTTTGCCCGGAAATGCTAGCTGCACAGAGAAAAACACCAGCCAATGTGTTAGTGGGGTTCAGCACCGCCAGCTGTTCCCCTGCTGTGTAGTCGGCAACGTGTCCAGCACAAGCCACGCTGGCACAACCGACCAAAAGCTGCCACCAGTGCAGGCTTCGGCCTACACTTTGCTCCTCTCCTCCTCCTGCTGACCCTGGGCTCAAACAACGCCAGTTTCTGCCCGGACATGCTAGCTGCACAGAGAAAAACACCAGCCAATGTGTTAGTGGGGTTCAGCACCGCCTGCTGTTCCCCCGCTGTGTAGCCGGCATCGTGTCCAGCACAAGCCACGCTGGCACAACCGACCAAAAGCTGCCACCAGTGCAGGCTTCGGCCTACACTTTGCTCCTCTCCTCCTCCTCCTGCTGACCCTGGGCTCTAACACCGCTAGTTTTTGCCCGGACATGCAATCTGCACAGAGAAAAACACCAGTCAATGTGTCAGTGGGGTTCAGCAACGCCAGCTGTTCCCCTGCTGTGTAGCTTGCAACGTGACCTGCAAACGCCACGCAGGCACATGAACTGAAATTGAAGGGAGCCTGCCCCCCACCCACAGGTGTTTCTATGTATATCAGCCACCTTGTACAGCAGTACTGCTGCATTTGTACGAGGTGGCTGACTTTTTCTCCTTGCCCACGTGGAACTCAACACGTACAAAATGTGTCTCATTAGAGACCATTACAATGTCCCTGAGGTGTGACTTTCCTTTGTAATGACACGCAGCACCACCCTTGTTAGCGCTGCCCGTCTTTTGACATCATTGGTTAGCTGGCTGCGCCTGTGCATCTCCCCTGCTCGAAACAACGGCCCTCGGTGTCTTATTTTTTTGGACAGCGAGGGTGTGATTGATGGGCATGTGCAGTGCATATGTTTGCCTGTGTTCACTCATCTCCTTCCGCCTTCTTCAGACTGGGTGTCCTCATGGCCGCGGCAGGCGATAAGGGATCAGATGAGGCCGCCCAGTCTGAAGCAGGTGTAAGGACATGTGTGAGCGGCAAACATATTTAGTGCACCAGGGCACGAATCCCAGCACCGCAGTGTGATTTTTTAAAAACACACTGTGGGTCTGGGATTCATGTCCATCGCTAACCGCAACGGCCGACATGAAATGAGGTCAGAAGACAGGAAGCGCTCACAGCGCATGGCCAAGGGATCACAATAGCGCAGACTCCTGTACAGCAAATAACAACGCTCAGGAATCTGCGCCCAGTACCTAGGTGCAAATTTTGACACCTGTGCTGCGTCTCGTTAAAAAGACAAGTCACGCCTCCACAACTGTTTGACAGTATAATGGGCTAAATAGTGTACGTGTTTTAGTCAGCGTGTGCAAGGAGCAAAACAAATAGAGCAACCTTTTACTTGTGCAGCATTAATGCTGCACAAGGTGTGGCTCTTGTACCTTGCAACACCTGAGGGGGGGGTTAAAGGTAACCTTTGAAATTGGTTCAACTAGGCTTCGGCCTACACTCTGCTCCTATACTCCTCCTGCTGACCCTGGGCTCAAACACCGCTAGTTTTTGCCCGGAAATGCTAGCTGCACAGAGAAAAACACCAGCCAATGTGTTAGTGGGGTTCAGCACCGCCAGCTGTTCCCCTGCTGTGTAGTCGGCAACGTGTCCAGCACAAGCCACGCTGGCACAACCGACCAAAAGCTGCCACCAGTGCAGGCTTCGGCCTACACTTTGCTCCTCTCCTCCTCCTGCTGACCCTGGGCTCAAACAACGCCAGTTTCTGCCCGGACATGCTAGCTGCACAGAGAAAAACACCAGCCAATGTGTTAGTGGGGTTCAGCACCGCCTGCTGTTCCCCCGCTGTGTAGCCGGCATCGTGTCCAGCACAAGCCACGCTGGCACAACCGACCAAAAGCTGCCACCAGTGCAGGCTTCGGCCTACACTTTGCTCCTCTCCTCCTCCTGCTGACCCTGGGCTCAAACAACGCCAGTTTCTGCCCGGACATGCTAGCTGCACAGAGAAAAACACCAGCCAATGTGTTAGTGGGGTTCAGCAACGCCAGCTGTTCCCCTGCTGTGTAGCTTGCAACGTGACCTGCAAACGCCACGCAGGCACATGAACTGAAATTGAAGGGAGCCTGCCCCCACCCACAGGTGTTTCTATGTATATCAGCCACCTTGTACAGCAGTACTGCTGCATTTGTACGAGGTGGCTGACTTTTTCTCCTTGCCCACGTGGAACTCAACACGTACAAAATGTGTCTCATTAGAGACCATTACAATGTCCCTGAGGTGTGACTTTCCTTTGTAATGACACGCAGCACCCCCATTGTTAGCGCTGCCCGTCTCCTGACATCATTGGTTGGCTGGCTGTGCCTGTGCGTCCCCCCTGCCCGACACAACGCCCCCCGTTGTCTCATATATTTTGACTGCGAGGGTGTGATTGATGGGCACGAGCAGTGCATATGTTCCCCTGTTTTCACTCCCCTCCTTCCGCCTTCTTCTGACTGTGCGGCCTCATGGCCGCGGCATGCGATAAGGGATCAGCTGAGGCCGCCCAGTCTGAAGCAGGTGTAAGGACATGTGTGAGCGGCGAACATATTTACTGCACAAGGCCACGAATCCCAGCACCGCAGTGTGACTTTAGGAAAAGCCACTGTGGGTCTGGGATTTATGGCCATCGTTAACCGCACCGGCCAACATGAAATGAGGTCATGAGACGGCCTGCACTAACAGGGTATTGCCAAGGGATAACACAAGAGCGCAGACTCCTGTACAGCAAATAACAACGCTCAGGAATCTGCGCCCAGTACCTAGGTGCAAATTTTGACACCTGTGCTGCGTCTCGTTAAAAAGACAAGTCACGCCTCCACAACTGTTTGACAGTATAATGGGCTAAATAGTGTACGTGTTTAATTCAGCGTGTGCAAGGAGCAAAATTAAATAGAGCAACCTTTGACTTGTGCATCATTAATGCTGTTCAAGGTGTGGCTCTTGTACCTTGCAACACCTGAGGGGGGGGTTAAAGGTAACCTTTGAAATTGGTTCAACTAGGCTTCGGCCTACACTCTGCTCCTCTACTCCTCCTGCTGACCCTGGGCTCAAACACCGCTAGTTTTTGCCCGGAAATGCTAGCTGCACAGAGAAAAACACCAGCCAATGTGTTAGTGGGGTTCAGCACCGCCAGCTGTTCCCCTGCTGTGTAGTCGGCAACGTGTCCAGCACAAGCCACGCTGGCACAACAGAACAAAAGCTGCCACCAGTGCAGGCTTCGGCCTACACTTTGCTCCTCTCCTCCTCCTCCTGCTGACCCTGGGCTCTAACACCGCTAGTTTTTGCCCGGACATGCAATCTGCACAGAGAAAAACACCAGTCAATGTGTCAGTGGGGTTCAGCAACGCCAGCTGTTCCCCTGCTGTGTAGCTTGCAACGTGACCTGCAAACGCCACGCAGGCACATGAACTGAAATTGAAGGGAGCCTGCCCCCCACCCACAGGTGTTTCTATGTATATCAGCCACCTTGTACAGCAGTACTGCTGCATTTGTACGAGGTGGCTGACTTTTTCTCCTTGCCCACGTGGAACTCAACACGTACAAAATGTGTCTCATTAGAGACCATTACAATGTCCCTGAGGTGTGACTTTCCTTTGTAATGACACGCAGCACCCCCATTGTTAGCGCTGCCCGTCTCCTGACATCATTGGTTGGCTGGCTGTGCCTGTGCGTCCCCCCTGCCCGACACAACGCCCCCCGTTGTCTCATATATTTTGACTGCGAGGGTGTGATTGATGGGCACGAGCAGTGCATATGTTCCCCTGTTTTCACTCCCCTCCTTCCGCCTTCTTCTAACTGTGCGGCCTCATGGCCGCGGCATGCGATAAGGGATCAGCTGAGGCCGCCCAGTCTGAAGCAGGTGTAAGGACATGTGTGAGCGGCGAACATATTTACTGCACAAGGCCACGAATCCCAGCACCGCAGTGTGACTTTAGGAAAAGCCACTGTGGGTCTGGGATTTATGGCCATCGTTAACCGCACCGGCCAACATGAAATGAGGTCATGAGACGGCCTGCACTAACAGGGTATTGCCAAGGGATAACACAAGAGCGCAGACTCCTGTACAGCAAATAACAACGCTCAGGAATCTGCGCCCAGTACCTAGGTGCAAATTTTGACACCTGTGCTGCGTCTCGTTAAAAAGACAAGTCACGCCTCCACAACTGTTTGACAGTATAATGGGCTAAATAGTGTACGTGTTTAATTCAGCGTGTGCAAGGAGCAAAATTAAATAGAGCAACCTTTGACTTGTGCATCATTAATGCTGTTCAAGGTGTGGCTCTTGTACCTTGCAACACCTGAGGGGGGGGTTAAAGGTAACCTTTGAAATTGGTTCAACTAGGCTTCGGCCTACACTCTGCTCCTCTACTCCTCCTGCTGACCCTGGGCTCAAACACCGCTAGTTTTTGCCCGGAAATGCTAGCTGCACAGAGAAAAACACCAGCCAATGTGTTAGTGGGGTTCAGCACCGCCAGCTGTTCCCCTGCTGTGTAGTCGGCAACGTGTCCAGCACAAGCCACGCTGGCACAACAGAACAAAAGCTGCCACCAGTGCAGGCTTCGGCCTACACTTTGCTCCTCTCCTCCTCCTCCTGCTGACCCTGGGCTCTAACACCGCTAGTTTTTGCCCGGACATGCAATCTGCACAGAGAAAAACACCAGTCAATGTGTCAGTGGGGTTCAGCAACGCCAGCTGTTCCCCTGCTGTGTAGCTTGCAACGTGACCTGCAAACGCCACGCAGGCACATGAACTGAAATTGAAGGGAGCCTGCCCCCCACCCCCCCAGGTGTTTCTATGTATAACAGCCACCTTGTACAGCAGTACTGCTGCATTTGTACAAGGTGGCTGACTTTTTCTCCTTGCACACGTGGAACTCAACAAGTACAAAATGTGTCTCATTACAGACCATTACAATGTCCCTGAGGTGTGACTTTCCTTTTTAATGACACGCAGCACCCCCATTGTTAGCGCTGCCCGTCTCCTGACATCATTGGTTGGCTGGCTGTGCCTGTGCGTCCCCCCTGCCCGACACAACGCCCCCCGTTGTCTCATATATTTTGACTGCGAGGGTGTGATTGATGGGCACGAGCAGTGCATATGTTCCCCTGTTTTCACTCCCCTCCTTCCGCCTTCTTCTGACTGTGCGGCCTCATGGCCGCGGCATGCGATAAGGGATCAGCTGAGGCCGCCCAGTCTGAAGCAGGTGTAAGGACATGTGTGAGCGGCGAACATATTTACTGCACAAGGCCACGAATCCCAGCACCGCAGTGTGACTTTAGGAAAAGCCACTGTGGGTCTGGGATTTATGGCCATCGTTAACCGCACCGGCCAACATGAAATGAGGTCATGAGACGGCCTGCACTAACAGGGTATTGCCAAGGGATAACACAAGAGCGCAGTTTCCTGTACTGCAAATAACAACGGTAAGGAATCTGCGCACAGCACCTAGGTGTAAATTTGTACACCTGTGCTGCGTCTCCTTAAAAAGACTAGTAGTCACGCCTCCACTACTGTTTGACAGTATAATGGGCTAAATAGTGTACGTGTTTAATTCAGCGTGTGCAAGGAGCAAAATTAAATAGAGCAACCTTTGACTTGTGCATCATTAATGCTGTTCAAGGTGTGGCTCTTGTACCTTGCAACACCTGAGGGGGGGGGTTAAAGGTAACCTTTGAAATTGGTTCAACTAGGCTTCGGCCTACACTCTGCTCCTCTACTCCTCCTGCTGACCCTGGGCTCAAACACCGCTAGTTTTTGCCCGGAAATGCTAGCTGCACAGAGAAAAACACCAGCCAATGTGTTAGTGGGGTTCAGCACCGCCAGCTGTTCCCCCGCTGTGTAGCCGGCATCGTGTCCAGCACAAGCCACGCTGGCACAACCGACCAAAAGCTGCCACCAGTGCAGGCTTCGGCCTACACTTTGCTCCTCTCCTCCTCCTCCTGCTGACCCTGGGCTCTAACACCGCTAGTTTTTGCCCGGACATGCAATCTGCACAGAGAAAAACACCAGTCAATGTGTCAGTGGGGTTCAGCAACGCCAGCTGTTCCCCTGCTGTGTAGCTTGCAACGTGACCTGCAAACGCCACGCAGGCACATGAACTGAAATTGAAGGGAGCCTGCCCCCCACCCACAGGTGTTTCTATGTATAACAGCCACCTTGTACAGCAGTACTGCTGCATTTGTACGAGGTGGCTGACTTTTTCTCCTTGCCCACGTGGAACTCAACACGTACAAAATGTGTCTCATTAGAGACCATTACAATGTCCCTGAGGTGTGACTTTCCTTTGTAATGACACGCAGCACCACCCTTGTTAGCGCTGCCCGTCTTTTGACATCATTGGTTAGCTGGCTGCGCCTGTGCATCTCCCCTGCTCGAAACAACGCCCCTCGGTGTCTTATTTTTTTGGACAGCGAGGGTGTGATTGATGGGCATGTGCAGTGCATATGTTTGCCTGTGTTCACTCATCTCCTTCCGCCTTCTTCAGACTGGGTGTCCTCATGGCCTCGGCAGGCGATAAGGGATCAGATGAGGCCGTCCAGTCTGAAGCAGGTGTAAGGACATGTGTGAGCGGCAAACATATTTACTGCACCAGGGCACGAATCCCAGCACCGCAGTGTGATTTTTTAAAAACACACTGTGGGTCTGGGATTCATGTCCATCGCTAACCGCAACGGCCAACATGAAATGAGGTCATAAGACAGGAAGCGCTCACAGCGCATGGCCAAAGGATCACAAGAGCGCAGACTCCTGTACAGCAACTAACAACGCTCAGGAAGCTGCGCCCATGCAAAAAGGTGTTTTCGACACCTGTGCTGCTTTTCTTTAAAAAGACAAGTCACGCCTCCACTACTGTTAAACAGTATAATGGGCTAAATAGTCTACGTGTTGCATTCAGCTTGTGCAAGTAGACAAATTAATAGAGCAACCTTTTACTTGTGCAGCATTAATGCTGCAGAAGGAGTGGCTCTTGTTCTTTGTAACACCTGAGGGGGGGTTAAAGGTAACCTTTGAAATTGGTTCAACTAGGCTTCGGCCTACACTCTGCTCCTCTCCTCCTCCTGCTGACCCTGGGCTCTAACAACGCTAGTTTTTGCCCGGAAATGCTAGCTGCACAGAGAAAAACACCAGCCAATGTGTTAGTGGGGTTCAGCAACGCCAGCTGTTCCCCCGCTGTGTAGCCGGCATCGTGTCCAGCACAAGCCACGCTGGCACAACCGACCAAAAGCTGCCACCAGTGCAGGCTTCGGCCTACACTTTGCTCCTCTCCTCCTCCTCCTGCTGACCCTGGGCTCAAACACCGCTAGTTTTTGCCCGGAAATGCTAGCTGCACAGAGAAAAACACCAGCCAATGTGTTAGTGGGGTTCAGCAACGCCAGCTGTTCCCCCGCTGTGTAGCCGGCATCGTGTCCAGCACAAGCCACGCTGGCACAACCGACCAAAAGCTGCCACCAGTGCAGGCTTCGGCCTACACTTTGCTCCTCTCCTCCTCCTCCTGCTGACCCTGGGCTCAAACACCGCTAGTTTTTGCCCGGAAATGCTAGCTGCACAGAGAAAAACACCAGCCAATGTGTTAGTGGGGTTCAGCACCGCCAGCTGTTCCCCTGCTGTGCAGCTTGCAACGTGACCTGCAAACGCCACGCAGGCACATGAACTGAAATTGAAGGGAGCCTGGCCCCCACCCCCAGGTGTTTCTATGTATAACAGCCACCTTGTACAGCAGTACTGCTGCATTTGTACAAGGTGGCTGATGTTTTCTCCTTGCCCACGTGGAACTCAACACGTACAAAATGTGTCTCTTTGAGACCATTCCACTGTCCCTGAGGTGTGACTTTCCTTTCTAATGATACGCAGCACCCCCCTTGGTAGCGCTTCCCGTCTTCTGACATCATTGGTTGGCTACTTGCGCCTGTTCGTCCGCCCTGCCTGAATAAAATGCTCCTCGTTGTCTTAATTATTTTGACTGCGAGGGTGTGATTGATGGGCACGAGCAGTGCATATCTTCGCCTGTCTTAACTCATCTCCTTCAGCCTTCTTCAGACTGTGCAGCCTCATGGCCGCGGCATGCAAGAAGGGATCAGCAGAGGCCGCCCAGTCTGAAGCAGGTGTAAGGACGTGTGTGAGCGGCCAAAATATTTACTGCTCAAGGCCACGAATCCCAGCACCGCAGTGTGGCTTTATGAAAAGACACTGTGGGTCTGGGATTTATGGCCATCGTTAACCGCACCGGCCAACATGAAATGATGTCATAAGATGGGCAGCGCTAACAGGGCATTGCCAAGGGATAACACAAGAGCGCAGACTCCTGTACAGCAAATAACAACGCTCAGGAAGCTGCTCCAAGCACCAAGGCGTTATTTTGGACACCTGTGCTGCGTCTCATCAAAAAACCAAGTCACGCATCCACTACAGTTTGACTGTAGAATGGGGTAAATTGTGTATGTCTTTCATTCAGCGTGTGCAAGTAGACAAATTAATAGAGCAACCTTTCACTTGTGCAGCATTAATACTGCACAAGGTGTGTCTCTTGTACTTTGTAACACCTGAGGGGGGGGTTAAAGGTTTCCTTTGAAATTGGTTCAACTAAGCTTCGGCCTACACTCTGCTCCTCTCCTCCTCCTCCTGCTTCAACACGGGCTCTAACATCGCTAGTTTTTGCCCGCAAGTGCTAGCTGCACAGAGAAAAACACACGCCATTGTGTTAGTGGGGTTCAGCAACGCCAGCTGTTCCCCCAGTGTGTAGCCGGCAAAGTGTCCTGCAAACGCAACGCAGACACAAAGCTGCCTCCAGTGCAGGCTTCGGCCTACACTCATCTCCCCCTGCTTACCCTTTGCTCCAACACCGCTAGTTGGGGCTCTAGGAAGACAATCTTTAATAGGCAAGGCAACGCATCCGGGTTCCAGCACCGCCAGCTGGTTCTCGGCAGTGTTCTTGTCACAGGTACTCCCTCGTGCCAAGCCTGGTTTCAGCACCGTCAGCTGTTTCCGGGTTGTGTCAACTTCACTGAGACACCTATGCTTGCCTCGTCGTGGTGCGGTCGGGTTAGCCAACTCCAGGGTGCCTCCAGTTTAGGAGCTTCCTATGTGGGCTGCGTGAACTGGTAGTCAAGGCTGGTTCTGTAGTGCCAGTAGGCCCAGCTCCCCCTGTAGGACTGTTGGGGTTCGGTAACTGCGGCTGCCTCGCGGCCTAGCTGTTCTCTCCTCTCCTGTGGACCTTCGGGTCCACCACCTGGTTCCAGCACCGTCAGCTGGTTCCGGGCCGAGCCTTTGGCTTAGGTGCCTCCTCCTGGGTATCCGAGTTCCGCCAACGCCAGGCGGTCCTTGGTAGTGCTTTTAAGCGCGGGCACCTACAGCTTAGTAACCGGGTTCCAGCACCGTCAGCTGGTCCTCGGTCGTGCCATTGGCTCTTGCACACTGGGGCAACGCATCCGGGTTCCAGCACCGCCAGCTGGTTCTCGGCAGTGTTTTTGTCACAGGTACTCCCTCGTGCCAAGCCTGGTTTCAGCACCGTCAGCTGTTTCCGGGTTGTGTCAAGCTCACTGAGACACCTATGCTTGCCTCGTCGTGGTGCGGTCGGGTTAGCCAACTCCAGGGTGCCTCCAGTTTAGGAGCTTCCTATGTGGGCTGCGTGAACTGGTAGTCAAGGCTGGTTCTGTAGTGCCAGTAGGCCCAGCTCCCCCTGTAGGACTGTTGGGGTTCGGTAACTGCGGCTGCCTCGCGGCCTAGCTGTTCTCTCCTCTCCTGTGGACCTTCGGGTCCACCACCTGGTTCCAGCACCGTCAGCTGGTTCCGGGCCGAGCCTTTGGCTTAGGTGCTTCCTCCTGGGTATCCGAGTTCCGCCAACGCCAGGCGGTCCTTGGTAGTGCTTTTAAGCGCGGGCACCTACAGCTTAGTAACCGGGTTCCAGCACCGTCAGCTGGTCCTCGGTCGTGCCATTGGCTCTTGCACACTGGGGCAACGCATCCGGGTTCCAGCACCGCCAGCTGGTTCTCGGCAGTGTTTTTGTCACAGGTACTCCCTCGTGCCAAGCCTGGTTTCAGCACCGTCAGCTGTTTCCGGGTTGTGTCAAGCTCACTGAGACACCTATGCTTGCCTCGTCGTGGTGCGGTCGGGTTAGCCAACTCCAGGGTGCCTCCAGTTTAGGAGCTTCCTATGTGGGCTGCGTGAACTGGTAGTCAAGGCTGGTTCTGTAGTGCCAGTAGGCCCAGCTCCCCCTGTAGGACTGTTGGGGTTCGGTAACTGCGGCTGCCTCGCGGCCTAGCTGTTCTCTCCTCTCCTGTGGACCTTCGGGTCCACCACCTGGTTCCAGCACCGTCAGCTGGTTCCGGGCCGAGCCTTTGGCTTAGGTGCCTCCTCCTGGGTATCCGAGTTCCGCCAACGCCAGGCGGTCCTTGGTAGTGCTTTTAAGCGCGGGCACCTACAGCTTAGTAACCGGGTTCCAGCACCGTCAGCTGGTCCTCGGTCGTGCCATTGGCTCTTGCACACTGGGGCAACGCATCCGGGTTCCAGCACCGCCAGCTGGTTCTCGGCAGTGTTTTTGTCACAGGTACTCCCTCGTGCCAAGCCTGGTTTCAGCACCGTCAGCTGTTTCCGGGTTGTGTCAAGCTCACTGAGACACCTATGCTTGCCTCGTCGTGGTGCGGTCGGGTTAGCCAACTCCAGGGTGCCTCCAGTTTAGGAGCTTCCTATGTGGGCTGCGTGAACTGGTAGTCAAGGCTGGTTCTGTAGTGCCAGTAGGCCCAGCTCCCCCTGTAGGACTGTTGGGGTTCGGTAACTGCGGCTGCCTCGCGGCCTAGCTGTTCTCTCCTCTCCTGTGGACCTTCGGGTCCACCACCTGGTTCCAGCACCGTCAGCTGGTTCCGGGCCGAGCCTTTGGCTTAGGTGCCTCCTCCTGGGTATCCGAGTTCCGCCAACGCCAGGCGGTCCTTGGTAGTGCTTTTAAGCGCGGGCACCTACAGCTTAGTAACCGGGTTCCAGCACCGTCAGCTGGTCCTCGGTCGTGCCATTGGCTCTTGCACACTGGGGCAACGCATCCGGGTTCCAGCACCGCCAGCTGGTTCTCGGCAGTGTTTTTGTCACAGGTACTCCCTCGTGCCAAGCCTGGTTTCAGCACCGTCAGCTGTTTCCGGGTTGTGTCAAGCTCACTGAGACACCTATGCTTGCCTCGTCGTGGTGCGGTCGGGTTAGCCAACTCCAGGGTGCCTCCAGTTTAGGAGCTTCCTATGTGGGCTGCGTGAACTGGTAGTCAAGGCTGGTTCTGTAGTGCCAGTAGGCCCAGCTCCCCCTGTAGGACTGTTGGGGTTCGGTAACTGCGGCTGCCTCGCGGCCTAGCTGTTCTCTCCTCTCCTGTGGGCCTTCGGGTCCACCACCTGGTTCCAGCACCGTCAGCTGGTTCCGGGCCGAGCCTTTGGCTTAGGTGCCTCCTCCTGGGTATCCGAGTTCCGCCAACGCCAGGCGGTCCTTGGTAGTGCTTTTAAGCGCGGGCACCTACAGCTTAGTAACCGGGTTCCAGCACCGTCAGCTGGTCCTCGGTCGTGCCATTGGCTCTTGCACACTGGGGCAACGCATCCGGGTTCCAGCACCGCCAGCTGGTTCTCGGCAGTGTTTTTGTCACAGGTACTCCCTCGTGCCAAGCCTGGTTTCAGCACCGTCAGCTGTTTCCGGGTTGTGTCAAGCTCACTGAGACACCTATGCTTGCCTCGTCGTGGTGCGGTCGGGTTAGCCAACTCCAGGGTGCCTCCAGTTTAGGAGCTTCCTATGTGGGCTGCGTGAACTGGTAGTCAAGGCTGGTTCTGTAGTGCCAGTAGGCCCAGCTCCCCCTGTAGGACTGTTGGGGTTCGGTAACTGCGGCTGCCTCGCGGCCTAGCTGTTCTCTCCTCTCCTGTGGACCTTCGGGTCCACCACCTGGTTCCAGCACCGTCAGCTGGTTCCGGGCCGAGCCTTTGGCTTAGGTGCCTCCTCCTGGGTATCCGAGTTCCGCCAACGCCAGGCGGTCCTTGGTAGTGCTTTTAAGCGCGGGCACCTACAGCTTAGTAACCGGGTTCCAGCACCGTCAGCTGGTCCTCGGTCGTGCCATTGGCTCTTGCACACTGGGGCAACGCATCCGGGTTCCAGCACCGCCAGCTGGTTCTCGGCAGTGTTTTTGTCACAGGTACTCCCTCGTGCCAAGCCTGGTTTCAGCACCGTCAGCTGTTTCCGGGTTGTGTCAAGCTCACTGAGACACCTATGCTTGCCTCGTCGTGGTGCGGTCGGGTTAGCCAACTCCAGGGTGCCTCCAGTTTAGGAGCTTCCTATGTGGGCTGCGTGAACTGGTAGTCAAGGCTGGTTCTGTAGTGCCAGTAGGCCCAGCTCCCCCTGTAGGACTGTTGGGGTTCGGTAACTGCGGCTGCCTCGCGGCCTAGCTGTTCTCTCCTCTCCTGTGGACCTTCGGGTCCACCACCTGGTTCCAGCACCGTCAGCTGGTTCCGGGCCGAGCCTTTGGCTTAGGTGCCTCCTCCTGGGTATCCGAGTTCCGCCAACGCCAGGCGGTCCTTGGTAGTGCTTTTAAGCGCGGGCACCTACAGCTTAGTAACCGGGTTCCAGAACCGTCAGCTGGTCCTCGGTCGTGCCATTGGCTCTTGCACACTGGGGCAACGCATCCGGGTTCCAGCACCGCCAGCTGGTTCTCGGCAGTGTTTTTGTCACAGGTACTCCCTCGTGCCAAGCCTGGTTTCAGCACCGTCAGCTGTTTCCGGGTTGTGTCAAGCTCACTGAGACACCTATGCTTGCCTCGTCGTGGTGCGGTCGGGTTAGCCAACTCCAGGGTGCCTCCAGTTTAGGAGCTTCCTATGTGGGCTGCGTGAACTGGTAGTCAAGGCTGGTTCTGTAGTGCCAGTAGGCCCAGCTCCCCCTGTAGGACTGTTGGGGTTCGGTAACTGCGGCTGCCTCGCGGCCTAGCTGTTCTCTCCTCTCCTGTGGACCTTCGGGTCCACCACCTGGTTCCAGCACCGTCAGCTGGTTCCGGGCCGAGCCTTTGGCTTAGGTGCCTCCTCCTGGGTATCCGAGTTCCGCCAACGCCAGGCGGTCCTTGGTAGTGCTTTTAAGCGCGGGCACCTACAGCTTAGTAACCGGGTTCCAGCACCGTCAGCTGGTCCTCGGTCGTGCCATTGGCTCTTGCACACTGGGGCAACGCATCCGGGTTCCAGCACCGCCAGCTGGTTCTCGGCAGTGTTTTTGTCACAGGTACTCCCTCGTGCCAAGCCTGGTTTCAGCACCGTCAGCTGTTTCCGGGTTGTGTCAAGCTCACTGAGACACCTATGCTTGCCTCGTCGTGGTGCGGTCGGGTTAGCCAACTCCAGGGTGCCTCCAGTTTAGGAGCTTCCTATGTGGGCTGCGTGAACTGGTAGTCAAGGCTGGTTCTGTAGTGCCAGTAGGCCCAGCTCCCCCTGTAGGACTGTTGGGGTTCGGTAACTGCGGCTGCCTCGCGGCCTAGCTGTTCTCTCCTCTCCTGTGGGCCTTCGGGTCCACCACCTGGTTCCAGCACCGTCAGCTGGTTCCGGGCCGAGCCTTTGGCTTAGGTGCCTCCTCCTGGGTATCCGAGTTCCGCCAACGCCAGGCGGTCCTTGGTAGTGCTTTTAAGCGCGGGCACCTACAGCTTAGTAACCGGGTTCCAGCACCGTCAGCTGGTCCTCGGTCGTGCCATTGGCTCTTGCACACTGGGGCAACGCATCCGGGTTCCAGCACCGCCAGCTGGTTCTCGGCAGTGTTTTTGTCACAGGTACTCCCTCGTGCCAAGCCTGGTTTCAGCACCGTCAGCTGTTTCCGGGTTGTGTCAAGCTCACTGAGACACCTATGCTTGCCTCGTCGTGGTGCGGTCGGGTTAGCCAACTCCAGGGTGCCTCCAGTTTAGGAGCTTCCTATGTGGGCTGCGTGAACTGGTAGTCAAGGCTGGTTCTGTAGTGCCAGTAGGCCCAGCTCCCCCTGTAGGACTGTTGGGGTTCGGTAACTGCGGCTGCCTCGCGGCCTAGCTGTTCTCTCCTCTCCTGTGGACCTTCGGGTCCACCACCTGGTTCCAGCACCGTCAGCTGGTTCCGGGCCGAGCCTTTGGCTTAGGTGCCTCCTCCTGGGTATCCGAGTTCCGCCAACGCCAGGCGGTCCTTGGTAGTGCTTTTAAGCGCGGGCACCTACAGCTTAGTAACCGGGTTCCAGCACCGTCAGCTGGTCCTCGGTCGTGCCATTGGCTCTTGCACACTGGGGCAACGCATCCGGGTTCCAGCACCGCCAGCTGGTTCTCGGCAGTGTTCTTGTCACAGGTACTCCCTCGTGCCAAGCCTGGTTTCAGCACCGTCAGCTGTTTCCGGGTTGTGTCAACTTCACTGAGACGCCTATGCTTGCCCCGTCGTGGTGCGGTCGAGTTAGCCAACTCCAGGGTGCCTCCAGTTTAGGAGCTTCCTATGTGGGCTGCGTGAACTGGTAGTCAAGGCTGGTTATGTAGTGCCAGTAGGCCCAGCTCCCCCTGTAGGACTGTTGGGGTTCGGTAACTGCGGCTGCCTCGCGGCCTAGCTGTTCTCTCCTCTCCTGTGGGCCTTCGGGTCCACCACCTGGTTCCAGCACCGTCAGCTGGTTCTCGGCAGTGTCTTTTGCTCTTGTACCTTCTGCTCCCCATCCTGGTTCCAGTACCGTCAGCTGGTTCCGGGCAGAGCCTTTGGCTTAGGTGCCTCCTTCTGGGTATCCAAGTTCCACCAACGTCAGGTGGTCCTTGGTAGTGCTTTCAGGCACGGGTACCTCCTGCTTAGTAACCGGGTTCCAGTAACGTCAGCTGGTCCTCGGTAGTTCCATTGGCTCTTGGACCTTCGGCTACCCATCCGGGTTCCAGTACCGTCAGCTGGTTCTCGGCAGTGTCTTTTGCTCTTGTACCTTCTGCTCCCCATCCTGGTTCCAGTAACGTCAGCTGGTTCCGGGCAGAGCCTTTGGCTTAGGTGCCTCCTTCTGGGTATCCGAGTTCCGTCAACGTCAGGCGGTCCTTGGTAGTGCTTTTTAGCACGGGTACCTCCTGCTTAGTAACCGGGTTCCAGTAACGTCAGCTGGTCCTCGGTAGTTCCATAGGCTCTTGAACCTTCGGGTAGCCATCCGAGTTCCAGTTCCATCAGCTGGTTCTTGGCATTTTCTCAGCCTTCTTGTACCTTCTGCTACATTTCCAAGTTGAAGACCCTAACGTCGACGACCCGGAAGACCACCACGATGACGACGACACGGAAGACCACCCCGATGACGACGACGACGACGGCGGAGATGACGACACTGGAGACGACGACCCTGGAGACGACAACATGGAAGACCGAGAAGCAGAAGAACAAGAGGCTGCAGAACAAAGAGCAGAAGAACATTAAGCATAAGACTTAATATCAGAGCAAAAGATATTATCTAAATTATATGCAGAAGAAGACTAAGCAGTGTATGGGGGTGAGTCCGTTCCTCCTCGTGGTGCCCCTGGATAAAGCCTGATGCTGCAGGCCAAACTGAACGCGGACAAATGTAACTTTTGTGACTGGCAGAACGGAAGGTGTAATCTTCAAACTTTTATAGATAACAACTACGGGAATGCCTGTCACAAATGAGAATATGATGAAGAAGTAGAATAGGAAGAATAATAACAGTGGAATAAAAAGAATATGTAGAATAAGAAGAATAATAATAGTTGAATAAAATGAATATGAAGAATGTAATAAAAAAAAAAAAATAGGTAGAAGATGAAGAAGAAGATGAATAAGGTGAAGAAGTTGATGTCAAAGATGCTGATGATGATGAAGATGAAAGTGTGGGAAAAGAAAAAAAAAAAGAAAAAAAAGAAGGGGAAGGGCGTGGAATAGTGAAACATCAATATCTGACAAAATAAAAAAAAAATTTACATAGTCAATATCTTTGTCACTCCGAACGTCTTAAAAAAAAACAAAAAACATGCTATTCTATTTGATTGGGATAAACCTCTATGACTTTAATGTCTCCGCCACCTCCCCAAATACATCCGGCATTATTCTTAGTTGTTTTCCTTCATGTAGAATGAACCTACAAGGAAAGAAAGGGTTTATTTTAATTCCGATATTTTGGTCCCATTGACTTGCATTGGGATCGGGTATCGGTATCGGCGATATCCGATATTTTTTGAATATCGGCCGATCCAAACCGATACCGATACTTTCCGATATCGGAAGGTATCGCTCAACACTAGTCTTGATGCATACCTGCTTCCTCATCAGGATAAATCACAGAAGTAACAGTACAGATGCATTTCACAACCCTTGGAGGTGACAATATTCTTTGCTTTACTTTTTTATTTTAACCTGGAAAAGACCCTATTGTGCTCATTATGCTTCCAGATTTTATCGCAATTGTGAAATAAATATTAGGTAGTGAAGCAAATAAAAAAGGTGGAAGAGTCAACTGATGTGTATATATATATATGTATATATATATATATATATATATATATATATATATATATATATATATACATATATATATACAGAAATAAAAGAAAACAGCCGCACAACTCGAATCTTCTTTGAAATAAAAAACCTTTGTCCTTTATTTCATTTACACAATGTGGACAAGATTATAAGGGAGAAACGTTAGCAGAACATGCAGAAAAACAAAAGAATACTACGGCTGTTTCGCGTCTTAGGACCTGTTGAAGCGTGTAAGACGCGAAACGGCTGTAGTCATCTTTTGTTTTTCTGCATGTTCTGCTAACGTCTCTCCCTTATAACCTTGTCCACATTGTGCAAATGAAATAAAAGACAAAGGATTTTTATTTCATGGAAGATTCAAGTTGTGCGGCTGTTTTCTTCTTATTTCTGGATTACTTATTTACTGGATTCACACCTCCACACACCGTGAATATATCGTAAAGGGTGTCGTTGATTCAGAGACCATTATCTCCACCAGTAAGTCGATTTTTTGGTCTTTGTGCCATTCAATTTTTTCTTTTTTTCTTTGTGATACATATATACACTGCTCAAAAAATAAAGGGAACACTTAAACAACAGAATAAAACTCCAAGTAAATCAAACTTCCCTGAAATCAAACTGTCAACTTAGGAAGCAATACTGACAATCAATTTCACATGCTGTTGTGCAAATGGAATAGACAACATATGGAAATTATTGGCAATTATCAAGGCACACTCAATAAAGGAGTGGTTCTGCAGGTGGGGACCACAGACCACATCTCAGTACCAATGCTTTCTGGCTGATGTTTTGGTCACTTTGAAAGTTGGTTGTGCTTTCACACTCATGGTAGCATGAGACAAACTCTACAACCCACACAAGTGGCTCAGGTATTGCATCTCATACAGGATGGCACATCAATGCGAGCTGTGGCAAGAAGGTTTGCTGTGTCTGTCAGCGTAGTGTCCAGAGGCTGGAGGTGCTACCAGGAGACAGGTCAGCACACCAGAAGATGTGGAGGGGGCTATACGAGGGCAGCAACACAGCAACAGGACCGCTATCTCAGCCTTCTTGTAATGAAGAACAGGAGGAGCACTGCCAGAGCCCTGCAAAATGACCTCCAGCAGGCCACAAATGTGCCTACATGTGTCTGCACAAATGGTTAGAAACCGACTCCATGAAGATGGTCTGAGTGCCTGACATCCACAGATGGGGGTTGTGCTCACACCGCAACACCATGCTGGATGCTTGGCATTTGCCACTGAACACCAGGATTTGCAAATTCGCCACTGGCACCCTGTGCTCTTTACAGATGAAAGCAGGTTCACACTGAGCACATGTGACAGATGTGACAGAGTCTGAATACACCATGGAGCGCGATCTGCTGCCTGCAACATCCTTCAGCATGACCGGTTTGACAGTGGTTCAGTAATGGTGTGGGGTGGCATTTCTTTGGAGGGCCGCACAGCCCTCCATGTTCTCACCAGAGCTAGCCTGACTGCGATTAGGTACTGAGATAAGATCTTCAGACCTCTTGTGAGACCAGGTGCTGGTGTGGTTGGCCCTGGGTTCCTCCTAATGCAGGACAATGCCAGACCTCATGTGGCTGGAGTGTGTCAGCAGTTCCTGCAAGATGAAGGCATTGAAGCTATGGACTGGCCCGCTCATTCCCCAGACCTGAATCCGATTGAACACATTTGGGACATCATGTCTCGCACCATCCACCAATGTCACGGTGCGCCACAGACTGTCCAGAAGTTGGCGGATGCTTTATTCCAGGTCTGGGAGGAGATCCCTCAGGAGACCATCTACTACCTCATCAGGAGTATGCCCAGGTGTTGTAGGGAGGTCATACAGGCACGTGGAGGCCACACTACTGAGCATCATTTTCTTATTTTGAGGCATTTCCACTGAAGTTGGATCAGCCTGTAACTTCATTTTCCACATTGATTTTCAGCATCATTCCAACTCCAGACCTTAATGGGATATTATTTGTGATTTATGTGGATCATTTTTAGGTTTTATTGTTATCAACACATTCCACTATGTAATGAATAAAAATTTACAACTGGAATATTTCATTCAGTGATATCTAGGATGTGGGATCTTCGTGTTCCTTTTATTTATTGAAGCAGTGTATATACACACATATAAATATATATATATATATATATATATATATATATATATATACAGTTGTGCTCAAAAGTTTACCTATCACTAATATGAATGATAACACCAAAATTAATCTCCACTCATTGTTAATGGCTGAGTGAAGCCATTTATTGTCAAACTACTATGTTTTCTCTGTATAATTTATAATGACAACCTAAAACATCCAAATTACCCTTATTAAAAGATCACATGCCCTCGTGATTTTGGCCTGATAACATGCATAGAAGTTGACTCAAATGGGTTTGAATGGCTACTAGAGGTAACATCCTCACAAGTGACCTGTTTACTTGTAATCAGTGTGTGTGCATAAACACAGCGCCGCTCTGGTGGATGCCACTAACCACCCAAACTATTGCTAGGAAAGCACACTGGTTGCGCACGGCGCTGCACTGGCGGTGGCCGCTAATTGACTCAGTAATTCATGTCTAGTGCTGTATGGCACAATCTGGTGCTAGGTAGCTCAATCACCCAATTACTTTCAACAACACAAGGGATGGGAACGATTAAGGAGCTTTCACCAGTGTCAGTCATACATCAACACACACACGATTTCAGATTTATGCTAGCGCATGGCCAAGTGGTCATGCAAGCCTTTTATAGATGTAGCCTTCCGGGACCTTTCTAGTGGTCCAATCGGAGCCACTACAGAACCTGGGCATTTGACCTCTGACCTCCAATGAAAGGTCATCCCACGAGCATGCTCAGTAGATGAAAAGCAATGAAAGGCAATGGATGCTAATTGATGCAGTAATTCATGTCTAGTGCTGTATGGCACAATCTGGCGCTAGGTAGCTCAATCACCCAATTATCGTATATACTCGAGTATAAGCTGACCCGAATATAAGCCGACCCCCCAAATTTTGCCACAAAAAACTGGGAAAACTTATTGACTCGAGTATAAGCCCAGGGTAGGAAATGCAGCAGCTACTGGTGAATTTCAAAAATAATAATAGATGCTCCATACCATTCATTATTGCCCCATAGATGCTCCATATAAAACTGTGCCACATATAATGCTCTGCACCATTCATTATGGCCCCATAGATGCTCCATATAAAGCTGTGCTCCACATATAATGCTCTGCACTGTTCATTATGGCCCCATAGATGCTCCATATAAAGCTGTGCCCCATATATAATGCTCTGCACCGTTCATGGCCCCATAGATGCTCCATATAAAGCTGTGCCATATAGAATGCTCTGCACCATTCATTATGGCCCCATAGATGCTCCATATAAAGCTGTGCCCCACATATAATGCTCTGCACCGTTCATTATGGTCCCATATAAAGCTGTGCCCCATATAGAATGCTCTGCACCGTTCATTATGGCTCCATAGATGCTCCTTATAAAGCTGTGCCATATGGAATGCTCTGCACCGTTCATTATGGCCCCATAGATGCTCCTTATAAAGCTGTGCCCCATATAGAATGCTCTGCACCGTTCATTATGGCCCCATAGACGCTCCTTATAAAGCTGTGCCATATAGAATGCTCTGCACCATTCATTATGGCCCCATAGATGCTCCTTATAAAGCTGTGCCCCATATAGAATGCTCTGCACCATTCATTATGGCCCCATAGATGCTCCTTATAAAGCTGGGCCCCATATAGAATGCTCTGCACTGTTCATTATGGCCCCATAGATGCTCCATATAAAGCTGTGCCATATATAATGCTGCTGCTGCAATAAAAAAAAATCACATACTCACCTCTCTTTGCTCAGGACACCGGCGCTTTCAATATTTACCTGCTCCTCGTGCAGCTCCGTCTCCAGCACTGACGCTCAGCAGAGGGCACGCACTGACTACGTCACCATGCCCTCTAACCTGAGCATCACTGCCAGAGGACGCTAGAGACAGAGCCACACCGGAATGAGGAGCAGGTACATATCGCGCAGCGCTCCCCTCCCCGTATACTTACCTGCTCCCGGCGCGGTCCCTGCAGTCCCTGCTTCTCCCGGCGCTGCATCTTCTTCCTGTATGGAGCAGTCACAGTTACCCCTCATTTTCATCATGAATATGCAGCTCCACCCCTATGGGAGGTGTGGCCGCATATTCATTTCTGTAATGAGCAGTACCATGTGTCCGCTCAATACAGGAAAAAGATGCAGTGCCAGGAGAAGCAGGGACTGCAGGGACTGCGCCGGGAACAGGTAAGTATAATTACACAGCCCCCACTCCCCCTCCCCTGCCGACCCCCGGGTATGACTTGAGTATAAGCCGAGAGGGGGACTTTCAGCCCTCAAAAATGGGCTGAAAATCTTGGCTTATACTCGAGTATATACGGTACTTTCAACAACACTAGGAATAGGAATGATTAAGGAGCTTTCATCAGTTTCAGTCACACATCCACACACACAATTTCAGATTTATACTAGCGCATGACCGAGCGGTCATGCAAGCCTTTTATAGATGTAGCCTTCCGGCATCTTTCTAGTGGTCAAATCGGAGCCGCTACAGGACCTGGGCATGTGACCTCCGACCTCCAATTAGAGGACATCCCACTGGCATGCTCAGTAGATGAAAAGCAGGACTTAGTCCCTGGAATGTTTGTTTGCTGCTGATCAATGCTGGTTACAAAGGCTGAACCTGGGGTTGCAGCTGTAACTAGACGCACAGTATCAGCTTGAGCCAGACGCTGGTACCGACGTCTCTCCTGAGCAGACTCCACTGTGGCTGGGGAAGAATGGGAGACCGCAGAGGACATGCTTCGAGATTCCCCCTGTGTAGCGACAGGAACTCGACACCTAACATGATAAATATAACACATTATCAGTAAATAATGGAGTCAAATTTGCACTTATGAGCATGAAAGCTGCGCATTGGATGTACTTGGATGTACCAACATGACAATGATCCAGAACACAAGGCCAAGTCGACCTGTCATTGGATTCAGCAGAGCAAAGTGAAGGTTCTTGAGTGGCCATTTCAGTCTCCTGACCTCCATATCATTGAGCCACTCTGGGGAGATCTCAAACGTGCAGTTCATTCTAGACAGCCCAGGAATTTACAGGAACTTGAGGCTTTTTGCCAAATGGAGTGGGCAGCTTTACCATCTGAGAAAATAAAGAACCTCATCCACAGCTACCACAATAGACTTCAAGCTGTCATTGATGATAATGAGGGCAATACACGTTTTAAGAAATGGGGTATGTGAACTTTTGATCTGGGTCATTTGGATGTTTTGGGTGGTCATTATGATTTAAAATGAGAAAACACAGTAGTTTGACAATAAATGGCTTCACTCAACCACTGACCATGAGTGGAGAAAACGTTTTGGTGTTATAATTCATACTCTGAAAAAAGGCCAAGAAAGCAAAAATTCTGCCTGGATATGTAAACTTTTGAGCACAACTGTATCATAGCACACATCAAGTAGGAAGTACATCTATCAATTAGCACATAAAACAACATCATCTACTTTTCTAGGGAAAGCAAACTGACCAGGAAGAAGGGCAAGGCTTCATCTGTCTTTATTCTTCTCCTTGTGACAATCTTTCTGATATCCAGTCCACATCCAAAAGCAGTGCCACTGCCTGGTCTTTATAATCAGCCTCATCATCATCCTCATCTACTGCTTACCATTCTCTTTGTTCTCTCCCTTCATTGCATAGTCAGTTAACCTTTTTTGTGCCCAAAAAACATGCATTCAGTCACGTGTTTGTATGGAAACTGTACTCCCAAATGTTAAAACTCACCACAAATGATTATACTGCCTTTTTCATAAAAATTTTGTACATTCAGCCTCAATGGAAGATATCAAGCAGTCAATACTAATTGAACTCTCTGCTTTATACATTCACAAGGCAAACACCATAGTATACTCTTTGGAATAGAAATTATGCTGCAAGTTAAGCTCCAAAGTTGGTTGACAGCAGCAGTTGTGGCTAGAGATTTTACAAGCATTTTATGCCCTTTTGAGTAAATGTTTTGTATGGTGTTGATGCACAACTGAAAGTGGGCTCTTTGTTTAGTGGTCATAACTCCACACCAGGTGAAGATTGTACACTTCCTCCACAATGGAAAGAATATTATATGAAATAAGATGACTCCTACAACTAGGCAACCTATTAAGCAACAATGCAAGACACATCATGGATGCCCTGCAATTAGAAAAATCACTGCATGATACAAGTCCTCAATTTCATCATGCAACTTTGTGGGCACTTGAATGGTGCTAGGATTTGCAGCAACAGAGGCTTTGTTTCTTAGACACTGGCAGATTTGCAAAATTAGTACAAGGTGGACTTCACAACTGTATGTATTGAAGCAACTGTCTGAGCAATATTAGACAAAGCCTGTAGAAAAACACGCATCCGCCATAGGGATAAAACATAACATTAGTTTTATTACATACATATAAACATTAGTATCTAAAACTACAAATATCATAACAAAGCCCCTGCTGCCACGACATCTTCATCATCCAAGCCTTCCCTCCTATTATAAAATGCATGTACATTCTGGTTTGCTTCTATCAGGTTTAGACCACAAGCCTAGGGAGAAAAATTCCAAGTTGGCGCCGTGCTGAAAATTTCAGTAATTTTCATCGACTTACCCTAAAGCATAATAAGCATAAAATATAATAACAAAATATATATTTTCACCCACATCTTAGCTCACCTCTATACTCACTTCTGCTGTTCCATATTGGTTGCCTAACCATATGAACCTCTGTTGCATCGTATCTCTGGTCAACTGAACGTCAGGGCTTCCAGAGTTAATTAAACCTGGGCATTTACCTCTGTGGCTTATAGGCAAAAGTGTTGTACCTGGCGTTCACTCTAGTCTGGGACACTCAGCCATGATTAACCTCCAAAGCATGCACATTGAACTGCAAGGTCTACTTGCAACCAGAATCCCTGGCCTAAAGTAAGCACCAGGCTAGAGATACAGTGCAGCAGAGGCACAGGGGACAAACAGTGGGCAGTGAGCAGCGGGCATGGCCTGGAAGGTATGCGGATGGCAAAATTTTAAAAGGAAATTAAAAAAATATTTCACTGCTCACTTTTCGAGCTGTCTCTGCTGTTTCCTGCCTTCTGTCCTCCATCATGTCTAAAATCCAGTGTTCACTCTAAGCGGGGGCTTTCAGCCGTGAACCAACCCCATTGTATGCACAGTAATCTCCAGGGCCTGCTCATGGATGGAAGGTAGGTGCAGAGTATTGGATATCGGGCAGGTGAATGTCTTTTTTTCTATAACCTTTTGCCAGCCCTCTACTGTTCAGCAAGATGTCATTGCCAGTTAGCTACCAATTTGCATAGAGAAATTTACAAAAGATCCATATTTTCCAAAATGCCAATTTCTTAAAAATGCAAGTAAAATTTCATTACACTTGAATAAATTTGCCCATCGCTAGTAAAACATGCCTTTAACAAGTAAAACTTTTATTTTACCATGTATTTGACAAAAAATATTTACTATTAGTATTTCTTTACGACAGTTTTTACCATTAAAGGCACTGTGTAACTTTTTTAAGAGTATATGCACACTGAGTCATGAGTCTAATTGCTTACATTTTGGAAGTGGAAACTCCAATTTACTTAGGATATTTGAGTTTTCTGACTAGTATTTGTAGAGTTTCTACTTGTTTTCTGTTCATTTTCTTCTCCAAAAACTCCTAAACAAACCTCAGCGTTGACATATGATACAGATTCACTGGAAAACAGTAACAACAAATTATGGCACTATATAGAGAGGTTTTGTGGGAGTTTTTTCTCTGAGCGTTCCTCCACTGTAAAACATTTGATAATCTCTACCTGTAAGTCAATATTTAAAACATTATAACTTGCACATTCAAATACATTTCAAGACCCAAAAGCAAATACTGAAAGCAATTCTTCCAGAAAAATATAATAAAAAGTAATTCTGTAAGCAAAAATGTAATAAACAGTAATTCTACAAGAAATATGCACATGCTGTGTAAACAAGCATATGTATAGTTTTTTTTGTGATATAAATGACTGAGGCGAAAAAATTGCGTAAAATAGGGTCGTATCTAGTGTTGAGCGATACCGTCCGATACT